>NC_083693.1:11163980-12413980 GCF_033118175.1 Dama dama | reverse complement strand
TCAAACCTGGGCCTCTTGCATTGCAGGCAGATTCTTTACTAGCTGAGCTATAGGGAAGGCCCCAAACATTCTTTGGTATTGCCTTTCTTTGGGGTTGGAATGAAAGCTGACCTTTTCCAGTCCTGTGGCCACTGCTGAACTTTCCAAATTTGCTGACATACCGTGCAGTACTTTAACAGCATCATCTTTTAGGATTTGAAATAGCTCAGCTGGAATTCCATTACCCCCACTAGGTTTGTTCATAGTTATGCTCCCTGGTCCTTTTGACTTCATGCTCTAGGATGTCTGGCTCTAAGTGAGTGACCAAAACATCATGGTTATCCACCTCACTGTGACTTTTTTGTTTAGTTCTTTTTTTTTCTTCATTTATTTTTATTAGTTGGAGGCTAATTACTTCACAACATTTCAGTGGGTTTTGTCATACATTGACATGTTTAGTTCTTCTGTGTGTTCTTGCCACCATTTCTTAATCTCTTATGCTTCTGTTAGGTCCTTACTCTTTCTTTTATCATGCCCATCTTTTCATGAAATGTTCCCTGAAGTGAAAGTGAAGTTGCTCAGTCATGTCCGACTATTTGTGACCCCATGGACTGTAGCCTACCAGGCTTCTCCATCAGCGGGATTTTCCAGGCAAGAGCATTGGAGTGGGTTGCCATTTCCTTCTCCAGAGGATCTTCCCAACCCAGGGATTGAACCCACGTCTCCTCATTGTAAGCAGATGCTTTACCCTCTGAACCACCAGGGAAGCCCTCAAAATGTTCACTGGATGTCTCCAACTTTCTTGAAGACATCCATAGTCTTTTCCATTCTATTGTTTTCTATTTACTTGAATCATTTGTTTAAGAAGGTCTTCTTTTTATTTTTTTTCATTTATTTTTATTAGTTGGAGGCTAATTACTTTACAATTGTAGTGGGTTTTGTCTTATTGCTCCATGCTATTCTCAGAAACTGCATTAAGTTGGGTGTGTCTTTCTCTTTCTCCCTTGCCTTTCACTTCTCTTGTTTTCTCAGCTATTTGTAAAGCCTCCTCAGACAACCACTTCGCCTTTTTGCATTTCTTTTTCTTGGGGCTGGTTTTAGTCACTGTTTCCTGCACAATGTTACAAACTTCTGCCCATTGTCCTTCAATGTTGTTGTTATATTTTGTTGATTACTATTGACAGCCAAGAAAAGTGTGCTTAAAAACAGCAAGAACAATTTTTTGTCCCAGCACAAAAGGCGTTAATAAAAAGCAGAAGGCAGAAACTGACCACAAGAGAACTCATAGTTGAGTCATGAGAAAAAAATAACAAAATCTTAACAAACAGAATAATTTTACCTTAAAAAAAGGATTATGTAAAATCTGGATTTTAAATCTATCCAATTAATTAAACATACTTTCACCTGCTCTTTTAAAGATAGTGCCCAAACAGTCACTGAAGTTTTTATTCGACATTGTTACAATAATTTTTCATTACATTTCTTCAGTGAAATATTTTTCATTTTCCACAATCCTTTGCAAACACTAACAGTGCAGTTACATAGAGCCAAAGCATCAAGTATTCCATAAAAATCTTTGGCATTCGATTTATTCTTGTGACATCAAAAAGTAAAATCTAGGACATATTTTTGAAGTATGGATTCTTATAAACAGCAGAGAGTGCTGCTTCATTCATTTTCACTCCCAAGACTTTGACAAATGTCTAAAGTTAGAGGAAATCTGTTTTGGTATAGGGCTTCCCTGTAAATTGTATGTACAAGATCTTCAGTTCTTTTCTTTAAAATTTAGAGATTTAAAACCTAAAATTTATATTAATATATCTGTTGATAGACTGATAATGTGGACAGAAGAAAAAAAGCACCAAAGTGTAAACTGCAAAGTGAATGAGTGGAATTAACTGAGACTTAATTTCATTGTCTAGGCCTAAGCCCATTTTTTCATTGAAAACTAGGTGAAATATGAGGATATATTTGAAGTTAAATTTGCCTACGGAGTATTTATTAGCCATAGAAGTGATTCTATTGTGTTTATGTCTAAGTCTGCTTGAAGATGTAGGCACATATCTATAATTGATGAGTTCCCTCCCTGGCCATCACTTATTAAGACAGCATGACAGAATCTGTAACAGGAGTCTAGACTTTCCCACCGCCCTTTGTCCATCTTTAAATGAAGAAATTAGAGGCAGAGGTAAGCATGGCAGTGAGAAAGAAGGTCACACAATTTATTTCTCTGTGTGTATGTGTGTGTGCGTGTGTGTGTATTTATGGGTATCAAAATATCAAAGATGAATAAAACTAAGGTTTCCCTGAAATGACAGATTTGTAAGAGATCAAATCTGGAAAATCCAGAATAGTTTTCCTTGAAGGTCAAGAAAGCTCATGCTGTATCCCAAGGCAATATAAGTAAAAGCAAAAATAAACAAGTGGACCCTAATCAAGCTTAAAAGTTTTGGCACAGCAAAG
Organism: Dama dama; assembly: GCF_033118175.1. Lineage (NCBI taxonomy): Eukaryota > Metazoa > Chordata > Mammalia > Artiodactyla > Cervidae > Dama > Dama dama. Next base: position 12,411,538 of record NC_083693.1, on the reverse strand, counting down.
AAAACTGTGAACAAAGCAAAAAGACATCCTATGGAAAGGGAGAAAATATTTGCAAATGATGCAACCAGCAAGGGCTTAATTTTCAAAAATATAAAACAGTTCATATGGCTCAATAACCAACCAATCAAGAAATGGGCAGAAGAACTAAATAGGCACTTTTCAAAGAAGACATACAGATGGCCAAGAGACACATTAAAAGATTCTCAACATAGCAGGTATTAGAGAAATGCAAACCAAAACTACAATGAGGTGTCATCACCTCACACAAGTCAGAGTGTGCTCAGTTGTGTCATAGAAGTCAGAATGACCACCATCAAAATGTCTAAAATAATAAATGCTGGGGGGAGTGTGGAGAAAAAGAAATCCTCCTAAACTGTTGCTTGGAGTGTAAATTGATTCAGCCACTATAAAGAACAGTATGGATGTTTTTTGAAGAACTGAAAATAGAGTTAACATATGATCCTGCAATCCCATTCTTGGACATACGTCAAAAAAATTCTAATTCAAACTTATTTGCATGCCCATGTTTGTAGCAGCACTATTTACAATAGTCAAGCCATAGAAGCAACCTAAATGTCTATAGACAGATGATTGGATAAAGATTTATAGATAGATATAGATAGATAGATAGATAGAAAGAGATATAAATATAGAAATACATAGGGCTTCCCTGGTGGCTCAGTGGTAAAGAATCTACCTGCCAATGTGGGAGATGCAGGTTCTATCCCTGTGTTGGAAAGATCCCCTGGAGAAGGAAATGGCAACCCACTCTAGGATTCTTGCCTGGGAAATCCCATGGACAGAGGAGTCTGGCAAGCTGTAGCCTATGAGGTCATGAAAGAGTCAACATGACATAGTGACAAAAACAACACACACACACACACACACTTGTAACTACATAAATCTAGGGTCATATAAGGTAACCTCCAGAGGAAGCTCAGGATTCTGAGATGCAAGTCTGAAAGAGGAGAGATTCCATTTCCCCAGCTTTGCATCCCCTGTGCTAATGAACATGTTTTCACCTACCATGTGCTCTTGAACTTCAGTAGACTGAACTGATCACCAGAGAAAAGTAACTGCAAGAATAAAATAAGATCCTTGGGCATGATGAAGTCAATCCTTTGCTTGTAAGCCTAATTCTGCCATCCTCTTCATTCTTGCAACTGGAGTTCAAGATACAGGGTAGCACACTCCTCTTCTGGTGTAATCCCCTCACACAACGTGAAGCAACAACAGAAAGCTCACTTTTTGTGTACAGTTCAGCGAAATTATTAACTATGCAGCTCTTGCCAGGTAGATGGATAGATATAATAAGGTGGGAGGGGGCTAAATAGAGTTCCTTTGATTCTGTTTCTGCCACGTCCTTGAAATGTTTGCTCCCTCAATGCTTTGCTCATCTCTCTATAAAGTAGGAGCAATATTCATAAATCCATGCTAGGGAGTTTAAAAGTCTCAAAAGCAAATGAAGTTATTTTTTCTACCCACAAAATAGGCAGAAAGTTTCCGTAAATATTTCTCCTCAAGACAAACTCATAGACAATTTTACATTTTTCTATGAGAAAAATATTCCTGTCCTAATAACCTGAATGCCCGAACCTTCCCCAATCTGGGGAGATGTATGCAGGATATAAAGAGTCCCTGTGAAAAAATTCCCTTCGAGAGGAGTTTGTCATATGCAGACCAGGAGGCAGATTTCAATATAGTTTATGTCACCCCATAGCTTTCATGGCAAATGTTAGAGCTGGTGTTTCTAGTCCTGTTTTTAAAAGGTCTCAGACTTCATCCAGAAGTCAGTGTGGTTTCTTTTCAGCTGTCATTCAAGGTCAAATCATCATCCATAGTTCAGCAGTTCTTTTGCGTGATATTTTAGATCCTCTCACTTGAAACAAGGACTTATTCTGTTTTAATGCCTCTGAAGCTCTTGCTCTCCAGACCCTTCTTGAAGATTAGCTATAATATTTGCATTGTCCTGTGACACTGGGAAATGAGCTATGTTGCTACAAACAGAAAATTATGACTATGAGTCTTTTTTTGAAGAGGAATTTAAAAACAATAGGAGTGGAAGAAGACTTAAACAAAAAACTGCAGACAGCAACATTGACACAGACATTAATAGTAAATTAATAAGTAAGGTATGTGCTCAATTGCTTGCGGCTCCATGGACTATAGCCCACCAGGCTCCTTTGTTCATAAAATTTTCCAGGCAAGACTACTGGAGTGGGCTGCTATTTCCTCCTCCAGGGCATCTTCCCATTCCAGGGATCGAACCATGTCTCCTGTGTCCCCTGAATTGGCAAGAGAATTCTTTACCACTAACACCACCTGGGAAGCTGCATGGGAGACAAACAGGGATGAAGGGAGAGCTATTTCAGAAAAATCCTTTAAAGGTTTTAAAGGAGGAGTCTGCAATAATTTAAATAAATGTGAAACAGGAAAGCAAGTGCAAGTTTTGAGAAAATTCTGTCAGGTCGCATTCTCTGAGGGTTTTTGTTGGCCTTTTGATTGCTGTGAAAAGTTAGAGGAATCAGAGGTCTGGGCTGAACTAGTTGTCAAGACTTAATATGAAAATGCCTGCCTGGCAGATGCTTCCATCAGGGTCAGCATTAATTTTTAAAAGTCACATACAGTAAGAAGTTAACAAATGTATTGAAACATACTATCTCTCGCTCTCTCCAGTCATGTCTGACGTTTTGCAAACTTTGTACTGTGGCCTGCCAGGCTCCTTTGTGAATGAGGATTCTCCAAGCAAGAATACTGGAGTGGGTTGCCGTGCACTTCTCCAGGGGATCTTCTGGACCCAGGGATAGAACCCATGTCTCTTATGTCTCCTGCATTGGCAGGTGGGTTCTATACCACTAGCGCCACCTGGGAAGCCCGAAACATACTATGCGTGTATGTGTTTATCCACAAATCTTATCCTGCAAGCCAAGATCTTTTCTTTGAGAATGGTTATAGATCTTTGCTTTTCTTACATTAACCATTTAGGATATACTTATTAAGTAGCATAGACAAGCTCAAGGAAACAGATAGCATGGGTGATAGGCCAGTTCTACTCTCCATCATCTTTAAGAATGTACATCTAATTCATAGCCTTCTTAAGAGGATCCATGAAGTGATAGGTGTGCACACATTCTGTTCCCCTCCCAAATAATCTGTCTTTTTTGTGTTAGGGTGAGTTAATGTGCCAGGATGAGTAGATAATACATCAGACTGCATGATTCTTGAAGAAGGAGGCTATGTCTTACTCATTTGGGGGTATCACCAAGTATATCTAGCATATGCCTTTTCCATTGTGGATATTCAACAAATGTTTGTTCAATTGAATACAGAGGTTCTCAGAGGCTAAGACTAGATTATGTCTCTTCTAGTCTGACATTTGCCCCATACATTTGCATGTTACTAGTGCTTTTTGCTATGACAAGTGTGTGCTCTTGGCAAAACTCTGTTAGCCTTGGCCCTGCTTCGTTTTGTACTTCAATACCAAATTTTCCTGTTACACCAGTTATCTCTTGACTTCCTACTTTTGCATTCCAGTCCCATATGATGAATAGGACATCTTTTGGGGGGTGTTAGTTCTAGAAGGTCTTGTAGGTCTTCATTGAACTGTTCAACTTCAGCTTCTTCAGCATTAACTGGTTGGGACATAGACTTGGATTACTCTGATATTACTGTGATATTGAATGGTTTCCTTGGAAATGAACTGAAATCATTCTGTTTTTTTTTTTGAGATTGCACCCAGTACTGCATTTCAGACTCTTGTTGACTATGAGGGCTACTCCATTTCTTCTAAGGGATTCTTGCCCACAAGTATCTGAATTATATAATGGTCATCTGAATTAAATTCACCTGTTCAGGTCCATTCTAGTTCACTGATTCTTAAAATGTTGATGTTCACTTTTACCATCTCCTGTTTGATCACTTCTAATTTGTTTTAATTCATGGACATAATATTCCAAGTTCCTATGCAATATTGTTCTTTACAGCACTGGACTTTACTTTCATCACCAGTCACATCCACACTGGGCATTGTTTTTGATTTGGCTCTGTCTCTTCATTCTTTCAAGTTCTTCTCCAGTAGAATATTGGGCACCTACTGAACTGGGAGTTCATCTTTCAGGGTCATATCTTTCTGCCTTTTCCTACTGTTCATGAGGTTCTCAAGGCAAGAATACTGAAATGGTGTATGCCAGCAAATTTGGAAAACTCAGAAGTGGCCACAGGACTGTAAAAGGTCAATTTCCATTCCAATCCCAAAGAAAGGCAATGGCAAAGAATGTTAAAACTATTGCACAATTACACTCATCTCACATGATAGCAAAGTAATGCTCAAAATTCTCCAAGCAAGGCTTCAATAGTACGTGAACTGAGAACTTCCAGATTTTCAAGCTGGATTTAGAAAAGGCTTGAGAAACCAGAGATCAAAATGCCAACAGCCATTGGATCATAGAAAAAGTAGCAGAATTCCAGAAAAACACCTACTTCTCCTTTATGAATGCCAAAGCCTTTGACTATGTGAATCACAACAAATTGTAGAACATTCTTAAAGAGATGGGAATACCAGACAACTTTATCTGCCTCCTGAGAAATCTGTATGTAGGTCAAGAAGCAGCAGTTAGAACCGGACATGGAACAACAGACAGGTTAAATATTGGGAAAGGAGTACATCAAGGCTGTATATTGTCACCCTGCTTATTTAACTTACATGCAGAGTGCATCATGTGAAATGCCAGGCTGGATGAAGGACAAGCTAGAACCAAGATTGCTGGGAGAAATATCAATAACCTCAGATACACAGATGACACCACCCTTATGGCAGAAAACAAAGAAGAACTGAAGAGCCTCTTGATGAAAGTGAAAGAGGAGAGTGAACAAGTTGGCTTAAAACTCAACATTCAAAAAACGAAGATCATGACATCCGGTCCCATCACTTCATGGCAAATAGATGGGGAAACAGTGTCAGACTTTCTTTTTTTGGGCTCCAAGTCACTGCAGATGGTGATTGCAGCCACAAAATTAAAGAATGTTTGCTTCTTGGAAGAAAAGCTATGACCCATCTTCACAGCATATCAAAAAGCAGAGACAGTATTTTCTGACAAATGTCCATCTAGTCAAAGCTATGGTTTTTCCAATGGTCATGTATGGATGTGAGATTTGGACTGTGAAGAAAGCTGAGCACTGAAGAATTGATGCTTTTGAACTGTGGTGTTGGAGAAGACTCTTGAGAGTCCCTTGGACTGCAAGGAGATCCAACCAGTCCATCCTAAAGGAGATCAGTCCTGGGTGTTCATTGGAAGGACTGATGTTGAAGCTGAAACTCCAATACTTTAGCCATCTGATGCGAAGAACTGACTCATTTGAAAAGATCTTGATGCTGGGAAAGATTGAGGGCAGGAGGAGAAGGGGACAACAGAGGATGAGACGGTTGGATGGCATCATCGACTCAATGGACATGGGTTTGGGTGGACTCTGGGAATTGGTGATGGACAGGGAGGCCTGGCGTGCTACAGTCCATGGGGTCACAAAGAGTCAGACATGACGGAGCGACTGAACTGAACTGAACTGAACTGATGTGAAGAACTGACTCATTGTAAAAGACCCTGATGCTGGGAAAGATTGATGGCAGGAGAAGAAGGGAATGACAGGGGATGAGATGGTTGATGGCATCACCGACTCGATGGACATGTTTTGAGCAATGTCTGGGGGTTGGTGATAGACCAGAAGCCTGGTGTGCTGCAGTCCATGGGGTCGCAAAGAGTCAGACACGACTGAGTGACTGAACTGAACTGAATGCTTTTTAATTATTGTATGATGGTGGTAGGTATGAAACAAGAAATTGTTAGGAATCAAAGACATCTTGATAAGTGTATATTTATGTCATTTTGTCACAAAAGACCTAAAGATCTTAGAAACCTAAAGTTAGGGGATAAGGTGGATTCTCTGACATCATGTTAAGTCTTAGTAGGCAAATTATTTTTATCCTGCATATGATAAACATCAATTTAAATAATACTGAGATTTTATAAGGTTTCAATCAAGAAAATATGGGACCACAAATAAATACTAAAGAATTTAGTCTCATGTGAAGTAAATGTATACTAAGCATTGCACTTTCCAATCGGCTTAAAGAACTAATATAAACCAATGCCTGCAACTGGGACCTAAGAAAATAATGTTTGATGGAGACCAAGATTTCTGTGTTATTATTCATCCTCCAAGCTGTCCTGCAACATTGAGCAAGTCAAGAAATGTATTTTTTCTTTTTTATCTTACTTTACTTTAACTCTTATTTTAAAAATGGTGTGTAAAATATAGTTATTTACTTAATGAACATTTCTTAAATATGAGAGAATTTGTTGAGCTCTTGAGGAGGTAAATGAATTACAGCAAGTAAAAAGATAATGAAATTCACTGTAATGATAGATTCTGGATATATTATCACTATACTACATCATAAATAATAGTTTCTTCCTTGCACATAATATCTTCCTGGTACTTCCAGTAAATCTCTATCTCCTCTCTCCTTCAATGATAGATAACAAATAATGTTTCTTATGCCAAATTCTGTGTTCAGAAGGCCTGTTTTCAGTGAGGCTGGAATAGTGATATTTTCACCCTTCCTATCCCCCAACACTTCCATTTAGTTCACACTGTTGTGGGTTTTTTTTTTTTTTTTTTTGATACTAATTGTTTAACTTGTAAGCTATTTTTTTTCTCTTTTTGGGTCATGCCAGGTGGCGTGTGGGATCTTAGTTCCCCGACCAAGAATTTAACCCGGGCCCTAGTAACGAAAGTGCTGAGTCCTAACCACCAGACCATCAGGGAATTACCTCGTAAACTCTTAATAAACTTAATCTACCCTCTGTCTTAATGGGCTTCATTTATTCATCAGTATCCCAAGCAGAAGAAATAGAAGAAATTAAAATCATACTCAAGCACAGTCATTTCCTTCTTGCTGAATGTTTACAAAACTTTCTAAGCCCAACCTTCTCTCAAAGATATGCCCAAACCCCAGTCATTCCCAAGGCTCCAACTATTTCTTCTTTTTCAGTGACTCCAAGTTGACACATGCTCTTCTCATATCCCTCCTGGGCTCTGTGCCCCTCATCAGGGTGCCTTGTAGGCAACTTAACTTCAGTGTTACCTTCAGTGTTACCTTCAGGCCACTCTCCACTTTCCTCCGCCACAAATCTGTGCTTCTTTTTGGCCCTTGTCTTGGTTAACAGCCTCACTATTCACCCAATGGCCGAGGCTGACAACTTGAGAGAAATGTGATGGATGGGGAGGCAACAGAAGAGAATTGGTTGGGATGAATGGAGACCAGTCACTGTCCCTCCAACTGCTACCTTCTCCTCTGGAACTTCACTCACACTTGAGAAGACCAAGGTCTTGTCCGCCTTCCCCGGGTTCCCTGTGACAGCTACATGGTCATGTTCTCAGTCTACAGGATCTTCCCTATTTCTTACTCTCTGTACTATGGCAAGCCTTATGATCCCAGAACACAGGTCTGATGTACAGCCTTTAGACAACTCCCACAGTGCTGTCTGACTGATCCTCCCCTTCTCGCCTGCATTTCCTAACACCATCTCTCCATGTATCCTCTCTAGTCACCTGGCACCATTCATTTTTCTCTCCAAGTAGTGTCAATTTCTGACCTTTGCTCTTCTCTATCACACTTTCATTTCTCCTAGGAATGCCCCCTCCTTCCTCCCTGTTGAGCCCTCCCCACCCAGCTCAAATGTCACCATGTCACCTCTTCTTTGAAGAATTTATGGGCTCTCCAAAAGCTATCTGTTTTCTCCCTTGGGCTCCCATATCATTCTGTTGATCTGGCAGCAAAACTTTTGTCAGATGGGATGCAGGGGTTCTCCTCTCCTGAGTGGACTTACCTCCTTACTTACCAGGACCTTGACAGTGACCAGTATGTGCTTGTTAAGTGAATGGAGGGACTTAATGAAAAACAAATGAATGAATGCACACGACTATCGACCAACAACAAGGGTTGTGTGGGGAAGGTTGATTTGGAGGCTGCTTGTAAATGTGACTCTCTCATGCTTCTCGTATTTCCAGCAGGATGCCACCATGGTGATCAATCCATTCTGAAGCTGCTTGCACACCTTAGCTGGGTAAATGACGTCTGACCTGTAGAAAGTCAACATAAACAAGATTGAGAGTTACACACTGAACACACGTAAGAATCTTGTGGGTAGGTCCATAAAAATGAAATTCCCAGTGCCCACAGCAGACCCACAGACAGTACGTTTTTAATCCAACTCTTGAGTATACCTACTTTCCAGCTCAGCCTTATGTCATAGCCTGAAATATCTGGGAGTCAGTGTACCTCCTGCTCTAAGACGTTTCAGAGATGACTGGTGGTTGGAACAGGAAGGAAAGTGTTCATGAAGGAGGAGAAAGACCTCAGGTGGTCTCTGAAGAATGAATGGGATTTGGTTGATGGAATAGAGAGGGCAGCAAAGCACTTCATGCAGGCAAACTGGGAGTAAGCTAAGTGTCCACTGACAGATGGATGGACAAGGAAGATGTGGTATGTATATACAATGAGATACTCCTCAGGCATAAAAAGAATGAAGTAATGCCATTTACAGCAACATGGATGGACCTAGAGATTATCATAGTAAGTGAAGTAAGTCAGAAAGAGAAAGACAAATATCATATGACATTGCTTCTATGTGGAATCTTAAAAAATTATGCAAATGAACTTATTTATGAAACAGAAACAGACTCACAGACTTAGAAAACAAACCCAGTTATCAAAGGGGAAAGGTAGGGGGAGGAATAAATTAGGAGTTTGGGATTAAAATATACACACTATTATATATAAAATAGATAATCAACAAGAACCTACTGGTTAGCACAGGGAACTCTACTCAGTAGTCTGTAACAACCTATAAGGCAGAAGAATCTGAAAAAGAATGGATAAAAGTATATATATAACTGAATCACTTTGCTATACACTTGAAATTAACTCATTATAAACCAACTATGATTGTGTGTACTCATTCAGTCCTGTCCAACTCTTTGCAACCCAATGAACTGTAGCCCACCAGGCTCCTCTGTCCCTGGTTTCTCCAGGCAAGAACACTGGAGTGGGTTGCCATTTTCTTCTCCAGGGGATCTTCTCAACCCAAGGATTGAACCCATGTCTCCTGCATTGCAGGTAAATTCTTTACTGCTGAGCCACCCTGGGAGCCCATTAAATCAATTATGCATCTGTGTGTTAGTCACTTAGTTGTGTCCAACTCCTTGCAACCCCATGAGCTGCAGCTCACCAGAGTCCTCTGGCCATGGAATTCTCCAGGCAAGAATACTAAGGTGGGTTGCCATTCCCTTCTCCAGGTAAATCAACTATACCCCAATATAAAATAATTTTTTTTAAGCTTTTTGTAAAGATATGGTGGTAGGAACAGGTATTGGGTATGTCAAGGCCCAAGAGAACTTATCAACATGGCTGAATAGAGGGGGCTGATGAAGAGGTACTTGGCATTCTGAGTTGGGGCCATGTTTTCTAGAGCCTGCAATGAGAAGCAAGTCAATAGTGTTTAAATAAGGGAATATGCTTCCCTGATAAGTAAGGGAATGGGCTTCCCTGATAGCTCAGTTGATAACTCCTGCAACGCAGGAGACCCCAGTTGGATTCCTGGGTTGGGAAGATCCCCTGGAGAATGGAAAGGCTACCCACTCCCATATTCTGGCCTGGAGAATTCCAGGGACTGTATAGTCTATGGGGTTGCCACAACTGAGTGGCTTTCACTTTCAAGGGAATAGGCATAAAGAAGGTGTTCTTGAAAGAGTTTTCAAGTGTGCATCAGAAACCTTCCTCCTCACTGCCTAAAGAATGTAGATAGGAGAAGGACATGGCAACCCACTCCAGCATACTTGCCTGAGAAATCCCATGGACCGAGAAGTCTGGCAGGCTGCAGTCCGTGAGTTCACAAATAGGCATAACTTAGCAACTAAACAGCAATGACAACAATCATCTGTCTTACTAACCGCAAGACCACATCTTTCTTTCTAAACACTAGTGGAACCAGCACAGGAGTTCCCTGGTGGTACAGTGGATAAGAATCAGCCTGCCAATGCAGGGCACACAGGTTTGATCCCTGGCCCGGGAAGATCCCACATGCCACAGAGCAGCTAAGCCAGCGTGCCACACCTACTGAACCCCCGATCCTCAGCACTGAAGCCTGTGGGCCCAGAGCCTGTGCTCTACAACAGAGGCCACTGCACTGAGAGGCCGTGCAATGCAGCTGTAGAGAAACCCCCACTGGCCACAACTAGAGACACGTGCAGTGATGAAGACCCAGTGCAACCAAAAATAAAAATAATAAATATGTCTTTAAGAGTAGCACCAGCACAGAACCTCCTAGTTACCCAACTCAGTGAACTCCAGATCTTTCAATGTTATACTTGGATATCTTCCCACATTTCTTTCTCTTTAAAATGTGGGGAATTGTAAGAGTGACTCATCTCATGCAAAAATACCCCTGGTGTCAATACAGGTCACCTGTATCTGGCTGTAGCAGCTAGCATACAGGCAGAGGACAGTAACATTAGACACTTCATGAGTTTTACTCATTCTTCATCCAAATATTTGGGTGTCTAGTATGTGACAGGGACTGGCTTAGGTGTTTGTTTTATTTTGATATATATCAAAGGGCCAACCAACCACCACCCACCTACCCATCTATGAAACTAACTTTGGGAAGGAGGAGGGGCGAAGAGGGAGGGACAAGATGGGGACAGACATCTTTATCAATCCAATTTCCCTCTTATATTAGCTGAAATGTTAAAATTACAGTTAACTCATTCTGTCATAAGATTAACAAGCCCTGAAGAGGACCTGTTGCCTGACTTCCCTTTACAAAAGCTACAGCAGTGGCCTTCTTACTTTTGCTTGATTTTTCCCACCAACTGTCCTTAAGTCAAAAGTTAGTTCCTTATGCCTTCTCTATGTGGTCAAGCTGTGCCCTGTAGGGCACCTCAAAAATAAGTCTACTTCCCACATGTAATAGTCTTTCAAGTTTGTCTGTGTGTGTGTATTTATATGGGGTTAGTAAGATATATGTTTTAAATCCATTTATCTGTCAGTGAACACTTGGGTTGACTCCACCTTTTGGCTCTTATTGCTTAACTCCCCCTGTGCACTTAAGAAGAATGAGTATTTTGTGGTTGGATAGAGTGTTCTGTGTATGACTGTTAGATCTACCTGGTTTGTGTTGTTAAAGTCCTCTAGCTCCTTACTTCAGTCTGGTTGTTCTATCCAGTATTGAGAATGGGATGTTGACTTCTCCAACTCTTATTGTAGAATTGTATTTCTCTTTTCAATGTTATCAATTTTCGCTTCATATATTTTTCCAGTTCCCAGTTTTAACAGCATATAATTGACAAATGAAGTTGTATATATTAAAAGAAATGAGAATGTAGACAGAGAACCTGTTCCAGGGAGGGAGGTATCACCACAGACGAGTATAGTATACAGTAGGCATGGAGACAGGGAGGAACCCAGTAAAGCCTGTTTTCTAAAGTTCATCTCTGCTTCCCATTGTCTCTGCTTGGCCAAGCAAACAATTAAGTAACAAACACATGCTTTTCTATCTTCAAGTGAAGTGCCTTCCTTCCCTTTGAAGTCCCAAACCACTACCCCTAACATTCTTTTTTGTCTTTAGCTGAAGATGGTATTTAAGGCAAGGGCTTCAATCATTTGGGGAGTTAGTTTTCCTGGCTCTCTCCCATGTATGTGCGTGCTAAGTTGCTTCAGTTGTGTCCAACTCTTTGCGACCCTATAAACTCTAGTCCACCAGGCTTTTCTGTCCATGAGATTTTCCAGGCAAGAATACTGGAGTGGGTTGCCATGCCCTCCTCCGGGGGATCGTCCCAACCCAGGGATTGAACCCATATCTCCTGCATTGACAGGCAGGTTCTTTACCACTAGCACCACCTGGGAAGCTCCTATATATACTTGTTACTAAAGTTTTATTTTCTTCTGTCAATCTCTCATGTCAATTTAATTTTGAAACCAGCCAGAAGAATCTAGATGGGTAGAGGACAATGTCTTTCTGCCCAACACCAATAAAAAGTTGACTGCAACAAAAACTTGAAGTGAGGACAGTTAGGCTTGAAGTTAGGGTGGTGGCAGAGAATGGGAAGGAAGAAGCAGAAGCAAGGAGCAAAATCAGCGAGGGAAGGAGAGATGGGTGGGATGCAGACCATGGGAAGGAGCTTGAGAAATGAAGTGTGACTCCAAAAGAAAGGATGATACAACCTTCAGAGACAGAATCTTGGAAGGGAAGCAGGCTGGTATGAAAGGTTGGTTTGTAATTATTTTGGATATAATTTAAAAGTGCTACAGAGAAGAACAGGGCTGCTGCTGTAGAGAGGAGACACACTAGAAATAGGAATTTCAGAATCGTGTTTATAGAAATAATGGCTAAAGCTGTGAGAATGTTTGAGGTTTCCAAGAGAGGAGCTAGGGACGTCGGCAGTCAAAAGTAGGAACATAGAAGAGGCCAAAAAGTGCCTTAGGATGCGCGCAGGACCACAAATGTAACATCGTTTAGGCCAGGATGGAAAAACCTTTCAAGGGTCAGAATGAATGCTGGATACAAATATGAAAAATATAGCTTGGACAAACTGATAGCATTTGATCATGGCATCACAGATGATCTGAGAAAGTGTAGTTTCTGTAGCTGTGGAGGTCAGAACAGAGAATGGCCACCATGGGGCTTAGTCATTGGAGAATATGCCTGTGAAAATAAACAGTCCAAGCTGGAGAAAGGGCCAAAGCATATCAGGAAGCCTGAGCCTCTCGAGTTTGATGGCAGAGAGCAGGAAATCTGTGATGAGCAGATGACAAGCTAGAAATGAGAGCAGCTCAGTAGAAGTGGGGAGTTACTTGCAAGCATGCAGAGAAGAGACCTTTGTCCTTAAGACAGAAGGAGGTAAAATCAAGCTGTAATAGGCCAGAGATGCTGTGAGCAGGACTGCCATGGAGAGCTGTCTAGAAATAAAAGGCTTAGAAGCTCCTCCTTGCTTTGCGGCCTGTGGCTGTAGGATGAGGGGTCCTTTGACTCTGTCGCCTCAGTTCTCTGCGTACAGTGCGCTGGGAGCAACGCTGCCCAGATCTCCACCCCAGGACCCAGAGTCCTACTGGCAAACGCACTCAGATGGCTGCTCACCACGAGAGATGGCGTCATCCGTTAAGTCACACGTGTTGCTGCTCCACTCACTTCCGCTGACGGCAAAGGAAGGATTTAGAAGAATAAGGGACAAAATGAGTTTCAGAGGAATAAATATTTTATTTTCTTATAAATGTGGCCCAAGCTTCTTGAGCAAACAGAATTTTTCTATAGCGAGCACACATCCTCAGACTCCTCTGGGGAGGGGACGTGGCGTGCCGCACAGACAGGCCAGGAGAGATGCTCCAGGAGAGCAGGGGGAGAGAAGGTGAGGGGAGACGGGTGACCCTCCGCCACAAGCTAGGACCCTACCCACCACGTGTCCCTGCGGCTCCATTTCCTCGTAGTTAAACGGCGAGACAGCGCAAACCTCATAAGGCTGTCCCGGGATTCAGTCAGTCACTGTACACGCAGTCTTCAAAACAAGACGCGGTCTGCAGGCTTTCCGTGCGCCCAGCCTGGAGCAGCAGCGGCGGCAGGAACGTCACAGTGCCCGAGGCAGAGCTCCGCGAAGGAGGCGTATCTGCACTTATCAGGAAGGGCTCTGGCGGTCTGGTCACACCTGCACCCACCTGAGACGGTAAACTCCAGGAGGAATGGAGCCACGATGCTTTGACCGAGGCTGTATTCCCAGAACCTTGTCCCTGGAACGTCATAGGCAATATAAAGATATTTTTTGAATGTATGCTAGTGGGTGGATAGATGGAAAAATAAGTGGAAGTATGCAGGAAGGGAAGGCGAGAAGAAATGGGAGAGCTATCCAAAGACACACATGGAAGGAAGAACAGAGGGTGAAGAGAGGGAAGGGAGGGTGGAGGGAGGAAGGCTCTAAAGCTCTATTTCTTAAAACATGAGGCAGATGATCTGGGGTCCATCACCTTTTATTGTAAAGGGTGTTTTGCGGAAGAAAGAAGGAAGTGTTTTACAATTGGAGTGCACTGTAGACTGTCCTAATTTTCAGATGAAATATACCTGCTCTTTGCTGGTTATTTCTTTGTGAAAATCCCCAGTGGCTCAATGGTAAAGAATCTGCCTGCCAATACAAGAGATGCGGGTTCAGTTCCTGGGTCGGGAAGATTCCCTGAGGAAGGAAATGACAACCCACTCCAGTATTCTTGCCTGGAGAATCCCATGGACAGAGGAGCCTGGCAAGCTAGAATCCATGGAGTTACAAAGAGTCAGACACGGCTGAGCAACTGAACAACAGACACCACCTGTTCTTTGCTTGTAGCCAGCATGTTCTCTCGCCTCAGAGATTTAGAGTCCCCAGGCATCTCCCCTCCCTGCTTCCCTTGCTCTCGCCCACATTTCCACATATGATAAGCTACTTGATTGGCTGAGTGTGCATTTCAACTTGATTTCTCATTGGCCACTGGCATTTCCCAGGACCGCTCAACAGCACAGACTGAAACACAGCTCATCTTTCTTCTTCCTGTAATCGCTTGCTTAGTGGTTTCCAACATTTCCTTCATGATTATTCTGTTGGTCTTTCCAGATGCAGTTTTCTACAAATGAGTTCAAGTTGTTTGCTTTTTCAGTTGACGAATTATAACAGACGAATGCCACCAATTACTGAACAAATAATAAGATTCGAGAAGGATTTGCCCAACAGCATTCTTGATGTGGTTGACTTGGAAATTCTTGGACTCAAATTGTACACTGCTTGGAGCATAAGCACCCTCACAGCATGTTTAAGAAGTCGGGTTTTACCTGCCTCTGCTGACTTTCTCTCTTGACTATTTGCAAAAACTGAAGCTGGCCTTGCATCTCTTAGGATTCCACACACACACACACACACACACACACACACACACACACACACAAAAATTACAAGGGAATAGTTACACAGAGTGGGCCTCCTAGTCAGAAGACATAATTGCCAGACCTGACCTTGGCGAGCTCTCTATCTTGTCCAAGTTTCAGATTTCACAGGTGAAAAATGTGTGCAGCAAACCCTGTTCCTCCAGGGTGCCATGGAGACTGGGTGGGATCGTGTATTTGGGGAAAGCACCCATGCAGCAGGGAGAGTTGCATCTGAATTTGATCCGCCCTGTACACACCTCAGAATTGTCCACATAAAGCCCCTTTGCTAAGATAACCATCAGAAAGTGAAGTATAAGCAGCATCTCTTTATTAAATTACTGATTTATTAATCACTGCCCAGTGTTACAGTGGTTATTTTTAAAAACAGAAAGATTCAGTAAAGCCAGCACTTGCTTCCAAGAACAGAGAGCAGGGAGGTGTTAGGACAAGAGCCTCGAGCTCCTGTGCAAAAGCGAATGTGACTGTCGTGAATGTGCCAGGCACTGGCACGGTGACAGCCAGTCCGGTGTTGATCAAACACCCTGCTCAGTGATGCTGTCGTGTACCTCCCACAAGGGTTACTAATTAAAAGTTTTGAAATCCAATAAAAGCACTTAGTATAACTACACTGGAACAATTGCTTTTATCCAGAAAGCATTGCTGCCTCATGCGGTGCTTCCCTTGCTCATTCATCACAAAGCCTCAGCTCTGTCACTGTGAAGATCCATCACCTGTGGACTAAAGATGCCGTCATTGTCAGCAGTAAACACACAGTTGGTGTAGACTGAACTCTGATAGCAGCCATCACATGTGGATGGGAGAAGGGGGTTTTAAAAATCTTAAAAATATAATGCCAAATAGCATAACTGTTTTGTTTTGGGGGATTTTTTTTTTTTTATTAAATTGCTTTTGGTTTTGTTATTTTTTTTTTTAAATAACTGTTTGGTTTTGAGTCCAATTATGCTCAAAGACTGAGCTTGTTTTTGCCATTAATGTATTAAACACAGGTTCACTGCTAGATTACAACTTACAATAATATTTCACAAGCCAATAGCATACAGAATAATGGTTCTTAATAAGCCAATAAAGGAATAACACACTCCAAACCAATAATAGATTAATTACACTGTTGTTCCAGGCAGAGAGGAGGTGAAAGAAATAAAGTCCGAAGTTAGCTGAGGTGTACCTTTCTGCAAGTTTGTCCTTGTAAAGTCAGCTTAGCCAACCAAGAGCTGACGTCCAGCTGCTTATGCAAAAACAAAGTCCCATGTAGTTAGAGAAGGATGCTAGCAGAGAGGAGCTCATGGCTTGCACAACTGCCTACAAGGAGTGGCCTCTCCAAAGCAGAAACAGATATCCCTTCCTTCCCGAGACTGCTGCCTGGTTGAACCCCACTGTCACCAAGAAAGGCCTGGCTGAATCAGAAACAAGTGTCTCAAGACATTCAGAGAGACCTATTTAGGTCAGCAGGAAGCATAAACAAGTAGATTTGAAATTGTAGCCAGTGCACAACAGTAATGTTTGCTGCAAATGACTTCGGAACATTCTGTGTTACTGAAACTCAGGTCCAGCCATTTGCCACTTGAAAGCCAGTACTTAGGCAATATTGGTAGAAAGGAAAGCTTGCTTTAGTTTGGAGGCTGGCAACGAGGAGAGAGAGCAATTCATGTCCGAAGGTGAACTAGCCCCTGCCAATCAGTGGGCAAGAGTTTTTATTAATAAAGGGGAGTTTCAGAGGTATATAGAAGAGGAAACAGCTACATGCACAATAGCTCAGTCAGTTCTGACAGACATGTGGTGGTCTGATCATGGTCATTTTCATTGTTTTAAGTAAAGTTGATCTTTAGTTCTAAGGTTGGTTTTTTTCCCCATTTCCTTGGGACCAGTTCTTAGAATTGTGACAGCTTAGGTCTATAAGGTCACAGACTGAAGTGACTTAGCACACATGCACGTCATAGCTACTGTCTGGTTATAATGTAGATAACTTTTTCCAGCTGGTGGTGACTTTAGTATCTAAAAAACAGCTCGAAGGATATGGTTGAGTATTATCTACAGCCTTGAGAAAGAACTAAAGGTTTTTTACTTTATTTAATGACCAAACTATTATTATTTCATCCTATTTGACTGTTTTCTTTCCTTTGCTTCTGCATTTTCTCATTTCTTTGATTAAATTCATTCTCTGGCTAAAGTTTTTCTGCAGACAAAAGGCAGACTGAGGACATGGGGGAGTCTGTCCAGGGAAGGCCCCATATGTTTTATCATGTGTGATTCCTTAAATATCTTCATTCCGTATTCATCACCCTGGTACAATTGATTTAGACAAATTATATATGATCAAGCCCAGGGGCTTCCCAGGTGGCGCTAGCAGTAAAGAACCTGCCTGCTGAAGCAGGAGATATAAGAGACAGGAATTCAATCCCTGGGTCGGGAAGACCCCCTGGAGGAGGGCGTGGCAACCCACCCCAGTATTCTTGCCTGGAGAATCCCATGGTCAGAGGAGCCTGGCGGGCTGCAGTCCTCAGGGTTGCAAAGAGTCAGACGCGACTGAGGCAGCTCAGCATGCACACACGCACTCTCAGGTGTGGGGAGGGCGAGGAGCAGGGGGCGCCCAAGGACACAGTGTTGGGGTTCACTGGCTCTTTCCTCTGATCCACTGGTTGTTTATGCAGACCTACTGAGTGAGCAATTGTGAACAAAGACAGACGCGGCTCTTCCTCACAGAGGCCTCAGACTAGTGAGGGGGCAAGAGCCATCCTGTGTGACATTATTGCAGTGATCCAGACAGTCCTTGGGGCTTGGGAAAGTGGGTGATGGCAGATGTGCCCTGGCCAGGTTGGTCACAGCTGAGGTGAGGTAGCTGGTAAGAACTGACCTCCTGGAAGGGGAGGTTGGGACCAAAGGGGACAGCAGGGCAGAGGCAGGGAGCACAGCAGCTCAGAGCAGCCAAAGAGTGACTGGGGTGTTTGGAGCTCAGAAGGACAGGGAGCGGGTGAATGGTGTCTGAGCGGGGTGCACAGGCCCAGGACAGGGAGGGGATGTGATCAGATTTGCCCTTCACAGGCCCTGTTGCCATCCTCACAGAGACTAGTCTGGGGAGATGGCCACACTCTATCAATGCCAAGCTGGGGGTGTCAGCTGAGGTCCTGGAGCCCAGAGGCTGCTGACTGGAGTACGCTCGGACTTCCATAAAGCAAACAGAAGGACAAAAAAGGCATCAGCCACATGGCACCAAAGTAACAAGGTGGGTCTTGAGTGCCAGCAGCTGGGCCACAGTGGCCTCTTCCCAAGCAGCAGTGAGAGATGCTTCCTAGCCAAACCTCCAAGGGCAGGACCGCACCTGGAGAACAGAGCCAAGGTCACAGGTGTGATCTCCCTCACTCTGTGGGTGTGAACCCGTGACAAGCGCCCAGGGATGACAAAGGAGAGGAACTGCAGGTCTCATAGTCTCCAGGGGAGGGGCCGCCAACCATTCCAATCTTTCAGAGAGGAAGTGCAACTCTTTGTGATGCATCTGTAGAATCACAGCAAATGACACGGGGAACACGGGGTTTCATTCCTCCAGGATGAGATCAAACCCCTGAAGGCGGCAACCTGTGTAACACAACGCAGCTTTGCAGAGGCACAGAGAGCTTTGCAGACCTCCCCTGGACATTATCATTCTCCAGGAGGAAGAAATGGGCCCTGTTGCTCTCCCGCGCCCCTCACCAGCTCCTTCTCCAGCTTCTCTTTGACAAACAGCCAGCCAGGCTCTCCAAACCTGGGACCGGACAAAATCCATGAGTATCCTTAGCAGTCCCAGCAGGAATTGGGGACCTTCAATGATTCCTCCAAATGACAGCCCACATTTCCCTTCTGCATACCATTATGCTATTGCTTGGAAAGTGAAAGCATTTCTAAAGACAACGGCAGGATCAGATCAGAAACAATATGTAAATGAAGCATTATTTTACTTTGTCTAAGCTGATAAATAATTCTATCTGACTATCAAAGTGGTACCAGGAATAATCTTCAGAGCTTTGCAGGTGTTTAAAACTCAAGTTCTGTGAGAGTCACAAAACCAAATAAGCATCAAGAAAACTTTTGTATCCTGGCTCCCACAGTCAGGCCAACCTCAACCCAAATGTGACCTGCAATAATCACCGGAAGACTTGTTGTTTCAGGAGAGCACAGAACGCTCAGAGAACTGAGTTCCTTAGAACCATCTCTGGTAGCAGACCTGTCAGCTGAATCTGCTGCTCATGGGGAACACTGGGTGAATCACCTTTATTTCAAACCCAGGTCTATTTCAGTCAAGGTAGAAACTTTGCAATAGCCTCTTTTCTTTGCTTGGCCTAAATATCTCAACTCATTGTAGACCTTATCTTATATTTCTGAAATTGCTTTTCAAAGTGTGATTCATACAAATCATTTTAAAGTAATTTACTGAAGAATCTTATGGGAGTGCTGGGGCTCTGGGAAGGCTGCCCCAAGAGACGCTACTCTGGCACATGGATGATTTTGAGCTGAAAACAGTCAAGACTCAAAAGATTCAAGAAGAACCTTTGAACTTCCCCCAACCACCCATAAAAATTTCAGAAAGGAGGCCTCTTCCAAGAAGGCACCCTCACTCCAGTTAACTATAGTGAAACATTAGGTGTAATGAACAGGGAGAAATCCAGCAACACCCACTTGATCAAAGTCCTCTCTGAATCCTATTGGGTTTGAATGGCCCAGAAACACTTGTTTACCAAACATTAACTCTTTCTATCTTCTGTGAATTACCTTACTTCCCCCTGATGCCTTGCATCCTCAGCTCTTCCTTACTTTGCTGTCTTTGGAATTCTACATACTTACATGAATTCCAGCACACATGTAATACATTTGATCTTCTCCTGCTAATCTCCTTTACTCCATTTTATTTGCTAATCAGAAGACCTGAGAGGGCCAAAGAGGGGAACTCACTTTTGGGAGCAGCTACTGTAGGCTCACACAAGATGGTGGAATAGAAAAACATGTGCTCATCATCTCTTGTGAGAACTTGGAAATTGCAACTAACCACTGAACAACCAACAACAGAAGAATGTAGGATCCCCACAAAAAAGATACCCAACATCCAAGGGCAAAGGAGAAGCCCTAACAAGATAGCAGGAGGGGAGAAATTGTGTTTAGAACCAAACTCCATACCTGCCAGAAGTGCTCGGAGAGTTCAAACAAAACCTTGTGTGCTCCAGGACCCAGGGGCCCCATAAGAGACTGAGCCAGACTGGCCTTTGACTGCCTGAGTGTCACCTGAAGAGGCACAGGTCAGCAGTGGCCTGATGTGGGGACAGGGGCTGTGGCTGCAGCAGACCTGGGAGGTGTGGCATGTGGCATCAGTCCTCTTGGAGGAGGTCACCATTAGCCCCACCATAGAGTCACCAAGGAGACAACCCACAAATTGGAGAACAATTACACCAAAGAAGTTGTCAAAATGTTGCAAAACTTCTAGGGCCCACAACAGACTTCCCAACCTGGGGAATCCCGCAAAGGGACTGAGAACCCCCAGAGAATTTGACTTTGAAGGTCAGTGGGATTTGATTAAAGAAATTCCACAGGACTGGGGAAACAGAATCTTTAAGAGCACAGACAAAATCTTGTGTGCACAAGGACCCAGAGGAAATAGCAGAGACCCCTCAAAAGACCGAGCCAGACTTTCATCAGTTCAGTTCAGTTCAGTTCAGTCTCTCAGTCATGTCCAACTCTTTGTGACCCCATGGACTGTAGCATGCCAGGCCTCCCTCTCCATCACCAACTCCCAGAGTCCACCCAAACTCATGTCCATTCTGTCAGTGATGCCATCCAACCATCTCATCCTCTGTTGTCCCCTTCTCCTCCCGCCCTCAATCTCTCCCAGCATCAGGGTCTTTTCAAATGAGTCAGTTCTTCATGTCAGGTGACCAAGTATTAGAGTTTCAGTTTCAGCATCAGTCCTTCCAATGAATATTCATGACTGATTTCTTTTGGGATGGACTGATTGGATCTACTTGCAGTCCAAAGGACTCTCAAGACTCTTCTTCAACACCACAGTTCAAAACCATCAATTCTTTGGCACTCAGTTTTCTTTACAGTCCAACTCTCACATGCATACGTGACTACTGGAAAAACCATAGCTTTGACTAGATGGACCTTTGTTGGCAAAGTAATGTCTCAGCTTTTTAATACACTGTCTAGGTTGGTCATAGCTTTTCTTCCAAGGTGCAAGCATCTTTTAATTTCATGGCTGCAATCACCATCTGCAGTGATTTTGGAGCCCCCAAAAATAAAGTCTGATACTGTTTCTATTGTTTCCCCATGTATTTGCCATGAAGTGATGGGACTGGATGCCATGATCTTAGTTTTCTGAATGTTGAGTTTTAAGCCAACTTTTTCACTTTCTTCTTTCACTTTCATCAAGAGGCTCCTTAGATCTTCTTTGCTTCCTGCCATAAGGATGGTGTCATCTGCATATCTGAGGTTATTGATATTTCTCCCTGTAATCTTGATTCCAGCTTGCCCTTCATCCAGCCTGACATTTCATATAATGTACTCTGCATATAAGTTAAATAAGCAGGGTGACAATATACAGCCTTGATGTACTCCTTTCCCGATTTGGAACCAATCTGTTGTTCCATGTGCACTTCTAACTGTTGCTTCTTGACCTGAATACAGATTTCTCAGTAGACAGGTAAGGTTGTCTGGTATTCCCATCTCTTGAAGAATTTTCAACAGTTTTTTGTGATCCACAGTCAAAGGCTTTGGTGTAGTCAATAAAACAGAAGTAGCAGACTTGCCTGTGAGTGTCCAGAAGTCTCTGGTGGAGGTGTGGGTTGATGGTGGCCAGCCATGGGCTCAGGATCGATCAATGCAACAGTCCTAGGAGCCATGCTGACATAAACCAATTTGAAGGAAGTCATCATTACTGCCTTTATCCCTACCACAAAACTACAGGGAGGGAACACAGCCCCACCAATCAATAGAAAATTGGATTAAATATTTACTGAGCACCACCACCCTTCAGAGCAAGACCCAGATTCTGCCACAGCCAGTCCCTCCCATCAAGAAGCTTCCACAAGCTTCTTATCCTTATCCATCAGAGGGCAGACAGAATGACAACCACAATCACAGAAAAGTAACCAAACTGATCACATAGATCAGAGCCTTATCTAGCTCAATGAAACTATGAGCCATGCCCTTAAGGGCCACTGAAGATGGACAGGTCATGGTGGAGAGTTCTGACAAAATGTGGTCCACTGGAGAAGGGAATGGCAAATCACTGCAGTGTTCTTGCCTTGAGAACCCCATGAACAGTATGAAAATGCAAAAAGATATGACACTGACAGATGAACTCTCCAGTTCAGTAGGTGCTCAATATGCTACTGGAGAAGAGTGGGGAAATAGTTCCAGAAAGAATGAAGAGATGGAGCCCAAGCAAAGGCAATGCCCAGCTGTGGATGTGACTGGTGATGAAAGTATAGTCCGATGCTGTGAAGAGCAATATTGCGTAGGAACCTGGAATGTTAGGTCCATGAATCAAGGCAAATTGGAAGTGGTCAAACAGGAGATGGCAAGAGTGAAAACTGACATTTTAGGAATCAGAGAACTTAAATGGACTGGAATGGGTGAATTTAACTCAGATGACCATTATATCTACTACTGTGGGCAAGAATCCCTTAGAAGAAACGGAGTAGCCCTCATAGTCAACAAAAGAGTCCAAAATGCAGTACTTGGGTACAATCTCAGAAGCGACAGAATAATCTCTGTTTGTTTCCAAGGCAAGCCACTCAGTATCACAGTAATCCAAGTCTATGCCCCAACCACAAATGCTGAAGAAGCAGAAGTAGAATGGTTTTATGAAAACCTACAAGACCTTCTAGAACTAATACCAAAAGAAGATGTCCTTTTCAACACAGGGAACTGGAATGCAAAAGTAGGAATCCAGATATACTTGGAGTAACAGGCAAGTTTGGCCTTGGAGTACAAAATGAAATGGGGCAAAGGCTGACAGAGTTTTGCCTAGAAAATGCACTGGTCAAAGCAAACGTCCTCTTCCAACAACACAAGAGACAACTCTACTTGTGGACATCACCAGATGGTGAATACTGAAATCAGATTGATTCTATTCTTTGCCGCTGAAGACAGAGAGGCTCCATACAGTCAGGAAAAACACAACCAGGAGCTGGTGATGGCTCAGATCATGAACTCCTTATTGCCAAATTCAGACTTAATTTGAAGAAAGTAAGGAAAACTAGACCATCCAGGTATGACCTAAATCTAATCCCTTACAATCATACAGTGGAAGTGACAAATAGATTCAGAGATAAGATCTGACAGGCAGAGTGGCTGAAGCTCTATGGACATAGCTTCAGAACACTGCTTAGGAGGTGGTGATCAAAACCATCCCTAGGAGGAAGAAATGCAAAACACCAAATGGTTGTCTGAGGAAACCTTGCAAATAGCTGAGAAAAGAAGAGAAATGAAAGGCAAGGGGGAAAAGGAACGATATATTCACCTGAACACAGAGTTACAAGAATAGCAAGGAAAGGATAGATTTAAAAAAAAAAAAAGCCTTCCTAAGTAATAAATGGGCTTCCCTGGTGACTCAGAGGGTAAAGTGTCTGCTTGCCATGGGGGAGACCCAGGTTCAATCCTTGGGTTGGGAAGATCCCCTGGAGAAGGAAATGGCAACCCACTCCAATACTCTTGCCTGAAAACTTCCAAGGATGAAGCAGCCTGGTAGGCTACATGTCATGGAATCTCAAGGAAATTGCCCGTGATCAAGCAACTTCACTTCTCATGAGTCAGGCTGCTTGCCACTTCTTGACGGGAGGTCATCAAGTACGTTTCACATATACAGGGGAAAAACAGGCTTGGCCATCCACAGGGAAGCCTGGTGTGCTGCAGTTCATGGGATCTCAAAGAGCTGGACATGACTGACTGAACTGAACTGAAGTAATAAATTCAAAAAAATAGAGAACAATTGAATGGGAAAGACTAGAGATCTCTTCAAGAAAATTACAGATACCAAGGGAAAATTTTATGCAAAGATGGGCACAGTAAAGGACATAAATGGTATGGACCTAACAGAAGCAGAAGATATTAAGAAGAGGTGGCAACAATACACAGAAGAACTATACAAAAAAGATCTTAATGACCAAGATAACTACGATGGTGTGGTCACTCACCTAGAGCCAGACATCCTGGAATGTGAAGTCAAGTGGTCCTTAGGAAGCATCACTACAAACAAAGCTAGTGGAAGTGATGGAATTCCAGTTGAGTTATTTCAAATCCTAAAAGATGATGCTGTGAAAGTGCTGCACTTAATATGCCAGAAAATTTGGAAAACTCAGCAGAGGCCACAGGACTGGAAAAGGTCAGTTTTCATTCCAATCCCAAAGAAAGGCAATACCAAAGAATGTTCAAACTACTGCACAATTGCATTTGTCTTATATTCTAACAGAGCAATGCTCAAAATTCTCCAGGCCAGGCTACAACATTATGTGAACTGATAATTTCCAGATCTTCAAGCTGGTTTTAGAAAAAGGAAGAGGAACCAGAGATCAAATTGCCAACATCTGTTAGATTATAGAAAAAGCAACAGAATTTCAGAAAAACGTCTACTTCTGCTTCATTGAGTACACTAAAGCCTTTGAATGTCTGGATCACAACAAACTGGAAAATTCTTCAAGAGATGGGAATACTAGACCACCTTACCTGCCTCCTGAGAAATCTGTATTCAGGTCAAGAAGCAACAGTTAGAACTGAACATAGAACAATGGATTGGTTACAAATTGGGAAAGGAGTACTTCAAGGCAGTATATTGTCACCCTGTTTGTTTAACTTCTTTGCAGAGTACATCATGAGAAATGCCAGGCTGGATGAAGCACAGGCTGGGATCAAGATTTCAGGGAGAAATGTCAGTAACCTCAGAGTTTTAGATGACACCACCCTTAATGGCAGAAAGTGAAGAGGAACTAAAGTGCCTCTTGATGAAGGTGAAAGAGGAGTGTGAAAAAGCTGGCTTCAAACTCAACATTCAAAAAATGAAGATCATGGCACCCAGTCCCATTTCTTCATGGCAAATAGATGGGAAAACAATACAAACAGCAACAGACTATTTTTATTGGACTCCAAAATCACTGCAGATGGTGACTGCAGTCATGAAATTAAAAGACACTTGATCTATGGAAGAAAAGCTATGACAAACCTAGACAGCATATTAAAATGCAGAGACACTACTTTGCCGACAAAGGTCCATCTAGTCAAAGCTATGGTTTTTCCAGTAGTCAGGTATGGATGTGAGAATTGCACCATAAAGAAAGCTGAGCATCGAAGAATTGATGCTTTTGATCTGTGCTGTTGGAGAAGACTCTTGAGTGTCCCTTGGACTGCATGGAAATCAAATCAATCAATCCTAAAAGAAATCAGTCCTGAATATTCATTGGAAGGACTGGTGTTGAAACTGAAGCTCCAATACTTTGGCCACCTGATGTGAAGAGCTGACTCTTTGGCCAAGACCCTGAGGCTGAGAAAGATAGAAGGTGGGAGGAGAAGGGGACAATAGAGGATGAGATGGTTGGATGGTATCACTGACTTGATAAACATGAGTTTGAACAAGTTCAGGGAGTTGGTGATGGACAGGGAAGCATGGTGTGCTTCAGTCCATGGGGTCACAAAGAGTCAGGCATGACTGAGCAACAGAACTGAACTGAACTGAAGAGGGGAAAGAGGAGAAATGTCTTATGTGCTTTGGTGACTGATCTAGCTTTGAAGGCTTAGAATGCCAAAATATCTTCAGTTATTTACACAGCCTTTGCTTTGTGGAAATGAATGAATCATCTGACTTCATGCCCCAGAGCTGTAGCTCCCAATGATGAGCTGACAGGCCCTGCCCCTTCGCGTAAATGCATATGTCAGCAATAGTCTGCCTCTCCACGGCCTGGTGGGAGGCTGCTATGGCTTTGGGAGAACCACTTTGCCAGCTCCAGACAGAGATTCATGTCAATGTAAATTCTTGGCTTTTAAGTTTTAGAAATAGTAAGCAACCCCAGAGGCATATACAGACAAAAAGGTTTCAGGAAAATACTTGCTCAAGATCTTATAAGTGAGATGGAGAGGAATTGGGAGGCAGCAAGACAGCTAGGTAGTGATGGAGGGCAGGGGCTGACTTTCTGCACTAAGACCCCTCATTCTTCTATGCAATCCCTGCTCCAGCTCCACAGTGGGCCTGTGGAGTTCCTCAGCTCTCTGGAGTATGGGCAAGACAGCAAACATTCCCTGCACTTGCCTGGAGGAACTCAAGTGTGAGGTTGAGGGCCAGGGTGTGGAAGGCCCTAGTCAAGAACAGGGACACCTCCCAGAGAAGGGCCTTGACCAGACCCTGTAGAAGATGCTCCGTGAGCGCCCAAGCTGGGGAGGAGTCCTGCTAGTCAGGAGCGCAAGAAGCAGACTGTGTGAGAGGGCCTGCTGTTGCCCCTACCAACTCAGTCATCCTCCAAAAGAGGAGGGGCAGGGGAATTTTGAATTTACCAGAAAACTCTGAACGGATAAGTGATTATTCTTCTCATTATTATTGGAGTGGGGGGTTCATAAAATGTAACAGACTTGAACAAAGGATTAGACTGAGTTATCAGTTTTCTTTTTGGCACCAAATTTTGTGACTTGAAACATTGTGCCCACCAGAGAATATTATAGGACAAGTTAGCAAGCTCTGTGGGCTTCCCTGGTAGCTCAGCTGGTAAAGAATCTGCCTGCAATGCAGGAGACCCCAGTTTGACTCCTGGGTTGAGAAAATCCTCTGGAGAAGAGATAGGCTGCCCACTCCAGTATTCTTAGCACAGAACAGCAGACAAAAAAGTTGACAGAAAGAAGGGCTTCAGGGATGGGACATGTTCCTTGACATGCTCTCACTGTATCCTACATTATACTGGCCATCAGAAAAATATTTGTACTACCATTTGTTGTGGTAAAACCAGGTAGCATAGATTGTATCCTACCTTTTCTTAACAAGTCACATGTAAATCTCAAGTCAGTTGGGTTTTTGTTTTTTAAGCCAGATTTAGGGCTTGTTTAAGGTAAATGGGAATTTGAGTTAGAGTGCCACAGGCTCTGTGCCCCATCCAGGAGGACCTGATGTGCCTTGGGAATTACTGTGCAGGGTCGTTGCAGAGATGAGGGGATGTCCTGACTCTATGGCCCATGAATGCTGCAGAGGCAGCCCTTCTGAAGCCAGTAACCCAAAACTAGTTACCAAGAATCCAAGTAATCCTGGGAGTGAATGGCCCTACCACTTTTGCAGCCTATGCTGAGATAAAATACACAGATAATTAAACATGATACAAATTTTTTATATGTGGTCTGCATTTGATACCAGTGTACATCTCCATTGTACAGCATGATGACCCCCCCGACACAATGTGGGTCCTGAATGTGACCATTTGAAACAGATGTGACAGAAGTGTGAGAATCACTCATGAAAGGGTGGGTACAAAAGATGCTTAAAATTATCTTATTAATAGTGCTTTATACTGATCACATGCTGAAATCATATCTTGAATTTGCTTGTGTGCTCAGTCTCTTAGACATGTCCGACTCTTTGCAAGTCCATGGACTGTAGTCCTGCAGGCTCCTCTGTCTATGGGATTTTCCAGGCAAGGCAAGAATACTGGAGTGGGTTGCCGCTTCCTCCTCCAGGGGATCTTCAAGCCCAGGGATCGAACACACATCTCTGGCACTTCCTGAACTGGCAGGCAAA
This sequence comes from Dama dama, assembly GCF_033118175.1. Classification (NCBI taxonomy): domain Eukaryota; kingdom Metazoa; phylum Chordata; class Mammalia; order Artiodactyla; family Cervidae; genus Dama; species Dama dama. Next base: position 12,383,794 of record NC_083693.1, on the reverse strand, counting down.
TTCTTTACCACTGAGCCACCTGGGAAGTCCAATATTTTGGATATATTGAATTAAATTAAATATATTATTATAATTAATTTTGCTTTTTTTCACTTTGTTAAAATGTGGCACTAGAAAATTTTAAATTACATATGTGGATTGCATTTCATTTCTATTGGATTGTACTGGTTGGTATGATTCATTTCCTTAGGAAAGAAATAAAAAGAACATTATTCCCATGTACCTTATGAATATCTTTGAGTTCCATGATATTTGTAGAAGAAATGCACACACCACTAAGTTTAAAATAGTTGGCAATTGCTTATGAAGGAAATCAACATTTTTTAAATTAATCTATTTTTTATTGAAGGATACTTGCTTTACAGAATTTTGCTGTTTTCTGTCAAACCTCAACATGAGTCAGCCATAGGTTACATATATCCCCTCCCTTTTGAACCTCCCTCCCATCTCCCTCCCCATGCCACCCCTCTAGGTTGGTACAGAGCCCCTGTTTAAGTTTCCTGAGGCATACAGCAAATTCCCATTGGCTATCTGTTTTACATATGGTGATGTAAGTTCCCATGCTATTCTTTCCATACATCTCACCCTCTCTTCCCCTCTCCCCATGTCCATAAGTCTACATCTGTTTCTCCATTGTTGCACTGTAAGTAAATTCTTCAGTACCGTTTTCCTAGATCCCATATATATGTGTTAGAATATATTTATCTTTCTCTTTCTGCCTTATTTTACTCTGCATAATAGGTTCTAGGTTCATCCACCTCATTAGAACTGACTCAAACTCATTCCTTTTTATGCCTGAGTAATAGTCCACTGTGTGTATGTACCACAGTTTCTTTATCCATTCATCTGTTGATGGACATTTAGGTTGCTTCCATGTTCTAGCTATTGTAAATCGTGCTGCAATGAACAATGGGATACAAGTGTCTTTTTCAATTTTGATTTCCTCAGGGTATATGCCTAGGAGTGTGATTGCTGGGTCATATGGTGGTCTTATTCCTAGATTTTTAAGGAATCGCCATACCGTCTTCCATAGTGGCTGTATCAATAGACATTCACACAAACAGTACAAGAATGTTCCCTTTTCTCCACACCCTCTCCAACATTTATTGTTTGTAGACTTTTTGATGCTGGCCATTCTGCCTGGTATGAGGTGATATATAGTTTTGCCATATAGTTTTCATTTGCATTTCTCTAATAATGAGCCATGTTGAGCATCTTTTCATGTGTTTGATAGCCATCAGAAATCAACATTTTTTAAATTGAAGTATAGTTGGCTCACAGTGATTCAGGTGTACAAAAGTGATTCAGTTATGCATATGTAACTAAATACATTTAAAAATTCCTTTTCAGATTTTTCTCCACTATAAGTTATTAAAAATATTTAACATAGTTCCCAGCACTATGCAACAGGTCTTTATTGTTTATCTATTTTATATACAGAAATGTGTATCTGTTAATTCCAAATTCTTAATTTATCCCTCCCCCTCTCTCCCTTTGGTAGCCATAAGTTTGTTTTCTATGTCTGTGAGTCTATTTGTATTTTTGTAAATAAGTACATTTGTATCATTTTAATTATATTCCACTTATAAGTAATATCATATATTTGCCTTTATCTGACTTAGTATAATAATCTCTAGGTCCATCCATGCTGCTGCAAATAGTATTATTTCATTCAACTTAATGACTGAGTAATATTCCATTGTGTATATATATATGTATACATATATATGTATATATACATACATATATATATATATATATATATATGACCTATATACATATCAGCAGTACATGAACCAAGAACTTCCAGATGTTCAAGCTGGATTTTAAAAAGGCAGAGGAACCAGAGATCAAATTGTCAACATCTGTTGGATCATAGAAAAAGCAACAGACTTCCAGCAAAATATCTTCTGCTTTATTGACTATGCCAAAGCCTTTGACTGTGTGGATCACAACAAACTGGAAAATTCTTTAAGAGATGGGAATACCAGACCACCTTAACTGCCTCCTAAAAAAATCTGTATGCTGGTCAAGAAGCAACAGTTAGAACTGGACATAGAACATTGGATTGGTTCCAAATTGGGATAGGAGTATGTCAAGGCTGTATATTGTCACCCTGCTTATTTAACTTACATGCAGAGCACATCATGCAAAATTCTGGGCTGGATGAAGCAAACGCTGGAATCAAGATTACAGAGAGAAAAATCAATAACCTCAGATATGCAGATAACGCCACCCTTATGGCAGAAAGCAAAGAGTAACTAAAGAGCCTCTTGATGAAGGTTAAAGAGGAGAGTGAAAAAGTTGGCTTAAAACTCAACATTCAAAAAACAAACATCATGGCATCCAGTACCATCACTTTGTGGCAAATAGATAGGGAAACAATGGAAACAGTGACAGAGTTTATTTTCTTGGGCTCCAAAATCACTACAGATGGTTACTACAGCCATGAAATTAAAAGACGCTTGCTCATGGAAGAAAAACTGTCACCAACCTAGACAGCATATTAAAAAGCAGAGACATTACTTTGCCAACAAAGGTCCATCTAGTCAAAGCTATGGTTTTTCCAGTAGCCATCTAGGGGTGTAAGAGTTGGACTATAAAGAAATCTGAGCACTGAAGAATTGATGTTTTTGAACTGTAGTGTTGGAGAAGACTCCTGAGAGTCCCTTTGAGATCCAACCAGTCCATCCTAAAGGAAATCAGTCCTTAATATTCATTGGAAGGACTGATGCTGAAGCTGAAACTCCACTACTTTGGCCACCTGATGTCAAGAACTGACTCAGTAGAAAAGACCCTGATGCTGGGAAAGATTGAAGGCAGGAGGAGAAGGGGACGACAGAGGATGAGATGGTTGGATGGCATCACCGACTTACTGGAGATGAGTTTGAGCAAGCTCTGGGAGTTGATGATGGACATGGAAGCCTGGCGTGCTGCAGTCCATGGGGTTGCAGAGGTTCAGACATGCCTGAGCAACTGAGGTGACTGACATGCCTTATATACATGCATACGCATATACCACATGGGAAGTTAGCGTTTTTTAATGTCTCCTGTGTACAGTTGCTATTTCTGGGGGTTTCACATAACTTATCTCAAACTTCTCCTAGTAGCTAAGGGTCTGTATTCAATCAGAGATGTGAGACTGTTAGGAATTATGCATGTACACATGTATATACAGGGGTTGTTTTAGGAATTTGATTTTATGCAACTGTGAGAATTGGTTAAAAGTCTGTGAAAGGCTGATGTCTTCTCATCTAAACTGCAACTTGAAGTTGCAGAGCAGAGAAGAAGGGAAGATGGATGTGGCGTGGAGAAAAGCTGGGGCTCACAGCATGCATTTTAACTGACAAAAACAGACTGGCTGCCATCAGCAGCAGTGTGCTGGGGCCTGTGCATGTTAGCTCCTGAGAGTCACATTCAGTGACACCACAGTGGCAGGGTGAAGTCAGCTGCAAGGAGAGTATTTACACCATGTGAATTGGCAAATCCTGCAAATCAAGGCATTTTTGCTTTTAAGGAGAGCTAAGTTTACAACATCAAAAGACCTCCAGTTTTGATGACGCAGACGGCCTGCAGGAGAAGCTGACGCTCTTTGTTGTAGAGCTAAACACACTCCTGATTTGGGAGAGGGAGACGCTGAGGGAGGATCAGGGCAGGTGGAGCAGGTGCCAAGCTGGCGGCCGCGGGGAAACAGCCGGCTAAGTCATCACGAGCCATCTCTGCTCAACACACCAAAAGCAGTAGCAGCACAGCTGCTGCCTCACTGTGCTAAACGCCCTGTAACTGGAGACATACCTGGGGAAGGAGATTCTGGGGAATGTAGTTCGGCTTAGCCAAGCTGGCACTTTAAAAACTCATGAGTTTACAACCATTTGAGATGAGTTATTACACCCATGATAGAATGCATAGTGGTGCTAGTGGTAAAGAACCCGCCTGCCAACGCAGGACCTCAAAGAGACATGGGTTTCATTCCTGGGTCAGGAAAACCCCCTGCAGGAGGAAATGGCAGTTTCCAGTATTCTTGCCTGGAGAACCCATGGACAGAGGAGTCTGGAGGGCTATGGTCCATGGGGTCTCAAAGGGTTGAATACAACTAAAGCGAATTAGCACACACAGCACACTACACCCATTTTAAAGTTAATGACGTCAAGATGCAAAAAGGTTAAACAGCATTTCTAGGGTTATAGAGCTGATGAGGCAGGGTTTGGATAGATCTCGGGGATTCTGATTCCCATATACTTTCCACATTGGGCTCCAAAATAAAGACTTCCTTTGAAAGAGGGAATCTCACCTCATTAAATAATTGATCTGAAACTGGCTGCATTCCAAATATTTCACACTCAGGATCTATTTGTTGAATTTTTGTATATTCCATAAGATGAGAAGGTGCTATTTACAGGTGACTTCAGTAAGATAACAGGGAAATTATCAGAACTTTGAGATGTCTCAGGAGGTAGTGGAATAAAGCAGGAGCAGATTGACAGAAGGGTCAGGGTCCCTCCCAGTCCCAACCAAGTAACCAAAGAGAAAAGGATTGACCTGTGACATGGTTGTTGAAAATGCTTTTAATTTGCTACACAAATTGTGAGACAAATTTATTTGTTCCAATACAGTGTAAAAACAGCACATTTCTCTAAAGATGGGAAATGAAAACCTACAACTACCCATATCCAAGGAATCAGGGTCCCTCCTGGCCTTACTTCATGGAAAGAGATGTGTTTCAAACCCAAAGTGCCTAGGGAGAGGCCTGTCCTTGTCCACCAGCAATCTCCCTACATACTCTGTTCCCCCAGGTCTGCTGGGAGAGGTCATAGGATTCAGCAAATTCCTCCCCTCTGCAGGTTCCTCACCTCTTCCCTTTTAAGGCCACGCACAGCCACACCTCCCAGGCAAACGACGTGATGGATGCGGAAGTAAGAGCAGGATGCTTGACGGATGCAGAGAGGGCTACAAGGGCAGTGTAGTGGCTGGGTGGGACTTTTTTATTTCAGAGATAGGGCATCATTTGCTTCTTCCCCCAAGCTCATCAAAGATAACCTTGTAATATGTGTGTTTTGGGGGGAAAAGGGAAACAAATGTGATGCAAAAACATGAAGCAACCACAGGTTCATATTGCAATTTGGGGCATGTATTGATTCAGTCTTCTTGTATTATTTTTCTAGGTTTTTCTGATAGTTCATATAGCTAACTTTGTTGGTGCAAGAGAATAAAACATTAAAAATAGTATAACACTATGTATAAAATAGAGAACCTACTGCATAGCTCAAGGAACTCTACTCAACACTCTGTGGTGACCTTTCTTTGGAAAGAAATCCAAAACAGAGGGTATATGTGTATTCCTGTAGCTGACTCACTTTGCTGTACAATAGAAACTACCACAAGAGTATAAAGAAACTATACGTATGCATACTCATGTTCAGTCATGTCGCATTCTTTGCGACCCCATGGACTGTAGCGCACCAGGCTTCTCTGTCCATGGGACTCTTCAGGCATGAATACTGGAGTGAGTTGTCATTTCCTCCTCCAGGGGCTTGTCCCAACCCAGGAATCAAGCCTACAGCTCCTGCATCTCCTGAACTGCAGGCAGATTGTTTACTGCTGAGCCACTGGGGAAGCCCACAAAGCAACTATACTCCAATAAAAATTAATTAAAAAAATAAAAGAGTATAACAGTTCTGATAGCCCAGAGGGAATGCATTTCTTAAAAATGGGCAGTTATACAGATGGCCAATAGGCACATGAAAAGATGCCCAACACTGCTAGTTATTGGAAAAATGCAAATCAAAACTACAATGAGGTATCACCTTACATCAGTCAGAATGGCCACCATTTAAAGGTCTACAAATAACAAGTGCTGGAGAGAGTTTGGAGAAAAGGGAACGCTCTTGTACTGTTGGTGGGAATGTAAGTTGGTGCAGCCACTGTGGAAAACAGTATTGAAGTTTCTCAGAAAACTAAAAGTAGAATTACCATATGATCCAGAAATCCCATTCCGGGGCATATACCCGGGAAAAACTCTAATTCAAAAAGACACGTGTATCCTAATGTTCATAGCAGTGCTATTCACAATAGTCAAGACTTGAAAACAGCCTAAATGTCCACTGACAGATGACTGTATAAAGAAGGTGTTGAATAATACTCAGCCATAAAAAAGAGAGAGATAATGCCATTTGAAGCAACATGGATGGACTTAGAGATATGATCATGCTAAGTGAAGTCAGACAGAGAGAAATAAATATCAGGTGATATCACTTATATGTGAAATTTAAAAAATAATTACACAAAAGAGCTTATTTATAAAACTGAGACAGACAGACATAGACAACAAGCTTATGGTTACCAAAAGGGAAAGAGAGGGGGAGGGATAAATTAGGAGTTTGACATAAACATATACTCACTACTGTATGTAAGAGAAACAAGAACAAACTGCATAGCTCACGAAAAAGCATACATATACACACATAAGTGTGAGTGCATGTTAAGCCGCTTCAGTCGTGTCTGACTCTGTGCGACCCTGTAGACTGTAGCCCGCCAGGCTCCACTGTCCGTGGGATTTTCCAGGCAAGAATACTGGAGTGGGCTGCCGTGTCCTCCTATAGAGGAAGCACATATATATGTGTATATAAATAACGAAATCATTGTGCTGTATAGTGAATTAACGTAACACTGTAGATCAACTTTACTTCAACTTTTTTTAGTCTTGTTTCTCAGAAATATGACATTTTCTCTCAATTTTTTTCTAGCTTATTTTTATTACAAAATTCCTACATTTTTCACAGATACTTCATAATTTCCTTTGTAAATACTTGGTTTACAAATAGTTAACAGTTTATTATTATTTACAAATAGGGAAATAGCTAATTTTACCTATGTGTGTATATTTTGATAAATGTACATTTGCACACTCTTTTATACTTTAATAAAACTTTGCTACACAAAAAGCCCTGAGTGATCAAGCCTTGCCTCTGGCCCCAGATCGAATTCCTCTCCTCCGGAGGCTCTGAATCCTAGTGGTGTTCATGCCTCGTAGCAGCAACCTTTCATCTTGGGGGCTCGTCCAGGATCTTCAGGACAAGGTAAGGACACTTGGAACTCTAGTTCTTTGTTCTCCTAGTAAACACGTTTCCTGTTTTACTTTACTAACTCTACATTGTGCCTGTGTGAGAGACTGATTGAAAGTTTGAGATGCACAAAAGCACAAAGCAAGAGTTGTGTCCTAATCTGCGGTTCCGTGGTGACCTCATAGGGCTTATGGCAGAAACCCTGTCAAGGGATTATACCAACCTGTTAATGTCAAGAGGCACTCAACATCTCCTCCGGAGGAGCAGCCAGAGATCGGCAAGGCATGTGGACCGAACTCTCCTTTCTTGGTCAAACTTTTCCTGGTCTCTTTGACCATTTAGTAACTGCCTGGGACTTGAAACTACTAGCCTAATCGGTCAGATCACAGACATTTAAGGGACTTGTGATTCATGGTGTTACTATGTATTTATACTTAGACCCCAAGTTTGGAAGTTCCCTGGTGGCTCAGATGGTAAAGAATCTGGAAGACCTGGATGAAAGAATGCGGAAGACCTGGGTTCGATCCCTGGGTTGGGAAGATCCCCTGGAGGAGAGCATGGCAACCCACTTCAGTATTCTTGCCTGAAGAATCCCCAAGGACAGAGGAGCCTGGCAGGCTACAGTCCATGGGGTCACAGAGTTGGACATCACTCAGTGACTAAGCACACATATACACACTCATATATATATCTAAGATGTTTCTTATTATTAAGCACCTAATAATTGTCCATAACACGTTGGTACTTTTGAGTAACACAGAGAACATTGGTCTTCCTTCTTGAAAAGAGCTTCTATTTTCATTAAAATAGTATTTCATTAAATTATTTTCATAAATTTTAGCAATGGTATTGGTAACTCACTCATGGTGAATATTTTAAAGAAATTTCAGCCTGACTAATATTTACTTGCAAAACAGTCACAAGAACACATCTGTCAATAAATAGTAACTCAAAAACGGAACTGAGACCTTTCAGAGAGGGGAACCATTTAATCACTCCTCAGACAAGATCACATTTAAGAAGCTCTTTCAATCCTTCAGTCAATATGGGGCAGGCTTACTGAGTTGCAGCAGTAAAAATTTGTTTTTCAAAAAAAATGTGTAATAACTTAGAAACTGGAATTCTACACCTCACTGCTGGATTTTCTGGTTTATAAGATTATTTTTAACCATGAGGAAGGAAAACTGAAGCATCAAGTATTAATAGATTAAGAATGTTGTAAATTGTTTGAATAGAGTTATCTGCTTCCTAATTCAAGCTACAATAAATGAGCACAAAGATCATTACAGAAACTAGCATTTTGAAGGCAGTGTGCCTAAATATGCAATTTCTGAAGGCATTTTTGCCCTGAGAATGTGTACTTTCATTGTACTTAGTAAATGAACATTTTTGAGGGAGGAGGAAGCTGATGAAATAAAAAACAAATCTCTTTTTGTGACTCTATTTTAAAACCTGATATACTTGATATATTAACTCGCTTCCTCTGTGCCCTTTCTCAAATAGATTAATGTGATAGAAACCCAACTGGTTGTGCCACAATTCAGCTTGGGCACTAACTATCAGGGTTAGCACAGATCCCACAAATGAAAGGGCATGATCCCCAGAAAGATGCTCCGTGCTTCAGATGCCAGGCACACTTCAGGCATCCCCAGGCTACCTGTGTTCTAGATCACTGGCCATAAGTTTGGTAGTCACCATGTGGTCCCCTAAGGCTTAATCATTTGCTAGAATGACTCACAAAAATCTGGAAAATGCTATCCTTATGATTACAGTTTTATTATAAAGGATGCAAATCAGGAGGCCCAGTCAAATGAAGATAAAGAATCTCCTTACCTTCTCATTAAATCAGGCTACGTCACACTCCCATTACATCGGTGTGCTCACACTTTTTGTTCAGAGCTGTTACTGGAGATGCATTGTGGAAGCATGATTAATTAAGTCACTGGTCACAGGATTGACCTCAATCTTCAGCCCTACTCCATTTCCTGGAGGTTGGTTTGGCTCAAAGTTCCAACCCTTAAATCACGTGTTGAGTCTTCCATGTAGACAAGCCCCCATCCTGAAGTTACCTAGGGGCCAACCTGGACCTAATTTCATTAGCATCATGAAAGGAATAGCATAGTGATTCAATGCATTTCTGATTAACAAAGACTATTTTATCATTTTGGAAATCCCAAGGGTTTTAGAAGCCCTATGCTAGAATCTAGGACAAAATTAATTCTTCATTATGCAGCAAAACTAAAGCAAACTCAGTGCGATTTCTCTTTCTTCTTTTTTCCTTTTCTTCCTTCTTTCTTTCTTTTGCTTTATCATCTCTCCCCTTTATACAGTTCAATTCAGTTGCTCATTCATGTCCGACTCTTTGCAACCCCATGAGCTGCACACTCCAGGCCTCCCTGTCCAACACCAACTCCTGGAGCTTGCTCAAACTCATGTCCATTGAGTCGGGGATGCCATCCAACCATCTCATCCTCTGTCATCCTCTTCTCCTCCTGTCCTCAATCTTCCCAGCATCAGGGTCTTTTCAAATGACTCAGCTCTTCATATCAGGTGGCCAAAGTATTGGAGTTTCAGTTTCAACATCAGACCTTCCAATGAACACTTCAGGACTGATTTCCTTTAGGATGGACTGGTTGGATCTCCTTGCAATCCAAGGGACTCTCAAGAGTCTTCTCCAACAACACAGTTCAAAAGAATCAATTCTTCGGCATTCAGATTTCTTTACAGCCCAACTCTCACATACATACATGACTACTGGAAAAACCATAGCCTTGAATAAACGGACCTTTGTTGGCAAAATAATATCTCTGCTTTTTAATATGCTGTCTATTTTGGTCATAACTTTCCTTCCAAAGAATAAGCATCTTTTAACTTCATGGTTGCAATCAAGACCTTTAAAACACTGAAGTTACTTGTGCTTTATATTAATACAAAGAATTGTATAAACAATGATCTACATCGCAACTGTGTGTGTGTATGCGTTTTCCAGGTTTTATTTTATTTATTTACACCCTTTTTCCCAATTTTATAGCATTTTTAATTGGAAAATAATTGCTTTACAATGTTGTGCTATACAACAACATGCATCAGTCATAAGTATACATAAGTGCCCCTCCTCTCGAATGGCCCATCCCACTCCTCTAGGTTGTTACAGAGCACTGGGTTGAGCTCCCTGTGGTATATGATTGAGATATAATTGACAAATAACATTGTATTAGTTTCATGTTTACAACACAATGATTTGATATATAAGTATATGTATACATTGCAAAATAATCACAATAATCTAGTTAACATCCATCACCCTACATAGTTAGACTTTTTTCTTACAGAGGAAATCTTTGAAGAACTACTGTCTTAGCAACTTATAAATATGCAATAGTGTTATTAACCATCATCACCTTACTGTACATTACATCCCCAGAACTTATTTTACAACCACAAGTATCTACCTTCACCCATTTCACCAATTCACTATTCCCCAACTGTTTTGAAAATACCAAATGGAAAACAAAAGAGAGAAAGAAAGAATATGCTAACATTTTAAGTGTGGGATTCAGAGAAATTTTCTTTTTTCCTATTTCTAAACTGTTCTTTCCAAATTTGCTAGGATGAGCATGTATATCTTTTATTTATTTTTTTTTTCATTTATTTTTATTAGTTGGAGGCCAACCATTTCACAACATTGCAGTGGGTTTTGTCATACATTGACATGAATCAGCCATGGAGTTACATGTATTCCCCATCCCGATCCCCCCTCCTGCCTCCCTCTCCACCCGATTCCTCTGGGTCTTCCCAGTGCACCAGGCCCAGGCACTTGTCTCCTGCATCCCACCTGGGCTGGTGATCTGTTTCACTATAGATAATGTTCATGCTGTTCTCTCGAAACATCCCACCCTCGCCTTCTCCCACAGAGTCTAAAATTCTGTTCTGTACTTCTGTGTCTCTTTTTCTGTTTTGCATATAGGGTTATCATTACCATCTTTCTAAATTCCATTTATATGTGTTAGTATACTGTAATGTTCTTTATCTTTCTGGCTTACTTCAAACAGTATAATGGGCTCCAGTTTCATCCATCTCATTAGAACTGATTCAAATGGATTCTTTTTAACGGCTGAGTAATATTCCATGCTGTATATGTACCACAGCTTCCTTATCCATTCGTCTGCTGATGGGCATCTAGGTTGCTTCCATGTCTTGGCTATTATAAACAGTGCTGCGATGAACATTGGGGTGCATGTGTCTCTTTCAGATCTGGTTTCCTCAGTGTGTATGCCCAGAAGTGGGATTGCTGGGTCATATGGCAGTTCTATTTCCAGTTTTTTAAAGAAATCTCCACACTGTTCTTCATAGTGGCTGTACTAGTTTGCATTCCCACCAACAGTGTAAGAGGGTTCCCTTTTCTCCACACCCTCTCCAGCATTTATTGCTTGTAGACTTTTGGATAGCAGCCATCCTGACTGGCGTGTAATGGTACCTCATTGTGGTTTTGATTTGCATTTCTCTGATAATGAGTGATGTTGAGCATCTTTTCATGTGTTTGTTAGCCATCTGTATGTCTTCTTTGGAGAAATGTCTGTTTAGTTCTTTGGCCCATTTTTTGATTGGGTCATTTATTTTTCTGGACTTGAGCTGCAGGAGTTGCTTGTATATTTTTGAGATTAATCCTTCGTTGCTTCGTCTGCTATTATTTTCTCCCAATCTGAGGGCTGTCTTTTCACCTTGCTTATAGTTTCCTTTGTTGTGCAAAAGCTTTTAAGTTTCATTAGGTCCTATTTGTTTATTTTTGCTTTTATTTCCAATATTCTGGGAGATGGGTCATAGAGGATCCTGCTGTGATTCATGTCGGAGAGTGTTTTGCCTATGTTCTCCTCTAGGAGTTTTATCGTTTCTGGTCTTACATTTAGATCTTTAACCCATTTTGAGTTTATTTTTATGTATGGTGTTAGAAAGTGTTCTAGTTTCATTCTTTTACAAGTGGTTGACCAGTTTTCCCAGCACCACTTGTTAAGAAAAAGAAAGAAAATGTAAGTCTGGGCAGTCCAGTCAGGCGGGATGCTGTTGTGCAGAGGGCATGTTTCTCTTTTACATTCTTTGAGCACTTAGGAGGCTGAGCTGCCTCAGGTCAAGCTGGGCCACTACTTAACTTCTTCACAGAGTGGCCCTCTGACTCCTATCCGTTTCCCCATGAGCTCTAAGACCATCAGTGAATTCCAGTTCCCTATCATTTCCGCTGGAATGTCCTGTAAAGTCTACCCTCTTATCTGGTCCCGCATGTGTGTTTCTTGCAGCCCCTGAAGTCAGTCAGTACCATCACCCATCAGTTCTCCACGTCCACAATTTCAGATTCCTCTTTTAAATTTCTTCGTATCTCATAGTCCAAGACACTGGTCAGTGGTCAGTGCTATCAATTCTGTGGTCTTTGCTTCTGTGCGTGTCCTCCTGTCATGACTATTCCCACTAATGCAGACCTTTCCCCCTTCCTATAATAGCCTTCTGACTTGACCCCACTGTCCACATTCTGTCCCTACAATCCCTGTCAACTGTTGTAGGTAGGTTGCCCATCTTCAATCAGAGCTCTGATTGCAACAACCCTTACTAAGAAGGCTGATTGGACTTCTTGCCTAAAGAGTGGAGGCCAGCTGTGGCTGAAGGCAACCTTCCCTTCTTCAGTGAAGCCCATTCCCTCATTTCCTGCGTGATGCATCCCGGTGTCCAACAACTGTCTCTCCTCTGACAAAACAGCTCTGTTGACCAGGTCCATTGTTCTTAGTGTTCATTCCCTTTACTACCTGATTACTTTACTCCCAACTCATGTTGTTATGTTTTTTTCCCATGCATACAGACTTAACAATCGCAAAGTAAAACAAATGCAAAAAAAATTATAAAAGAAAAACAACAAACAAACACTGCATATACACCATGTGCTTTTCACATTGCGTTTTAGAAGGGGAGCCAGCAGCACCACTCCCCGCCCCTCCCAGTAAACCAAGAGCAGAATCCCACCTACAATGGCACCGGCTCTCTGCTCAACTGGGCAGCCACAGCACCACCTCCCAGGGTCGCAGATGCCGAGTGCTGGAAAGGAGTCCAGCAAAAGGTTCGGGTCAGATTGCTCCTTGTAAATAAATATCATTATTTTAAAATGGACAGCCACTTGTCTACTGGGAAATAATTTTTCAAGCTTGGGCATAAGAAACAATATGATTTCACATAAAGTTGAGAGTAAACTCGATTATTTGGAATAAATACAGGCAACTCATTGTGGTCATGGCAGATCCAACAGCTACTGGAGACATATTTGGGGGGTAAGAAGTCAAGTCAGCGTTTGCTGTACAAGATGCTGGAAGGCACAGAACCACCCCTGTGAAGTTCAGGTTTTGAGTTTTCATTTTCATGTGATTCTGTTATTCAACCAAGCACCAGGGGGATTTGTAGACACTTGAACACTTAGGATGTGGATGCTCTAGAAATCGGTTTGCAGTATCTGACAGTAAAAAAATCTCAGTTAGCCAGGAACTAAAAAGAGAAGGGAAAGGTTTTTGATAAAGTGCAGTTTTAAAGTATATGTTTAAATGAACGAACAAACAAAAAGAAAAAGAAAAAGTGAAATAATGCTAAGCTTGTTCCAATGTTGCAGGCTTTGTTCCAATGTTGCAGGCTTTGTTGCAGTATTTGTTCCAACACTGTTTATTATTTATTTGAAAGTATCACACTTTAAATTCTGTGAATTGGTGTTTTCGAATTGTAGTGCTGGAGAAGATTCTTGGGAGTCCCTTGGACAGCAAGGAAATAAAACTAGTCCATCATAAAAGAAATCAACCTTAAATATTCATTGGAAGGACTGGTGCTGAAACTGGACCTCCAATACTTTGGCCACCTGGTTCAAAGAACCAATTCATTGGAAAAGACCCTCATTATGATTGAGGGCAGGAGGAGAAGGGGGGGGACAGAGGATGAGATTGGTTAAATAGCATCACCAACTTAATGGGCATGAGTTTGAGCAAACTCCAGGAGATAGTGAAGGACGGGGAAGTCTGGTATACAGCAATCCATGGGATCACAAAGAATCGGACATGACTCAGTGACTGAACAACAGTAAAGATATATTTCATTTGAGAAAAGAGATATACTGCTTATTATTCATTTAAAAACACATACTTTAAAAATTAAAATTATTTAAAAATTTCAATAGCACCTTTTTAATTTGGTAACTGTAAAAAAATCCTACTACAGATATGTATTTTGAAAAACATTTACAAAAATAGAGCACACAAAATTCTATCTTGCATATTTAATAATAAATGAATGTTTTTGTTCTAGCTCTGTGAAAAATGCCATTGATAATTTGATAGGGATTTCATTGAATCTTTATTATTGCTATGGGTAGTATAGTCATTTTCACAATATTGATATAGTGAATCCAAAATCATGATATATCTCACCATTTGTTTGTGTTCTTTTTTATTTCTTTCATCACTGTCTTATAGTTTTCTGCATACAGGTCTTTTGTCTCTTTAGGTAGGTTTATTTCTAGGTATTTTATTCTTTTTGCTGCAGTGGTGAATGGGACTGATTCCTTAGTTTCTCTTTCTGATTTTTCATTGTTAGTGCATAGGAATGCAAGGGATTACTGTGTATTAATTTTGTATCTGGAAACTTTATTGAAGTCATTGACTAGCTCCAGTAGTCTTTTGGTGACATTTTTAGGGTTTTCTATGTATAATATCATGTCATTTACAAACAGTAAGTATTTTGCTTCTTCTTTTCCAGTATGAATTCCTTTAATTTCTTTTTCTTCACTGATTGCTATGGCTAGGAATTCCAAAACTATACTGAATAATAGTGGTAAGAATGGGCACCTTTGTCTTGTTCTTTATCTTAGAGGAAATGCTTCCAGTTTTTCACCATTGAAAATACAATATTTGCTGTAGGTTTCTCACATATGGCCTTCATTATGTTGAGGTGGGTTCCTTTTATGCCAATTTTCTGGAGAGTTTTTCATCATAAATGGGTATTGAATTTTGTTGAAAGTTTTCTCTGCATCTATTGAGATGATCATGTGCTTTTTATCTTTCAGTTGTTATTAGTATGATGTTTCACATTGATTTATCTGCATATATTAAGGAATCATTGCATCCCTGGGATAAATCACACTTGATCATGACATACAGTTCTTTTATGTGTTGTTGGATTCTGTTTGCTAGAACTTTGTTGTGGATTTTTGAATCTATGTTCATCAGTGATATTGCCCTGTAATTTTCTTTTCTTCTGATATCTTTGTCTGGTTTTGGTATCAGGGTGATGGTGGCCTTGTAGAATGAGTTTGGGAGTTTTTCCTCTCTCTGAAATTTTGAAATTGAGAAGGAAAGGTGTTAGCTTTCCTCTAAGCATTTGATAAAATTTGCCTGTGAAGGCATTTTCCACAGAACTATAACTAAAGGCTCACAATTTGTACATAAATAAAAAAGAGCTTGAATAGTGAAGGTGATCTTGAGAAGGAAAACTGGAGCTGGAGGAATCAACCTCCCTGATTTCAGGCTATACTACAAAGCTATAGTCATCAAGACAGTATGGTACTGGCACAAGAACAGAAATATATACAAATGGAACAATATAGAAATCCGGGAGATAAACCCATACATAGAAAAGCACCTTATCTTTGACAAACAATGCAAGAATATACAATGGAAAAAAGACAGCCTCTTCAATAAGTAGTGCTGGGAAAATTGGATAGCTACATGTAAAAGAATGAAATTAGAACACTTCCTAACACCATACACAAAAATAAATTCAAAGTAAGTCTGGATACTGTAAAATTCTTAGAGGAAAACATAAGCAGTATGCTCTTTGACATAAATCACAGCAAGATTCTCTTTCACCCACCTCCTAGATTGAGGAAATAAAAACAAAAATAAACAAATGTGACCTAATAAAACTTAAAAGCTTAAGTACAACAAAGAAAACTCTAAATAAAATGAAAATAAAACACTCAGAATGGATCACAACAAGCTGTAGAAAATTCTTAAAGAGATGGGACTACCAGACCATCTCACTTGCCTCCTGGGAAACCTGTATGCAGGTCAAGAAGCAACAATAAGAACCAGACACAGAACAATGAACTGGTTCCAAATTGGGAAAGGAGTACGTCAATGCTGTATACTGTTATCCTGCTTATTTAACTTATATGCAGAGTACATCATGAGAAATGCCCGGCTGAACGAAGGACAAGCTGGGTTCAAGATTGCCAGGAGAAAATATTAATAACCTCAGATATGCAGATGACACCCTCCTTATGGTAGAGAGCAAAGAGGAACGGGAGAGACTCTTGGTGAAAATGAAAGAAGATAGTGACAAAGTTGGCTTAAAATTCAACATTCAAAAAACTGAGTTCATGGCATCCAGTCCCATCACTTCATGGCAAATAGATGGAGAAACAATGGCAACAGTGACTGATTTTATTCTCCTAGGCTCCAAATAACTGCAAATGGTGACTGCAGCCATGGAATTAAAAGATGTTTATTCATTGGAAGACAGGCCATGACCAACCTAGGCAGAATATTAAAAAGAAGAGACATTACATTGATTCAGAGATCCATATAATGAAAGCTATGGTTTTTCCAGTGGTCGTGTATGATGTGAGAGTTGGACCGTAAAGAAAACTGAGTGCTAAAAAATTGATGCTTTTGAACTGTGGTGTTGGAGAAGACTCTTGAGAGTCCCTTAGACAGCAAGTAGATCAAACCAGTCAATCCCAAGGAAATCAGTCCTGAATATTCATTGGAAGGACTGATGCTGAAGCTGAAGCTCCAATCCTTTGGCCACCTGATGTGAAGAGCTGATTCACTAGAAAAGATCCTGAAGCAGGGAAAGATTGAAGTTGGGAGGAAAAGAGGATGACAAAGGATGAGATGTTTGGATGATATCATTGAATTGATGGACATGAGTTTGAGCAAGCTCCAGGAGATGGTGAAGGACAGGGAAGCCTGGCATGCTGCAGTCCATGGGGTCGCAAAAGGTTGGACACATTGAGCAGCTGAACAAAAACATGAGAATAGGAGAAAATAATTGCGAACTAAGCAACTGACAAACGTTATATCCCAAAAATGTATAAGCAGCTCATACAGCTCAATATCAGAAAAACAAACAACCCAGTCAAAAAAATGGACTGAGGACCTAAAGAGACATTTCTCCAAAGAAGACATACAGATGGCCAATAAACACATGAAGAAAATGAACAACATTGTTTATTATTCAGGTCAGTTCAGTTGCTCAGTCATGTCCGACTCTTTGCAACCCCATGGACTGCAGCAGGCCAGTCCTCCCTGACCATCACCAACTCCCAGAGTCTGCCCAAATTGATCTCCATCAAGTCGGTGATGCCATCCAACCATCTCATTCTCTGTCGTCCCCTTCTCCTCCCACCTTAGGTATTTCCCAGCATCAGGGCCTTTTCCAATGAGTCAGCTCTTCACATCAGGTGGCCAAAGTATTGAAGTTTCAGCTTCAGCATCAGTCCTTCCAATGAACACCCAGGACTGATTTCCTTTAGGATGGACTGGTTGGATCTCCTTGCAGTCCAAGGGACTCTCAAGAGTCTTCTCCAACACCACAGTTCAAAAGCATCAATTCTTCAGCGCTCAGCTTTCTTTATAATCCAACTCTCCCATCCATACATAACTACTGGAAAAACCCTAGCCTTGACTAGATGGACCTTTGTTGGCAAAATAATGTCTTTGCTTTTTCATAAGATCAATGTAGAGGGGGGAGGAGCCAAGATGGCGGAGGAATAGGACAGGGAGACCACTTTCTCCCCTACAAATTCATCAAAAGAACATTTGAATGCTGAGCAAACTTCATAAAACAACATCTGACAGCTAGCAGAAGACCTCAGGCACCCAGAAAAGCAGCCCATCATCTTCAAAAGGAGGTAGGACAAAATATGAAAGATAAAAAGAGAGACAAAAGAGCTGAGGATGGAGACCCATCCCGGGAAGGGAGTCGTAATGGAGGAGGTTTCCAAACACCAGGAAATCCTCTCGCTGGTGGGTCTGGGGGAAGTTTTCAAATCTTGGAGGGCAACCTAACTGGGAGGAAAAATAAATAAAACCCACAGATTACATGCCTAAAACCAACTTCCAGCAGAAAAGTACCCCAGACGCCTGCACCCAACACCAGCAAGTGGGGGCAGAACGGAGAGGAGCAGGCAGCATTGCTTAGGGTAAGGACTGGGCCCAAATGCCCTGAGGGCAATCGGAGGGAGCTAATGTGAGATAGCAACTTAAACTGTGGGATAGCAAGAGAGAGAGAGAAAATTAACCAGCCCGAACACACTGCCAGCTGTTCGCAGAACAAAGGGACTGAATTATCCCAGAGAAGATCTATCTAGCAGCGGACCAGCCCATCCCCCGCCAGAGGCAGGAGGCAGGGGGGAGGGGAAAGGGGCAAACTCTAGCCCAGAGACGGCATCCCCTACCAAACTGCAAATAGGCCTCCAGTTTCTAATCAAAGACTTCCTGAGATTCTGGATGGTCAACATCCGCCGGGAAGGTCGTGGCTAGAGGCCAGCCCCCGAGAACAGACACAAACCACACGCACCCGACTGGCACGCACAGAAACTGAGGCTGGGACCCCGGAGGGGAGAATGCTCACCGCACCCAGGGAGAGTGCGCCCATCAAGCTCCTGGCAGCCTGAGCTGCTCGGGCGGGGAAGGCATAAAATGCAGGCCCAACCAAGTCCGCGCTTTTGTGGAGTACCTGAAAACTGGAACCGCATGCAATGCAGGGCCCACTCCATATAGAGCAGCTGGGAGCCTGAGCAGTGTAGACAGGGAAAGCACAGACACCCGTGAGCCGGGGCAAACCCAGTGTGGCCGGAACACTGTGAGAGCTACCCACATACAGCGATATCTGTCTGCAGCGGCCCTCCCTCCCAGCATCATGACTGAACAAGTGAACCTAAACAAGAGACCACGTCCGCCCACCTGTGTCAGGGTGGAAATTAGACACTGAAGAGACTGGCAAACAGAAGCCAAATAAACAAAGGGAACCGCTTCAGAAGGGACCGGTGCAACAGATTAAAATCCCTGTAGATAACACCGACTACACCAGAAGGGGCCTATAGATATCGAGAAGTGTAGCTGGAACAAGGAGCTATCTGAAACTGAACCGAACTCACACTGCCCACAACAGCTCCAGAGAAATTCCTAGATATGTTTTTACTTTTTTTTTTTAATTAAATTAAAAAAATTTTTTTTCTTTTCTTTTTTTCTTTTTTCTTTTTTATTTTCTTTTAAAATTCCCTACTACTCCTCCATTACTTTTTAACTTTCGTTTTCATTTTCATATATTTTGACTATTTTTTTTTTAATTAGGAAAATTTTTTTTCTTGTTTTACTTTTTTCTCTTATTTTCTTTTAAAGTCCTCTATTACTGCTCTATTACTCCTAAATTTTCATTTTCATTTCACTATAAACTTGCAAAAAAAAAAAAGGAGAAGCCCTATTTTCAAACCGAACTTCATAAATATTTCTAAATTTTTTTGTGTTTTTGTTTTTAATATTGTATTTTTAAGAGTCTAACATCTACTCTAAATTTGTAATCTTTGTTTTTCAGTATTTGATATCCATTTTGGACATATATATATATATATAAAGAATAGCCAGGAGAGATAAGAAAGCCTTCCTCAGCAATCAATGCAAAGAAATAGAGGAAAACAATAGAATGGGAAAGAATAGAGATCTCTTCAAGAAAATTAGAGACATCAAGGGAACATTTCAGGAAAAGATGGGTTTGATAAAGGACAGAAATGGTATGGACCTAACAGAAGCCGAAGATATTAAGAAGAGGTGGAAAGAATACACAGAAGAACTGTACAAAAAAGCTCTTCATGACCCAGATAATCACGATGGTGTGATCACTCACCTAGAGCCAGACATCCTGGAATGTGAAGTCAAGTGGGCCTTAGAAAACATCACTATGAACAAAGCTAGTGGAGGTGATGGAATTCAAGTTGAGCTATTTCAAATCCTGAAAGATGATGCTGTGAAAGTGCTGCACTCCATATGCCAGCAAATTTGAAAAACTCAGCAGTGGCCACAGGACTGGAAAAGGTCAGTTTTCATTCCAATTGCAAGGAAAGGCAATCCCAAAGAATGCTCCAACTGCTGCA
Source organism: Dama dama (assembly GCF_033118175.1). Taxonomy (NCBI): domain Eukaryota; kingdom Metazoa; phylum Chordata; class Mammalia; order Artiodactyla; family Cervidae; genus Dama; species Dama dama. The sequence continues at coordinate 12,363,562 of NC_083693.1, read as the reverse complement.
CAATTTCACTCATCTCACACGCTAGTAAACTAATGCTCAAAATTCTCCAAGCCAGGTTTCAGCAATACGTGAACCGTGAACTTCCAGATGTTCAAGGTGGTTTTAGAAAAGGCAGAGGAACCAGAGATCAAATTGCCAATATCTGCTGGATCATCAAAAAAGCAAGAGAGTTCCAGAAAAGCATCTATATCTGCTTTATTGGCTACACCAAAGCCTTCAACTGTGTGGATCACAATAAACCGTGGAAAATTCTGAAAGAGGTGGGAATACCAGACCACCTGACCTGCCTCTTGAGAAACCTGTATGCAGGTCAGGAACCAACAGTTAGAACTGGACATGGAACAACAGACTGGCTCCAAATAGGTAAAGGAGTACGTCAAGGCTGTTTATTGTCACCCTGCTTATTTAACTTATATGCAGAGTACATCATGAGAAATGCTGGGCTGGAAGAAGCACAAGCTGGAATCAAGATTGCCAGGAGAAATATCAATAACCTCAGATGTGCAGACGACACCACCCTTATGGCAGAGAGCGAAGAGGAACTGAAAAGCCTCTTGATGAAAGTGAAAGAGGAGTGTGAAAAAATTGGCTTAAAGCTTAACATTCAGAAAACTAAGATCATGGCATCTGGTCCCATCACCTCATGGGAAATAGATGGGTAGACAGTGGAAATAGTGTCAGACTTTATTTTTTTGGGCTCCAAAATCACTGCGGATGGTGACTGCAGCCATGAAATTAAAAGACGCTTACTCCTTGGAAGGAAAGTTATGACCAACCTAGATAGCATGTTAAAAAGCAGAGACATTACTTTGCCAACAAAGGTCCGTCTGGTCAAGGCTATGGTTTTTCCAGTAGTCATGTATGGATGTGAGAATTGGACTGTGAAGAAAGCTGAGCGCTGAAAAATGGATGCTTTTGAACTGTGGTGTTGGAGAAGACTCTTGAGAGTCCCTTGGACTGCAAGGAGATCCAACCAGTCCATCCTAAAGGAGATCAGTCCTGGGTGTTCATTGGAAGGACTGATGTTGAAGCTGAAACTCCAATACTTTGGCCACCTCATGTGAAGAGTTGACTCATTGGAAAAGACCCTGATGCTGGGAGGGATTGGGGGCAGGAGGAGAAGGGGACGACAGAGGATGAGATGGCTGGATGGCATCACCGACTCGATGGACATGAGTTTGAGTAAACTCCGGGAGTTGGTGATGGACAGGGAGGCCTGGTGTGCTGCAATTCATGGGGTCGCAAAGAGTCGGACATGACTGAGCGACTGAACTGAACTGAACTGAACTTGGACATTTAAGGATCCAATATTCAGTACCCATTTTTACTCAGGAGTGTGTTGATTACTCTCTCCCACTTTTGACTCTCCGTTTACTACCTCAGAACACCTCTATTTCTTCCTTCCCCCTTCTCTTCCCAATCCAATTCTGTGAATCTCTGCGGGTGTTTGGGCTAGAGAGAACACTTTGGGAACAGAGAACTGTGTGGATCTGTCTCTCTCCTCTTGAGTCCCCCTTTTTCTCCTACTGCTCATCTCTATCTCCCTCCTCCCTCTCCTCTTCTTCATGTAACTTTGTGAACCTCTCTGGGTGTCCCTCATGGTGGAGAATCTTTTCACCATTAACCTAGAAGTTTTATTATCAGTTCTGTATAGTTCAAGAAGGCTTGAGACTACTGGAAGAATAAAACTGAAAACCAGAGGCAGGAGACTTAAGCCCAAAACCTGAGAACACCAGAAAACTCCTGACTACAGGGAACATTAAGTAATAAGAGACCATCCAAAATCCTCCACACCTACACTGAAACCAAACACCACCCAAGAGCCAATAAGTTCCAGAGCAAGACATACCACACAAATTCTCCAGCAACGCAGGAGCATAGCCCTGAGCGTCAACATACAGGCTGCCATAGTCACACCTAACACATAGACCCATCTCAAAACTCATAACTGGACACTCCATTGCACTCCAGAGTGCACCAGAACACTGACGCAAGTTTCCCTAACCAGGAAAACTTGGCAAACCAATCATCCAACCCCACGCACTGGGTGAAATCTCCACAATAAAAAGGAACCACAGACCACCAGAATACAGAAAGCCCACTCCAGACACAGCAATCTAAACAAAATGAAAAGGCAGAGAAATACCCAACAGGTAAAGGTACATGAAAAATGCCCACCAAGTCAAACAAAAGAGGAGGAGATAGGGAATCTACCTGGAAAAGAATTTAGAATAATGATAATAAAAATGATCCAAAATCTTGAAAACAAAATGGAGTTACAGATAAATAGCCTGGAGACAAAGATTGAGAAGATGCAAGAAATGTTTAATAAGGACCTAGAAGAAATCAACGTAGAGGTTGATCATAGCTTTTTCCCCAAGGAGTAAGTGTCTTTTTATTTCATGGCTGCAGTCACCATCTGCAGTGATGTTGGAACCAAAAATAATAATAATAATAATAATAAAGTCTGTCACTGTTTCCCCATCTATTTGCCATGAGGTGATGGGACTGGATGCCATGATCTTAGTTTTCTGAATGTTGAGCTTTAAACCAACATTTTCACTCTCCTCTTTCACTTTCATCAAGAGGCTCTTGAGTTCTTCTTCACTTTCTGCCATAAGGGTGGTGTCATCTGCATATCTGAGGTTATTGATATTTCTCCCGGCAATCTGGATTCCACCTGTGCTTTCTTCAGCCCAGAGTTCCTCATGATGTAATCTGCATATAAGTTAAATAAGCAGGGTGACAATATACAGCCTTGATGTACTCCTTTTCCTATTTAGAACCAGTCTGTTGTTCCACGTCCAGTTCTAACTGTTGGTTCCTGACCTGCATACAGGTTTCTCAAGAGGCAGGTCAGGTGGTCTGGTATTCCCACCTCTTTCAGAATTTTCCACAGTGTATTGTGATACACAGACAAGGGCTTTGGCATAGTCAATAAAGCAGAAATAGATGCTTTTCTGGAACGCTCTTGCTTTTTCGATCATCCATCGGATGTTGGCAATTTGATCTCTGGTTCCTCTGCCTTTTCTGAAACCAGCTTGAACAACTGGAAGTTCGTGGTTCACTTATTGGTGAAGGCTAGCTTAGAGAATTTTAAGCATTACTTTATTAGAGTGAGATGAGTGCAATTGTGCGGTAGTTTGAGCATTCTTTGGCATTGCCTTTCTTTGGGATTGGAATGAAAACTGACCTTTTCCAGTCCTGTGGCCACTGCCATATTTGCTGGTATTTTTTACATATTTTTCCATATTTGCTGGTATATTGAGTGCAGCACTTTCACAGTATCATCTTTCAGGATTTGAAATAGTTCGACTTGAATTCCATCATCTCCACTAGCTTTGTTCGCAGTGATGCTTCCTAAGGCCCACTTGATTTCACATTCCAGGATGTCTGGTTCTAGGTGAGTGATCACACCATCGTGATTATCTGGGTCATGAAGATCTTTTTTGTACAGTTCTTCTGTGTATTCTTGCCACCTCTTCTTAATATCTTCGGCTTCTGTTAGATCCATACCATTTCTGTCCTTTATTGAGCCCATCTTTTCCTGAAATGTTCCCTTGATGTCTCTAATTTTCTTGAAGAGATCTCTATTCTTTCCCATTCTATTGTTTTCCTCTATTTCTTTGCATTGATTGCTGAGGAAGGCTTTCTTATCTCTCCTGGCTATTCTTTGGAACTCTGTATTCAAATGGGCATACCTTTCCTTTTCTCCTTTGCTTTTCACTTCCCGTCTTTTCACAGCTATTTGTAAGGCTTCCTCAGACAGCCATTTTGCTTTTTTGCATTTCTTTTTCTTGGGGATGTTCTTGATTCCTGTCTCCTATACAATGTCACGAACCTCCATCCATAGTTCATCAGGCACTCTGTCTATCAGATCTAATCCCTTAATCTATTTCTCACTTCTACTGTATAGTCATAAGGGATTTGATTTAGGTAATACCTGAATGGTCTAGTGGTTTTCTCCACTTTCTTCAATTTAAGTCTGAATTTGGCAATAAAGAGCTCATGATCTGAGCCCCAGTAAGTTTCCAGTCTTGTTTTTGCTGACTGTATAGAGCTTCTCCATCTTTGGTTGCAAAGAATATAATCAATCTGATTTCAGTGTTGACCATCTGGTGATGTCCATGTGTAGAGTCTTCTCTTGTGTTTGGAAAACAAAAAATAGTAAATGAATATTCAAAATATTTTCACTCCAATACTCAAATTTAATTTTATATAAGAAACTTTTATTTATACATTTCCTGTAAAATGTGAATATTTTATCTATATCTATATTCAGTTCAATTCAGTCTCTCAGTTGTGCCCAGCTCTTTTCAACCCCATGGATCACAGCATACCAGGATAGGAGTTTCCTTTCCATCACCAACTCCTGGAGCTTTCTCAGACTCATGTCCATCAAGTTGGTGATGCCGTCCAACCATCTCATTCTCTGTTGTCCCCTTCTCCTCCCTCCTTCAATCTTTCCCAGCATCAGGGTCTTTTCCAATAAGTCAGTCCTTCATATCAGGTGACCAAATGATTGGAGCTTCAGCTTCAGCATCAGTCCTTAAAATGAATACTCAGGACTAATCTCCTTTAGGATGGACTGGTTGGATCTGCTTGCAGTCTAAGGGACTCTCAAGAATCTTCCCCAACACCACAGTTTGAAAGCACCAATTCTTCAGTGCTCAGCTTTCTTTATAGTCCAACTCTCACATCCATACATGACCACTGTAAAAACCATAGCCTTGACTAAATAGACCTTTGTTGGCAGAGTAACGTCTCTGTTTTTTAATATGCTTTCTAGGTTTTTCATAGCTTTTCTTCCAAGGAATAGGTGTCTTTTAATTTCATGACTGCAGTCACCATCTGCAGTGATTTGGAGCCCAGGAAAATAAAGTCTGTTATTGTTTCCATTGTTTCTCTATTTGCCATGAAGTGATGGGACTGGATGGCATGAGGTTTGTTTTCTGAATGTTGAGTTATAAGCCAATACTTTCACTCTCCTCTTTTGCTATCATCAAGAGGCTCTTCAGTTCTTCTTTGCTTTCTGCCATAAGGGTGATGTCATCTGCATATCTGAAGTTATTGATATTTCTCCCTGAAATCTGGATTCCAGCTTGTGCTTCATCGAGCCCAGCATTTCACTTGATGTACTCTGAATATAAGTTAAATAAGCAGAGTGACAATAGACAGCCTTGACGTACTGCCTTCCCAATTTGGAACCAGTCTTTTGTTCCATGTCCGGTTCTAACTGTTGCTTCTTAACATGCGCATAGATTTCTCAGGAGGGAAGTAAGGTGGTCTGATATTCCCAAATCTTTAAGAATTTCCCACAGTTTTCTTTGATATACACAGTCAAAGGTTTTGGCATAGTCAATAAAGCAGAAGCAGTTGTTTTTCTGGAATTCTCTTTCTTTTTCTATGATCCAACGGATGTTGGCAATTTGATCTCTGATTCCTGTTCAAACTACCGCATGATTGCATTCATGCCACATGCTAGCAAAGTTGCTCAAAATTCTCCAAGTGAGGCTTCAACAGTATGTGAACTGATAACTTCAAGATATTCATGCTGGACTCATAAAGGCAGAGGAACCAAAGATCAAATATCTATATTCATTTTATTTAGCTGCATAGGCATTGATTCCAGTTCTAAGAAGAGTTTTAAAAATGCTGCTTTACATAGTTTTTTTACATTTGAAGATTGTGTTGAAATATACATAAAACTTCAGAAAACCCGTCAACATCATTTTTTTATGTTTTTTGAGAATACAACATTTATGGTACACCAAAACTCTTAATCCAATAAAGCTTTCAATTTCACTTTTCTTCCAAGTAGTCATTGTGCCCAATACTCTTTGTTGATTTAGAAAATCCTTTCCATATTGAATTTTGAAACTCTAAGAACTTATTGCAGGATTCAGAGTTACATATTTTATTCCATTGATTTGTACATTGACTTATGAGCCATTAGACAATGCTTTTTATGGGCCTCTGATTTATTTAATTTTGGTATAAGATTAACTTCTCTTTCTTCTAATGTCAAATCTCTTCCTCCAGAGAGTTATGTATCTATTCCTGTTGTCTTTCCAGCTTATCATTTGTATACTCAAATACTCACCAAATGACTAATATGGGCATGGAGCTGAAAATAGATGTGCCAAAAGGACAGAGTTGTTACACCAAAAGAATATATGGCTTAGTGAAGAACACTGACACATAGATAAATTAGATGACACCTAAATCATAATATGGAAATCTAAACAGGTTCTTGAAGTAAATAGCAGTCAGTTGGGCAAGGGAGGGGGAAGGGTGGGTGCTGCTTCCCAGGCAGGGGAACAGGGCATGGTGCTAAGGTGACCAGGGAGCTGCTGCACTTTGACCTTGATCTCTTCTTTGCTTATCACTTTCTGTTCCTGTTTCATAGGGAAAATAATTTCTTAAATATAACTGAAGATGCCATATATTGTCCCCAAAGTTTATCTCGGTATAAGTATCCAGTTGACATATTCTTTTATTTTTCTGAAATATTAATATAAATTTCACAACTTTTTTCATTTTTGCTTTGTTTTCCTTTTCTTTATGTAAATTCAATTAAGAATACTGCTTCCCAGCTAAATAATGAAGATTCCTCTCATTCCATTTAATGTGCTTAGGCTTCCAGTCCAACTTTATAGTTGGGGGAATTTGCCCCCAGGCTGATTTCCACTCTAATAATCTTGGATCTAGTGTGACACTTCTAGAAGGAGATGAAATAAAAATGCATTCCTTAGATTATGTGGAAAATATAACCCTCAGAATACACTGCCATCAAGTTCTGTTTGCTTCCCTTCATTGCCCCTGAGAGCAATCTACTGGTGGAAATTACAGCTCTCACATATAACTTACTACTTGGAGTCTGCTTTCAATCAGGGAGAAGAAAGGTACAAAAAATATTTTCTCCATACTAACAAACAGAAATACTCCAGATAAGCTTTGTTATCCTGGTTATGGTTGTTTTGAAGTCCACCATGGTGCTGAATATTCAGAGACATACAAATAAATTAAATTCTAAAAAAGAAAAAGCTCTTCCCAGGTGAGAAGAGATGCATGACAGTTTCCATCCCTGGGGACAAGGTAGGAAGCGGAACAAACTTGCAGTAGATGGGGATATGGATAAAAAGCAAAATTTTGGCAAATGTCTCACATACAGGCATAATTTACCATGATGCATTAGATATCCAAGCAGTATTGGCATAAGAGTAGACATATATCAGTGAAACAAAATAGGGAATCCATAAATAAGTCTATATGTGTACAGTAAAGTGATTTGCAGCAAAAGCAAAAATACTAAGACAATTCAATGGGGAAAGAAGATTCATTTCTGCCAGTAGTACCAGAGTATTTGCATATTCACATTAAAAAAGTGATTGAAGGTGAAATACAGGCCTGAATAAAAGATAAAAATATAAAGTCTTAAGGAAAATAGAATATCTGTATGATCAAAGGGAAAAATTCCAAGATAGGCCAAAAGTATAATAACCATTTAAAAAATGATTACTTGAGCATCATCATGATTAAAAAATTATGTTCACTGGAGGAGACCATTAAAGGCTTAAAAGAGGACTTCCAGTTCAAGATGGCAGAGTAGAAAGATGTGTGCTCATCTCCTCCTGTGAGAGCACCAAAATTGCAACTAGTTGTTCAACAGCTAGCTGTTCATTGACAGGAGGATGCTGTGACCCACAAAAAAAGACACCCTACATCCAAAGACAAAGAAGAAGCCCCCATGAGACGCTAGGAAGAACACAATCATGATAAAATCAAATCTCATACCTGCTGGGTAGGTGACCCACAAACTTGGGAACAATAATATCATAGAAGTTCTCTCACTGTTGTGAAAGTTCTGAACCCCATGTCAGGTTTCTCAGCCTGGGGATCCAACAAAGGGACTAGGAGTCCCCAGGGAATTGGGCCTTGAAGGCGGGATTTGATTTTAGGACTTCCACAGAACTGGGAGAGACAGACTCCAGTCTTGGAGGACATAAACAAAATCTTGTGTGCACCAAGATCCAGAGGAAAGGAGCAGTGACCCCACAGGAGACTGAGCCAAAACGACTTGCTGCTGTTGAAGGGATTCCTGTGAAGGTGTGAGTCAGCAGGTGCTCACCACAGGGATGAGGGCACTAGCAGCATCAGGCAGGGAAGATCCCCCTTGCCATAAACCCTCTTGGAGTTCTCCATTAACTCTACCATGGAGCCCGTAACCCCGAGGGCTGGGTCACCTCAGGCCAAACAACTACCAGGGAGGGAGTGGAACCCCATCCATGGGCAGATAATTGGATTAAAGTTTCAATGAGCAAAGCCCTGCTCATCAGTGAAAGTGCAAGTCACTCAGTCATGTGTCCGACTCTTTGCAACCCCATGGACTATACAGTCCATGGAATTCTCCAGGCCAGAATACTGGAGTGGGTAGCCTTTTCCTTCTCCAGGGGATCTTTCCAACCCAGGGATCAAACCCATTTCTCCTGAATTGCAGGCTGATTCTTTACCAGCTGAGCCAAAAGGGAAGCCCAAGAATACTGGAGTGGGTAGCCTATCCCTTCTCCAGGGGATCTTCCTGACCCAGGAATCAAACTGGGGTCTCCTGCATTGCAGGTGGATTCTTTACCAACTGAGCTATCAGGGAAGACCCAATTTTTCCCATTGCCAGTCCCTCCAATAAAAAAGCTTACACAACCTTCTTAGCCTCCACCATCAGAGGGCAAACAGAAGAACAGTCCCACAGCAAGTAAAACAGAAACCATGTTACAGAAAGTTAATCACAATGAAAAAGCAGAAAGTTATGTCCCAGATAAAGGGGCAAGATAAAACCCCATAAAACAACTAAATGAAGTGGAAATAGAATTTCCACATCCAGGAAAAGAATTCAGATTAATGATAGTGATGATCCAGAATCTTGAGAAAACAGTGGAGAAGATGCAAGAAATGTTTATCAAAGATCTACAAGAACTAACAAACAGAGATGGCTAATACACTAGAAGGAATCTAGTAGAATAAATGAGGCAGAAGAATAGACAAATGGATAAACATGAAGACACATAGTAATCAAACTGACAAAAATTAAAGGTAGAGATAAGATATTGAAAGCAATAATTATGGGAAAATGGCAAATACCATACAATAGAACTCCCATCAGGCTATTAGCTGTTTTCTCAACAGAAACTCGACAAGCCAGAAGGGACTGGCACAATATATTTAAAGTGATGAAAGGAAAGAAACTACAGCCAAGAATACTCTACCCAGCAAGACTCTCACTCAGTTTTGATGGAGAAATCAAAAGCTTTCCAGACAAGCAAAAGTCAGGAGAATTCAGCAAAACCAAACCAGGTTTACAACAAACGCTAAAGGAACTTCTCCAGGCAGAAAACACGAGAGAAGAAAAAGACCTACAAAAAATAAATCCAAAACCATTAAAAAACCAGTAATAAGATCATACATATTGATAATTACCTTAAATATAAATGGATTAAATGCACAACCAAAAGACAGATGAGGAGATGAAAACATGTACAAGTATACACTTCCACTTACCACTCTGCTTGTTTCCCCAAATTGTATGTAATTATTTTACACTCTTAATTTAATCTTGTTCCATTTATGGCTTGCAATTGCAATTATTATTATTTTTTTTTGGGGGTCTGGCTATTGATTATGAAAGCTGATAAACATCTATTACTATTGTAATTATGTAACTATTACTCACTTAATACCTTTGTACCATGATTGGTCAACAGAAAAACAATAGGACTCTGTATATTACCAAAACTAACATTTAATAGAAAAACCAGTAATCAATTTTTAAAATGCAGATGCATATCAGAATTATCTTGAAATTTTTTGAAAAATACAAGTGCCCAGGTATTGCTTTTTTTTTTTTCTCCAGGGCTCCAGATGTGTGTGTTTTTTTTTTTTGTTTTTTTTTTCAAATTTTATTTTTATTTTTTTTTTAAATTTTTATTATTATTATTATTTTTTTTCCAGTGGGTTTTGTCATACATTGATATGAATCAGCCATGGATTTACATGTGTTTTTAATGAGCAGTCATTTTAAAAACAACTGGATTATATGAAGATCTTTTACTCTTATCTAGCTTGTTTCACTTTTTCTATTTCATATTCTGTGCTCCCATTTCATTAATGTTTTCCAATTTCTCCATCTCTTCTTTTTTTTTTAATGCCCTTTCTCAAGCTTTTATAAAATGTAGTAGAAAAGCTTTAGTATACATATATACAAATAATATGTACAATATATATATTTTTTAGAAAACATGAATTTTTGCCTAATTTTTGCCTAAAAATTTGACATCTTCATTCCATTTGTTTGATTTAGTATGAATACAATGCTAGATTTATAATTTAAAAAAATAGATATGCAACCAGAAACAAAGGTTTACTCCATAGCACAGGGAACTATAATCAATACCTTGTAATAACCTATAAGGGAAAATACCTTTAAAAATATTATATGTGTATATGTATAACCAAATCACCTTATTGTGCACCTAAAATATTGTAAGTCAATTGTTATATTTCAATAATATTATATATATAAATATATATATATATATATATATAAAGAAAAATTGAAAAGGTCAGCCTTATACCTGGAGGAAATATTTGCAGTATATGTATATCTGACAGGAACTAATATGTAAATATTCCTCTAGACCAATAATAAGAGGACAAACTACCCAGTTTTAAAATATAAGTAAAAGACTTGACAAGAAATTGCACAAAAGAAGATATAAGATGCACATAAGATGGAGCTTTATATCTTTTGTCTTCAGAGAAGTGAAATATAAACCACATTGGATATTATTTCACCCCCACTAGAATGAAATCAAGAAGAATGACAATACCGAATTTTTATAAGATAGTGATAAGATAGAGTGAATTTGGAAATTGCTTTAACAGTTTTTTATGCAGTTAACCTTTGCTTATCCTGTGAATTGTCAATTCCATTCTTAGATTATTTACTCAGTAGAAATGAATACTGATGTTCACAAAAAGCTTGAACAATAATATTTATAGCATATAGATGAGATCGTATCAAAAAGACACAGAAACCAACAATAAGTGTCTCCTATTGATGAAAGACTGGATAATTAGAACATCAAAAGGATAAAAACTAGGATCAATTGAAAGTCAATAAAATTCTTGGAGGCCAAAAGTAATAGTAAAAAGAAAAAAAGCAACCATTTCTGCAATGGGTATATAACTTTTGTAATAGTGTCTGTATAAGATAATATTCAGGAAACCAACATATATAGCAAAAGAATCAAGCCTTTATCTTTCCTTTCCTGTTCTGTTATTTCAACAAGACCGAATTAGTGATGAGGCTAATTCTTCTTTATGGAAGAATTCCAACTAATAAAGGCAAAAGAAAAAAAATAGCATTATAAAAATGATTATTTTGTAACCCAATGAAATCATGAGGCCAGGTTAAGATCATCATTTCATTTGACAACCATTATGTGAAAGTGGATATGGAATTTCACATGTATAAACACACAAACAATACTAAAAGCCAGACAATCAGACATGTTCATCCTGCTCTAGTGGAATAGGCAGAACACAGTACCATCTATTACACACTCTGATCATAAAATCAAACCACTAGATAGGAAGTCTGAAGAGAGAAGAACACATGAGTCTACACCTCAGGGATCAATCAGCCCAAGTAAAGATGTGGGAAATATTATAGGAAAAAATAATACAAATTGTTTAATAAATAAATAAATTGCATGGGAAAAAATTGAGGAGGAAAATAATACAAATGTAAAGAAAATTGTGTTAGTTCAACTCCTCCAAGAAGCAAGAGATTTATTTAAGCAATATGCCTATAAAGTAGAAAGAGGAGAGGAAAGGAGGAATTGCAGAAAACATTCTCTATCTATGTCTATCTCCTCCTTGTATTTTAATATCTTTGTGTCCTCACATGGTCTTTTGCAGACATCAGTCATAGGATTTAAGACCCACCCTAATCCAATAATGGTAAGGAATCTGTCTGCCAATGCAGGAGAAGAGATGTGGGTTTGATTCCTGGGTTGGGAAGATTCCCTGGAGGAGGAAATGGAACTCCACTCCAGTATCCTTGCCTGGAAAATCCCATGGGCAGAGAAGCCTGGTGGGCTACAATCCATGTGTTTGCAAAGAGTCGGACATGACTGAATATCTGAGCACACACACAATCTAATAAGGGAAAGGACTATGACAAGGCTGTATATTGTCACTCAGCTTATTATATGCAGAGTACATCATGAGAAATGCCAGGCTGGATGAATCACAAGCTGAAATCAAATCGGCTGATAGAAATATGAGCAATCTCAGACATGCAGGTGATGCCACTCTAATGGCAGAAAGTGAAGAGGAACTAAAGAACCTCTTGATGAGTGTGAAAAAGGAGCATGAAAAAGCTGGCTTGAAGATCGATTTTAAAAAATAAAAATTAAGATCATGGAATCTAGTCCCATCACTTCATGGCAAATAAAAAGGGAAAAAGTGGAAGCAGTGACAGACTGTCTTTTCTTGGGCTACAAAATCACTACAGACAGTGACTGAAGCCACCAGATCAAAAGATGACAAACCTGGAGAGCATATTGAAAAGCAGAGACATCACTTTGCTGACAAAGGTGTGTACAGTCAAAGCTATGGTTTTTCCAGTAGTCATGTCCAAAAGTAAAAACTGGACCACAAAGAGAGCTGAGTGCTGAAGAATTGATGTTGGAGTATTGTGGTGCTGGAGAAGACTCTTGAGAGTTCCTTGGACTGTGGGAAGATCAAATCAGTCAATCCTAAAGAAAATCATCCCTGAATATTCATAGGAAGGATTGATGCTAAAGCTAAAGCTCCAATGCTTTGTCCACCTTATGTGAAGAGCCGACTCATTAGAAAAGACTCTGATGCTGGGAAAGATTGAAGGCAGGAAGAGAAAGGAGGATGAGCTGGCTGGATGGCATCACTGACTCAATGAACATTAGTTTGAGCAAACTCTGGGAGACAGTAGAGGACAGAGGAGCCTGGCGTGCTGCAGCAGTCCATGGGGTCACAAAAAGTCAGACATGACTTAGTGACTGAACAACAACAAAAATTCAATATGACTTCATCTTAATTAATTACATCTGAACAGATCTTACTTTCAAATATGATTATATTCTGTGGTTCTAGATGAATATGAATTTGGGGAAAGTATCAAGCCAGGACAGTATATGACCAAGAGAAATGAAAATACATTTGCACAATGTTTTCTACATGAATGTAACATTATTACTCAAATAGCCAAAAAGATGAAAACAATTCAAATGTCCATCAATCGATGAATGAGTGAAAGTGTGATATGTATATAAATGGAATATATTTTTGTAATAAAAAATTGATTTAGGCTACCACATGGATGAACCTCAAATACATTATGCTAAATGAAAGAAACCAAACACGTATTGTATGATTTCATTCATGAAATGTCCAAAACAGGCAAGCCTATAGAGCTATAACATAGACTAGAGATTTCCAGGGGCTGACAGTGGGGAGTTTGTAGGGACTGACTCCTACTGAGTATAGTGAGATATGGGATATGTTCTAAAATTGTTGTGATGGTTTCACGTTTCTTAATATGCCAGAATCACTGAACTGTAGTCTTTATATATGTGAATTATGTGGTATATGAATTATATCTCTATAAATACATTATAGAAATATACATGTGACACAGACTGCAGGCTGTGTGTCAGAATCCACACACGTTTTCTCTCTTCATAGGGTTGTAGTCAAATATCTGGTCATCCAGTTAGGTACACATTCCCCAGCCCATGCCCCTGCAGTCAGGGTAGCCAAGAATTAAGTTCTTCTAATGGAATGAGTGGTAATGACCAAGAGTGCCTCAGGAGCCAGAGTCTTAAAAACTCTGTTGTGTTTTTCTCCACAGTTTTCCCCTTTCTCAAGAGCTGGAACTCAGGAATATCTGAAATCCTGCTTCAGCTAAACAAGGATCAAGTTCTAGATGGCATGCAAGCAAGAGAGAAGAAACTTTCCTCCTTGAATAGCCATGTGGAGCCAAAAGCATACACACACACACACACACACATACATTTCCTGGTCTTTTCGTTAAGAAGGAATAAACATCTTTGTACTTAACACACTAAATTTTTACTTATTCTCTTCCTTACAGCCAGTTTTCCTTGTCCTTGACTAAAGCAATACTATCCCCATATGTTTGATCCCTGTTCTTGTCATGACCAAATACAGAGATGGAACTTGAGAAATGGACAACCGTAAGGCTCTCTACAGATCATCACATGAATTCTTCAAAGGGCATTTAATTAGAAGTCTTAGTTGATGACACCCAGGAGTAACTTTGCTGGTTAGAAAGTGATAAGGGTATATAAAAAGGAAAAGACACGATCAAGGGAATTCAGTAGGATAATGACTATAGAGTTAAGGGAGTTAAAATAGGAGGGGAAAAAGCATGAAAAACAGAAAGATGGACAGACCAAGCATGTTACAGAATGTTATTTCATCAATCCCACAATGCCAATATGTGACATGATTTTTTTGAGGGGAAGGGGTGCCAAAACCTTACTTAATTTGAAAAGGCTAAAGGTTGGCTGTTTAGAGCAGCCCCATAAGCAGGCTGTGCTCCTTGTGGTCCAAATATATTATTCCCTCCTGTGAGCAGAATTTTAAGATGGCTTCCAAGAACTTTGCTCTCTGGTGATGCTCCTGAAATTATATTTCATATTCTAAAAGAGATATTATGGGGATGTGCTAATCTAACCATGCAAGCCGTTTAAAAGCAAAGTGTTGTTAGCATTAAAAAAAAAAAAAAAAAAAAAGTAGCCTCCTGACTACACAAGATGACTAAAATGTCCTTAAATATTCTCCCCCTCCATGTTTTAGAGACATAATTAACCTCTAACATTGCGTAAGTATAAAGTCAGTAACCTGTTGATTTGATACATTTATATATTGCAAAACGACTGCCACAATCATTAGCTAATACTTCTATCTCATCACATAAATACCACCCAGACTCTTAAGCTAAGATCCTGATACCTGGCTAATTTTGGTTAACTCTCTGGATTAATCTCCCTCTCTTCTTTCTAGCTAGCGACTTGCTCTGATTAATCACTAGTGTGCATGAAGCTGAAGGCTGAGCTAGTAGACTCTCAAGCCCAGGTAGAACCTCTAGGGAGGTCAGTTCCTAAGAGTACCATGCTTGTTTAAGTCTTGGTACTTCATTCAATAATATCAATTCAAGCTAGCTGTAGAAAGAGGACTAAGTTATCAGAGTGGGGGAGGATATCTGTGACTATGGGCAACTTTCTTTGACTTTATCAAATCTAATTTTACAAAGTTAAAAACTGGAGTATTAATCCCTACCTTGTTATGGATATGTGTGAAGGTTTTAAAAGCCATTAGGAGAGAAAAACTGGTGTATAAGCCAAAATGTTCATCACCACCACCATCGCCATCACCATAATCATCACTATTACTGCCCCTACCTTCGCCATCATCATTACCATCTTCACCCTCATAATCATCATCACCATCACCACCACTGCCATCACCATCACCAACAACATCATTGCCATCAGCCCAACCACTCCTCCACCATCTTTATCACAAACACCATCATAACAAGTGAGTGATCTGATCTGATACTTTGAGCCAAATCAGATCATAGCAGGCTGATACAGCATTTATTCTTCTTATTTGAGAGTGTTGGTCAAGGTGAGAAATTATCTGTTTTTACTAGATCCCATAATCTAATATTTATTAGCTATCTGAAAATTGCTGGTGTCAAGACAATGGAAGGATGTAAAGATCACACACTTCCCTGGTGGCTGAGAACGGGTAAAAATATTACTCTGTCATTTTTCTCACTCTTCAAACTAGTAGGAATTTATATTTGGCAACCAAACACAGCAATCACTGGAAGGTTTTCAGCCAGCCACCTGTGGAATTTAAGGTATTATGCATGATTAATTACCAAATTATTCAGGCAGGCATTATTTGTAAGGAGAGTGTTTTAAGCCTTCTTGGCAGCAGACTGTGCTGCTAACAAGAAAAAGAGATATTTTAATATTGCTCAATTTATAAATGTATTTCCTTTAAGAAAAACTTGTGCTGGCAAGAAAAATAAGTGCTATCTAGATCTGGGATTTTTGATAGGGCCATTCTAAAATGATGGCTTCTTCCCATACTGCCAAGAGAGGGAGTGTATCAAGGTGCGCAAAAAATGCCATAAAGCAGACTGACCTCCTTTTCATCTTTTCTCCCCAGAGTCTGTCTATGCAACATATTAAAAATTGACCTTTACCTTGAAATGTTAAGATTCTTTCAGAGTTAATAGGTTAATTAAGAAGCAGATTTCATTTCAGAAAGATTTAATTCTAGAAACACAAGTGACTCAATATCTTCTTTTTTAAGGTTCTTTTCTTGATGCAGACCATTTTTAAAGTCTTTATTGAATTTGTTACACCACTGCTTCTGTTGTTTATGTTCTGGTTTTCTGACAGTAAGACATATGGAATCTTAGCTCCCCATTCAGGGATCGAACCCACACCCCCTGCATTGGAAAGCCAAGTCTTAGCCACTGGACCACCAGGGAAGTCCCTTAGTATAATTTTAGAGGGAAATGTTTTTTATAGCCAGTGTTATAGCAAACTGTCTCATGAAGAAATCAGAACCACTGAATCACTGGTGGGATTGTTATGAACCAAACGGGGGTCTGTGCGCCCACACACAACAAAGCCAATCTACTGGCACCAGCTTGTAGTGAAGGAAGGTGCAGTGTTTGCTGCAGGGGCCAAGCAAGGAGCCCAGGCAGCTAGCGCTCAAAAGACCCAAACTCCTCGATGGCTTCCAGGGGAAGCTTTTGAAAGGCCAGGTAAAGGGAGCGGTGTTGTGGGGTGTGTGCTCAGCTCGTGAACAATCTTCTGACTGATTGGTGATGAGTCGGAAGTTAATATCATCAGCTTCCTGGTTCCAACCTGTCTGGGGTCTCCACGCCTGTGGGCAGCATACAGTTAACATCTTAAACTTGGTTGGGGTTTGAGAATCTGCAAAACAGCTCAAAGGACATGGCTCAGAATATCATCTGTAGTTCTTGAGGAGGAAATAAATGTCCTTAACTTTGCTTAATTGGTAAAGTATTATTATTTTGTCTTTCTTGACTGTTCTCCTTTCTTGCTGTGTTTTCTCACTTCCCTGATTAAATTCACTCTTTGTCATTTGGGGAATGCCCAGGAGGCTAGTATTTTTCTATAGATGAGAGGCAGGAAAGACTAGGGGGAGGTCTGTTCTAGGAAGGTCTCATAGGGCCCTGCTCAACCCGAGGGTGGGGATACAGTTTGAAAAGCACAATCACTGGAGAGGGTGTGGAGAAAAGGGAACCCTCTTACACTGTTGGTGGGAATGCAAACTAGTACAGCCACTATGGAAAACAGTGTGGAGATTTCTTAAAAAACTGGAAATAGAACTGCCATATGACCCAGCAATCCCACTTCTGGGCATACACACTGAGG
The DNA here is from genome assembly GCF_033118175.1 of Dama dama. NCBI lineage: Eukaryota > Metazoa > Chordata > Mammalia > Artiodactyla > Cervidae > Dama > Dama dama. The sequence goes on along the minus strand of NC_083693.1, from coordinate 12,346,013 downwards.
AAACCAGATCTGAAAGAGACACGTGCACCCCAATGTTCATCGCAGCACTGTTTATAATAGCCAGGACATAGAAGCAACCTAGATGCCCATCAGCAGATGAATGGATAAGGAAGCTGTGGTACATATACACCATGGCATATTACTCGGCCGTTAAAAAGAATTCATTTGAATCAGTTCTAATGAGATGGATGAAACTGGAGCCCATTATACTGTGTGAAGTAAGCCAGAAAGATAAAGAACATTACAGCATACTAACACATATATATGGAATTTAGAAAGATGGTAATGATAACCCTATATGCAAAACAGAAAAAGAGACACAGAAGTACAGAACAGACTTTTGAACTCTGTGGGAGAAGGTGAGGGTGGGATGTTTTGAAAGAACAGCATGTATATTATCTATGGTGAAACAGATCACCAGCCCAGGTGGGATGCATGAGACAAGTGCTCGGGCCTGGTGCACTGGAAAGACCCAGAGGAATCGGGTGGAGAGGGAGGCAGGAGGGGGGATCGGGATGGGGAATACGTGTAACTCTATGGCTGATTCATATCAATGTATGACAAAAAAAAAAAAAAGAAAAAGTGAAAAGCACAATCACAAACTGGTTGAGATGATCATCTTCCTGCTCTCCATGTCATGATGTCATACTGAGTTAATTTGTGGTCCTCCCAGAAAGTCAGTGAAAAACCTTTCATTCCACAGACAATGGTTAAAAGATAAGTTATAAAATACAAGTGATCATGGTTACACGGTTACAGCTTAAAACTCAACCTTCAAAAAACTAAGATCTGGCATCTGGTCCCATCACTTCATGACAAATAGAAGGGGGGAAAGTGGAAGCAGTGACATGTTTTATTTTGGGGGGGCCCAAAACCACTGCGGATGGTGACTGCAGCCATGAAATTAAAAGATGCTTGCTCCTGGAAAGGAAAGTTACTATAAATCTAACCAGCATGTAGAAAAAAAAGAGACATCACTTTGCCAACAAAGGTGTGTTTTCAAAGCTATAGTTTTTCAAGTAGTTATGTACAAATGTGAGAGTTGGACCATAAAGAAGACTGAGTGTTGAAGAACTGATGCTTTTGAATCGTGGTACTGGAGAAGACTCTTGAGAGTCCTTTGGACAGCAAGGAGATCAAACCAGTCAATCCTGAAGGAAATCATCCCTGAGTATTCATTGGAGGGATCAATATTAAAGGTGAAGCTCCAGTACTTTGGCTGTCTGATGCTAAGAGCCGACTTACTAGAAAAGACCCTGATGCTGGTAAAGAGTGAGGGCAGGAGGAGAAGGGGCAACAGAGGTTAAGATAGTTATTCAGCATCATCAGCTCAATGAACATGAGTTTGAGCAAACTCTGGAAGACAGTGAAGGACAGGGAAGCCTGGCATGCTGCAGTCCATGGAGTCAGCAAAGAGTCAGACAAAACTCAGTGACTAAACAACAACTACTAATGGTTGTAGTGCCACTCAGTGGACTGTCATGCCACCATAAATATTCAGGTTGTGAAAATATCTTGGAAAAGATGTTAGAAGGTTATGTGAGAAATAAAATTGTATACACAGTACATCCTATCTTGTTTAACATTTTTTTAATTTTTTAAAAAAGCACTGAAAAGAAATAGGCCAGATGATTCCTACTTTACTTTTTCTGCATTTGCCAAATACCTTTACAGAACATTTGTTACTTTCATAGTAATAATGGAAAAGCCAGAAAACAAGGCAGAAGAGAGCCAGGCCCAGAGTATGGGTGAGGCTGTGCTCCTGATGGGCTGGGATTCTGAGTTCAGCCCCCCTCGCACCTCTTCTCTCTAGAGAAGGTGGGTAAACACTGGGATGAATTACAGCATATTCCCAGACCTGTCTCCTTATCCATTCTCCTTTTCAGGGTGAAGGTGCTAGAGGGCAGAAAACTAAATTCGTTGCTGGAACCATGAGTTAAGGCAGGTTTACTCAGATATAAGGTATATCTTTAAAGTAGGCTTTGGGCATTTTCAAATTATTCTCACTGAAGCATGAGAGATAATATTCTCGGAAGGACAACAATCTAGAGGTAGGATCTTATTTCCCTGCCCAGCAGCTTCCAGTCCACCAGGCACTAGAGGTTGGAAGCAAATTTCCCTGGTTCTTACTCTGTTTGAAAGCAAATGTGTTTCAAGGATGCAAAAACTACAAAAATGGGTACAGAGTTTATTAATAAAGATACAGCACAGTATAGGAGAGCACATAGAGGAACAGTTTATGTAAATCAGAAGCTGGACCAAAATACACTCCCAGAGAGAAGTGTTGGTGTCCTGAATGAGGAGCACAGTGAAGAGGTAATTTAAATCCCTATATATACAACATTTCCCTCCAGATCTTTGTTTACATTTGGCCAATTATCTTTTTTTATCATCGCAGCTGCTGGGTCCCAAGACCCTCCCCAACGTGTGTACACAAACTTGTGCTAAGACTGATACCACCGCAGAAGCCTATGGGAACACGTCCACACTTTCTATGGGGTGGTGCTGCCTCCCCCTTTGACTCCCAAGAAGCCTTCCTGGGCTTGTGCAGACAGGGAAGCTTTCCTTGACCTCAGCAGTGGTCATCTTATCTCTTTACTTCAGCAGAGTTCAGCTTCTGCCACTAGGCTTGTCCTTGGAGTGCCTGGGTGAGGACAAAGCTTCAATCTTACTCCACTTGACAAATATCAGTTGTCCAGCGCATGGACCCATCTGTCTCCACCTCAGTATGACACTGTTAATGTTGGTTTGATCTTCCCAACTGCAGTGGCCATCCTTTCATAGAAGAAAGCATTCCATGTCCAGATTTCAGGACCCCCAACCCCAAAGCATGGCTAGAGGGCACTGCTGGTTGCAAAAAGAGCCTGGCCTGCAGTGGGGCATCAGATGAGGGCAACCCACAAAATCAAAGTGTGGAGTCCTGTCCGGTGGCTGCTATTAACCCAGATGCTGTGTCCAGCCACCATGTCCAGCGTTCCAGCAGCGAGAGCCCCTTGTCCACCACCCTAGCTTGTTCTCCCTCCGGACCCCTTATCTGTCTGTTCTCTACAAAGACGCTCTCTCGTCTCAACATTCTTGCTGGTTGAAGCACCAAGGCCTTATAACTCCTCAGGAAAACCTTCGGATTATTTAGTGCCTTTTTCTCACATGATAGTAACTAGCATCCAGTCATGTGTCATCACTTCCTCAACACCTGCCCTTCCTGTAACTCTATGAGGCTGCAGAGAGAGGAATCACATCTGGTCCACACAACATTACACCCTCAGCCCTCGGTGTGAGTCCTGGCACAGAGGCCGTGCTCCACAAATGCTGCAGACTGACTCGTGGACTGACTCCACCCTAACGTCATGCCCTGACAAACATTCCGCAAGGGTGTGCTGTCCAGCCCTCGGCTAGAGAGTGTGCGTGAGTGTGTGATCTGAGTATGCCAAACATGTGGAACAGGAGGCACTGTGAGTGTGCGTGCACTGCATCATTGCACTTCTTTGAGCACAAGACCAAGGCTTTCAAAGCCAGCAAAGGCCGACCCATGCTAATTCTGTTCAGATGCATCTAAGTTCACGTCTCTCTGTATTAAGGATATAACCCGACCCTATTCCTTGTGTTTTCTAAAAATGTGAAAGTATTCAAATCTAAATAAAAATTGACATTTGGCTTTGAAAACGGCAGTGAGCTACCAGTCTAGCCTCTGAAAATATCCGTGATTGTCCTGACTGTTGTTGTCACTTGGTTCTGAAGAATCTACATTTCACAGTGTCTTTTTCTGAATCATGTACTGCCCCTGTAAACCTCCCAGGCTAAATAAGTACCCCCTTAATGGATCGGTGCATCTGATTCAATCCCTTTCAGGAGGTTGAAGCCAGTGCTTCCTGTTCCCCACTGTGTGCTAAAATGTCATGCAGGCTGCACTGAACAAGCCTGAGCTTGTGAAGCCCTGCATTTGGAGTGTGTTCAGTTCAGTTCAGTTCCATTCAGTCTCTCAGTCATGTCTGACTCTTTGCAACCCCATGAATCGCAGCACTCCAGGCCTCCCTGTCCATCACCAGCTCCCAGAGTTTACTCAAACTCATGCCCATCGAGTCGGTGATGCCATCCAACCATCTCATCCTCTGTCATACCCTTCTCCTCCTGCCTCCAATCCCTCCCAGCATCAGGGTCTTTTCCAATGAGTCAACTCTTCGCATCAGGTGGCCAAAGTATTGGAGTTTCAGCTTCAGCATCAGTCCTTCCAATGAACACCCAGGACTGATCTCCTTTAGGATGGACTGGTTGGATCTCCTTGCAGTCCAAGGGACTCTCAAGAATCTTCTCCAACACCACAGTTCAAAAACATCAATTCTTCGGCACTCAGCTTTCCTCACAGTCCAACTCTCACATCCATACATGACCACTGGAAAAACCATAGACTTGACTAGATGAACATTTGTTGGCAAAGTAATGTCTCTGCTTTTTAACATGCTCTCTAGGTTGGTCATAACTTTCCTTCCAAGGAGTAAGCGTCTTTTAATTTCATGGCTGCAATCACCATCTGCAATGATTTTGGAGCCCCCAAAAATAAAGTCTGACACTGTTTTCACTCATTCCCCATCTATTTCCCATGAATTGATGGGACCAGATGCCGTGATCTTAGTTTTCTGAATGTTGAGCTTTAAACCAACTTTTTCACTCTCCTCTTCCACTTTCATCAAGAGGCTTTTCAGTTCCTCTTCACCTTCTGCCATAAGGGTGGTGTCATCTGCATATCTGAGGTTATTGATATTTCTCCCGGAAATCTTGATTCCAGCTTGTGCTTCTTCCAGCCCAGTGTTTCTCATGATGTCCTCTGCATATAAGTTGAAGAAACAGGGTGACAATAAACAGCCTTGGCGTACTTCTTTTCCTATTTGGAACCAGTCTGTTGTTCCATGTCCAGTTCGAACTGTTGCTTCCTCACCTGCATCCAGGTTTCTCAACAGGCAGGTCAGGTGGTCTGGTATTCCCAACTCTTTCAGTTTATTGTGATCCACACAGTCAAAGGCTTTGACATAGTCAGTAAAGCAGAAATAGATGTTTTCCTGGAACTCTCTTGCTTTTTCGATGATCCAGCAGATGTTGGCAAGTTGATCTCTGGTTCCTCTGCCTCGTCTAAAACCAGCTTGAACACCTGGAAGTTCATGATTCACGTATTGCTGAAGCCTGGCATGGAGAATTTTAAGCATTACTTTACTAGCGTGTGAGATGAGTGCAATTGTGCAGTAGTTGGAGCATTCTTTGGGATTGCCTTTCCTTGCAATTGGAATGAAAACTGACCTTTTCCACTCCTGTGGCCACTGCTGAGTTTTCCAAAAGACTAGGAGCTGACTGTGGCTCAGATCATGAACTCCTTATTGCCAAATTCATACTTAAATTGAAGAAAGTAGTGAAACCCACTAGACCATTCAGGTATGACCTAAATCAAATCCCTTATGATTATACAGTGGAAGTGAGAAATAGATTTAAGGGACTAGATCTGATAGACAGAGTGCCTGATGAACTATGGACAGAGGTTTGTGACATTGTAGAGGAGACAGGGATCAAGACCATTTCTATGGAAAAGAAATGCAAAAAAGCACAATGGCTGTCTAAGGAGGCCTTACAAATAGCTGGGAATAGAAGAGAAGCAAAAAGCAAAGGAGAAAAGGAAAAACATTCCCAATTGAATGCAGAGTTCCAAAGAATAGCAAGGAGAGATAAGAAAGCCTTCCTCAGTGATCAATGCAAAGAAAAAGAGGGAAACAACAGAATGGGAAAGACTAGAGATCTCTTCAAGAAAATTAGAGATACCAAGGGAAAATTTCATGCAAAGATGGATTCAATAAAGGACAGAAATGGTATGGACCTAACAGAAGCAGAAGATATTAAGAAGAGGTGGCAAGAATACACAGAAGAACTGTACAAAAAGATCTTTATGACCAAGATAATCACAATGGTGTGATCACTCACCTAGAGCCAGACATCCTGGAATTTGAAGTCAAGTGGGCCTTAGGAAGCATCACTATAAACAAAGCTAGTGGAGGTGATGGAATTCCAGTTGGAGTGTGTTAGGACCAGAGAAATAGAGCAGTGCCCAGCCTCAGAGAGCTTACAGTCTAATTCAAGTCTAGAAATGCTTCCTGCAACAGCAAGTGCCAAGTCTCAAGCTTTATTGTCTGGTTGGTATCCAGGGTGGCCCTGTCCTTATCATCTAGAGTCCAGCTGTGCAACCTGGCAGGGGTAGACGGGGACATTTTGTGACTGAGATCTTTTGAGAAACAGGATTCTTCTCTCCTGTGTTCCCTCAGATGGTGTGCTGAAATGTGAGCCTTCCTCAGCATCCACATTCATCTCGCTCCAAATATTTTGGGGCTCCATCCAGTACCCCTACATGTTTTATTGACCGGAAGCTTAACGATCATCTGTTCCAAACTGAGAGTCTCAGAAGACAGCTCATGTTCCTTCAAAACCATTTCCTTATATTCCATCATTTGAATTTACCCTATTGTACAAACTAGCAGGACTCTTTAAAAACTGCTTGAGAGAAGCAACACTATTTTCTCTAATTTATATTTTTATTGATGTATAGAAAAAGCAGTGGAACCAGAGATCAAATTGCCAACATACTCTGGATCATTGAAAAAGCAAGAAAATTCCAGAAAAACATCTATTTCTGTTTTATTGACTATGCAAAAGCCTTTGACTCTGTGGATCACAAGAAACTGTGGAAAATTCTGAAGGAGATGGGAATACCTGACCACCTGACCTGCCTGTTGAGAAACCTGGATGCAGGTGAGGAAGCAACAGTTAGAACTGGACATGGAACAACAGACTGGTTCCAAATAGGAAAAGGAGTATGTCAAAGCTGTATACTGTCACCTTGCTTATTTAACTTATGTGCAGAATACATCATGGGAAACACTGGGCTGGAAGAAACACAAGCTGGAATCCAGATTGCTGGGAGAAATATCAATAACTTCAGGTATGCAGATGACACCACCCTTACAGCAGAAAGTGCAGAGGAACTAAAAAGCCTCTTGATGAAAGTGAAAGAGGAGAGTGAATAAGTTGGCTTAAAACTGAACATTCAGAAAACAAAGATCATGGCATCTGGTCCTATCACTTCATGACAATAGAAGGAGAAACAGTGGAAATAATGGAAGACTCTATTTGGGGGGGCTCCAAAATCACTGCAGATGGTGACTGCAGCCATGAAATAAAAAAATACTTACTCCTTTGGAGAAAAGTTATGACCAACCTAGCCAGCATATTAAAAAGCAGAAATGTTACTTTGTTGACAAAGGTCCATCTAATCAAGGCTATGGTTTTTCCAGTCAGAGCTGGACTATAAAGAAAGCTGAATGCCAAAGAATTGATGCTTTTGAGCTATGGTGTTGGAGAAGACTCTTGAGAGTCCCTTGGACTGCAAGGAGATCCAACCAGTCCATCTTAAAGGAAATCAGTCCTGAATATTCATTGGAAGGATTGATGCTGAAGCTAAAACTCCAATACTTTGCCCACCTGATGCAGAAAGCTGACTGATTTGAAAAGACCCTGCTGCTGGGAAAAATTGAAGGGGGAACAGGGGAAGGAGATGATGGAGGATGAGATGGTTGGATGGCATCACTGACTCAATGGACATGAGTTTGAGTAAACTCCAGGAGTTGGTGATGGACCGGGAGGCCTGGCGTGCTGCAGTCCATGGGGTCGCACAGAGTCGGACATGACTGAACAACTGAACTAAACTGAACTGAAAATTTGATTTAGTGTTATATTAATTACTGCTATACAGCAAAGTGCTTCAGTTATATGTATATATAATATATATATACACATACTTTTTCTATATGTATTCTTTTCCACACAATAGGATATTGAATACAGCACAAAAAACTGTGTGCAACAGTTATTTTTTTAATTAATTTATTTTTTAATTGAAGTATACTTGCTTTACTGAATTTCATTTCTTTTTCTTTCAAACCTCAACATGAATCAGCCATAGGTTTACATATATCCCCTCCCTTTTGAGCCTCCCTCCCATCTCCCTCCCCATCCCACCCCTCTAGGTTGATACAGAGCCCCTGATTGATTTTCCTGAGACATGCAGCAAATTCCCGTTGGCTGTCTATTTTACACATGGTAATGTAAGTTTCCATGTTACTCTCTCCATACATCTCACCCTCTCCTCCCCTCTCCCCATGTCCATAAGTCTATTCTCTATGTCTGTTTCTCTACTGATGCCCTGCAAGTAAATTCTTCAGTACTATTTTTCTAGATTCTGTATATATGTGTTAGTATATGATATTTATCTTTCTCTTTCTGACTTACTTCACTCTTTATAATAGGCTCTAGGTTCATCCATCTCGTTAGAACGGACTGAAATGCATTCCTTTTTATGGCTGAGTAATATTCTATTGTGTATATGTACCACTACTTCTTTATCCATTCATCTGTCGATAGACATCTAGGTTGCTTCCATGTTTTAGCTATTGTAAACAGTGCTGCAATGAACAATGGGAGGCATATGTGTTTTTTAATGTTGGTTTCCTCGAGGTGTATGCCTAGGAGTGGGATTGCTGGGTCATATGGAGGTTTTTTCCTAGTTTTTTAAGGAATCTCCATACCATCTTCCATAGTGGCTATATCAGTTTACATTCCCACCAACAGTGCAACAGTTCCCTTTTCTCCACATCCTCTCCAGCTTTTATTGTTTGTAGACTTTTTGATGATGGCCATCTGACCAGTGTGAGGTGATATCTCATTGTAGTTTTGATTTGTATTTCTCTAATAAAGAGCGATGCTGAGCATCTTTTCATGTGTTTGTTAGCCATCTGTATGCCTTTGGAGAAATGTCTGTTTAGGTCTTTTTCCCACTTTTTTATTGGGTGGTTTGTTTTTCCTGCATTGAGTTGTATGAGCTGCTTGTATATTTTGGAAGTTAATCCTTTGTCAGTTGTTTCATTTGCTATTATTTTCTCCCATTCTGAAGGTTGTCTTTTCACCTTGCTTATAGTTTCCTTTGCTGTGTAAAAGCTTTCAAGTTTAATCAGGTCTCAATTGTTTACTTTTGTTTTTATTTCTGTTACTCTAGGAGGTGGGTCATAGAGGATCTTGCTTTGATTTATGTTATCGAGTGTTCTGCCTATGTTTTCCTCTAAGAGTTTTGTAGCTTCTGGTATTACATTTAGGTCTTTAATCCATTTTGAGTTTATCTTTGTGTATGGTGTTAGGAAGTTTTCTATTTTCATTCTTTTACATGTAGCTGTCCAGTTTTCCCAGCACCATTTACTGAATAGGCTGTCTTTGCCCCATTGTATATTCTTGCTTCCTTTGTCAAAAATAAGGTATCCAGGGTACATGGGATTATTTCTGGACTTTCTATCTTGTTCCATTGGTCTATATTTCTGTTTTTTGTGCCAGTACCATACTGTCTTAATGACTGTAGCTTTGTAGTATAATCTGAACTCAGGAAGGTTGATTCCTCCTGCTCAATTATTCTTTCTCAAGTCTTCTTTGGTTATTTGGGGTCATTTGTGTTTCCATATGAATTTTGAAATTTTTTTGTTCTAGTTCTGTGAAAAATGCCATTGATAATTTGATAGGGATTGCATTGAATATGTAGATTGCATTTGGTAGTATAGTCATTTTAACAATACTGATTCTTCCTATGCAGGAATATGGAATATCTCTTCATCTGTTTATGTTGTTTTTTATTTCTTTCATTAGTGTCATAATTTTCTGTGTACAGCTCTTTTGTCTCCTTAGGTAAGTTTATTCCTAGATATTTAATTCTTTTCATTGCAATGGTGAATGGGACTGATTCCTTAATTTCTCTTTCTGATTTTTCATTGTTAGTATATAGAAATGCAAGTGATTTCTCTATATTGATTTTGTATCCTACAACTTTGCTAAATTCACTGATTAGCTCTAGTAATTTTCTTATAGTATCTTTAGGATTCCCTATAGATATCATTCCCTAAATTATCATGTCATCTGCAAACAGCGAGAGCTTTACTTCTTCTTTCCCAATCTGGATTCCTTTTATTTCTTTTATGTCTCTGATTGCTATAACTAAGACTTCCAAAACTATGATGAATAATAGTGGTGAAAGTGGACACCCTTGTCTTGTTCCTGATCTTAGGGGGAACGCTTTCAGTTTTTCACCATTGAGAATAAGATTTGCTGTAAGCTTATCATCTATGGTCTTTACTATGTTGAGGTAAGTTCGTTTTATGCCCATTTTTTGAAGAGTTTTAATCATAAATGGGTGCTGAATTTTGTCAAAGGCTTTTTCTGCATCTATTGAGATTATCATATGGTTTTTAATCTTTCAGTTTGTTAATTTGTTGTATCACATTGATTGATTTATGTATATTGAACAATCCTTGCATCCCTGGAATAAACCCAACTTGATCATGGTGTATGAGCTTTTTAATGTTGTTGAATTCTGTTTGCTAAAATTGTATTGAGGACTTTTGAACCTATATTCATCAGTGATATTGGCCTGTAATTTTCTTTCTTGTGTTGTCTTTGTCTGGTTTGGTTTCAGGGTGATTGTGACGTCATAGAGTGAGTTTGGATGTGTTCCTTCCTCTGTAATTTTTTTTGGAAGTTTTAAAAGGATAGGCATTAGCTCTTCTCTAAATGTTTGATAGAAAGCTCCTGTGAAGCCATCTGGCCCTGGGCTTTTGTTTTTTGAGAGATTTTTGTCACAGCTTCAATTTCAGTGCTTGTAATTGGGTTGTTCATAATTTCTGTTTCTTCCAGGTTCAGCCTTGAAAGATTGAACTTTTCTAAGAATCTGTCTATTTTGTCCAGATTATCCATTTTATTGCCATATAGTTGTTCATAGTAGTCTTTTATAATTCTTTGTATTTCTGCATCGTCTGTTGTAACCTCTCGTTTTTCATTTATAACTTTGTTGATTTGATTCTTCTCTCTTTTTTGCTTGATGAGTCTGGCTAAAAGTTTGTAGATTTTGTTTATCTTCTCAAAGAACCAGCTTTTAGTTTTATTAATCTTTACTATTGCTTCTTTCCTTTCTTTTTCATTTATTTCTGCTCTGATCTTTATGATTTCTTTCCTTCTGCTAGTTTTGGGGGGGGGTTCTTCTTTTTCCAATTGTTTTAGGTGTAAAGTTAGGTTCTCTATTAGAAGTTTCTCTTGTTTCTTGAGGTAGGATTATATTGCTATAAACTTCCCTCTTAGAACTGCTTTTGTTGCATCCCATAGGTTTTGCATTATCATGTTTTCATTGTCATTTGTTTCTAGAATTTTTTTTCATTTCCCTTTTGATTTCTTCAGTAACCTATTGGCTATTTAGAAATGTATTGTTTAATCTCCATGTGTTTGTGTTTTTACACTTTTTTTTTCTTGTAGTTGATATCTAGTCTCATAGTGTTGTAGTCAGAAAAGATGCTTGATATGATTTCAATGTTCTTAAATTTACTGAGGTTTGATTTGTGACCCAAGATGTGGTCTATGCTGGAGAATGTTCCATGAGCATTGGGGAAGAAGGTGTATTCTTCTGCGTTTGGATGGAATGTCTGAAGATATCAATGAGATCCATCTCATCTAATGTATCATTTAAGACTTGTGTTTCCTTATTAATTTTCTATTTTGATGATCTGTCCATTGATATGAGTGGAGTGTTAAAGCCTCCTACTAATATTGTGTTACTGTCAATTTCTCTCTTTATGTCTGTTAGTGTTTGTCTTATGTATTGAGGTGTTCCTATGTTGGGTGCATAGATATTTACAATTGTTATGTCTTCCTCTTGGATTGATCTCTTTATCATTATGTAGTGTCCTTCCTTATCTCTTATAATATTCTATATTTTAAAGTCTACTTTGTCTGATATGAGGATTGCTACTCCAGCATTCTTTTGCTTCCCATTTGCATGGAATATATATTTCCACCCTCTCGTTTTCCGTCTGTATGTGTCTTGAGGTCTGAAGTGGGTTTCTTGTAGACAGTGTTTATATGAGTCTTGTATTTGTATCCATTCAGCCAGTCTGTCTCTTTTGGTTGGAGCATTTAATCCATTTACATTCAAAGTAATTATTGATATATATGTTCCTATTGCCATTTTCTTAATTGTTTAGGGTTTGATTTTGTAGATCTTTTTCTTCTCATATTTCTTGACTATGTAAGCCCCTTTAACATTTGCTGTAAAGCTGAATTGTCAGTACTGTTTTCTCTTAACTTTTGCTTGTCTGAAAAGCTTTTTATTTCTCCATCAATTTTAGAGGAGATCCTTGCCAGGTAGAGTAATCTTGGTTGTAGATTTTTCCCTTTCAATGCTTTAAATATATCCTGCCATTCCCTTCTGACCTGCAGAGTTTTTGCAGACAGATCAGCTGTTAAACATATGGGGTTTCCCTTGTATGTTACTTGTTGTTGCTTTCCCCTTGCTGCTTTTAATATTCTTTCTTTGTGTTTCATCTTTGTTAGTTTGATTAGTATATCTCTTGGCATGCTTATTCTTGGGTTTATCCTGTATGGGACTCTTTGAGCCTCTTGGACTTGATTCACTATTTCCTTTTCCACGTTGGGGAAATTTTTAACTATACTCTCATCAAAATTTTGTCATAGTCTTTTTTTTTCTTTTCATCTTCTGAGACCCCTATAATTCGAATGTTGGTGTTTTTGATATTGTCCCAGAGGTCTCTGAGATTATCCTCAGTTCTTTTCATTCTTTTTACTTTATTCTGCTCTTCAGAAGTTATTTCCACCATTTTATCTTCCAGCTCACTGATTCGTTCTTCTGCTTCAGTTATTCTGCTATTGATTCCTTCTAGAGTATTTTTAAATTCAGTAATTGTGTTGTTTGTATGTTTATTGCTTAATTCTTCTAGGTCTTTGTCAATTAATTCTTGCATTTTCTCCATTCTGCTTTCAAGGTTTTTGATCATCTTTACTATCATTATTATTAATTCTTTTTCAGGTAGCTTGCCTGTCTCCTTTTTGTTTATTTAAGCTTCTGTGTTTCTAATTTGTTCCTTCATTTGTGCAGTATTTCTCTGCCTTTTCATGATTTTTTTTTAAACTTATTGTACTTAAAGTTTGAATTCTTTAAGTTTCAGGCTTCAAGTTTGAATTCTTTCTTCCTTTTGGCTTTTGCCCTCCTAAGGTTGGTGCAGTGATGGTTTGTGTCAGCTTCATATAGGGTGAGAATTTGCTGAGTGTTTTTGTTTTGGTTTGGTTTGGTTTTTTGTTTTTTGCTTTTCCTCTGATGGGCAAGACTGAGTGAGGTGGTAATCCTGTCTGCTGATGACTGGGTTTGTATTTTTGCTTCATTTGTTGTTTGGATGAGGCATCCTGCACAGGGTGCTACTGGTGGTTGGGCGATGCCAGGTCTTGTATCCAAGTGGTTTCCTTTGTCAGAGTTCTCACTATTTGATACTCCCTAAGGTTAATTCTCTGGTAGTCCAGGGTCCTGGAGTCAGTGCTCTCACTCCAAAGGCTCAGGACTTGATCTCTGACCAGTAACAAAGATTCCACAAGTTTTTTGTTGTTTTTTATGGCAGTAAGTGAGATTAAAAGAAATACCCAAAGATTAGAAACCAAAGGTGAACCCCAGACAAGTGTCAGTTACAAAATCAGGCAAATAATAATTAAAATAATGGAATATACACATATACATATACAACCATAAGCAAAATCAAAACAGTCCAACAAAAAGAAAGTACAATAGGTTGACCAGGCAAGCAAAGGAAACCAAAAATTATATCTACCAGTTTTGAACAAAACTAACTAAAGCACAAACTGGAAAACAAAACTAAAGCAAGGTGCCAAGTGGGGGAAAGGCAATGAAAGCAAAATTAATGAATATGTTGAGAGGAAAGGAAGGAAAGTATAGATATGCAAAGTTAAATAGAGGTAGATTAAGAAGATTTATATATATTAAAGATTAACTGCAGGGGAAAAGGACAGTAGGAAAATCAAACAAATGTATAAATGTAGAAAAAATCAAAATAGGTTTAAAAAATTAAAACTAAAATTAAAAAAAAAAAGGAAGAGGAAATGAAAGGAAAAAGAAAAAAGTAAGACTCCACAGAACTGCAACAGCCCAATGTAGAGGCAGAGGTTTATAACAACAATAAAAAGTGTGAGTGAAAAACAAAAACCCAAAAGTGTGATTAGATTTCATAGGGCCAGTAAAATCGACAATTACAACAGGAGTGGGGCGGGGGAGACAAAACAGGGGGGGAAATTCCAAAAGTAACTACAGAACAAGTCAAAACATAGAAAAATAAACGTTTTTCTTGAGTCTCTGCTGTCAGGGTCCTTTCCCTCGCTGGGAGTCACAGTCCACCTCCCCTCCCTAGGACGCCCTCCAACACTGTGCTGGTCTCTGGACCTGCTGTGGGGGCAGCTCAGATTCCAGTCTGGTCCTACTCCTGTGTGTTCTTGCCTCCAATGCCCACAGCTGTCAGAACTGGTGTGTTTTCCTTTGTGGGAGCTCTCAGTGTCCTTTTGTATATTCCACAGACACAGAGTCTGCCTAGTTGATCGTGTGGATTTAATCTGCAGCTTGTACAGCTGGTGGGAAGGTTTGGGGGTCTTCATCCGTAGCCACACTGCCCCTGGGTTTCAATTGTGGCTTTATTTCTACCTCTGCATGTGGGGCATCCACAGGGGTTTGCTCCTGAGCCTGCCTGGAGGACTTGGGTCTGCCCCTGTGAGGCCAGGTGCAGGGGTGGTGCAGCTGCTTGGGTTGCAGGGGTTCTGGCAGCACCAGGCAGTCAGGGGAGCTGGTGGCTAGGGAAGCAGGAAATACAGTGCTCTAGAAGGGTATGGCGACCAGTATTAGCCAATACGCTTCAGTAGCCTTGCCTAGAGAAACCCCCGACAGAGAAGCATGGCAGGCCACAGTCCATAGGGTCACAGAGAGTTGGACACGGCTGAAGTGACCCCGTGTGCCTAGATGCAAGACTTTTTTTTTTTTGTCCGTTGAAGCTCTGCCCCATTGACGGTTGAGCATGAAAGCAGTCCAGCTCCTTGGGTCGCAGGAACACTGTGGCACCAAGTGTGCAGGGACACAGACTGTCTCAGCCATAGGAGTTGTGGCCCTGCAAGAGTCTCTGTTAGCTGATGATCAGAAGGCCTCTTTGGCTGGTTTTTGTCCATAGCTGCGACTGTTCAGGCACTTAGAGGGCTCCCTTGCCTGGGGTCCTCCTCTGTAGTTTGGCACATCAGGCACATAAAGGGGCGCCCCGCTGACCAGGGTCCTAGTCTGTAGTTCAGTGTATCAGGCGTTTGATGGGCCAGCCTCTCTATCCTTCAGCTGCCAATGCTAGCCTGTGGGGAGAGAGGCAATGGTGATGGCTCTACCCTCTACACGTGACTCAGCAGTATCGTCTTGCTTCCATGGCTGCCTGGCTCTCCTCCACAGGCATTTCCCACCACAATCTCCTCCCTCACATTCCCTTGGTCTGTCCCTCCGCAGTCAACAGCAGCCCTCTCCCTGGGATTGCTCCACAATCCCTAAGCTCCAGCTCCCAGTCACTGCACCTTCCAGGGGACCTGCGTCCCTGTCCAGGGTACATATGGCTGCAGCAAAGACTGTCTGATTCTCATTTCATTTAAGCTGCCTTAGATCAGCTGTTTTACTCTCAGCCTTTTTTTTTTTTTTTCATTTATTTATATTAGTTGGAGGCTAATTACAATATTGTAGTGGTTTTTGCCATACATTGATATGAATCAGCCATGGGTGTACATGTGGTCCCCATCCTGAACCCCTCTCCCACCTCCCTCCCCATCCCATCCCTCTGGGTCATCCTAGTGTACCAGCCCTGAGCACTTGTCTCATGCATCAAACCTGGACTGGCGATCTGTTTCATAATTGATAATACACATGTTTCAATGCTATTCTCTCAGATCATCCCACCCTTGTCTTCTCCCACAGAGTCCAAAAGTCTGTTTTATTCTTCTGTGTCTCTTTTTCTGTCTTGCATACAGGGTTATCGTTACCATCTTTCTAAATTCCATATATATGTGTTAGTATACTGTATTGGTGATTTTCTTTCTGGCTTACTTCACTCTGTATAATGGGCTCCAGTTTCATCCACCTCATTAGAACTGATTCAAATGTATTCTTTTTAATGGCTAAGCAATATTCCACTGTGTATATGTACCACAGCTTTCTTATCCATTCGTCTGCTGGTGGGGATCTAGGTTGCTTCCATGTCCTGGCTATTATAAGCAGTGCTGCGATGAACATTGGGGTGCACATGTCTCTTTCAGTTCTGGTTTCTTCAGTGTGTACTCATAGCCTTAAATGTTTCTCCTCTGACTCAGACAATTTCCCCGATGTGGGGATCGGACTCCTGCTTTAGTTCCCCCATCCACTGAGGGCAGGTCTAGTCCTAGTAACACTCCTATTTTTCCCCCTATTTCCTTCATCCTACTGAGTTTTGTGTGGGTCTATATATTCTTGTCCACCAGTCAGGTACTCCTGTCCATTCTCAGCTGGTATTGTCATGCACTCCTATGTCTGAAGGTATATTCCTGATGTATCCATGGAGAGAGAAGTACTCCACGTCCACCTACTCCTCTGCCATCTTGTTCTCCTCAGACCCTAATATTTTTTACTGAATTTAATTTCCATCAAATTTGATAAGGTAGTTTTTATTATTCCCATTACAAAACTGAAGCTAAAAGTGATTGTTATAGAGTGAATATTTGTGCCCCAAATTCATATTTTGAAACCAAACACCCAATGTTTGGAGGTGGGTCCTTTAGGAGATTATTATGTCTTGAGGGTGGAGTACCCATGATAGAATTAATGCCCTGATGAGAAAAGAAGCATACCAGAGCCCTTTGTTTCTCCACCACATGAGGATACAATGAGAAGGCAAACTGTCTGCAAGAAAGTCTTCATTGGGAACTGAATCAGCCAACACTTTGATCCTGGACTTCCAGGCTCCAGAATGGTGAGAAATTAATGTTATTTAAGCTACCCAGTCAATGGCATTCTGTTAAAGCAGCCTGAGCACAGTAAGACATAATTAAGTCAACATAAGCTCACACAGCTCTTGAGCCACAGAATTGGATTTGAACTCAGATAACTCAGGTTTCAAGTGTCATATTTCCTTCCACATCATTTTCTTCCTTATGAAATTAGTAACAGGTTCATAATCTTTGTTTGATCAGCACTTTCTCAGTTCAGTTCAGTTCAGTCACTCAGTTGTGTCCAATTCTTTGGGACCCCATGGACTGCAGCACTCCAGGCTTCCCTGTCCATCACAAACTCCTGGAGCTTGCTCAAACTCATGTCCATCGAATCAATGATGCCATCCAACCATCTCATCCTCTGTCATCCCCTTCTCCTCCTGCCTTCAATTTTTCCCAGCATCAGAGTCTTTTCCAATGAGTTCATTCTTCATACCTGGTGGCCAAAGTATCAGAGCTTCAGCTTCAGCATCAGTACTTTCAATGACTTCCAGCACCCTCTAATTCCTGGCAAAAGTTGCTGGCTGCATTTATTGTCTGTTTGGACCATGAAAGCAAACTTAAGCTAGGTTCCAGCCTATGGATGCAAGACTATCTTGAAGGACCTTGACAGCCTTCCAATATCTCCCCAGCAAGATGGCGGTTATGGTCGCAACATTAGCTGGCAAAGATAGTCTCATCAGACAATCTTATCTTGATATTCCAAAGCACAGGAACAGATTCATAATATTAACTAAATTCACTAACTCTAAGAACACTTTTGAAACGAAATCATTCTTTCCCCTCTCATACTTCAGGAGACAAAACCAGAGATGCTTCAGACCACCACATCCTCAAACAAAGTCATTTCTGAGGCGACTGTTTCTAAGGAATGCTTCTACCTACAGTAAAACAAGAGATTTCCAATGTGCATTTGTGTTTTAAATTATAAACCCATCTGAATGGGGGACCATTATGAAGACTTTTTCTTTTCTTTTCATTTAAGGAACTCAACTGTGCTAAGGCTTCTCCATTTTCCCACTTTTTGTTTTACTTCCAGTCTAACTCTTTACACAATATCCTATACATTTTTTGCAGTTTATAAATAGGTGAGCCAATCTTCTCCCCCATAATAGAAAACATGCAACTCTGAGAGACAACAAAACGTTTACACTCTAAGCCAAACAAACACCAATTTTCATCCTGAACTCTCTCAGTCGATATCATACTTGGAAAATTGTAGTGCGCGTCTAATGGCTGCCAAAGTCCTTCAGCACAGCCCATTTCACAGCACTTATCTCCTAATTGAAATTTCACAGTACAATACTTAAGACACAACTCCAAATTGCATCGCCATTTAAGAAAATGTGTTTTCCTAGCCATTTAACTGTATGTGATTTTCTCTTGGCTATATGTTTCTTATGATTTGTTGTTGGTTTCTGTTGCAATTAAGTCCTTCAATATTTATTTGAGGATATTCTAGAACGTCCTATTCTCTGTGAACTGAATTCAACCCAGTAGTGTACTTTAATAGCTTTGTCCAAATTGCACGTTTCTGGAAGGAAAGAAAGCATTTCCATTCTCAGAGGCGGTACTAGTTCTTGGCTTTTCCTATACCAGACTTTTCAAATGTTTACCCCTTACTGAGTTCTCTCAGGCCCGATCTTAATATGAGATTGTTTAGGAACTAGATTCCATAGATAAACAATTAAAAACATATTTCATTTGAAAATGTAGAGATCTGTTAATAGAACAGCTAGCAATAATAACAATTCTTTTCTTTCTCCTTCTAGATGGATTTTTTAAATTATTTATTTGTTATTCAGTTGCTCAGTCATGTCCAACTCTTTATGAACCCAGGGATTGCAGCATGCCAGGCTTCCCTGTCATTCCCATCTCCTGAAGTTTGCTCAAATTCATGTCCATTGGGTCAGTGATGCTATCCAACCATCTCATCCTCTGTCATCCCCTTCTCCTCCTGTCTTCAATCTTTCCCAGGATCAGGGAAAAAAATTTCTAAATTATATATATATATAAATTATATAAATATAATTTATTCATTTATATAATAATTTGTATATTTATAATATAACTTATAAATTTATAACATAATATATATATTTATAATATAATGTTATATGTTATTTAAATATATGTATTTCAAATAAGCAAAAAGTTAGAATAGCTTAATAGGCCCCTTATGTACCCATGTTCCAGCTTTAGCAATTATCAGTATTTTCTAATCTTGTTCAATCTATTAACACTCAACCACAAACTTGATTTGAGGTGCTCAATGTTAGTGTTTCTAAATCATGAATGAAAATACCAAGAATAAGATTGAGCCCCAAGGCCCACCAATGGGACCTCCCAAGACAGATACTCATCCAATGACCATGACCCTGTGTCCATGACCCATCATCAAACAGCAATCAGCACATGTCTGTTATCCTGGCTTCCAATTGCCCTCTAGCTCTACTTTGTCTACAAGGATACCTGGAAATACTTTACAAAAGGCTGTCATAATTCCACACACTTTGGTAGTTGCTAATCTAGGAAATGTTCTTATTAAAAAAAATAAAACAAAACTCAGTTCACTGTGAACCTCAGTACATGATACTCAGTTTCTTTAGATGCTTCTATTTTTCTCCTCTTCACTGAATTGGAATTAAAAAGTAGACTGCTTCCCTCTTTCTGGTCAGCTTACTACCATGGATTGTGTCCCTCATTTCTCTGCACCTTTTGAAATATTTCCTCCTAGAGTCTCAGGTGCATAGGTGACTTGCTCACATCTGTCTTTGCCGAGTCACTGATAAAATATACTTTCAAAAAATCACTTTAAAGTGGATAATATACCTAAATGTAAGTTGCAAAACTATAAAACTCCTTGAAAAGAACAAATATTCTCTTCAATAATTGGTGCTGGGAAAACTGGACTGCTATACGTAAAAGTACATGTAGAATACACCCTAACACTATACACAAAATAAACTCAAAATGGATTAAAACCCTAAATCTAAGACTGGATACTATAAAACTCTTAGGGGAAAACATAGGCAGAACAATCTCTGATATAAATTACAACAAGACTTTTTTTGATCTGCCTCCTAGAGTAATGGAAACAAAAACAGAAATAAACAAATGGGACCTAATTAAACTTGAAAGCTTTTGCACAGCAAAGGAAACCATAAACAAAATGAAAAGACCATGCTCACAGTGGCAGAAAAAATTTGCAAAATTAGCAACTGATAAGGGAGTAATCGCCAAAGTATACAAATAATTCATGCAGCTCAATATGAAAAAACAAATGACCCAATCAAAAAATGGACATAAAATATGAACAAACATTTCTCCAAAGAAGACATACAGATGGTTTAAAAGCACATGAAAAGATGCTCACGTGACTAATTATTAGAGAAATGCAAATCAGAACTGCCATCATCAAAAATTCTGCAGACAATAAATGGTAGAGAGGACATGGAGAAAAGGGACCCCTTTCTACACTGTTGGTGGGAATGTAAACTGGTACAACCACTATGGAAAGCAATATGGAAGCTCTTTTAATAACTAAAAGCAAAGCTAACATATGATACAACAACCCTATTCCTGGGCATATGCTCAGGGAAAACTGTTTGAAAAAATATGTGTACCTCAAAATTCATTGCAGAACTATTTACAATAGCCAGCACATGGAAGCTACCTAAATGTTCATCAATAGTGGAATGGATAAAGGAGTTGTGGTGTATATATGTATGTATGTATGTATATATATACATACATATATATGTGTATATGTATATATATACATACATATATATGTGTATACACACACACACACACATATACACACACACACACACACACACACACACATATATATAATGGAAATGTTACTGGCCTCAAAAAGAACGAAATAATACTATTTGTGGCAACATGGATGGACCTAGGGATGGTCATATTGAGTGAAGTTAAGTCAGACAGAGAAAGACAAATATCATATGATATCACTTATATGTGGAATCTAGAAAAAGACTACAAATGAACTTAACCTACAAAAGAGAAATTTAGTTTCAGAGATAGAAAATAAACTTATGGTTATTGGAGGACAAGGGAGGAGGGATAAATTGGAAGGTTGGGATGGACATGTACACATTATTATATACAAAACAGATAACTAGTAAGAACCTACTTTATAGGACAGGGACTCTACTCAATACTCTGTAATGGCCTATATAGTGAAAGAATCTAAACCAGTGGGTACGTGTAGAACAGTTTCACTTTGCTGTATACCTGAAATTAGCACAACATTGTAAGTTAACTATATCCCAACAAAAATTAAAGGGAAAAAAACAAAGTTCCTTGAAGATAACATAGGAGAAAATCCAGATTGTTACTGAACTCAGGTTCACCTGCTTATCACTCAAAAGCCAGTACTCATGAGACAAGTGTTGCTAGGAAAGGAAAGATTTCTTTCTTTAAGGGCTGGCAACCAAGGAAGAAGGAGGACTCATGTCTCAAAAAAACAAATTCTTCACTGTTGATCAGTGGGGAAGAGCTCTTAAAGAGGAGTTTCAGGGGCATATAGGCAGAGGGATGGGTTATCATGTAGTTAACTTCTTCTGGTGAGAGTTTCAGTAACTGCTAAACAGTTCAAAGTATATGGCTCAGAATATTATCTACAAACCTTGAAAAGCAATTCAAAGTCCTGGACTTCGTTTAATGGCTAAATTAGTATTACTTTGTCATCTGACTATTTTTCCTTTGCTGCTTATTCTTTTTTTTTTTTTCTTATTTCTCTTATTAAATTTATACTTTGGCTAAATTTTTCCACAAACAGGAGACAGGCAGACAACTTGGTGGGGGATGGACTTCTGTCCCAGCAAGGCCAAATGGGGTCCTGTTGCATTAAAAGATGATCCTGGGTTTGGTGGTGACTTTTTAGGTAAAATAACAAATGGAAAATCCATGAAAAAATAATTCATCAGTTGAACTTTATTCAAATTAAAATCTACTGCTCTCTGAAAGGGGCTTCCTAGGTGGCACTAGTGGTAAAGAACCCACCTGCTAATGCAGGAGACATAAGAGATGCAGGTTTGATTCCAGGGTTGGAAAGATCCCCTGGAGAAAGACATGGCAACCCACTCCAGTAGTCTTGCCTAGAAAATCCCATGGACAGAGGAGCTTGGAAAGCTATGGTCCATAGGGTCGCAAAGAGTAGGGCAAAGACTTAAGTGATTAGCATGCATGCACACACTCATGCACTTTCTGAAAGATATTGAAAAGAGAATGAGAAGCCAAGCCACAGACTGGCTGAAAACATTTGCAAAAGACATCTGATAAAGGACTGTTATCCAAAATGCACTAAAACTCAACAGTAAGAAGAACAACATGATTCTGAAATTGGCAAACAATCTGAACAGACACCTCACCAAAGATATACAAATGAAAAATAAGCTATTAAAATGAATTACGCCATTTGAAAACTGGAGGGGGGTTCAGGATGGGGAACACATGTACACCCATGGCTGATTCATGTCAATGTATGGCAAAAACCACTACAATATTGTAAAGTAATTAGCCTCCAACTAATAAAAATAAATGGGAAAACAATTTTTAATTGCAAATTAAAAAAGAAACTACTACATAGCCATTAAAATGGATAAAATATAAAACACTGACAACAAATGTTGACAAGGATATGGAGCAAGAACTGTCACTCATTGTTGGTAGAAATGCAGAATGGATTTAAAATAGAGTTTTGCAGTTTCTTACAAGAATAAACATTCTCCCCATATGATTCAGCAATCATATTCCTTTGCATTTACTCAAATGAGTTGAAACCTTATGTTCACACAAAAACTTGCTCATGAATAACAACTTTATTCATAAATGCCAAAATTTTGAAGGAACAAAACCATGGAGGAGGCTTAAATGTATATTATTAAGTGAAATAAAGTGATATGAAGAGGCTACATATGATTCCACCATATGACCTTCTGAAAGAAGCCAAGACTATGGAGACAGTGAAAAGATCACTGGTTGTTAGGGTTTGGGGAGAGGGAAGGATGAGTAGGGGATTCTTAGGGCAGTAAAAATAGCCTATGTACTGTAATGGGGACTTCCCTGGTGGCTCAGAGAGTAAAGCATCTGCCTACACTGAGGGAGACCCGGGTTCGATCCCTGGGTCGGGAAGATCCCCTGGAGAAAGAAATGGCAAACCACTCCAGTACTCTTGCCTGGAAAATTCCATGGATCAAGAAGCATGGTAGGGTTCAGTCCATGGGGTCGCTAAGAGTCAGACACGACTGAGCGACTTGGTGGATAAATGCTATTGTTTGTCAACACATATAAAATGTACAACATCAACTCTAATGTAAACTATGGACTTGAAGGTGTTGATGATATGCAGTGTAAGTTCATTGACTGTAACAAATGTATCACTGTGGGGGTATATTGCTGATCCTGTTCGTGACACCAACTGTCTCGCTGTGCATACTGTTTGCACTGTTTGCTGAACCCAGGGTGGGCAAGGTGCAAGCTCAAAGGCGGGAAGAAGACTCAAGGAGCTGTAGGAACCGCAGACGTGTTTATTCTCTCCTGGCTGATGCAGCAGCCGTGGCAGGAGCCACAACATAACCATAATGCAGCCATAACAGAGCCATAGCAAAACCTCATATAACATAAGCATGACGCTGCCCCAGTGTAACCCCAGTGCAGCAGCAGCCAGGGCTTTCACGGTGAAGCTCACACAGGGGGACTGCACAAAGTAACCTGTAGCCAAGTGAGTACCTTGTGAAGCGCATGCGCAGTGCTGCAAGTGACTTCAGCTGTTACATAACATGTACAAGACCTGGGGCAGGAGGGAGAGGCCATGGTGCAAGAAATTCTGACCAGGCCATCTAGGCTCATTTGGTCTTTCCCTGCATGGGGCCAAAGTTGATTGACTGGGAGTGTTGTGTGTATGTATTGGAAAGGGATATATGAGAACTCTGTGTACTTTCCACTCAATTTTTCTGGGAACATATAAGTGCTCTAAAAAATAAGTCTAATAAAAAGAACAGCTAATAGGCTAGATGTGGTAGAGGGAAATATTTAAAATTCAGACTTTTTTCCTGGGGGGTTGGGGGGCATGCAGCATGTGGAGAATGTAGCTCCCTGACCGGGGATGAAACCCATGTTCCCTGAAGTGGAAGCATGAAGTCTGAACCACTGGACCACCAGGGTAGTCCTGCGGAAGACATTCTTAGTCATCCAGAATGTTTTCTTCCCCCACATACTTCAAAAAGATTTTGTCAACCCCAGCCCTCCTCCCTAAAGGAAGCAAGAGGTGAAAAAACACAATTTTCTTCTGTATAGCACATTTTTTGGTTTCTTAAGCTTGCTAGGTAAAATAAATTGGTGCTATAGTTGGCCCTGACATGTAACTATATAAGTACTTTTAATTTTATAGACTTTATTTTTTAGAGAAGTTTTGGACATACAGAATTGAACAGATCATACAGGAGCATTTTACCATGGACACACAATTTCACCTATTCTTAACATTTTGTATTAGTGTTGTATATGTGTTACAATTAATAAATCAATGTCAATACATTGTTAGTAACTATAGCCCATAGTTTAAGAATGTGAAGGCGAAGTCAAGTGGGCCTTAGGAAGCATCACTAAGGACAAAGCTAATGAAGGTGATGGAATTCCAGCTGAGCTATTTCAAATCCTGAAAGATGATACTGTGAAACTGCTGCACTTAATATGCCAGCAAATTTGGAAAACTCAGCAGTGGCCACAGTGCTGGAAAAGGTCAGTTTTCATCCAGCCCCAAAGAAAGTCTATGCCAAAGAATGTTCAAACTACCACACAATGGCACTCATCTCACACACTAGTAAAGTAATGCTCAAAATTCTCCAAGAGAGGCTTCAATACTATGTGAACTGAGAACTTACAGATGTTCAAGCTGGATTTAGAAAAGGCAGAGGAACCAGAGATTAAATTGCCAACATCCATTGGATCATTGAAAAAGCGAGAGAGTTCCAGAAAAACATCTACTTCTGCTTTATTGACTACGTCAAAGCCTTCGACTGTGTGGATCACAATAAACTGTGGAAAATTCTTAAGGAGATGGGAATACTAGATCACCTTATCTGCCTCCTGAAAAATCTGTATGCAGGTCAAGAAGCAACAGTTAGAACTGAACATGGAACAACAGACTGGTTCCAAATTGGGAAAGGAGTACATCATGGCTGTGTATTGTCACCCTGTTTATTTAACTTCTGTGCAGAGTACATCATGCAAAATGCTGGGCTGGATGAAGCACAAGCTGGAATTAAGATTGCAGGAAGAAATATCAATAACCTCAGATATGCATATAACACCATCCTTATGTCAGAAAGCGAGGAGAAATTAAAGGGCTGGTTGATGAAAGGGAAAGAGGAGAGTGAAAAAGCTGGCTTAAAACTCAGCATTCAAAAAACTAAGATCATGATATCTGGTTCCATCACTTCATGGCAAATAGATGGGGAAAAAATGGAAATAGTGACAGACTTTCTTTTCTTGGGCTCCACAATCACTCCAGATGGTGACTGCAGCCATGAAGTTAAAAGATGTTTGCTCCTTGGAAGAAAAGCTGTGATCAACCTAGACAGCATATTAAAAATCAGAGATATCACTTCGCCAACAAAGGTCCATCTAGTCAAGCTATAGTTTTTGCAGTGGTCAAGTATGGATGCGAAAGTTGGACTATAAAGAAAACTGATCACTGAAGAATTGATGCTTTTGAACTGTGGTGTTGGAGAAGACTCTTGAGAGTCTCTTGGACTGCAAGGAGATCAAACCAGTCAATCCTAAAGGAAATCAGTCCTGAATATTCATTGGAAGGGCCAATGCTGAAGCTGAAACTCCAATACTTTGGCCACCTGATGCGAAGAAATGACTCAATGGAAAAGACCTTGATATTCGGAAAAGACTGAAAGCAGGAGGAGAAGGGGATGACAGAGGATGAGATGGTTGGATGGCATCACCAACTCGATGGACATGAGTTTGAGCAAGCTCCAGGAGTTGGTGATGGACAGGGATGCCTGGTATGCTACAGTCCATGGTCTCACAAAGAGTCAGACATGACTGAGTGACTGAACTGAACTGATAGTTTAAGATTCACTTCATGCTATAAAGTTTATGGGATTTGAAAAGTGCATAATGTCTAATATTCATCATTACAATATTTTATAGAATAGCTTCACAACACTAAAAAGCCTCTGTAATTTACCTATTCATTTCCACCTCTCTGACTCCTGAGAGTCAGAGAAATCACCCATCTTTCAGTCAGTCAGTCATTCAGTTGCTCAGTCATGTCCAACTTGATCTTTAGTTTTACCTTTTTTTTTTTAGTATCATGTAGTTGGAGTCATCTACTTGACTTCTGTCTAGATAGACTTCTTTCATTTATTAATATGTGTTTAAGGCAGAATTCACCATGTCTTTTTGTGGCTTGGTAGCTTGTAACTTCTTAGCACTGAATAATATTTCATTAGATGGATGCACCAAGTTTGTTTATCTATTCACCTATGACAAGAAATTTATATACAATTGAATATTATTCAGTCATGAGAAAGAAGGATATCCTTCCACTTGTTGGGCTTCCCAGGTGGCTCAGATGGTAAAGTGTCTGCCTGCAATTCGGGAGACCTGAGTTCGATCCCTGGATCAGGAAGATCCCTTGGAGAAGGAAATGGCAACCCACTCCAGTATTCTTGCCTGCAGAATCCTGCATGGATGGAGGAGCCTAGTAGGCTACAGTCCATGGGGCCACAGAGTCGGACATGACAGAGTGACTTCACTTCCACTTGTAAAAACATGAATGAACCTTGAGGGAATTAGGCAAAATGAGATGTCAGATAGTGAAAGAAAAATAATACAAACATTTACATGCAGAATCTAAAACACCTGAACTCATAGAAACGGAAGGTAGAGCGGTGGAATCCAATGGCTGGGGAGTAGAGGAAATGGGAAGATGTTTATCAAAGTGTAGGTACTTCAGATAAAAGATGAGTAAGTCCTAAGGATCTACTTTAGAGCATGGAAATTATAATCAATAATACTATGTTAAGAGTTGCTAAAATAGTAGGTCTTAATCATTCTCACCACACCAAAAAAGAATGATACTTATGTGACATGATGGAGGGATTAGTCAATACTATGGTGCCAGTCATTTTACACTATATAAGTGTATCAAATCAACACATTGCACACCTTCACTTCAGTTCAGTTCAGTCACACAGTCGTGTCCGACTCTTTGCAACCCCATGAATTGCAGCACGCCAGGCCTCCCTGTCCATCACCAGCTCCCAGAGTTTACTGAAACTCATGTCCATCAAGTTGGTGATGCCATCCAGCCATCTCATCCTCTGTTATCCACTTCTCCTCCTGCCCCTAACCCCTCCCAGCATCAAGGTCTTTTCAAATGAGGCAGCTCTTCGCATCAGGTGGCCAAAGTAGTGGAGTTTCAGCTTCATCATCAGTCCTCCAATGAACACCCAGGACTGATCTCCTTTAGGATGGACTGGTTGGATCTCCTTGCAGTCCAAGGGACTCTCAAGAGCCTTCTCCAACACCATGGTTCAAAACCATCAATTCTTCAGCACTCAGCTTTCTTCACAGTCCAACTCTCACATCCATACATGACTACTGGAAAAACCATAGCCTTGAGTAGACAGACTTTTGTTGGCAAAGTAATGTCTCTGCTTTGTAATATGCTATCAAGGTTGATCATAGCTTTTCTTCCAAGGAGCAAGCATCTTTTAATTTCATGGCTGCAATCACCATCTGCAATGATTTTGGAGACCCCAAAAATAAAGTCTGATACTGTTTCCACTGTTTCCCCATCTATTTCCCTTGAAGTGATGGGACCAGATGCCATGATCTTAGTTTCTGAATGTTGAACTTTAAGTCAACTTTTTCACTCTCCTTTTTCACTGTCATCAAGAGGCTTTTTAGTTCCTCTTCACTTTCTACCATAAAGGTGGTGTCATCTGCATATCTGAGGTTATTGATATTTCTCCCGGCAGTCTTGATTCCAGTTTGTGCTTCCTCCAGCCCAGCATTTCTCATGACGTACTCTGCATATAAGTTAAAGAAGCAGGGTGACAGTATACAGCTTTGACATACTCCTTTTCCTATTTGGAACCAGTCTGTTGGTCCACGTCCAGTTCTAACTGTTGCTTCCTCACCTGCATCCAGATTTCTCAACAGGCAGGCCAGGTGGTCAGGTATCCCCATCTCTTTCAGAATTTTCCACAGTTTATTGTGATCCACACAGTCAAAGGATTTGGCATAGTCAATAAAGCAGAAATAGATGTTTTTCTGGAACAGTTGCTTTTTTGATGATCCAGCAGATGTTGGCAATTTGGTCTCTGCTTCCTCTGCATTTTCTAAAACCAGCTTGAACACCTGGAAGTTCACAGTTCACGTGTTGCTGAAGCCTGGCATGGAGAATTTTGAGCATTACTTTACTAGTGTGTGAAATGAGTGCAATTGTGAGGTAGTTTGAGCATTCTTTGGCATTCCTTTCTTTGGGATTGGAATGAAAACTGACATTTTCCAGCCCTGTGGCCACTGCTGAGTTTTTCAAATTTGCTGACATATTGAGTACAGCACTTTCACAAAATCATCTTTCAGGATTTGAAATAGCTCAACTGGAATTCCATCACCTCCACTAGCTTTGCTCATAGTGATGTTTTCTAAGGCCCACTTGACTTCACATTCCAGGATGTCTGGCTCTAGGTGAATGATCACACCATCGTGATTATCTGGGTCATGAAGATCTTTTTGTACATTTCTTCTGTGTATTCTTGCCACCTCTTCTTAATATCTTCTGCTTCTTTTAGGTCCGTGCCATTTCTGTCCTTTATCGAACACATCTTTGCATGAAATGTTCCCCTGGTATCTCTAATTTTCTTGAAGAGATCTCTAGTCTTTCCATTCTGTTGTTTTCCTCTATTTCTTTGCATTGATCACTGAGGAAGGCTTTCTTATCTTTCCTTGCTATTCTTTGGAACTCTGCATTCAAATGGGAATGCTTTTCCTTTTCTCCTTTGCTTTTCACGTCTCTTCTTTTCACAGCGATTTGTAAGGCCTCCTCAGACAGCCATTTTTCTTTTTTGCCTTTCTTTTCTGTGGGGATGGTCTTGATCCCTGTCTCCTGTACAATGTCACGAACCTCCGTCCGTAGTTCATCAGGCTCTCTGTTTATCAGATCCCTTAAATCCCTTAAATCCATTTCCCACTTTCACTGTATAGTCATAAGGGATTTGATTTAGGTCATAACTGAATGGTCTAGTGGTTTTCCCTACTTTCTTCAATTTAAGTGTGAATTTTGCAATAAGGAGCTGATGATCTGAGCCCCAGTCAGCTCCCAGTCTTGTTTTTGCTGACTGCATAGAGCTTCTCCATCTTTGTCTGCAAAAAATGTAATCAATCTAATTTCGGTGTTGACCATCTGGTGAATTCCATGGTTATATGTCAATGATACCTCTGTAGAGCTATAAAAATAAGTTCAAAAAGAAAGACATTGTGGGGGCTTCTGATTTTTGGCGGTTATAAATAAAGCTGATGTAAACAGGTGTGTGCACGTTTTAGTGAGAGTCCCTGTTGCTCCACACCCCTGTCACCATTCAGTGTCAGTGCTTTGGGTTTAGCCATGCTAATGAGTGTGTAGTGGTGGTTGTTTTAATTAGCAATTCCCTCATAATGCGCCGCTTTAAGCACACTTTCATATACTTATTTGCCAGCTGTATACTGTACTACTTCGCCAGGGCTGTCATGACAGAACTTTGCAGACTGATGGCTTAAACAACAGAAATATATATATTCTCACAGTTCTGGAGACGAAAGTCCAAAATCAAGCTGTTGGCAGGTTTGGTTTCCTCTGAAGCCTCTCTGATTAGATTACACATAGTTACCTTCTCTCTGTGTCCTCCAGGGTTTTCATCCATGCATATACACAGTATTTCCAAACCTCCTCTTATAAAGATATCAGTCAGCTTGTTTTAGGGACCACCTGAATGGTCTCATTTTAATTTATCACTTCTTTAAAGACCTTATTTTGTTGAGGTATCTGTTCAGATATTTTGTCCATTTTTTAAAATTATTTAATTTCTTTTAATTGGAGGATAATTGCTTTACAATATTGTGATGGTTTTGTCATACACCAATATGAATTGGCCACAGGTATACATGAGTCGCCCCTCCATTCTGAACACTCCTCCCACCTCCCTCCTCACCCCATCCCTCTGGGTCGTCACAGAAGGTTTTGGGTGCCCTGCTTCGTGCATCGAATTTGCACTGGTCATCTGTTTACATTTGGTAATGTACATGTTTCAATGCTTTTCTCTCAAGTCATCCCACTCTCTCCTTCTCCCACTGAGTTCAAAAGTCTGTTCCTTACATCTATTTTAAATATAACTTTGTTTTTGTTAGCTTTAAGTTCTCACTGGTATGTAAAAAGATAGGTGACTTTTGTGTATTACTCTGGGTCTTTCAGTCTTTCTATAATTGCTTATTAATATCAGGAGCTTTTGTCAATACTTGGGATTTTCTACATGTACAATCATGTCATTTGTGAACAAAAACGTGTATTTCTTCATTTCCAATCTGTATACCTTTTACTTTGTTTTCTTGTCTTATTGCATCAGCTAGAACTTCTACCACAATGTTGAAGAGAATTGTTGAGAGGAGACATCTTTGCCTTGTTCCTGTTCCTAAGGAGACTCTACTTTCTCACCATTAAGTATGATGTTAACTTTAGGGGGGTTTTGTTGAAGTTCTCTATTCATAGCTTACTAAAATGTGTGTGGATTTTATCAGATGTTTTTCATAGATAGATTGATTGATATGATTATTTGAGATTTTTCTTTTAGCTGAATGGTGTAATGGATTACATTAATTGATTCCTAAATGATAGAGCAGTCCTGTATACTTAGATAAATATCAGTAAGTCCTACTGCATAGTTATTTTTACAAATTATTGAATTAAATTTGCTAATATCATTTAGGGAGTATTATATTTATATTCATGAGAATTCGTGGTCTGTAGTGCTCTTTTCTTGTGATAACTTTAAAAGGTTTTGATATTAAGGTGGTGTTGACTTCATAGAATACTTAGGAATGTTCTCTCTGCTTTTATTTTTCTGGATGAGACTGTAGTGAATTGGTACCACTTCTTCCTTAAATGTGTGTCAAATTTATGGTGAAACCAATTGAACCTGGTGCTTTCTCTATTTTTAGACTATTAATTATTGAGTCAACTCCTTTATCAATAGAATATAATTTATGTAATTATATTATAGACATAAAGATAGATAGATACAGATAGAGAAATATGATATAATTTTCTATAAGCCTATTCAGATTATTTCTCCTTGTGTATTTTAATGGCTAATGGCTTTCAAGGTAATGGCCCATTTTATCTAAATTATCAAATTTGTGGGCATAGAGTTCTTCATAATCTTCTTTTGCTATTCATTTATTGTTGAAGAGACCAGTATTGATGATCTCTCCTTTATTTCAGATATGAATGACTTGTGTCTACTCTATTTTTCTCTTACTCACCATAGTTAGATGTAAATCAATGTTACTGATCTTTTGAAAGAAAGAGTTTTTACTAATGCAGACTTCCCCTATTGTTTTCTTGCTTTAATTTCATTGATTACTGCTCTAATTTTTATTATTTTAATTTCTATTCTTCTACTTGCTTTGGGTTTACATTGCTTTTCTTTCTCTATTTTCCTGAGATGAAAGCTTAGATTACTGATTTTAGATTTTTTCTTTTTTCTAATACATACAGTACATTGAATGCTATAACTTTGTTGCAGCCCATGAATTTTGATGTCATATTTTTATTTTCACTTAGTTGAAATATTTTAAAGCTTTTCATTCACATTAGACTTCCTCTATGACCCATGTGTTATTTAATCTCCAAATATTTTGGAATTTTCTAGCTATCCTTTTATTATCAATTTCTAGTTTAACTTATTTGCAGTCTGAGAGTACACTGTATGATTTCTGCTTCTTTAAATTTGTTAAGGTATGGGACTTCACTTGCAGTCAATGGCTAAGAATCAGCCTTACAATTCATGGGACATGGGCTCAATCCATGGTCAGGGAACTAAGATCCTACATGCTGCAAGGCAACTAAGGCCACCCGCTGCAACTATTGAGCCCGTGCACTCTGGAGCCCAAGTGTCACAACTAGAAGTGCCCAAGTGACACAAATAGATAAATAAAAATCATTAATGCTTGCTAAGATGTGTTTTATGACCCAGAATACAGTCTATCTCGGTGAATATTCTAGGTGAATTTGAGGAAAATATATATTCTTATACTGTTTGATATAATATCAATTGAATCCAGTTGAATAATGGTATTTTCCATTCTAACTATATGCTTCCTGATTTTATGCTTACTAGTTCTATCAATTAGTAAGAGAGGCAAGTTGATGTCTCCAATCATAATAGTGGACTTGTCTATTTCCCCTTGCAGTTCTATCAGTTTTTCTCTCAAGTGTTTTGATACTGTGTTTTCATGTGCATGCATATTAAGGATTGTCATAGTTTCTTGGAGGAACAGATCATCTACCATGATGCAACACTCTATTTTATCTTTAATTTTTTGTCTTACTCTAAAGTCTGCTTTGTCTAAATTTAACATAGCTACTCCAACTTCCTTTGGATTGATGCTAACATTATATGTATTTCTCCACCTCTTAACTTCTAATCTATTTGTGCTTTTATATTTAAAGTTGGACTATTGTAGACAAGCTAGGGTGGGTCTTTTTTCAATCCACTCTGACAATTTCAGTGTTTTAATTGGTATTATATCACACCAACCCACTCACATTTAAAGTAATTACTTATATATATGGATTAATAGTTATCATTTGTAACTGTTGTCTGTTCATTTACATTTTAGTCCAAGAGACTTGCAAGAGTTTTCTCCAGCACCCCAATTTGAGAGTATCAATTCTTTGGCACTCAACCTTCTTTAAGGTCCAACTCTCACATCCATATATGACTACTAGAAAAACCATAGCTTTGACTATACAGAACTTTGTCCACAAAGTGATGTTTCTGCTTTTTAATACACTGTCTAGGTTTATCATAGCTTTTCTTTCAAGGAACACGTGTCTTTTAATTTCATTGCTGCAGTCATTGTCTCCAGAGATTTTGGAGCCCAAGAAAATAAAATCTGTAACTGCTTCCGTTTATTCCCCATGAAGTGATGGAACTAGATGCCATGATCTTAGTTTTTTTTCTAATCTTGAGTTTCAAGCCAGCTCTTTTCACTCTTCTCTTTCACCTTCATCAAGAGTCTCTTTAGTTCCTCTTCACTTTCTACTACTAGAATGGTATCATCTGCATATCTGAGGTTGTTGATATTTCTCCCAGCAGTCTCAATTCCAGCTTGTGACTCATCCAACCTGGCATTTTGCATGATGTACTCTGCATATAAGTTAAATAAGCAAAGTGACAATATATAACCTTATTGTACTCGTTTTCCAACTTTGAACCAGTCTGTTGTTCCATGTCCGGTTCTAATTGTTGCTTCTTGATCTGCATGCAGTTTTCTCAGGAAGACAGGTAAGGTGGTCTGGTACTCCCATCACTTTAAGAATTTTCCACAGTTTGTTGTTATCTGTGGTTTGATGTCTGTCATTTATTTTGAAAAATGCTTGGGCATTATTCTTCCAAATATTTCTTCTGTCCCTTTCTCTCTTCTGGAATTTCCAGGATATGTATGTTACATCTTTCATAATTTTCCCATAGGTCTTGGATATTGCTCTACATTCTTCTTTTCTTTTCTGTCTTTTCATTTCATTTTGGGAACTTTCTATCAGCATATCTTCAAGATGACTGATTTTTTTCCTCAGCTGTCTATTCTACTGGTGATCACATCAAAGGCATTATTCATTTCTTTGCAGTATTTTTAATTTTAAATATTTTCTTTCTAAACTTTCCTTGAGTTTCCATCTCTCTGCTTACATTACTTATCTGTTCTTACATGTTGTATACTTTTTTCCATTAAGGACCTTATCATATTTTGCATATTCATTTTAAATTTCAAATCTAATAATTTCCAAATTGCTTTTGTATGGAAACTGGTTCTAATTCATGCTTTGTGTCTTCAGATTGGGTTTGCACTTGTCTTCTAGCATACTTTATAATTTCTTGTTGAGCTGGACATGCTGTAGCTAGTAATAGGAACTGAGGTAATCAGGTTCTCATTGTGAAGTTTTATGTTAATCTGACTAGATACCTAGTTATTTAATGTTTGCTGTAGAAAGAATGTGGTCTACTGGAGCAGGGAATGACAAACCACTTCACTATTCTGGCCTTGAGAACCCCATGAACAGTATGAAAAGGCAAGATGATAGGATACTGAAAGAGGAACTCCCCAGGTCAGAAGGTGTCCAACATGTTGCTGGGGTTCAGTGGAGAAATAACTCCAGAAAGAATGAAGGGATGGAACCAAAGCAAAAACAATACCCAGTTGTGGATGGGACTGGTTATAGAAGCAAGGTCCAATGCTGTCAAGAGCATTATTGCATAGGAACCTGGAATGTTAGGTCCACGAATCAAGGCAAATTGGAAGTGGTCAAACAGGAGATGGCAAGAGTGAATGTTTACATTCTAGGAATCAGTGAACTAAAATGGACTGGAATGGGTGAATTTAACTCAGATGACCATTATATCTACTACTGTGGGCAGGAATCCCTTAGAAGAAATGGAGTAGCCATCATGGTCAACAAAAGAGTCCGAAATGCAGTACTTGGATGCAATCTCAAAATGACAGAATGATCTCTGTTCATTTCAAAGGCAAAACATTCAATATCACAGTAATCCAAGCCTATGCCCCAACCAGTAATGCTGAAGAAGCTGAAGTTGAACAGTTCTATGAAGACCTACAAGACCATTTAGAACTAGCACCCAAAAAAGATGTCTTTTTATTACAGGGGACTGGAATGCAAAAGTAAGAAGTCAAGAAACACCTGGAGTAACAGGCAAATTTGGCCTTGGAGTACGGAATGAAGCAGGGCAAAGGCTAATAGAGTTTTGCCAAGAGAACACACTGGTCAGAGCAAACACCCTCTTCCAACAACACAAGAGAAGACTCTACACATGGACATCACCAGATGGTCAACACCGAAATCAGATTGATTATATCCTTTGCAGCCAAAGATGGAGAAGCTCTATACAGCAAAAACAAGACCGGGAGCTGACTGTGATTCAGATCATGAACTCCTTATTGCCAAATTCAGACTTAAATTGAAGAAAGTAGTGAAAACCACTAGACCATTCAGGTATGACCTAAATCAAATCCCTTATGACTATACAGTGGAAATGAGAAATAGATTTAAGGGACTAGATCTGATAGACAGAGTGCCTGAAGAATATGGATGGAGGTTCATGACATTGTACAGGAGACACAGATCAAGACCATCCCCATAGAAAAGAAAGGCAAAAAAGAAAAATGGCTGTCTGAGGAGGCCTTACAAATAGCTGTGAAAAGAAGAGAAGGGAAAAGCAAAGGAGAAAAGGGAAGACATTCCCATTTGAATGCAGAGTTCCAAAGAATAGCAAGGAGAGATAAGAAAGCCTTCCTCAGTGATCAATGCAAAGAAATAGAGGAAAGCAACAGAATGGGAAAGACTAGAGATCTCTTCAAGAAAATTAGAGATATCAAGGGAACTTTTCATGCAAAGATGGGTTCAATAAAGGACAGAAATGGCATGGACCTAACAGAAGCATAGTATATTAAGAAGAGGTGGCAAGAATACACAGAAGAAATGTACAAAAAGATCTTCATGACCCAGATAATCACAATGGTGTGATCACTCACCTAGAGCCAGATATCCTGGAATGTGAAGTCAAGTGGGCCCTGGAAAGCATCACTACGAACAAAGCTAGTGGATGTGATGGAATTCCAGTTGAGCTATTTCAAATCCTGAAAGACGATGCTGTGAAAGTGCTGTACTCAGTATGTCAGCAAATTTGGAAAACTCAGCAGTGGCCACAGGACTGAAAATGTCAGTTTTCATTCCAATCCCAAAGAAAGGCAATGCCAAAGAATGCTCAAACTACTTCACAATTGCACTCATCTCACACGCTAGTAAAGTAATGCTCAAAAGTCTCCAAGCCAGGCTTCAGCAATATGTGAACTGTGAACTTCCAGGTGTTCAAGCTGGTTTTAGAAAATGCAGAGGAACCAGAAATCAAATTGCCAACATCTGCTGGATCATCAAAAAAGTAATAGAGTTCCAGAAAAACATCTATTTCTGCTATATTGACTATGCGAAAGCCTTTTACTGTGTAGATCACAATAAACTGTGGAAAATTCTGGAAGAGTTGGGAATACCAGACCACCTGACCTGCCTGTTGAGAAACCTGGATGCAGGTGAGGAAGCAACAGTTAGAACTGGACATGGAACAACAGACTGGTTCCAAATAGGAAAAGTAGTACGTCAAGGCTGTATATTGTCACCCTGCTTATTTAACTTATATGCAGTGTACATCATGAGAAACACTGGGCTGGAAGAAGCACAAGCTGGAATCCAGATTGCCGGGAGAAATATCAATAACCTCAGATATGCAGATGACACCACCTTTATGGTAGAAAGTGAAGAGGAACTAAAAAGCCTCTTGATGAAAGTGAAAGAGGAGAGTGAAAAAATTGGCTTAAAGTTCAACATTCAGAAACTAAGGTCATGGCATCCGGTCACATCACTTCATGGCAGATAGACGGGGAAACAGTGGAAACAGTGGCTGACTTTATTTTGGGGGGCTTCAAAATCACTGCAGATGGTGATTACAGCCATGAAATTAAAAGATACTTACTCCTTGGAAGGAAAATTATGACCAACCTAGATAGCATATTAAAAAGCAGAGACATTACTTTGCCAATGAAGGCCCGTCTAGCCAAGGCTATGGTTTTTCCAGTGGTCATGTATGGATGTGAGAGTTGAACTGTGAAGAAAGCTGAGTGCCAAAAAATTGATGGTTTTGAACTGTGGTGTTAGAGGACTCTTGAGAGTCCCTTGGACTGCAAGGAGATCCAACCAGTCCATCTTAAAGGAGATCAGTCCTGGATGTTCATTGGAAAGACTGATGCTGAAGCTGAAACTCCAATACTTTGGCCACATGATGCAAAGAGCTGAGTCATTGGAAAAGACCCTGATGCTGGGAGGGATCGGGGGCAGGAGGAGAAGGGGACAACAGAGGATGAGATGGCTGGATGGCATCACCGACTCGATGGACATGAGTTTGAGTAAACTCCGGGAGCTGGTGATGGACAGGGAGGCCTGGCATGCTGCGATTCATGGGGTCACAAAGAGTCAGACACGACTGAGAGGCTAAACTGAACTGAACTGATAGTGGGCAACACTTTATTTGAGCAGGACTAACATTCATTTCTGCTTTATTGACTGTGCCAAAGACTTTGACTGTGTAGATCACAATAAACTGTGGAAAATTCTGAAAGAGATGGGAATACCAGACCACCTGCCTGCCTCTTGAGAAACTGTATGCAGATCAGGAAGCAACAGTTAGAACTGGACATGGACCAACAGACTGGTTCCAAATAGGGAAAGGAGTATGTCAAGACTGTATAATGTCACCCTGCTTATTTAACTTTTATGCAGAGTACATCATGAGAAATGCTGGGCTGGAGGAAGCACAAGCTGGAATCAAGATTGCCAGGATAGTGCCAATAACCTCAGATATGCAGATGACACCACCCTTATGGCAGAAGGTGAAGAATAACTAAATAGCCTCTTGATGAAAGTGAAAGAGGAGAGTGAAAAAGTTGGCTTAAAACTCAACATTTAGAAAACTAAGATCATGGCATCTAGTCCCATAACTTCATGGGAAATAGATGGGGAAACAATGGAAACAGTGACAGACTTTATTTTGGGGGGGCTCCTAAATCACTGCAGATGGTGATTGCAGCCATGAAATTAAAAGACACTTACTGCTTGGAAGAAAAGTTATGACCAACTTAGATAGCATATTAAAAAGCAGAGATATTACTTTGTCAACAAAGGTCTCTCTAGTCAAGGCTATGGTTTTTCCAGTAGTCATGTATGGATGTGAGAGTTGGACTATAAAGAAAGCTGAGCACAGAAGAATTGATGCTTTTGAACTGTGGTGTTGGAGAAGACTCTTGAGAGTCTGTTGGACTGCAAGGAGATCCAGTATGTCCATCTTAAAGGACATCAGTCCTGAATATTCTTTGGAAGGACTGAAGTTGAAGCTGAAACTCCAATAATTTGGCCACCTGGTGTGAAGAACTAACTCATTTGAGAAGACCCTGATGCTGGGAAAGATTGAAGGTGGGAGGAGAAGGGGACAACAGAGGATGAGATGGTTGGATGGCATCACTGATTCAATGGACATGAGTTTGAGTAAACTCTGGGGCTTGGTGATGGACAGGGAAGCCTGGAGTGCTGCAGTCCATTGAGTCACAAAGAGTTGGACACAACTGAGTGACTGAAATGAACTGAATCACCTTGCCAGGGCATGTGAGATTTGGCCACTTGCTCAGCTCTGTGATGTTTCAGGACACTTTCTGGAACTTACAATGGCCTTGAAGATGATTCATGCAGTATGTCACTCTTCCCAAACCATTCTCCCTGACCAGATACTCTCACTAGCAGACTCTGCCAACTCAGCTCTTTTCTGCCCTTAGTATAGTTTTCTTTTCTTTTTTATTTTAATTTTTTTTAAATTGAAGGTTAAATGCTTTAGAGAATTGTGTTTGTTCCTGCCAAACTACTTTTCTTATTTTTTAAGTGGTAAGTCCAACAGCTGAGGAGATTATTGCCATTGAAAAGACAGTAACTATAGTCAGAGATCCCAAGAACGACACTATGCCATGGGAGGCTGGGTAGGGAAGCAACAAGGTTGGTCATGAGGCAGAAAGGGAGCAGGTGGAAAAGCATAGGCAAGGGCCTTTGTTGTGAT
This sequence comes from Dama dama, assembly GCF_033118175.1. Lineage (NCBI taxonomy): Eukaryota > Metazoa > Chordata > Mammalia > Artiodactyla > Cervidae > Dama > Dama dama. The sequence goes on along the minus strand of NC_083693.1, from coordinate 12,307,083 downwards.
TTCCTCAGGAAGATACGGATGAGGTGGGGCAAGCAGGCTTAGGGTTGGCTGGTTGGATAATTTCAGTGGGCTCACAGGTTTGATCCCTGGGTCAGGAAGATCTCCTGGAAGAGGGCATGGAAACCCACTCCAGTATTGCTGCCTGGAGAATCCCAAGGACAAATGAGCCTGTTGGATTGCAATCCACAGGGTCACAAAGAGTCAGACACGACTGAAGAAATTTATCACTCATGCATGCCCTGGGACATAGGGATGGGCCCTACTTGTCTGGTACCTGGCTCTGGAGTGATGAGAGCTGGGGATAGTGGCCTGGAGTGTGAAGTCCTTAAAAGAGGTATTTGGGGTGTGGACTCTGGACAGGTTAGTTTACATTCGATAAATGAACTGTAGGAGGAAAACCCCTAAGGAGGGGGTCAGGGGTGATGTGGGTGGCAGGAGGCAAGGCAGGAGGACTCAGGCACGGCATGGCGCTTTCCAGATCAAGGAGTGTCCAGCAAATACATGTGAGACAAATGTTACAGCATCAAGGTAACAGTAGCTGAAAACACAGTTAATACAGTTAAAATATTTCTCCACACCCAAATGTGAGTGATGATGGCAAAAGAGACAAAGAATTATTTCCTATTTGACTTATGTAGAAACACTAAATTTTATTAATAAAATACGAAATCCTTCCCATCTTACTTAAGTCTTTGAACTCACTTATCTAAAAATCCTTTGGCTTTCATCACAGATCATCTCTTCTGTTGCCTTTGGAATAAATTTGTATTATAGAATTTAGTGGAAAATGCTTCTATCTAACTGACTTGCTGAGTGGGGAGATGACTTGTACACATTCGTAATTTGAGAGAAATCAGTTTATTCCTCAGGGAGAGAATCTAAGTAATTTTAAAATATTATTATTAATGTGGTAATGATGGAACAATAATCCTGTTATTTTGTATTAAATGTATTATTTTGTATTAATAGTATTAAAATGTCTTTAACCACAAAAGATTTGTAGGAAGGAAAGCAGATTGACAACTTAAGATAGAAACTAATTTGGATACAATTAATTTTGGTTCTCTTGACAAACAATGTATTTCACTTTATGGCAAATGATTACAATTAATTACTATCTGATGAATACTTTTAAGTTGCTTACTTGTTCTTTATTTAATATAGTTTCTGTGATTGCTTGAATGCTTAATTATGGGAAGGTTTAGTTTTCAACTTTAAATAATTATGCAGAAAGAAAAGAAGGACACAATTTTGAGATGAAACAGTGGGTGTATACAGACAGAGGCAACCCTGGGCAGCAGCTATAGTTCGGCAGTTACCTTTGCTACCTCCCACCTCCCCTCCCCTCCTATTTCCACCCACCCACACTGTGCTTCTGTCACTTACACCCACTGGTCAGAGAGTCCTACGTCCCTCCTCCAACTCCAACCAACCAGAGAGCAGCAGATGACAAGCAGATAGCAGAAGTCTTGCTTTTGATGCACCCACACTCTGTTAAATGCTTTATTTTTATTATTGCACTGACTTCCAAACAATCCCATACAGTAGAACTAGTTTCCTTTGAAAGATGAGGAAACAGAGGCACCGAGATATTAGGGAACTTGGCTGAGGTCACTGCAACTAGTAGGCTTTATTCTTTTTTTTTTTTTTTTTAATGATTTTCTTTATTTATTTGTTTTATTTTTGGCTGTGCTGGGTCTTCCTTGCTGCCAGGGCTTTCTCTAGTTGCAGCGAGCAGGGGCTACTCTGTAGCTCTGGTGCTTGGGCTTCTCACTGCGGCAGTTTCTCTCCTGGCAGAGCCAGCTCTAGGCAGCCGCAGTTCCAGTAGCCGTGGCTCCCAGACTCTAAAGCAGTCTCCACAGTTGTGGCTCTGGGGCTTTGTTGCTCTGTGGCATGTGGGATCTTCCTGGACCTGTGATCAAACCTGTATCTCCTGCATTGGCAGGTGGATTCTTTACGACCGAGCCACCAGGGAAGTCTGTTAGTAGGTTTTAGAGCCAGAATTGAGGTGTTCTGACATCAGGAAAGACTGGCTCCCAATGTGCCCACCTCCTGTTTCACTCTTGTCCAGCTGAGTCAATGGATCAGTCTGTGGCAAGCAAGGGCCACGCTTCTTAGTGAAGACACTGCCTCTCTAACGGTGGAATCTACTGATTCTCTACAAGTCTGCCTTAACCAGGCCCATTCAGTGGTCTCATCCAGGACACTTTCAGGTAACAAGTCCACTAAACATGATACAAAAATAAAAATAAGTGAGAAAAAGAGGCAGCAAATGACATCTGCCATTGTGGACTTTTTTCCTCTAAAAATGCAAACATTATTGAGGAAAAAAATCTGTCCTTGAATAGTATATACTTTATCTAACATCAAAAATGACAGGGCTCAATAAGGAGACCATTGTAATGGTTCTAGTTTCTTTCCTTGTAATCATCTTTGCCACAAGCATTTTCGCTGCAAGCACTTTCACCTTGTAACTCATAGGCCATAAGGCAATTTTTCCATAAAAGATGAAATTACAAAAAATAAAAGAGGGGCTATAAAAGGATATAGTAAAATGAGAAATGAAGAGAAAAATTTAAAATATTGTAAAAATATTTGAATACATTTAAAATGTGGGTAGATTTGTGGCAAAACTGTGCAAATAACTGATTATATTTTGTGAGTTTACCTAAACACTTGTCTTCTAAGTCTTTCTTTCATAGTATTTTATTATTTATCTGCCTGTTGATTTATCATCTCATTTAGAATTGCACATTTTCTTTTTGCTATAATTTCTCCTTTATTAAAAGAAGTATCAATTTGCTATCAAAAGGTCCATATTTGTAAACTGAGTTTTACATTGCCTTGAAAAAGCCTTCTGCACTATTGTTTAATTTATATTGGCACATTGTCAAGGTGATAGATGTTCCAAAGTTCCATAGGAAATGTGAGTTGAGTGTTGTACCTTGTAGCCACCAAAAGATTTGTAGACTGACATGCTATCATTTTCTGGTCTAGCATGCAGTCTGATCTACGCTCTTATTTCACACTTCCAGTAAGTTCTATTACTCTATTTTCTATCGAGTTGATATGCATAGCTGCCAACCATTAGTCTAGACTGCCACACCCACTCGTCCCTGTGCAGACCATTATGAGGCTGAAGATTTATGTGATACACAAATGGGAGCACTGCATCAATGGAAAAGTGAAGCCAGACTGTCAACCAGTTACATTATCTTTTATGGCAAAATTGCCATATGGCTACTCAGTTATGTGGCAAAAATATTTGTGATAAAAATGCTTGTGGCAAAGATGTCTACAGCAAAAACACTTACTGTGAAAATACTAGACAGTTATTCTAATAACAAAAAGCTAACGTGGGTCATTTTTGAAGCCCACCTAGAGCTTGAGGCCCTGTCAAAGGCCCTCCTTCTCTCCACCTAACACCTTTAGTGCTTCACACTGGCCTCCTTTCAGGCCACAGCCCTGACCCGACTTCTTAATAACAGGCTGTGTAAATTCATTGCCTTAATGACTCAGTTCTTCACTCCCTTTTTCATTTACACTCTGTCACGTGGCTTTGAAGCTCCTCTCACTAAAAGAGCAACGTCTATTCCCCAGCCCTTGAATCTGCACTAGTCTTGAGAGGCAGTTAGTCCACAGAGTAAAAGTGTGATGTGCCAAATCTGATGCTAAGCTTGAAGAATCTTTGTGTGTTTCCACTTAATCTCTTTTGCTAGTAGCAGGACCAGGAAAAATTGCCCAGCATAGCCTGACGGAGGATAAGGGTCATGTGGCATGAGCCCAGTCACCTCAGTTAACCTGCCACGTCCAGTCTCCACGTCTCAGTCCCCAGATGACCCTGAGATTGTTAGCAAGCTCAACCAAGACAGCAAAGCCCCCTAGCAACCTGCAAAACTAATCCCAGACACAACAGGTACAAACACATACTGTGTACTCCTGAGATTTTTGTTGCTTTTTACATAGTATTATTGTGACAATATGTTTGATAGAGTCCCTGGTTTGGGTACAAAGAAACAGAATCTTGAATATTATATGCCTTTCATAAGAGGTACAGGCCATTTTAAATTAATACATTTCAACCTGATCAACCATAGTCTTCCTCTTATCCCCATCCTTACCTTTACATTTTAATTCTTATTTAAGAAAATTATCAAATCTGTATATACATGAAATCACAGACAAGCCTAACTTTGTATCAAAGATCTAAGAGTAACTCCCCCAAATAAATTGGAATTGAGTTTGGAAACTTAAATATACTAACTTATGTGCGAGAACTGGCATCCAATATTTCCAAAAGATTCTTATATCTTGATAAAGCTAATCTATCTTAATTGAGGGAAAAAAATGAAACTAAATAATTTCTTTTTTGTCTCAAAACAGTTGGTTTTTTCTTTTCCTTCCTTTGAGGTTGAATAAGTTGGTCCATCAGTTAGTGCTTTAGATATCAAGAAGTAACTGAACTGTTACACGTTTCCTTGATGTGCTTAGCAACTACTTGTTTCTTTGCGTGAAATGGAGGTTCATATTTTTGCATGTCATGAACCAACACTTTCAGTGATAAGCTTAAGTACTCTGGATCTTTCTGTTGGAGCCATTTAGAAAACAAAAACAGGATTGTATAGTATCATTTGCACAGGGAAAGTAGTCAAACTGATACATTTTTGTGCACTGAAGGCAGTAAAATCTGGGTAAATGCTACCAAATGTTTAGTCATAAACTGAGAGAGACGTATTTGACCTTTATTTCCAAGACTGTCCAGTCGGGAGATTTCTCAAGTAGATTAAGTCTGCTGAGGACAAATTATCACCATCAGCAAGCTGGCTGTCCTCAGACATGTGCTAATACAATTTTTAATGTGGTTTCAAATAGGTCATTTAGGGAAAGGTCTTGTTTGTATCTCAGTGCTTCTCTTTTTAGGTTCCAACAGGAATTCAAGGATTCAGTGAAAAGCAATTAAAAGTAATTATGTTGCTCAGGGTATCTGCAAATCTCTGGCAAAAGATGTGCATTGATAAACTTAATCCTTATTTTACTTCCCCTAGGAATTTTCTCGAGAAATCACCCACCCAGCCTGCCTCCTGTCAGCCTCCCCAGAGATGAGCCTGGATGTGAGAGCTTGATGCTGCTGTAGGAATCTTCATCACCCTTGAGCTTAACACGGAGGATGGCATGTTAATCAGGGGCAAAAGGAAAACACAGTGAAATAAAACAACAGGTGTGGAAGGTAGTCAGGCAGGAAGTTCTCTCTCCAAACCAAAGTTTTCTTCAGGATAGCGCCCATTGTAAAATATTAACAAACAGAAATCTCAACTAAATAGTCAGGAGACCAGCAAGGGATGCTCTCACACCTTGCACAATAGCAGAGGCCAACAGCAAGAAAGACTCGTCTTCCTTACCGCGAGGACGCAGCCAATGAGAAGCAGCAGCGTCTCTGTACAGGGGTGGCACCCCCAAACTGCTTTTCTCCTATAAAAGAGTTCTCTTTCCCTTGTAAGGGGCTTCAGCAAGGCTCTGCATTGTTGCAGACTTCAAGTTACAGTTCTCTGCTCATCCTGAATAATTCTTTTTTCTGGAGAAATATCTGTAGTCTATTTGTTTCAAATCAAAATATGTTTTTTAATTTTCCTTTTTTAATTTCCGCAGTGGCACGTTGGCATAGCAGACGCCAAGGAAATACTGACCAGGTGAACTCGTGGATGCTCTAGGTTCTGCTGTGGCCAAACGGTGTTTGTAAGCCCTTTCACGTATGCAGGCAAAATTTACCTACGGCAGATAACATGCTCAGGAAGTGATCACTGGATGAGATCACTCCGAAATCACGAGAAGAAGGCTGTTCACCATCAAGCTCGGCGGCCCTCCAGGCGGATGGAGCCCGGGTCAGCACCAAGCCATTTCCATCCTGCTGGCCTGCATTTGCAAACTTATGCTCAGCTTCTCTCCCATTGTTTCCCAATCGCCCACCTGTGAGTCTCATCTCAGGGAGGTAGAGGGGAGGAGAAGAAGACAGAGGAAGAAAAGGGAGAAGAGGACGGGTGGAGGGTGGAGCGGGGGAGGACAGGAAGGGGAGGGAGGAGGTGGGGGAGGACGACGGAGAGAAAAGCACAAGGAAAGTGTCTTTCTCACACTTGCTCTTCCTATTCTCTCTTCTTCCCTCCCCTTCACTCCTCTAGCTGCAAAACAGCCTCCTTTCGGTTCTGGTTCTAGATGGATTTCCTGTCTTTTCACGTTTGCATGCATACTCTGACTCAGTTATTCCTCAGCTGCCTTGCACCACAGTCTTCACTGCTCTGATCGCCGGGTCTTGAGCGTGGAGGAGTTGAAGCCTGCCCGAGGAGGCGCGGGTCCCCGCCTCATATAAGCACAGTGACGTTTGAGAACCTTTTGGTGACCTTTTTGACCTTCCACACCCACATGCTGGTGACAGTTCCACTGCTGGAGTGGGTCCATCACACGTGAGTGCAAAGCCTTCTCTCCAAGAGGGTCAGCCCTCCCACCGATAGTGGAGAGGAGAAAGTAAGGGAGCAGGCAGGGGAGGCTATTTCCTAAGCACCCCAACTTTTGTGAATGGAGAAATCTGATGGACTTCAAAGCCTCAGGGTCTCTCAGAGTCTGAAGTACCCTCTGGAAGCAAAGAGGGGCTCTTCCAACCCAAAGGCCCTGTCCTCACCCAGAGCGAAGCCTGAGACCCCTCCCCTCCAGCTCTGATCCACTTAACAGGCGGCTCTTGAGACCTCCAGCTTTCAGACAGTATAAACCTGCAGCAAATGAAACTGCAAAGCCTGGCTCCTGGACCAAAACCCATTCCCTCCTCAGGAAGGCTCTTCTCTCCACGTCCTATGTGTCTTCCATTCTGTTGCTGTCAAGAGTCCGTGTTCATGGCTCATTCTCCTTGGTATTTCCAGTCACTGAGCCTGTAATGTTCTACTCTTGGAATATTACATTTGTCAGGAGGTGTAAACAAAATTCCAAACCTGAAGCTACAAAAGAGAAATAAAAAAATACTGTTTGAGCAATATCAGATGCTGAATGCACTCTGTACATTTAGAAATCCATGAATTTCAAATGCTGCCCTCTGAATCCTCACCATCAATTTCAGTCCTGCTTGAGGAATCTGTTGTAATTCACTATCTGTAATTACCCAGCCCCAGCAAAAAGGGAACTGTGCCTTTGTTACAAACTCTTGGCATTAACAAAAAGCTTCCTGCAAACACCAACCTTCCATTTTTCTTTCAGATTTACATTAACAGTTGCATCCTAATATTAAGTTACGTATTTCCACCTCCATAGAGTAAACAGGTAGGCTGGCAAAATTCACACATCCTTTCCATTTTAACTGCTAACCTTTACAGTCAGTGGTATTCACTCAAAAGTGTGTAGCTCTGTAGGAAAAAACTTGGGATACAAACCCCTCCAGTTTACATCTTAGGAAGGAACTCTGACTTTGAAACCAGCTCCATCCAGCAGGAGATGTGCTGTGGGGTCTGTTTCTCCTGTGTTCCCGCTGGAGTTCTAGCTGAAGAAAGGGGGCTGAAATGTCCTAAAACACATGGCACCGTGTCTTCTACAAGGATGTATTATTCTAAAGCAGGTATCCCCAAGGAGGTTACAAGTCAGCTGATACTAAGACACTCGCAATTAAGCTTTTGTCCGGCAGATTAAAAAATATGGGAAAACAGTGTCACATGATGCCTAAAGGTCATGAGGGGTAGGAAAAGGTGAGCCCTGGGAGGTGCCTGGGACTTGCGGACAGTTCTCACGTACCCTCCTAGGCCCCTCTGAGGCACCTGCCTGGAAGGATGTGTTCTGGATGGAGCTTGCTGAAAGCTGCTGCAAGAAGGTCTTCCGTGCCCATGGGCCAATATGCCTGAGCTGCATTAGCAAAACTTCTCTGTAAAACCCAACCTACATAAAATAATCAGTCTACATTTGTGTATAATGCATATGTGTATATGCACTATGTATGGATAAGTATTTTATGTATCTAGAATGCACGTATATTTTACACACACATATACAAAGTATGGTTTCTAAGACACTTCTATGGACATTATAAATTTTCTCTTCAGGATTTGAAGAAGCACCTATTAGTTCAAATAGTCTAAAGATCCCATTAATTTCAAAGTGAGATATTTCTCTTAAGGCCATTTTACATGGGTGAGCAGTTTCCCTCTTTCACCGCGTCCTTCACTCTCCTCATTCTTGAGATAATCAAATCCTGAGCTATTTTCTGAGCCAACGGAGGAGGAGAGAGGAAGGGGACAAGAAGAGTGCCTTTGAGGCTGTGAAAATTCCAAGGAGAGATGAATGGCCGTCTTGCTATGAATAGCTGCACAGAAGTTCAGCACTCTTTTCCGCTGCCTGCCCTGTATGACAGAGCTGAGTGAAAGCTTCATGTTACCATGGAGAGCTCTGGGCACATTCTATAATTAGTAGGAAATGGCTTCCCCAGAAAATCCTTATGTTACTGAACTTCATCCAGAAAAAATGCATTCTGGGTTTTATTTTCTGTTTTTTTCTCTAACGCTGCAATTAAAGGGCAGCACAAACCAACTCCGTCCCCCTCACCCCCGCCTGCCAGCCAGCCTTCATGGTCCTGACATCAAAGGAAAGCCACTGTTTTATTGAAGAGTCATCAGCTTCATGATCTGGTCTAATCAGACATTTTGAGATTAAAATATTGGCTCCTTAAATAGCCATGCACCTAATGGGTTGTTTGTAACATCCATTACCACTGACCAAATGATTTGTTGTTTTTAATTAAATCCAGTAACAGTTTATTGCCACTTTTGCACTAATCTTGAATACTGCAGTGTTTTTGGAGATGATGAATCTAATTTCAATAAAGCAACATGCAAAGTTCCTTTTTTATTAAATTTAAATTAGTTGGAGAGTTTAAATAAATCATCACTGAAAAGTAGGGTGAGCAAATATTATCAGCTCGATAAATCTATCCTTGTACAATGAAGAAGACAAGCTTATATTAACTGCCAGGCTGAATATGGGAGTCACAGAGTTATATCTACTGGAAGTGCTTGGGGAAATAACTTATAAATGAAAACCAAGATACAAAGGGAATATTTCTTTTATATTTTATCTTTAAGTCTTCTTTTTCAATTGCACTGCTTCTGCTTCTTGCCCTAACTTCACTTTCAGCACTTCTAACCTCACCAGTGTTATCAATATGATCTACTATTTATGTGCAAGGTAACCCAGCACAAGGCAAAAGAACATGAAGGAGATGCCTAAAAAGGGTTTTAAATGTATTTTTAAACATGACATAGCACTACACAGTACATTTCCCTAAGAACTCAAGGTGTTTAAAAATGTGTTTCTTTCCTGAAAGCAGAAAGGAAAAATACAGAAAGCCATAGTTTTAACAAGCAGACATTTTAGCAAATCGTGTAAGTTTCAAAAGGGAAAATATCATAGCTTCTCTTGGCCATGACGGTTTACTGTCCAAATAGTTTCATTAAACATTACATGCTGTCAGCTTTCTCAAGCACATCCCAAATTATCCTTAAAAATTCCATAATGCTGCTAACACTCCCTCCTTATTCTTCCCAAAACACATATACAGACTTTCAAACACACACACACACACACACACACCTGTTTACTTATTGAGTCACAGGAAAAAAACAATACTCATTTCCTTCCACTTTTATTATCTTTTTCAAAGAAGTAAACATAAGCCAAGTTCCAATAAGCTATTGGGTGTTAGTACTGGTAGGAACGTTAGAAATTATATAATTCAGTTCCTTATTTTAGGTGTGAGGAAACTGAAATCCAGAGTAATAAATCAATCATTTACCCAATCATGGAACCATCACACTAAGGATGGAATCCATATCACTCATCTTCCAAAGTGCTTTCCATTATACCATTATAGCAAAAGATCTCTTTGTTATAGAAAGTATATTGAAACAACCTAAAAAGGAACAAAGAGGAGACTCCAAGCTCTTCCCCTTTTATATCCAGAGGCAAATTTTGGGAGATGGTGAGGGACACAGAAGCCTGGCATGCTGCAGTCCATGGGGTCGAGAAGAGTCAGACACAACTTGGCAACTAAGCAGATTTGTGGGTAGGGAGAGGATTTCAGAGGTACAAGCCTGGTTAACTGATCAGAGGAGCAGATGAGAAAGAAATCTGACTTCAACATCCAGCTCTGAGATTTACCCTCCATGTGGTCCTGTGAAGCGTTCATTGAGTCTTAATTTCTTAGAAAAGAGGTTTGAATTATCAGATGATCTGTTTTCTGTAGTGATAAGTATTTGACAAATAGTTGAATAGAACTCAATTCCATGGCATACAGATGACAATTATGTTATAATACAATGCCAGTTCCTGAGTTAGTCAAAAGAAATCTTGAATAAAGAGGTTTAAATGTCCTCTTTAAATGTTCATTGAAAGTACTTCAAATGTATGAAATATTGGATTTTTTTCAGTTATATGTTGTTTTTGTCTGGCATCTTTCTCTCTTTATGCATGAGAGTAACTGTGTCCATTTAAATAATTAATCATCAGTTGAAAAATATAGTATTAGAGTGAAGAGAGAGCTCAGTAACTTCCCAAGATGGAATCATGATTATCAGACTTAATTTCCACTGGAAAGAGTTATAAAAATGGACAAGGTATATGAAACTTCTGTTTTCAGACCTGAGTAGAAATTCACAAAGGGCTCTGATCCTTAAGAGAAGAGAAATTCAAGGATTGAGCTCTATATGTATTCAAGCTTTCTGCTTGGGGCCATTTTCAAACTTTAGCGAGAAGGGTAAAGCACAAAGAGAAAGTTGAATTGTAAGCTGCTAAGGAGAATAATATCTGCAGAGCAAAATATGGTGGGGCAGGGAGCTTCACAGAGAGAAAACTCTATATGTCTGTCTGAGGGACCTCCTGAATTTTTGGCCAAACATTAAGCAGATCTTCGATAGAATGAGACCTCCTTGAGGCCCCTCAGGGAACAACTGATGGGGCTTGTGAGCTGAATGGAGACTTTAAAGTTCCAGCATCCAGAGCAGTAGGTCTGCTATACATTTCAAGCATTCCACTGAGAACCCAAAAAGGTTACTGAAGTGTAGTAGTTACTATGGTATGGTGTTCCTCTAGCTTCGTGGTACTCAACCGGGGGCAGTTTTGTCTCCTCAGGGACACTTAGCAATATTTAGACTTATTTTTGGTTGTCACAACTGTGAGGATGCTACTTGTATCTAGCTGAGTAGAGAGTAGGGAAGCTGGGACAAGCCCCCTCAATAAAGAGTCGAGTCCAGAATTCAGTCACGCCACTGTTGAGAAGCCCTGCTCTAGCTCTGCTTCTCTAGACCTGGCCTATTTTTATAAAACTCAGAACCAGACCCCAATGGATGATGTTTAGCTGCTACTAAATTGACTGCTTTTAAGAACAAAATTCAACACTCTTTAAAGGAAATCAGCATAATTCAGACTCACACAAGAATATACACAATATTCAGCATACAATAACAAAATACTAAATATACAAAGGAGCAGGAAAATATAATCCAAAACTGGAGTGGGGAGGGTCAAAATAAATAGATTCAGAGATGATAGATATTGAATTTAGCAAATAAAGACTTTCAAAATGCTATTTAAATATTATAATTCCAGGAGAGAAGAGACATTGAGACCACAGTCTGTGCAGGGGGAATGAAGAATTGCCTTTGCAAAAATTCAAAGCAGAAACATCACATTTGAATTAGAAGAAAGGTACTCACTTATTTTAAATCTAACTTAATCAAGAGGTGGGGAGAAAAGGAGATCCTGAGGGTATACATCCCTCCTAGGGCACTGGAAGACACAGAAAGAGCTGGAGAATCAATAGCAACCAGTCAATGATTGCTATTGCTCTTTTCTGTTCTTCAGGGGAAACGACTAACATGGATTAAAAACCTGAAGAAGGTTCTTTCCATTCAGCTGCATCAAAATCTTAATCTTGGACCTAAACCAAGGGAAACAGAATATTAACAGACCACCTTGCTGTTCCTGAGAACAAGTTAGGTAATTTACATAGAAGCTTGCTATGAAATTGGGTGGATAGATAACTTCTGTCAAATTTGGTGGTAGCCATATCTCAGCATGCAAAATAAAATTCCTTGTAAACATACTCCTTGCTTGAGTTGTTTATGAGTGCTCCCTTCATTTCTCTTTTTAGAATGCTTAAGCACTTTGAAAACAGTGATCACATGCATTTATAGTGACTGACATTTCGGTTCAGTAAATTATAAGCTAAGATGCAAGAAACACAATATTCTTGTCTTTAAAACTGTCATTTGGCATTTTTTTGTCATCCTACCTTTCATTTTCTGAACAGGTCTAGCTTGAGAGTTCTGAATAAATAGGTCTTTTTTAAACTCATCTCCTATCCTCTGAGACTGTTACAGAGTGTCCCTTTCAGCCAGACCCTGTTGACTCACCAGTGCTCACTAATGGCAGAAGACAAGATGAAGACAGCACTGGGCCTAATCCGAGTCTGCAAGCTTCTTTGTTCTGCAGAGGGATGGAGCTCAGCTGTGTGTGTGTGCGTGCACACACACATACATGCATAAACATGCACACTCATGTGTGCAGAGACTTATACACATGAATGCACAAGCATACACACCCACATGTGCGTATGCTCACACATGTACATGAACACACACATGCTCACACACACAAGGATTAGCAATATCACAAGAGAATTGGAGGGGATGGAGGTTATGTTTTTACTGATTTATTTTAATGATATTGCTAACTTCAGTGCAAGAACCTAATGGATGTGTTGCAGGAAGGGGGACCCCTTCCAGAGCCCAGTAGTGGGCTCTTGTCTAACACCCAGAAATGAATTCTCCGAGGAGATGCACATGCTGACAAAGCAGGAGATTTTATTGGGAAAGGGCTCCCAGGTGGAGAGCAGGAGGGTAAGAGCACCCAGGAGAACAGCTCTGCCACGAGGCTTGCAGTCTCGGGTTTTATGGTGACAGGATTAGTTTCTGGGTTGTTTTTAGCCAATCATTCTGACTCAGAGTCCTGCCTGGTGGTGCAGCCTTGTTCAGCCAAGGTGGATGCCAGCGAGAAGGATTCTGGGAGGTGGTTGGACATGTGGTGTCTCGATTTGACCTTTCCCAAACTCTTCCAGTTGGTGGTGGCTTATTAGTTCCCAGTTCCTTACCAGAACCTCCTGTCATAAAACAGCTCATGCAAAGGGCTACTGTGGTGCTTGGCCAGGGTGGGCAGTTTCAGTCAGTGGGCTTCCCCTGACATATGGAGGGGTCTAAAATGTTTTGATCATTTGCTATGTGCCAGATATTGTGCTAGGCACTCTGTATACTGTAATTAATTTCAACGTTCACATCAAATCAAGGAAGTGGATGTTAATATTCCCATTTTACAGATGAATAAACTGAGACACAAAAACTTAGAAAATAATAACAACATCATAAAAGTGAACTTAAGATAGAAGTAAGAATTTCCTTGAAGTAAAAGAGCTATTAAGAGGGGTAGGATCTAATCCTACTTACCTCTGTTCAGATATGTTTTGACTAAAGTGATGCAGTTAGTAAATAAACTCTAGAAGTCCCATTTAACTCTGTGATTCTTATGTTATCTCTGATATTGAAATATCAGCCAGTTAGTGTTGCCAGATAAAATACAGGACACCCAGTTAAATTTGAAATATTTCGGACATTGAGAGGGTAACAGGCAGGAAGGCCAGGGGTCTCCAAATGGAAGGAAAAGGCTGCAAGTGTCAGAGATTTTTTTATCTCTCCCTTAAGCAGCAGAAGGAAACAAACTGCAAGTGTCAGATTTTTTTCTCTTAAAATTCTGTGTTGCCATGATGACACCTGGTTCCACCTGATCTTAACTTTTCTCAAACCTTGAACTAACAATGTGTTTTGGTTATGGAAATGTTTTTCTTAAGCTATATTAATGAAACTATGTATTTGCTTTGGAATTTGCCTTCCTTCAAAATGGTTCCGTCTAAGACTAACTTTTTTTCTTTTCTCAAACCTTGGGCTGATAATAGCTCAACAAACCAGTGTTCATATCAGTTGTTTTATGGCTGGGGCATGACACACCTTGGTGCCATCCTATCTCAAAAATGCGTATTGTGGGAGAGGGGCCTGGTGAGACTCCCTCAGCCTCGAGGTGTCTATCTTATCTGATTAATAGCTTTCTAACAGACATAAAACAGCCTGCTAAAGACTGGCAGGGGGGCACTGTCTGTCCCCTTCTGATGTCTATGTCAGAGGCTTCCTCTGGCCCTTTTCACTTTAATAAAACTGCTATACTAAAGCTCTTGAGTGATCAAGCCTGGCCCCTGGTCCCGAAGCTAAATCTTCTTCTTTGGAGATCACAAATCCAACACTGTTCACCGTAAGCTATCAACATCCTAAAACATTATTTGTCATTTACCTGAAACTCAAATGTAACGCAGTGTCCAACATTTTCATTCCTAACTCTGGCAGGCAGCTGTATAGTCCATGAAAACAAACAGCAAGAAAGTGCTCAACAGGAGTCCAGGTTTGTCCACACTGGCCTGGATACTCCTCATCCTGAAGAATGACCTGAATTGGCTGCAATGGGCTCAGCCACATCTTCCTCCAGGATGGACTATGGAGAGACCCTCCTGACGGTGACCAAGGATCTCAGGGCTCAGGGCCCGTGCAGCCACAGTGTCTGTGGCTTTCACGGCCACAGGGCTCAGCTCCTGTCACAGGGCAGGCTGACCCCGCCGGGTGTGCGGTTGCTCTGCAGGGATCTGGCCACGTGCCTGCCTTGCCACACGCGCTGGAGCTCTAGGCAGCGAGTGCCCCACCGCAGACCCCATGTCCTCAACTGTTTCCTCTTTGGTTTTCTTATCAGTGAAGACTTGTCACTGAAACCACAGGGTCAGACTCAGGGACTTGGTATACATCCTCTTGGATATTCTCATTAGTGAAACTGAAAGTCACTCAGTCGTGTCTGACTCTTTGTGACCCCACGGACTATTAAGTCCATGGAATTCTCCAGGCCAGAAAACTGGAGTGAGTAGCCTTTCCCTTCTGCAGGGGATCTTCCCAACCCAGGGATTGAACCCAGATTTCCCACATTGCAGGCAGATTCTTTACCAGCTGAGCCATATGGGAAGCCCAAGAATACTGTAGTGGGTAGCCTATTCCTTCTCCAGCAGGTCTTCCCAACCCAGGAATCAAACCGGGGTCTTCTGCACTGCAGGCAGATTCCTTACCAAAATGAGGAGCTATGAGGGAAGCCCATTCTCATTTAAATCAACCATATTGTTGGTTGCTGTGAGGGAGATGGCTATCCTCAGCATTTACAGTTGTGGAAACCAAGGCTATGTCATCAGTATATTTCCTGCTTTCCAGGACTCCAGTGGAAGACACACTAGACATGACCCCATGCCCTGGAAGTGTGTTATCTAGACAGACCAAATGCAACTGAAATAAAGCACTTTGACCCATGAGCCCTTTTGACAAACAGAAATAGCCATGCTCTCCTTTGGTTTATCTGGGACACCTAAATGAAGAGCATAAATGAAAGCGATGGTATTAATAGTTGAAATTTGATTTTTCAAACATCATATTGTCCTCTTCATATTTCCCCTCTATTCTGTTGAAAATCTCAGAGAATAACACTTTCCCTTATTTACAACAAATATAAACAACCACAAACTGGACCCTTGACATTTGCCCTGGTGAATCGTGACTTTAAGGAATATGTAACAGCAAAGACCCTAAAATTGGCATTCTTTCTTTGGTTTCTCCATATGTCTTCACCAACAATACCTTGAAATTTGTAGCTGTCATTGGATATATAGCCTGGACTTGAAATCTGACAGCCTTCTTCACCTTGCAAGGTTGTGAACTTGATGAGAAGGATGATGTGAGTCAGGGCCAGTGTAGGTGGAAAACCCAGTCAACTGAAATTAAGAAGTACACAATGTGTTTAAGTTTTGTTTAAGGAACTTACTGAGGACTGTGGGATTCCCAGGTGGCACAGTGGTAAAGAATCTGCCTGCCAGTGCAGGAAACAAAAGAGTCATGGATGTGATCCCCGGGTCGAGAAGATTCCCTGGAGTAGGAAACAGCAACCCACTGCAGTATTCTTGCCTGGAAAATTCCAGGGACAGAGGAGCCTGGTGAGCTGCAGTTCACGGGGCTGTAAAGACACGACTGGGCGGCTGAGAACAGCTCAGCACACACTGAGGACTGTAGCATGGGAGACAGCCACCCAGCAGCCCCCAGGACTGCTGGGAAGAGACAGAGGAGGAGCCAGTATATACACACATTCTTTTGGTGGGGATGTACCTGGCTGGATGTAGTCAAGCATACATCTTGGCAAAAGATTACTGTTAATCACAAAGAACAGACATCCCAGATTAACAATTTTAGTGCTTTTCTGTGTGTGGGAAGATGCAGGAATCTGGGGTCACTAAAATTCTTCTTTAGATATACATCTTAATCATGCAGGGGCTCCTTTGTCCAAAAACACAGCAACTTCATCCTGTTTCTGGTCCTGAACTCCTTTCAGGGACAGCTCCTGCAATGGCTAATGACGTGATCCCTGTAGAACTGAATGGCAAGGAACAGCCCCTGGGAGAAACCCAAGGAGAGGGGCCAGGAAGTGTTTAAAGGTCTTGTCTTGCTCAAGATACAAAGCTTACAGATCTGATTACTTCTCTTCTTCAAATAATAGCTTTACTGAGACATAATTCATGTATCATAAAGTTCAACCTTTTAAAGCATATAATTCAACAGGTTTTTATTATATTTACAGACATGTGTAATCATCATCACTAATTCCAGAACATCTATCACTGTGAAAAGGAACACCACACACATTTGTAAACACTCTGTACCCACCTCTCCCCAGCCCCTCGCAATCTCCAATCTTCTTTCTGTTACTGTGGATCTGCCTATTTGGAACATTTAATATAAACTGAACCATACATTATGTGGTCCATTCCGTCTGATTATTTTAGTCAATGTTCACGGTTTCTGGTTAATGTTTGAAGTTCAGCATACTGTAGCATGTGTCAGTATTTCATTCCTCTTTAGAGTAAATGATACTCCGTCACATGGAGAAACCACATTTTGTTTATTCTTCCATCACTTGATGGACACTTCAGTCATCCCCACTTTTGGTCTACTAGGAATAGCATTTCCTTGAATATTTGTACACGAGTTTTTGTGTGGACAGATTATTCAAATCTCTTAGTACAACACCTAGGAGTGAAATTGCTGGGTCATGTGGTAACTCTTCATTCATCATTTTGAGAAACTGGGGAAATATTTTCTAAAGCAGCTAGACATTCCTTCTGCAACTGTGAGAGCTCTCTTAACATTACTTCTTAATGTTGATAGAAAAATATGTTTAAACATATTTTTCAAAAGGTTAATGGCAATGCTAGATAAACTAGAAATAGGATTAATAAATTCCAAGTCATAATTTATAGTGAACCAAAAAGAATCTAACAATTTGGAGATATTTTTAAAAGAAAATATATAAATTACTAAGTTTATTTGGAATAGATTAAACATATGAATGAATTTGTAACCTTAGAAACTATTGGAAAGGAAGACAAAGACATGTCTCACAAAATGTCGCTAGGTCCAAACAGTTCAGGAGCAAATCTTCCATAGTCCCAAGCATCAGTGAGCTATGTCATAGTGGCCATGAGTGCAGGGCATCAGAGAGTCCCCACTCCAGAGGAAGACTGCATTCCCACCTCCTTGGGGTGCTGTGTGGTCATGCAGCAGGCTTTGAACCGGAAAGTGTAAGCAGAAGCAAGGTGTGTCTTTTCTGGGCAGAAGCTTTAAGGACTGAGGTGGGATTTGCAGTGGCCTCTTGCCATGGAAACCATCCACCCTCCAGACAGCACATCCTTGTCAGTCTGCAGACCAAAGTGGCAATGATGTGAAGGAGAGCCCCAGTCAAGAGCAGGCATACGGAGTGAGGGAGAAACACGTGTCTGCTTTTTTCAGCCATGACATCCTGGAGCTGTGACCATGGCATAACTTAACCTATTATGCCAACACAAAAAATTAGTACCAGGATTGATGTATCATGAAAGATTTACAATATGTGACTCTGTCCTTCAGTGCTAGGCAGCATGCTTGTGAGAAAACTATTACTGGAAGCCAGAAGTATCACAGTCTGTATAATGCAGTGGCAAAATAGCTGGTAAAACCACTGCCTACAATAATCTAGAAGCTGGATCATAAGACAAATATAACCCAGGGGGAAGAGGTTGGAAAACAGAACACTAGTAGTCTACACCACTTATAGGTTTCATTTAGAATGTTTTCATGGAAAAAAAAAAATATGAGCTCAGGAAAACATTGGCTCACTTGTAGGCAGGATCAAAAGAAAATAGAATATAAAAAGTAATGGATTTGCAGAGTTTAAAGAGACAACTTCTCGACTCCAAATGGTAGAAGATAAAACTAAAGTGGCCTCTGAGTGGGCTCTGCCCTTTGGTTCAGGAAGATTTCAAAGATGAGGCAACCTCCAAGCTCTGTTTTGAAATATAATTGGTGACCTATCCAGTTGTAAAAAAATGGTCAAGGATTTCAAACAGAAAGGATCCATCCTTGCACAAAAGAAAATTCTTGTGAAGCAACTTGAAGTGTTTGGGAGAAATACAAGTAGTCATTGTTGCATCACAGTAGTTTCCAAACTCTCCCAAGGCAAGAATAACTTTCTTCAAGCTCAGGATCTCAATGGAAGAAAGATGACTTGCTCCCTGCTCTGTGGATCACATTTAGAAAATCATCTGGCTGAACCATCAGTGGTGAGGGTCCATGTCACCACTCAATAACAAATCAACAGACAACATAATCAGATCTGCTTTCTAGAAAGATTATTCTAGTAGAGGAGTGACAGAAGAGTTGCAAGGGAGTAAACTGGCCAAATCAGACTCTTTCAATCATCAAAGCATAAGAGAAAAAGGCCCTAAAATCTATCATTGTTCTGCAATAGCACGCAGGGGATTTATTTTAGAGATATTTGAGAGAAGGGGTCAAGAGGATCAGACAACTGACTAGTTGGAGGTTGGTAGAAAGATATGGAGAGGATGGGGTCGAGAGTAATTTCCAGACCTCATCATGAGAGACGGGATACAAGATGTGAATAACCAAGGTGAGGAATACAGGGCAAGCAAGGATGGCAATTAGGAGAGAAGGGACTGAGTTTACTGGGGAAGATGTTGAGTGAGAAATATCCATGACAGCCAGTTTTGTGTCCAGTAGAAACTGAATGCATAACAGAGAATTTGGGAACTCTAGGAAGATGCTAAATCTTGAATGCTACCTAGACACCAAGAGAAAATACTTATCACCACCATACCACCCACTACCTTGAGGAAGGCAACACACCCCACCACCAAGAACACAGCCCCACTCCATTCTCCCTGCCCACAGTGGGGGCACAGTGTGTCTTTATCCACAGAGGAGAGATGTTTAATTCAAGTAGCAGATAAGTGTCTGCTGACATCTGGGAAGGAGATGTCTACTCCTCCTTCTATTCCTGTCCCAGCTCTCCCTTTAGAGATTAAGCAAAACAGTAGTAAGTGTATTTCACAAAGCCGAAGATGTGTTTGCAGCTTCTGTTAGCCAGGGCTCTTGAGAATGGTTAGACACTGACCATATGGAAATAGACAGGCAGGGCAGAGTATTGACTGATTTTTAGCTCATCACACGTCTACTGCATAGCACTTCTCTGAGTCAAGAGTTGTTCAGTCGCTCTGTCATGTCTGACTCTTTGCAACCCCATGGACTGTGGCCCGCCAGGCTTCCATGTCCTTCACCATCTCCCGGAGCTTGCTCAAACTCATGTCTACTGAGTTGGTGATGCTTTCCAACCATCTTGTCCTCTGTCATCAACAGGGTGGTGAATAAATACCTGGTGACTCAGATGGTAAAGAGTCTGCCTGCAATGTGGGAGACCCGGGTTTGATCCCTGGGTTGGGAAGATCTCCTAGAGAAGGGAATGGCTACCCACTTCAATATTCTTGCCTGGAGAATCCCATGAACAGAAGAGTCTGTGGAGCTACTGCCTGTGGGGTCACAGAACTGGACACAACCAGGCGACTAACCCGCACACACAATGCCATTCGGTTACCAGATACGACAAAAGGAAGCTACACTTGCAATTGGAACAGATCCAAGTGAGAGTCCCTCACTGCATCTACAGAAATGTAGTGACATGCTCACAAGGTCAGAGTCCCTGAGAAAGAGGCTCTGAGAGTCACGAACAGCACATTTGTGGGGATGACTTTCAGGAATCTCTTCCTGAAAGGGAGGGGTAGGATGGGGCACAGGGGTGATTGAACTGTAACACCTCAGTGGACGGAAGCTGGGCTAGCCCTGCCGAGCTTGAGGCGAGAGAGCCAGGACATTGCACCTTCTGTAAACGAGTCACGGGATGCAGGTGGCCCGGGGAGCAGGTACAGTCTGGATACATCAGTTCCCCAGTGGACAGTTCCTAAGCAAATGGCCGTAGGTCCCTTGGAGGAAGGCTCAGGAGTGTCCTTAATACATACCCTTGCGTGGTGTCATAGGGCCGTTCCTTGTGGGAACCTAGCATTTCTTCTAGCCAGTGGAGATGAGTTTTAAGAATCTAGAGCTACTAGTAAAAATGTGTAGCTGAGATAAGTTTTTCACGTATCAGAGAACAGATATACCATTTTTAAAGACCTTACAATGTTTTTCCAGAGCAATATCAAAATGGAGAATTAAGAGTGATGAACTTATGTTCAGTACAAGAACTCTGTTCATATGCTCTAAGCCACGAAAATTAAGTCTTTGTATTACATGCACATTCTCACAAAAGTATATATGTGTATGTGCATACATCATCTGAAGAATCTGCTGTCTATGTGGAAAATATACCTGTCTCCAAGGAAGCATCCTATTGCTCACCTACAAATCTAAGTTAGCCATCACATTTGCCTTTGGAAAGGGTGTGTGCAAACTCAGTTGCTAAGTCGTGTTTGGTTCTTTGCAACCCCAGGGACTGTAGCCCACCAGGCACCTCCATCCGTGGAATTGTCCAGGCAAGACTACTAGATTGGGTTGATATTTCCACCTCCAGGGGATCTTCCTGACCCAGGGGTCAAACTTGCCTCTCTTGTGTCTCCTGCATTGGCAGGAGAATTCATTACCACTGCACCACCTGAGAAGCCTTTTAGAAAGCCCTTCATTTCAAATTCAATGAAATCTTCTTCCCCTCTTTTCATTACATATCATGAAAGAGGAATATGCTACTGAATATTGAATCTACAAAGTTGCGAACATGGGAAAGTGAAGAGGAGGCAGAAGTTGGTATGAGTTTAAAAGAGGCATGAAACAACATGGGAGGAGCAAGCATGCACACGTGTGTGCATGTGTGGGAATTTTTTCCTGATTCTTCTCAGGGGTTCTTTCTGGAAACTCTGTTCAGTTCTAGCCTTACTACAGGGCACAGATTCATTTCCTTCTCACTCCACTTTCCCCTCCATCATGATTTGAGACCTCAGTCTCTATTTGAATGAACTTAACCAATCTGTACAGTGGACCCCTCAGCAGACATCCTCTGTTCTGGGGCAGACACCCATCACTTACTCCAGTGTTATCCATGAGAGTTACAACAACCATGCAGGGAAAAGTGGAAATCACAGGTGAGATATATATATATATAATGTGCACACACATGTTCTCAGTCATTCACTAGTGTTTGACTCTTTGCAACTCCATGGACTGTAGCCCATCAGGCTCCTCTGTCCATGGGATTTCCCAGGCAAGAATACTGAAGTGGGTTTCTATTTCCTTCTCCAGGGGATCTTCCTGACCCAGGGGTTAAAGCTGCATCTCCTACATTGGCAGGCAGATTCTTTACCACTGAGCCACCAGGGAAGCTCCAGATATATAACGTAAGTATGCCCTATGCAATATTTGGGGCATACTTGTACTAAAAGTTGTTTTTTATCAACACAAATTCAAATGTGCAGGGTATCCTGTATTTTAATTTGCTAATTCTATCTTTCTCACTTCTCTTTCACTTCTGCCCATCAATTTTGTTTGCTGTAGAAATTCACATTACCATCCTTCCTTGCCAAAGACTACATACTAGAATCATTGAAAATCCTGAGGATAACAGACAAGCAAGCAGATCTGGTACTCCAAATCACACCATGGAAAAAGTGGAACCAAATTGGCTTCTTATCTTAAGAAACACTCAGAATTTGCCCCAAAGTTTAAACATTCTTGGCAGAACTTTCCTATTCAATAACTATCACACATCAGCATGTAACACCAGTATTTGCAATCAGCTTTCATGCTATTATATCATAAAAAGAATTATCTTGACTCTATCACCTTAACCTTTATATCATTCACAGGTTCTACTAAATTATCGCCCAACTTAAGGGCTCAGATGACTGTTCTGGAGTCTTCCAGTCAGCTGGTCAGTTCTGACTAGCTCAGACTCAGCCCAGTGTGGCTGTTTGTTTAGGAAGGAACAAGCTCTGGGAGCGGGAAGGCTGTGAGCCCAGTAGGGCTGATGGAGGCCCTAGTCTCCCGCCACCTGTCAGACCAGCCTAGACTCTGCAGGGCCCCAAGGGAGAAGCACACAAGGCCCCTTGAAATCTAGAGTCAAAATGGACATGTTTTTACTTCCCCTGCATTCTACCAGCCAATATACATTAAAAAATTCTCAGAGACAGAAAACGGACTCCATTCCTTGGTGGTAGGAGCTGCAAAAAGCACGGAAACTGGAGAGGATAGAAAATCAGGTGCATTGGTCTAATCAATCTCTGTCTTTAAATACTGTCAACTACAAATTGGTGCCTGCCAAGGATATCTGCCATCTGCCTCTGCAGAGATTAAATCCTGTGCTGCTATAGCTGTTGACCTTTGACATGCTCTGCAGGGAGCTCAGTGTGGAGAATGAGGCACTCTGTGCTCCAGGGAATCTGGTGGAACAGGTCTTTAGATAGTTAGATATTTTAGACATTTTCAGGAAAACTGGTGGAACAGGTCTTTAGAGAGTTAGATATATTTTAGGAACTGGTTTCATGATCCCAATCCTTGCATATCCTTACGTCTAGAAAAGCACTCAACCCCTTCATGGTGACATCAGCTCCTTGTAGCTACCAGAAAGCCTTTTGTAAGATAAGTGCTTGATCACATCAAACTCTCCCTTCACCAAAATTATATATATTGACCTTCCCCCACTACCTCTCTGGAGCAGTTTCTCAGAGTTATCTGTGGCACTGTCTCCCAGGCTGCGGGCCTCATATCACCCCAAGTAGAACTTAACTCACAACTCTCACGTTGTGCATCTTTTTTTTAGTCAACGATACATTGCTGAAGTTGTCTGAAATTTTGGGGAAGAAAGTAAAACTTTCTCAATGAAAAGAGCCTGGGATAGATTTAGGAAAGGAACAAAGATTTCCAGAAGCAGCTAGCCACACCCAGTCTTCTAAGCTTCTTTGGACACAGCAGGGATTGTGCCCAGCAGAGTACAAATCCCAGCCTCTACCGCCCATGCAGACTTCAGCACAGTAACAAAGCAAAGGTAACTTTCAGACGGACACCTCCAGGTCTCATCTGTGTAAGGACTTTCCTCTGGTCAAGTCAAAGCTGTCAGGGTGGTTGTCCACTGCATAGCTCTTGAAGCACAGCTATTGAAATAAACAGAGATCATAATTGATTTGGCTGCACTGGGTCTCCACTGCTTTGGGCAAGCTTTCTTTAGTTGTGGGGCTACTCTTCACTGTGGTGCATGGGCTTCTCATTGCAGTTCCTTCTTTGTTTTGGGGGACAGTCTCCATGGCTGTGGCACATGGGTTTAGTTGCTCTGAGGCATGTGGAATATTCCCAGATCAGGAATCAAACCCATGTTCCCCTTCATTGGCAGGCAAATTCTTATCCACTGCGCCATCAGGAAAGCCCAAACACAGAGATAAATCCTTCAGGTCTCAGGGGCAGGCATGGGTGTTATCTTCACGTCTTTGGAATCACTTACATCATCACCCCTTGGCTTACAAGGTGTCTTTTCTTGGTTCAGAAAAATCCAGTAAAACTTGTTTAACTATCAGCAGATTAGGATGTAAAATAAACACTACAAATTTCACTTAGTTGCTTTAACAACATTGCTTTAAAAACATTAACACTGGGCTTGATTTAAAATTATAATGATTGTAAACATCAGATATTGTAGGCTAAGTGCTCCCGTTTTTTTCAAATGCAGAAGCTCGCCTTGTGGTTGACAAATCAGCCATGAAGGTCCCAGGTCCTAATGTAGGCCTGTGCCTGTGGCTAGTCTCGGGCTCCCACTCACCTGAGTCCAGTGGCCCCTGAACTGGTCCATCCCTACTTCTCAAGCCCCCTGATGGCACAGAGGGATGTGGGGGCAGTGTCAAGATTCTCCATTCCTCTACTCATGCTCCAGAGGGAGGCGATAGATAGGGCCCAGGCCAGCAGTTGGACTTTGTCCCCTGTAAACAGATACTCCCAGACAAAATATAATAGCAGAAGGGAGCTGAGTCTTGTCCAGGCCAAAAATAGAGGGACCACATATTCCTCATGCTCAAAGTCAAGGAGACCTTGCCAACTACCTATGAGCTGAAAGGCTTCTCAGGGGCCCAAAGGGGAGGGAGCACCACCCCAGACTAGGTGATGTCAACCTACCCAGAGGCCTCTTCACTAGAGTCCAACTTGGCTAAGAGATGTGCAGACCCAGTAGGACCCCAAGACAAACCAAATAGACTCAGAATCAGGCAAAGCAAGATGAATGGCCAAAGGAAACCCAGAAGAGATGCCTCACATAAGTGATTCAAACTACCACGAGCATATGATTCTCTGAGCCCAACTTGGGAATCTATTCACAAGTACTCTTTGTCCTGCTAATAAACACAGTATGTACTTCACTACTTTACCTCTATTTATGGAAATTCATTTCTACAAAGCTGATGGGCCAGGGCTTTGTCATTGGCTACTGTCCCTGGTAGTCTAGTGGCTAGGACTAGGATTTAGCACTCTCTGACTTCGATCTCTGGCCAGGAAGCAAAATCCTGCTTAAAGCCATTGCAAGCCAAGGTCACCTGAGTTCCTCACCATAAGGAGGTTGTAGGGGAGCAGAATTTGTTACCCCAAAGTGTGTCTGCTGATGATTAATTATTTTAAACTGGTTATTTTTTCTAACAAATACTGAGCATGGAAACTAAATAGGAATTATCTTTTTGTAAGAAACATGTACGTTTGTAAAGGCAATCCCGTTCCTTAAGGGTGTGTACCTCCCAGTACCTGGAAGAGGTGTGCTTGTGTTAGTCACTCAGTCATGTCAGACTCTTTGCTACCCCATGAACTGTAGCCCACCAGGCTCTTCTGTCCATGGGATTCTCCAGGCAAGAATACTGGAGTGGGTTGCCATGCCCTCCTCCAGGGGATCTTCCCGACCCAGGGATGGAACCCAGGTCTCTGATATTGCAGGCAGATTCTTTGCTGTTTGAGCTACTTGGGAAGCAATGTACATTTGTAAAGGCAATCCCCGTTCCTTAAGGATGTGTACCTCCCAGTACCTGGAAGAGGAGGATGCCTAAGTCTCAAAACTGCTAATCAATGTGGTGACCTAAAGCTGCATCACAATCACCCTGGTTTACTCTGCTTTTCCTGGTCCCTCCCATAACTGACTCTCCCCACTCTTAATATCCGTTTTGTCTTTAGCTGAAGATAGTATTTAAGGTCATACTTAATGGTGGATTTTGGCCATTTTGGAGAGTTACTTAGTTTTCCTGAGTCTCTCCCATGTTCACATAGTACTGAATTTTTGTTTGACTTTCTTCTGTTAATCGGGCTCATGTCAATGTGCTTCTCAGACCAGCCAAAAGAATCTAGAAAGCTAGAGGGAAACTTCTTTGTCCTGACACAACAGACACCAGGAGATAGCATGTAACCGTATTCAACTCAGACCTGGAGTCCAGCGCCGAGCCCTCAGATCCCACTCTCTCTGCTTCTCTGTCCAGGCAAGCCAGCTCTGTCCAGAGGAAGATTAGGCATGGCTACTGAAGCTCCTAGAGCCTGGGAAGTTCCTCTGACCTTATCGATGGGTGTGTTCAATCCAGCTGGCCACATACAGAGACACTGCTGGTTTCTCCTTTTGTGAGTCAGATGGGTTTTGTCCCTGGCTGCTTGGTTAAAACCAAGTTCCTCTGCCAAGTTTATGATCAACCTGTCTATCCAAAACTGTTTTCCCTTTGTTGTCCTGACCCAGAACCCTGTCAAGACTGAGGAGTATCAAAGAAAAGAGGGAACTGAAACCCAGCAAGACCTCACAGGACCTTCCCCTTATAAACGCCCTTCCATGTCCCCCATTTCTTGTTTGTAGGGAAAAAGTTTCTGCCTCCTAGACCTTTCCTGAGTTCCAGAGGGCAGATTTGAATAATTAGAGGAGTGGGGGAGTGCAGAGATAAAGGAAAGGCAGTCAAGAAACAATAGTTCAGCAATCTGGCAGGGTCCTGGTCGCCCCTCCTCAAGGGTTATACATATCAAGCTGATACAAATCTCTGAATTTTTCTGTATGAACTAAGGTCCCCATCCAGTGGAGGACAGTAACTTCAGGCTGAGCACAAGATTCCTGGAGCACTGCCCTATTACCTCACCTCCAACCAATCAGAAGAAAACCATACACCCTGCAGCCCTCTTCAAATGTTGCTGTATAAACTCTTCCCTGAAAACCAATGGAGAGTTTGAGCTATTTGAGGATGAGGCACCTGTTCTCCTTGCTTGGTCCTGTTGTTGCAGGAAATACAATGGGGCGCAAGAGGATGGTCACATCCCAGGTCACGTCTGAGTTCCTGGAATGGCTGCAAGTGTGGGTTCTTGGCTTTGTGGAGGAAAGAATTCCAGAGCCAGCCATAGTAGGGTGAAAGAAGGTTTATTCAGAGGAGAAGCACACTCTGTAGCCAGTGTAGTCCACCTTAGAAGGCAAGAGAGGCCCCAGGGTACCAGGCTGTCAGTTTTTATAGAGATGGGTAATTTCACAGGCTAAGGAGTGGGCTACGTATTCCAGTTATTTTGGAGAAGGGATGGGAATTTCCAGGAATTGGGCCGCTGCCCACTTTCTGGCCTTTACGGTTGGCCTTGGAACTATCATGGCACCTGTGTGTGTCACAGTTTGCGGGTGTGTTACAATGGGAGTCACTGGTCTGCCATCTGGGATCCATTTAGTTCTAATCAGGTTATGTTGTGTCCTCGGGCTGTATCATTTTTTTAAAAGCTGTGCTCTGCCCGCTTCCTGTTTCATTGCAATAAACCTTTCTCTGCTCCAAACTGGACTTGTTTGGCCTCAGCTGTGATCAGGCACCTTGAACTTGGGTTCAACAATACTGTGACCCCCTGCACAATAATCCATTAATTTTCTCTCAGTAGGATGCCTCTCACACCAACTTATGCCTGTGTTGCTTGATTAAATCACACATCCTTTCCATCTCTACCTACAACTTTTAGAAATTGGAGAATACACAAAAGCCCCTATACAAATAGATTTATGCATAGAAAAGCAATGTGTTTAATAAGAATCTTTGGATTTAATAAAATAAAAAACATTAAGAGTTTTAAGTATCGCAAAGACCTCATCTTAAGTGAGGACACTGACAACTAGAAGGACAGCTTTGTACAGGACCACACACCTGACTGCCTGCAGGACTGAGCCTGTGCCCTGGAACCCAAGCGTCTTTCATTATCACAGAAGCTCCAAGAGCTATAATGATTTATAAAGATGTAGAAAAATCATTCAACATTTCCAAGTTGGTCACATTTCATTTCATTTGTGTTATCCCTCCCAACAGCTTCCATGTGCTTGACAATTTAATAAACTATGATAATATTGAATTAAATGTCTTACAGCTTGACAAGCATCACACATTTTCATTAAAAATAAAGTAGTGATTTCTAATTTAAGTTGCTGTTATTTACTTATTTAAAGTAAGTTGCCCACTCTTGGGGCATCAGTACCATAAAGTAGAAAATGTTCTGAGCATAAATGCTGAAATAGAGGGTTGCATTCACTTCTTTCATTCATTTATTCACAGATTCATTGCTGAACTGAAATCAATAGGTCTAATCTACATTTTGAATGCCCACTATATGCCTCGTATAAGAGACACACTAGGTTTGTGAGAGGCATAATCCCATCACAAAGACTCTCACAGTTTAGTTGGAGCATAGTACATAGAGAGCAAAAATGTATATTTGTACAGAGCGTATGAGAGAGTAGAAGGGGCCTCAAAACCTGCATACGAGCTGGGGAACCGGAGTGCCAGGTACCACCTCATGCCGAAGACAGCTTGCCATGAACCTCAAAGGAGGCTGGAGGCATAACTGATGCCAAGAGCGGGTGTGAGGGAAGGAAAGTCAGTTCAGTTCAGTTCAGTCGCTCAGTCGTGTCCGACTCTTTGTGACCCCATGGACCGCAGCACACCAGGGTAGGGGACAAGAAAAGCAGAGGAGACAGCAGGGCAAAGGCGAGGGAAAGGACGAGGAAGGCACCCACTCGAGGGAACTATGAGCAAATCTGTGTTTCCAGTTGTAAGAGGCAACATCAGAGGAATAGATGCAAAGGTGTAGTCAGATCACAGTAAGCCAGGGCTTTGGGCACCCTGCCGGCTTTGTTCTAGGTGAGGATTGCTCAACCTCAATACTATTGCTATTTGGTCCAGATGATTGTGGCATGGTAGATGGAGGGGGTGCATTGGAGCTTGTTCGTCAGCATCCCTGGATTCCACCCACCAGCAACTCTGCCCCCAGAAATGTCTCCAGACACTGCCAAGCTTCCCCTGGGGGAATAGTGCCCTAGTTGAGGATCACTATTGTAGGCAAAGGGCTCCCCTAGTGACTCGTTGGTAAAGAATCCACCTGCCAATGCAAGAGACATGGGTTTGATCCCTGGGTTGGGAAGATCGCCTGGAGGAGGGCATGGCAACTCACTCCAGTATTTCTTGCCTGGAGAATCCCATAGACAGAGGAGCCTGGCGGGCTACAGCCCATGGGATCGCAAAGAGTCAGACATGACTGAGTGACTAAACAACAACAACAATTGTAGGCAAAAGAAATCCATTCTGGAGTCTTTTCTGTAGGAGGCTACATGAGAGGACTTGCCCGAGCCTATGGCAGAGCCTGGCAAGTCTGTGGCAGCCATCCTGAGGGGTCTCTGCCAGGTAAGAGCATGGGTGGAGAGAGGTGTTACCTGGAGAAACACTGGGGCCAAGTGAAACTGAAATAGAGGGAGATAGCCCCAGTCATGCAGTGAGAAAGGTAGGTTTAGAGAGAAACGATGACAAATTCCTTTGAGAGCATGTCCCATTTGAAGTGTGAGTTTGGCGTTTTGCTGATGGGGTTCCTCAGCGTAAACGAGGAGGAAGGGTGCTAACTGAAGGCTTTCATCTGGACGTCACTGCCAGATACACAGTGACTGAAACCCTGACTGTGACTAGAACCTCCCCAGGAAAGCATTTCAGATACACAGCAAGGTGGGGAGAACCCCCATCTAGACACAGTGAGAAAGACGCCAAGGTGCCCAGAGAAGGCATCAGAGAAGGTCAGAAGGAGCCAGGCCAGCTGCTGTCCTGCAGCCACAGGCACAGAGTGTGTGGGAAGGATTATGGCCAGCGACACGGGGATGGCAGGGGAGACCCACGGTGCAAAGGGCTTCTTCCTGCCCCACACAAGCCAGCAGGACAGCCTGAGCTGAAGCTTCCAACCTCGCAGGATTTCTAGAATCCTAGTGCCTAGCTATGTTAGCTAGTATCACCAGTACTGTTTTTATTTGGCTTATAACTTACAGTCCAAAGCTGTATTTTTTTTTACCAACTTTCCTATTCCTGAGCTTCCATTCTTAAGCACCAAGCCCCAGCATCCTTTCTATCTCCTCTGTCCCTTGACATATGTATAAGGAGTTTCCAGTCCAATCAGTTCTGTTCAGTCGCTCAGTCGTGTCTGACTCTTAGAAACCCCATGGATTGAAGCACTCCAGGCTTCCTTGTTCATCACCACCTCCCAGAGCTTGCTCAAACTCATGTCCATCAAGTCAGCAATGCCATCCAACCATCTTATCCTCTGTTGTCCCCTTCTCCTCCCACCTTCAATCTTTCCCAGCAGCGGGGTCTTTTCCAAGGAGTCAGTTCTTCACATCAGGTGGCCAAAGTATTGGAGTTTCAGCCTCAGCCTCAGAACTTACAATGAACACTTAGGACCAATTTCCCATAGGAAATCCAGTCCAATAGACAATTTTCCCCCCCAGAATCTCTCAAATCAACTCCTTCTTATACCTCTAGCCAAGCCTTCACACTTTCTCTCTGCTTCGCTAAAATCCAGTCATTTCATTTGCCTTCCCAAAAGCCATCTGTGGGTCCCCTGTAGGCACAGGAAAACCTAACCACCTTAACTCGGCCTTCAAGACCCTCCTCCATGCAGCTCCCACTAGCCCTGGTTCCTACCACTTCCTATACCAAGTATGTGTCATGGACTCTGCGGTCCAGGGAAGAAAAGAAATATCCTCAGGACCAGAATTCAGAAGGTGAGCCCTGTCAAATGGGAAGTGAGTGAATTCCCTTCTTTCTTATATAGGCCATGCCTCAAGGTACTTCTAGTGATATGGGGGAAGTCCCAGGAGGTAGGTGTGA
This sequence comes from Dama dama, assembly GCF_033118175.1. Classification (NCBI taxonomy): domain Eukaryota; kingdom Metazoa; phylum Chordata; class Mammalia; order Artiodactyla; family Cervidae; genus Dama; species Dama dama. The sequence goes on along the minus strand of NC_083693.1, from coordinate 12,276,422 downwards.
TATTGTGATTTATAATGATAAAATAATTTAGTCTTCATCCCTGTTTTTGGTACAGAACTCTTAAAACCCTTAGAATTTCCCAAGTGAAAAGCATCATAAAGGTATATTTTATTATGCTAATGAGTGACTTTCAGAAAGCCGCTAGGTGACCCAAGGATGAGGGCTGATCACCAAAGGAACCAACCATGAGATTGCTGTTGTTCAGTCACTAAGTTGCATCCGACTCTTTGTGACCCCAGGGACTGCAACAATCCAGGCTTCCCTGTCCTTCATTTAAAAGAACACCCTCCTCACCTCAAGGGAAGCAGAGGAGACAGAGGTGAATATATTGCCAATGTCCAGTGATTTAATCAATGGTTTGTTGTTTTGTTTTGTTTTTTTTTTTTTGAGGGGCGTCGGGGGTAAACCTCCAAAAAACCCAGAAGGATGAGGCTGGAGAGCTTCCTGGAGGGGGCAGAGAATGCTGTGCTTTCCCGTACATCACCCTCTGCATCTCTTCCATCTGGTTGTTCCTAAGTTAAATCCTTTTATAATCAATTGGTGGTCTAGTAAGTAAAATGTTTCTCTGAGTTCTGTGAACTACTCTAGCTATCCCCCAAGGAAGAGGTCCTAAAACCTCTGATTTACAGCCAGTCCAAAACACAAGTGACAACCTAGACATGGAATTGGCACTGGAGGTGGGGGTGGTCTTGTAGGACTGAGACTTTAACCTATAGGATCTAGTTCTGTCTCCAAGACATCCCATGGTATCAGAATTGAGTTGAATTGTAGGATACTCAGCTGGTGTCAGAATTGTTGGTGGTGAGGGGAACATTCCCCTACACAAGAACCATAGATTCTGCCTGCATTTGAGACAAAGCTGGGGTACCAGGGACATCCCAGAGTGGACCCTCACTGCAGGGCCCACGAATGTTGATCTCGACTGCTCCATTGGGCACACTGGGTCTCTGGCTTGGGTGGTGACTAAGGCCCTGCCAGGGGTAGACTGGTGGTGTGGCTGAGTCACTGTATTCTCTCCCAGGCCAGAGAGCAAGAGTACTTACCTGCTACCTCACATGGTCTGCTTTGGCCCAGGGATGGGGCTGCAGGCAGTCTTCCTCACTTCACAGGTAAGAAAAGTTCTTAGTATGGTCTGGAGATTGTCTGTGGTTGGAAAGTTCCACAGCTGGTCATCCAGACCTTGGCCCAGCCGTGCCCTCTCTGCCCACCAGCTTTGCCCACCAGCCTCGCCCACCAGCTTGACCCAGAGGGAAGGACATGCAAGTCCTGTCTGTGTGACGTGTCACTTTCCCTTTGCTTAACTTTCCCATCACCTGCTCCAAAAACTTCCTCACGTGGCAGAATACATTTCACCAGTTTCCTTCTTAAAGGGTCACTCATTGTGCAAACTTTTAATGACAGAAAACCATGCTTGAGGTGGATCTTTATACCTTTTTGTTCAAATGGCAGAGCTACAAGAGAACTCAGTCAGCTGGGGGTTTATGGAAGGAAAAAGAGGGAGCAGAAAGCCTCAGAAGCTGCAGGTTCAGGCCTCCTGGAAAACTGAACTGCCCTGTCAAAAAGCGAAACCCATGACTCCACACAAATTTAGAACAGACGTGTGTCAGAGCTTTGTCTGCTCAGCACCAAAGGATCCAGCAGGATAGCAGAGTGAGTCAAAGGGTTCATGGAACGAGGTCTAGACCATCCCTCAGGAGGGAAGGAGGAAAAAGTGCCACTGAAATGAGTTTGCCAAGTTAGAGACAAAACTGGCTAATGTCCTAATGGGACCAAACAAAAACAAAGCCCACTCAAGCCTTCAGCATGATCACCTCCCCTGAACACAAATGGTTAGCATCTCTATGACCAAATGTAAGTTCTCTGGTCACCTCACAGGCTCTGGGCCTGCGCTAAGCAGAATCTAAAATGGAAGCCCCCGGATTTCCACCCGAATCACTGAGATGGTGAACATGATAGAACAGCTACAGGCAAAAGGGATTGCGCAGATGCAGTTAAGGTTACTAACTCAATGATTCTAAATTTATCCAAAGGGAGACTGCCCAGGTGGACCTGGTCTCATTACACGTGCCCTTAAAGGCAGAAGAGAAAACCACAGAGGGGCTTTACCAGAAGAGGCTCTGGTTGCCGATGTGCCGGGGGGCATTCAGCCAGGACCTAAGAGCAGTTTGTAGGAGTTAAGGGTGATAAGACCAGTGATGAGCAAGGAAATGGGCCCTCAGCCCCACAACCCCAGGAAGTTGCCAAGAACCTGGATATTACTGTCAACTGAAGGCAAACAGCACCAATCAGGTGACGGAGTATGAGAAGTGCAAACGGTCCATCTTGTAACTCACTCATACCCTTCCTCACAGGCTTCTAGATCCTGCAAGCTCTACCTCATCCCAGGGAGAATGAGGCCTAGGCAGGGCCTCCTACCTGTGAATCACCAAGCCCGTGTTTTTAAAAATCAAGTCCTATACAATAGGAAATATGCTTTCATTGCAATCCAATCAACACACATGTATTTAAGTGTTCACCAAAAAGACACGACATGGCATATTATGTGCTGAATTGAGATCTCCAAAAATTTGAGTTCCTAACCACAGTACCTCAGAATGTATTAAAACTTGGAAACAAAGAGATGATTAAATTAAGTGAGGTCATTAGCGTGGGCCCTAATGTGATCTGACTGGCATCCACAGAAGAGATCATGACACAAACAAGGCTCGGAGAGACCACATGAGGACACAAGAAGACAACAGTCTATGAGCCAAGGAGAGAAGTCTCAGAGGAACCCACCCTGCCAACTCAGACTTCCAGCCCCCAGAGCTGTCAGATCACAAACGCCTGCTGCTTAAGCCACCCAGTCTGTGGTACTTTGCTATTGCAAACCAAGTAGATTAGTACATGATGTACTCTGATATCCTCTAGTCTGTTCCATTTCTTTCTTTTTTAATGTTGCTTGAGAAAAAAATTTGGGTTTTTTTGTTTTTTTTTTTTGGTTAAAAATTTATTTCACAGTAACAAGTGGACCATATCCACAGCTTGAAGAACTAAGAGGATTATAAGATCCTTCCATTTGCTACACCAGTAATAAGACATGAGCTACCAATAGCTTTAGAAATGAAAAATTCTGTTTCAATACAGGAAGCTGCCTTGGTTGATAGAATCTAACTCTAAGGCCTTTAATGAGGTAAATGAATTTCTCCAATCATAGCTGACACAAACATAAATGATATTTCTTGCTGCTTTTTGAAGAAAGAAGACATTAACTTGAGTTTAAGGAGAGGAAAGCAAATTTTAAGCTATTTCTGAAGCTATGCTCCCACTTTTGATTAGGTTATTTCCATGTTATACTGCAAAGAAGAAACAAGAAGCGTTTTTCTTTGTTTGTTTTGATGTTGCGTTGCATCCAGGAAATTGTGAGAAAGAGTAGTACATCTAGCACTTGGAGAAATCACTTCCCTACCAAACAGACAAGAAACAAAAAGATGTCAAACATCACTGATAATCATCAAAATGCAAATCAAAGCCACAAAGAGATGCCACCTCACCTGTTAGAACGGCTATCATCAAAGCGCACAATTAAGAAATTTTGGTGATAACGTAGAGAAAAGGGAACCCTCCTACACTGTTGGTGGGAATGTAAATTGGTGCAGTCACTGTGGAAAATAGTATGTACGATCCTCCAAAAACTACAAATAGACTTAATACATGATCCAGCAATTCCATTCCTGAAAATATATGCTAAAAAACGAAAACACTAATTCACAAACATTCATGCACCCCAATATTCATAGCAGTACTATTTATACTTGCTAAAGTATGGAAGCAACCTAAGTGTCCTTCAACAGATGAACAGATAAAGACGACGTGATAGATAGAGAGAGATGCACATACAGTGAAATACTACTCAGCTTATAAAAAAGAATGAAATTTTTATTTGCAACAACGTGGATGGATTTGGAAAGTTTTATACTAAGTGAAATAAATCAGACAGAGAAATACAAATAATGTGATACTACTTACATCCCTTCGTGGATCACTGCCTTATCATGGCTAAGTGACCTGCATAACTCAGTGAAGCTATGAGCCATGCCGTGCAGGGCCACTCAAGACAGATGGGTCATGCGGAGAGTTCTGACAAACCATGATCCACTGGAGGAGGGAATGGCAAACTACTCGAGCATACTTGCTGTGAGAACCTCAAGAACTATATAAAAAAGCAAAAATACATTACATGGAAAGATGAGCCCTCCAGGTTGGAATGTGTCCAATATAACAATAAAGCTAGTGGAGGTGATGGAATTTCAGTATAGCTCTTTAAAATCCTAAAAGATGATGCTATTAAAGTGCTGCACTCAATATGTCAGTAAATTTGGAAAACCCACCAGTGACCACAGGACTGGAAAAGGTCATTCCTCATCCCAATTCCCAAGAAGGGCAGTACTAAATAATGTACAAACTACTGGATAATTACACTCAACTCCCATGTTGGTAATGTCATGCTCAAAATCCTTCAAGCTAGGCTTCAGCATTATGTGAAATGAGAACTTCCTGATGTTCAAGTTGGGTTTAGAAAAGGCAGAGGAACCAGAGATTAAATTGCCAACATTCGCTGGATCATAGAGAAAGTAAGGGAATTCCAGAAAAATATGCAGAGCACATCATGTGAAATGCCAAGCTGGATGAGTTATAAGCTGGAATCAAGATTGCTAGGAGAAATACCAACAACCTCATATATGTGGATGATACCACTTTAATGGCAGAAAGCAAAGAGGAACTAAAGAGCCTCTTGATATGGATAAGAGGAGAGTGGAAAAGCCAGCTTAAAACTCAATATTAAAAAAAATAAGATCATAGCATCTGGTCCCATCACTTCATGGCAAATAGAAGGAGAAAATGTGGAAGCAGTGACAGATTTCCTCTTCTTAGGCTCTAAAATCACTATAGATGGTGACAGCCACCACGAAATTAGAAGAGGATTGCTTCCTGGCAGCAAGTCAGTTCAGTTCAGTTTAACTCAGTCACTCAGTTGTGTCCAGCTCTTTGAGACCCCATGGACTGCAGCACGCCAAGCCTCCTTGTCCATCACCAACTCCCAGAGCTTGCTCAAAATCATGTCCATCAATTCTTTGATGCCATCCAACCAATTCATCATCTGTCATCCTGTTCTCCTCCTGCCTTCAATCTTTCCAATAAGTCAGTTCTTTGCATCAAGCAGCCAAAGTATTGGAGCTTCAGCTTCAGCATCAGTCCTTCCAATGAATATCCAGGACTGATTTCCTTTAGGATGGACTGGTTTGAACTCCTTGCAGTCCAAGAGACTCTCAAGAGTCTTCTCCAACACCACAGTTCAAAAGCATCAACTCTTCAGTGCTCAGCATTTTTTATAGTCCAACTCTCACATTCATACATGACTACTGGAAAAACCATAACTTTGACTAGATGGACCTTTGTTGGCAAAGTAATATCTCTGCTTTTTAATATGCTGTCTAGATTGGTCATAACTTTCCTTCCAAGGAGTAAGTGTCTTTTAATTTCATGACTGAAGTCACCAGGTGCAGTGATATTGGAGCCCAGGAAAATAAAGTCTGTCACTATTTCCATTGTTTCCCCATCTACTTACCATGAAGTCAAGGGGATGCCATGATCTTAGTTTTCTGAGTGTTGAGTTTTATGCCAACTTTTTCACTCTCCTTTTTCACTTTCATCAAGAGGCTCTTTGGTTCTTCTTTATTTTCTGCCATAAAGGGGTGTTATCTGCATATCTGAGGTTATTGATATTTTTACTGGCAATCTTGATTCTAGCTCTTCTGCATCCAGCATGGCATTTCACATGATGTACTCTGCATATAAGTTAAATAAGCAGGGTGACAATATATGGCCTTAGCATACTCCTTTCCCGATTTGGAACCAGTCCATTGTTTCATGTCCAGTTCTGTTTTTTCTTGACCTGCATACAGATTTCTCATGAGTCAGGTAAGGTGGTCTGGTATTCCCACCTCTTTCAGAATTTTCCACAGTTTCTTGTAAGCCACACAGTCAAAGGCTTTGGCAAAGTCAATAAAGCAGAAGTAGATGTTTTTCTGGTTTCTCAGTGATCCAATGGACGTTGGCAATTTGATCTCTGGTTCCACTGCCTTTTCTAAATCCCGGTTGAACATCTGGAAGTTCTTGGTTCACGTACTGTTGAAGTCTTGCTTGGACAAATCTAGACAGTGCATTCAAAAGCAAAGACATCATTTTATCAACAAAGGTATGTATAGTCAAGGCTATGATCTTTCCAGTGATCATGTACGGATGTGAGTTCTGGACCATAAAGAAGGCAGAGTGCTGAAGAATTAATCTTTTTAAACTGTGGAGCTGGAGAAGACTGTTGAGAGTCCTTCGGACAGCAAGGAGGTCAAACCAGTCAATCTTAAAGGAAATCAACCCTGAATACTTATTGGAAGGACTGATGTTGAAGCTGAAGCTTTTATACTTTGGCCACCTCATTCGAAGAAACAAGTCATTGGAAAAGACCCTGATCCTGGGCAAGATTGAAGGCTGAAGGACAAGAGGGCGACAGAGGATGAAATGGTTGGATGGCATCACTGATTCAATGGACATGAACTTGGTTAAACTCAGGGAGATAGTGAGGGACAGGGAAGCCTGGCATGCTGTAGTCCACGGGGCTGCCAAGAGTTGGAAATGACTTGATGACTGAACAAGTACAACAAAAACTTATATGTGGAACCTAAAAATTACAACAAACTAGTGAATATAACAAAAAAGAAGCAGACTCATAGATATACAGAATAAAATAGTGGTTATCAGTGGCAAAGGGCAAAATAGGCAGTTGGGAATTAGAATGGATAAACTGCTAGGTATAAAATAAGTTACTAGGCTATATGGCACAATAGAGTAAATATAGTCAATCTTTCATAAAAATTACAAGGGCAGTATAGCCTGTAAAAAATGTAAATCACTGTATTGTACACCCGTAACTTATACTGTACAACTATAAAGAAATCTCACTCAGTTGTGTCTGACTCTTTGTGACTCCATGGACTATAGCCTGCCAGGCTCCTCTGTCCATGGAATTCTCCAGGCAAGAGTACTCGAGTGGGTAGCCAGTACCTTCTTCAGGGAATCCTCCCAACCCAGGGATCAAACCTGGATTTCCTGCATTGCAGGCAGATTCTTTACCATCTCAGCTACCAGGGAAGCCCTGATATACATCAACTATACTCAAGTTAAAAAGAGGAAACAGAGAGAGATAAAGACATGCTATTGGCTCTATTCCTCTGAACAACACTGACTAATATGTATGTCAATGCTGGTTCATTAATCTTCGATTATATCACACTGATGTAGCATGTGAATAAAAGGGGGGACCAGGAACAGGAGCATACAGGAGTTCTCTGTAAGTTATGGCCAATTTTCCTGTTAATCTAAAAATTTTCTAAAAAATAAAATCTGCTTAAAAAAAAAAAAGAAAGACAAACAAAACAGGGTGATGTTGGGGCCCAGCATAGGCTGCCCCAATGGCACATCGATTATTTTGAATCTAAGCTACTTAAGTGTTATTGTATATAAAATAGGTAAACAACAAGGATCTACTGTATAGCACACAGATAGATAGTCAATATTTTGTAAAAACCTATGTGGGAAAAGAATCTGAAAATTATAAATATATATATACACATATTTCAAATCCTAAAAGATGATACTGTGAAAGTGCAGCACTCAATATGTCAGCAAATTTGGAAAACTCAGCAGTGGCCACAGGACTGGAAAAGGTCAGTTTTCATTCCAATCCCTAAGAAAGGCAATGCCTAAGAATGCTCAAACTACTGCACAATTACAACCATCTCACATGGTAGTAAAGTAATGCTCAAAATTCTCCAAGCCAGGCTTAAGCAATACATGAACCATGAACTTCCAGATGTTCAAGCTGGTTTTAGAAAAGGTCAAGGAACCAGAGATCAAATTGCCAACATCTGCTGGATCATTGAAAAAGCAAGAGAGTTCCAGAAAAACATTTATTTCTGCTTTATTGACTACACCAAAGCATTTGACTGTGTGGATCACAAGAAACTGTGGAGAATTCTGAAAGAGATGGGAATACCAGACCTCCTGATCTGCCTCTTGAGAAATCTGTATGCAAGTCAGGAAGCAACACTTAGAACTGGACATGGAACAACAGACTGGTTCCAAATAGGAAAAGGAGTACATCAAGGCTGTATATTGTCACCTTGCTTATTTAACTTATATGCAGAGTACATCATGAGAATGCTGGGCTGGATGAAGCACAAGCTGGAATCAAGATTGCCAGTAGAAATATCAATAACTTCAGAGATGCAGATGACACCACCCTTATGGCAGAAAGTAAAGAAGAACTCAAGAGCCTCTTGATGAAAGTGAAAAAGGAGAGTGAAAAAGTTGGCTTAAAACTCAACATTCAGAAAACTAAGATCATGGCATCTGGTCCCATCACTTCATGGCAAATAGATTGGGAAACAGTGGAAACAGTGGCTGACTTTATTTTGGGGGGCTCCTAAATCACTGCAGATGGTGATTGCAGCCGTGAAATTAAAAGACACTTACTCCTTGGAAGGAAAGTTATGACCACTCTAGACAGCATATTAAAAAGCAGAGACATTACTTTGCCAACAAAGTTCCGTCTAGTCAAGGCTATGGTTTTTCCAGTAGTCATGTATAGATGTGAGAGTTGGACTGTGAAGAAAGCTGAGCACTGAAGAATTGATGCTTTTGAACTGCGGTGTTGGAGAAGACTCTTGAAAGTCCCTTGGACAGCAAGGAGATCCAACCAGTCCATCCTAAAGAAGATCAGTCCTGAATGTTCATTGGAAGGACTGATGTTGAAGCTGAAACTCCAGTACTTTGGTCACCTGATGCAAAGAGCTGACTCATTTGAAAAGACCCTGCTCAGAAAGATTGAAGGCAGGAGGAGAAGGGGACGACAGAGGATGAGATAGTTGGATGGCATCACTGACTCAATGGACATGAGTTTGGGTAGACCGCGGCAGTTGGTGATGGACAGGGAGGCCTGGCGTGCTGTGGTCCCTGGGGTCGCAATGAGTCGGACATGACTGAGTGACTGAACTGAACTGAACTGATATACACATATATTTATGTATACACACTACACACTTATCTGTATCACTTTGCTGTATAGCTGAAATTAACACAATATTATAAATCTACTAGACTTCAATTAATAAAAAATTTTTTTTCATTTATTTTTATTAGTTGGAGGCTAATCACTTTACAATACCACAGTGGGTCTTGTCATACATTGACATGAATCAACCATGGACCTACATGTATTCCCCATCCTGATCCCCCCTCCCACCTCCCTCTCTACCCAATCCCTCTGGGTCTTCCCAGTGCACCAGGCCCGAGCACTTGTCTCATGCATCCAACCTGGGCTGGTGATCTGTTTCACTATAGATGATATACATTTTTCGATGCTGTTCTCTCGAAATATCCCACCCTCGCCTTCTCCCACAGAGTCCAAAAAAAAAGGAATTCAAAATTTTTTTTAAGTTACTTAAGAAATGACCTATTGAAGAGGGATGCTCTGACCCTCCTCTCCATTTTATTTCTTGAGAGCAAGAAATAAATTTCTCTTATGGAAGGGGGACTGCCTGCTTCTGGAGGTAGGAAGACACCCTTAACACCAAAGAGATTTCCAGCTCTTATCACCAAAATGGCAACCAGCCCAGAAGCCTATATAATAAGGGTTGAGTCCTACCCCAAGGTCACAGATAGGAGGCTTTGCACCAAGGCCACAGAGGCAGAGCCCAGAGTCAAGGTCACCTCCAAAGCTTACTGAGCCCCTGTGCACCATTGCCAAAAGCCCCTTGATCATCACTAACAAGCTTCCTGACTCCCAGTTAGGCAAAGATGCCCACTCCAGGAAACACCCTATAGTGCCCCCAACCAATCACCTAACGCCAATGGTCAGCAGGAATTTTCTTTGTCTTAAGGCTACGAAAATTGGCTATTAACCCACAAAAACAGTCAACTTTCCGTGGACGGTCAGGAGTTGTCTGCCCGCTGCACTCACAGTGCCCACTTTATCTCTGTTCTTTGTTCTTAATAAATTCACTCCTTTCTACAGAACTTTATGTCTGGAAATTTCTTTCCCAATGTGTGCTCAGACTGTCTCAATAATAAGCAAATCTTGTTACTTCTTTAATCTGTTTCTAATTGGGCATCCAAAACCTGCATTTCTTTGTTCTGTTGATACCTCATATATTTATTATTTCTTGGTCTAAAAAGTAAAAACGCTGCCTACTTTGACTACTTAGGGCTCCATTAGAACCCTCCATTAGTATGAATTATATGTTTCTTTTTCTTCTTTTAATCCATTCTGTATATTAGACCAGCCACAATAACTCAAGAAAGGTAAGGGAGGATTTCCTCCTCCCTCAGTGACTAGAAACATAACAATCCAGTCCGCATCTGGTTCTCTTTTTAGACTCACATTTGAACAACTGAATGATAAAAGGCATTCCCGAGGCATCGCATTTTCATTATAGAATGCACGTAAGAAAATATTCAGGAACTGTTGCTAATTTCGTTGAACAAGGCAACTATATGAGGAAAAATAACAAACAAAAAATTATGTTCTTGTGGATTAGAAATACACTCTGCAATGTTTATTGGTGAAACGACATGATGTCTGGGATTTGTTTTCTTGAGGTTCTGAAAAAAAAAAAAAAAGGAGTGGGAAAGATGAATGAAGATGGATGAAGCAGGATGGCAAATTTTGCCAAAGCAGGGTAACAGAGATGATTGACACTATTTTAATTTTGTCACCGCTTGAAATGCTCTTTAAAAAAACACAAAAAAAACTTTTTTTTTTAAGTGGGAGGAAATATTTTGCCCTCCCACCCCACTCTATGGGATGTTTGTGAAGATCGCCTAAGACTACTCTGTGCTATAAAGCAGGAGTCCCCAACCTCCAGCCAGGGTCCAGTAACTCGTATCAGATCAGCAGAAGCATTAGATTAGAAATAAAGGGAACAATAAATGTAATGTGTTTGAAACCCAAAACCATCCCCCGACCCTCCCTTAAGTTAAGTGAAAGTCACTCAGTCATGTCTGACTCTTTCAAATCCCATGGACCATACAGTCCATTGAATTCTCCAAGCCAGAATACTGGAGTGGGTAACCATTCCCTTCTCCAGGAGATCTTCCCAACCCAGGGATCAAACCCAGGCCTCCCGCATTGCAGGCAATTCTTTATCAGCTGAGCCACTTTAAGAAATCCATTGTCTTCCATGAAACCAGTCCTTGGTGCCAAAAAGGCTGAGGACCACTGCAAAGGACTTCGCAAAGTGTCTCCACTGCCTGAAGTGAGGAAACAATGGGTTACAGTTTTTCCTCAGTCACTTGAAGGTCACACTGAGGATGTAGACAGATCCAAGAATGTGCACATCCCAAGAGCTGCGCACCTCTTGGCTCTGTCAATTAAGTGTTGGTCAAAATTTTAAAAAAAAATTTTTTTAATCTTTTCCCCAAATTAGGAAGAAGCTTGAAACAAATCTAAAGAAACTGGAGTCACCTCTGTGCTATTTAACTGGCAGTATTCACTTTGAGAATTAAATACTTTCAACGTAGTGCCCTTAAGAAAACGACTTCCTAAAAAGCATAGATGTTGGTGGTTAACATAGTAAATTTCATTCATGACTAAAGCTGGTGTCCTTGTCACGGGTAGAACACATTCAGTGAGTCCAGTTGAAAGCGGGGGGAAAAGTGAAGTATGTAAGCAGCTGTGAAAGCAGAAATATTCTGGGATGGCAATTTCTCAAAAAAGGAAAAATAGAATTACCACGTGACTCAGTAATTCTACTTCTCAGTATATATCCAATAGGACTGAAAGCAAAAACTCAAGCAGACACTTATACACTCGTGTTCAAAGCAGCATTATTCACAATAGCCAAAAGGTGGAAACAACTCAAATATCCATCCGCAGATAAACAAAATGTGATCTATCCTTGAGTAGGATACCATTCAGCCTTAAAAGGAAGGAAATTCTGACACATGCTACAACACCGATGAGCCTGGAAGATACTATGCTAACTGAAATAAGCCAGTCACAAAAAGACAAATCTTGTGTGACCCCACTTCTCTGGGGCACCTGAGTAGTTGAACACATAGAGGCAGGAGGTAACTGGTGGGTGAAGGGGCTGGGCGAGTTGGGGTGGGGACGTGGTGTTTAACACGTATGGACTTTCAGTTCTGCCAAATGAAAAGTTCTGTGGATGGATGTGGTGATGGTGGCAAAACAGTGTGTAGGTACTTAATGCCACTGAGCTGCACACTTATAAATGAAAAACTTGGGGCTAGGGGTAGAGAAGGGATGGACTGGAAATTGGGAATTAGCAGATGCAAATTATTATATAAAGAATGAATACAAAATGAGATCCTCCTCTATAGCACATGGAACTATATTCAATATCCTGTGATAAACCATAGTGGAAAAGAATATAAAATTATGAGAAGGAACATGTTTTATATATATGTATATATATAACTGAATTGATTTGCTGTAAGCAGAAATTAACACAACACTGTAAATCAACTATACCTCAATAAAATAAATTTGTTTAAATGGTATATTTTGTTACATCCATTTTACCAGAAATTTTTTAAGTAAATAATTTTTTTTCATAAAAGCATTACTCAGAGACCTCCACTTAGAGTGTGAATATGGCCTAAAATCAGCAAACCTACAGGAGACCCCTCTTTTCTCTTCATTTTCATGGGGAAGAAGCGCACCGTAGCTGGCCTGAAGAGCAGGGCCCCTAAACCTCCTCCAGGAAGTGTTTCCCCGGCAAGCAGAGCCTCGGCTGTATAAAGGGGAGCCTGCTTCTCAGTTCCTCAAACACTTGGGTGTGACCTCCTTACCTGCCTTTCCAGCTGGCTCTGAATTCTGTGCCAGGTGAAGAATACAGCAGACTTTTAGGTGCAGATTCACCCCGGGCTCTTTTGCAATCAACTAAGCGCCCTCAGAAAACCCTCTTCAAGGAACTCAGATGCCAACCACAGAGAGAAAGCCTAGATCAGAACCTGTGAGGCAGCACACGTGGATTCTAAAGATGCTTCAAGATACGGCCTCTGATGGGCACTGGGGGCTTGGTCCACACTTATGTCCTGTAGGTCTGCCAAGATGCTTGCTAAGTTGTAAGTGTTTGATTACCGGGAACTGAATGCTATGAGCATAATAATTCATTTGTTACAAAATCACTAGAAAATGGGGCGCATGACTAGAGTGTTCAGGAAGAAACTGTAAAAATGATTTAAGAGGTTATGTTATAGAGAGGCCTGGTGTTTAAAATCAGATGCCGGGACATGTCCAAACCAAACATTCTAGATACTAGAGCAAATAAGGTTGTACTTTTTTTTTTAGTAGCTTTAACTAGTTTACCCATAAAAAATACCACCCAAGGATACTTTTGAATTACTTTATATTAGTCTAGAGATGATCTGTAGATATCTAGGAAATAATACACATAGATGGAAGACAGATATTTATTTCGTCTAAAAGTGTTCTTAAGAGAACTTAGGAGGCAGCTAGGGGACCTGGACCCAGGACAAAGAAAGGCGATGCCAGCTTATGTGGAGGTACTCAGCGGGGTGGGGGTGGCTGGTAGAGGCAGTGAGACTGACCTGTCTGACCTTTCTAGATCCAAGCCATTTCAAACAAAAAGGATTTGGTTGCCTCAGAGAAAAAAAAGAAAGATGAGACTCTTTGGGGAATTAGAATCAGCACTGGAGAAACACAGGACATTTATACTGCTGATTGGCTAAACTGCATTAATCTCCCACCCAGTTTGACTTATTATTTTCAGTCTCTACAAAGCTCTTTGCATTTGTCACTAAAATACATTTCCCAATAAATTTACTGGACTAAATTTTGGTACCATGATGCTATAACATATACAGACAGAACTGGGAAAAATAGGGGCTACCTTTTTCCTTTTGTGAGAATGGTAAAAGCTCAATCTTCTATGGCACTGCATTCCATTTGTAAATGTCCAAATGATAGCTCTTCCACGTCAAAAGCTCTATTAGACCACAAACTTTTCCATGACGGCATCTCACGCTGGCACAGAACATTGTGTTGTTCTTACTTGTAGGACGTCAAGTTCAATTTATTTTTATGAAGAGAAATTGTTCGTGAGAAAGTCAGGGGTTTTAAGGGAAATGGAATCATGACGCACATGAGTTATACATTTAAAATGCCAGTGAATGTTCTTTGGAACATTTGAAAAATGGTCATGTCATCAAGATGTCAAACCCTCTAGCTGCCTCCCTGGATTCTTAAATTCCCAGAGCCAGAGTAGGTCCCGTCTGTTTTCTAAATCTTCCCACTGCAAATGCAGGCTTCTGGAAAGAAGCCTTCCTTTGCTGAGTGTGTCCTGTTATTAGAAATAAATTTAATGAGCACATATTTGTGTCTAATCTACAAAGCACATTATATAGAATTTAATTCCTTTGCTGCATGAGTATTAGAACTATCTTTATTAATTAAGTGGCTGAAAAGTGTAGGTGAGAAGACTGCTGGCAATGGGCTGGGTATATACTTTGCCTCCTGAATGAAATTCAAAGCAGTGACCTGTTTTAAAGTCCAAGTTCTATTCTCTGCCTTGCTTGCTGCCAGCCCTGCCGCCCCCTTCTTGGTGATAATCAGACTTGGGGGCATCATCTCCCTCAAGTCTTTCCTCTGTATCCACGCCCACAGCGCCTCCCTGAATTCCGGGAGCCCATTCTTCTCCTGCCAGCTAGGCAGCCTACACCTCAGCCTTGCTTTTCTTAAACACCTCAAGGGCTTGATGATAAACTGTTAGGTTTAGACACACAGCTTCCTTATTTCTTGTATCAAATACAAACTGGGGGGGGGGGGGGGGGTAGATTTTTCCAATAAAATAAGAAGAATGGGTTTGGTGGTGGTTACTGTCTAGGTGGTAAATGACTGAAAGGTGAAGAGTGATTTCCTTTTAGACACGTCAGCAGCTTTCTTCTTTTAGTAAGACATGCAGGGAAATGTGTAAAATAGGGCTAGATATATGACAAAATTTATATATTTATTGAAAGTCCAGGAAAGGAATCAAAATGAAAAGCAAAGCGGTGTTTGGGGGTTAAGCTATGTGTACAGTTTACCGCAAAAGGAAGTCACGCGAGACTGCGTTCTCTGAATCCTTTTCCACAGGCCTTGTCCCCGCGGCTGGCCCTGCAGGCTGCGCGCGCACCGCGAGGGGGCGCCATTGCCCACTCCGCATGCCGCGCCGTGGGGCTCCCTGAGGGGAAAAGGAAATCCCGGCTACACGCGCTGCCCCCGCGCCTACCGCGGCGTCCTGCTCTCGGTGTTCAGACGCACAGATACGCCTTTGCCTTCAAGTCGTGTCTGCCTGTCAGAGGCCGTCAGCAAAGCTCAGAAGTCTCTGCAGCCTCCCGCAGGGCTTAGAAGGTGGGCAAAGACTGGATCCCCGGCTCCATGCTAATTAATGTGCATGAAAGCACTCCTGCTGCCGGCCGAGTCAACCAGCACCCCCAAAGAGAGGAGAGACTGGAAGGCCGCTGCGGAGAGAAGCGGGCCGCAGGCTGTGCCAGGCTTGAGAGGGTGGGAGCCACCGAGGGACGCAGCGGGGGCGGAGGGAAGGCGGGGGCGGGAGGGGCAGCCTCGGGCTCAGGCCTGAGGCGGGTGGCCGGAAGCGGCTGTGTCCACAGGCCGCAGCAGCACAGGACACGGGCCATTGCCCGTCCTTCAGACGACACGCGCTGCAGCATCTGGGGCAGAGTGAGGCCCACCGACCGAGCGCTGTGCCGCTGCCCTGGGCATCCGTCTCTGTGAAGGAGGGACGCCACCTGGACGAATGGGAGCGGGGGGCAGGAGCGGACCCCTGGGAGGGCTGTGTTCTGGGGGCGCGCGGATGAGAGGCCGACACCACCCACCTCCTCATCCAGGTGTGGGCAGGAGGATACGCCCCCGCCTCCTCCGAGGGGCACACTACTGCCAGGAAA
Source organism: Dama dama (assembly GCF_033118175.1). Taxonomy (NCBI): domain Eukaryota; kingdom Metazoa; phylum Chordata; class Mammalia; order Artiodactyla; family Cervidae; genus Dama; species Dama dama. Next base: position 12,260,399 of record NC_083693.1, on the reverse strand, counting down.
GGTCCATCACTCTTCAGGCCAATGTGGGCGTCGACAGTGAGAGCACCTCAGCAACTGCCCAGGCCTGGGAAGGCCTGTCCTGACTCCTAAGTCTGGTGGGTTAGTGATGGGAAGAGCAGGTCTGACTCCACAGTGGACTCACTTCTTTGACTTTAACCTTTGTGTTCTATTGCTTTTGCTACAGGTCAATTGCTAAAGGGAGGTGATCTACAGTTTAAAGTGCCCCTAACTGCTCATCTTTGGGAACACTGACTCCCATGGCTGAGTATTAAGCTAAAATACCTTTGTTTCACTGTCCTATGTAAAGTGAATAACCAACATGGATCTACTGTATAGCACGGGGCACTCTACTCAATGTTATGTGGCAGCCTGGAGTAAAGGAGAGTTTGGGGGAGAATGGATACATGTACATGTATGGCTGAGTCCCTTTGTTGTCCACCTGAAACTACCACAACACTGGTAATCAGATATACTCCAATATAAAATTAAAAGTTTGAAAAAAATTCTTTATCTTGTGCATGTGTGCTCAGTCATTCAGTTGTTTCTGACTCTTTCTGACCTTATGAACTGTAGCCTGCCAGGCTCCTCTGTCCATGGGATTTTACTAGGCAAGAATAATGGCTAGCTTACAGGAAACATCGTGACCGGTTTCACATGAGAATCGCTGCCGGAAAGAAGAAATGAACAAATTAACACATCTTGTCTGGAGTCTGGCAGAAACCAGGAAATATTTGCTACAACTTACAGCCTTTTTAACTTCACCTCCTCACCTCCCTCTCTTTGTTCCATAAAAGATACCAGGAACCAAACTCACTCGGGTGAGATGGTTCTTTGAGACAGGAGTCCACCATCTTTTCAGTCTCCCAGCTTCCTGAATACAGTTGTTACTCATTGTGTTCACTGTCCTGCGCCTCCTCTCTCCATCTATAGACCAATTGTATGTAAGCAGTACAAGCTCAGACTCTATAAAAGGGTTAGTCTTTCCAACAGCTAAAGGTTGAAGGAGCAAGAGGAGGCGTTGGTGCGGCCAAGAGGTCTGCAGGTTGGTCCTGGGACCGAGCAACAGCCCTGAGCAGGGCAGGGAGCCCCATGTTGACTTTACTGGTGCAGTGCTCAGCTAACACTCGGGAATAAGACAGCCAGTACATCGTGTCAGACAAGCCACCCTACGCCAAGATAAACTCCCTTTGAGACTGGGAAACAAGAGAGTTCTGTGAGGGACTTGCAGCACATTCCCCTGCAGGGGCACCAAGCAAGTGCTGGTTTTAGCAGCCCATGTAAGGAAAAGTCAACTGCAACCTTCAGTGGAACTTACAGATTTCAGACACTCACTCCCTACCTTCTCAGTCCCCACGGCAGGCATGTGCTCCAAAGGCCAAAGGAGTCCCTGTAGTAGTATTTTAAGAACTGAAATTTCCTAGAACTCTGGAATGCTCTGAGAACTGTCAAAGAAAGTCACTTTTGTGCTCTGAAGATTTGGCCAGTATTTAACCTTCTCCCTCAATCATCCAATTTCTTGCCAGTGGAAGTATTTCCCAGGTGTGAAAGCTGCATTCCTGATGCAAACATTTTGAGTTTGCTGGGGCATGAGCTGACACTGCTGGGGCATGTGGGACCCCAAGATCGGCAAGGACCACATGCTTTGACAGAAACCCTGAAGAGGTGCAGGTACAAGGTAAGATCTTTGGACTCTTCCTTTTACTTCTAGATTCACTGAGAAGGTCTCCCACTGGTATGGAAAAGGTGTCTTTGTACCTCTGGCCACAGTCAACTTTCCATGAAGACAAAAGAAATGTGTGCTGATTTAAGTTCACTTACCTGCAGGAATTTTCTCATTTGTCAGATTCATCATAAATGCACACCAACAACCTCTTCTCACTTAATTTTAGAATTCAAGCACCGGCTGTGGTTCCCCACTAGGTGTGGGGTCCCCACATGGGAGACTCACTGTGCAGAGGCGCTGTGATGCCGGGAGGCCCGGCCCAGGTGGGGTCTGAGTGCCTTTCTGCAGCCACATAAACCATGAAACTGAGTGTCCACTGGCAGTTTGGTAGGACAACGGGAGAAGTGTGCTGAGAGGGGTCACCATCAGGTGGACCATCCTCTATTGAAGGTTCCCTGAGGACCCAAAGACCACCCTTTTATTCCTTTTTTACTCCTTGTGTCACCATCAGGTGGACCATCCTCTATTGAAGGCTCCCTGTGGACCCAAAGACCACCCTTTTATTCCTTTTTTACTCCTTGTGCCCCTAGGGCAAGGCGTTTCAACCTTGACAGGGTCCATCTGGGTGGGATAATCCCTGGTCATGGGGACCACCCTGAGCATTGGAGGTTTGGCTGCCTCTCTGGCCCTACTTACTGGATGCTCTTCCCCAGTTAGCTCTTCCCCACTGAAAGTGCCTCCACACAGCAGCAAATGTCTGTTGGGGGTCAAGCCACCCACTACCCAGGGGAGAAACGCTGCCCATGTGGCCACCAAGCAGGAAAGGGTAGGCAGGAAAGTGAAGCTCCTGGGAGCTGGGTCGAAGCAATGCCATGAAGTGGGAGGCAGTTTGGACACAATCGCACAGGCTGGGAGACCCTGCAGGGTAATGAAGTGGAGAACCACATCTAAGGAAGAGAGCCTGATGGCGTTGCAGGATGGAAGGGTCAGGGAGTCTAGAAGCACAGGGACAGTGAGGTGTCTGCCAGTAGGGGACCCACTCAGGCTGCCCTGGACCCTAGCAAACTTCTCTGGGTCAAAGTCTGCACAGGCCCATGTGATCCCACTGCAGAATCCAGGCAGGGTGTCACCTCCAGGGATGAGATAGAGGGGCTCTCCCTTCGTGCTGGGCACCAGCAAAGCCTTTCTGTGCCCACTGTAGTCCACACCTGGTAAAAGGCATCATCAGATGAGAGCAGAAATGCATGTGTCCAAGACTGTGAGAGCATCCATTCATAAGGGGAATGGCAGAAAGAATTAGACACTGCTTTTGAGAAGAGAAAATACCTTCCGACAACATGACAGAGCCTATAGGGTATCCCAGCCCCTGAAAAATAAAGGTAGCGGGCAGGACAGCTGCCTTCACATGACTGAAGGGCCCTAACAGAAAATCAAATGAGGATGAATGGATAAATGCTACCAGGATGCAAGTGTGAGGGAAGCTGTCAATCTAGATGATTCTGACATTCTTTAATTCTATCCAATCTTCCCATATACCCAGGGGCCAGCCACACCTGGAGAGTCATGGTAGACTCTGAAGGGCACATTTCAGAAGGAATTCTGCAAGCTAGATCAAGCCCAGAAAAGAACATCATCTTATTATAAGCAACATTGTCATGTTCAGTTACATATTACCAAGTTAATAGGGTAAAGTTTCTTCTTTCTCCCTTAAGAAGAACATCTATCATTTTACTAGATTACAAATGTGTTGAGGAAATCCAAGGACCTGATTTTTTCATCTCTTAATGAGGTGTGTGTTGTATGCAAGATTTTGGATCTCATTCTTTGTACATAACTTATGCCAGCATTACTGCCATGTCATTAAACTTTTCCCAGAATGCAGATTGAAAATGGATGGATAATATCCATCTGATGAATATCCTAATAAATTTACTGTTTCAATTTAAGTAATGGTTATGGTAAGGGCAATTTTTTTTGATAGGTAAGAAGTGGATTTATTTAGAGAGAAGCACATTCCGCAAACAAACTGAGGGCCATCTCAGAATTGCAAGAGCAGCACCAGGCTATGGGGCTGTCAGTTTTTATAGGGGTGGGTGATTTCACAGGCTAGTGAGTGGGAGGAGTATTCCAACTATTTGGGGATTCACAGGAATTGGGCTACTGCCCACTTTTTACTTTTATGGTCAGTTTTGGAACTGTCATGGTGCCAGTGGGTATGTCTTAGCTGATTGTTACAATGAGCACATGCTGAGGCTCAAGTTACAGTGGAAGCTGACTGGTCTGCCATCTTGGATCTGTTTTGTTCTAATCTGTTTGGGTCATGTCTTTGCGCAGTGTCATTCTGTTCAAGGTTGTGGCCTACCCCCTTCCCTCCTGTGTTGTTCCCCCCGAGAAGTTTTACTCCCATATTCTTATGGAAAGCAGAAGGGTGACAGTACATCTCCTGGAACTGCTTCAAGTCTGAGCAGGAGCATCAACCAGGCCATCAGGGAATAAAATTCTAGATGCCTCATCCAGGGCTGCAGGGGCAGAACATCTCCTTGTTTTAAATCAGTATGTGTTGGAGTACTTACACAGCCTTCCTCTTGAGGTGAAACAGCTTGTAACTGCTTATATAGCCTTTCTATGAATCTCCTTGATGATGCAACACTTTCTTGTAACAGCATCAGAGTACAAAAATAACGATCTATAAATGACAAAAGAATTAAAAGACATGGTTAAACATCTGATTACAGTGTAGCTGATAAAAAACTTGGTTACAGTTGTCAACTACAAATTGGCACTTACCAAGAGCATTGCCAGTGACTGAACAACAATGGCATTTGCCATCTGCCTCTATGGAGACTGAACGCCATGCTGCTATAGCTGTTGACCTTCAAAAACCCCTGAGGGAGTTCAGGGTGGAGTGAGGCACTCTGTGGTCCAGGGGATCTGGTGGGACAGGTCTTTAGATGGTTGGATGTTTTTAGGAACAGATACTTTGATCTCAATCCTTGTATCTCCTCATATCTAGAGAAGCACTAAATCCCTTCATGGTGACATCAGATCCTCATGACTAACAAAAAGTCTTTTGTAAAATGAGTGTTTCATGGCATTGAACTCCCCTTTCACCAAAAGTTTATATAGTGACCTTTCCCAATGGCCACTTTGGAGCACTCTCTCAGAGCTATCTGGGATGCTGTCTCCCAGGCTACAGTCCTCATTTTGCCCCAAATAAAACTTAACTCACAACTCTCAAGTTGTGCATCTTTTTTAATTGACACGATAACCAAAATTACAAATGATTACATTTAATTTACCATACCAAATAATCCTGGTTAGATATTTCTCTGAGATGCCTCAGGGACCCTCTAAAGCATCCCAAAATTAGCTGAAAACCAAAAGAACTTAAATTAAAATTTGATATTTGGGAAGTTTGTTAAAAATTTTTTAAACATTTGGTCAAATAAGATCATTGGTCACTGTGAAACAATAACTTATTTCTCAAAGTTATCAGAGGTCTCAAAAGCAAATACAAATTACTTAAAGAAGCTCACACAATCTGTTGTCAAAAGCAGCATTTCAAGAATACTTTTGAGGAAGAAATCAAATCCTTGTGTTAGCCCATTCCCAAAAAAATTCATTTACGTAATTATTAATAGATTTAATCCAATCTTAGAAAGTCCTGATCATGCACAACTCTTTGTTAACGTTTTTATTATTATTATTCACATCTTCTTTTACTGAAAACATACATTTCACGTTCCTTAGAAGTTTTTCTTTTTAGTAATATTGAGTTAGTTTTCTTGCTGACAAATTTGCAATAGATATAAGTTCTAATAAACCTAGGTACAACATAATTATTATGCAAGACTCTACAGACATGTCTGTATTAATCAGAGCAACAAGCTTACACCACCTTCAACACCAGATATTAATTGAGTGTTGAATATTTCCTAAATAATATAAACCTGAAATTCATTCTGGCCAGTTTTATATTCCTGAGTACTTATATAAGCACTTACTTTTTTCAAAAGTCAATTAAGTAGAGCCTTTTTTTTTTTACAAATTAGCTTTGCCAATACCATACATCTACAACACACATAGATACATACAATCACATAAACACAGATACTTCAAAGTTCTTATTTAAACATTTCAGCCCTGAATCAAGTACAGCAATGTAAAACCCACCGGTTTCAAGAGGTTGGATTCAAGTTGAGCTTCTGGCGTGAGTCATGTCCTGCTCTTTTCAACCCTACGGACTATAGTCCATCTGGCTTCTCTATCCATGGGATTCTCTAGGCAAGTGTACTGGAGTAGATTGTCATGCCCCCCTCCAGGGGATCTTCCTGACCCAGGGATCAAACCCTCATCTCTTAATATCTCCTGCATTGGCAGGTGGGTTCTTTACCACCTGGGAAGCCCAGATACCAGGTGAGTGATTCTAATTAAAAAATCATGGGCTCAAATGTCAATCAGGGTTTTGGCTGGGTTCAAGCCCCAATCTGAGGTACACAGTTTCCATACTTTCTATTAAACAGTTAATTGCCTGATCCCATCAGTCTCTCTCCCCTGCTTAATACCATGTGGGTTTGCCTCAGAAGTGTCCTCATGCCCCACCTGGGCACTGCCTGGTCCCGTGGGACCAGGCAGCTCAGATGCCTCTGTTTCTTTCCTAGAGTTATCACTCCAAACTACACAAACCTTAAATTCCTTCCGGGTTCCATTGCCTAGATACAGGGAAATAAAAATTTGAACATCGGGTAATTCACTCCATTTTAAATTTCCCAACTCATTGTGGACAAACCTGATTATATAACATATTGGTTCCCCGCCCCTTTTTAATTCCTGCTGTCTGAAACCTTCCCAGCCCCAGAGTGTATGGCCCAGAAGGGGACTGGCCGGGTCTGGTACAGCCTGATGCATTTTAGACCCGAGTCTGAGATGACGTCTCCAGCCATGCACTTTGGCCAAGATTTGCACTTATGATTTTAGATGCCATCTCTGCCAAGGCAGTCTCCCAACCAGGGTTTAGTGTCCAAAAAGTTGTCGCAAAGGGCTGACACAGAGTGCATCCCTAGCAGTGCTGACAGTGAGCGGGAGTTGGTCTAGCTATAAGCTGGAGATAAGGGGTCAGCACTTGTCAAATCTAAAGTAGATCTTGTTAGCCACACAGGTCTTCTGGGGTTAAGAAAAAGAAAGAAATGAACATAGAATGATAGGACGAAAAAACTCGAGTCAAGGAGAGGAGTATAGATTATCAAAGCCGGAAGCAATAATTCTGTTTTGGACCTGCTATAGAATGTACCTAAGCATAACCATGAACACCATCTTCCTACAGAAAACTATGCCAATTGTCATCATTCTTCTCGTCCGGACCTAGGTTGCCAATCAGAGCCCTGAAGCATGTAGGGTTGACCAGCCCAATGAAAGTAGGCAGACATCGGCAGAGAATCCTCCCCTGTACTCCTGTCTCATGGCATCACACAAGCCCGTCTAGGACCAAGACCTAACTCTCATCATTTCTGGCTTTATCATTGTCCCTCTGTGGCTCTCCCGCTGAAACCGTGTAACTCAGATTGGGACAGGAGCCCATGGGCCTTTAACTGAGATCGGTTTAACTGAGTCCTGGTTTCAGGACTTAATGAAGCTCAGGTTCTTGATGTCTCCTCACAGAAAGAACTCTGATAGACAAAGTGACAGATAAGAAATTTATTTAATTAGAAACACACTCCATAAACAGAGTTGGGCCATCTCAAAAAGCAAGAGTGGCCAGTAAGGACAATTTTTATGATCAATAAATGATTTTAAAATTAAAATCCTTGTAGAAAAAAACTTACATGTCCTTTGTTTTTGTAGATAAATGCCTAGATGTGAAATATGACTTTAAAGGGTAAGCATTTGTACGATACTTGATCCATTTTGCCAAATTGCTCTCCAGAAATATGATCTTTTAATGATCTACGACCACACAAGCAGGATATGAAGTTACTGTTTTTTCTACTTTCCTACACTCCTAGATAGTGCTGGCTCTTATCTCATTTTTCCCCATTAGTATTTGACAGTCGGCAAGATGCTTATCTTTCTTATTTGCATCTTTATATTTGAATAGAAATTTCTTTATATTTGTCAGAATCCTTTTTACCTTTTGTGTGTTTTGCTCATTTTCTATTCACTAATAGTAGGAATATTCAGCATTTTCCTTGATTTCTACTGAAATTTTTTTGGATAAAACTCACCTTCTTCCATCCCCCTTCAAATTCACATGCCTGCAATGTGGGGGACCCAGGTTCAATCCCTGGGTCGAGAAGATCCCCTGGAGAAGGGAATGGCTGCCCACTCCAGTATTCTTGCCTGGAGAATTTCATGGACAGAGGAGTCTGGCGGCTATAGTCCATGGGGTCTCAAAGAGTCAGACACGACTGAGTGACAAACACTTTCAACCTGCACCAGTCTGCTCCCTCTTCTCAGAGGCCTTTAAACTAACCCTGGCATTACCAAATTAGGTCCAGCTGCTGGCCACCCAAAAATCGATACACAAGAGAGACAATACTGGTAGAAAGAAGAGTGGCTTTTAATCAAAATGCCAGCAATCTAGGGGAGATGGTGGACTCAGAGTTCCCCAGAAATAGCTTATAAAGATTCTGCTCAGCCATGAGCATTCTTAAAAGGAAAAAGAGAAGTCATCTCAGTTAATCATTGAGATGGGGGTCACAGTCATCACCACCCCCACTGTGTATATGCTGGTAAGTGGGTTGTCAACTTCTTGTGATTTTTCATTAGATGCCATCTAGTTCAATTTGTTCACAATATTACTGAAGGGGAAGCTAGGGAAGAGATATGGTCATCTGTTAAATACTTATTCTTCATTTCTACTTCTTTGGTCTAGAGAAAAAAACCAGCAATTAAGGCAAGGTGTTGCATAATCACAAGATCTGAAAGATGTGCTGGGGCCTCAAGGGAGTAGAGCATGGCTGGGGAGGAGGGTGCTGGTTTAAGGTTAATTACAATATAGCTCTGCTAAAGGGACAAGAAGACAGGCTTCCTGATAAGGGAGGTTTCCTGCAAAGAGCTCTTTCCTTTCCAAGGCTGTTTGCACTGGGGGTAAGCAGTACCTTTCTGAGGAAGGCAGGGGTGCAGACGGTTGTAAGGTAACAATTCCATAAGTTATATACAGTATGAAACTTCTTGGCCAGGTCTCCATGCCATAGCCTCTGTAGCTATCACTCCAGCATCTCCTTCCACGACACCTCCCCCATGTAGCAGAGGAAGCATGTCACTCACCCATGTCCAGTTATATATAAAAGTGTAAAACTAAACCAAAGACCCATCTGAAATATTTTTAATTTATTTATGTATTTTAAATGAAACAAAGATGAATATTTTTAATGATAAAAGGTATAATTCACCAGGAAGAGAGACATCATAAACCATTTGACACCTTAATAACAAAGAAACAGATATATAAAGCAAAAATCAGAAGAAATATAAGGGGAAAGAAAAAATACATAATCATAGTGAGACATAGTCATAGACCCTTCTAACATATTATCTTTCACAAATCAAAACTATAATAAGGTACCACCTCATACCAGTCAGAATAGCCATCAATAAAAAAATCTATGAATAACCAATGTTGGATAGGGTGTGGAGGAAATGGAACCCTCCTACACTGTTGGTGGGAGTGTTAATTGGTACAACCTTTATGGACAAAGGTATAGAGGTTCCTTAAAAACTTTGGCCACCTGAGGCAAAGAGCTGACTCATTTGAAAAGACCCTGATGCTGGGAAAGATTGAAGGCAGGAGGAGAAGGGGATGACAGAGGATGAGATGGTTGGATGGCATCACTGACTCAACGGACATGAGTTTGTGTAAACTCCAAGAGTTGATGATGGACAGGGAGGCCTGGCGTGCTGCAGTCCAGGGGGTCGCAAAGAGTTGGACACGACTGAGCGACTGAACTGAACTGAACTGAAAAAACTAAACAGAGTTGCCATATGATCTACAGAAAATTGAAGATACCAAGGGAATATTTCATGCAAACATGGGCACAATAAAGGACAGAAATAGTAAGAACTTAACAGAAGCATAAGAGGTTAAGAAGAGGTGGCAAGAATACACAGAAGGACTGTACAAAACAGGTCTTAATGACCCAGATAATCACGATGATGTAGTCACTCACCGAGAGCCAGACATCCTTGAGTGTGAAGTCAAGTGGTCCTTAGGAAGCATCGCTATGAACAAAGCTAGTGGAGGTGATGTGACTCCAGCTGAGCTATTTCAAATCCTGAAAGATGATGCTGTTAAAGTGCTGCATTCATTATGCCAGCAAATTTGAAAAACATAGCAGTGGCCACAGAACTGAAAAGTTCAGTTTTCATTCAATCCTAAAGAAGGGCAATGCCAAAGAACGCTCAAACTACCACACAATTGTATTCATTTCACATTCTGGCAAAGTTATGCCCCAAATCCTTCAAGCTAGGCTTCAGCAGTTTATGAACTGTGAACTTCCAGATATTCAAGCTGGATTTAGAAAAGGCAGAGGAACCAGAGATCAAATTGCTGACATCCATTGGCTCATAGAGAAAGCAAGAGAATTAAAAACAAAAAAATCTACTTCTCCTTCATTGACTATGTTAAAGACTTTGTGTGGATCACAACAAACTGTGGAAAACTCTTAGAGAGGGGAATGCCAGAGACCACCTTACCAACCCCCTGAGGGACCTGTATGCAGGTCAAGAAGCAACAGTTAGAACCAGACATGGAACAATGGACTCATTCAAAACTGGCAAAGGAGTACATCAAGGCTGTATATTGTCACCCTGCTTATTTAACTTCTATGCAGAATATATCATGTGAAATGCCAGGCTGGATGAAGCACAAGTTGTTGCTGCTGGTGCTGCCCCTATAAGCTGAGTCAAGGGTCTTAGGACATTCTGAATTCAGTATTATTAATTCTTAGTGTCAGCTGCTGGAACCATTTATCCTAAGGACCTCCTCTTCAAAATTCCCTGATGTGGCACCAGCTATTTCAGTGCTTGGCAGTTGAAGCAAAGAACCAACAAATTTCTATGAGTTGACAGGCTCAATTTGGTAGGGTGAGTCTCTCTAATGTCCACACCAGGAATGAAAGGTTTTTGCCTCAGTTTGGTACAAGCCAATTTGTTTGATTGGGGCACCCTGTTGGAGAAAGGAATTGTTGTTGTATTCTACCTGATTTGGGAACTGGTTTTCTGGTTTTGGTTTTGATTTTGTGATGCATCAATGTTAGAATATGTTTGTGCTTTGGGGATTGGAATGTGCTTGTCTTTTTTCTTTCAGTATTATTAAACTTATAAACAGGGCTTCCCTGTTTATAGGGCTCAGCAGTAAAGAATCCACTTGCAATGCAGGAGATGCAAGTTTGATCCCTGGGTTGGGAAGATCCCCTGGAGAAGGAAATAGCAACTCACTCCAGTACTCTTGCCTGGAGAGTCCATGGACAGAGGAGCCTGGTGAGCTTCAGTCCATGGAATCACAAAAGAGTCAGACACGACTTAGCAACTTATAAAACTTATAAAACAACAACAAACTTATAAAAATGGGAAATACTCCATCTACCCCAAAGGAGAGCCCTTTGAGGAGTATATGAAATAAATGGGCAAAATAGCCATGAACTTTTGACTAAGAGACATGATATACTATTGTAAAAGGGTGTTAGGATCAGAAGAGTGATGGCCCCTGAATGGTCCACTAAATTAATATATGATCTCACAATTAGAAGTGCTTTGCAAAAGAGTAGGGAAAAGAGATGAGAGTCCGTATGTAGAGTGTTACGCTATTGCATCAGGAGGAAAAGAAGTCAGAGGGCTGCCACCTTATGGGGCAGCCGTCTGAAAGGAAAGCCGAAGGGGAAGCTGCTTGACAAGGGGAAGAGGGAAGAAGTGAGAGCGGGACGTACTGCTTCAGATTCTCAACCCCGGCCTGCTGCTGAGCAAGCAGGCCACACCAGCGCTTGTCCCAGCTGCCACCCTCCATGTGAACGCATTCACTCCTTTCACCTCCTGTTTCACCTACCTGTGGGAACTGAATAGAAGTTTCTATGTTAACCCTGGAGCACAGAGACCGGGTTTAATGTCACCGTCTAAAGCCCAGCAGGGCCCCCAGTTTGAGCAGGAACCACTTCGGCAGCAGGGCAATTTCCCTTGTGCCAATGTCCTGTTAGAGGCCGAGGGACTGCCTTGGACTTGAAGCATCCAATTCTAATTTCCCCTAAGGAGCCTCGGGTAACAGACAGTGAGGAGCAAGTTGACTAACTTCCTAATAGGTACAAATGCCACATATTGTGTGGTAAACACCAAAGTGGCACAGAAAACATCTCAGTCTATTCTGGTAATGAGAATTTATGGAGAAGTTGAAAACTGTTTGTTCTTACAACCTCTAGAATGCCAACAAGGGGACCTCACCCTGAAATATAGCTTCTTATGTATACCAGAGTATCCAGTCCCTTTTGGGACAAGATCCTTTGTAAATTAAATGCTCAAGTAATTTTTTTGCCGGAACAGTTTGACATCAGAGTCCCACCGGAGGACACTTTAAGCCTACAAACAGTGCTCATGGAAACCCTGGAGAAGGAAACAAAGTCATCCTTGGAGAAACTTGTCTGCATCTTTGAGATATAAGTGGCCCATCTGGTCTCCTCATGAATCTTCACCTCTGCCATTTTTTTAAAATGCAAATTTTGAAAAAAGGGTAAAATAGTTTAGAAAGGGACAAGTCAAGGGTAAATAGAAATCCTAAGTCTCTTTTCTGTAAATATTTAGCCATCTACACAAGTAAGCTTCGTTTGTTCCATTTGCCAGAAACCTAATTTTAATCCAACTTCTTTTGTAAACTGGTGGGTTTTACATTGCTGTACCTGACTCAGGGCTGAAATTTTGAAATAAGAACATGCAGTATCTCTGTTTATTTGTGTTTGTATATGTCTTTGCCTTTGGATAACATTGCTGAGGCTAATTTATAAATGAGCCCTATTTAATTGGCTTAAAGAAAAGTTCACTTCAGTTCCATTCAGTCACTCAGTTGTGTCCGACTCTTTGCAACCCCGTGGACTGCAGCATGTCAGGCCTCCCTGTCCATCACCAACTCCCAGAGCTTGTTCAAACTCATGTCCATCGAGTCAGTGATGCCATCCAGCCATCTCATCCTCTGTTGTCCCCTTCTCCTCCCGCCTTCAATCTTTCCCAGCATCAGGGTCTTTTCCAATGAGTCAGTTCTTTGCCCCAGGTGGACAATCACCACCTTAGATGACCTGATTGTAAGCCATTCTTCAGCTTCCTAGGAGGCTCATGTGGGCCCTTGGGCTGTTGGTAAGGATTAGAGAGGGGCTACTGTGCAGGGATCCCACCCAAACAAGAGGCTGCAAATCAAATGATTCTAAATACAAGAGAAATTAAGCTAAACTGGTTTCAGATTCATGCGAACTGGGAAATATTCAGTATTACATTAATACCTGGTATCAAAATATTTAAGTTTGTTGATCTAATTGATATACACCTGTCTTTAGAGTCATCAACATTAAGTAAAAGACTTTCACTGCACCTAGGTTTAATAGAAGTTAAGTGAAATCTTGTTATATCTGTTGCAAATTTTTCAGCAGGAAAAATAACTTGGTATGTTGAAACTTTAAAGTAAATGAGTAAGTAAGTAAAGTAAGTGAGATAAGAGATTTTTTTTATAAACTCTATAGGAATAATTATGTGTTCAAAATTATCTAAAATAAACTCTAGATTTTGGTAACTATTACTTCTTGGTTTTTAAGAGTTGGGGATTCTAACTTAAATGTTTAATTAAAACTGCTGAAAATAATAAAACATTTCACTATACAGTAGGAAAGTGTCATACATGTTTTGAATAAAAAGAGTTTTGTGTATGGTCAGTCTGAGATTGGATTAAGCTTAATTTAGTAAATGAATTCTTGAAAGTAAGCTGGGGCAAAACTTGAATTTGGCTTTCTTCTCTGTTAAGAAGACAAGTTTTCTCAAAATGTTGAACTGCCTTTAATAACATATTTTAAGTTTCTTTACCTTTTAAGCTATTAGTTCTGTATTTGCCTTTGAAATCTTTTGTTGGTACTTTGGCTAAGTGAGTAACTACTGTTTTACGGTGACCTATGCTCCTATCTGACTGAGTGTTCAAGACCCTTTTGATATTTTCTTTTGGGGTTGGGGGGTGGTGGTACAAAACTTCCTAAATCAATTCTGTTGAAGTTCTTTTGGCTTCTAGCTAACTTTTGGAGGCTTCAAAGGGCTGAAACATCCCAAAGAAAGAAAGTTTCATTGTTATGTTAAATTACATGGGAAGTATTGTCAAATGAATATATTGTATATTAGGTTATATTGTATAGTAAATGTTACTAATATAGATATTCTAGAAGTTATATAAGGTTTCTAAAATTTGTACATGTCCTGATATAATGTTATAATATTGTTATCTTGAAAGGTTAAGCTCCTTTGCCAAGAAGAATTGTAATCAGATCTTTAACCTTCCCTTTTAAAAACAAATATGACTTTCTCATAGCCTTTAGATAATACCAGTGGACTGAGTAACAAATGACAAAACTAATGGGAAACCTGACTACTTCATCCAAATCAATGGGAATTAGCTACATGCAACTGAATGAACTGACAAATATGTTTTATAACTTATTGACTTTGGGAAATATACTAACCTTAATGTTTGTTTTCCAGAAGGGGGGGAAAAAAACAACCCTCTTATGCTGTAACCTACAAGCTGATAAAGTGTGTCCATATAAACAAAGATAAAATATTTATCCTCTTCTATCTGATCCTGCCAAATTTGGATCAGCTTCCCAGCTGGCTCACCTGCGGGTTTGATATTTCACATGTATATGGTGCACGTGGATATATGGCGGGTGTCTGTAAGACACACACCTTCTTTCCTTACAAAGTGATGATTGGGTGGGTTTTTCGTGTTTTTTTGGTTTTTTTTTTTTTGGCCTAAAGGTCACTTACTTTTTTCTGCCAGGAGCATTTCTAACGTCACGAGTGGAGTTAACAAATGAAGAGAACGCACTTGGGCCAGGTCACTCTGCACCCCACGTGCAGGCCAGCCTGCCAGGCCCTCAGAGAGTGTGGCTGCAGCCCCGAGCACTGGGCGGGCCAGGCTCGTGGGGCTGGCGGGGGAGCCTCCCGCGGGAAGGGCACGGGGGCCAGGGTTGGGGGGGGGCGGGGAGCATCCCATGTTGGGGGGTGAGCCTCCCTCGGAAAGGGCCAGGGCGGGGCGGGGCGGGGGGGGGGGCAAGTCTCCCTCGGGAAGGGCCTGGGGCCGGCGAGGGAGCATCCCACGGGAAGGACCCGGGTGCCAGGGGGAAGTCTCCCGCAGGAAGGGCCCAGGGCGGCGGGGAGCCCCACTCTGTGGTGACAAGGAGGACAGACAGCAAGAGCTGGGGGGAGTCTGGAGGCTGTGTTGACTGTCAGCAGCCCGCCTCAGCACTGATTTTCTCGGGCTGTTTGAGCTCTTGGCGAGCGTGTGCTGTGACCCTGCAGGCCAGGGTCTCAGGCTCTCTGGTGATGAGCCTGGAAGCCCCCCTGGAGCCGGTCAGGACTGTGCAGTACCCTGTGGGACCTGCTCTGAACAAGTGTTCCTTCCTCACCAGCTCTAGCCAGGCCCCACGAACCTTCGTGTGGACTCGGCCTCCCCGGCCGCCACCTGTGAAGCCTTGAGAAGACTGACCTAGTTTCCAACAGCCCCTTAGCCCTGGGCCCTTCCCCAACATGCCTGCCTGAGAAAACCCAGCCAAAGGAATGCGCTGCTTGGTTCAGTCTGCAGGTAGGGCCCTGTGTCTGCGGAAGCCTAACTGTGATGGAGGCTGGCTGACCGCCCAGGGGGTTACAGGACGGCCCTCCTTCCCCACTCCTGTAACCTGCCCCTTTCCTGCCCCTCCTGAGTGCCCCCTCCCTCCCCCACCCCCTCCTCCCTCAGCACCCCCTCTGCCCGCGCCTTCCCTCATCCTGCCTTTAAAATGCTCAGTCACCTTCAAGCTGATAGACATGGAGCTCAGTTCACTCTGGGCTCTTTCCCTGTGACCACAGCATGTTCCTGAGAAAAGCCTGTCCTTACCCCTCTAATGGGAGTCTAGTCTGTTACTGCTGGATCCAAGTGCAGAGAGCCTGCCCAGCACACTCCCACCGCTGACCCCGCTGACCTGCCGTTTTCCTCTCTGAGGTTTTGGAGTAGGAGTTGGCGCTGCTTTCTTTGTTTTACTGAGTTTCAGTCTCTTCGCACGTGGCCACCGTGGTCAGCCAGGCCAGCAGCGTCCTCCATGTGGAGGTCCTAACTGCGAGCCCGTCACAGGCCAGCCTGAGCGCCTGCCCCCGGGGGTGGCCACGGGCTTTGCACCCAGTCGCCTCTTCGGGCCCAGCTGCTCTGCCTGCCCTGTGATGTACCCTGGTGTTCTCAAGGATCCGCCCTGACCTTACCCTCTTCCTGTCAACCGGGGTCTTCCCTGGAACTGTTTCCCCTTGTCCTTCACAGTGACTGCTGGCCCCTGTGCTCACCCCGCACCAGCTCTGCCACTGGCCCTGGGGAAGGGCATCACATGTCCACCCCTGCTCAGAGCCAGGCCCCTGGGACACGGGCAGTCAGGATGTTCGGTGGCCGCATCCAGGGTGCTCCAGTGACCCCTTGGACTAGAATAATGATGCTCCAGCGTTTCCTGAGCACCCTCCAGGCAGAGCATTGTGTCTGGAGCTAAGGACTCTGGGGGAGGGCTGTGCTTCTCTGCATTTCGTAGAAGCAAGAGAGTCTATAAGAGGCGAGCTAGTTCCTGAAGACCGCAGAGCAGCGGTGCTGGGTTGGGGGGAGTCCCTCCCTGAGGGGCTGCCCTCAGAGATGACCCCTTGGCACGTGTGGCCACCACGGTGACTCCACTTCATATCCGATTCCTCCTGAGCTGAAGGAACCAGTTCTCAAGCTCCCATGATGTGCTAGGCCTCCCCTCCGGCATTCACTTCTCCTTGTGGCACAACAAGCTACTGTACACTTAGCCACTCAGAATGACACCTACTGATCACCTCTCAGCTTTGGTGAACCAGGGTTCTGGACACAGTTAGCAGGTCCTCTGCTCAGGGGGTCAGCAGGCTAAGATGAAGGTGTCGGCGTGGACTGTGGTCTCACCTAGGGCTGGAGTTCTCTTCCAAGCTGCCTGGTTCTCAGGAGAACTCACTTCCCTGTGACTGTGAGACTGAGATCTGCATATTGCTGATGTCCGCTGGGGTCACTCAGCTCCCAGAGGTCACTGTCAGGTCTGAGCCAGGCAGCCCCTCCAGTCAAGGTATGGAGCTGACTTCTCCAGGCCCAGCAGAAAGGCTTCCTTATTTATGAAAGTGAAAGTCACTCAGTTGTGTCCGACTGTTTGCTACCCTATGGACTATACAGTCCATGGAATTCTCCAGGCCAGAATACTGGAGTGGGTATCCTTTCCCTTCTCCAGGGGATCTTCCCAACCCAGGGATTGAACCCAGGTCTCCCTAATCACAGGTGGAGTCTTTACCAGCTGAGCCACAAGGGAAGCCTATTCTTACTTATGGACTGACTTGATTCGGTCATGCCCACCCAGAGTGACCCCCTTTTGACTAACTCAGCGTGAGATGATTACATTGGCCAACTCCGCGTCATGTCAAGCTGCGTCACACAGATGCAGAGTGGAAGCCGGTGCAGATTGTCCCCCTAGTGGCCCCCACCCCGGGGGAGGGCGTCATGTAGAACACGTGCGCCGACGCCCCTGGGGGACCGCTTCGGAGCCCCGCCCACCACACGCCGCCTCACTGGAGTCTCCAGCTCCTGCCAGGGCCAAGGCTGACGACGTGCCTGAGAGCAGGCCGTCCTTCCCGCTTGAAAACAAAGTCGTCCCGTGGGTGTTGGACGCTGCAGGCACTCAGAGCCTGCGCGGCCCCCTCGTGTCACCTGGCAGTGGAGAGGAGGAGCAAGCCCAAGGGCACACACGCCCCCGCCCTGCACAGTCTGCCGCCAGCCTGCCCTCCGCCCCTCCCGAGGCCCCTGCGGCCTGGGCCCCAGCCCTGGCTGTGAGAGCGCAGCTGGGTCCGCACAGATGCGGGCTGTGCGCTCTCCACCCGGCCTGTCCACACTGAGCAGGCTGTCCTCCCCGCCGAGCGCCGAAGGTGGATCTCTTCCCCTCCTCTGTCAGGCCACGCACCAGAGGCAGCTGCCCCGAGACTGGAGGACGGGAATGGGAGCTCTGGCGATAGAGGTGCTGGAGGGAGCCGCTCAGCGAGATCTGAGCCCTGTCTGCAGTTCAGCGAGAGCCCAGAAGAACAGCGTCAGGTGTGAGTGAATATTCCTGTTCAGAACCTCCCAGCCGTCTGCCAGGCAGCATGCATGTTTAATCCATCATTTTTATTAAGCAACGTCTGCATGTGGGCAAGGAAGAAATCACGTTATTCAGTAGGGCCCACAGTCAAAGCCAAAGTCTTTCCTTCCTTCCTCCAACCACACTCCGAGGGGCGACCACTGGTTTGTGGTTTTCAGGTCTTCAGAGGGATCACCCTTTATGTCGTTTTGCTGTAAATCCTCAGAGATCTCCTCAGTGCCGGCTTCCAGATCTGCAACTTGGTATTCAGCCATTTCCTGCACCCCCTGTATTATCCTCATCTTTTATTATTAATGTATTATACTCATCTTTTATTTTCAATGTTTCTAAATTCCAAGGACTCATTCACAGTCTCCCATGATCCTTTTTCATAGCAATCTATTGTCATTTTAAAGCTGTATCTTCCTATAACAGTTACATATGCATTCTATGTGTATGTTTGTGCAACATGCATGTATATTTAATGCACACATGTGATTATACTATATGCATATGTAGTTATGTGTGATTTATGCCTTAGTTTTCTATATATTACATATTATCTATGTATGTGTATACATATACACACATTGAAATGAAGTCGCTCAGTCGTGTCCGACTCTTTGCGACCCCGTGGACTGTAGCCCACCAGGCTCCTCCGTCCATGGGATTCTCCAGGCAAGAATACTGGAGTGGATTGCCATTTCCTTCTCCAGGGGATCTTCCAGACCCAGGGATCAAACTATGTACATACAATATTCGTACAACATATACACATGCACTCAGTTAATAGTTGTATCCAATTACACACAATCGTCTATGTATTTTCTCCAGCTTTTTGGCTTCTCTGTCCTGCGTAATCAACTCATTCATCTCACTTTCTCCGCAGTTGGTAGTTCTCCTCACCCGTGGGGTTTCCTCTGCAGGGAGGCCTTCGGGGTTAGTACAGGTGGAGGCAAAAGGGCAGACCCTCCAGGCTGGCTGGCCAAAGGTGCTGGTGTGCAAGCTGCTGCAGCTGGTCCCAGAAGGGCTGATCTTTGCGTTCACCAAGAGCCCGGCAGGACCAAAGCCTCAGCGAAGGGCCCCCCGCCTCTCTGTTTAGCAGCAAAAGGTAGAAAGCAAGGCCCCAGCGCTGCCGTGATCCCATGGAATGATCCCCTGGCGCCCTCTGCCTCTGCGCCTGGAGACTCTGCTGTCTCCTCCCCTCTGGTGGGGACGGTGCCTGCTGACCTCTGGCTGTTACCACTTAGATCTTCTTGCTCAAACAATCTGACCCCACCTGCATTCTATCTCTCAAGATTGCCTCAAAATTCACAGCCCACTGACACCTTCCCTGAGTTCCTGCATTTATGTATTTTCTTACTTTTCAAAACTGTCTTTTCTGTCCTTTCAGTGGAACTCCCGTAGGAGGGGCAGAGCTGCCCGGGCCACACCTGCGGCAACAACCTCGTCACATCCTGCCAAGGCTGTCACCACCTCCTCTCAAGATGGACAGCATGGAGACCTGGACATAGATGCCACCTGAGGACTGGGTGTTCTCACAGAATAGGTGTGAGGGGTTGCCCTGCTTTCTCAAGGGGAGCAGAACCCAGGCCCCATTGTCAGATATTCTGATTCAGTAGGTCAGGATGAGTTCAGGACTTTAGCAAGGGCACCTGGTCATCTGATGGCAAGGCTCAGGCTAGCTTCAGGGAACCGGGCTCCTGGAGATGGGTGGTCTGGGTTTGACCCTCCTCTGTTACTTATTTGCCTTGGGAGAGTCAGTCCCGCTCCTCCAGCTGTGTAGAGAGGGAAGAGCAGCCCCTCCCTCCTAGTGGTAAAGTGCAGCAGAGGACCAGGCAGAGCAGGAAGAAGCCCCTGAGGTACCAGCATAGCCCAAGCTCCTGATCCCGTGGGGCTGGGGTGGGGAATGTCTGCTGGTGGCCCTGGGCTGCAGCCTCTCAAGTGGTGGAGTTCAAGCTGCACCACCCAGGCAGTGTCTTCATGAGACGGTGGAGCATGAGGGCAATCGAGGTCTTCACAAAGGGACTCAGGCTCAGTGCCACTTGCATCTTCCTGACAAACTTCCCAGGTCATCCTGGCTGATGCCTCCTTGGATGGCAGGCATCTTGCTGTCAGTCCTTTCAGCAGAATACCCATCTCTCACATGCTCAGATAATTTGCAATTGCTGATCTGCCGTTCTGAGGAAAACTCCCCAGGTGCATTAGAACTACACCGGATATAAAGGAAAGAGTGGCCACCTGGCCTTTGGTGGGTTGGCTGGTTGTTTGGACGGAGAGGCCATCTGCCTGGGGTGTGTATCACCCTCACTCGCACGCATGTGTGTGGGCTTGTCTAAGTGCGTTATTATAACGAGGAAGAACAAATCTGACTCCATATTAGGTTCACTTCTTTTACCCTAAACTTTGTATTCTGTTGCTTCTGCTTCAAGTTAATCACTAAAAGAATGTTGTCTCTTTCCTGAAATATACAGGGTAACCCATTCTCAAGACTCTGACCCTTAAGGATATAAGGTTTTCTATTCATATAGAAATAAAAAGTTGCAAAGCAGAGAATAATATTTGTCTTGTTGGAGGTTTACAGGAACATCATGACCTGACCTAATGGACAGCTGCAAGGACAAAGGATTCCCATACCAAGAAGTTTGCAACAACTCTCCACACCCCTCCCTCACCTTGCCTGTTAAAATGCTTTGCTGAAACTCTTCAGGAGTTTGGAGTTTGCGGAGGCATAAGCCAGCTGTTCTTGGGTGGCCCTGTGATAAAACTTTCTCTTCTCCACACTCTGACATTTTCATCTGCTGAAATGTCAGGTAACAGTATGATGGTGTGCCCGTGATGGCACCTCGCTTCTATTCAGAACCAAGTAATCTTCCTTAAATACCTGTTCTTGGTAATAGACATCTTCATTTTCTGTGCAGAAGAAACAAATAGCCACAGTGTTACTAACACTCATCTACTATTAGAGACTTAGTAAGAATAGCATCTTCATCATGAGGCAGACTTCCATGGTATTTCCAAAGGTTTTGAAGTAACCTCTGAATGCTAAGTACAAAACTGAAGCCATACACAGAACGGATCTTACTCTACTTTGAAAGATGAGAAGACATCAATTGATGATAAATCAAGTGATTAAGATGAAATGGAAAAAGTTTTCCTTTCTGATCTAACATGAAGGTCAGTGGTTGGAAAAGAAAGCTGATTTGGAATATCAGAGCAGATTTTCCTTTGATAAATTTCAAAGGAAAAGAGTGACCTTGATTTAAGCTGTCAGTATGTAGTTCTTCAAAAGAGAAGGGAGGTTGTTTCAAAATACACCCTTCTTTCTTTGATCCTGTCATGGAGCTGAAAGATGAAATACATCATAATAATATGGATGTCAGTTTAAAAAATGTCTAGAAATCATGATTTTGTCAGAGACAGGGAAGAGGGAAGGAAGGAAAAAGGGGAAAGGAAACTCACATTGAGTGTGGGGATTCTGAGAATCAGGATTCTGAGAACCAAGAGTATTTCCTTCTGGCACAATTATAGGAACATGGAACTATGAAAAAACTAGAATAATATGGAACTGTTTGTTTCCAACTCATATTTTCTGTCATTGCATTTCATATTTTAATGAACTTTTAAGGAAAATTGAGTTATCCATTTCTCTTTTTCAAATCCTATGACCTCCCCTGCCCCCACCCCCGGTGAGTCTACACTGTAAACAAAGCAGGGTTCCACGAGGAACACCAGGGCATCCTCCTCAGACCACAGGGCGCAGGGGTGCCAGAAGAGCCCAGTCCCCTGTACCACATATGGGACCCTGGTTTTGTAGGTCACAGGCAGCCCGGCCAGCTTCTGTCCACCCCTGAGCGCACTCCTGCTCCACTGGCCCCGAGGCTGAGAATGAGACCAGGGGAGGCTGCTCTCCCTGCAGGAGAGTTTTGGTGGAGCTTGAGTGCAGATCCTGAAGGCTTTTCAAAATTCTTTTCCAGTAGAAAACAGCCTCTCAGTACTCTGCTCTAACATTTTAAAATGCACACGTTTGTCTGTTGATTTAGAGTGAAGCGTCCTCACTCTGTTAACGTTGTTTCTACTCATCACTACTGTACACTGGGCTCAGTCTCTGAGAGCTACGGGCTCTCCTAGCCATTGTTCTCCTGATCCACTGGTACAATGTTTGTTACATATAATAACAGCAATAAAAACGATAATACTTCTTCAGATATAACAATATATAAAGATAACTATATACCATGACCAAGTGGGATTTATTCCAGGTAGTCAAGACTGGTTCCAACACTAGAAAATCAATTAATGTAATTCCTCACATCAAGAGATAAAGAAGAAAAACTCATGTGATATCAATAGATGCAGAGAAAGTATTTGACAAACTCCAACACTACTCATGATAAAAAAAAAAAAAAAAATTCTCAGTGAACTAGGAATAGAGGAAAAGTTCTGCAACTGAACATCTACCGAAGAACATCTACCAAAAATCCACAACAAATACTATACCTAGTGGGGAGAAACTAGAAGCTTTCCCACTGAGACAAGGAACAAGACAAGGCTGTTCCCTCTCACTGTGTTTTTCAACAACACACTGGAGTTCTAACTAGAACAATAATACAAGAAAAGAAAATACAGATTGGAACAAAGAAATAAGCTGTCTTTGTTTGCAGATGACAGTATCATCTATGTGGAAATTCTGACAGAATTGAGAAAACTACTCCTGGAATAGTAAGTGATTGCAGCAAGGTTGCAGGATACAAAGCTAATACACAAAAGTCAGTTGCTCTCCTATATGCTGGTCATAGCAAACACCCTCTTCCAACAACACAGGAGAAGACTCTACACAGGGACATCACCAGATGGTCAACACCAAAATCATACTGATTATACTCTTTGCGGCCAAAGATGGAGAAGCTCGATAAGTCAGCAAAAACAAGACCTGGAGCTGACTGTGGCTCGGATCATGAACTCCGTATTGCCAAATTCAGACTGAAATTGAAGAAAGTGGAGAAAACCACTAGGCCATTCAGGTATGACCTAAATCAAATCCCTTATGATTATACAGTGGAAGTGAGAAATAGATTTAAGGGACTAGATCTGATACACAGAGTACCTGATGAACTATGGATGGAGGTTCATGACATTGTACAGGAGACAGGAATCAAGACCATCCCCAAGAAAAAGAAATGTAAAAAAGCAAAATGGCTGTTTGAGGAGGCCTTACAACTAGCTGTGAAAAGAAGAGAAGCAAAAGCAAAGGAGAAAAGGAAAGATATACCCATCTGAATGCAGAGTTCCAAAGAATAGCAAGGAGAGATAAGAAAGCCTTCCTCAGTGATTAATGCAAAGAAATAGAGGAAAACAATAGAATGGGAAAGACTAGAGATCTCTTCAGGAAAATTAGAGATACCAAGGGAACATTTCATGCAAAGATGGGCTCAATAAAGGGCAGAAATGGTATTGACCTAACAGAAGCAGAAGATATTAAAAAAAAGGTGGCAAGAATACACAGAACTATACAAAAAAGATCTTCATGACCCAGATAATCATGATGGTATGATCACTCACACTGACCTAGAGCCAGACATCCTGGAATATGAAGTCAAGTGGGCCTTAGGAAGCATCACCATGAACAAAGCTAGTGGAGGTGATGGAATTCCAGTTGAACTACTTCAACTTCAAATCCTGAAAGATGATGCTGTGAAAGTGCTGCACTCAATATCCCAGCCAATTTGGAAAACTCAGCAGTGGCCACAAAACTGGAAAAGGTCAGTTTTCATTCCAATCCCTAAGAAAGACAAGCCCAAAGACTGCTCAAACTACCGCACAATTGTACACATCTCACACACTAGTAAAGTAATGCTCAAAATTCTCCAAGCCAGGCTTCAGCAATATGTGAACCAAGAATTTCCAGATGTTCAAGCTGGTTTTAGAAAAGGCAGATGAACCAGAGAACAAATTGCCAACATTCACTGGATCATCAAAAACCAAGAGTTCCAGAAAACCATCTATTTTTGTTTTATTGACTATGCCAAAGCCTTTGACTGTGTGGATCACAATAAACTGTAGAAAATTCTGAAAGAGATGGGAATACCAGACACCTGACCTGCCTCTTGAGAAACCTGTATATAGGTCAGGAAGCAACAGTTAGAACTGGACATGGAACAACAGACTGGTTCCAAATAGGAAAAGGAGTACGTCAAGGCTGTATATTGTCACCCTGCTTCTTTAACTTATATGCAGAGTACATCATGAGAAACGCTGGGCTGGAAGAAGCACAAGCTGGAATCAAGATTGCTGGGAGAAATATCAATAACCTCAGATATGCAGATGACACCACCCTTATGGCAGAAAGTGAAGAAGAACTCAAGAACCTCTTGAGCTTCTTGATGAAAGTGAAAGAAAATAGTGAAAAAAGTTGGCTTAAAGCACAACATTCAGAAAACTAAGATCATTGCATCCATTCCCATCACTTCATGGCAAATAGATGGGGAAACAGTAGAAACAGTGGCTGACTTTATTTTTGAGGGCTCCAAAATCACTACAAATGGTGATTGCAGCCATGAAATTAAAAGACGCCTACTCCTTGGAAGGAAAGTTATGACCAACCTCGGTAGCATATTAAAAAGCAGAGACATTACTTTGTCAACAAAGGTCCATCTAGTCGAGGCTATGGTTTTTCCAGTGGTTATGTATGGATGTAAGATTTGGACTATAAAGAAAGCTGAGCACCGAAGAATTGATGCTTTTGAACTGTGGTGTTGGAAAAGACTCTTGAGAGTCCCTTGGACTGCAAGGAGATCCAACCAGTCCATCCTAAAGGAGATCAGTCCTGAGTGTTCATTGGAAGGGCTGATGCTGAAGCTGAAACTCCAATACTTTGGCCACCTCATGTGAAGACTTGACTCATTTGAAAAGACCCTGATGCTGGGAAATATTGAAGCAGGAGAAGGGGATGACAGAGGATGAGATGGTTGGCTGGCATCACCGAATGGACATGGGTTTGGGTAAATGGACATGGGTTTGGGTAAACTCTGGGAGTTGGTGATGGACAGGGAGGCCTGGTGTGCTGTGGTTCTCAAAGAGTCGGACACTACTGAGCGACTGAACTGAACTGAACTGATACTAGCAATGACCAAGTGAAACTTAGATCGTTTTGATTTGACTTCCTAGTGCTTGAATTAAGATGTAGCTTCTCTTCTTTTTCCAGTCACGGTGTTTCGTTTCTCTGTCTGTCCGCTGCTCTCTACCCTGTCCCGTCCTCCAGCGCAGGCGAGGAGCCGAGGGCACAGATGGGCAGCCCTGCGTCCTCCCCACCCACTCCCCCAACGAGCAGCGTCCATCAGCAGGAACGGCACACAGAGCTCACTTGGTCACCATCAGCCTGGAAAAGAGTTCCAAGTCAGGCAGTGATTTACTTATTACAGTTTCTAATGAAATGTGTGCTTTTATGACCATTAAGTAGCAGATCTTAGAGTAAAGTGCAATAAATCTTTACTGTCTGAAGCACTGTATTTTCTCCTAGGAGAGCAAGGGATTAAAAAGGACATATTTTTCTCTAACTCTACAAGAGCAAAAAATAAATAGATAAAAGTGGATTCCTTTTGGGGAAAAAAAAGGACCCTGAGAATTTTAAGGTATAAAAGATGGCATTTCTAAAAAGAATGTAGTTTTTAATCATATTAAAAGAGAATTAGGATTTAACATGGAAAAATAAACACCTTTTGTGGCACCTGGATCGGCTCACAAATTCTACATTCTGAGGGCCTAATTCTGTAGAATCGTTACATTATTGTAAAGAACCCAAGTCAGATATAAATTTAGTCATTTAAGTTTCTTTTAAAGAAGTCCAGACTAATTTTCCTACTTTGGGCTTGTACCATGAGAACTTTGGGTATGATGCTCAAAGGACTCTGAATTGTTGGTGACATTTTAAATATTGTTTTTAACTAAAACAATAAAGAATGGCTCAATCTATCTGAAATTGTTGTTTAGTCGCTGACTTGTCTCTGACTCTTTTGAGACCCCTTTGACTCCTCTGTAGCCCACCAGACCCCTCTGTCCATGGGATTCTCCAGGCAAAAATACTGGAGTGGGTTGCCATGCCCTTCTCCAGGGGATCTTCCCCACCCAGGGATCGAACTCCCGTTTCCTGCATTGCAGGCAGATTCTCTACTGTCTGAGCCACCATTACTTGCTGTTTATTTGACATGTATTTTAGACTAAGGAAATGATGTTAGATAAAAGCAAATTTGAGCAATTTTCTTATTTGAGTTCAAAATGGATCATAATGTAGTGCAACATCAACAGTGCATTTGGCCCAGGAACTGCTAACAAACGTACCATCTAGTGGTGGCTCAAGAAGTCTTGAAAATAACAGGATAGCCTTGAAGATGAGGAGCATAGTGGCCAGCCATCAGAGGTTGACAGTGACCAAATGAGAGCAATCATCAATGCTGATCCTCTTTCAACTACACAAGAATTTGCCAAAGAACTCAATGTCAATCATACTATGGTTGTTTGGCATTTCAAGAAAATTGTAAAGGTGGAAAAGCTTGATAAGTGGGTGCCTCATCAGCTGACCAAAAATTAAAAAAAAAAAAAAAAAAACGAACATTGTTTTAAGTGTTGTCTTCTCTTGTTCTATGCAGCAACAGTGAATCATTTCTTGATCAGACTGTGGTGTGTGATGAAAACTGGATTTTACATGACAACCAGTGATGACCAGCTCAGTGGTTGGACAGAGAAGAAGCTCCAAAGTACTTCCCAAAGCTAAACTTGGAGCAAAAAAATGGTCACAATCGCAGTTTGGTGATCTGCTGCCCATCTGATCCATCGTAGCTTTCTAAGTCCCAGCGAAACTATTACATCTGAGGAGTATGCTCAGCAAATCAGTGGGATGCACCAAAAACTGCAATGCCTGCAGTCAACATTGGTCAACAGAAAGGGTCCAGTTCTCTATGACAACGCCTGAATGCATGTCACACAAGCAACACTTCAAAAGTTGAACGCATTGGGCTAGGAAGTTTTGCCTCATCTGCCATATTCGCCTGACCTCTCACCAACCAACTACCACTTCTACAAGTATCTTAAAAACTTTCTGTGGGGAAAACACTTCCTCAACCATCAGGAGGCATAAAATGCTTTCCAAGAGCTCTTTGAATCCAGACGCATGGATTTTTATGCTACAGAAATAAACAAGCTTATTTCTCATTGGCAAAAATGTGTTGATTGTAATGGTTCCTATTTTGATTAATAAAGATGTGTTTGAGCCTAGCTATAATGATTTAAAATTCATGGTCCAAAACTGCAATTATATTTGGACCAACCTAATATTATAAACCTTCCTTCTTTAAAGTAGGGTGGTATAGGAAAATGAAAGGGTAGCAGGCCAATGAATCAGCATAAAGTCCTGAACCAAGGGGCTATATATATATATATTCAATATAAAGCAGAACTAAGGGCAAATGGAAAAATAGAGAATAAAAATGACTTCATAAGTCAGTAAGTAGAAGAATTCTCAAATGTTGTGACAGCTGGATAGCTATTTAAACAAGTAAAATGGGACCTATGCCTCACTCTCTACACCAGACTATATTACATGTAACAGAAATTTAAATGTAGAGTTTTCAAACTATTTAAGTTCTCAAAGAGAAAAAGAGTAAACCTCTTTATCACCTGGAGTAAGAAAACCTCCCCAATTATGACTCAAAATTCAAAATGTAGAAGCAATGAAAGAAGATACCAAAAACCTTATGAAAAACCAAGATATATAAAGAGTGAAAAGAGCCCTTAACCATACGAAAAGATGGGCTTCCCAGGTGGTGCTAGTGGTAAAGAACCTGCCTGCCAATGCAGGAGACAAGAGATGCAGGTTCAATCCCTAGGTTGGGAAAAATCCCCTGGAGGAGAAAATGGCAATACACTCCAGTATTCTTGCCCGGAGAAGCCCATGGACAGAGCAGCCTGAGAGTCCATAAGGTTGCAGAGAGTCAGGCAGGGCTAAAGCAGCTTAACACACAGCACATGTGAAAGGGTGACCAACTTCACTCAAAAAGGAGAAATACAGGGAATGTGTGTGTGTGTGGAGGGTAATGGTGCTGAAATGGGTGAAGGGGGTCAACAGACACAAACTTCCTGTTACAAAATATATAAGCCTTGGGGGTATGATACACAGCGTGATGACTATGTCAATAATACTGTATTGCATAGCTGAAAGCTGTGAAGAATATATCTCAAAAGTTTACAAAAAATGTAATTATATTTGATGATAGATGTTAACTCGACTTATAGTGATGATCATTTTATAATATATACAAATATAAAATCATTATGTTATTCACCTGAAGCTAACATAATGTTATATGTCAACTATATCTCAATTTAAAAAAAAAAGAATTTGGAAAAGACATGCAAATAACATATTTTGAGAACATGTTTGAATTGTAGGTAGTTGAGTTAAAATAACTAATGTAAATATTATTTAGATTGAGATAAATGTTGACATTCAAGTTCAAGATTTCACTTATATCATCAATCTGTATTTCTCTACAAGAAACTGTGTTTATCATATAAACATGATCAATTTCAGTGAATTAGGAAAGCTGAAACATACAACTCTAAAACTATACTGAATACATAATATAATCTTTCTTCAAACCAAGAGATTTATTTTCAAACAGAAGGAACTTTTCTTATTGCTCTGATTCCAATCTAAGGAAGGGGTTGTTTCTAATAGGAGCAGTGCAGATTAGGCAAACACACCACCAGTGTCTTCACCTCACTCAAACTAGACTTCCCTAGTTGATCATGGAACATTTAGTATTGTTTAATCTGGATTCAACTGCAGAAACTTTTTCAACCTAGTGTTAAAGTCTCAACAATTCATCCCTTAGGACCTATTGCCATTCCCTGCTTTTGCAAATACAATCTTTAAATAGGAGAAGAAATCATAAATTGTCAGTGTACAAGCATTTAAGACCTCTTAATTCTGAACAAAAGAAAAAAACTAGGAGAAATACAAATGAAAACTAAGTTGACAGGAAGCAGCAAGTTCCTATTATATAGCACAGAGAACTGTATTGAATAACCTATGATAAATCATAAGTGAAAAATAATGTTTAAACAAAAGAATGTGTATAAACAGAGTAAGTCCCCTACATATGAATGAGTTCAGTTCCAAGAGCACATTTGTAAGTGCAACAAAATTAGCCTAGGTGCCCAGCTAACACAATCAGCTATATAGTACTGTACTATAACAGTTTCACAATACTTTTCATGTAAATTATACATAAAAAACAAACACTAAAAATAAAGAAAACATTTCTAATTTTACAGTACAGTGCCTTGAAAAGTACAACAGTACAACAACTGGTATACAGTGGTAGCATCGAATGAACAGGCAAGAAGAGTTAGTGACTGCAGGAGGGAGAGGAGGTGGGAGACGCTAGAGCTGAAGGGTCGTCAGCAACAGGAGACGGAGGGCGCGCTGCAATGTCACTCTGCCTGATGCTGATGACGCACGTGTTCCTGACTTTGAAAGTTCACGGCTTAAGCATTCAATGTAGGGACTTACTTGCTTTATGTGCACCGAGTCACTTTGCTGGACAGCATTGTAAATCAACTAGACTTCAGTTTTAAACAGTTTTAATCACTGAAATACCTTTAAATTGTTACTATTGTTTGACGGTGCTGGGCCTCTGCTGCGGGCACAGGCTTCCTCACTGTGGCGGCTCCTTGTTGCAGCGCCCGTGCTCTGGGCACAGGGGCTCCAGCAGCTTCAGCACGCAGGCCCTGAAGTTCTGGCACACTGGCTTAGTTGCTTGTGGCACGTAAGATCTTCTCAGACCAGGGATCAAACCTGTGTCCCCTGCATTGGCAGGCAGATGTTTATCCGCTGTACCACCAAGGAAGTCCAAAGAAAATTAAATTGAGATACCATTTCTCATCTACCAAGTTGACAAAAATCCAAAAGATTGACAACAAATTGCTGGAACGACCATGAGGAAGGGCGCCCTCTCAAATATTCGGGATGTAATGCAATACAGGGAAATTTGGCAATCTGGAGCAAAATGACATATGTATTTACTCTTGATTCTACAGTCACACTTCTCAGAATCTAACTTAAAGACACAGTTGCAAAAATGTGAAAAGAGGTAGGCAAAAGGGTATTCATTGCAGCAAAGGACCAGAAATAGTCCACATGTCAAAGTAGCAGGATTGAATATACTATGTATACCCTGAAATGGTAAAAAGGAAGGCGAGATCTGGGCAGTGGCTGTGTTAGGGTGGTTAAATTATTCTCCTGGCTTTCGTATTGATTTAAATAATTTTTCATCATAAAACCTTAAATACTACCCCTGCCTTGTTCCTCAGATTAGCCGTGGAGGAAGGTCAATAGACAAATTTCCTACTACTGAAGCAAGAACCTGAAGGTGGCCCATGCTGGTTCAGGCCCTTGCCTTCTATTTGGGAATACTGGATGTTTCTAAACTTTGAAAGGCATTGTTGTATAAGACTTACACCTGGCTGCATTACAGAGAAATATTTCGTTGCCATCACAACTCTTTTGCACTCTTTAAATTTATGAGTCTGGCGGCCCTTCAGGCTTCCATAGGCAGCCTCCACTTCAGCTGGCATCGTCCCTGCTGCCTGCTCGCAGCCACGTGAATGTTGTTGCTATAGTTTGAGATACCTCTTGCCTTCTCAGCACTTCACATCCCCCAAGTCTGTTTCTGTGTCCCTAGGCAGCACTGCTCACTGGGCAAGGGTGCCAGAAATTCAGCAGGACTGTTAGATGTCACGTCACAACAAAATACACATTCCAGTCCTTTAGCACCAGAAAGCAACCTTGTAAATAAAGAGAACTAAGGGAGATTGTGTTTATAAATAACAAGTATTAGGGAAATTGTTAACTGCTACTCATGTAGGAGGTATGTTACATTAAAATGCCAGCCACATAGTTTCACCATCCCAAGACTTTTAATCCCTATAAAATCTGGCTTGGCTCAGAGCTTGGTCCACCCGATTTGTAACTGGTATGAATAGACACTTCCATGCTAGCCTAAACACATTTCCTTTATGCTACCTAATCCTTCATTTCTTCCCAAACTCAAGAGAAGTAAATTGAAGGTAACAATTTTATCATCCTGTAGAAAATTCCCATCTAACTCATTAAAAATATATATATATCTTGGCCAGATGAACTGGCACATACTTCTCTGCACTGAAGATGTAAGAAGGATTCTAGAGGTGTAATAAAATCTGCCTTCTTCCATCCAAGATGGACGCTCTGCATGCTCAGTGTCCGGGACTGTGGGGCAGCAATTAACCTTGCTGGTCGTTTGGTCCAAGCTGGTTGATCCTAACCCAGTCAGGAGGGTGGCTGACTAAAAAGATACCAAACCTGGGATCTTCCTCTGTGAGCTTCTATCTCTACAGCAGTTTCTCAGGATGAACTCTACCTTCACACTTGGAAGGGAGCAGAGAGAGGACACAGGCAAGGAGATGGCTTTGGATGTACCACAAACCCTCCTTCTCATTCTAGAAGACCAAGAAGATCCACAGTTCTGACTCAGAGAAAGAATCATACATCAAAGCCCACCCACCTCCCCCCAGATAGAAAGGATGTGTATTTTCAAAACAAAAATATAGTGAACTAAGGTTGAAAATGATAAGGCACTGGAATTACCAAGAGGTACAGCAAACCACAAGATAACCAACGGTGAACTCAGCTTTCTAAAACTTGAAAAGTAAACATTAGGAAATATTAAGTGCAAATTAGAAATTAGGTATTTAAGAAATCTGGTTAAGGTATGGAAAATGTTCCAAAAAGAAAGAAATAAGCACCAAAGCCAGCTTTAAAGCGTCAAAAGAAAGAAGCTAGCTGAGAAATCAACAGTGGGCAAAGCAAGAGGGTAGTGAGTGTCTGGAATGATGAGATCCATTTGGAAAAATGGCTACTAGTCACAAAAATGCATGTTAAGGCAACAAAAAGAAATGTATAACTAATACATTAAAATATATATAAAGATAAAAATAGCAGGCTTTCAAGCGCTATGGAAGCTGGCTCCCTAGCGTGTAGGTAAGTAGCCCCACACCCCTTACCCTGCACTTAAAACACTTCCCCAAACAAGACAGAGCTCCCAGCTGCAGCACGGAAGAGGGAAATGGGGCAAGACTGAGCGGGAAGGGAACAGAACGAGGGTTCTGGGGAAGGGGCGTGGATGGACTCCACGGGAGGTTTTGAATTCCCCTCACGCGTGTTGTCCCATTGTCCCACGTTTCCCTGCCCCCCGCCATCTCCCGTACTGCCGTGCTCTTTGCCTTTCCTGATGGATGCGAAGGAGCAAACCATTTACTTCCTAACAATACCTGCATGGTGAGATAATATATTGATGCTAACCAGGGCGTCT
Source organism: Dama dama (assembly GCF_033118175.1). Taxonomy (NCBI): domain Eukaryota; kingdom Metazoa; phylum Chordata; class Mammalia; order Artiodactyla; family Cervidae; genus Dama; species Dama dama. The sequence goes on along the minus strand of NC_083693.1, from coordinate 12,227,976 downwards.
GCATGGTGAGATAGCGTCTTGATGTTAACCAGAGCATCCGCATGGTGAGAGATAGCGTGTTGATGTTAACCAGGATGTCTGCATGGTGAGATAGCGTGTTGATGTTAACCATGGCGTCCGCATGGTGGGATAACGTGTTGATATTAACCAGGGCGTCTGCCTGGTAGATAGCTTGTTGATGTTAACCAGGGTGTCCGCCTGGTGAGATAGCGTGTTGATATTAACCAGGATGTCTGCATGGTGAGATAGCGTGTTGGTGTTAACCAGAGCGTCTGTCTGGTGAGATAGCGTGTTGATATTAACCAGGGCGTTTGCCTGGTGAGATAGTGTGTTGGTGTTAACCGGGGTGTCTTTTCTCATGCCCCTTGTCCCATTTCAGTGGCAACCCAGAGAGTCTTGTCTTACCAGCTCCGGGACAGTGGCCAGAAGGTCAACAAAAACCTAGCACTTGTGTTTCCAAACAGACTTTTGTGGCAGAGCAAACCATCTGGTAGAGACCTCAGGGAAGCTCATGATGAAAAGTCACTGCTCTTGCACAATCCGTCGCAGGCTTGACACAGACACCAGAGCCAAGAGGAGGAGGCGGGAGGAGAGGCCACAGCGCCTGGCCAAGGGGCACGGGGTGCAGGGAGCTCCTTCAGACCTTCTCTCACGGGCTTCTTCCTGTCCTGACTTTTCCCCTTTTATTCAGACTTTCGTCACCTCTGTGTCTGTTCAGCTATCTCTCCATCCTCTGACGAACCATATCACGTTGATGTGTCTGTGTAAGTGTGTTTGCACACACATGTATGTGTTTAACAGCTTCTCATGCCTTTTTCCAACTGTCTCCCTTATTCACTCGGCAAATATTTATTGACAGCATACTCTGTGCCTGTCACGGTTCTAGGTGCCAGAGTTATAGCCATGAACATCAGACAGAGGTTTCAGCCTCCGGTCTGCACAGACTTTATGTTCAGATAGGCAGGGGGCGGTGCAGAAAGGACACACAAACAGAAGCAGCGCACAGACCTTGACGCCAGGTGACAAAGAGGCCTTTGAAGTGAACCCAGGAGAGTGACTAGGGAGGCTGCAGAGGGGCTCAGGCAGGCGGAGGTGCAGGCGAAGGGACGATCCCACCGGGGAACAGCGCACGTGGAGCTGACACGCAGCGGGCTCAGCGCGTTCGCTGCCAGAGCTGCATGTGCAGACGTGAGCCAGGAGCACAGGTGTGGCGTGGGGCTGTGGAGACAACCGAAAGCATGCTGTTGGGCTTCCCCCACCATGGAAGGTCTCTGTGAAGTCAATAGAGGGTTTCAAATAGAGGGGTAACCTCATCTAACACACAAAGATCTTTCTGTGGAAAATAGACCAGAGTGGTGGTTTCTGGGCCATCTGGCAGCAGGAGGCTAAGGCGGCATCTTCAGCGAGAAAAGACGGCTTGGGCAAGGACGCTGCAGCAAGGATGGCACGGGTGAGGAGGGCTGTGTTAGGCTGTATTCTGAGGTAGAGCCTGTAGGATTGGTAGCCAACTCTGGCTTTCCCTGAACTCTTACTTTTGTTTTACTTTCTCAAAGTTTCTCTTTGTTAACCTTTAAAAAACAAAGATCTGAACTAAATGTTGTGCATTGATTAGTCTTTCTGGAGAAGGTTTCATACCTTAATTTTAAATGCTTCTTTTGAGCATATTATAATTAACTAAGAATAAAAAATAAACCTTCTGATGTCTGTGACATAACTGCTTTTTTTATTTCTATCTGTTGCTCAATTTCTTTGATCAATGTGCCAATAGCCGTTTTTCTTATTTTCCATTCCTAATGAATGTACCTTTCTTTTCTGCATAAAGATATGAAAGATATTTTTATAGCTGCATATTAAGGAAATAAAAGGAGACATAAGAGATGTGGGTTTGATCCCTGGGTCAGGAAGATCTCCTGGAGGAGGGCATGGCAACTCACTCCAGTATTCTTGCTTGGAGAATCCCATGGACAGAGGAGCCTGGCGGACCTTAGTCCTTTGGTTCTCAAGGAGCCTTACTGAAACGACTCAGCCTGCAGGCAAGGAAATGAGTGCAACATCTGCTGCAGCAGCAGTGGACACAGGCTGCAGCGGCCGAGTATCACTTCCCACACCTCACTGCACCATCAGGGCTCTTTGGAGAAATGGTCACTCCAGGGCTAAGGTAGGAAATGTACAAGGTGAGTCTGGAGTGACATATTATCCAGGAGATGAGGGAAACTGCCAAGCACTACTGGAGTTATATTAAAAAGACTCAGAAATCAGCCTGAAGAATCCTCACGGACCAAATGCTATCTGCAGTGATTGAACAACATCAGATATGTTGACATCCATGAGTTGATTATGATACAAAACAAAAATACCAGATTGGTCATCAGAGGAGGATGCTATGGAACCAGCTCATTATTCCGTCAGTTAGTTAATAGCACTAAAATAAATAAATTAATTAAAAGATTGACTTGAATGTCAGTGTATTCAGAGGTCCTTGGGAAAGCTGATTTAACTTACTTCACTGACAGCGGCAGTTAAACAGAGTTTGATTGCCAGGAAGACTCACAGAACCCAATGGAAATGCTTAGAAATCTACAAGTTATTGCAGAAGAATCCAACATATTGCATCTAATGTTACAGTGAGGACAGGTATCACTGACAGATTTTGTTCCCCTGCAAGGCATCCAGAAAGATTAGCAGCAGCCTATGCTCCCTCTGAAAGGGTTGCAGTCAGCACACGTTCGCTGTGTGGTCGGGAAGCAGAAGGCTGGAGAGGCAAGTGCTAACTAAGCCTGCTAACAAAGCAGAGCAAAGATGTCAGATGGGGGGGGTGAAGTGTAAAAGACCCCAGAGACCACAGCGGGGGACAGAGGCTGACGACTGTTCCATCGCGTGGAACTGTATTCCATCGTATATCACATTGTGAGGTTTTCCACTTTTTAGCTATTTGGAATAAAGTTTTAATCAACAAGTCTTTTTTTGTGTGCACGTATTCTCATCTCTTTAGAGTAAATGCCCAGGGTTAGAGTTGCCAAACTCTACATGAAACTATGCGTAAAACTCCACCTATGGCTGATTCATGTTGAGATTTGAAGAAAATAGAAAAATTCTGTAAAGCAATTATCCTTCAATAAAAAATAAATTTAAAAAAATGATCAAGTATTATTCCAAAGTGGTTGTCCTGGTTTTGCACCCCCTCCAGCGATGGTGGAGGGTCTAGCTGCCCCCACCCTCAGCTCGCATTATGCTGACGATGCCTTTCATGCGAGCCTTCCTGGTGAGCATGCAGTTGCACCATCTGGGCCTGGAGTTTTCTTTATGAGAACTTAATACCTTTCTTCAGTTTATACAGACATATTTGGATTTCTTATTCATCTTGTATTAGTTTGGGAAAATTGTTTTTCAAGGAAACTTTTCATTTCATCTAATCTGTTGACTATACTGCATAAAGTTATTTGCAATGTTTCCTCATCACTCTTTTAATACCTGGAAGTTTGTAGTGATAATGTAATTCCATTTAACGTCTCTTTTCTGTGCTATTGTTGTCATATATTTTAAATTCACTTAAGTTATAAACTTCACAATAAATTGGTATCAGGTTTGCTTAAACAATAGTTTGCCTTGTAAAGATATTAAGAAATGAAGACTATTATGGAGTCTCGAGCATTTTGCATTTATTATATCCAATATTTTTCATTGCCTTCTGCTGATTTGGATTTCCATCTGGTTCACTTCCCTTTAGGCTGAAAAATTCCTTTTAGTTTCTCTCTCTTTTAATTCAGGTGAGCCAGTGATGAATTCTTTAGGCTTTTGTTTATCTTCAACTCTGTTTATTTCCCCTATATTTTGACAGATTTCTGCTGGATATAGAATTCTGAATTGAGGGTGTTGTTTTGTTTTTTTCTTCCAGGGTTTTAGAATATTTATCTCCTGGTCTCCATTTTTCTAAAGAGAAGTATCTGTCTTTCATATCATACCTCTATTTGTAATGCGTGTTTTTCTCTGGCTGCTTTCAAGATTTTAAAAATCTCTTTTTCTTGATTTTCAGTTTAACTCTGATGCCTAGTTATATTTTTCTTTTACACCTCCTGCCTAGAGTTTTCTGAGCATCTTGTAAGCTTATGGAAGCTTATGCTTGTACCAAATTTGGGAAATATCTGGCCACCATTTTCTCAAATATTTTTCTTGCCCTATTGTCTTTCTGTCATTTTCTGAAACTCCAGTTACACATATATTAGGCCACTGAATATTGTCCTAAAGATTAATGACACTGTACTTACTTTTAGAATATATTTTTCCCTGTTATTCAGATCAGGATAATTTATATTTAGCCACCTCTATATGTGCTGAGAACACTTCTGTCATTGTCAATCTTCTGTTAAGCTCATCCAGTAAAATTTCCATTTCACAATAAAATACCATGGTTGAGGTTTTTTCTTCCACATCTACTGCTTCCCCTGGAGGTGTCAAAAACCTCACCTCTGTTTTGGAAGGACATACACATGACCTGTGCTATTGAACAGGAAAGAAAGTCTGCTAGGACAGCTCTGAGCAAGCTCAACTTCATAGTTGGACATAGGGAAAAACACTCTGTGGGGAAACTTATGATAGCAATTGAGAATAGCAAGTCTATACATCAAGGCAAAGAGCAAAATGCTGTTCAGTGGCACGGGGCACATATGTGTTCTTCCAAAACAGAGGTGAGGTTTTGGTACCTGAAGGGGCAGCAGTGGGTGTGGAAGAGAAACTTCGGCTGTAGCCTTTGACCGTGGCTGGAAGGAGATGATGCTCTGTCGTTTGTCTCCCTGTTCAACAGGGCCTTCAGGGGACAAAGCCCCATTCCAGCGTCTGTCAAGTAGTATATCAACCACTGTTTGTTGCTTGTCTGCAACAAAATTAGGAAGAAAATGTTATGTCAACTTGCTTTCTTCATTGAGCAGGTTTTGTCTAATTAACAGTGAACCAGTTAATCCAGAACACACTTTAAGAAGCACAATGTGTCCTTGTAATCTTGACAGTTATAACAGTGTGTGATACATAGTAGGTGCTTAATAATTATTTATTCACTTTATGAAACAGTTTTCTGCATGGACTGGTTGATTTTTAGATTAATCATAAGAGGACTCAGGCCTTGTTGGGAAAGCAGTTCTCTTATAAGACATTTTCCTCTCAACAATTCCTACACTAGTAAAGCAGATATTACTTTCTGTATCTGAATTGAGATCCTGAATGTGGGAGACCTGGGTTCAGTCCCTGGGTCAGGAAGACCCTCTGGAGAAGGGAATGGCAACCCATTCCAGTATTCTTTGCCTGGAGAATTCCGTGGACAGAGGAGCCTGGCAGGATCCATGGGATCTCAAAGAGTTGGACATGAACGAGTGACTAACACTTACACTTTTCTTTGATCAGTCAACCTATTATCTATCTGGATCTAATGATCAGTCAATTTATTATCTATCATAAAGATAATATGCTGTTTATCCAAACATGAATTTGGTTAATCTATAAGGTAAAATTTCTTTCTTCATTGCCTGCCCATCCTCTTATAGCCTAGTCAAAGCAAGCATTTACTCAGTAAATAATTAACTGGTCTCACCTCTTCAGGGTTGCTATGGGTTACATTGTGTCTTCCATCCCCACCCATAATTTAAATGCTGAAGCCGTAACTCACAGTAACACAGAATGTAACCTAATTTGAAAATAGTTGTCGCAGTCTAATTAGTTAAGATGAAGTCATACTAAAGAAGGTGTCCCTAACCCAGTATGACTCACGTCTTTATAAAAAGGGGAAGTTTGGAGACAGACATGCACACAAAGAGAGCACCATGTGAAGATGAAGGCAGAGCTCTGCAAGACAAGGAATGTCAGAGACGGCCAGAACGCCTGCAGCAGCTGGGGGAGGCCAGGGTTGGAGTTCCCCTCACAGCTCTCGGACGGAGCCAGCCTTGCAGACCCTCAGTGCTAGACTTTCAGTCAGACTGGGGGATAGTACCATGTATTTCTGTACCCTGGGCTGGGGTACTTTTCATAGCAGTCTCAGCAAATTGATACATTTAGTTCAGATCTTTGTATTGTAAAAGTTAAAAAACAGAAACTGAGAAAGCAAAACATCTGTAAGAAAATAATACAGAAGTTCTACTATACTCTTCAGTATTAACATCTTATATAACTATAGTACAATATCACAACCAGAAAATTAACATGAATAAAATTCATTAGCTTTATTCAAAGTTCCCCATGCATTCATGTTTTACACTTACTCATGTGTGTGCAGGTATGTATGTGTATTTAATTCTATGCTATTTCATTGCATGCATTCTGTTCAGTTCAGTTCAGTCGCTCAGTTGTGTCTGACTCTTTACGACCCCATGGACTGCAGCATGCCAGGCCTTCCTTTCCATCACCAACTCCCAGTCTACCCAAACCCATGTCCATTGAGTTGGTGATGCCATCCAACCATCTCATCCTCTACTGTCCCCTTCTCCTCCTGCCTTCAGCCTTTCCAGCATCAGGGTTTTTCCAGTGGAAAGTTGCACATGTAGATTCATGTTTCCACTGCTACAGTCAAGATTCAGGATAGGTGCATCACAAGGACCCCTATGGATACCCTTTTCTAGCCAAAGCCACTTTCCTTCTTCCTGCCTCCCAAACTACTGGCAACTACATTGGTTCTCCATCTCCAGAATTTCATCATCTCAAAAATGGAATGGAATCACACAGTATATAACTTTTTTTTTTTTTTTTTTTTGAGCAGAGAAAGGTTTATTGCGGAGCTGAGCAAGAACAATGGGGGAGATCCTACTCAAAAGGCCGGAACATCAGTATGTACCTTTTAGAGATTGGCCCTTTTTTCACTAAACATGATTCTCTTGAGATCCATCCAAACAGTTGTGTGCATCAGTAGCTCATTTCTTTTATTGCTGAGCAATTAAATCCATGATGCGGATGTACCATCATTCGTTTATCCATTCACCTGTTATAGGAACTTGGTTTGCTTCCAGTTGCCAGCTATTATGAATAAAGTTGCTGCTGTGAACATTTGTGTGCAGGTTTTATGTGAATGCAAGTTTTAATTTACTGGGGATAAATGCCTAGGAGGGAAATTGCTAAACTGCAGGGTAAGCACTTGTTTAGTTTTCTAAGAAATTGCTTTATTACATATAAAATGTGCCAAGCAATAATTTTGCTCAGTATCACTCATATTTTTGCTCTGTAAAAGCAGTGGTGTTCTGTATTCAGTCTTCTAGAACCTACTATTTCCCTTAACAGTAGGCTTCAAAGACTCCTCCACTTTATTTCATGTATCTGCAGCTTATTTATTTTCTTAGCCCTGCTGTTTTTCACTTTGTGGCTATATGACTGCCCACAGTCAGTGGTGGAACACGTTGCTCTGATTGTGAACAAAGACACCATTTACTAATGAAATGTTCACTAGCAATGTTTTATTTTTGGACAGATTCTTAGAGATCAGGGTGCTGAGATATAAGAACTTTGAATGTGAAAATTCCAGATGAAATACCAAATCACTAATCAAAGTGGATGTTCCAATATATAAGTCCACAGGTGATGTTTAACAGTTCCTTCTAGAGAGAATATGGAGAAAAGGGAACCCTACTACACTGTTGGTGGGAATGTAAATTGGTGCATGCATTATGGAGAACAGTATGGATATTCTTAAAAATCTAAAAACAGAGTTACCATGGGCTTCCCTGGTAGCTCAGCTGGTAAAAGAATCCACCTGCAATGCAGGAGAACCCAGTGTGACTCCTGGGTCAGGAAGATCCCCTGGGGAAGGGATAGATTACCCACTCCAGTATTCTTGGGGTTCCCTGGTGGCTCAGATAGTAAAGAATCATTTACAGTGTGGGAAACCTGGGATCAATCCCTGGGTTGAGAAGATCCCTTGGAGGAGGGCATGGCAACCCTCTCCAGTATTCTTGCCTGGATAATCCCCAGGGACAGAAGAGCCTGGTGGGCTACAGTCCATGAGGTCGCAAAGAGTCAGACATGATTGAGTGACTAAGAACAGCATTCGATTGAGCAATCCCACTCCTGTGCCTATATCTGCAGAAAATTCTAATTCAAAAAGACACATGCACCCTGATTTTCATTGCAGTCCTATTTACAGTAGGAAGTGACCTAAATATTGCTAACCCTAAATGTCCACTGACAGATGAATGCATAAAGGAGATATGGTACATATATATAATGGAATATTAACCATAAAAAAGACTGATTATAATGCCATTTGCAAAAATAAGGATGGATCTAGAAATGGCACAGGGAACTATGTTAAATATCTTGTAATAACTTTTAAATGGAAATGAATCAGAAAAAGAATATAAGCATGTAACTGAATCTCTTTGCTGTATACTTGAAACTAACACAACATTGCAAATTAAGTATGCGTGCGTGCATGCTAAGTCACTTCATTAGTGCCCAACTCTTTGCGACCCTATGACCCTATCAGGCTCCTCTGTCCATGGGATTCTCCAGGCAAGAATATTGGAGCGGGTTGCTATGCCTTCCTCCAGGGGTTCTTTCTGACTCAGGGATAGAACCCATGCCTCTTACATTTCCTGCGTTGGCAGGCGGGTTCTTTACCACTAGCGTCAAATGGTATATTTCAATTTAAAAAATACTGATTAAAAAAAAGTTTCATTCACATCCTCAAAAGTCTTGTTTGGCTTTTTAACTTTCGTCAATGTAATAGGTTATTAATTTCTTATCTCTAAAATTTTTTATATTTATATTCATTTATTCTTCAGTTCAGTCACTCACTGTGTCCAACTCTTTGCAACCCTGTGGACTGCTGCATAACAGGCTTTCCTGTCCATCACCAACTCCTGGAGCTTGCTCAAACTCATGTCCATCAAGTCAATGATGCCATCCAACCATCTCATCCTCTATCGTCCCCTTCTCCTCCTGCCTTCAATTTTCCCAGCATCAGGGTCTTTCCCAATGAGTCAGTTCTTCAGATTACTTCAGTTATTTATCTCCAATTTGTCAAGTCAGGAGAAAAAAAAGCAAATCCACTTGGAATTAGTTTTAAATATGCACAAAATCAACAGGTTAATTTGAGAGGTGCACAAAGGTATATGGCATACTTCTATATTTATTCAGATCTTTCTTTATCACCTCAGTAAAAGGTCACATTGACTAGCCACATGTTCACATGTTCTTCATCAGTAATATGGGGATGAAAATCCTTCTGTCTCAGGGCAGGAGGATGGAGATAAAGTCTATAAAGTGAGCAAAACATGCTGAGCAGGTGTTACCTGCTCCCCAAAGGTTAACCATAACTGCTGCTTTTGTTGGGATTCCTTACACATATTTGCTTACATTTCAAGCTGACTTTTAATATTTTTCATTCAGTTCAGTTCAGTCACTCAGTCATGTCCAACTCTTTGCAACCCCATGGACTGCAGCACACCAGGCCTCCCTGTACATCACCAACTCCCAGAGCTTGATCAAACTCAAGTCCATCACGTCGGTGATACCATCCAACCATCTCATCCTCTATCATCCCCTTCTCCTCCTGCCTTCAGTCTTTCCCAGCATCAGGGTCTTTTCCAATGAGTCAACTCTTCCCACCTGGTGGCCAAAGTGTTGGAGTCTGAGCTTCAGCATCAGTTCTTCCAATGAATATTCAGGACTGATTTCCTTTAGGATTGACAGGTTGGATCTCCCTGCAGTCCAAGGGACTCTCAAGAGTCTTCTCCAACACCACAGTTCAAAAGCATCAATTTTTTGGCGCTCAGCTTTCTTCACAGTCCAACTCTCACATCCATACATGACCACTGGAAAAACTATAGCCTTGACTAGACGGACTGTTGTTGGCAAAGTAATGTCTCTGCTTTTAAATATGCTGTCTAGGTTGGTCATAACTTTCCTTCCAAGGAGTAAGCATCTTTTAATTTCATGGCTGTAATCACCATCTGCAGTGATTTTGGAGGCCCCAGAAATAAAGTCAGCCACTGTTTCTACTGTTTCCCCATCTACTTCCCATGAAGTGATGGGACCAGATGCCATGATCTTAGTTTTGTGAATGTTGAGCTTTAAGCCAACTTTTTCACTTTCCTCTTTCACTTTCATCAAGAAGCTTGTTAGTTCCTCTTCACTTTCTGCCATAAGGATGGTGTCATCTGCATATCTGAGGTTATTGATATTTCTCCTGGCAATGTTGATTCCAGCTTATGCTTCATCCAGTCTAGCATTTCTCATGAAGTAATCTGCTGCTGCTGCTGCTAAGTCGCTTCAGTCGTGTCCGACTCTTCACGACCCCATGGACTGCACCCCACCAGGCTCCTCCGTCCATGAAATTTTCCAGGCAAGAGTACTGGAGTGGGTAGCCATTGCCTTCTCTGATGAAGTACTCTGCATATAAGTTAAATAAGCAGGGTGACAATATACAACCTTGATGTACTCCTTTCCCAATTTGGAACTTGTTTCATGTCCAATTCTAACTGTTGTTTCTTGACCTGCATACAGATTTCTCAGGAGGCAGGTAAGATGGTCTGGTATTCCCATCTCTTTCAGAATTTTCCACAATTTGTTGTGATCCACACAGTCAAAGGCTTTGGCATAATCAATAAAGAAGAAATAGATGTTTTTCTGGAATTCTCTTGCTTTTTCAATGACACAGCAGATTTTAGCAATTTGATCTCTGGTTCCTCTGCCTTTTCTAAATCCAGCTTGAACATCTGGAAGTTCTCAGTTCACATACTGTTGAAGCCTGGCCTGGAGAATTTTGAGCATTACTTTACTAGCTGTGAGATGAGTGCAATTGTGCAGCAGTTTGAATATTCTTTGTCATTGCCTTTCTTCTGGATTGGAATGAAAACTGACCTTTTCCAGTCCTGTGGCCACTGCTGAGTTTTCCAAATTTGCTGGCATATTGAGTGCAGCACTTTCACAGCATCATCTTTCAGGATTTGAAATAGCTCAACTGGAATTCTATCACCTCCACTAGCTTTGTCTGTAGTGATGCTTCCTAAGGCCAACTTGACTTCACATTCCAGGATGTCTGGCTCTAGGTAAGTGATCACATTACTGCGGTTATCTGTGTCATGAAGATCTTTTTTGTACAGTTCCTCTGTGTATTCTTGCCACCTCTTCTTAATATCTTCTGCTTCTGTTAGGTGCATACCATTTCTGTCCTTTATTTTGCTCATCTTTGCATGAAATCTTCGCTTGGTATCTCTAATTTTCTTGAAGCAATCTCTAGTCTTTCCCATTTCTATTGTTTTCCTCTATTTCTTGGCATTGATCACTGAGGAAGGCTTTCTTATCTCTCCATTCTATTCTTTGGAACTCTACATTCAAAAGCCATCTTTCCTTTTCTCCTTTGCCTTTAGCTTCTTTTCTTTTCTCAGATATTTGTGAAGCCTCCTCAGACAATCATTTTGCCTTTTTGCATTTCTTTTTCTTGGGGATGGTTTTGATTACTGCCTCCTGTATAATGTCATGAACCTCCGTCCATAGTTCATCAGGCACTCTGTCTATCAGATCTAATCCCTTGAATCTATTTGTCACTCCCACTGTATAATCATAAGGGATTTGATTTAGGTCATACCTGAATGGTTTACTGGTTTCCCCTACTTTCTTCAATTTAAGTCTGAATTTGGCAATAAGGAGTTCGTGATCTGAGTCCCAGTCAGCTCCCAGCCTTGTTTTGCTGACTGTATAGAGACTCTCCATCTTTGGCTGCAAAGAATATAATCAATCTGATTTTGGTGTTGACCATCTGGTGATGTCCATGTGTACAGTCTTCTCTTTTGTTGTTGGAAGAGGGTGTTTGCTATGACCAGTGCATTCTCTTGGCAAACTCTGTTAGCCTATGACCTGCTTCATTTTGTACTCCAAGGCCAAATTTGCCTGTTACTCCAGGTAGCTCTTGACTTCCTGATTTTGCATTCCTGTCCCCTATGATGAAGAGGACATCTCTTTTGGGTGTTAGTTGTAAAAGTTCTTGCAGGTCTTCATATTTTTCATTAGGTATCTTATTTATCCTAAAGATGATGTCCATTGGTGATTCATAACATTTTCTAATTGGCTTTTACTTGTACATGAGAAACCTACTGATTGTATGTTTTTATCTAGCAGTTGGCCATATTACTTAACTGTTCTTTTGGGTACAAACTGTGATGTTGCAAAGATGATAAACTATGCCTTTTTCTTTTCCAATGTTTATACCTATAGCCAGTACTATAAGATGTATTCATACATATATACAGTTGTGTCCAATTCTTTGCAATGTTGTGGACCATAGTCCACTAGACTCCTCTGTCCATGGATTTCTCCAGGCAAGAATACTGGAGTGAACCTCTGGTTCCTCTGCCTTTTCAAAATCTAGCTTGTTGCTATGCTCCTCCTCAGGGGATCTTCCCCACTTGGGGATTAAACCCCACGTCTCCTGCATTGGCAGGTGGGTTCTTTACCATTAGCACCACCTGTGAAGCCCAGTACTATAGGGCAGTAAACTGTAAATAAACTATAGATAGTTCCTTTGCAATTCTACTTTCTGATTTCAATCTCTTTTGCTAGCCTTATTTCGCTGTTTGGTCTCTAAGTCATGACTCTTTCTGACCCCATGGAGTGCAGCAGGCCAGGCTTTCCTGTCCTTCTCTATCTCCTAGAGGTTGGTCACACTCTCGTCCATTGAGTTGGTGATGCCATCCAACCATCTCATCCTCTGTTGTCCCCTTTTCCTCCTGCCCTCAATATCTACCAGCATGAGGGTCTTTTCCAATGAGTCAGCTCTTCACATCAGGTGGCCAAAGTACTGGAGCTTCAGCTGCAGCATCAGTCCTTCCAGTGAATATTCCTTTAGAATTTTTTGGTTTGATCTCTTTGCAGTCCAAAGGACTCTCAAGAGTCTTCTCCAACACTACAATTCGAAAGCATCAATTCTTCCCCACTCAGCCTTCTTTATGGTCCAACTCTCACACAGCTTTAACTATATGAACCTTTGTTGGCAAAGTGATATCTCTGATTTTTCTGCACTATCTAGGTTTTGTAACAGCTTTTCTTCCAAGGAGCAAGAGTCTTAATTTCATGGCTGCAGTCACCATCTGCAGTGATTTTGGAGCACAAGAAAATAAAATTTGTCACTGTTTCCTCTTTTTCCTCATCTTTTTGCCATGAATTATGGTACCAGATGCCATGATCTTAGTTTTTTGAAAGTTGAGTTTTAATCCTCCTCTTTCATGTTTATCAAGATGCTCTTTGGTTCCTCTTTGCTTTCAGCCATTGGAGTGGTATCATCTGCATATCTGGGATTGTTATTTTTCCTGGCAACCTTGATTCCAGCTTGGGCTTCATCCAGTCTGGCATATCACCCAATGTACTCTGCATATAAGTTAAATAAGCAGGCTGACAATGTATAGCCCTGTTGTACTCTTTTCCCAATTTTGAACCAGTTAGTTGTTCTTTGCTCAGTTCTGTTTCTTCTTTACCTGATACAGGTATTGCAGGAGACAGGGATGGTCTGGTATTCCCATCTCTTTAAGAATTTTACACAGTTTGTTGTGATTCACACAGTCAAAAGTTTTAACATAGTCAATGAAGCAGAAGTAGATGTGTTTCCGGAATGCCCTTGCTCTTTTTATGATCCAACAGATATGAGCAACTTGACCTCTGGTTCCTCTGCCTTTTCAAAATCTAGCTTGTACATCTGGAAGTTCTTGGTTCATATACTGCTAAAGTCTAGCTTGAAGAATTTTGAGTGTTACCTTGCTAGCACGTGAAATGAGCACAACTGTGAGGTAGTTTGAGCATTCTTTAGCATTGCCTTTCTTCAGGATTGGAATGAAAACTGACCTCTTCCAGTCTTGTGGCTATTGCAAAGTTTTCCAAGTTTGCTAGGATTTGCAATAGCTCAGCTGTAGTTCCATCACATCCCCTAGCTTTGTTTTCAGTAATGGTTTGTTTGTAGTAATGCCTCCTAAGGACTACTTGACTTCACACTCTAGCCTTGTTGAACAAATTTAAAAGATGTTAGTATTTTTTTCTATACTCTATTATGAATAAAAGTTAATCTGTTTTGAAGTTTCAGCAGAGTTTGTCTGTTAAATGTGCTTCTTTGAGTGCTTTCGAAGGATGGATTTCTGAGGACAATTTCAAGATCTTCTGGGGCTGATTAATGTATTCAAAATGTTTTCTTAGCAAAACATGTAACCCACAAGAGATCAATTTCCAAAATATACAAGCAGTTCACAGAGCTCAATATAAAAACAACAATCCAATAAAAATGCAGGCAGAAGATCCATATGTATCTTTCTGCAGAGAAGACATACAGATGACCTAGAGACACATGCAAAGATGCTCAACATGGCTACTTGTTATTGTTGCTCAGTCATTCATGTTCCAGGGAGGTTGTCTTCACGTGCGATATTTCCTGATTTCAGGTGTCAGCATGTCCTTCATTGACTGTTTCTCAAGTAACTTTAATTCAAAATAACCAATGTGTCAAAGTGGCATATTCCCCTCCCTCTCATCCCCAAGTGATTAATAACTAAACTCTTAAGTGTTACTCTTGGTTCACCTCACTTTCCTCCTCCAAATATCCAACCTCTCGGCCAATCAATCAGCTCCACCCAGAAGACACACTTGCTCTTTTTCTGCTGTCCCCCCACTGCCTGGGCCTAAGCCACCTCCTAGTGAATCCACTGACCTGCCTGCTCCCTGGGGGCTCCTAACCCATCTTCCACCTTTCAAAAGGGAAAACCAGACTCTTATTTCATGTCTCTGCTTGGGGCACTCCGTGACTTCCTGCTGCCCTTGAAGCAAATCTGGAGAAATCCGTCCTCTCCAAAAGCCCAGGCCCGGCCTCGCTGTCCTCACCCGCAGCTCCTCTGAGACCTGATGTCCTGGCTGGGCCTTCTGCTGAGCTGGGCCACGTGCGCCCGGTCACCTGCCTGCTGAACCCCGGTTCCCGGGAAGGGTGACCACCTACAGCATTGTCCGCTACGGCTCTCCTCCTGCCTCAGGAACTCAGGCTTCCAGCTGCACACCCCGACTCCCTTCTCCCTTTCAGACCCCACCCAGGCCACCAGCAGAGCCCGCTTGCTTGAGCAGCCACTTCGCAGCTTCCACTTCGGCCACACCCACCCGGGCCACCTCCAAGGTCACTGCCACGGCCTCTGACAGCCTCTCTGCTGCTTCCACCCCTCTGCGTCCTCTTCACACAAATGCCAATGATCTTTGCAAAGCTGAACCCAGTCTCATGGGGCTCCTGCCCGTTCCGCTTCTCACCAGGGCCTCAGGGCTTGCAGCAGCCCAGCCCCAGGCCCCTTTGCCAGGCCCACCTGCAGGCCTGGAACCCACTCTTGCTGCAGTTGGTGTCTCCTCCCCCAGACAGCCGCGCAGCTTCCTTCCTTGCCTCTCCTCGGGGCTGCCTGGAGAAGGCCGCCCGACTGCCCTAGCTGCGGGGAGCCGAGCACGCCTCCTGCGGGCTCGCTGTGCCCACCTCATCCTGTGCCGCCTTGTGGGAGCTCCCCAGGAGCACCCAGTGTTCCTGAGAGCAGGGCTTAGCGGTGTGCCCAGAGTCTTCTTTAGGGGCTGCCTCTGTCATAGGAAACGGATTCCAATACACGTGTGCGGGGTGGGGTTTTGTGATACCAGCCAGGTGTCCGACAGTTCACTCAATTCTGACACCATCTGCCTGCAGGGAGTGTGTGATCCCACAGGGTGAGGACTGAGTCTCACAAGACTGCCCACACTTCAATCTCCAATCCAAGTTCCTGTTTGTCAGCTGTGCTTCTGACAAGCATTCAACTGCAGATTCTAGCCATAGACGGGCAGTTCAGTTGATTTGCTAGAGTGGCTCACAGAACTCAGGAAAACATTTTACTTACTAATTACCAACTTATTATAATCAGATATAACTCAGGAATAGCCAGGTGGAAGAGGCATGGGGCAAGGTGTGGAGGAAGCACTGATACACGCCCTTTTAGAGCCCTCGATGCTCCCAGAATCACATGATCACCGTCTTTGAAGCTCCCCAAACCCAGTCCTTTGGGTTTTTATGGTGGTTTCATTACAGAGTCATGATTAAAACCTGAGGTTATTGGTGATTGATTCAACCCCCAGGCTCCCTCCCCTCCCCAGGGGTCAGGGGGTAGGGCTGAAAGTTCCGACCTCTAACCACATGGATGGTTCCCTGGCAACCAGCCTCCATCCTCAGGGTCTTTCCAAAAGTCACTTAACATCAACCCAGGTCGGGTTGAAAGGGGCTTGTTATGGATATCAAGACACATTTATAGCTCTTATCACTAAGGAAATTCCAAGGGATTTAGAAACTCTGTACCAGAACTGGAGACAAAGAACAAATGGTGTTGTCTTGTTGTAGCATGCCAGGCCTCCCTGTTCCTTACCATCTCCCAAAGTTTGCCCATGTTCATGTCCGTTGCATCAGTGATGCCATCTATGGTACCATCACAGTATCACACTGCCTCTTCTACTAGAATGTTAGATTCATAAGACAATTCTCCCCTGTGGCTTCAGTGCCTAGAACAATGCCAGGCACACAAAAGGTGATGAAGTATTTGCTGAGTGAGGACAATGAAAGCCACTTTCCAGGGGCCAACAGCAGGGCCTCCTTAAAGCTCAGGGATCCAGATGGCCATCCCAGGAGTCCATCCAAGCCTCATCCTGGCCTAGGAAGCTGAGAGTCTGAGAGTTTAGCTGACAGAAGCCATCTGAGCCCAAAACCCCTACAGAGCCACCTAAGAGAGGCTTATATACCACTGCACATATGTCAGAACAGAAGTAACCCCATGAGGTTCATTGGGTCACGCAGTGTGGAAACCTTCCAGGAGACCACATGACCTAGGCCTTAGTGGAAATACTGAAATGGGATTGATGAAGAGAGGTGGGGAGAGGTTCCAGGCCTCGGGAGCAGTGTGACTCACAGAATCTTGGAACCTTAGAGTGGAATGTAGATGGGGATGAAGAAGGCCTGTTCTGAGGAGGGTAAGGAGACCTCTCCCTTGGGCCTGGTGGGGACGAGGGCGGGGCAGAGTCAAACCAGCAAGTTGGTGCCAGTTCCCCTAAGGGCCTCAAGGAACCTCTGCCTGAGGAGCCAGCCTTTGACTCTGTAAGCTCCCGGGTAAGGAAATAAAGCAAAGTAGTCAAGGAGGGCAAGTAACTGTTTTGGCCCCCTGGGGACTGACTGTAGCCTGGAGACTGGAAAGCAGAGAGACCCACTCTAAGGCCCCGGGAGGGCTGGGAAGTGGAGAGGGCCAGCAGGCTCTGGGACCTCGGCAAGCTGGTGGATGGAGGAACATGTGGATCTGTGAGTTAATCACTGGAGACCAGGGAAACTGGTTCTTGGTGGGCTGTTAACATTCAATTTGAGATGACACTGGCCCACTGTGAGATCTGATTTCTTTCCTGGAAAATGCAGGCATTTCAGTCAAACTTTAATCTGGGCCTCTACACATCTACCCAGTACTCCCAGGAATGCAGGGAGGGAAGAGCCTTGATCTGTGACACAGACTTTCTTAGTACCTCCCTCAATCTGGATTCTAGTAAAGACTGTGCTCCGTGCCAAGGTTCCCTAAGTAGAGGTGTGAGCCCTTGGCCTGGCTGGATGGGGTATAGGCCAGGGTACAGAGGTGAGGACCATCCAGAGAGAGGGGCATGGGGAAGAGGTAAGTGATTTACACCAAGCCAAGAAAGTGACTTGTCAGCAGGCACCCAAGGGAGGGACCCAGGCCAGGCCAGGCTGCTGAGTTGGTCCCCTGGGAGATGACAGAGCGCTCCAGAGCAGGGAGAGACATGAGGTGCTGGCTTGCAGGAGGAGGAGGAGGCGAACAGTTCCCTGAGTCCAGACAGGCAGCACCCAAACGTGCTTATCTTGTTGTAGGAAAGGGGACCCCTTCCAGGGCCCGAAACTGGGCTCTTGTCTAACACCCAAAAATGAATTGTCCAAGTAGACCCATCTGATGACAAAGCAAGAGACTTTATTGGGAAAGGGTGCCTGGGGGCAGAGCAGGAGGTGAGGGGACCCAGGAGAACAGCTCTGTCACATGACTCTCAGTCTGGGGTTTTATGGTGATAGGATTAGTTTCCGGGTGGTCTTCAGCCAATCATTCTGACTCAGTCCTTCCTTGTGGTCCACGTCTTGTTCAGCCAAGATGGATGCCAGTGAGAAGGATTCTGGGAGGTGGTCGGACAGGTGGGGTCTCCTTTTGACCTTTCCCCGAACTCTTCTGGTTGGTGGAGGCTTATTAGTTCTCTGTTCCTTACCAGGACCTCCTGCGGTAAAACAACTCATGCAAATGGTGACTATTAGGGTGCCTGGCCAGGGTGGGCGGTTTCAATCAGTGTGCTTCCCCTAACAGTCTCACTTGAATTCCCAGCCATGGTCTGCTGGGCAAGAAATCCCTGCTTCTCACACTTGCACTTTTAAAGGGGAAGACAAGAGAGTCAGGGCCGATGCTGACCTCCGGGCTTGCCCGCTTGGGACGCACCGGACCTTCTGCTGGTCCGCCCCGCCCGCGCGGCCCTCGCTGACGCCCGGGGTCCTGCAGGGCGCCCTCTGCGGCCACAGCCTCCTGTCCCCCACCACCCCCAGCAACCAAAGCCCCGTCGTCGTCCGGGTCAGAGAGGCCACTGCAGGGCCAGAGCGCAGAAGGGGTATTTTCCGCCCTCACGGTTTACCAGAAAGGAAAAGAGACTGAAATAGAGCAAACCAGCCTGCCTTTGCTCAGCGAAATATTCCTCCCTTCAATTAACGGGGAAAAAAAGAATCCTATTTAGGGAAGTAAGGAAAGGCAGCGATGGTCATGAAGGTTCAGTCTAGTTCACCCAAGAGGTTAGTGTAAAAGGGCAGGGTAGAGAGGAGTTGTCCAGGCAAAGAAGAATCCCCTCGGGGTCCCGGGAACAGATGTCCTCGGTAAATGAGATTTAAAACTCCGAGCATCGGTATGCTCTGGCCCGTGTGCCTTGTGATTCTAGCTGGTTCCAGGAGGCGGTCCCAGCCGGGTCCCCCAGACCCATTCCTGGCGGGCCGCGGTGCCTCCCACACCCCGCCGTCTCCCGTCTCCCCGGGGGCGGGCGCGCTTGCCCGGCCGGGGCCCGCGCTGATGCTTCCGGAAACGAAACTAAGCCGCTCCGAAGTTTCCACCTCTGCTTGGGCTTTTGGTTTCCCGCTCTCCGCGGGGTCCCAGGCGGGGCGCGGGGCGGGGCCGGGAGTGTCCGGGCGGAAAGGCCGAGGCGGGCGCGAGGGCGCGGGGCCGGGGCGGGGCGGGGCGGGGCGGGCGCTGACCGCGCTCCCGTGCGTCCCGCAGGCGGGGAGCCCGCGCCGCCGCGCCCCGGCTGCCGGCGATGATCACCTAGGAGGCTGGCGCGGGCGGGCGCGAGCGACGGAGCAGCCGGGCGCGGCGACACGCGGCCATGGAGCGGGAGCCGGCGGCGGCGGCCGAGGAGCCCGGGCCCCCGGGACGGCGGCGGCGGCGCCGGGAGGGCCGGACGCGCACCGTGTGCTCCAACCTGCAGCCGCCTCCGGGTGCCGAGGAGCCGGCGGGCAAGGGCGCGCCGCGGCGCCGGCTGCGCGGGGGCGCCCAGCACCTGGCGGACAACCGGCTCAAGACCACCAAGTACACTCTGCTGTCCTTCCTGCCCAAGAACCTGTTCGAGCAGTTCCACCGTCTGGCCAACGTGTACTTCGTGTTCATCGCGCTGCTCAACTTCGTGCCCGCGGTGAACGCCTTCCAGCCCGGCCTGGCGCTGGCGCCCGTGCTCTTCATCCTGGCGGTCACGGCCTTCAAGGACCTGTGGGAGGACTACAGCCGCCACCGCTCCGACCACGAGATCAACCACCTGGGATGCCTCGTCTTCAGCAGGTGAGCCGAGCGCGCGGCGCGGGGCGGGAGACCGGGAAGGCCGCTTCATTCCGGGCGGGCCGGAGGGTCGAGCCTCGGGGGGCCGCGGCCCGCGCGGGGACCCTGCGGACCGGGGCGCGGAGACCTGGAAGCCCTCGCCAGAGGTCCGGGCCTGGGGGTCCGCAGTCCCTGAGTGTCCCTCAGACGTCGCGTCTGAGCCTAGCGATCCCCGGGCTGGCCTCCCGCAGCCGCTGGGCGCCCTCGTCTCCCGCGGCTGCTGCTTTATTAGTAAAAAGGAGGGAAATTCCCTGGCGCCCCAGCTTCAAGTCCCAGCCTCCAATCTTGTCCAGGCTCTGAGGGCCAGGGAGGTGAGCGACTTAAACAACCTACACAGGAATGTAAAGCTCGGTTTCAGAAAACATCTTCTCTCGGGACAACAGAGTGAAACCACCAAGTTCTGACATGCCAGGCACACATCAGATAAAAGGGCAGCGGCGTCCATTCCCTTTGTGAGCCAAGAGCCGGCCACCCAGCCGGCTGCCATCCCGCGGGGCTGACTGCATAGTTTTAAAACATTAACCCGTTTCCAGATGGAAAGACTGAGACCTTGCGGAGTTTTTCGAGCCTTGTGCGCAGTTAGTCCCAGGGCGTGTACTTCTCTGGCTTCCTGCTCCTTCTCTCTCCCTGCACCTCCCTCAAGTTTTGGACCCCCAGCAGAGACCTGTCCCGGACGCTGCTGGCTCTTCGCTCCCTACACTCCCAGACCCCGAGAGCCGCTTGGCCGCAGCCGCATCTCGGAGCGGTGTCGGGTGTTAGAGTTCGCCTCACGGCCACACCCGTCCGGAGGGCAGATGACCTCGCTCCCGTCCAGAGCTGAGCCCGTTTCCCTGCTGCTGCCTGTGCTCCGGCCTTGGCGTCCGGGCTGGTCGGGTCTCCGGAGGCGAAGGCTGTTAGGCTTGGTGAGCCTCCAGGAAGCCCCTTCTACGCTCCCGGTTATTCCTGCCTCTTAGGTTAGTTTCGGAGGATGCCTTTGAGTAACTCTGACCCTCCAGGCAACATTGATGGTTGTTTTACAAATTACCCTTGTTTTACAAGTGAGTGAACAGGAGTTCAGAGAAGTTAAGTAACTTGCCCGAGTCCACAGATTTCTATGTAGTACTACTAAAATTTGACCCAGGTCTTCCCAACTTCATAGCTTTTACAGTATTCTGGTGCTTATGTTTCTTAAAGTTGTATAAGAATCGCCTGAAAAGCTTGTTAAAAATAACAATTTAACAATGTGAGTTAAAAAAACTAAACAAACCAACAATTCTCAGGCTCCATCCAAACACATCTGACTGACTCATCCGGGTCTGGGTCTGGGGGTCTGAGTATTTAATGAGCACAGAGGTGATGCTTCTGTCACGGCCCACGTTTGAGTGATGCTGCCTGCTTGCTGTCAGGGGTGCCCATTGGCGAGTCAGCCAGGGGTTTCCTGGCTCCTGTTCCCCCTGCAGCTGAGGAGGGAGGGGCACCCTTGCCCGGAGGCCTCGGTGGGTGCCAGCCTGCTGTGTGCTCTGTATACTGCAGTGTACTCCTTGAGACCCGGTGGGGCCCCAGGTTCTGTCTTTACACACATGCCACTTCTGTTCTTCCTCAGCTGCTACTCCTGTGGCCTCCTTTTTAGAAATACTTAGGCCTCAGGAAACTGTTTATTTTCAGCTGACAAAGTCAATTGACCCTTAGAACTACCGTCACCCCTAACATGCCCATGACCCCCCGCATCCCCGCCTAGTGGAACCCCAGAGCAATCTGGCCTCCGTGACCTCAAAACGCTTCCTGGAATTTGGAACCCTTCCCCTTCCCCGTGGACCCGCCTGTCCACCTTCTCTTTCCCTGACCTGGGTGGTGGGGAGGCCTCGGGGACAACGGTGCTTTCAGGCCCCAGCGCCTCCCAGCTCCCAAGTTAAATTCCTTGAATGCTTTTCTGGGGAGAGAATGGGCCTTCTTCCTGGGGAGGTTCTGTGGGTGTGAGATGGTGTCAGATGTGTGCACAGAGGAGGCCGTCTGTAGGAGAAACTCCTTCAGGCCCAGAAAGTCTGGGATGGGTGTTTTCAGTCTTGGGCTGTGAGTCAGTGGATGTCTGCGCCTCCCCGTCCTCCCCATCGTCAGGCCGGAGTGTGTTCAGGGTCTCAGGTAGCCACAGAGACAGTGACCCGACGCGGTGTGCAGTTGGGATCTGTCCTCTGCCATGTCATTGCTCTGGTGGACGTGGAGCGGGCCTTCCGTAAACGGTGTCAGTGCAGCGAGAGCAGGCTTGAGTTGGGGAAGCCTGTCTCTGGATGGTGGCTTCTCTGGGATGCCCCGTGTGTCCTGACTGCAGTGTGCAGTGAATTAATTATTTGTACCATTATTTATGTGGTATGTCCCCATATCAGTGTCTTCCTTGATGGCTCAGTGGTAAAGAATCCACCTGCTATGCAGGCGATGTGGGTTCAATCCCCGGGTTGGGAAAATGCTCTGGAGAAGGGAGTGGGAACCCACTCCAGTACTCTTCTTGCCTGGACAATCCCATGGATAGAGGAGCCTGGTGGGCTACAGTCCAAAGGCTCGCAGAGAGTCGGAAATGACTGAGCGCACACACATGTCCCCATTACGGAGCCCTTGGGTGCCTTCTCTGTGGGAACCCCGTGTTAGGCTTGCTGGCAGTGCAGGTTCCCGGGTCCTCCCCTCCCACTCCCTGACCTTGAGCTGCTGAGCCCCTGGAGGTGGGAGCACTGGTGACCACAGCACGACTGGGCTTGTACGCACAGACTGGCACAGAGGTCCTGTTTCCGTGGCCTGAGGCCATGGCGTCATCTGGATCTCAGGCTGTGTTTGGGAAAACCCTCCTGAGCCGCAGCAGCAGAACGAGAGCACAGAAGCTGATGCTTGGGGCTCAGGTCCTGCCTGTGGCCCTGGCCCCAGGAGGGTCAGTCGGCCGCGGGATGGGGCAGACACCAAAGTCCTTTTTGGTCACACAGACCTTACTGTGAGGGTGATGGCTGGCTGGCGAAGCCATCTCCTTCCGGGCACAGGTGGAAAGAAGGGGGTGACAGTCCCACCCCTGTTCTGTTTTTTCTTGCTGTAGGGCTCAGGTTTGCTGTAGGGCTTGGACCGCCCTTTAGCCTCCAGGCCTGAGTGAGCCTCCAGAGGGGACAGGCCTAGCGCCACCCGGGCTGGGGTGAGGGGGCAGCAAGTGACCGCGGGGCGCAAGGCTGGTGGGGCTGACGGAGGGGCAGGGATGGGAGCCAAGAGCCGGCCAGGAGGGTGGGCGTTCTTATGGAGGAAGGCAGAGCCTGTGGTCAGAGGAGGGGCCGGGGGGTGTGGGGGTCCTTGTGGAGGGAAGGCCAAGCCTGTGATCAGAAGAGGGGTTGGGGAATGTGGGGGGTTCTCGTAGAGGGAAGGCAGACCTGTGATCAGAGGAGGGGTTGGGGAATGGTGGGGGTTCTCGTGGAGGGAAGGCAGACCTGTGATCAGAGGAGAGGTCGGGGGAATGGGGGGGGGGAACCTCATGGAGGGAAGGCAGAGCCTGTGATCAGAAGAGGGGTTGGGGAATGTGAGGGGTTCTCGTGGAGGGAAAGCAGACCTGTGATCAGAGGAGGGGTCAGGGGAATGGGGGGGACCTCATGGAGGGAAGGCAGAGCCTGTGCTCAGATGAGGGGTTGGGGAATGGCGGGGGTTCTCGTGGAGGGAAGGCAGACCTGTGATCAGAGGAGGGGTCGGGGGAATTGGGGGGGAACCTCATGGAGGGAAGGCAGAGCCTGTGATCAGAAGAGGGGTTGGGGAATGTGGGGGGTTCTCGTGGAGGGAAAGCAGACCTGTGATCAGAGGAGGGGTCAGGGGAATGGGGGGGGACCCCATGGAGGGAAGGCAGAGCCTGTGATCAGAAGAGGGTTTGGGGAATGGTGGGGGTTCTCGTGGAGGGAAGTCAGAGCCTGTGATCAGAGGAGGGGTCGGGGGAATGTGGGGGTCCTCGTGGAGGGAAGGCAGACCTGTGATCACAGGAGGGGTTGGGGGAATGGTGGGGGTCCTTGTGAAGGGAAGGCAGAGCCTATAATCAGAAGAGGGGTTGCGGAAATGTGGGGGTTCTCGTGGAGGGAAGGCAGAGCCTGTGATCACAGGAGGGGTCGGGGGTATGTGGGGGTCCTCATGGAGGGAAGGCAGAGTCTGTGGTCAGAGGAGGGGTTGGGGGACAGGGTGGGGGTCCTCGTGGAGGGAAGGCAGACCTGTGATCAGAGGAGGGGTCGGGGGAATGTGGGGGTTCTCATGGAGCGAAGGCAGAGCCTGTGATCAGAGGAGGGGTCGGGGGAATGTGGGGGTCCTTGTGGAGGGAAGGCAGAGCCTGTGATCAGAGGAGGGGTCGGGGGTATGTGGGGGTCCTCATGGAGGGAAGGCAGAGCCTGTGATCAGAGGAGGGGTCGGGGGAATGTGGGAGTCCTTGTGGAGGGAAGGCAGACCTGTGATCAGGGGAGGCACCAGGGGACAGGGCTGGGTTCTCGTGGAGGGAAGGAAGAGCCTGTGATCAGAGGAGAGGTCGGGGGACACTGGAGAAGAAACATTCCTGAGAGGGCATTTGCCCAAGAGAGGGGATGAGCGGAAGCCGGGGGTTCCAGTGCTTACCCACCTGTTCAGCCTCAGAGCGAGGGGGCCACCCGTTAAAAGGAGCAAACCTCGCCCCTGCTGCTGGGAACGGAGTGAGCCTCAGCTGGGCGCTGCCTGAGGGGGGGTCCTGGGCAGACCCAAACTCTGAACAAGCCCCTGCCTCACCTGCACTCTGTTTCTAGCGTGCCGTGAGTCCTGGCTCAGGTCCACACGCCCCTCACGATCCTGATCCTGTGGGCCTGGAGCAGCGGGCACCTCTATCCTGTGGCCCCCACCTTCCGCCCGCCCTGCCTGCGTTCTTGGGTAACGTTTTCCCTTTTGCTTCTCTACGCTTTGTGATGACTCAAACCTGGGCACCTCTCGGTATCTGCCTCCAGGATGATGCAGCAGCAGCATTTCTGCCTGAATTAGCCCGTGGTGACTTTTCCCTGAAGGTTTTGGGCTTCTGGGGCTCTGGCCCTTTGCTGTCTTGCCATCATATTTTGGGAACAGTCAGAGCATGCCCTCATGCTTCTCTTAGAATTTAACTTTGTCCTGTCCCTTTCCTTTGACTCTCACTTGGCTTTCCCAGCTCACCAGGGGCACCTGTTCAGCCTGCTTACCCTGGGCTTAACGGCTTGTTTTTTTCAGAAGATCCTGAAAGGGACCCGACCAAGTTTCCCCATTGTTTCTGTCCGTTTGTTTATCTTGTCTCAACCTGCCTTTCCTCCCTTTCCTGGAGAGTCCAGCCTCTTCCTCACCAACAGCAGAAACGTTTTGCCCCTGGGAAGCACAGCACCTTTGTCTTATTTGGAACAAAATATTTGAAGAAGAGGGGATACCAGTACAGGGTCCCGAGGGACAGGGATGCGCCAGAACAACGTAAGTCTTCTTGAAGCAGGGACATCTGCCTGGTGTGCTAGGTAGGGGGACACTTGAGGAATATTTGGACATTACATGGTTTTTGGAAATAATTTTTTTTTGATACTTTTTTTAAAATAAATGGGGTCCAATTATAGAAAAAGAACCGCTCTTTCTCTAGAAACTTGTTTGCCCTCCGGAGATAGTCTTGTTCATGGGAAGGTTCTTTTCATACTTGTCAGTGTGAGCCAAGTGCTTTAGTGTGCAGTTGCATCGTAACCTCCTGATGGTCCTGTTTTCACACCTTCACTTCATAGGTGAGGAAACTGAGCTTCAGGGCTTGATAGCTGCCTTAGGGCTGCCTGCTGGGGGATGGCAGAGCCTTGGCCTGAGTCCAGACTCATCCTGCTCTGACTCTGAGTTCATGGTTTGCTTGTACTCGCCATCTCCACCTGCAAGGGCAGTATGCTTCATTTAAAAAGAAAAAAAAAACTTTAAAATTTAATTCATCTCAAAGTATTTTCTAATTTCCCTGATGATTTCTTCTTTGACCCATTTTATTTAGGAGTGTTTTAATTTCCATGTATTGGTGACTTCCTCCAATGTTTTTTTGTTATTGAGTTCCATTTGCATTCTATTCACACAGGTACAGAGTAGTGCGTAGATAAGGAACGTTTCTGTCTCCGTCACCTAGTTTAATAGTTAGCACCTCATGGCGGCACTATCTATCTGTATCCCACTCACTCCCTTGCCCACTTTTATAGTGAAGCACATTCCAGACTTCAGGACATTTCTTCTGTAATATTTCAGCATTTATTTTTAGAAAAGCTACAACTTTAAAAAGAACCTAAACTATAATACCATTATCATACCTAAAGAATTAATTTAAATTCCTTAATATTATTAAATACCAAACCTGTGTTCAAGTTTCCACTTGTCTCATAAATGCCATATTTCTTTTTTCAATTTGTATGTTTGAATCAGGTCTCATTGCAATTGGCTGATCTGTCTCTTAGATCTCCTTTACTCTGGTAGTTTCCTCCACTAAAATTCCCTTTCTCTCTTTCTCTCTCTCTCTCTTCTTCCCCTTGCAACTTGTTTTATTTATTTTTCCTCTTGAAAAATACATTTGAAGAAACTGAGTTATTTATCCTGGAGGTCTTCCCATAGCTTGAATATTGCTGATTTCTGTGGATCATGTAACATATTCCTTTCTACTGTAATTCCTCTGAGGGGGTGGGTGGGTCTTGATGCTTTATCAGAGTTTCTTGAGTTTTGATTTTTGAGGAGGAGCGATCAAAACTGCACCTATAGGTGGTGCCTTCCCTCATGAGGAACATAGAGTTCTTTCGTCCATCTTTTTGTGATGTCAGCAGCCATGGTGATTATTGGCTACCTCCATTAATTTGCTGGAGCTTATGAAATGATGGTGGGCCTAATTCTTTCATTTATTAAATATTATATATGATACTTTCATAAAAAGATACTTCCCTTCATCTACTATCTGGTTTTCTAGTGGTATAGCTCATAGAGACAGATGTTTGATTTGGATCACTCACATTTTCCAATGGGAACTAATTGGCTTTCTAAAATGTTTATAAACTTTTTTATTTTGAAATACTTTTATACTTTATAGACAAGTTGCAAAAGTAGTATGTCCTTAACCAGCATTCCTCTCATTTTAATGTTTCACTTAGCTGTGTTACAGTGATCAAAACTAAGAAATTAACATCAGCACAAAGTTGTTAAACTAAATTAAAAAATATATATATATATTTTATTGAAGTATAGTTGATTTACAATGTTTTGGGTACACAGCAAGGTGATTTAGTTGTACAAATACACATATATTATTTTTGAAATATTTTCCATCAAAATATTGACTATAATTCCCTATGCTATACAGTAAACCTTTGTTGCGTCTTGCATACCTATTTTTTAATTAGAAATTTAGCATTCTATTCATACTAAGACAAACAAGTGGAATCAAATGTCATAATTTTTTTAGTTAGGCAAAAATCCACATGTTTTGTAAAACATATAAATTATACATATTTATATATATGTATATAAAAGCTTTTCTACTACACTTGATAAAGTCTTGAGAAAGAACATAAAAAAAAAAGAAGAGATGGAGAAATCAGAGGACATAAACTAAATGAATAAGAGCCCTGAATATGAAATATAAAAAGTGAAACAAACTAGATAAAAGTAGAAGATCATCATATAGTCTAGTTGTTTTTAAACATGACTGCTCGCTGGAAACATATCTGGAGCTCTGGACAAAAAAAGCAATACTTGAGCATTTGTATTTTTCAAAAAATTTCAAGATAATTCTGATATGCATCTGAATTTTAAAAAGGGACTACAGGTTTTTCTATTAGATCCTAGTTTTGATGGTATACAGTTCTATTATTTTTCTGTTGACCAATCATGATAAAATGGTATTGAGTAATAGTTACATAATCACAATAGTAAAAGATACTTATCAGTTTTCACAATCAATAGCCAGACAAAAAGTAAAAGATAATTATAATTGCAAGCCATAATGGGAATATTATTAACTTAGCAATATAAAATACTTACATACGATTTGGAAGAGGGGTCAAGCAGAGTGATGTGGTAAGTGGAAGTGCACACATGCACATGTTTTCATCCACCAACCAGTCTGTGTTTTGGTTGATACGTTTAATCCATTTTAAGGCAGTTATTGGTATGTAAGATCCTATTACTATTCTCTTAATGGTTTTGGGTTTATTTTCTGTCGGTCTCTCCCTTCTCTCGTGCTTCCTGCCAGGAGAAGTTCCTTTAGCGTTTGTTGTAAAGCTGGTTTGCTGGTGCTGAGTTCTCTTAACTTCTGCTAGTCAGGAAAGCTTTGATTTCTCCATCAACTCTGAATGCGAGTCTTGCTGGGTAGAGTATTCTTGGTTGTAGTTTCTTCCCTTTCATCACTTTAAATATTCCCGTCTGGCTTGTAGAGTTTTCTGTTGAGAAATGAGCTGATATATGGTTGGGAGTTCCCTTGTATGTTATTTGTCGTTTTTCCCTTGCTGCTTTTAATATTTTGTATTTGTCTTTAATTTTTGTCAGTTTGATTACTATGTGTCTCGCTGTGCTCCTCCTTGGGTTCATCCTGCTTGGGACTGTGCTTCCTGGACTTGGTTGACTATTTCCTTTCCCATGTTTGGGAAGTTTTCAGCTCTTATATGTTCAAATATTTTCTCAGGCCCTTTCCCTCTCTCTTCTCCTTCTGGGACCCCTATAATAAGAATGTTGTGCTTTTGATGGGGTCCAGAGGTCTCTCAGGCTGTTTCCATTTCTTTCCTTCTTTTTTCTATATTCTGTTCTGTGGCCGTGATTGCCACCATTCTGTCCCCCAGGTCGTTTATATGTTCTTCCGCCTCGGTAAGTCTGCTGTTGATTCCTTTAGTGTATTGCTCATCTGTTCGTTCTTTAGTTCTTCTAGGTCTTTGGTGAACATTTCTTACATCTTCTCCATTCTTTTTCTAGATCCTGGATCATTTTCACTATCATTATTCTGAATTCTTTTTCTGGAAGTTTTCCTGGCTCCACTTTATGAGTTGTTTTTCTGGAGTTTTATCTGGTTTGTTCATTTGGAACATAATTCTTTGCCTTTTCATTTTGTTTAACTGTCTCTGATTGTGGTTTTTGTTCTGGAGTCTGCAGGATTGTAGTTCTTTCTTCTTCTATCTACAAGCTCAGTCTTAAACCACACTTCTCCATCCAAAGAGGACTTGTTATTTTTTTTTCCAGTTTATTGAGGTATAATTGAAATACAGCCCTGTGTAAGTTTAAGGTGTATAGCATAATTTTATTTACATATATTGTGAAATAATTACCATAATAAGTTAGTATCCATCATCTCACTTCAGTTCATTTCAGTCACTCAGCTGTGTCTGACTCTTTGTGACCCCATTCATTGTCTCATATAGATATGAAAAAAAAGCAAATAGAAATTTTTTTCCTATGTTGAGAACTCTTAGAATTTCCTCTCTGAGCAACTTTCAAATATGCCAAAATACAGCAGTGCTAACTGTAGTCATCATGTTATCACTATATTGCCAGTACTTATTTGTCTCATAACTGGAAACTTTGATCACCTTAATCCATTTCCCCCACCCACACCTCTGATAACCAGTAATCTGATCTCTCGTACTATGAGTTGTTTTTTTTTTTCTGGATTCCACATATGAGTTCATACAGTGTTTGTGTTTCTTTGTCTGACATTTCGTTTAGCATAATACCCTCATGGTCCATTTTTGTTATTGCAAATGGCAGGATTCCTATTTTTATGACTGAGTGGTATTCCATTGTGTATATGTACCACTTCTTCTTTGTCCATTCATTGGTCAGTAGACATAGGCTATTTGCATATTTTGGCAATTGTAAATAATGCTGCTGTGAACATTTGCTGCTGTTGTTCAGTCGCTCAGTCATGTCCTACTCTTTGCAACTTCATGACCTGCAGCACCCCAGGTTTCACTGTCCTTCACCATCTCCCAGAGTTTGCTCAAACTCATATCCATTGAGTTGGTGATGCCATCCAACCATCCCTCCTCCTCTGTCATCCCCTTCCTCTCCTGCCTTCAGTCTTTCTCAGCATCACGGTCTTTTCCAATGAGTCAGCTTCACCTTAAGCATCAATCCTTCCAGTGAATATTTAGGGTTGATTTCTTTTAGGATTGACAGGTTTGGTCTCCTTGCAGTCCAAGGGACTCAGAAAAGTCTTCTACAGCACCACAGTTCAAAAGCATCAAGGTAGGGGTATGAGCATAAGGGTGCAGAAGTTTCTTTGACATAGTGTTTTCATTTCCTTTGTTCATATTCCCCGAAGTGGAATTCTTAGCTCATGCGGTAGCTCTATCTTTAATTTTTTGAGGAACCTCCATACTGTTTTCCACAGTGGCTGCACCAATTTACACTCCTACCACATTGTACAAAATTTCCTTTTTGTCTTCATCCTCACCACTTGTTATCACTCTTTGTCTTTTGATAGTAGTCATTCTAACAGGTGTGAGGTGATAATCTCATAGTGGTTTTGATTTGCATTTCCCTGATGATTAGTGATGTCAAGCAACTTTTCATGTATTTATCGCTATTTGTATATCTTTGAGAAAATGTCTATTAAGGTTTTTTTTTTCTCCATTTTAAAATTTTATTAGTGGTCTTATTATTTTTAATACAATTCTTTGATAGCTTTCAGTATGGATGTAAGAGCTGAACTATAAAGAAAGCTGAGCACTGAAGAATTGATGCTTTTGAACTGTGGTGTTGGAGAAGACTCTTGAGAGTCCCTTGGACTGCACGGAGATCCAACCAGTACATCCTAAAGGAAAACAGTCCTAAATATGCATTGGAAAGACTAATTCTGAAGCTGAAACTCCAATATTTGGCCACCTGATGCGAAGAACTGACTCATTTGAAAAGACTCTGATGCTGGGAATGATTGAGGGTGGAAGGGGAAGGGGATGACAGAGGATGAGATGGTTGGATGGCATCACTGACTCAGTGGAAATGAGTTTGAGTAAGCTCCCAGTGTTGGTGATAGACAGGGAGGCCTGGCTTGCTGCAGTCCATGGGGTCGCAAAGAGTCAGACACGACTGAGTAACTGAACTAAACTGAATGGCTTTAGATGCTCAATATGTCTGTTTTGTTTTGTTGTGCTGTGGTCTGGCTGGATCCTCATCTGATGGTCTTTCATTCTGGTGATTATCTATTCTGCAGTTTTCATCCTTTCTGGAAGGAGTCAGGTGTCTCATTTGTGGGACGTGTTTGCAAATATTCCATTATCACAGTGACTGCCAGTCTTCCTAGGACTTGGTGTTCCTGGGCCAGGGTGGTGAATGGTAAGTGATGCCCTTGCCTTGTTCTGGATAGTCCATCACCTTAAAGAACCACCCTGTCCCCAAGACCAGTCAGGCCCTCATTGAAAAGCATTTTTGGAAGACATTTTTAAAATTAATTTTCTTTATTTACTTTACTTTCGGCTCTACTGGGTCTTCATTGCTTTCACAGCCTTTCTCCAGTTGTGGAGAGCCAGGGCTGCTTGTTAGCTGTGGTGTGTGGGCTTCTTACTGCAGTGGCTTGTCTTGGGTGCAGGGCGCAGGCTGTAAGGCACGCGGGCTTCAGCAGTTGTGGCTCCTGGGTATTAGAGCACAGGCTCGGTAGTTGGGGTGCATGGGCTTAGCTGCGCCATGGTCGTAGTATCTTCCTGGGTTAGGGATCGAACCTGTGTCTCCTGCATTGGCAGATGGATTCTTTAACCACTGACTACCAGGGAAGCCCTGGGGGATGTTTTAAAGACAAAACCTATTTACATTTCCAGATTCCTTGACTTGGGAAGATTCAGGGGACCCGTGTATCTGCCAGGGTCCCTCCCTTCGCAGTGGGGTGGTCCAGCTTCTTGCTGAATTTCTGTAAGGAGGGAGCCCAAAGTCCTGATTTGCACAAGACTTACCTTGCTATATATAGTGCACTGAGACTTTACAGGAAAATGGAGAGGCTATTTTGGTCTTTGGATTTTTAGAATATGCTTGGCTTTCTGTGTTTACTTATTGTGGATTTTCCCAGGGCACAGTTAGTACAAGTTGCCCCCAGTATACCCTCTGGTTATTCTTCCATTGGGGATAATGTATGTTGAAGTACTTTCCCTAGCAAACTATTTTCATTAGGTAGTAATGAATTCCTTTGTCCATTTAAATTCACTCAGAGGCAACTGAAGCACCCTTAATGAGGTGATTCCCTCGCTAGCAGTAAAATGCTGGGCAGGTGCATCTCTCTGGCCCAGTCTCCTGCTTTAAACAAGAGGGCGGACAGTGGCTGCTGGTCTGCAGTGAGGAGTAGATGAGACACTGCGTGAAAGGGCAGGGCCACGGCCGGGCAGGCGGGCAGCTCAGTGTTAGAGTTGGGGCTTCCCTGGTGGCTTAGTGGTGAAGAATCCGCCTGCAATGCGGGAGACCTGGGTTTCATCCCTGGGCTGGGAAGATCCCCTGGAGAAGAGAAAGGCTACCCACTCCAGTATTCTGGCTTGGAGGATTCCACGGACTGTGTAGTCCATGGGATAACAAAGAGTTGGACAGGACCCAGTGACTTTCTCTTTCAGTGTTACAGTTGTTACAACTGCTACTCATGATCATTGTTGCTAAGATCTTTTGGTCAAAATTTTCTTTTTTGTTTTAATTGATTTACCATGTTGTATTCAGTTTCGTATATATGTATACATTCTTTAAAAAATTTTTCTTAAAGATATTTTACACTGAAGTAGATATACTTTTAGTCAAAACAAACACCTTCATCATTTAGTCTGTTTAGTTTTATCCTTGATAAATGGACTGATTTTTGAAAGCATATTCAAATACTGAAAGTAGCTTGTGGACTCCTATTGCCAACTTCATGGACCCCTGGTAATTTTGGGATGCCCCTGGTGACTCAGGTATCTTCTTAGAAATGCAGTTCACTGAAGAAGCCCTATAGGGACATTGTGATGTTAAGGCATTATTTGTTTAGAATAATAATTCAAAGGCAGTATATAAGTCCATTGACTGTAGTAACAAACCCTTTAAAAAATTTTTAAAGACATCAAATGAATTAAATTTGTTGACCTATTTGGTGATGTCTTTGAATTTCTCATTTTTGCTTATCAACCCTTAAATAAAAAACAAAACGAAAACAGCAGCAATTACAGTAGGTCCTTGGTTTTCAAAAGGAAAACAAGTCTTGAGCAGCCAGTGTGGCTTTCTCCAGTGACATGCTTGCAGGAAGAAGAGGACTTTATGGCCCTTTCTGACATCCCAGAGCTTAGAAGGATAGGAACATCCAGTTAGCTCAGGATGTGCCTTGCTTTTCCTTCTGCATCAGGTTTCCCTGTTTCAGAAAGTGACTTTCCTAGAAAGGCCTCAGGGTATGCAAAGACAGGAAGGTCGGCTGGGTCTTTAAAGTCTGCCCCTTCCAAAGCCCTCTGGGTCCCTGAGCACCCCACTCCCCTGCCTCCCTGCCTGTGTTTCTTCTTTGCTTTATCAATGCTTTTCTGATGGAAACTTCTGTCCCTAAAGGACTCCAGTACAGGAGAGCTTAATGAAGTGGGAGGAAGCTCCAGCTGTGAGCAGGCACTTTCCAGGCCTTTTCTGTCCCACCCTGTGTTTTTGTGTGCTCCTCTGACAGCTAAGGAAAGGCAAGTTCAGGAGAGTTTAGTTTGGGTTCCAAGCTCCCTCCTTTGTCGGATGGGACCTTGGCGCTCTTGGTGGCATCTGCCTGATGGGTCAGCTGCAGACGGGGATGGGGCACGGTACGCCCATGGGTCCGTCCTGAGCTGCCCAGCCTTCCTGCCTGCCAGCCTCCTTTGGGTGGTGCTCAGAGGCAGGGTCCCATCCAGACGGTGAGCGGGCAGAGGAGGGCGTCCCGGGTGTGTGCAGAGGGCGTAGCCCCTTCCCAGTCCTGCTGTTCCTCCAGCGCCGGGCAGACACGCAGACGGGCCTCGCCCCTTGCCCTCGGCCAAGTGGGAAGTCATTTTCATTTCAGTCACAGAATCCGTCCACTCTCTCTGACCTGGTTGTCTTCGGGCCCGGTGGCTCAGGAAACCTGTTACTCAGAAAGCTCGGAGTGAATCTGAGGCAAAAAGAAAAAGCAGGCAGAGAGTGAGCTGTCGGGAGGGAAGCAGTGTCCTTTTGGGATGCTCTCAGCTTTTGTCTTTCTGAGCAAAGAAGCCATCTGTAAACGTGTCCAAGCGGTTTGTTCTCTCTTCATTCAACAGCCTCAGGGTACACATGGCATGTGTTTACTTTCTGAAAGAGTGCTTGTATTAAATGGCACGGTGGTTTAGTAGATATGTCTTGCTTCTCATGACCAATTGGTGATTACCTGGGCCCTCACCTTTCGTACTGCAGTTATCATTCTTTTATTTTCTGTCTATATTTTGCTGTGATACATTTTAGTCAGATCAGATGTGTGGGACCATTCCCTGGCATAGTAACATTTTCCACTTACAGTGTTTTTTTTAAGAAAGAAAAACTGTTGCTGTAGGTGGGGCGGACAGTCTGGCTCACTCCGTGGGTCTGGCTGCCGTGTCGCCGTCTCTGCAGGCCGCCCCGTGCCCGCGCTCTGGCCCTTCGCTCCAGCCGAACCTGGGCTCTGTGGCTGGACTGTCCTCTGCCTCTGTGCACATTCGCCGGGGCGCCCTGCTTCTGGCCTGACTCTGTCCCCTCTGTCTCGTGGATTCCTCTGTGCCTTCCCGGGAGCTCCCGCACAGTGCTGCGGGCGGGGGGCGCCCCGAGTCTGACCCCCGCCACTGCGGGCGGCGACCTCCCTCCTCCTCTGGGCCTGTGCAGTCTTTGTCTTTTTATTGACCGTATGCAGCGGCCTTGACATGGGGCCCTGTGCCCTCTGAGGGCGGTGGTTCCTCTGGACCAGCCAGTTCCTAGAGCCAGAGACTGGGCTGTGAGTGTGTCTTTCCTTTGCAAAGTAACAATCCAGAGCCCACGCCCTACATGCCCTTTTTAAGAATAACTGTTGATTTATTTGACGGGCTCTTAGCTGAGGCCCCCAGGGTCTTGGTTGCCTCACTGGGACCTTTCCTGGCGGTGCACGGACTCTCTGGTCACGGCATGCGGCTTTAGTTGCTCCACGGCGTTTGGGATCTTAGTTCCCTGATGAGGTGTCAAACCCACATCCCCTTGCATTGCAGGGTGGATTCTTAGCCACTGGACCACCGAGGAGTCTCTCTGCACACCCTGTTATCAGGCTGCCATGCTCAGGGCCACCAGCCTGGTAGCAGTCGGCTGGGGACCTAGGTCCCCGAGGCTGGTTTCCCTGCCTGGCTCTGCCCTTCCCACGGAAACCACAGTGAAGGCTCTTGCTGTGTCTCCCCCTCGCTCCTCTGCCTCTTGACTTCCCCGGCGCTTTCCCCATGGCTCCTCCTCTTGGGAACTGTGGGAGGTAAAGTCCTTTTCCACTGGCAGTGTCTCCTGGTCCGCTGGCCTCCACCCCTGAATAGCAGAGACCCTGCCTTAAAGCCGGTCTCCCTGCAGCCACTGTCTCTGGCCGCCTTTAACTTCCTTGCCAAGTGCGCTTGACTTCTCCTGAAATACTTGCTCCTGCTCGGTCCCCGCCTCTCCTGTGCCTCTGGGAACCTCTTGGTGAATCCCGACATTATGTGCGCCAGCGTGCTGAGCTGCAGCGCTGGCCCCTGTGCGGAGGCCACCGGCCCGCGCGTGCAGCCCCCACCCCCAGCCCTTTTCTCCAGGGCCTGGGGAGCACTCCCCGCTGCTGCTCTTCGCCCGCGCAGCAGGAGCCCCTGCCCTGTGCCCTGCCGCCCTGCACATGCTCTGCCCTGCGCTCGGGGCAGCTCGGGCGGCAGCCAGGCCTCACCGTCCTTGCGGTGACGGGGCCTCAGCATCTCTGATCTGACGAGTGGACTACTCCCCAGGATACCTGAGTATCTTCACAATAAATGCCTGTTGGTAGACTAACAGCCCCCTAGAGATGCCTACATCCTGATCGGGAGAATCTAGGCTACATGGTGCAAGAGAACGAAGGTGGGTTGCAGACGTGATTTAAGGTTGCTAATGGGCTGACCTTAGGATGTGGAGAGTCTTTCTGATGATTAGGGCGAGCCCTTAGTCGCATCACCGGTCCTAGAAGGAGAGGGCGGGGGGTGCAGTGTTTGAAGAACATGACTTGCTGCTGTTCGCTTTGATGATGGAGGGGTGAGCCCCGGCCTGAGGAGGTGGGTGGCCTCTGGGGGCTGGAAACGCAAAGGCACAGTGCCTGCCTCACCCTCCCGCTGGAGCACAGCCCTCCCAAGACTTTGGTTTTGTCCCCATGAGACCCGGGTCAGACTCCTGACCTCTAGAACTGTAAGATAACACTTTGGTGTTGATTCAGGCCAGAGTCCTGGTGATTTGTTACAGCTGCCCCAGGAAATGAATGCATTCCTGTGGACGGGAGGATCTGGCAAATACCAGGTTCTTGAACCACAGCATTTTGTGTGTTGTTACTGATTTATCTAGTTTCAGGTAAAAACATCTGCAGCCATTTGAATCACTGAGAATATCTGAGAATTCCACGTTTGCTGAGTGCGGCATGAAGACATGGTAGAATGGAAAATACGTGTTTACTTATTTATTTTTTCAGTTGAAATATTTAGTGATAAGACATTGCTTATCACTTATCATAAGACATGTCTCTAGCACTGTATACTTTTCAGAGTTTTTATGAGTTTTTTTGGGAAGTTGCCAGCCAGCCCTGGCAGTGCAGTACTGATAAATTCTTCAATGACACTCTCAGGAAATGGTAGCCCAGAGGGGGAGCTCTCGGCTCAGAGGGGATACGGGGGGGGGGGGTGGGACAGCTGGCCCTGGATCCGAGGTGATGCTACCAAGGGCCACCGACCGTCTGCTGGCAATGTGCTACCCTATGAGTACCCAGGGCCACTTACATCTTGTGTAGGGTATGGATCAGGCTTCAGCTGTTTAGTTATTTCAGGTTTTTGAGAAAGTGTCTGAAACCAGAGAGTTATCCTGACACATGCCAGGACCCAGAATTTACCAAAGGTTAATGACCAAGAGCACGTATGCTTTTTTAGAAAAGTTTAAATGTTGTAATGGATGTTCTTTTTAGTGTAGCTGGTTCATTTGAGCAGTAATCTCCAAACGTTTTTGATCTCACACCCTTACAAGTAGCAAACACTTGTCTGTATGTACTGAAGGTAGACTTATTAATGTATAAATCATAGACAGGCAATGCAGCACATGAATACATAAATGAATGGATGTATAGTAGTAAGGTAAATAGCGATTAAAATAAAGACTGTGATGTTTTCTGTCCCCAGTGATGGTGTGCTTTTGTGCGTGAGCACTGCGGGGAGCTTCCTCAGGTGGCCTCCTGTCTGTCTTAGTTCACTTGAGAGCATCACATGCGTTCAGATTCACGGTCCATTTCATTCTTGGGATTTCTCACATTTATTGAGGGCCATTTAGGGAGCTTCAAAGAGCCTCAGGCCCCACAGAAGGACAGTCCATCCACATACACTCTGTGGGGTCTGTCTGGTGGTTGTGGCCCATGAGATGCTGGGTGTCTGGCTGCGTCCACTTCCTGGAGCGCAGATGGCTTGCCAGGCGACACTGGGCCGTCTGAGCTGTGCTGCTTGGGCACCAGCCACCTGCCCTCCAGTGTTCTTTTTTCTGTGCTTTTCCTTTAAAAAGCGCTTTTATTGTGATGAAATACATACAACGTTTATTGTTTTAACCATTTTTAAGTGTACAGTTCAGTGGCGTTGATTACATTCACATTGTTGTGCAACCATTGTTACTACCTGCAGAATTTTTTCATCCTCCCAAACTGAAATTCTCCTCATTAAACAATAACTCATTCCCGCCTCCTGCAGCCCTTGTAACCCACCAGTCTACTTTCTGTCTCTTTGATGTCTCATGAATGAAATCATACAGTGTTTGTCCTTTTGTGTCTGGCTTATTGGGCTTCCCTAGTGGCTCAGAGGTTAAAGCATCTGCCTGCAATGCGGGAGACCTGGGTTCAATCCCTGGGTCGGGAAGATCCCCTGGAGAAGGAAATGGCAACCCACTCCAGTATTCTTGCCGGGAGAATCCCATGGATGGAGGAGCCTGGTGGGCTACAGTCCACAGTATCGCAGAGTCGGACACGACTGAGCGACTTCACTATTTCACTTTAGCGTAATTCTTCAGGGTTCATCCATATTGTAGTCTGTATCAGAACACCCTTCCTTTTTGAGGCTGAGTGATATTGAGGGGCGTATGGGTAGACTCCATGGTGTTCTTTCATTCAGCTGGCTGGGTCGCTTCTGCCTTTAGGTTTTTGTGAGTATTGCTGCTGTAAAGACATGGCTGTATAAGGATGTGCTTGAGCATCTTGTGCTTGACTTTCATGGGGGCATTTTGGATGCCCTGGTTTCCAGCGGCTGTTTTCATGTATCCAGGATGGTGCAGTCAGGGTAGCAGGAGCTGCAGGACTTTTTCCCATCGTTGGCTTTTGTGTGTTCCCGTGAACTAAGGAGACCGCTTCAGCCCCTTCCCTTCAGGTGGTGCTCCGACAGACAGGTCTCGAGGAGCCTGGCCCACGTGCCCACAGTCACACCTGGCTGCCCACAGCACACCTGCAGGCTTGGAGTGCTGCTGTGAGCTTGTCCTGGGTTTGCTGTTTCCTCTCGGTTCTGTCGCCTGGATAGCATCACACCCTTTATCTTTTTTTTTTAATTAAAAAAGAAATGGAATGCTTCACAGATTTACATGTCATCCTTGTGCAGGGGCCATGCTGATCTTCTCTGGTCATCCCAGTTTTAGTATATGTGGTGCCGAGGTGAGAGCCCGCCTTTTGTCTTTGAGCTGGAGACCCCTCTCTGCTGCAGAGGGTTCTGCCTGCTGCCCCGCACAGCTGGGGGCCCACTGCAGCACGGGTCACTGTCGCCGCTCCGCGGGGTGGCGGTTGCCGTCAGCCCGAGAAGGGCCTGCGGACTTCACAGGCTTGGGTGGGCCTAGCCACCTCTGTCACCTGTTTCACTCTTCTCTCTACTGGTGTGCATTCCACCTACCTGTTCACAGTGGTTCCCTGAGGTCAGAAACCGGGTGTCTGACAGCCCCTGAGAGTCACCGGCCAAGGTCTTGCTCAGTGAGTTCCACTCCATCACATGGAGGTCCCCCATCTCCCTGCACTGGGGGCTTTCTCCTGGGTCACTTTTGCCCCTTTGAAGGGGCCCTTGTTCTGGACTGTGTCCCTTTTGGTCAGATCAGGGGCTTGTGGTGACTGGTGCCTGGAGGAAGGTGAGGAGAGCCCAGTGGACCTGGAATCTCGCTGAAGACGGGGAGGAGCTGAGATGGTCCTGTGTCCGCGAGGCCGTCACGCCATCCCTGCACAGTTCAGTGTCTCGTCTCACAGATGGGCTGAGCCCGTAGCCAGAGGAGGAGGCTGCAGGTCCACGGTGCTGGTGGCTTTGCTGCAGGAGTGGGCCCGCGTGCCTGTGTGTCCTCACGTGTCGCGCTGTGGGGCGGTCAGGCCTGGACAGGGACCCCACCCGCAGTAAGAGTCCGCGGAGTAGGGGGCATGGTGAGTGGACGGGTGGGCTGTGGCGGCATCCTCACTGCGTGATTGTGAAGCCCCTTTGAAAAAGGCTGCTTTTAACCTTCTTTTACTATTAAGTAACTTCTCACTTTACCTACCTCTCCAAAGTTCTTAAAAGCATAAGTGTTTTTTAAAAAGAGAACAGCTTATTTTCCTTTTTGATTACCTTAGAAATTGATATATCCCTTTGAAAATAGGACATCATAAAAACAAATATATTATGGATGTGGATGTGTAGAAGAATAGCTCTTAAGCTTCATTACCCTTATCAGGACCCCCAGTTTAGACCCTAAAAGTCCGTCATAATTTAACTTGAAGTTGGAGTTTATTAATCCTCCTTTTTGTAGAGAGTCCAACTAGCTAGAGGTGGGATGTACAGAGAAACTGAGATTTTTTTTATCTCAAGGTCATTTTCACTGAATGGAAGTCTCTCCATATTTGAAAGCATTCAAATTGTAATGTTGTGACATGCGGCCAATGGGAAACAGCAAACACGCTATCAGCGTGTGCGGCAAAGGCGTTTTTCATCCCTGTGTGCTCTGTGGCTTGTGTTTCTCACATTTTAGTGCCTTCATTTTATCTGAGTGGCAGTAAAGTCAGGTGTCACCCTCACTGGAATTGTCTTGAACACGTGTCTAGTGTGGTGGGCTTGATCATAGTTTGGCAGAGGGCGTTATATTGTTGTTTTAGACAAATACTTCAAAACCATGCCCTAAGGCCCAGGACGGAGGAGGTGAGCAGAAAGGAGACTCCAGCCCTTTCTGACAGTGTCCCTTGAGTGCTTGTGAGCTTAGAGTTTCTGGTATCAACCAGAAAGGACATCCAGAAATCGCTTCTGGAATTCGTGGGTCTGTGGTAGGAGCTGTGGTCTTGACGTGGCAGACTGTGAGAGCTCAGACCTGGGAGTGTCACGTGGGGGGCCCAGCACCTGTCTTTGTTTGGGGGTGGGTGGTTCTTGAACATCCTCGAAGGGCCTTTTCTACTCTGGATACCAGCATGAAATCTGAGTAGATGGGGACCTTTGGGGTCAGGGCTTAGGAAAGCATGTTCAAAGAAGCTGTCTTCATTCACAGCTGCCTAAAAGAGCTGATGTGCACACACATGTGTGTGTGCTTGCGTGTATTTGTTGTCATAGGGGATGCAAATATCACACATATCCAACCCCCCCCCCCCCCCCCGGTCCCCTGGGATAGAAAGGAGCATCTCTTTTCTGCCCCGCATCTGGGCACTGAGTTGGGAACATCAATCTATGCAGTGGCAAAGTTCATCAACTTCTTAGAGAAGGTATTCCCTTCCCTGCCATTAAATTGCATTTCTGTCTGCTCACTTGGAAGAGAGTTTCCTTCTGTCTCCAGTTTTATGTTCTGAAATAGACGTCTGCAAAGACGTGGCCCACTGGACTCCTCTGCACATGCTGATGTGGGTGTGGATGGTGAGGAATGACTTAGATGCCTGGGCCATACTGAGGGCTGATGTGGGTAGGGGTGGGCCTTCTGCCCCTCGGCTTCACACCTGCTTTCTGGCGTGAGTGTGGAGCTGGGTGTGTGAACAAGAGTTTGCACAGTTTTATTTTGTACCTCCAATCCAACTTTAAACTTGCACCACCTGCAGCTGTTTAGAGCACTAGATTTTGAAATTCTGGATGGTAGAGGAAGGCAATTTTAAGAGTTAAATAAAACTACTTGATAATAGAGTTAGACTTTAGCTTTAAAAGAAACCTTATAAAATCAGAGATGACGTTTGTGTCTGAGGCCTTAAAGACTATTGACATTAATTATGTATATAGATTATGTAAATTCTGTTCATTACAATATGAAA
The DNA here is from genome assembly GCF_033118175.1 of Dama dama. Lineage (NCBI taxonomy): Eukaryota > Metazoa > Chordata > Mammalia > Artiodactyla > Cervidae > Dama > Dama dama. The sequence goes on along the minus strand of NC_083693.1, from coordinate 12,186,774 downwards.
ATGATGTGTTTCTTATAGAAATATCCCCAAAATACAACTAAATTGATGTATTAGTTTCTCACTGTTCATTAATTATGAAAAAAAAATTGAAAAACAGAGACTCCTGGTTCTAGAACACAATGGTGTGGATTCACTTTTCCTAATTCATCTCCTGCAATCAAATCCTGGAAATAATTCAACAGACAACAATAGAAGCTGAAAGAAGACAGACTGGCTGGGGACCTAAGAGCTTGAAGAATGTGAATTCTCCGTGTATTCTCCAGGTCTCCCTTTTATTGCCCATGTACGTTCAGCCTGGGCATGGAGATGCCTGTAACTGGAACTGCCAACAAGTATAGACAAAATGAGAAAGGCTCTGTTTGCCCAAAGGTGAGCCCAGTGGAGACCTAGGTGAGCCCCATCCCACACAAGGCACGTGAAGGCACTGTGGGAGCAGTGTTGGCACAGCGCAGATGCCCTGTTCTTCTCCTAGTTGTATAAAGAGAGCCAGGCTACTCACCCGCACCAGTGGGAATCAACCCAGCGAGGTCCTTCCACTCCCTTATCCCACATACAAAAATCCCAGAGTTAGCATCATACCCACAGTGAAATACTGATGCCCCCCTCCAAAGAATGAGGACAAGAACGCCTGCTTCATCACTATTACTTGATACAGGACTAGAAGTTCTTGATGCTGCAATAAGATTCAAGAAGCAAAATGCATACAGGTTGGAAAGAAATAATAAAACTTAATTTGCAGAAAATGTAATTATCTATGTAGAAAATACTAAGGGATATACTACCAAATGGGATGAGGTCAATCCTCATCCCAGTTCCCAAGAAGGGTAGTACTAAAGAATGTGCTAACCATCGGACAGTTGTACCCCTCTCCTGTGCTAGTAAGGTTATGCTTAAAATCTTGCATGCTAGGGTTCAGCATTACACAAACCAAGAAATTCCAGATGTCCAAGCTGGATTTAGAAAAGGAAGAGGAACTAGAGATTGAATTCAGTATTTGCTGGATCATAGAGAAAGCTATGGAATTCCAGAAAAACATCTACCTCTGTTTCATTGACTATGCCAAAGCTTTTGACTATGTAATAATAAACTGTGGAAAGCTCTTCAAGAGATGGGAATAACAGACCATCTTACCTGTCTCCTGAGAAACATGTATGTGGGTCAAGAAGCAACAGTTAGAACCCTGATGGAACATAGAACAACTGATTGGTTCAAGATTGAGAAAGGAGTACCACAGGGCTGACTGCCATCACCTGTTTGTTTAATCTGTATGCTGAGCACATCATGAGAAGTGCCAGGCTGAATAAGTTACAAGCTGGAATCAATATATGCAGGAAAACCATCAACAACCTCAGATATATGGATGATACCACTATAATGGCAGAAAGAGAAGAACTAAAGAGCCTCTTGATGAGGGTGAAGGAGGAAAGTGAAAGAGCCAGCTTAAAACTAAATGTTAAAAAAAACTAAGATCATTGCATCTGGTCCCATTACTTCATGGCAAATAGAGGAGGAGAAGGTGGAAGTAATTTCCTCTTCTTGGACTCTAAAATCACTGTGGATGGTGGCTGCAGCCATGAAATTAGAAGACGTTTGCTTCTTGACAGGAAAGCTATGACAAACCCAGATAGTGTGCTGAAAAGCAGAGACATTCCTCTGTTGACAATGGTCTGTATAGTCAAGGCTATGGTCTTCCCAGTGTCACGAACAGTTGTAAGAGCTGGATCATAAAGAAAGCGGAGCACTGAAGAATTGATGCCTTTGAACTGTGGTGCTGGAGAAGACTCCCGAGAGTTCCTTGGACTGCAAGGAGATCAAACCAGTCAATCTTAAGGGAAATCCCTGAATATTCATTGGAAGAGCTGATGCTGAAGCTGAAACTCCAGTATCTTGGTCATCTGATGCAAACAGCCAACTCATCGGAAAAGTCTCTCATGCTGGGAAAGATTGAGGGCAGAAGAAGAGGGCATCAGAGGATGAGATGGTTGGATGGCATCACTGATGCAATGGACATGAACTTGAGCAAGCTCTGGGAGATGGCGAGGGACATGCTGGCATGTCCTGGCATGCTGCAGTCCACGGGGTCACAAAGAGTGAGACACAACTGGGCAACTGAACAGCAGCAGTACTACCGAAACCAAATCAAACCAAACCCAATAAACAACAAAACTGTGTCTTAGAACTCATTAAGATTGCAGCATGTAAGACAAACATATACAAATCAATTATATTTCTACATACTGACCATGAACAAGTGGGAACTGAAATCATAAGCACAATACCATTTATAATTTCTCCGAAGAAAATGAAATGCTTTGATATAAATTTAGCAAAGCTCATACAACATCCGTATGCTAAAAATTGCAGAGTGCTAATGAAAGAAATGAAAAGAGATCTGGGTAAACGTGGAGACATACCATGCTCATGGACTGAAGGAAGCACCATAATAGAGATAGCAGTTATACCTATATTTATCTTTAGATTTAACACAATTCCTATCAAAATCTCAGTGAAGCTTATTCTGATATTTGCATAGAAAAACCATGTTGTGGAATAGCCAGGACAGTTTTGAAAAAGAATAAAATGGGAAGAATCACTCTTCCCAGTATCACTGTTTGCTATAGAGCTACAGAATTCAAGATAGTTTGGTTATTGGCAAAGCGATAGTCACCAAAGGAACAGAGCAGAGATCTCAGAAACTCACACAAATATGTCCAATTAATTTTTGACAAAGAACCAAAAGCAATTCAATGGAAGAATTACAGCCTTTTAAGAAACTGTGCAGGAAAAATTCAATAGCCATAGGTTAAAAAAAAAAGAAATGAAACACAAAGAAAGGAAAAAACTCTAAACCTTACAGCTCAGGCAAAAATTTACTCCAAAACAGTCATAGATTTAAATGTGAAACTGTAAAGCTTTTAGAAGAAAATATTAAAAAGATTTTTTTCAGTACCTAGGACTAGGCAGAAAATTCTTGGACTTGATACCAAGAGCATCATCCATAAAAGGAGAAGTTGATAAATTGGACCTAATCAAAATTAAAAACATTTGCTGTGAGAAAGACCGTGTTAAGAAAAAGAGAAGACAGATTACAGACTGGGAGAGAATGTTTGCAAATAACATACTCAACAAAGCACTTGTGTTCAGAATACACGAAGAACTCCAAAAATTGAACATTAAAAAATCTGATTTAAAGTGGGCAGAACCTGAGGAGATATTTCGCTGGAGAAGATATGCAGATGGCAGTAATGTACATGGAGCGGATATGCACATGGAAAATGTTCAACATTCTTAGATAATAGAGAAATGCACGTTCAGACCACCAGGAGATATTACTGCACGTCTGCCAGAATGGCACAAACAAAAATGGTGGTAACACCGAATATAGAGAAACCGGGTCTCTCAAGTATTGCTGGTGGGATTGTGAAATAACACCCACTTTGGGAAATAGTCCTGAAAACCAAAAATAGAATTTCTTTATGGTCCCATTTTTCTTGGGCACTTACCCCAGAGAAATGAGAGCTTATTTTCACACAGAAACCTGTACACAAGTGTACCTTTATTATGAATTATTATGTATGAAAGTACAAGCTTTATTCATAATAGCCCAAACTGGAAATAACCCAGATGTTTAGTGAGTGAATATTTAAACTGTGGTCCATCCACAGCTTGGAATGCTACTCAGCAGTAAAATGGTATGAACTACTTGAAAGGGCCTTAAGAACATTTTATGGAGTGCAAAAAGCTGATTTCAGAAGGAAACATGCTGCACAATCCCATTTATGCACTATTTGTGAAATAACATAATTATGGAACAGATTAGAGGTTGTCAGGGGTTAGGAATGGGGAGGGTGTATGTGACAACAAAGAGGTAGCTTGAGGGGGTCTGGTGTCTTGATGTGTTTGTAAGAGGTTACAATTGGAAAATCACACAGAAGTACTTATACGCCCACCAGAGCACTTAAAACTGGTGAAACCTGCGTAAGCTCTGTCGGTTATACCCTTGTGAGTTTCCTCGTTCCGGTGTTGTATTCTGGTTATGCAGGAACGCAGGCTCTTAACACGGGGAGGCTGACTGAAAGGGGCATGGACCCTCCGTCTACATTTCTTTGCAATTTCTTGTGACTCTATTATTATTTTAAGATAAAAAGTTTGAAAATGATTTTGTTATTAAGTACTATGGCATCTGGTCCCATCACTTCATGGAAAATAGATGGGGAGACAGTGGAAATAGTGTCAGACTTTATTTTTGGGGGCTCCAAAATCGCTGCAGATGGTGATTGCAGCCATGAAATTAAAAGATGCTTACTCCTTGGAAGGAAAGTTATGACCAACCTAGATAGCATATTAAAAAGCAGAGACATTACTTTGCAAACAAAGGTCCGTCTGGTCAAGGCTATGGTTTTTCCAGTGGTCATGTATGGATGTGAGAGTTGGACTGTGAGGAAAGCTGAGCGCCAAAAAATTGATGCTTTTGAACTGTGGTGTTGGAGAAGACTCTTGAGAGTCCCTTGGACTGCAAGGAGATCCAAACCGTCCATCCTGAAGGAGAGATCAGTCCTGGGTGTTCATTGGAAGGACTGATGCTGAAGCTGAAACTCCAATACTTTGGCCACCTCATGCGAAGAGTTGACTCATTGGAAAAGACCCTGATGCTGGGAGGGATTGGGGGCAGGAGGAGAAGGGGATGACAGAGGATGAGATGGCTGGATGGCATCACCGACTCGATGGGCATGAGTTTGAGTAAACTCTGGGAGTTGGTGATGGACAGGGAGGCCTGGCGTGCTGCGATTCATAGGGTCGTAGAGTCAGACACGACTGAACGACTGAACTGACTGATTATTAAATATGGAAAAGAGACACAGAAATCCAGTATTCCTAGGACATGAGCTGTGGGCCGAGAGGCTGCCGGACCTCGGCCGCAGGAGGCCCTGTCCCTCGGTTGCTCTGCCGCCGCAGGGGAGGGGGGGACGTGCTGCCTCCTCCGGGCGGTGTCCAGCGGTGTCTGGCAGTGTGCGTCCCAGCAGAGACAGAGCACCCGGGGATCAGCTTCTCTGACAGGTGCGCGTACAACTGTCTACAACGTGTGAATAACTAATAAATTTGGGCTTCCCTGATAGCTCAGTTGGTAAAGAACCCTCGTGCAATGCAGGAGACCCCTGTTCGATTCCTGTGTTGGAAAGATCCCCTGGGGGGGTGGATATGCTACCCACTCCAGTGTTCTTGGGCTGCCCTTGTGGCTCAGCTGGTAAAGAATCCACCTGCAATGCAGGAGGCCTGGGTTCGATCCCTGGGTTGGGAAGATTCCCTAGAGAAGGCAAAGGCTGCCCACTTCAGTATTCTGGCCTGGAGAACTCCATGGACTGTATAGTCCATGGGGTTGCAAAGAGTCGGACACGACTGAGCAACTTGCACTTTCACTTTTCAAGGACAAAGGATCTTGCTCTTATTTCAGACCTGAAGTTGAGGTGACTTAGTTCTCTGGTTAGAAGAAAAATATAAACCACTTAGGGATATTAGATTCAATTAATGCCTGGAAATAGCTCCTAGAGTTTTATCTCAGTGCCTTCTTATCTTACTGTTACGGATAATGCCGTTGGAAGGGATGCAGTGTTGCACACACCCTGGAGTTGCTTATTAGCCCTGTCTCAGTCCTGGGGGTGTCCTGCCATTTGCCTTTGAGATCATGATTGTGACGGTATGCTGAGGGACAGCCAGTGTCTTCTAGAAATAATGGGTTTTAGGTAAAAACTTATTGTTTGTCACAGTTGACACCTAAGTAAATACGCATTTCTAACATATATACTGCAGATGAATACCTCACTGCTTGGGACATTCCTAAAATTAACAAGCTTTCAGCCAGAGACTTTCACTCCCAGGAGACAAGACATCCTGAACATGGGCTGATGTTTCATAGTCCTGTGGAAAGGGGAGAAAGTTCTTAATAGGAAATGCCTCTTAAAGCATCTTGATTGCTAACTGTAAAGAAAGGCTACTTCTAGAATATCTTGGAGGCCTGCCCACCATTTCCCTGTTTGCTCAGGGGAAATAGGTTTTAAGGAAGTGCCGCACACAATATCATTAATTAAGAGTATTAACTTTCAAAGGGATGCTTCCCTGAAGAGGCCTCAAGGGACACCATTGCAGAGGCATTTAAAGCTGCAGAAAATTGAAACTTGACCTGTGTTTTAGTAACAACCCCTGTTGTTGGATTAAAAGATTTTCTGGAGGGGGAGGGAGGGATTGGGAATTTGGGATTAGCAGATGCAAACCATTATACATTACATGGATAAATAACCATTATATATTAAATGGATAAATAGCAAGATCCTGCTGTATAGCAGTTGTTGTTCAGTCACCCAGTCGTGTCCGACTCTCTGTGACCCCATGGACTGCAGCACGCCAGGCCTCTCTCTCCCTCACCATCTTCTGACATTTGCCCAAGTTCATGTTCTTTGCATCGGTGATGCCATCCAGCCATCTCATCCTCTGATGCCCTCTTCTCCTTCTGCCCGCAGTCTTTCCCAGCATCAGGGACTTTTCCAATGAGTCGGCTGTTCCATCAGATGACCAAAATGCTGGAGTTTCGACATCCGCATCAGCCGTTCCAATGACTATTCAGGGCTCATATCCCTTAAGGTTGACTGGAGGAGGGAATGGCAAACCTCCCCACTACGCTTGCTATAAGAACCTCATGAACTGTATAAAAGGACTGTATAGCAAAGGGAACTATATTTGGCATCCTGTGATAAACCATGATGGAAAAAATAGGAAAAAGTATATATATATATATATGTATAACTCAATCACCTTCTGTACAGCAGAAATTAACACATTATTAATTAACTATATTTCAATAAAATAATTTTTAAAACTATTATTTGTGCTAGAATGGAGATTGAAGGGCAGCCTTAAGCACAGGGCTGAGCCCCGAGGCTTTTTGGAACTCTGTATCATTTGGTTCAAGCCAGAGCTGCCTTGAGCTTTCACACTGTGGCTTGGGAATGTGTCGCCCAAGCCAGGCCTGGGTCTGCTGGGGAGTGACTCTGTCACAGGCCTGTCTGGAACTGCCGGTTCCAGGCTCTGGCTCCGGAAAGAAACTGAGGCTTATGCGGGAGCAGAACTTGTTTGGGGTCCTGGGCGTGTGTTCCGTGCATGCCTGCTGTGGGCAGCTGACTTGACGTGAGAAGAAGAGTGTGTTCCAAGTTGTCCGGTAGGCCTCTGAGAAATCTTACTGCTGAGTCGTAAGCACCTGGAGTGTGTTAGGCTTCACACTGAGAAATGAGTCTCCCAGTTTCTGTTATGTCTGAATCAGGCCAACCTGCCAAACTTCAGGAAAACTGGAATGAAGTGAAAGGACCTTCCCACAAGACATGGATCCTGGATGTAGAGTGAAGATGACCTGTCTGCTTCTCTGATACCTACCCAGGAAAGTTAAACATGTGCCTTTGACATCATCAGGTTTCTTCTTTTTTATTGCTTATATCCATCCACCCTTCCCCAAGCAGCATTTTAGTTGTTGTTGTTTAGTCACTCAGTCGTGTCTGACTCTTTGTGACCCCATGGACTGTAGCACACCAGGCTTCTCTGTCCTTCACCATCTCTCAGGGTTTCTTAAAGTCATGTCCGTTGTATCGGTGATGCCATCCAACCATCTCATCCTCTGTCATCCCCTTCTCCTCCTGCCTTCAATCTTGCCCAGCATCACAGTCTTTTCGAATGAGTCAGTTCTTCACATCAGGTGGGCAAAGTATTGGAGCTTCAGCTTCAGCATCAGTCCTTCCAATGAATATTCATGACCGATTTCCTTTAGGATGGACTGGTTGGATCTCCTTGCCATCCAAGGGACTCTGAAGAGTCTTCTCCAGCAACACAGTTCAAAAGCATCAATTCTTTAGCACTCAGCTTTCTTTATAGTCCAACTCTCACATCCATACATGACTACTGAAAAAACCATAGCTTTGACTTACAGACCTTTGTTGGCAAAGTGATGTCTCTGCTTTTTAATATGCTGTCTAGATTTGTCATAGCTTTTCTTCCAAATAGCAAGCATCTTTTAATTTCATGGCTGCCGTCACCATCCACAGTGATTTTGGAGTCCAAGGAAATAAAGTCACTGTTTCCATTTTTTGCCCATCTATTTGCCATGAAGTGATGGGACCAGATGCCTTGATCTTCGTTTTTTAAATGTTGTTTTAAGCCAGTTTTTTCACTCTCCTGTCACTTTCACCAAGAGGCTTTTTAGTTCCTCTTTGCTTTCTTCCATAAGGGTGGTGTCATCTGACATTATTGATACTTCTCCTGTCAATCTTGATTCCAGCTTGTGCATCATCCAGCCTGGCATTTTTGCATGATGTACTCTGCATATAAGTTAAATGAGGAGGGAGACAATATTCAGCCTTGACGTACTCCTTTCCCAACTTTGAACCAGTCTGCTGTTCCATGTCTGGTTCTAACTGTTGCTTCTTGACCTGCATACAGGTTTCTCAGGAGGCAGGTAAGGTGATGGAAAACCAGGTGGTCTGGTTTTCCAATCTCTTTAGGAATTTTCCACAGTTTGTTGTGATCCATACAGTCAAAGGCTTTAGCATAGTCAATGAAGCAGAAATAGATGTTTTCCTGGAATTCCCTTGCATTTTCTATGATCCAGCGGATGTTGGCAATTTGATCTCTGGTTCCTCTGCCTTTTCTAAATCCATCTTGTACATCTGGAAGTTCTCAGTTCATGAACTGTTGAAGCCTAGCTTGAAGGATGACCTTGAGCATGACCTTGGTGGCTTGTGAAATGAGTGCAATTGTGCAGTAGTTTGAACATTCTTTAGCATTGCCCTGCTTTGGGACTGGAATGAAAACTGACCTTTTCCAGTCCTGTGGCCACTGCTGGGTTTTTGAAATTTGCTGACATATTGAATGTAGCACTTAAACAGCGTCATCTTTTAGGATTTGAAATAGCTCAGCTGGAATTCCATCACCTCCACTAGCTTTGTTCATAGTGATGCTTCCTAAGGCCCACTTGACTTGGCACTCCAGGATGTCTGGCTCTAGATGAGTGATTACACTATCGTGGTTGTCTGGGTCATTAATACCTTTTTTGTATAGTTCTTCTGTGTATTCATGCTACTTCTTAATATCTTCTGCTTCTGTTAGGTCCATACCATTTCTGTCCTTTATTGCATCTTAGTACTTTTATATATTTTCTTACACTCAGTAAATTTTACTTAAGGGTAACTGAATGACAAAATAATTCTTCTCTATAACCACCATTTCTCTGAAAGTTGAAGGCCATTTCATATCTAAGGAGATTTATTGAAGTTAAAAAACTCAATATGTTTGAGTTTTTAATATGATTAGTCTTAGTTCCGTATACATTAAGTGAGTGAAGTGCATTAATTCATTCAAATTACCTCTCTCAGCTCTCTGGGGGGTGGTGAGCCCTCCTGGGGAGACTGTTCAGTCACTGGAGAGATGCTTTTTCTGAGAGTATTTGCTTCCCTAGGTGATTTTTTCCTCTTTTCCACTCACCCTTTAGTGCCCTGGTTTGCAACCATCGCAAGCGTTGGGTCTCCTGTAAGGATTATCAGTGGAAAACAAGCTTGCTTCCCACTGGTTTATTCTTCTGATGACAGACTAGAATGAGGTCTATTAAGGAAGGCAGTGGCAACTGAAAGGTACTTTCTCTGGAAGGCAGCTGGATTTGTAGTGTTTGCATTCACAGACATAAGCAGACGCAGTTTTAGCTTGGCTGAATTTGCAGCATAATGACAAAGCCTGGTGCTGTGTGTCACAGAAACACTGCAATAAGTTCTGCCGCAGCTATGGCTAGAACCCCCCAGAGCAGTGGTTTCACAGTGTGGTCCCTGGGCCAGCATCATCGACATCCCCTTGGAACTTGTTAGAGGTTCACGTCCTAATGCCCTGTCTTCCACCAGCTGCACCAGACTCACCACCTGCGCGTTTGGTGCTGCTGCCTTCTGGGTTGGAGCGTGGGCACCAGAACACTGGTGCCCGCAGCTGTCTCCTTCCTTCTGACCTCCGCGCTGCCTGAGGGCAGTGCCCCTGCCAGGCTCTTCTTCCAAGAGCGTCGTCACCTAGTCCAGCCCTCCCTGCCCAGCTTCCCTCCTGCCTGGCTCCCCTTTTAACCAGGCCTACTCTGTGATTCCCCCTTCAGTTTGCCCGAAGCCTGCCCCCCATCCTCAGCTGTTTCCTAGAAGTCCGCCCCTCTCCCACTACCGACTGGGAGCTGACAGGTGACTTCCACCCAACTCCCTGTGAAGGTGCACAGTTCCTAGATCTTAGAGCTTAAAGAGCATTGCAGTTTATGCCTTTCCTTTTTGTCCCTCAAGTCAGCATCGTTATCTGCACATACAAAGCTCTGTTCCAGGCGCTCTGTGGACATGAGGGTGAAACATTGCCCTCTGTCTTTAAGGGGCTTACAGCTGAGCCAGAGGAACAGATGCTCACAGAGATGGCTTTGTTAGATGTGTGGTCCTTTGCAGGTGACTCTGCCCTCACTCTCCTCCTCTGAGTGTCAGGGATTATGATGGTACCTGTTTCCTAGGGTTGCTATGGAGACCAGCCCCTGTGAGCTAATACTTCCAGTGTAGGTGAGACCGTTCCTGGCACACGTCTGAGAGGACGGGGAGGATGATCAGCCCTGGCGGCGCTGCTTGAGAAGACTTCTGGGAGGAAGTGGGGTTTGCACGGGGCCTTGAGGTTGTCTCAGTGTTTGAATAGATAGGTTGAAGCTTAATGAGATGTGTCTGAACTTGGTTGTCTTGTGTTAGTGATGTCTTCAGAGGTTCAGCCCACACCACAAATGTTAAACGCTGCTTTTTTAGTGTTGGCACTGCCACCTCTGTGGTCAGGGCGTGTTTCTTTTGCCATCATGCTTACGGGGTTGCTGGTTCAGACAACCCTCTAGAGGGAAGTTAGAAAGGGAATAGAATTAGCAGAAGGTGCAAAAAGAGAGGCAGAAGTGAAGTGATGCAGTGGGAAAGGTGGGGCTGGAATAACGTAAGGCGTTTTGGGGAAGGAGGTGAGAAGAGACTGGGAGGGAGGGAGGGCGGGGTGGACTTGAACCAGTATTCTGGATTGTGCTCATGCCTTAGAGGCTGCACTGGCTCTCGCAGCCCAGGAAGCAGCTGCCTGTGCTGGTGACTGAGAACCGTGTCCCTGCCCTGACGCGTCGGGGGCCACTTGGGGGCTTGCTGCCCCCATGGGGATCAAGGAGGCCATGGAACAGGGGCCTCTCTTTATTTATTTGTTTTAAGTTTTGACTCTGAAGTGAACAGAAATGTAGCAGTACTCCACTGGCAACTGACTTCAGAAAATAAAACTGGGGATGAGAACACTGTTTACCACAGCATAATCGCCATAGTCACTCACTGACACTTCTAAGTCTCTGTTGGCAGGGTTTGTTGGTTTTTGTTTGCAAAGGATTCCATCTGAGTGATGAATGTGTGAATGCTTCGTCACTCAGTCATATCCAGCTCTTGGCAACCCCATGGTCTCTAGCCCGCCAGGCCCCTCTGTCCATGGGATTCTCCAGGTAGGAATAATGGAGTGGGTTGCCATTTCCTTCTCCGGGGGATCTTCCCAACCCAGGGATCGAACCTGGGTCTCCTGCACTGCAGGTGGATTCTTTACCTTCTGAGCCACCGGGGAAGCCGTGGGGTGGTGAGGAATGAGTTGTGAAGAGCTGAGTGTGATGTGGCTCTTTGGAGCTCCCTGCCAGTGCTTGTATTCTGGGTCTTCACCTGAGCAGGCCTGGGGCGGAGCCTACAGGAGTCTCTGTCAGTGCAGGGAGAGTCTGCCTCACAGTTCTTGGCTCCCCACGCCTGGCACCATGCCTGGCATGTCATATGGCTCAGAGCTTGTAGATAAATAGAAACTCAGAAAACGCGGTACTTTAATCCATATGGTATTTGGGAAAAAATCCTTGAAGACACTCTGATTGCCAAGTATTTCGAGGATGTTGCTGGGTCAGCTTTGCTTTCGCATCTCTACACACTGACGTGTGTTTCTAGAGAACTCCCGAAAGTGGTTCCCTCCCCTATTGGGAGGTGCCCGCCCACAGCATTCCCCTGGAAAATGTCATCAAGGAGATTAAGTGTGTCTGTGAATAAATCTGGCATTTTTTGGAGGGTGTATAAACATGGAACTCAGTGCAGTTATAGTCATGACCCAACTGTGTGTAATTGCAGTGAGTACCTTATATGGGTGGGTCCCCACAGCCTGAGCCACATGCAGCTCTGGAATGAGCTGGGCTTCCGGGGCGGGGTGGGTGTGGGCAGGGCCTCCAGATGTCCAGACACCCTGGAGGGTGGAGGGTGGTGGGTCGGGCCAAGGATGCAGCCTGTCTGCAGGAAGTAGGGGTGGTGGGCGGGGGACAGTCTGGTTGTATTTCACAGCGGATTCGTCATGCACCCAATTACAGTTTGGCTTCAAGTGATTTTGCTGGTTGGTTGGATGCAGGCAGTCTGGCACAGGGGGAGCCCTTGAAGCTGGAGGAGGGTAGATGCTCCTCTGAGAGCACTGTCAGCCTGGCTCATTGTTCTCTGGTATCTTTTTTACATCTGAGGGCGTGGATTCCTTAGATTTAAAATGTTGACTCTTGTAAGCTCTTAGATACTGAAGGTCTTACCAGGTGACAAGCTTCCATAGCTAGTTTTTTCAAAAGCGTAAGAGCTGGACCATAAAGAAGGCAGAGCACTGAAGAACTGATGCTTTTGAACTGTGGTCCTGGAGAAGACTCTTGAGAGTCCCTCGGGCTGCCTAGAGATCCAACCAGTCCATCCTAAAGGAAATCAACCCTGAATACTCATTGGGAGGACTGATGCTGAAGCTGAAGCTCCAGTACTTCGGCCACCTGATGTGAAGAGCTGGTTCATTGGAATAGACTCTGATGCTGGGAAAGATTGAAGGCAGAAGGAGAAGAGGATGACAGAGGATGAGACAGCTGGAGAACCTCACCAATGCAATGGACATGAACTTGGGCAAACTTGGGTGATGGTGGGGGCCAGGGAGGCCTGGTGTGCTGCAGTCCATGGGGCCATACAACTTGGTGACTGAACAACAGTTAAAACAAAAAGAGATAATCTTACAGTGTCTTGCCTTCCTGGATGTGGGAAAATTATAGGCTTAGAGTTCTTAGAGGACCAGGGACCCTCAACCCACAAAGAGAGAAGTGGGTGGGCTCCGCCGAATGATACCCGTGAGCAGAGCAGAGGTGTGGCATCTGGGGACGTGTGCTGAGCTGAGGTGATGGGGGATCGGAGCGTGGAGTCGGGCACTGCCCACAGGCGCCCCCTCAGCGGCAGTTAAGCCCCCCGTGCAACTGCGCCGTGGACGGGGCCCGGCTCCCTCGCGCGCCTCTGCTTCATGGGCAGCCCCGGCCCGGCCCCGCGGGTTTCCCTCTCTGCGCCCCTCACCTGATGGATGGGTCCCCGGCCCCGCAGGTTTCCCTCTCTGCGCCCCTCACCTGATGGATGGGTCCCCGGCCCCGCGGGTTTCCCTCTCCGCGCCCCTCACCTGATGGATGGGTCCCCGGCCCCGCGGGTTTCCCTCTCTGCGCCCCTCACCTGATGGATGGGTCCCCGGCCCCGCAGGTTTCCCTCTCTGCGCCCCTCACCTGATGGATGGGTCCCCGGCCCCGCGGGTTTCCCTCTCCGCGCCCCTCACCTGATGGATGGGTCCCCGGCCCCGCGGGTTTCCCTCTCCGCGCCCCTCACCTGATGGATGGGTCCCCGGCCCCGCGGGTTTCCCTCTCCGCGCCCCTCACCTGATGGATGGGTCCCCGGCCCCGCGGGTTTCCCTCTCCGCGCCCCTCACCTGATGGATGGGTCCCCGGCCCCGCGGGTTTCCCTCTCCGCGCCCCTCACCTGATGGATGGGTCCCCGGCCCCGCGGGTTTCCCTCTCCGCGCCCCTCACCTGATGGATGGGTCCCCGGCCCCGCGGGTTTCCCTCTCCGCGCCCCTCACCTGATGGATGGGTCCCCGGCCCCGCGGGTTTCCCTCTCCGCGCCACCCTCCGCCTCTGTCCTCGGCGCACGGCACACACCCTCCGCCCGGCAGCTCGTCACAGGGATGCTGCAGAACCTGCCGACCTCGCAGGCCTCTGTACAGAAGCCCCCTGCCTCTCCCGCACCCGAGGAAGCCCTGGCGCCCCCTGCAGCCCTCTCCCCCGGCCGCTGCCTCCCCCTCCTGTCCTCATCCCCCACCAACTTCTGACCACACAGCCCGCGTCGGCTTCCGGGCTCGGCCCGCTGCCAGGTTCCAGGATTACGTCCTCGCGGAGCCCTCCCTGCCGCGGCTCTGTTTATCCCGACCCCTCTCACCGCATGCACACGCTGCCTGTTTGGACCTTTCGTGGTTTGTGGCACCCCCCGCCCCGCACCTCCCGGCCCTGGCCCTTAGAGTGTGAACTCCACAGGGTCCACAGAAGCAAGAGCCTGGCTGCATACTGGACCCTTGAGGGGCATATGCCTGCCTCCCCAAATACAGTATATTTTAAAGAACAAATAATGGCAGAATGCTCATTAACCATTACCTCACTTATTTAAGACTATTTTACTGGGTGCCCCGTTTTTACTCATGTGCACATATATATGTATGTGTTTGTATGGTAAAACTCTTGTCAAAGTGGGTTTAGAGGGAACATATCAATGTAATTAAAGCTATTGAAAATTAAAGCTATGAAAAACCTATAGCCAAAATAATACTCAACAGTGAAAAGCTGAATTCCTTCTTGCTAAAATCTGGAAAAGACAGCTATGCCCAGTCTTACTACTTGTGTTTAGCATACTATTGGAAATCCTAGCCACAGCAGTCAGACAAGAAAAAGAGAAAGGTATCCATATTGGAAGAGAATAGGTAAAGTTGTCATACGCAGATGACATAATGCTATATATAGAAAACTCTAAGCACTCCACGCAGAAGCTATTGGAACTGATAAATTCTGCAAGGTAGTAGGATACAAGGTTAAAACACAGAAATCCGTTGCTTTTTTTTTTTTTTTTGGTCACTAATGAAGCATCAGAAAGAGGAAGGGAAAAAATCCCTTTTAAGATCATGTAAAAAACTACCTCTGAATAGATATGACCAAGGAAGTCAAAGACTTCTATGCTGAGAATTATAGGACATTAATAAAGAAAAATGAACATGATTCAAAGAAATGGGAATATAGCCCATGCTCTTGGGTTGAAAGAATTAATGTTAAAATGGCCATACTACCCAAAGCAGTCTACAGATTTAATGTGATCTCTATTAGATTATCCACGAAATTTTTCACAGAACTAGGGCAAACAATCTAAATTTATATGGAACCACAAAAGACCCAGAATTACCAAAGCGATGCTGAGAAAAAAGAACAAAGCTGGAGGCATAACAGTTCTAGATTTCAGACAATACTTCAGAGCTGCAGTAATCAAAACAATGTGGTATTGGCTCAAAATCAGATATAAGGATCAATGGAACAGAATAAAGAACCCAGAAATAAACCCAAACCCATACAGTCATCTCATCTTCCACAGGAAAGGCAACAATATACAGTGGAGAAAAGACAGTTTCTTCATGTAAATCAATGGAGTTAGAACACTCCCTTCCTTCTTATACAAAAATGAACTCAAATGACTTAAAGAGTTAAATATAAGACATGACATGAATATTCATTGGAAGGACTGACGCTGAAGCTGAAACTCCAGTATTTTGGCTGCTTGATGCAAAAAGAGTCAACTCATTGGAAAAGACCCTGATGCTGGGAATGACTGAAGGCAGGAGGAGAAGGGGGCAACAGACGATGAGATGTTTGGATGGTATCACCGACTCAAAGGACATAAGTTTGGGTGAACTCCAGCAGTTGGTGATGGACAGGGGAGCCTGGCGTGCTGCAGTCCATGGGGTTGCAAAGATCGAGGCATGACTGAGTGATTGAATAACACCACCACCTGATAAAGCTCCTTGAAGACATTATAGGCAAAACGTTCTGGAGAAAACTCTAATTTGAAAAGATCCATGCACCCTCATGTTCATAGCAGCGTTCTTTACAATAGCTGAGGCACTTACTACATGGCCCTAGTGGTAAAGAACCTGCCTGCCAATGCAGAAGGCAAAAAGGACACAACACAGATTCAATTCCTGGGTTGGGAAGATCCCCCGGAGGAGGGCGTGGCAACCCACTCCAGTGTTCTTGCCTGGAAAATCTCATGGACAGAGGAGCCTTGCAGGCTACTGTCTATAAGATCGCAAAGAGCCAAACATGATGGAAGCAACTTAGCAGGCACGCAAGACATGGAAGCAACCTAAATGTTGCTTCAGATGAATGGATAAGGAAGATGTGGTGTATATACACAATGAAATATATTCAGCCATAAAAAGAATGAAATATGCCACTTACAACAACATGGATGAACCTAGAGGTTATCATACTAAGTAAATCAGACAGCGAAAGACAAATATCATATGATATCACTTACATTTGGTATCTAAAATGTGATAGAAATGAACTTGTTTACAAAACAGAAAGACTCACAGTCACAGAAAACAAACTATAGTTACCAAAGAGGGAAGGAAAGGGAGGGATAAATTAAGAGTTTGGGATTAACATATGCACACTACTGTATATAAAAGAGATAAACATCAAGGACATATTGTATAGCACAGGAAACTATATTCAGAATCTTATAATGACCTATAATGGAAAAGAATCTGAAAAATATGAATATATATATAAAACTGAATAACTTCGCTGTGTAACTAAAACTAACAGAACAGTGTAAGTCAACTGTCCTTCAGCAAAAACGAGGAATATATTATTTAATGTCCACATATGTTTGTGTTTTCCAACTTTGCATCTGCTATTGATTTCTAAGTTCATTCCATTGTGATTAGAAAACATAGTTGGTATGATGTCTGTGCTTTGAATGAACTGAGTCTTGTTTCATGGCCTGGTCTATGATCAGTGCTGTAGAGCATCCCCCGTGCATTGGGAAGATGTGTATCCTGCTGTTGTTGGGTGGCGTGTAGTTGTTTTAGAGATCTAGTTCATTTATACTATTGTCAAATCTTCTGTTTCCTTACTGATTTTCTGCTAGTTCTATTGATTATTGAAATAAGGTGTTGGAGTCTCCAACTCTTAACTGTTTTTCTATTTCATCCTTCATTTCTGTCAGTTTTTGCTTCATGAGTTTTGGGCCTTGTAGTTAGGAGGGTTTAAATTTATTATTGTATGACTTTGTGACAAATTAACCTTTTTATCATTATAAAATATCCTTTATCTTTAGTACCAATTTTTGTTTTAAGTTTTCTAGTCTAATATTTGTATAGCTAATCCAACTCTCTTTTGAGTACCGTTTGCAAGTTACATGTTGTCTGTGACTGTTTCGTACTCCTGTGACAGAGTTAAATTGATGGGAAACAGATCTTACAGCCTGCAAAGCCTAACAAATTTACTCTCACATCCCTTGCAGAAGAAGTTTGCCAACCTCTGAAATGTAATTAAGTAAGTAGCTATTTAAAATTTTTTTTGACATAGGAAAAGATCAGAAAAGGAGTCAGTTTAAATTTTGCTTATTGCCATGTGGTTACTTTTAAAGCTCTTGTTGTGCAGTTGCTAAGTTGTCTCTGGCCCTTTGTGACCCCATGGACTGCAGCACGCCAGGCTTCTCTGTCCTTCACTATCTCCGAGAGCTTGCCCAAACTCATGTCCATTGAATCAGTGATGCCATCCAACCATCTCATCCTCTGTCATCCCCTTCTCCTCCTGCCCTCAATCTTTCCCAGCATCAGGGTCTTTTCCAATGAATCAGCTCTTTACATCAGGTGGCCGAAGTACTGGAGCTTCAGCTTCAGCATCAGTCTTTCCATAGTTCTGATGTGTAGAATAAATTCATTGGACTGTTTGGATTGTGAGCTATGTTATGCTGTGGCAATTTTTTTTTTTTTTTTTTTTTTTGCTGATTACCTTATAGAAATTAAGGATCAGTGATAGCTTAATTAATTCAAACAATATTTTTTGTGCTCTGAATAAATTATATAGTTACTTCCTTGAAAAAATATTATACTTGGAAACAATTAGTTCAGTCACTTAAGTTTAAGCATTTGACATGTTGAATTTTGAATTTCTGACTCTAAGGAGAGGAATGCCTGTGTAAAGGCTCTAACCCTATAGGAGGACACCTGGAAGAATTCTTCAAGATCCAGTGACTTTGCCTAATTTACAGTGAAAATAAAAAATGAGTATGTTATTTCATCTAACAGAATGTACATTACAGGTAGAACTTTATCCTCACCGTAGTGTTTCGTTTAATTACAAATAAAAGAATACCCTTAAAATTCTTTAGCATCCTTCTTCTAAAGAGCCCTATTTGGTCTTGTTCTCATTTTAGAGATAAGGACTCTGACCCTGGGAAAGATTAAATAATGTACACCCACCTGGCTTTCCATCTATGATGAGGTAAACTGATAGTTGAACCACAGCAACGAACAGTGTCATTCTGGCTATAACCTGGGTGGATTTAGAGAGTTTGGGGAGAAGAAAGAACTGATAATGTGTATGCATTTGGGCAGTTGTTCTTGCAAAGTAAATTATTTTATCAGTTGTATTTAGACGGTTTTGTAAGATTATGTTAAGTGCAATTTCATTTCCCAAAATTAATAGTATTTTCATTTTAATAGTCTTCATGCTTTCAAAGTTGGAAATTGATCTGTTAAGCTAATCTATTTAGATAAGGATTTACTTTCCAATGGGATATGGACTTCATTGTTTGTTAAAAGAGTGAGGGAAGATTGTATTATATGATAGATTACATAGACTCGTAGATCCCTACAGATTATCAAATTCTAAGGTGGAAGCTACAACAGAAATTCTCACACCCATTTTTATAGTAGGCTCTTCTGCTTCTAATGAGAATGATGCTTTAAAATGCGGATAACTTAAATCTTTTCACATCTCAAAAATTCATATGGATAATACAAAAATACCAATTTTTCTTATTTAAAAACATGTTTGTAATGCCATATCATTTCAGAAGTGTGAAGCACAATAGCTGATGTAGCAGGTTAGTGAGAGAAGTAACCAAATCTGTAGCATGGTTGATGGTTACCTTTTAAATAGATATTAAAAGCATGGCAGTATTTTTGAAAATATAATACCAATGTATATTCTTAAAAAACTTGTATTTTTAAAGAAAATCTGTATTTAATTCATTCTTATTGTGCCCATCATTAACATAACTTTGAACTTTTGTCTTATATAAAACCAATTTATTATTTGAAGTGAAGTGAAATTCACTCAGTTGTATCCGACTCTTTGCGACCCCATGGACTATACCGTCCATGGAATTCTCCAGGCCAGAATACTGGAGTGGGTAGCCTTTCCCATCTCCAGGGGATCTTCCCAACCCAGGGATTTAACCCAGGTCTCCTGCATTGCAGGTGAATTCTTTACCAGCTGAGACACCAGGGAAGCCCAATAATACTGGAGTGTGTAGCCTTTCCCTTCTCCAATGGATCTTCCCAACCCAGGGATCAAACTGGGATCTGCTGCATTGCAGGTGGATTCTTTACCAACTGAGCTACCAGGGAAACCCTTATTTTTATATTCTTTAGGCACAGTCAGAAAGGAAAAACTTTGAGTTCATTTGGTTTTTCGTATTTTTCCCCTTTTGTTTTCAAAGCGAAACCAGAAAAGTGACGTAAGATCTAGTCATTTTCTTCATCATAAATTTTATTGCTCTGCAAGTTCTGTTCACCAACTTCAAACATTTTAAATTCTAAATTTTAATAATGATTGATAATAAAGGAACAGGTATATCTCACTTTTAGAAATATTTTAAGTTTTCTTGTAAGTTATTTACTTTAGTTATTCTAGATCCCCCATGATGGAAATTTCTGGTTAAAAAGATTTACATAATTTCCCTTCTTATCTTAAAACTCCTTCCATAAGACACAAATGTCAGAGTAAGCCTCAAATTGTCAGGCTACAATTGGAAAGGTAAAGTTTGCTTACATTTGCAAGAGTTGGAACTGAAATGACCATCAATTTAAAGCATAAAGGTAAACAGACTGTGTAAAACAAAATGTGTTATCCTCAGCAGGGAAGCTTGTTGCTTGATAAAGTTAACATTTTCCTCTAAATAAATAAAACCAGCCTCTTAATGTTCTGGACGTAGTATCACTTTCATGGAAAAAGGTATTTTCACATGTGTAGAATATCTGATCATTACAGTAAGCTTAATAAAGGATGTTTGCAGAATTCACTCCTGAGTTTAGTTTTGGTCCATGTCCTGTAATAACCAGGAGAGATGACCTGGTGTGTTGGGTGAGGGTTGGAAGACGTGAACGCTAAGATTCTTTGCCATCAAGGATTCTGCAATGTAAAGAGCATCTGCTAATAGATAGCAGAGTTGGTGCATTGATTTTTCCATCTTCTTCCTGCCCGGCCACTCCTGAGCGTGAGGGGAGCTGGTCGGCGGGGCGGAGGGGAGTGCCCAGGAGGAAGATGTTTCCCCGGGAGGTGCTGAGCCTGCAGGCCCCCAGATGCTGTGACGGATGGCTCTGCACTGCAGTGGCCAGCTGACCTCTGGTTCTCATTCAGGTAGTACTGACTGCATTTCCTGACAAAGTAGACATTGACATTTTTATAAATGTCTTTTTATAAATCTCTTTTTGACCGCTGAGGGCAGTGGTTATTGTTGTCCAAGGTTTGAGACCTTGGCACTCCCATGGAACTGGCCTGCCGTTCACTCTGTAGATGCTATTTTAGAAGAGTCCAGAGGAGAACCTGGAGCGGGTTGCAGAGCCACAACCCCTCCTTAATGCGAGGAGAGGCCAGTGCCATTATGAAATGAGGAAACGGGTCTACATGGGCAGAGGGGCTGCAGTGTGTGGCTGTCTTGTTACCTCTCTTGGTACCCCCTGTGTGGTATGCCACACAGATTTCTCCTGGTTTGGAATTCAAGGTTATGTTCAGTTATTTTGCATTTTGATCATCTCAACTGATCAGTAACCTTGGTTAATTGGGTTAGGTGAATAGGCATTCATTTCCGTTTTTGTTTTGGTGGAGCACAGGGCCTGTGTTGTATGGTAATTTAACTTCTGAGTGCCCACTGGTTTAATGTCAAGGGTGGAGAGAGTTCAATGTCATCAAGTTGATTTTAGCAAGCAGCAGAAAATTTCATTGGAATATCCTTTTTTCTTGAAAAGACCTTCTAGCTTCTTGAGAGAACCTTCTTACATACTGTTCTACACAAGCCAGGTGGACACTGTATTTGGGATGTATACACCTCACACCACCTGTGGAGATATTTGTCACAGATGTTTAGCTTTTAAACAGTAGTTGCAGACTCTGAGAAACTTTGCAATGCCAGGCTGTGTGCTGGCTCTGCCTTTATCTACTGTCTTTCCTCAAATTTGGAAATATAGAAGTTTCCTCCTTTTATACACAAAATGCATTCTCAGACCAGAAATAGTTCCTAGGGTTTAGTAGTTCCATAGTGGCTTAATTTACATTTCAGAAGGCTTATTCATTTATCTTTTGAAGTAACAGACTCCCTTCCCCCAGTTTGGAGACGTGGAAGCCTCAGGGACTACAGGGAAATATGTATTTTCCAGAGGCGCTTAAAAAAGTTCACAGGAAAATGAGGCCTGGGTTGGTGAGGGTGGTGCTGAGGAAGAGGGCAGATGAGGATTCGGACGGCACACCCGGAGGAGTTGCTGTCCAGCCGTCACTGTGGACCAGCCCACGGGCACTGCTTCTCTGCAAGCCGGTTTCCACCCGGCCTGATGGCCCTTCTGCCCGAAGGGTTTCTGTTTCCTTTCCGAGAGTGTAGATCTGCCTGGGATGGACTGTTTGCACTTTTCTAAGTCTGCAAAAGTCTTCATTTCTTTTTTGTTTTCAAAATATGTTTTCACACATTATAGATGGACAGTTTTTTTCTTTCAATACTTTGAAAGTGTTGTTTCACTGTCTTTTCTTGCTTCAGTGTTTGCAAAGACAAGCTTATCATTGTACATAATGTATTTTTTCTCTGTTTTTATGATTCTGTCACTGCCTTTTAAGCACTTTGAATAGATTTGTCTGGGGTGTTGTTTTCTTCTTGTTTCTTGTGTTTGGGGTTTATCTAGTGTTTTGAACCTGTGAGTTATAGTTTTCATCAAATGTGGACAATGTTTGATTGTTATTTCTTCATTTGTTTTTCTCTGTCTCTCCCACCCTGCCCCGACTCTATTTCAGGCAACTATAAGTTTCAGCAAGAGTCAGACACGACTTAGCGACTAAACCACCCCATAAGTTTCCCAGAGCTAACTGGTGCTCTTTTTTATACCCTCCCGTCTTTTATTTTTTCATTGTATAGTTTCTATTTCTGTGTCTTTGGGTTCATTAATTTTTTTTCTTTTATGATGTGGGATCTGCCATTAATCTCATCCAGTGGTCTTTTCATGTCAGACTATAGTTTTCAAGTCTAGAATTTGATTTGGGTCCTTATTTTTAAAATATGTTCCAAATGTCTTCTTAACAATTTCATCTTTCCTCTGGCTTCTTGAACACACAGATTAGTTATCACAGCTGTGTTAATGTCCTGCTCATTCTATCATCTGTATCATTTCTGTGTCTGATTTCATTGCTTGGTTTTTATCTTTGTGCCTGGTTTTATTTTTCTCCTTCTTTGCATGCCTGTGGTTTTTCACCAGGTCATGTTGTGAATCTTATTTTACAAGCCGTTGGATACTTTTGTACATTCTGAACTAAGACTTTCTTACCCTAGCTGGTGGCAGCAAGGACTGTTCCTGGACCACTTGGAGCTTCTCAGAAATCTTTCCCCGCTTTTTTCCAGGTAGTTCTTTCGCTGGCCCTGGGTCACTTCCTTAGCAGAAGCCTTGGGACATTCCATTGGCCTCCTGAGCAGCTGGCCTCTGGGCAGCCTGCTCTGTGCTCTGCCCTCACACTGCCCCCGCCTCTCTCTCCTGGGACCCTCAGCGCTGTCCCCCACTGCACTGGGGAGACCGAGGTCTCTGCCTGGTTCCCCACCCTGTCTGCAGCGCCACCCTTCAGACAATAAAGTGGGCAGGCGTGGGGCTCACCTTGACGGTTCCCCTCTCACAGCTTCTTTCTGTCCAGCGCCTGAAAACCAGTTTTTAAAACTGTATTTTGTCTCAGCTGCTTCTTTGTTTCCAACAGGCGAGTAAATCCTATACCTTTATTCCACTTGGTAAGAAGCAGAAGTGGATGATCATGTTTGGAAATGGAATTATACTTTGTCTTTTGTAAAATTCCAATGCAGAGATTAATAGTGTGTTTTGCTGCTATTCCACAGCCAGAGAGTAAATAGTACAAGGTCTCAGAGCAGCATATTCCCCTGTGTTCAAAGAAAAATAAAGACAGCTGAGTATTTAAAAAATAGCTTGTTTTAATTTAAAGTGGAACAGAATGAGTATTTTTTCCTTAGTGTTCAAGTCAGATTGATTGTAGATAAATCAAAAGGCTTTGATATCTTTAGCAAAGCATTCTTGCCAGCCTGGGGACAAATACAAGTGTTCTTGGAAAAGGTTTGTGGGTGTGCTTAGGGCTTCCTTGTTATTTTCGCTCCCTTTGAATGGATAAAGAAGCTTATTTATTTTTATAGTAATGTTTCCTCAAAGTGATTGTGTAGCAACAGTAGAACATAACACTCTACATTTCAAAGCAGGAACACATTGAGCTTTGTACTCAGCACAGGGCATGATATCCAAACTGCAGAAGTGTTTAACGTGGTAAGAAGCTGAGTGAGGTTCCTGTTTCCTGACTCGGTTCTTTAAGTGTGGTTGATAGCATGCTCTGCATTAGAGGACAGTCAGAAACTGAGAAAACAGTGTTTTTCACGCTGCCTCCTGGGTGTCAGTCTCTGAGCACACTGGGTGGGCACTCTGGCTGTCATGCTTCCTCCTGTGACGGTTTGCTCTGCGTGCTGGGCGCGCGTGTCTGCTGCAGAGGCGCCCTACGCGGTGCTGTGCGCCCATGCGATCGGCACCTCCCAGCCCGGGCCTCGGTTTCCCCAGGCCTGGGCAGGCCCGCAGAGGCTGGCGCGTTCCTCCGGCCGAGGTGTGTCCAGGACCCGTGTGCACTCTCGCTGCATTCCCGACGCCTGTGATGTCTCCGTGTCCCTGTGTCTCTTCCTCTCCACAGTCTCTCAAGTGCTTTTTGATTTTCTTTCTTATAAAACTTCAGGAGGTTTTCCCACTGGTGCTTTGGTCTTGCCACACACTTGAGAAGTAGGAGTGGTGGTGGTGGGTGCCCTCCTGCCTTTTGGAGCTGGCGTGGGCCCTCGGGGGCGAGTCACTGGGGGGCTGCGTCCGGCAGCCCCGCCGTGAGCATTGTCTTCCTCCTGTCTGGCCCCTCTCTGTCTCCATCTCCCGCCTCTCTCAGTTTCTGCCCTTCCTTTCTTCTTCCAGCCCTGCCTTGTGTCTTGGGGGTACACTTCGCTCTCTCTGCCCAGGACCTGGCCAGTCAGCAGAGTCTTCCTCCGGCCCTCTCCCTCTTCAAAGAGTCTGCAAGAGCCCGGGTGGTCCTCGTCCGCCTGGGACGGCCCAGCAGCTCTGCTTCGGGTCCATACAGTGTCCCTGATGCTGACCTTCCCCAGTTCCTGGGTCCCACACAAACTGACCCCTCTGGGAGCTAATCTCACTGGACCCCATTGCCTGGTGGCCTCAGGGTGTTAATGGGTTGTAATTAACACAGAGAAGTGAAATTCCTGCTGAGGTGGTCTCAGGGCCCTCTGACACCTGCTGGATGACATAGGTCCTCTACCTCGTATAGACACTTACTGTCATCATGGCTAGGAGACTTCTGACTGCGGTTCAGTTCAGTGGCTCAGTCGTGTCCGACTCTTTGCGACCCCATGGACTGCAGCACGCCAGGCCTCCCTGCCCATCACCAACTCCCGGAGCTTACCCAAGCTTATGTCTGTTGAGTCGGTGATGCCATCCAACCATCTAATCCTGTGTTGTCCCCTTCTCCTCCCGCCCTCAATCTTCCCAGCATCAGGGTCTTTTCCAATGAGTCAGTTCTCTGCATCAGGCAGCCAAAGTACTGGAGCTTCAGCTTCAGCATCAGTCCTTCCAGTGACTCTAGGTCAGGGCCATTGTTGCTTCTCTGCTTCTGTGAGGCTGCGGTTAAAGGGAGGGCTGTGCTGCGCTCGGCTTCCGGATGTAATTGTGGTGCGTCGTTGTAGGACTCACCTCCCTGGCTTTAAGGAAGAATTGCTGACCACCAGGGATTGCCCTGTGGATCCCAGGAATGGTACTTTCTGTGGAAGGCTTTTCCATCTGAGCCGAGCAGACCTTGCCTCGTAAGCCCTGGCCAGGACTGTTTGAGCTGTTTTCAGACTGGCACAAACATTGCTTGCTGTAGGCAGGTAAAGCCCTGTGAACATAGAAATTGAATTTAGATTGGCTGCTGTTTTCTTTGGTCATCTTTCATCATGTATTTTTTTAAAAGTATTTACTTTTTTGTTTTTGGTTGCATTGGGTTTTAGCTGCAACATGTGGGACCTTCACTGTAGTGCGTGGGCACACGGGCTTTGTTGCCTCCTGGCACGTGCCACCTTAGTTTCCCGATCAGGGATCGAACCTGTGTCCCCTGCATTGGAAGGCAGATTCTTCACCACTGGACCACCAGGGAAGTCCCCATCATGTATTTTTAACTTGCAAAACAGTCTGTGCTGAGAGCTCTGTTGGCATTGTTACACTTTGAAAGCAAACAAATATACACACACAGACACACATGCATTTCCCAGAACATCTTTCACTTGAAGAAACCATAAAATATGTAGGTGAGTGGACTGGTCTGTCCTTGAACTGCCTGTGAGCAGCTCTGAATCCCAAGCAGCACACACACATGAGGCTTGAGTCATCCATTTGGTGATATTCCCTCCCTGCCCTCTGGCTCCAGGCAGCCCCCGGCTATCCTGCTATCCTGTTGGGTGAGCACAGACAGGAAGTTATGGAAACGTGAACCCGGCCGTTGGACTTTTGGCAGCAGGTCTCATTAGAAGTTGTGCAGGGGATGAGCTCAGGAATGATTTTCTGGCCCTGACCCTCCCATTTCTCAGCACCTCCCACACTGTAACACTTACAGGGATCACAGGGAATTAGGGTTGGGGAAACTGCCATTGAGCCTTCATCTCTAGTTGATAAACCTGACTTTAAAGACTAGACTCTAAATACACATTGTCATTTTGGGGAAAAAAACAATTCAAAAATTAATTTCTTGCATCAGGGGTTTACCGTACATGTCCTAGATATACTTGAAGTGCATACAATCTGCAGTGCGGGTGACCCCAGGGCAGACCGCTTCTGTGTCGGCGGCCAGTCCAGATCTAACCGCCCAGGTAGCAGCCCAGTGATGGCAGAACTGAGAATGCGGGCCGTGGGAAAGAGGGCCGAGTGCCTGCTCTCCTCTTCTCATTTCTATTTCAGGATTTTTAGCAAGAAGTCCCCGGGCTTCCCTGATGGCTTAGACAGTAAAGAATCCACCTGCAATGCGGGAGACCCAGGTTCAATCCCTGGGTCAGGAAGATCCCCTGGAGGAGGGCATGGCAACCTACTCCAGTATTCTTGCCTGGAGAGTTCCATGGACAGAGGAGCCTAGTGGGCTAGAGTCCGTGGGGTTGCCGAGTCAGACACGACTGAGTGACTAATGCCTTCACTTTCCTCACGCTTAAATTAGAATGTACTGCTCAAGTTAAATATGAATGGAGGTCGTCGCGATGTCTTCCTGCCTCTCCACATCCGCGTGATGAGCACTGTTCTCCACATGTGGCGCATCTATGGAACTGTGAGTGAGTCTGAGGGTTTCCCAAGAAGGAAGGGAAAATGAGTACAAATAAAAATGTTGAAAGCAGATATTTAATTATGTCCTACTTGAAGATAGACTTTACCATGAAAAAAAGAAAGCCATTCTTGTATAAATCCGCCCTGTATTAATGTTAACTCACAGCACATTTGTGAAGTGGGTGGAGTTCTCACGGTTTGTTGCCCATTTGATTTTTTTCTTGTCTTTGGTTTTAAAAGAAATGTCATAATTTTGAGAAAGTCAGAGTGAAGAACGAGTCCTCACCCCTCTGCCTTGCAGCGATGGTCCCTGATACCCTCCATCCTGTTCCTGCTAGACTCTGTGTGGGAGGTGCCGGCCTTACAGCCTGCTTCCTGAACCCCATGTCCTGGGGGCTCCTCCACTGTGACGTGGGGCCAACCCCGTCCCGCACTCAGCGAGGCTCTCTTGAGGGGTGGTCCCACTTCCCTGCTCCCCACTCTCCCATCTTTGGCTGCCCCAGGTGCTCTTACTTTCAGAGTGCAGACTGTCTCAGTGCCCAGGAAGCTTGTGCGGGGCTCAGGCCTCAGAGGACACGAGCAGGAGCACTCCCACGCAGCCGTCCCGCCTCCCTTCCCTGCCCCTGCCCCGCCTTCTGTAAGGACATTGTTGCCCACTGTCCCCTCTCTGCACAGTCCTTCTTCACCTCCTCCCACACATCCATCTTCCCCAAACCCAGGAAAGTCTGAGCTGATGTGAGTGCTCGTGAATCCCCCCACCTTTAATCCTGCAACCAAATGCCAGCTCATCCAAGAAACTTCTAGGTTCCCCCAAAGAATAGATAGCATTTGGCATAAAAATACCATAGTTTCAGGCTGGTAACCCAATAAGGGAAAATCCTGGCATAAAAATGCCTGAGTCGGGAGTCGCTAGTTCCTCATACAAGCCGTCTTCTCGTCTGGGGATCAGGAGGCAAACAGGAGAATGTTTCCATGGGAGTTGGTGGGATCAGTTGTGCTGCAGTATAGGTGTCCCTCACTTTTTGAAAATTTATGTTCTAAGGTAATTGCTTATTCATTTATGCCATTTCGGGTCAGGAAAGGACACATAGGAATACCCTGCTTTTGGATAGTGGGGGCAGTCTCTCATCCATTTTTTGCTCATTTCACCATTAATTTATACCTCGCTGCTTCATTCAGAATTCCCTGTAGCACAGTGAGACCACAGTGATACCTCGAAGAAAGCAAATGCTACATGAGAACAGACCCTAGAACTGGGAAGTAACCTTGCCACCCAGGGGTGACTCACGGTGGAGTTATTTTCATATTGTGAAATGAAGGCCTTGTTCATGTAGTACAGCAGAGAAACCAACAGTTAAATTAGGGACTGTCTGCTCTCAGCCTGCTGATATATTTGGCATATGGGAAAGTAAATAGAACACATTGAACTTTCAGTATTATTTAAATAGTGATTGCATACTGCTTTTTTTCTTGCTAGTATGTTCTACTGTGGCCTTCCTCAAAGAAATCATTCAGTTGCACTTTTCACCTTCGCCCTCACTATTAGCAAACTTGTGAAGACGTCACTTCAGAGTCCCTGCTGGCACCAGTAAGAGTTTTTCTGTTTAAAATATTTGGTTAATTAGGGCTTCATTTAAAACCATCACACAAGGAAGTCTTGACCGCTGCAAGACTCTCAGAGCATTCATCTGTCCATCAGCAAAGCCAGCTCTGCCCCATGGGAGGCCAGGCCCTGGCGGGGTGAGGGGTCGGCAGCCTGAGGGCCAGCCTGCTCTGTGCCCGCGGCCGGCTGGAAGGTGAGGAGCCTGCGGGCAGCCTGCACTGTGCCCGCGGCCGGCTGCAGTAGGCGAGGAGCCGGCCCTGCCTGCTGTGGGTGCTCCGAGCCTAGGCTCCTGGTCCCCTCGAGTTTCTGGAGGTGCTCAGTCGGGCAGAGAAGATGGCATTTGGGCCGATTCTTCCTGAAATATGTGAAGATTCCACTGCGTGAAGAAACAAGTAGTGGGCGATTTCCTGGTCTCACACACGAGGTGGCCCTTCTTTGAAACTCCTGAGTACTTCTCCTTTGCCTGCCCTCTGTTACCTCCTGAAAGCTTACCTCCCTGTCTGTCTGATGGAGACGTGGACATCTTGAAGGGTGGGCTGCGGTGGAAACGGGGCCATTTAGATGCAATGAGAAAACACGTTCTGTTCCTGCAGTTCTGCTGGTTTGGGGTCAGGGCCTTTCTTGGTGGGGGGAGGGCTTAGTGCGTCAGGCCGGCTGTTCCTTCTGTATTATTAAATAATTAGAAGATAATTATATTCGGCAGTTTTCAGTTACTTCTTCTCAAATCAGTAAAGGGATTTTCTAAGAATTCAGGTGTCTTGGGAAAGCTATTTGAAACAATTAGCAGACGTGCTTTTCATCTTTGATTCTGAAATACCTTTCCCTCCAGTCTCCGCTTGGGAATTGTTTTTCAGGTTCTCTTTTTTTCTTTTTAGTAAAGGTAGAAACTTGTTTTCATGAAGCAAGTTGTGAAATGTTTGCCCATTCCTAGAGCTCAGCGAGTTTTGGAAAGGTGGTAGTCCATCCTTCCTTTTGTGACCTGTGGATTTAGCGTTTCTTGTGTTCTGCCCCAGAAGGGCCATGTAAACCTCCAGTCTGTGGTCCCAGGAGGTGCTCGAGTGGGACACAGCCCATGGGTGTTAAGCTACAAGACTTTGACTTTTATCTGGGACCTGCTCATTTATGTTCACGCATTATATTTCCCATCAAAATCTATAAGTAGGCAGTTCATTGCTGTTCTAACCGGAAAATAGCACAGAAGTACATCCTGGGTGTGCTGCAGGGGGTGGGGTCATTTTTTGGTGAATGCTACTGTTGAAACATTATGATAGAATGCTCTTTGTTAAGGAGGCAGCATCTCTTTTGCTGAATCGGAACCCTTGTACGGCAGGAAGAGCTCAGTGCGGTGCAGCGGGGGCCCCGGGGTCAGTGTGTGCTGGGCGTTGGCTGGTTGCAGCTGCACTGAGTCCTGGGGATGTCACTGGCTGCTCTCAACTGGCTGGAGCAGCCTCACGGAGCGGAGGCCCAGCAGGTCCTGTGGGCCTGTGCGTGGGCATGGAGCTTGGTTTCCTCAGGACTTTTCCCCGCATCTCATCCCATCAGCTTGCCGAACGTGCTGCGGGCGCCTGCTAAGATTTCAAAAGAGAACTTTACTTTTCCCCCATTTCCACCTTTCTGCTTTCCAAACCCAAGATGTATTACAATTTGAGCGAATCTAAAAAGCCAGTACTTAAAATTGCTGGTGTTTTTATAACATACTTCTAAAGGATATACCACATTTATTATTAACTGTTTACAAACTTTTTTTTTTTACTCTGTATATTTAATATTCAAAAGTGTGTACTGGAAAAAAATCTGGTTTGATTCCCGAGGACAGTTCTGAGATGTGACTTGCCTGTGTCATTAGCCATATTTTACAGATAATATGACTTACATTCACGTTCATAGTAATTGGGTGGCTTATCCAGGCGCACGCACTCAGTGGAGACAGAGGCATGTTTGAACACTTCAGTCTTTGTAGATCTCGGGCTCTTTCTGTTCGACTTCTGCACATGCCAGTTGTCCTTTATGTGTATGTCTGTGTGTACCCACCCACGTGCAGGCGTGTGCACCCTTGCAGACACACCACACACGTCCCACTCACCCATGTCTCGGGGCAGGGTGGCGTGAAGACAGAGCGGCCGTGTGGGTGCTGTTGAGGTACACGTGGGTCCACGTCCGGGCGGTCTGCGCCCCCCGAGTCTGCACTCGCAGAAGCCAGGACCGTGGAGGTCTGGGAATCGCCTTGTGTGATCCAGGCTGAGTGCGCTTCGTCCTTGGGCTTTCCGAGTCACTGCTGGGTTTACTGAGCACAGCTGCTGTGCTCACTGTGGGCTATCTTGGCCTTGCAGGCAGGACGGCAGCACTTTGGAACCTGAGGGTCACATCTTTATGGAATAGGTGCTGGTGACAAGGGCCCTTGGGAGTGGGGACTGAGCTTCACCCACCAGGGGATACATTGTGGCCAAATCCTTATTCCCACTGACTCTCTGAGGCAGGGCAGCTTGGGCTGTTTGTGTGGGTTTCATGGCAACGGCACCCCACTCCAGTACTCTTGCCTGGAGAATCCCATGGACGGAGGAGCCTGGTGGGCTGCAGTCCACGGGGTCGCTAAGGGTCGGACACAACTGAGCAACTTCACTTTCACTTTTCACTTTCACGCATTGGAGAAGGAAATGGCGACCCACTCCAGTGTTCTTGCCTGGAGAATCCCAGGGACAGAGGAGCCTGGTGGGCTGCTGTCTATGGGGTCGCACAGAGTCGGACACGACTGAAGCGACTTAGCAGCAGCAGCAGCACTCTCTTTCAGGAACTCTCCCGAGCAGGCGCGTTGCTCTAGGGATGCAGTCCTCGTGTCTGAGGAGCAGAGAGGAAGCACGCAGACACCCAGAGGTCATGAGGGCGTCGCGGGCCCCTCACACAGAGTGCAGCAGAGCCAGCAGACACAGGGGGAGTGAACGAGCCAGTAAGCGACTGAAAGGAAGGTTACCCAGTGGGTCTGGTGTAGTACAGGGTTCGAGGGACCATGCGGCAGATGTACCTGAGGGACAGGAAGTGGAGGGGAAGCGCAGGTGACAGAGGTGTGGCCCGGTCACCTTCCCACACCACTGACTCCCCTCTGACCCCAGGCTGCTGTGTCCAGGGTCAGGGGAGGATGTGTTCCTATGGCTTGGTCTTGCCTGGTGTCACGAACTGTCCCCCTCACAAGGGTCCCTTGGCCATGAGGGTGTCAGGTGTGAGCTGACTTCCAGGCACATCCCACTGAATAGTGGCCGCGCCCCCCTCACATTTAAAGTGAAGTCGCTCAGTCATGTCCAGCTCTTTGCAACCCCATGGACTGTAGCCTACCAGGATCCTCCATCCATGGGATTCTCCAGGAAAGAGTATTGAAGTGGATTGCCATTTCCTTCTCCAGGGGATCTTCCCAACCCAGGGGTCAAACCCGGGTCTTCCGCGTTGTAGGCAGACGCTTTACCATCTGAGCCACCAGGGAAGTCCCCTCACATATAAAATGCACTTTTACCTGACGCCTGTTCGTGATTTGCTTCAGGCAGCATGAAGCATTTGCTTTAGGACCCAGCACATCCACCGTCTAATCCTCAGGACCTGTGGGTACTTTCAGGGCACAGCAGAGTTAAGGTGGCTCATCAGATGACCTGCAGATGAGATAATCTTGGCTTTTCTGGGTGGGCCCATTATAATCCCAGGTATCCTAAGGTGGAAGAAAAAGTCAGGAGAGAGTCAGAGAGATGGAACTCAGTGATGCCACTTGGCCTTGAGGGTGGAGCAGAGGTCACAGGCAAGGAGGGAGGGGCCCTGGAGACTGGAAAAGGCAGGGAGACGGGTTCACCCCAGGAGCCTCCAGAGAGGGAGGCGGCCCTGCTGAAGCCTTGGCTGTGGCTCAGTGAGCCCAGTGCTGGGATTCTGACCTCCAGGACTGTAAGGTGATAAATTTGTGTGGCTTTAAGCCACTTTGTTCGTGTTAATGTATTACTGCTGCCAGAAGAAACTGCTTCTTGCTCCCAAGCTGTGACGCAGGGTATCCACACGGCCCCAGCTGCAGCGAGCCCTGTTCCCAGGCTGGTGGTCAAGGAGCAGAGCCCAGTTCCCTGTTGCAGTGTTAAAACAGCATGGCCTGAGCTGCAGAGATGGGCATATGAGACGTCTGTGTGGTGCACTTTGCCCGATTTCTGTTCTGTTCTCAGAAGACAAGCATCCAGATGGAGAGTTCCCAAATAACTCTTGGCCCAAAAGCAACATCTTACTGACTTGAAACAGGAAAATAACTTTGAAAGTCTCGCTGATGAACAAAGACGCCTTTGTGTGTGGTACTAGCCAGGGTCAGCCACGCGCCCTGGTCATGTGGTGCACGCGTTCCTGGTGCTGGTATGAGTGTGTCTGAGATCCCTCCCTTTGGAACACAGGGAGGGTCTCAGCCTTTGGCCCAGGGCAAGTGGTGCTGCTCGCCAGGAATGGAGTGCGCTGCCGCGTGGCCCCCGTATCCAGTATGTGAGGTTCAGAGGTCAGTAAGGGGGCGTTCCCCATGGCTGTTGGAGGCGCCTCTTCCACCTGGTGGTGCAAAAGGACCGCAGCTGGGTTCGCCGTAGGTGCAGCAGTGGCAGGGTGCTTTATAGAGCGGAAAGGTGTGATTTCCTTAGAAGCAAGCTGTTCCTTTTAAAATGAGCACATTGAGGCCTGATGCATGGGGAATTAAGGGTGAGAGGCTTTGGCTGCCCAGGAGGTGAGCCTGAGCCGGCACTCTGAGGCTCCTCTGGAGACTTGCGCCCTGTGGGGCTGAGTTCAGTCCCACACCCACTCTCCAGCCCCACGCCACGAGCATCGTCACTGTTGTCCCTCCTCTGCAGATGAGGACCCGGGCTCAGACGCGCACCTGGTGGGGTAACGCGAGATGCTGACCCTAGGGTTGACCCTGGGGTCTGGGTGCTGCTGGCTGAGTGGCCTAAGATCCCGGTGTGCGCAGGATGGTATGTGTGGCCGGATGCCCCCAGAGCACCTCTGTGCCCCTGGGGTCGCGGCACTCACGGGACTGCCCTCTGTGGCTGAGGGGAGGCCATCATCCCAAAGAGTTTTCTTTTGTTAAAATAAGTTCCCTAAGAGGGGACACCTTTTCCCTTCACCCAGAGTGACGCCCTACACCCTCCTGTGTGTGGCCAAAGCTCTAAGGGGGCGGTGTGAGGATGGTGTGTTATCAAGTTACTCAGATACTCATCACAGGTGCAGACTCTACTTCTGTAAAAGCACATAGGCTCTGCTGTTGTCAAAATACTAGGAATAAAATAAAACTGAAAAGTAAAGAGTTCAGTAAGGTGAGAAATGGTTAAAATAGCCATGCAGTGGTGTTTGAAATAAAGTGAATTGTATTTGAACACGTAGGAAGTCCCCCCAGTGTTGCAGGGGGGCTGCCTGACAGGTGCCCCGTGCGTGCTGATGGTCTGCGCTGACATCGCTGCAGGGTCCCGGGGGGCCCTCGGTGTGCCTGGGGCGGGTGGCAGCCAGTGGCAGGACACGCCCACTGAGTGGGGTTTTGCCCCCATGATCTGGAGACTGTTCTCTTGGTGGGTGTTGGTCATCCAGTCCCCTGTGGCCCAGGAGACCTGGAAGGTCTCTTCCCAGACGGGAATCGCATTCTGTGGGAAGGAGAAAAGCCTTTCTTCTCCTGCCGATGGGAACCTGCTGTGTCCTGAGCTGCCGCCTCTGTACCCGTGGCCTGCTGAGGGACGTCCGCAGACATGGGCGGCAGGTCAGCCCTTCTCCCAACAGTGACCTGCTGAGAGGCATCCCTGGGCCTGGGGGTGCCTGTCCCAGCTTTCCTGGCAGCTGCTCGTGCTGGCAAGAAGCCTAATTCACATGGGTGTACCCTGTGAATTTTTTTCTGAAAAATGACATTTCTGAGTTACTAAAGTTTCAAAGCCACTGGAAGTGAGGCTCCTGTCCAAGGTGAGTTTGAGTGAGTGCTTCTGCCCTTTCCACCCAGGAGGGCATTGTCCTGAGGCCCGGCTGGCACATCTCGGGGGCAGCAGGCGGGTTCCTGGTAGAGGACGCCTGTGCAGGGCACATGTAGCTGCAGCCACACCGAGGATGCCTGCCAGGCCAGGGGGCACATGGAGAGAACCAGGGCGGTCTGCAGAAGGGTGAGTGCAGACCGTCTCTGAGGTGAGCCAGGCCCACATGTGCAGGGTCAGAGCCCCCACCCTGCCGTGGGAGCCCTGCGTGCCGGATGTGGCCGTATGCATGTGTGGGGTCTGACGGCCGTGGCCGTGGCTGTGTGCATGAAGGAGCCTGTGACACTGTTCTTTGTGCCTGTTCTTTGGCTCCAACACAAACCCTTTCCACAGGTCAAATTTTTCCCAGCGGATTTCATGACATGTGACTTCAGTTAACGAATGACATGGCTAAAGAAACATTTCCGGTAATATTGGGCAGTAATATTAGTCCTGGTACTTATGTGGCACTCTTTGGGAAAATAAGTATTACTATTAATAGCTGTAAAGATAATGATGTATTACTAAAGCCAAAATCAGAAATCGAATTCAATGGTATTTAGATTGTTAGAGGCATAAGCAGAAATCCAAAAACATTAAAGTGATTTCTGTTCCTATTTACAAGCCCTTTTGACCCCAAATCGCTGAGATGGGTTGAGGGAAGACTCCTTATCTCAGGAAGCTCTGTTGGAAGCGCAAAGCCACCACGGTTGCATGTTCAGGACTGGGCCAGCCGGCGGTCCTTGTGCAACGTGGCCTGTGGGGGTCACTCTGAGGCACTCGGCCTCCTGGCGCGAGCTCAGCCATGTGACACTGAGGAGCTGCTGAGGTGGGGGGACCCCCGGCAGGTTCAGCTCCTTGGAGGGGGTGTGCTTCTTAACTTTGTGTGTTTGTGTAGCATCAAAAGATATTCTGAATGTAACACGTAACCTACTCAATTTCCCAAAGAAGAGAAAGAAAAATTTTCCTAAGTGAAGATAGACGAGATGTGTGTGTGTGTGTGTGTGGCTCTTTGTGACCCCATGGACTGTAGCCCTCCAGGCTTGTCTCTGGATGGGATTCTCCAGGCAAGAATACTGGAGTGGGCTGCTATGCCCTCTTCAGGGAATCTTCCCAACCCAGGGGTCGAACTTGCATCTCTTGCGTCTCCTACATTGGCAGGTGGATTCTTATCATTTGTGCCATTTAGTTTTGTAATTCCCATTTCCTAGCATTTTTGCCCCTAATAACCTTAAATTGGAAAGCACAGGTTACTTTCGCTTCAAGCTTCCGTTCTCTGTGTGGTTTAGAGCAGCTCTTCCCTCTTCCAGCCGTGAATGTCGGGGCGTTGGCTTCACCCCCTTTGGCTCTCAGCATCTTTGTTCTGAGATGGCAGCGGCCTGCCGTCTCAGGGCACTGCAAGCACATCTGCTGACAGGGCCCTGCACCCAAGGCACAAGGAGAAGGGGACCGTCGACACGGCTGAGCTCACTCTGCGTTGCTTGAGGAGAGGGTTAAGTCTGTTCTGAATTCCAGCACTGTTGATCATTCTCAGAAAATTATTGGGTGAAATCAGTTTCCTGAGGTTACTGCCGCCATTACTGTGCCATTACTGGAGGCAACTGGATCGGACTCCCAAACTGTGAGTTCCAGAGGTGTCTTTCTCACACAGATGGCATCAAATGAAATGTCACTGGAGAGTAGTTCAGTCCATATTTTAACACCCCTTCTGTTCAGGGGCTGAGTCTTCTGAAGGACAGAGTTTGTTTGAGGTCACTCACGGCGCTTGCCGTGACTGAGGGACGTCTGCAATAAATACATTGTGGAGAAATGTTACCGCGATGCTTTTTAGGAGAACTTTATATGAGAAGAGGTTGCTTGTGTGATTCCTCATTCTCCTTGGTGGGAGAACTCGCCATGATGTTGGTCAGGGAATGACCCGAAGGTCAGTGCTTCTCCGTAAGCCCTGGGAGGATTCCCAGCAGTACAGTGGGAGCGGACACCCCTGACACCATACCCCAGCGGGTGGAAAAACTTCCTTCAGCCCGTAGTCCCCTCAGAATGTCAGATGAGGGGACTTGTTGTGAGTAAAGTCTTCTCATATTCAAGATTCAGAGGAAGTGGGAGCTCTGGGCAAACAGGAACCTGAAATCAAATGCGTCTCCCATCCAACCTGCATGCTGGCTGGGTGGCCACGGGCCTCTGTGCGCCTGGACCAGCGCGGGTCCATCTGGGTCCATGGAGAGCGGCCCAGGCTCTCTGTAGGCACTTGGAGAAGAGTGTCCTCGAGCCCTGAGTGGGCCCCTCAGGGCGGCGCGTCTTGGAGAAAGCCTGAGCCTGCGGGGCTGCGGGCCCTCAGCGGGACGGCGGCGTTGGTGTGTGCAGGATGCCCTGACACTGGCCCCAGGCTGGTTCTCACTCACCCTGAGGCTGGGAGGAGCCTGGAGGGAACTTCGTGCCCCCTGCTCTCCTGGGGCCTGCCTCACTGTCCGCAATGAGGACCTGCCATTATTTTAGCAAGTAGAGCAGAGCCCAAACACGCTAACCAAGAACAGTGACCGTTCCTTCACAGGGGCCTAGTGACCAGGGAAAGGAAGGTGGTTTGAGCAGAGGGAACTCATACCCAGAGAAACAGCTGCTGAGGAAGGCTTGGGACCACAAGGAATGACTCACCGGAGCTCAGAGAGCAGTGAACCTTCAGAGGGGAACTGGGGAGGATAGAGCTGAAAATAGGAACAAGTCCTGTGAAAGTACCTAGGAGTGAACTGCACAAGAAGGGCTCAAAACCTGCATGAAGACAATGGCAGTATCTCTTTGAAGGATGTATTCAATAAGCCAGCAGGAGGCTTCCTGCGCCATGGGTGGGAGAATGAGTTCTCCAAGAAGAGGGTGGGTATGTGTGTGAGTGAATCTGCCTGCAAGGTTCTCTTGGAATTGCATAAAATGGCCTTAGAGTTTATAATGCCTTGATATAGCCAAGACTTTATTTATTCATTTGCCGCCTGGCATGTGGGATCCTAGTCCCCGACCAGGGAACGAACCTGCGTCCCTTGTATCTGGAGCACGGAATCCTGACCCCTGGACCACCAGGAAAGTTCCAAGATGTTTTTAGAAAGATGAAGCAGGAGGGGCTTTTCACATGGTTGGTGGAACTGGGGCTGCAGCTTGAAGCTGTCTGTGACCCGCAGGGCACAGGCAGGGCAGGAAGCACGCGGCATCACCAGCATGCCAGCCAGGGCCTGCCAGGGGGCTGCCTCCACGCAGGCGAGGGCGGCTCCCAGGGGGCTGCTGACCTCGCACATGGTGCAGTGGATCCCAGTGTCAGAGTGTGAACAGGACAAAGATAGGATGAAGCCCTGACACATGGCATTACATGTGAGAATTGCAGAGTGGGCATTTAAGTTCAGTGGGAAAGGATTGTTTAGTAAATAGCATTTATCCAGTTGTCTGACTGGAGGAAACAGCCTTGGGACCCTCAGATTGTACTGTATAAAAATGAAGATCAGTTTGTTTGAACACTTGAATATTAAAAAAGAAAAGAACACTGCATTTGCTCATTAAAACTGAACAAGTAGTGTGTCCAGTCTAGGAGCATGGGGGACTTTCTCAACAGGCCTAGAAAACTCACACTGTATTTTAACTATATAAAAATTAAAACTTATATGACAAAATATATGCAAGCAAACATTTTTTAAAAGTTGTTAGAGAAAATTGTTTTCGAGATAAAAGAAAAGGGGTTAATAGTTTTAATACAAAAGCTCTCACAAATTAAGTTGTCAAGGATAGGAAAAACAGCTGGAAAATAGGCAGTTAATCCCCAGAAGAGTAGGTTATGGGAGTCAGGCAGGAGCTGTAAAAAGGTAACATATCCTGTCTGCCTATTAGACTGGAGGCTGCAAAGAAAGAGAAAGCAGCAGCCGCTGTTTGCAGAAACAAGGGGGCAGGTACTCTTGGGTACCAATGGAGAAATATGGATTGTTGCAGCCTCTTTGGAAAAATTGTTAAAAAACACCAGACCTCTCCCAGCTTTAAGGCATCAGCTGAAAGAATGTAGACAGTTTGCCCATTTGTGAGAATGTCATACCAACCAGTGAATTAATGTAGAAGAAGTGACCTTGGAAACTCTACAGGTTCCCCCAAAGTGTTCTACATGCTTTACAAATGGGCAGTATTATTTTGAGATGAAGAGTCTTGCTCCCCATGGCCTGATGTCTCCTGAGCTATTTTGAGACTCTCTCATGAAACTCAGAAAAGACTGCAATAGAAATGATTTGTCCAAAAAAAGTTTTGTAACTCAAGAGGTTGAGTTAAGAGGTTCCTAAGTGGTCTTGTTGTTTTAGGCATCACTTTGCTGTCACAAGCTGGCACATCCCCTGGGAAAATTCCTTCCTTCTGGGTATGCAGTGTAACATTGCAGTGAATGATCGCATGGCCCCAGCATAGTCCAGTGTGGACTGGGAAAGTCAGCAATCTTTATTCTAAAGAAGCCAGAGGCCCTGGAATCTGGGGTGAGAACAGCCAGCATCCTCTGACGTTTAGTATGAAATTCCAAATCCATTAGCATGTCTCACCGAAGGAGCAGCTGTTTCGGTTTAGGGTGGGAAGGACACATTCTGGACGTTACACAACAGATTTGGGTCGAGTTCCTAAGGCAGAGTTTGCCACTTTTACTTCAGTGCTGAGTCCTCACCCACATGGTTTTCAAAATATGCTGGTTCTGTAAGGGTTTACTTAATAACCCATTTTCCTGCATGCCCATCCGGGTGCCCAAAAGCACTGGTCCTCCACCTGGGTGGCGTCCTCCCGGAGGAGCTGGGCTGATGGGCTCTCTGGTGAGGGCCTCTGTGTAGACGGCCCTCTGTGGAAGGAACAGTCTGGCCCCAGACGCCAGGGGAGCTGAAGCTTTGAAGCCATTGTCTCTCTCATTCTGGGCTCTTCCCTTCTCTGCCTGTTGTGTAATTGTTATCCACCAGGTTTCTTGGCCTCCTTGATCAATAGAAATTGATCCAAGGCCAGACAGGAAATTCAGCAAAGACTTTATTGGACCCCACTAGGGGAGCGGCCAGAGAAGGCAATGGCAACCCACTCCAGTACTCTTGGCTGGAAAATCCCATGGACGGAGGAGCCTGGTGGGCTGCAGTCCATGGGGTCGCTAAGGGTCGGACACGACTGAGCGACTTCACTTTCACTTTTCCCTTTCATGCATTGGAGAAGGGAATGGCAACCCACTCCAGTGTTCTTGCCTGGAGAATCCCAGGGACGGGGGAGCCTGGTGGGCTGCCGTCTATGGGGTCGCACAGAGTCGGACACGACTGAAGCGACTTAGCAGCAGCAGCAGCAGCAGCAGAGGAGCGGCAAGCTGGCTCTTTATATGGTGTGTTCAGGGGTCTGGCTAAAGGGGTGGCTTAGGTGGTTTGCCCACCTTTGCTCCCACCCCCTGCTTTTGCTCCTGGCTCTTTGAAAGTGGCAGTTGCGGGTTTTTCGTTTTTTTTTTTTTTTTGTCTCTTTATATCTTGTCCATAATTTGTCCCAACTGCATGTATGTGGTTATTTTTAGTCCCTAATAGTTGCTTTTATTTTGTAGCTCAAGGAGACATTTGTCCAGGTGCAGGCACTGCAGCAGAGGGTCCCAGGCTCCAGACCTGTCTCATAAAGAGTCTATAATAGATTTGCGGTAATTTCAGAATTTTGAGGGGTCTTTTTAAAGTGCTGTGAAAATTGTCTCTGTCTCTCTTTCTCCAGGCCCCAGTGCACACTCTCCCCCACTGCCTCATTTTTCCACAATCTGAATAATGAATCCAGGGAAGGTTTTCTTATCCTCAAGGCACCAGGCCTTGGCACAATTATTCCATGAGATTCTTGGATCTCTTGCTGTGAACCTCCCATTGAGGGCTTGCTTCATCCTGTTTTCTCCTTCATTCTGTTGCTTAAAAAAGCTTTAAAAAGTGTTAAGTAGCTTTCTCCTTTGAGAGCCGAAGAAGTACTTTCCTAGGGCTTGGATTGCGTGTTTGGTTAGTTCTCTGGTCTTCTCTTTTTCTTGAAAATGTGTTCTGTGGACCTTTCTAGATACTTTACATTTGATTCTACCTCAGTCTTGAACCATTTGGAGGAAAAGAACATGCATTCAACTGCATGCATGCATGATGACATTTCTGGCCAACTCTATTTCTGTTGGCTTAATAAATAAAGCACAACCTTAATTGGAAGTTGCCTTTCTTACACAGGGGATGTTTCAGCAGTAGGAGATGTGGTAAGTGGGGAGACCTGAGGCGGTCTGACATTTGGAGAGAGCGTTCTCTTTACAGCGGCTGTTCCGTGTCAGCGCCTCACACGGGATGCTGCGAGCCACATGCCTTAGTTTCTCTGTGACTCTGCATTGAACACTGCCTGTACCGCGCCCCACTGCTTAACTGCCCTGAGCAGTTGCATCTTTCTAAGTTAAGGAAACAAAATCCCAGCTCTTGCTTTAGTTACAAACAACAAATTAAGTGTTAAATGTAACTTTTCTGTTCATTTGTAGTGTATCTGATTTTATTAGTTAAAAAAAAAAAAATCCCTTTAAAAGTAATAGTAGGGAGAAAATCACACCAAAATCACACAAAACTCCAACTGTGGGCCTGCCCCGAGGCCTTGCTTCCTGCTGCGCCTCTTACTGGGGGAGTCATTTCTTCCATGACGAAGGATGTGCGCCTGGTCACCCTCTATGGAGACCCTGGCCCGGGGCCAGGTGTCACAATTAGCTAGATCCTTAGGGAACCAGCTGCTCGGTACCATGTGCAAGTATTTTTGAGGGAGGGATTTTGCTAAAAAGGGTGGGCGGCTTTGTGCAGAAGAGACGCACACTGGGGAGCTGCCCGATTTGAAAGAGGCCTGTTGGTCCGCAGTCCACAGCCTCACTGCCAAGTGTGCGAGGTGTGCCCTGCCCAGGGCAGGAGTGCCTGTCAGAGCCGCCACGTCTTCCGGAGCCGTGAGAGTGAGCCTCTACCCAGCTCCGGTCCCAGCCTGCCCGCTGCCCTCAGCCCCATGGGAGGCACAGGGGGTCCTGCCCACTGGCCGCATTGAGCACCCAGCTGCCCCTCCGTTTGCCCAGGCTCACTGAGGCACTCTGCCCAGTTTTAGCCAAGACGACAACTTTGTGACTTTTGACTTTGGACATGGCCCCACAGGTTGTTTGCAAATAGGCAGGTGTTTTGGCAGATAGACTGAAATGTTACTGGGCAGGGTGGTCAGACACCACATGCATCTGAAACCGTCTGCCTGTCCACCCCCTTTCAAGCATAACAATATTTTATTGTGTTGGCCAAAAAGTTCCTTTGATTTTTTAACTAAAAACAAAAGACACATTTTTCATTTTCACCACGACCTTTATTGAAAGTCTTCACCATTTTGCTCCACTACTTTTTCTGCCGTTTTTCAGACAACGTCATAATTCCGTCTTCCCAAAACCTTTTCTTTCTGAGCAAAGAACTGTTCCAAGTGCCTTTTACAGTCGCCCAGGGAATTGAAATTGTTTCCATTAAGAGATTTTATAAAGACTGAAATAAATGAACATCAGAAAGTGCAACGTCTGGTGAATACTGCAAATGAATCAGAATTTCCCAGCCAAGCTGTAACAATTTTTGCCTGGTCATCAAAGAAACATGCAGTTTTGTGTTATCCTGATGGAAGATTATGCATTTTCTGTTAACTATTTCTGGACACTTTTATTCGAGTGCTGCCTTCAGTTGGTCTGACTGGGAACAGTACTTCTTGGGATTAATCATTTGGTTTTCTGGAAGGAGCTTGTAATAGAGGACTGCCTTCCAATCCCTCCCTATGCACAACATCACCTTCTTTGAATGAAAATCGGCCTTTGGTGGTGGTTCATTTCGCTAGCCCCATGGTCTCTTCCATTTCACGGTAGTGAAGTATCCACTTTTCATTGCCTGTCACAATTTGTTTTAAAAACGAACATTTTTTGGTACCATTAAGTAGAGAATCACATGCGGAAATATGGTCAAGATTTTTTTTTAACTTATGCGGAACTTATGATGAACATAACCATGCTGTTGTAAATTATTTTCAACACTTGATTTGGATATTTTGAGTATGTCAACTTCTCTCGCACATGGTATAACATTGATTGTTTTTGGAGTTCTCATTGATTTAAGCTCTGTCAGCTTCAACTGGTCTGCCTGACTGTGGCACATCATCCAGCGAGAAAGCTCCAGCACAAAACTTCACCAGCAACTTCTGACGTGTTTGATCAGTCATAGCACCTCTTCCATATACTGCACAAATCTTTCTTCTTTTAGCATTTCAGTTGCATTTTTACCTTTCTTGAAATAATAAAGTGCCAGAAAAGTTGCTTTTTTTCTTCCATATTCATTATTAAAATGGCTACATGAAAAATCAGTTTTGATAAGTTTTTTTTTTTTAAATTGCATGCTAATATGATAGCTGTCATAAAGCAATCTTAACCTTTTGGACAACCCAGTATTTTCAGATCATACTGGTTTCTGTGCTGTATAATTTAAAAGGGAAAAAAAAATGAGCTTTTGGCATATAATTTTGCCAAATTGTCTTCCTTAAGCCACCCGATTGGGCTTCCCAGGTGACTCAGTGGGTAAAGAATCTGTCTGCAGTGCAGGAGACACGGGTTCGATCCCAGGATTGGGAAGATTGCCTCAAAGAGGGCATGGCAACCCACTGTAGTATTCTTGCCTGGAGAATCCCTGGCGGGCTCTGATCCATAGGGTGGCAAAAAGTTGGACACGACTGAAGCGACTTAGCACACACACAAGCAGGCCACACAATTGGGTGTATTTTTAAAACCAGACCTCCCCCAGGCCTCCAGGGCCCTGGAGTTGGGCAGATGTGATCCTCACTGTGCCTCTTTCTGGGTGTGACTTTGGACTGGCCGGTCTCTCCATCCATGAGTGAGTATTAGGACTCACTATCTTCTGAGTGAGGACTGTGTGTGTTAATAAGTGCC
Source organism: Dama dama (assembly GCF_033118175.1). Classification (NCBI taxonomy): domain Eukaryota; kingdom Metazoa; phylum Chordata; class Mammalia; order Artiodactyla; family Cervidae; genus Dama; species Dama dama. The sequence goes on along the minus strand of NC_083693.1, from coordinate 12,143,435 downwards.
CTGCATGCTGCCTGCTCCCAGCGAGGGCTGCACTTGGTGGGGGCTCACCTCCCATCCTGCTGTTCTGTTGTTAACACGATGCTGATATGTTGGTGCTGATGGAAACCTGGTCTCGGCCTCCAGCTGCTGTTGGCTGAAAGCCTTGTCCCAAGCCATTAAGCATTTGTGAACCTTGTGGAGGTGGCCCACTTCTGGAAAACATTTCCCCAGCTTTCAAGAGACTGAACTCTCGCTTAGCCAGGCAGGAAGCATGCTTGAGCGGTAAACAGGTTCAGATGGGGAGCAAGAAGGACCAGGGGCGTTTGGAACGGTGGCCTTTGATCTTAGGGGCTATGCCTTATTCAAGTGTGTGCCACTGGAGGTTGAGGTGCAAAAAGGGAAAGAAAAATACAGCGATCATGAGCACACATTTGGTGATTGTTTGTCCAGGTGCGATCACTTGGCAGTGGACGGTACAGCCTCTGGACCCCTGCCCAGTGGCAGTGGGTGGGCTCCGGGATGTTGGGTACGTGTTCATCCCTGGGCTTCCAGCCACCTCCCTCTGCCCTGCCCGCCTGCCCAGCCCCTTGCTGGCGTCCCCTGATGGACATTCCCTCCCTCATCACTCCTGTCCTAGCTTACTTATCACTGTTTCTTTCTAGCCAGCTCTCTCCCTTGTAATTGCCCTGACGGCTCCCATGGGCGGTCCTGTCACCTTCTTGCGAGAACCCCGAGGGCCTGTCTATCTACCTTGATCTTCAGAGCATCTCCCACCAGCCCGCCCCCATGCCCACCAGCACTTTGGACTCGGAATTGCTCCCAGTTGGACTGTGTTCCATCCCATAGCACACCCACGCCAAGGTGAGGTCACTGGTTGCCACATTTCAGCCACCAAGGCTGGAGACCTGGACACCCCATGACTGACTCTTCTAATCATTTGTGGTGTCTAGCCATCGCTTGTACAATCAAACTCCCTTGCCGGATCTTTCTTTCCTGTTTCTGTGTCCCAAGTCTCATGATCTCTTTTGCTATCCCCTGCCTTAGCTTTGGTTTGGTCACTGCCCTTCTAGCCTCTCCCTAAATTCTACTCTTTAGTATAAGTAGTCCTCTTGGGGTGGGGTATGGGTTACCCTAAGTTTTTTTCATCCTTCGGGAGATAAATTTAGATGCCCCCTCTTCCAGGAGGCACTCCCAGATTGCCTAATCAAAACAAGTGTTCTTCCTCTCAGCCTTGAATTGTACTTAAAACACAAGTGAGAGAATTGTACTTTCCTCTTTAATTCCTTGTTTTCAAGCGGATAGGCTCAAATCTTAAAAGCCCTCCCATCTCTTCTTTTTCTTCCTCATTCTTTCCTGCCCATCCAAAGCCAAGACACATTTCTTCATTGGTTGTTCTTGTTCAGGAAGAGACAAGTTTAGGGGAGGGAAACATCAAGGGAGGTGAGTGAGATGTGCTTTTCTACCCCTGAACCCCCATCGCCAGCCCCTGAGCAGCATGTGAGCATGGTGAGGTGGGAAGGAGGTGGGGAGTTCCCATGTGTGGTTGTGAAAAGTAGTATATGCAACTGAATTAAAGCCAGTATTTCTTGAACATGAGAAAGTATATGGTAAGATATGGCCATATAAAGTCAGACAGTGTGTCAGAAAGTCAAATATGTATCCAAGTTATAAGCATTACAGACTTCTCATTCATTTCCTAAATTACTGAGAAGTGGAAGAGGCAGGCATCTCCAACAGTAAGATGTCCTGGGAAGTGGGCTCCATGCATGTGGCAAGGGTATTTCATGGAGATGTTTAGAACAGTGGGCAGCCTGCCTCCTGGCTCCAACTGGAATGGTCGTTGTCGCGTTACAAGGGAGGAGTCACCTGCTATGGGTGGAGTCAGAAGTGGGCATGCATCGTCCCCTCCCTCCTCCTTCCAGCCAGGAGGACGCGTATGTTCATAAATCCATAGGCCGGGTTGGAGAGCAGGACAGTGACAGCCCAGTTATTGTCAGGACTGTCCTTGTACATGGAGGGGCAGTGGGTCACCAGGGGTGTTAACTGGTTTCTCAAATGTGGGATCTGTTGTCACCTTAAAAAACAAAAAAAAATATTCTTTTGCTGTTAGGAAAATTGGTAATCTAATAACCTAAATGCAAATCCATTTGAAAACAACACAGTAAAGATCAAAGTAAAATTCTCTCAATTCCTACAAGTGCCTTTTAAAAAAACTTTCTAAGTTTGGTTTTATTCCTTCTCTACGTTGTTACCAAGTCCAAGCTCATACTGCTTGCCATAGGACAGGCCATCAAATTGAGGAATGAATTGCTGTTATTTGTAAAGTGGGCAGACCAAGAAGGTGGCGGACTACTGCCCCAAAGAACCATTTTGCCTGAGTTAGAGTTGAGGCTTCTTTTACACTAAATGAGGAAGTGAAGTCAAACATTTCCTGGTCCCGGTCAGCCTCTGGTGGGGAGGTGTTTGTCTCTTTCTCCCTGCAGTCATTCACAGGTGGGCCTAGTCAGGATGTTTCCTGTGAGCTAAACAAAGGTATTTTAGCTTAATGCTCACTATCTGGGAAGCAGGGTTTCCAGAGGTGGGCCATTATTTATCATTTAAGCTTACAGGCAGCGTCTGTTTAGTGGTTAACTTGAAGCAAAAGCAATAGAACACAAAAGTTAAAGAAACAGATCCACTATGGAGTCAGATTTGTTTTGCACGTTACAGTTGAAGAGATTTATAGATATGCTGTTGAAAAACCTTAGCCATCGCAGAGACAGGACCACAACTAGAGAGGGGCCATGAGTGAGGCTGAACTGGTGGGAGTTCTGATACATTTCAAAGCATAAATCATTAACAGAATGTTTCTGAGCAGGAGTCCTTGAATACCAAGAGCTACATGAAAGTAACAAAGCATCTTCAGGCAAAAACATGCTTTTCAACTGCTTAAAATAATTCCTGTAAATCCTGTAACTCAGTTATCTCCTCTTATTGGAATTACTTTCTTAGTAACCTTAAAAACACAACTAGTACAAATAAATAATCAGCCTAAACAACAGATCAAAAATGAAGTGAGTTTAGAATTTTGTTTACTGCTTGTCTTTAAATAAAATTTGTCGCTAGTCACTTTAATATTTCCTTATTTCTTCACCCCTGCTTTGTACTGTTTTGCACAAAAAAGGCTCAGATAAGAACTGCAAAGCTCAGCAGGACTAATAATAAACAGGGTTAACTGATTTTCCCAGAAGAGAAAAGCTAATCATAGAACAGATCTTGGAAATTATTTAACACTTTCACTTTACAGCTGAGCAAATAAGAGGCCAAGAGTTGAGGGCTTTGGTGCAGAAAAACCAGCAGCAGTGCGTCCCTCGAAGACTCAGGCCCCCTTTCAGCTCGGTCCCCTGCCCCAACTCCCTGCCCCATCTCAGAAGAATCACACTGTTTCCCACCAGTGGCCCTTGAACTCTTGAACCCTTGGGGGCAGACCCCTCAGGACACCTGAGCAAGGCACTCAGCAGATCGGAAGGGTGGTTGTCATTCCTGTGGAGGGTCCCACCTCGCGTTTGTAAAGGGATGATGTGGACTACATGTTTTCAGGTTTCCCCACATTTTGATGTGTTATGCATACACTCTGTTGGGCTCCTTCCACTGTGGTTGGATTTTAAGCAGTCTTGCTCTGCATTCTTTTCCTGTGAGATAGTCTTTTTCTCAGCTGGGCTCCCCTGGCAGCTCCATCTTTTTCTCAGATATGTGTATTCTGAAGCTGAGTGTGGTTTTCTGGTTGGCTGCACCCTGCGAGGACCACGCCCCCGGGCAGGGAGCCGTCTCCAGCTCCTGCTTCTGTGCAGAAGAAGGGGATTGTCTGCATTAGCTTTCTCCTGCTGTGTGACGAGTTACTATAAACCCAGCAACTGGAGACAACTCCGCTGTGTGCTGTTAGAGTTTCCGGGAGCAGGATGCAGGCACGTGCTGGCCGGGTGCTCTGCCCTGGACCTCGCTTGCTGCGGTCCGGGTGTTGGTCTATGTATCGTCTGAAGCCTGGTCCTCCTCCAGGCTCACTAGATCCTTGGTGGAGTTTCGCTCAGATGCTGGTCGGCCTGGCCCCTGCTCTTGCTGGCTGAACACCAGTGCCCCCCTGGCTCTGGCCATGCGGCCCCTCCACTGCTTGCTGCAGTTTTGTGTCTGACTCACCATCTCTGCTTGAGGTCCAGTGTACAGGGCTCCTGTGGTTCTGACAGGCCCACTTGACAGCCTCCCTGCTCATGAGCTTGTAGCCCACTGATGGGGCACCTTCACTGCACGTGCAGGAGTGATTCCTGCGGTGCCCCAGCTGACTCGAGAGGACCAGCAGGGCACGTCCACCAGGGCTGGGGGTTGTCTCAGAATCCTGCCAGCAGACGAGGCAGCCCCTGTACTCAGAAGGAGTATCATCGGGCACACTGCACGGGGGGCCACTTGTTTTTTTTTTTTTTTATTATTATTATTTTTTGTCATACATTGATATGAATCAGCCATAGATTTACACGTATTCCCCATCCCGATCCCCCCTCCCACCTCCCTCTCCACCCGATTCCTCTGGGTCTTCCCAGTGCACCAGGCCCGAGCACTTGTCTCGTGCATCCCACCTGGGCTGGTGATCTGTTTCACCATAGATAGTATACATGCTGTTCTTTTGAAATATCCCACCCTCACATTCTCCCACAGAGTTCAAAAGTCTGTTCTGTACTTCTGTGTCTCTTTTTCTGTTTTGCATATAGTGTTATCATTACCATCTTTCTAAATTCCATATATATGTGTTAGTATGCTGTAATGTTCTTTATCTTTCTGGCTTACTTCACTCTGTATAAGGGGCTCCAGTTTGGGTACTCTTGCCTGGACAATCCCATGGATGTAGAAGCCTGGTAGGCTACAGTCCATGTGGTCGCAAAGAGTCAGACACGACTGAGTGACTTGACTTTCACTTCACAAGCAGATGCATAGTGTCTAAACCTTGTGTCTCGAGTGGATCCCCTGGCCCCTGGCAGAGTACAGGTGCCTGCCTGGTGGAGGTTAGAATTCAGGAGTTTGCAGGGCGCCCATGGGTGGTGTACACTAGTGAGACTTTTCCTGTACAGAAGGGTGGTTGCGTGTCCTGTCCAGCCTAGACAGCATCCACCGTGACCTGAGGAAATAGAAGCCGGTCCTAAAGCATTTAGCTGCTGCTTTTGGCATCAGTGCTCTTAGGAGGCTGTATCACTGGGGTTCATTTCTGTCTTCCCTGCGGTGCTTCTCGTGTGCACAGAGGGGTCTGTGGGGCGCGAGCCTGTGCAGGAGGCTCCTGGGGCGACTCCCGGAGTCCCCTGGCCCCTGCTGCCCCCCCTCCTGCTCTCCCGGCTGGGGGCCCCCCAGCGGGAGTCAGGGAATGGACATTGTCAGGTGCTGGTCGGCTCGCGCTGCTGTGACAGCGCACAGACGGGGCGGCTCACACACCAAAAGTTTATTCTTGTTCTGTTTGGAGCTGGATGTCCCAGATGAGGCGCTGACAGGACCGAGGCCTCTCCTTGGCTTGCCCACAGTGGTCTCTCCATGTGCTCATGTGGTCCCCCGCACACGCATCCCTAGTATTGCCCCCTTTTAGAAGTGCTCAGTGTTGGACTGGGGCCCCGCCCTGTGACCTCATTTAGACTCAGTCACTTCTTTTAACGACTCCATGTCCAAATAGAGATGCTGGGGCTACTTACACATAATATGTATGTTATATGTATTGTATCTGTTATATATGTGTAGATGTACATGTGTAATATGTAACATGGTATATACGATATACAGTGTATGTTACTACATGATATACCTATAATGAAAAGGAGTAGAGTAAGAGTGGCACAGGCAGGGATGTTAACCGGGTCAGCGTGGGGTGCAGGCTTGGTGCTGGAGCTCCCGCTGGAGCAGTCGGCGGGGCTGTGGGGCTTGCACGAGGAGTCTTGGGTCTGCCGAGGAGAAGGGGCTCTGTGCCGTGTTCGGCCCCAGGTGCCTCCTGAGCCTGGGTTTCCCGGGCCCCTGTGAGCTGCAGGGCCTCTCTCCTTCAGGCCCAGAGTGGCCTGCTGCCGCTCGCCTTGCATTCGTGCCTGGAGGTGTGGGGGCCACTCCTGCCAGGACGGGCAGAGGTCTCACCGTTGCTATTTCCAGGGCAGGGGTGGTGAGGGCTCCTCCAGACTTAGAGCCTCCACAGTAACTTTGAGAAGTTGCTGTTTTAAAGATGTGCTCTGCTGGAGTGGGCAAGCTAATGTTCTAAGATTTCAAGGCAGATGGACACTGACTTCATGTTTGATGAGTTCTGTAAATGGAGTCCGGTGAAGATAAACTGAGCCGAACGGGGTCCTGCCCCGCCTCCCCCCGCTGGTGGTCCCACCCCCGCCATCCCCAGAGCAGGGACCCGGTCTCCCGGCAGCTTCTGTCACCCTAGGCTGCCCAGCTCGCTGAGAGTGTACTGTTGCCTCAGGGACAGCACAGGGACATAGCTTCTGGATACTTTCTCCAGGGAAGGACACAGGCCCTTCAGCTGCCTCTGTGCCTTCTGTGGGTAGCCGACAAAGGGTCCTGAGGAGGAAGAAATACCAAGGAGCTAATGTTAGAATGTTTCTAATGGTAGAAAGTCAAAGTCTGACCTTCAGAAGAAAAAACAGGAACAGTTAGGTGATGTTTCATCTCTCAGTCCATTGGAAGGCGGTCAGACTGTGACAGTGAGCGAGCAGTGCCCTTGGGCAGGCCGGCGGACTGTCCAGCTGGGGGACGCTCATCTGAACAGCCTCCTGGCCTTGGAGGGACTGCAGGCCACAACCCCCAGGGGGCGCTGTCTAGTGCTTTGGTCTTGCATTTGGTTTTTACTTTTTTTTATTTCAACAAAGTCATGTTTCCAAAAGTAAAAGCCATTAAGAACAAGTAATAAACATGTACAAAAAATAACAAGAAATGAGTTTCATAAATTGCAAAATAATATCTTACAATTTAGATAAGCTGGTCAAGTATTATTTGAATACACACCATGTTTAATAAAATTACATTACCTCTCTTCCTCTTTTAATATTTGCGTGTACGCCTTGCATTTAGTTTTGAGGACAAAGTTGTATCTAATTTGTCTTTGTTGGCTCTGTAGCACCAAACGACTGTGCTCATGAATTAGAGGAATGCAAGAAAACAGAAGCTTTACAACAGCTTCTTTAGTTTTCAGCACCTGGGTCAGCTGATGCTAGGAGCCCCTGGACATTTGCCATAGGTGCCCTCAGAATAAAATAGAAGTCTGACACTCAGGACTGGTCGCCAGAGTTCAGGAGTCGGGTGAGACCCAGACTCACTGCTGAATTGGTCTCTGGGAGCTCAGCTGAGGAAGGTCACGTTATGAGATGGGGGCCAGTGAGAGAGTGAGGGTGCAAGTGGAATGTGTTTTAGGGCTCTTTATTTTCCTGACAATATAGCCCAGAGGGTTTTTTGATGCAGTTTCCTCATGTAGAATGACATCTTGAGATAGAGTCTTGGTTCTCTGCTTATTTATAAATGTGAACAAGACTGCCTCCAACAAACTCTTAAAATGTCCTTTGTAGGATTAATGAGCTTAATTTTCCAGAGTAAAAAATCTAAGCAGAAATATACACATAATGTTTTTATCCTGGTATCTGGTAACCAGTGGTAACTAACAGATGCTGAAAGCTGACTGTGGTGGCAGTGTTCTGAGTGATTATCCAGTTCATCTTGGGTGACATGGGGAGGATCCGTTTGTGGGAGCTCCATAATGCAGATGGTGCAGAGATTCTACTGTCTGTCTCTGTGACTTTGTCTTGTGTCGGGACCTCACAAAAGTGAGATTGTGTAATAGTTGTCCTTTTGTGACTGACTTATTTCACTTGGCATAATGACCTCCGAGTTCATCCATTTTGTAATGAGTCAGAATTTCCTTCCTTTTCATGGCTGAATAATATTCCACTATATTCCTTTGTGGCTCAGTTGGTAAATCTGCCTGCAATGTGGGAGACCTGGTTTCAATCCCTGGGTTTGGAAGATTCCCTGGAGAAGGAAAGGCTACTCACTCCAGTATTCTGGCCTGGAGAATTCCATGGGTTGTATAGTCTGTGGGGTCACAAAGAGTCGGACAGGACTGAGTGACTTTTACTTCACTTCATGTGGATTTTTGCTCATCTCTTCATCTATTGTTGGGCATTTGGGTTGTTTCTATCTTTATGCTACAGGGAGTAATGCTGCTATGAATGTGGGTAGGCAAATATCTATACAAGTCCCTGATTTTAATTCTTTAGAGGTACATACCTAGAAGTGGAAAATTTAGTCATTTAATTTTTTTAATTAAGTAATTAATTTTGACCAGGTAATGGCAGTGGGATCCCAGTTCCTTGACCATGGACTGAACATGCAGCCTCTGCAGGGGAAGTGCTGAGTCCTAACCACTGGACTACCAGGGAAGTCCCTAGTTTAATCATTTTAAAGTGAACAATTCAGTGGCATTTTGTGTGTTCAGAGTTGTGCAACCATGACCACTACCTAGTTCCAGAATGTTTTAATCACCCCAAATGGAAACCTGTACCCAGTAAATAACTTCTCATCTCCCTAACCCATAGACGGTGGCAATCATGAATCCATCTTCTATTGCCATAGATGCCTGTTCTAGATATTTCATGTAATTGGATTTACACTGGATGTGGCTTTCAGGACTCTTCTTTTTAAATGCTTCTCTTTTCAAAATAAATAATTTTTGGTCGCCCTGTGTCTTTGTTGTTGTGTGCAGACTTTCTGTAGTTGCCTCTGCGGGAAGGGGAGGTGTTCTTCATTGTGGTACATGGACTTCCTGTAGAGCACAGAAAACTCGGTCATGGCGCACTGGCCTAGGTTGCTCTGTGGCATGTGGAATCTTCTTGGACCAGGGATTGAATCCGTGTTCCCTGCACTGGCAGGCGGATTCTTACCTGCTGTGCCAGCAGGGGGTCCTCAGCACTTTTTATTATGGGAATTTTCCACATGCCAGAGGGTGGCGCCACAGAGTGGCGCCACAGAGTGTTCACCGAGCTGCGTGTGCCCGCCACCCAGATGAGGCCTCAGTTGAGCTCCGCCACCCTTGTTAACGGCCGTGTCTTTGCCAGGGAGGAGAAGCAGTACGTGAACCGGTTCTGGAAAGAGATCCGCGTGGGAGACTTCGTGCGCCTCCGCTGCAATGAGACCATCCCCGCAGACATCCTGCTGCTGTCCTCTAGCGACCCCGACGGGCTGTGCCACATCGAGACGGCCAACCTGGACGGGGAGACCAACCTGAAGCGGCGCCAGGTGGTCCGAGGCTTCTCTGAGCTCGTAAGTGACCTGGCGCGTCCCGGGAACCTTGTGCCTCCGTGTCTCCAGCACGGGCCTCCATCCCTCCCAAGGGTCTGAGCCTTGGCTTCCTGTGAGAGCAGGTCCGCGCCTGGGGTGGGGCCCAGGGCCTGAGCCTTGGCTTCGTGTGAGAGCAGGTCCGCGCCTGGGGTGGGGCCGAGGGCCTGAGCCTTCGCTTCCTGTGAGAGGAGGCCCGCGCCTGGGGTGGGGCCGAGGGCCTGAGCCTTCGCTTCCTGTGAGAGGAGGCCCGCGCCTGGGGTGGGGCCGAGGGCCTGAGCCTTCGCTTCCTGTGAGAGGAGGCCCGCGCCTGGGGTGGGGCCGAGGGCCTGAGCCTTCGCTTCCTGTGAGAGGAGGCCCGCGCCTGGGGTGGGGCCGAGGGCCTGAGCCTTCGCTTCCTGTGAGAGGAGGCCCGCGCCTGGGGTGGGGCCGAGGGCCTGAGCCTTCGCTTCCTGTGAGAGGAGGCCCGCGCCTGGGGTGGGGCCGAGGGCCTGAGCCTTCGCTTCCTGTGAGAGGAGGCCCGCGCCTGGGGTGGGGCCGAGGGCCTGAGCCTTCGCTTCCTGTGAGAGGAGGCCCGCGCCTGGGGTGGGGCCGAGGGCCTGAGCCTTCGCTTCCTGTGAGAGGAGGCCCGCGCCTGGGGTGGGGCCGAGGGCCTGAGCCTTCGCTTCCTGTGAGAGGAGGCCCGCGCCTGGGGTGGGGCCGAGGGCCTGAGCCTTCGCTTCCTGTGAGAGGAGGCCCGCGCCTGGGGTGGGGCCGAGGGCCTGAGCCTTCGCTTCCTGTGAGAGGAGGCCCGCGCCTGGGGTGGGGCCGAGGGCCTGAGCCTTCGCTTCCTGTGAGAGGAGGCCCGCGCCTGGGGTGGGGCCGAGGGCCTGAGCCGTCGCTTCCTGTGAGAGCAGGCCCGCGCCTGGGGTGGGGCCGAGGGCCTGAGCCTTCGCTTCCTGTGAGAGCAGGCCCGCGCCTGGGGTGGGGCCGAGGGCCTGAGCCTTCGCTTCCTGTGAGAGGAGGCCCGCGCCTGGGGTGGGGCCGAGGGCCTGAGCCTTCGCTTCCTGTGAGAGGAGGCCCGCGCCTGGGGTGGGGCCGAGGGCCTGAGCCTTCGCTTCCTGTGAGAGCAGGTCCGCGCCTGGGGTGGGGCCGAGGGCCTGAGCCGTCGCTTCCTGTGAGAGCAGGTCCGCGCCTGGGGTGGGGCCGAGGGCCTGAGCCGTCGCTTCCTGTGAGAGCAGGTCCGCGCCTGGGGTGGGGCCGAGGGCCTGAGCCGTCGCTTCCTGTGAGAGCAGGTCCGCGCCTGGGGTGGGGCCGAGGGCCTGAGCCTTCACTTCCTGTGAGAGCAGGTCCGCGCCTGGGGTGGGGCCCAGGGTCGGGCGGCCCACCGCCCGCAGGAGCCATGACTACCGGGGGGTGGGGAGCAGGCTGGCTCTGTGACTCTGGGTTCACTGTCCACTTCTCAGACTTGGCGTGGCCTTCAGGTCACCGGGAACACTTGGGTCTGCCCGACTGTTGGCGCTCATCCTCCTGTTGCTCTTGTTCTGACACAGCAGAAGTAGTGACCTGGCCGCAGCATGTAGCTTTAGGAATTCCTGTCCTCAGGGGTGTGTCTGGGTTCACCCAAATCCACCCGGGTCCATCTGCGTCACCGTCTCTTGACTGGATCCTATCTGGGAGGAACGTCTGTCCAGCTCAGAAATGCTAGGCCTGTGAGGACTGAGAGGTAGAACGGGGGGGCCGGGCCTAGCCCCGGTACCCACCAGTAGCTGGTGGCTGAAAACAGCCTTCAGGAGGCTCCCTTCTCTGTCGGCCCCCAGCTCTGTGCAGAGGAGACAGGGTGCCGACCCCAAGGGCCGGCAGGGAGCGTGATCAGGATTACGGCGGCCGTTGTTCTGACACCGCGCTGCCTGTCTGTGCATGTGGGCCTCGCCGTCAAGGAAGGAAGGTTTAAGAAGCGCCTGAGATGATGCGCTCCTGCGTTTCAGGAAGGCCGCCACTGTGGGGCGTGGGGGGGGGGGGCTGTCTCTTCCTCTGTTGTTGCCCCGTCTTCGTGAGCTCCTACAGGGGAGCCAGGCCTTAGAGTCAACACTGAGGGGTTCTGGAGCAGCTGGCTTCTTTTATAGCCTGGGGTGTCCCTGGGGCACTGTTGGTATCTGCAGTGCAGTGTTCATCGTGCAGGGTGGCTGGGGGGCATCCCTGGCTTCCGCTGTGAGTGTCCGGGCCATTTGCCCTTGGTAGCTGTGCCCACCTTGACACACTTGCAAAGGGCCAGACAGCCTCCCACACCCTGGGGCCCCCGCTGGCCCTGGTGGCAGGACTTTCTGAGCCTGGCGCTCGCTCACCTCCTGCGGACCCTGACTTCCTCACCATGTCCGGACCATTGTGCCGTTGCTTCCATCCGCTGCCCTGATTTCCTTGTTTCAGGCTCCTTTTGTGCCAAGAATGGTTTTGTGAGTTGCTTCAGATCTTTCTTACAATGAGGCAAAGCATACATAAACATTAAAAATGGTATTTTTTAAAATGGGATTGTCTCCTCCCAGGTCAGAGGAGTTGATGACAGGGCTCGCTGGGGACCCTTGGGGCCCAGCACTGGCCTGTCCAGTGCACTTTAGCTTCCGCATTGATTGTGCTCCAGGGTTTGGTAGTAAGTGCGCAGGCCGAGCTTCCCCTGCCCCGCATTCCCCCAGGCCCCGTGTTCCTCTGCTCTGAGGCCACCTGACTCCCGGGCCTAACCCAGGTCCCCAAAGCCTGCAGTTCCCCAGCCCTTTCCAGGGTCTAGCCCAGTATGGGAACCACCGCTGAGGTCAGCAAGGATGGGCTTGGATTGGAGGGAGGTGGTGACCACACAGCCTCCAGCTCCATCCTGGCGGAGCAGCCAGTGTGTGCAGAAGGTGTGTGTAACATAAACAGACGCACCTGAGTATCTAATGGATGAAAGCTCAGACACTGTGGGATGATCTGGTAAAACTGCAGAACTGGCGAGCAGAATGGATCTGTTTGGATGGCGAGAGGGGCAGAGCCAGGTACGTGCATCTCCTTGGTCAGCTCTCCCAAGTGACTTTCTTGTTTCCTATCATCTGGTTTGTTCAGCTGCTAAACCCGGTAATATCTAAAAGCTTCCTCAACCCACTTTTTTCCCAAATGAAAGCTGGAACACCTTACTGCTTGCTGGTGCTTTGTACAAATGTGTAATTTGTAAGATGGATCGGATGTTGAAATTCCAGGATGGCCACAGACAGATGCATCCTTGACCCACCTGCATAGGGCCTGTGTGTTCCTGAGGAGGCTAGTGGAGCTGAGCCGTAACCTGATCAAAATGGCCAAAATTAGGAACCTGAACCATTTTGATATATTAAAAAAAAAAAGGTTATTTATTAGCACCCAGATTCTCAATATGCACACTCTAGTCCCTGTTATTAGTGCATTTCTTCTCTTTTTTGTTTTATTCTCCCCTTCTTTTCCTAATGTCCAGAGGCATTTTTCTGGTACCTGAATTTTTCTTTATACAATATTATTCTGAAATATATGAAATGCCCCATGGAAGCCTGAGATTTGGAAAACCAAGGTTCAGCTGTAACACTACAATGCCAGGAACATTTCAGTCCTGTGTACTGAGGTGAGGTTTTCATGGATGGAGTCAGCTGGCGTCTCAGGCAGGTGAAAATCATATTCCTGTCCAATACACAGTAATCCAGTCCCACATTGATGACAGCTCTGTTAGAAGTGGAGGCCCCTAGGGGAGTTTAAATTAGAGCTATTTGAAAAACTTAGGTGAAGAATAAGAGAGGGCCTTCCTTGACAATCATGCAGGGTCTGGGTGCATCCACCGAGGTCTAGTGAGGAGGCAGAAACCACACCTGATTTAGGGCAAGTTTGATGTAAAGAAAGAATTCCCCATGGGGAATTCCATAGTAAGAAGTAAAGTGACTCCCCAGAATGCAGAAGGGCTGACAGAATAGCCGGTGGCCTGGGGCTGAGACAGCGTCCAGGGAAGAGGCCCTGAAGCTGAGCCTTGTTCTCCTGGCCAAGTTTGTGGCTGTCCCTCGTGGGATGGTAGGAAAGCTACTGAGGGCTGTCCCAGGGGGTCAGCCCTCACGGGGGTAGGGAAGCCTTCCACTGAGAGGTGTTGGGCATGGTAACTTTGGGATGCTGGGGCAGGTGCCATCACTGAGAGGTGCTGGGCATGATGCCTTTGGGATGCGGGGGCAGGTGCCATCCACTGAGAGGTGCTGGGCATTATGCCTTTGGGATGCTGGGGCAGGTGCCATCACTGAGATGCTGGTCATGATGACTTTGAGATGCGGGGCAGGTGCCATCCGCTGAGAGGTGCTGGGCATTATGCCTTTGGGATGCTGGATCAGGTGCCATCTGCTGAGAGATGCTGGGCCTGATGCCTTTGGGATGCTGGGGCAGGTGCCATCACTGAGAGGTGCTGGGCATGATGACTTCACGATGCCAGGGCAAGTGCTGCTGGAGTCGGGTGCTAGGGATGCCCCCCTCTGTGTGTGACTCCTGCTGCTGCTGTGAACAACTGCCACAGGTGACTTTCTGGACAGCAGCCCTGGGGGTCCCAGGCCTGTGCATGAGAGGGGATCAGGACGGGGTGCAGGGGGCAGCAGAGCGGGCTCGGGCCCTGGTCCCCCGAGCTGAGAGTCCTGGAGGACAAGTGCACTGAGTGGACGGCTGGCGCCTCCCCCATCCTCACTGACGATGAGAGAGTGGCTCCTCTTCCCACCCTTTCCAGTTTCTGAAGTTGTTTATGCAGAGCTTGTTTGCCAGGAAGGACACAGAAAGAGGGAAGTGGTCCACACACCGTACGGTCTGGGCATTTAAGGTGGTGGGCCTGGCCCCGAGAGGACCCAGGCCTGCTCGCCAGCAGATGCTTGACACTGAGCAGCGAGGAGATGTCCTTGAGGGTACTGGCTGGGAAAGGGCCTTCCAGAAGGCCGAGGAGGCCTCCAGAAAGAGGCCGTGAACCGCATTCTGAAGGCGAGGATGGGACGGTCTGGGAGCCAGGGAGTGTTTTAGGCAGTAACACAGGTCAGATGATGTCTCAGAGGTGGACACAACATTGTATTTACTGAAGAGTGTTCGTCAAATCGTACAGAATTCAGAGGCTAGAAGCCCAGCATGATGGCAGTGAGGCGGGGTGCACGTGTGGCCTGCCCAGATCCCCGGGTCAAAGGACAGAGTGCTCAGACACCTCTAGCTACCCAGGCATCTCAGCTCTGGAGAGCGAAGTGTAGGTATTGGCACTTCAAAATAAACATTTGGTTTAATGTTGGGGTCATGGAAGCTCCCTTGTGGTTAGGACTCCATGCTTTCACTGCAAAGAGCCCAGTGGTTCAGTCCCTGGTTGGGGAACTAAGATCCTGCAAACCAAAAATGAAAAAAAAAGAAGTTTGGGTCAAACTGTCAAATTAGCATTATCCACGAAATAAAAGGGACTCCAAGGCTGACCATGAGCTGTCCCAGCAACTCACATGTTCCAGCTTCCTGGGAGTCAGACCTTACCGTGCCTCTCCCATTCATAGTGGTGCAAACATTTCCAAATCATATTTTTAAATATAAATTGTGAGGTAATGATGTTGTACGTTTTTATAGACAAGAAACAGAACGGGAAGTCAGGAGATTCTACCAAGGCCCGCTCCTCTGCCGCTTGACTCGGGAGAGTCTGGCGCCCCTGGCTCTGGCCGCATGGGCTGCTCCAGCCCCATCTGTTCTGGGCATCTGTCCCTCCATCTCGCACGTTCATCCAGGTCTTGCAGTCCTGCCCGTGCAACTGCATCTGTGATATTTGCACAGTCAGTTCGGCAAAACGAGGAATTCCTTAGGCTGATGATTTCACAGCGATCATTTTTTTTACAGGCTCACTTTTGTCATGTTTCATTCTTTTAGCAAACATTTACTGAGCACCTACTATATGTTAAATGCCATTCTGGGCACCCATCAAAACAGGTAAACCTCCTTCCCCTCGTGGTGAATAAGGAAATCGCGCAGAGGTGGACCAGAGCTACTTATCGGGGATAAAGCAGCAGTCGGGGCCCCACGTGCGCCGTGGTGGAGTTTGGCAGAGGGTGGAGCCCCAAGGCATGGAAGGCATACTGGAATCAAGGAGGGGCTGTCCAGGAGGGGACGTCATGTGGACTAGTTTCCTGGGAAAAAACATTCCTCTGGTTTGTCTCTTGGATGGACCTGTGGGATCATTGCCCACACCCACGGGGCCATCTGCTTCCTGCAGTGTGGAGTGCTGATTGCGAGAGCTGTAGGAAGAGCTGAACCCACGAGCCTGCCCAAGTTCGCTCTGCCCAGGCATGTGTGGGTGTGTGCATATGTGTTTGCATGTGTGCCTGGCACGTGCTCCTGATGACATCAGTGTGGAATTTCCTAGGCTGGAAAAAGTCTGAGAAACACTACCTTAAAAAGTAGTGCTTTTTAAGTATACACATACTTAAATATACATGTATCCGTCCTACCCCCGATGTCCAGACAGGCACAGATCCTAATCCTAAATCAGTGATGTGGCTTTCCTTCCACTTATGCACATAGATGCGTCTAAAATCCCACCAGCATTGGGTGCCAGGCTCTCTCAGGCAGTGACAAAGCTGAGTCTCCTTTAGGAGGGAGAGGCAGTCCTCCCCCAAGCTACTTGATAAAATTCAAGAGCTGAGGAGGGTATCCAAAATTCCAAATATGAGGAAACAAAATTAATATTTTTTGTTTCTACCTACACATGCTCCCCAAATTATCTCTATGGTAGGAAAACTAGGGGTGAAAAGGTGGTTTATGATATAGTTCTTGCAACAAAGTTTCTTTTTCCTAAGCTTTTCCAGTAGTCTTCAGATTAGCTACATTCTTTGCTGTGAGACTGAAGAAGGAAACCATCTGTCATCAAAGTGGAAAACAAAGACAGCTGGCTGGGTGTGTTAATTGGATCAGTTGATATCAAGCCTTAACAAAAAGATTCATGGTTTTCTTTTACCGTGAAGTGTAGTCATTAAGCTCATAATTTATTCTATGGGACTTTTTTTTTTTTTAGTACTTGTCTATAAGTTGAGCTTTATTTTTATTTTTTTGAAAACTTTTTATTTTGTATTAGGCTGTAGCTGATAAGTATTGTGATAGTTTCAGGTGAACTGTGAAGGGAACTCAGCCATACATATACAAGTATCCATTCTCCCCCAAACTCCCCTCCCATCCAGGCTGCCACATAACATTGAATGGAATTCCATGTGCTGTGCTTGTTGGTCATCCTTTTAAGTAGAGCAGTGTGTCCATGTCCATCCCGAACTCCCTATCTCTCTGCCCATTCTTTATGCTGGCAACTGTAAGTTTGTTCTCTGAGTCCCTTTCTGTTTTATAAGTGAGTGATTTGTGTCATTTCTTTTTAGATTCCACACACAGGGATGTTGTATGATATTTGTCCTTCTCTGTCTGACTTCACTTAGTATGACAATCTCTGGGTCCATCCATGTTGTTGCAAATGGTATTATTTCATTCTTTTTAATGGCTGAGCAATATTCCATTGTATGTATGTACTGTGAGACATTTTTATTCTCAAATTTAACAAGCACATACTTTTGTTAAAGGGTATTAAATAGATAAGAGGAAAGACTTTGAGAAAAAATTATTTTGAGGATAACTATATTTGGACTCAAATTCCAGCTAGGTAGATAATACAATTATCTGAGACACGCCATGTTTTAGAGTATCAACTGTATTTGATTAATGGGGAATGTCAATTTGGTTGTATAATAAGATGCTTTGGTTTCTAATCCTGGTGACTTTGCCATGGATTTTTTAACTTGAACCTGTGGTCTAACAAAGCAGACTTTACAGAGAGTGAAGCACTGTAATCTTAATGAAAACAGGTGAATGCCAGGAAATTGATAACATGATGCTTATGTGGAGGATTAATCGTAAAAGATCTTATTACAGTATATAAAAACTTCAACATTGTCTTCATTTAAATTTGTGTTTTTTGTTTGGTTGGAAGTAGTTATTTCTTATTCTAGGAAAACGATAACTAAAGCTATAAGGTTTTTGTTCTCTTTATGGTGGTGTACAATGGGAAGTTTCTTCGTGTGTTTTCATTGAAAAAATAATCTATTTTCAGTTTTTCTAAATGTAGTTGAATTACATCAGTGATTGAAAAAAGTTTGAGGCTGTGTGTGTATGTTTCTGGAGCAGGAATTTCTTTACCAGCAGGAGCTGGCAATGTGAGATATTTCCAGTTGTCATAAGTTCCTCCTCATAAGTGAATATGGATGTGTATGTAGGCATGTGTGTGTGTGTGTAGGCATGTATATGTGTCTGAGAGTGTGTGTGTGCAAAGTGTGTGTCCCAAAGAATAAAGCAAGATGATCTGAGCATGTCCAAGTTACCACTTTTGACTATCTTCGAGGAGAGGATTAAAAGATTCTTTCCTGGGCTGAAATGTAGTGTTCCAGCAGCGTGTTGATCTATAGGAGCTTACTCCTGAGGAGCCTGGGATTTTCAGTCTGATTGTCGGGCATCTCTGTTCCCTGAGTACATCAGGCAGTGGTGCCCAGGCAGCCCCATCTCTGCACAGTGTGCGGTGAGGCAGTCTGTTTCTTGATGGGGTGTCATGCCTGCGGTCTCTCCCTTTCCTTGTTTTCTGAGAAGAGCTCCTGACAAGAGGAAGGTCCCTGCTCCCACAACATGAGACCAGTTGCCACAGCATTTGAATTTTTTGTGTTAGCGTCCTTTTGTCTCTGAATGTTTAAGAGTCTAGTTCCTCATTTCAAATAAAAGCAAAAATAAACAAATGGGACCTAATTAAACTTAAAAGCTTTTGCACAACGAAGGAAACTATAAGCAAGGTGAAAAGACAGTCTTCAGAATGGGAGAAAATAATAGCAAATGAAGCAACTGACAAAGAATTAATCTCAAAAATATAGAAGCAGCTCATGCAGCTCAATTCCAGAAAAATAAATGACCCAATCAAAAAATTGGCCAAGGAACTAAACAGACACTTCTCCAAAGAAGACATACAGATGACTAACAAACACATGAAAAGATGCTCAACATCACTCATTATCAGAGAAATGAAAATCAAAACCACAATGAAGTACTATCTCATGCCGGTTAGAATGGCTGCTATCCAAAAGTCTACAAACAATAAATGCTGGAGAGGGTGTGGAGAAAAGGGAGCCCTCTTACACTGTTGGTGGGAATGCAAACTGGTACGGCCACTGTGGAGAACAGTGTGCAGATTCCTTTAAAAACTGGAAATAGAACTGCCATATGACCCAGCAATCCCACTTCTGGGCATACACACCGAGGAAACCAGATCTGAAAGAGACACGTGTACCCCAGTGTTCATTGCAGCACTGTTTACAATAGCCAGGACATGGAAGCAACCTAGATGTCCATCGGCAGACAAATGGATAAGAAAGCTGTGGTACATATACACAAAATGGAATATTTCTCAGCTATTAAAAAGAAACATTTGAGTTCTAATGAGGTGGATGAAACTGGAGCCTATTATACAAAGTGAAGTAAGTCAGAAAGAAAAACACTAATACATATACATTAACACACATATATATGGAATTTAGAAAGATGGTAATGACGACCCTATATGCAAGACAGCAAAAGAGACACAGATATAAAGAACAGACTTTTGGACTCTGAGAGAGAAGGCAAAGGTGGGATGATTTGAGAGAATAGCATTGAAACATGTATATTATCATATGTGAAAGAGATCACCAGTCCAGGTTCGATGCATGAGACAGGGCGCTCAAAGCTGGTTCCCTGGGATGACCCTGAGGGATGGGATGGGGAGGGAGGTGGGAGGGGGGTTCAGGATGGAGAAAACATGTACACCCATGGCTGATTGATGTCAGTGTATGGCAAAACCACCACAATATTGTTAAGTAATTAGCCTTCAATTAAAATAATTTTTTTTTTTTAAAAAGCAAGGAAACCAATAGGGAAATACTGCGATAATCTAGTAAAGAAATGGTAATGGCCTAAAATTAGAACAATAATTGTGGAGATGAATAAGATGAGTTATACTTAGGAAATACTTAAAGAGCAAGATCAGTAAGAATTTGTGATTAATTAAATGTGGTTTATTTAAAAGAGTCTAGTTCCTCATTTCAGCAAGAATTATAGGGGAAGTTATATAAAGCCTTCCGTCTGTGTGGGCTCCTCTGTGGAAGGCAGTGCTAAGTTCCTGCATTGGTGAGAGTGCTTCTGAGCGTCTGGCCCCCCGTGCAAGAGGACAGAGCAGGGTCCACATCCACCTCTTCATGGTCATCGCGGTTCCCCAGTCAAGAGAAAAGAGGTCAGACACCAGACCCCTGAGGGGTGCAGGGCAAGCTGGGCCCAGTATGTCGGTTCCTGTGTTGGGTGGGGGGGGATGTGTCCAGGGTTCAGGCTGAAGCGGTAGCACAGGTGGTTTGCCCACCCCGTGGTGGTGCTGTGTGCAGGGGGCAGGCACAGCATGCTGCTTTTGTCCCAACCCTGTGTTTTGTTGCTGGCTCTTTAGGTGTGGCAGTTGATTGGTGGGGTTTTTTGTTTTTTTGTTTGGTCTTTTTGCATCTTGTCCATAATTTCTCCCAACTGTGCATGCACACAGTTATTTTTGTAACTTACAGTTTCTTGATATTTTGTAGCTTGAGGAGGCATTTGTTCAAGTGCAGGCACTGCAACAAAGGGTCCCAGGCCCCAGCCTGTCTAACTTGCAGGGGGGTCTGTCTGTAAGGGGAGGCGAGCTGAGCTGCACTGTTACCTGTTTAGGTGTGGATGAACCCATGCTCTGGACATCTAAACTGGGTTTAAACCATATTGAGATACACCGGGGTGTTCCCAGCAGTGCCGATGAGTAACCTGTGCTGCAGAAGACACTGGGATTCGACCTAGCGGGACTGATGGGTGTTGTCACCCAGCTGAGGTCAGGCAGAAGTTTGTTGGTTTCCAGTGGAGCCGCTTGCTAGGTTAGCAGCTGTTACTGGATGCCTCCCCCTACCCCCAACCACCCCCTCTTAAAGTGTGTCTTTGCTAATGACCAGGAATCCTCCTCTTTCTTCCAGAGAGCAGGCTCTGAGCTACATCTGTGTGGGTTTTCACAAGTTTAGAACTGGGCCTAAGCTTCAAAATCATTCTTTGTCGTACACACACACACACCTAATGCTAACGCAAACAGAAATATCCTTGTGTGAGTCTTGTGTCTGAGAAAAAAGGAAAAAATTTACTCTCACGTACTTGTGACGAGTGACTTTTCAGCAGCTTCTCCTGCCAGAGTGATTAGATGTGAGCCCTTTAGGGTGGTAAAGAAGGGCAGCTTCAAAGGCCTGCAGATCTAGGTTTGTTTTGGAAGGAACTTCAAACGGCTGTTGCAGTCATCCGGCCTTGGTCGAGCGTTCTGGAACCTTGACCATCAGGCGGGAAATCTTGTGAGGACAGACTTTGTGAGGCTGCAAGGGCGAGACTGAGGGATATCCGCCCTCAGCCCTTGAGACCCCGTGCAGGGTCCCGAGTGTGGCGCCCTGCGTGGACACTCTGCGGGCAGGCTCTGCAGGCCGAGGTGCGCAGGGAAGTTGTGCCTGTGGAGCGGGGACCCGGAGCTCGGGTAGGACTTTCCTCTCAAGCCCCAGAGAGACCAGAGGCTCGAGGGGACTTGGATTCAGGGAGGGGCGCCATCCTGCACACCGTGCCCCCAGGAAGCTGGAAGTCCGTGACGGCTGCCTGCCCACCTGTGGACAGGGGATTCTGGGCTGGCCCCTACAGGCCCCGGAACCGGGGCCAGTGGTCAGTGGTCAGAGAGCTGTGACCCTTCCCATGAGGAGCCCGCCCAGCCCTGCGTGGTGGTTCCAGCAGGCTCTCCCCCAGCGCGCTCTCCCTCAGCACTCAGCGTGTGCCAGGCCTCTCAGTCACTGCTGCTCCTGATTCTCCCGAGGGAGGCGCGGGGACCCCTGTGGCACTCAGATCCCCATGTGGCACACAGCGTGGCCCTGCCTCTTGGCTTAGCACGGGCAGAGGGCAGGCGGGGTCAGGGCCGCCCCCAGGGAGCCCGGGCGGTGGTGGGGAAGGTTCTGGTTGAGGAGGCCTGGGCTGTGCTCTGTGCAGCCTCTGGGTTGGGGTTGGGGGGCAACGTGGCCATGCTCGGGTTGGGCAAGGTGAGTCTGGGGTCCCAAGGTGGCACCACCATACAGGGCCCAGCTGGGCTTTCTGCCAGGTTTGGAGCATGTGCTTCTGACTCCACTCAGAGTCAGAGGCAAAAAAAAAGACGTTTGCTTTTATTCTAAGCAGAGGCAGCTGTTTGTTCCACTGACTGCACCTTTCAGAGAGAAGGTCTGTGCTGAGTTGCTGTGGCAGGAGCAGGTGGCCTGGACATCCCTCCTCGTGGCCCTGAGGAGCGCTCTGCCCCCCGCGTCACAGCCCCTCCACGCTGCACCCGGTCCCTGGCCGGCCACATCCCGGCCGTCTCTGCCAGCGCGTGCGGTGCCCGCTGTGCGGACCCTTCCTGAGGTCAGAGAGCCGCTCTGGCCTGAAGCTTATGTAGTGCCAGGCCCGACTCCCGCTGGGAGGCAGCCCCTCACGAGGTGTCCCTTCCGTGGGGGCACCCAGGGCCCTTGGCGTGCATGCACGCAGGCTGTCCCGTCGGGTCTGTCCTGAATACGTGCCTCTGAAAGAGAGCAACTCCCCTCCCCTCCATGGGGGCTGTCAGAACTGGGAACTCTGCCAGCGATGTGCCTGGGGCGGTGGTCTCCACAGCGCACTTCGCCAGCATTGGACCACTTCCCACACTTTCTACTCTGGTGACCCGGACCCCCCCCGGGGGTGCATGGAACCCCCAGCACTCTGCCTGCCTGGGCTGGGGGGCAGGCGCTGGGCTGCTCTGTGCTCCCTGAGGTTCCCAGGGCCCTGAGATGAGAACACTGCCTTCCTCTCTCGCAGAGGAGGCGGCGGGTCCAGGGAGCTGGGTGGCCCCGTCCTGGCTCACGGCCGGCCCTGCAGCCCCTTCCTGCGCCTCTGCGACTCCTGCACTCGGCCTGCGGGGACTGGACCCACGCTCCCCTAGTGGTGCCTGGCGGGCCCGCTCGCTTCTTGCGGGTGCGACAGCGGGTCCGTCACGTCTCTCCCCTGAGGTCGGCCCTGGGCGCGGCGGCTGCGGTGCAGGAGCGGGAGTCACAGCCAGGTGACCTTGCAGCCCTCACCCTGGTGCTCGGCTCGAAAGCCCGTGGCGAAGCAGGCACTTTGGGGCATTGCGGTGAAGTTAAGGGACAGCTCCCCCGGCCAGAACCTCAGGAAGGAAGCTGATCCCTGTCCAGATACCCGACTAGAATGTGCTCTGTGGTGGAGCAGCCGGGCTAAGGAAGCTGCTGATGCCAAGAATCCAGGGGCAGAATGCGCGGCGTGTTTGTATGTCTCTCTGTACAAACGCACAGATGCAGGAGACAGAGGTGTGCACGCACGCTCGTATCTGGGGGCTCCACTCACGGTTTGATTGGTGGGAGCTCTGCTGCTTTGATGTGTTGGCGAAAACGCGGCCAGGGGTTTTGTCACACGAGGAGGCTGCGGCCTGACTGAGGCAGCCGAGGTGCCGCCCAGCCTCCCGGCCTGGCGCCCTCCCGCCCTGCCCGCACTCCTCAGGGGCGACCCCAGGCCTGCGCTCCTCTGCGCGTGTCAGCCCTGCCTGTCCTGTTCCCCAAGGCTCTCTAAGGAAAACCCAGTTACAGGCGAGGCGGGCAGGGCTGGGGCGGTCGACTGCAGGCTCCAGCCCCTCAGTCCACGGGGTAGAAGTGACGCTGACCTTCCGTGGCCTGTGAAGCAGCACGTGTCTTCCTGACACGCCAGCTTTTCACCCGACGGGTGGTGGCTGGCTCTCCCCATCCCGTCTTCTGACTCAGAGGAGAGCCCTGCTTTAGGAGGGGCCACGGTCCTCAGAAGGGCTGGGAAGGACCATGCTGTGGGCGGCCTGGGCAGGCTGGGCTGCAGGGAGCGCTGTGGGGAGCAAGCTTTGGGTTCTGCACCTCCTGGCTGGTGACCCAAGGGGCTCATGGGATCTCTCAGGCCTCAGTTTCAGCACCTGCAAGATGGGTGCTGCATCAGGACCTCCTCTCCTCCTGCCCCTGCCCGTGGCTGACCTGGAAGGCCTCTGAGGGGGGCAGGCGCAGTCCCTGTGGGCCTCTGTGTGCAGAAGAGCCTCATAATAGACCCAACAGGTCTGTCCCAAGTGGGAAGCATTGCTTTGGGCTCAGTGAGTCCAGAGCAGCAGGAGAAAGCTGGAGAGCTGAGTGCTGGCAGGGGTTGTGTGGGCCTCTGAGGAGGCCTGGGTGCGGCGTGAAGTCCAGGCCTGTGGGTCTGGGATGCAGACATGCATCCCTGCCTCCCTGCTTCAAGAGCACAGGAGAGGGTTGGACACAACCAGCATCCCAGGGGCTGCTCCTGACCCCCTCACAGGGCAGGGCTACATGCTTCTGAGGGGAAGACCCAGTTTTTAGAAGGAATCCTTTTTCACATATTACAGCTCTTGGCAGTTACCCTACAGAGGAAGGGAGGATGCTGCCCTCACATGCTGGGAACTGTTAGGGCTCTACCTGCAGATTCAGGGGTCAGTGACGCCAGTGGGTGGGGTGTGGGAGCATGACGTGTTCTCAAGACCTTCACCAAGTCACTTTCCCCAAAGCCATTTAGAAGTGGGCATCATTGGATCCTGAGGTCTCCGAGGCCCCTCTTGCCCCTGCTCTGAGACTGCCTTCTGTGACAAAGGGCAGGGAGCCTGCAGTGCTGTGGGTGGGGAGGTGACAGGAATGGGCAGGCAGCTGTGCCCTGGGCGTGACCCGTCCAGCTCCAGCGCCCACTGGTGCGTTTGCTGGGTGCCAGGCCCCCAGCGTGGCCTCTCGGGTGACCCTCAGTGACCCAGGGGGTTTGGGTCGATCGCTTCTCCCGTTTAACAAAGGCAGCAGCTGCAACAAGGGACGCTGCAGCTCATTGCCGCTCGGAGTGCGATGCGAGGCCTGACCTGCCAGGCCCTGGCCTCTGGTCGAGACAGGCCCCACCTGCCTCCTTATGCCAGTCAGAGGCCCAGCTTTGTCAGTAATAGAGCAGCGGAAGGTAGACCTGGGAGGGGGAGATTTAAGTTAAACATGGGGCGACACACACCTGCATAAAGAAGCCAGCGGTGTGTGCTCCCTGGTGTGGTGGCTGCGGGCGGGAGCCCCTGGGCCACTTCGGAACCCCCAGGCTCGGGGGCAGCGCTGTCAGCCCCAGCAGTGGGCTGAGCTGCTCACGGCAGAGGATGGGTGGGGATAGCACTGAATGCAAGGGCCCTGGTGGCCCAGAGGGGTTCATACCCACAGGAGGGGCACCGTGGATGTCTCGGGAGCCGCCTCCGGGAAGGAAGGCCTGGGAGCCTCTGCAGGGTTTCTTCTGGGGCCCTGCCACTCCATGTGCCATCTCCCCTCCAGGAGGGCTGCCTTGGCTGGACCCCCATGGGCCTCCACTGCCTTGCTTACAGGGTGACCACTCACACCTGATGCCCTGTTCATTCTCAGCCCTGAGGCAGCGTTACCGTCATGCCCGCTTCACCTGACGGAAGCAGAATCCTGGGAAGATGCTGTGATCTGCTGGCAGGCACTCAACTGGTGCAGGAGAGCCTTGGGGTTCCCATGTGGACACTGCCAGCCCTTTGTCCTCCCAGCGGGGTCACTGCTTCCCAAACTAGGTCACCCCCCCTCGTTGGTGACCAGTGCCTGCAAATGGCTATGTATGCTTGTCAGTTTGCTTACAAGTTCAATTCTGTGTATTGAGTTGAACCATTGCTGTTGTGTGGGGCAAATTATGACTGTTCTAATGCCTAGGGGCATCGTAGAACACAGAGGATAAATATTTCAGGATGAGATTATAAAGGAGTCTCCACAGCACTTCTGGTCCTCGCTTGCTGCCGTGCAGTGAATCTCGCTGGAGGCCAATGCTGGTAGAGAGCCAGTGTGAGCACTGGCGTCCTTGTCACTGGTGGACCATACACGTCTGTGACAGGAGCGATTGGAGACCTGTGATCAGCTCCCTGCAAAAGAGGACGTCTGTCTGAGTGCCAGGCACCCCGTCTTCCTTCTGCTTTGCACCTCTCCTTGGCTTTGATCTAGAGGAACCAGGTTCGCTACCTGGCTGTGCATATGAGGGAACCTGGCGGGAATTAAGGGCCTTGCACCACCAGCCGACTGCTCAGCGGGAGCTGAGAGTTTCCATCCCACGCCCTGGAGGAAAGATCCAGAAGTGCCCCTACTGCCCCCAGGGCCGGGGGGAGCAGGGAGGAGAATTGCTGTCTGACTTCAGATCCTTGGGTAATGAAGAGGATTCTTTTTCTTGCTCAGGTTTTTCCACCTGACGAGGATTATGGTCAGAAGGAGAGTGAGTGTTGCTAGCCCATTAAGTGTGTGTGTCAGTATAAGCCCCGAGGCTGCTGCTGTCGACCTGCTTGGTGGAGGAACGGACGGCTCTGACACCAGTGTTGCTGGGGCAGAGGCGTGGAGGCGGCGAGTGAGAGCAGCATGCGGGCACAGGTGTTCCTCGTCACCAGGGCCCCCTATCTTCACCCCTTTGAGCCCTTCACCCCACTGACCTCGGGGGCAAAAAGGAGCATGTGGAGGGGATGATGCTTTGAAGAGGCTGGACTTCCTGCCTCACTCTGCGGGGCCAGCTCCATGCCAGTGGGCGTCCCCGTTTCTTCATCTGTGCCACGTGGGTGAAAAATGCCCTCCTGGTCATGCTCTTGCAGGAACTGGAGACAAATTAAGACCTGGTTCCTGGCACACTGCACGTCCTCAGCAAAAGAAAGGGTGCTGTTTGGGTGCTAAGCAGGTCTGCGATCGACCAGGGGCCCTGTGGGTGTGCTTGAGGGTCAGAAGTGAGCGGGAGCTGAGCTAACCCCCGGTCACAGGGAGGTTTGGAGGGACGCAGAGAGTAGGCTGAAGCTGGGGATGGCGGCGCGGGTAGCATGATGCTTGATGGAGGCTGGAGACCTGGTCCCAGAGGCAGTGAGTCCTGGGGCCCAGGGACAGGGAGTTGCCGAGGGGGCCTGACTGTATGTGGTCGTCTGGGACGCGTCATGCTTGCCAGCTGATGTTCAAGAAGCAAACAAACACGCTCATGTTAAATCAATGATCTAGAATTGAAATGATGCCAAGTCCCAGTGAAAATAATTTCTTTTCTTTTTTTTGTTAAATTAAATTTTATTTTTAGCTGGAGGATCATACATCACATGAATCAGCCACAGGTACACATATGCCCCCTCCTTCTTAAACCTCTCCCCATCCTACACCTCTAGGTTGTCGCTGAGTGCCAGTTCTGGAGCCAATTCCTACTGGCTATCTATTTTACATATGATAATGTATATGTTTCAATGCTACTCTCTCAAGTCATCCCACTTTCTCCCTCCGCCACTGTGTCCAAAAGTCTCTTCTCTATGTGTATATCTCCACTGCTGCTAATTAGCCTCCAACTAATAAAAATAAATGAAAAAAAAGAGAAAAACAAATATATATTAATGGATATATATGAAATTTAGAAATAATTTCTTTCAAGTCCATGTACTGGCAACTTAGGCTTGTAAAAGTAAAGCCCTTGATTGGGGCAGGTTCTTTCTGTTGGAGAATGAAGTGTAGTTATTTTCTTTCAGAAATAAGTTTCTCTTTTCCTAAAATGAAAAGTATCCTTAGAGAAGTCAGATGACAGTATAGAACCTAAAGGACAGGAAACTGATTAAGTGGTTATTTTTACCTACTCGATGGACAGCGCAGAAGCGCCAGCTGCGACGGACCGCGCAGAAGCGTGGCCATGAGGAGCTACCCCTTGCCCAAGGTCAGGGGTGGCGACCGAGAGCGCCAGGCTGTGACAGCGCAGGAGCAGCGCAGAGGAGCTTCCCGACTTCCGAGGTCAGGGGTGGCAGCCGAGAGGAGCTCCCCCACTTCAGAGGTCAGAGGAGGCGGCCGAGAGGAGCTACCCCGCCGCCGAGAGGAGCTAACCCGGGTCCGAGGTCAGGGGCGGCGGCCGAGAGGAGCTCCCCCACGCCCGAGGTGAGGGGCGGCAGCCAAGAGGAGCTACCACAGGCCCCAGGTCAGGGGCTGCGCCTGAGAGGAGGTACCCCACGCCCGAGGTCAGGGGTGGCGGCAGCGGAGAGGAGCAAGCCCACCTACAAGGAGTGGTGGCTGCGCAGGCGCGGGAGGGCCGAGAGGAGCTACTCCACTTTCAAGGTTACGAGGGCGGCCCTGAGAAGATACCCTTCGTCCAAGGTAAGGAGCAGCAGCTGCGCTTTGATGGAGCAGCCGTAAAGAGATGCCCCATGTCCAAGGTAAGAGAAACCCAAGTGAGACGGTAGTGTTGTGAGAGGGCATCAGAGGGCAGACACAGTAAAACCATAATCACAGAAAACGAGCCAATCTGATCACAGGACCTTGTCTAACTCAGTGAAAATAAGCCATGCCGGGTGGAGCCACCCAACATGGTTGGGTCATGGTGGAAAGGTCTGACAGAATGTGGTCCACTGGAGAAGGGAATGGCAAACCACTTCAGTATTCTTGCCTTGAGAACCCCATGAACAGTATGAAAAGGCAGAATGATGGGATACTGAAAGAGGAGCTCCCCACTTCGGTAGGTGCCCAATCTGCTACTGGAGATCAGTGGAGAAATAACTCCAGAAAGAATGAAGGGATGGAACCAAAGAAAAACAATACCCAGTTGTGGATGGGACTGGTGATAGAAGCAAGGTCCGATGCTGTAAAAAGCAATATTGCATAGGAACCTGGAATGTTAGGTCCATGAATCAAGGTAAATTGGAAGTGGTCAAACAGGAGATGGCAAGAGTGAATGTTGACATTCTAGGAATCAGCGAACTAAAATGGACTGGAATGGGTGAATCTAGCTCAGATGACCATTATATCTTTTACTGTGGGCAGGAATCCCTTAGAAGAAATGGAGTAGCCATCATGATCAATGAAAGAGTCCGAAATGCAGTGCTTGGATGCAATCTCAAAAATGACAGAATGATCTCTGTTTGTTTCCGAGGCAAACCATTCAATATCACAGTAATCCAAGCCTATGCCCCAACCAGTAACGCTGAAGAAGCTGAAGTTGAACGGTTCTATGAAGACCTAAAAGACCTTTTAGAACTAACACCCAAAAAATATGTCCTTTTCATTATAGGGGACTGGAATGCAAAAGTGGGAAGTCAAGAAACACCTGGAGTAACAGACAAATTCGGCCTTGGAGTATGGAATGAAGCAAGGTAAAGGCTAATAGAGTTTTGCCAAGAGAATGCACTGCTCATAGCAAACACCCTCTTCCAATAAAAGAGAAGACTCTACATGTGGACATCACCAGATGGTCAACACCGAAATCAGATTGATTATATTCTTTGCCGCTAAAGATAGAGAAGCTCTAAACACTCAGCAAAAACAAGACCAGGAACTGACTGTGGCTCAGATCATGAACTCCTCATTGCCAAATTCAGACTTAAACTGAAGAAAGTAGGTAAGACCACTAGACCATTCAGGTATGACCTAAATCAAATCCCTTATGACTATACAGTGGAAGTGAGAAATAGATTTAAGGGACTAGATCCGATAGACAGAGAGCCTGATGAACTATGGATGGGGGTTCGTGACATTGTACAGGAGACAGGGGTCAAGACCATCCCCATGGAAAAGAAATGCAAAAAGGCAAAATGGTTGTCTGAGGAGGCCTTACAAATAGCTGTGAAAAGAAGAGAAGTGAAAAGCAAAGGAGAAAAGGAAAGCTATTCCCATTTGAATGCAGAGTTCCAAAGAATAGCCAGAAGAGATAGGAAAGCCTTCCTCAGTGATCAATGCAAAGAACTAAGAGGAAAACAACAGAATGGGAAAGACTAGAGATTTCTTCAAGAAAATTAGTGATATCAAGGGAATATTTCACGCAAAGATGGGTTCGATAAAGGACAGAAATGTTATGGACCTCACAGAAGCAGAAGATATCAAGAAGAGGTGGCAAGAATACACAGAAGAAATGTACAAAAAAGATCTTCACAACCCAGATAATCACAGTGGTGTGATCACTCACCTAGAGCCAGACATCCTGGAATGTCAAGTCAGGTGGGCCTTAGAAAGCCTCACTATGAACAAAGCTAGTGGAGGTGATAGAATTCCAGTTGAGCTATTTCAAATCCTGAAAGACGATGCTGTGAAAGTGCTGTACTCAGTATGTCAGCAAATTTGGAAAACTCAGCAGTGGCCACAGGACTGGAAAAGGTCAGTTTTCATTCTAATCCCTAAGAAAGGCAATCCCAAAGAATGCTCAAACTACCGCACAATTGCACTCATCTCACACGCTAGTAAAGTAATGCTCAAAAGTCTCCAAGCCAGGCTTCAGCAATACGTGAACCATGAACTTCCACATGTTCAAGCTGGTTTTAGAAAAGGCAGAGGAACCAGAGGTCAAATTTCGAACATGAGCTGGATCATCGAAAAAGCAAGGGAGTTCCAGAAAAACATCTATTTCTGCTTTATTGACTATGCCAAAGCCTTCAACTGTGTGGATCACAATAAACTGTGGAAAATTCTGAAAGAGATGGGAATACCAGACCACCTGACTTGCCTCTTGAGAAACCTATATGCAGGTCAGGAAGCAACAGTTAGAACTAGACATGGACCAACAGACTGGTTCCAAATCGGGAAAGGAGTACATCAAGGCTGTATATTGTCACCCTGCTTATTTAACTTATATGCAGAGTACATCATGAGAAACGCTGGGCTGGAAGAAGCACAAGCTGGAATCAAGATTGCCGGGAGAAATATCAATAACCTCAAATATGCAGATGGCACCACTCTTAAGGCAGAAAGTGAAGAGGAACTAAAAAGCCTCTTGATGAAAGTGAAAGAGGAGAGTGAAAAAGTTGGCTTAAAGCTAAGCATTCAGAAAACTAAGATCATGGCATCTGGTCCCATCACATCATGGGAAATAGATGGGGAGACAGTGGAAACAGTGTCAGACTTTTTTTTGGGGGGGGGGCTTTGAAATCACTGCAGATGGTGACTGCAGCCATGAAATTAAAAGATGCTTACTCCTTGGGAGGAAAGTGATGACCAACCTAGATGGCATATTAAAAAGCAGCAACATTACTTTGCTAACAAAGGTCCGTCTGGTCAAGGCTGTGGTTTTTCCAGTGGTCATGTATGGATGTGAGTGTTGGACTATAAAGAAAGCTGAGCGCCAAAAAATTGATGCTTTTGAACTATGGTGTTGGAGAAGACTCTTGAGAGTCCCTTGGACTGCAAGGAGATCCAACCAGTCCATCCTAAAGGAGATCAGTCCTGGGTGTTCATTGGATGGACTGATGCTGAAGCTGAAACTCCAGTACTTTGTCCACCTCATGCGAAGAGTTGACTCATTGGAAAAAGCCCTGATGCTGGAGGGATTGGGGGCAGGAGGAGAAGGGGACGACAGAGGATGAGATCGTTGTATGGCATCGCCAACTCGATGAACATGGGTTTGAGTAAGCTCCGGGAGTTAGTGATAGACAGGGAGGCCTGGTGTGCTGCAATTCATGGGGTCGCAAAGAGCCAGAGACAACTGAGCGACTGAAGTGATCTAAGACTCATTCAAAAAATTAAAACGTAGAGAAAATTAATATGCCACTAAGAAAAGAAATTCCCCAGTTTTTGCTATTTAATTATCAGTTGTAAACTCTGCCCTTTCATTTCAAAAACTGCCTTACTGAGGTGCAATCAACATATAGTATATTATGTTATAACATATATGTTGTATATATATATATTATATATGTGTTATGTTATAACATATAACATATATTGCACACATTTAAAGTGAACAATTTGAGTTTTCACAACATATGTATATACCAGGGAAATGATCACCACAGTCACGTTAGTGGACACACTGTCAGTCCTAGAAGTTGTAGTCTCTCTTTCCCATTCCTCCCTGAGTCTCTGGACCAGCATTAATCTTTTAGTCATTATTGATCATTTTGGATTTTTCTAGAGAATTGCAAATGGAATCATAAATTGTGTACTTTGTTTCTGGCCTTTTCCTCTTGGTGCAGATATTTTGAGATTGATCCAAGTTGCTGTGCAATAATGATTTGTCTCTGTATTGCCAGTAGTGTTCCTTTATATGGATGTGTGTAAACTAGATACCTTGATGCATTTCCTCTGTCGATAGACATTTGATTTGTTCATGGTTTTAGGTAGTTACAAATCAAGGTGCTGTGAAAAGTCACATTTGGGTCTTTGTATGGAAATGCGCTTTCGTTTTTCTTAGATAAATAAAATATGCAGGAGTGGAGTGGCAGGATTTTGTGGTAGGTGTATGTTTAACTTCTCTGAGAATTGCTGACTACTAATTGCTTTCCCAAGTGACTGCACCATTTTGTGTCCGCATGAATGTGTGTTAGAATTCTGGTTCCTCCACATTTTTTTGTGGTGAGTGTCAGCCAGTATTTTTTTTTTCACTTATGCTAAAATATGTATAACATAAAAGTGTCATTTTTGCCATTTTTAAATGTACAGTTTAATGGCATAAGTTTCATTTAGTGCTCTACAAACATCATCACTATCTAGTTCCAAAACTCTTCATCAACCCAGAAGGAGCTCTGTAACCATTAAGCTGTACCGTGCTATGCCCCCAGTCCCTGGAAACTTTTATCTGTCTTCTGCCTTTATAATTTACCTATTCTATATATTTTGTGTTAATGGACTAATACAGTATCTGTCCTTTTCTGTCATTTACTTGACTTACTGTTATGTTTCAAGTTTCATCCGTATTGTAGCATATATCTGAATTAATTCCTTTTTATGACTGTGTACTATTCCATTTGTATTCAACATATAGCACAGTTGTTCATTTGCTGATGTCACTTGGGTTGTTTCTGCTGTTTGGCTGCGGTGAATAATGCTGCGGTGAATAGTGATGTACTAGTATCTCTCTCAGTTTGTGTTTTCATTTCTTTTGGGTTTATACTTTGATGTGGAATTGCCAGGCCATGTGGTAATTATACTGACAGAGGAGCATGGCAGGCTGCAGTCCATGGGGTCACAAAGAGCCTGACAGAACTGAGCACAAGCACACACACATGGTAATTCTATGTTTAGATTTCTGAGGAACCACCAAACTCTTTTTCCACAGTGATTGCAAATTTTACATTCTCAACAGAAATGTATAGGGATTCCAATTTCTCTAGATCTTTGCCAATATTTGTTGTTCTCCTTTAAAAAAAAATGATAGCCATCTTAGTAGGTGTGAAGTGGTATTGCATTGAGCTTTTGATTTCCATCTTCCTAATGACTAGTGATATTAAGCATCTTTTAATGTGCTTATTGACCCTTTGTATATATTCTGTGGATAGTTGTCTGCTCAAATTCTTTGCCCATTTTTTAAATAGGTGATTATTTTTGTTTCCCAGTTTTAAGAGTTCTTTGCATATTCTGGATATTAAATATTTATCAGATGTATGATTGCAGATACTTTGTTTTATTCTGTAGGGTGTCTTTTCAGTTCAATGATAATGTTCTTTCATTCACAAATTTTAAAATTTTGATGAAGTCCATTTTATCAATCTTTTCGTCTCTTGCTTGTTCTTTTTTTATCATATCTAAGAATTCATTGCCAAATGTAAGATCAGGAAGATTTATCCCCATGTTTCCCCTAACAACTTGCGCCTCCCCCCCCACCCCCCCACTTCCCTAGAGACTTCTTGGGACCTGGGATGGAGGTCTCTTTCTTCTGTAACTTCTTCCTGCTGTGCATGGGCGTAGGCCTGCCTAGCAGAGCAGAAGTCTCTCCCTACCTGATCTAAGTTGAGGTATTCTGTGCCTGAAACCTGCATTCACCTTTGTGAGAAAAGGTTTTAGCTTGAAACTGTTGCCCTCTGTCAGAGATGAAATAGACAGGGGCCAAACAGGAGGCCTAACAGGATAGTCATCACTGAGCCCCAGAAACAAAAAGCAACATTTGGGATGAGGGTTGCAGGGTGTGTGACTTTCTTCTCATTGGTTGGTGGTGAGGGCAACAGAGGCTCCAGGAATCTTGTGCTCAGCCTGAAGTTACCATCCTCCACCTGGGGCCTCCTCTTCTGCAGAAAGATTCAAGGATATTGTTACGCATATTTCTTGAGTAGGAACCAGGACCCTGCCTCAAGGCTGTACCACCATTTGATTGCTCCTCCTGTTTCTGTTTCCCTGATCAGCAACTGTTTGAATCTGCCCTTTGGGCCTCAGGTCAAAGAGGCTGGATGAAGCATATAACCTAGAAACAAGAAACAGGGAAAGCAGAAGGCATCTGTACTCCAGATCTCTACGGAGTCCTGCTCAGTTTTAATTCAGGCACCTGGGCAACTATGACTCTGATAACTTCCTGTCAAAATGGGGCATAGAGTTTGGAGAACAGACACTGAATTGTAAGTATTCCTGAATTCCAAGTCGTAGATCCAAGTCTCGTATGATTAAAATCTCAATCTCTTGGTCTGCCATTTTGGTGTAGCAGACCCAATTAGAAGTAGTTGGAGGAGTGACAACTGGAATCTTAATAAGTGAAAGTAAGTGAAATAAGTGAAAGTCGCTCAGTCGTGTCTGACTCTTTGTGACCCCATGGCCTATACAGTCCATGGAATTCTCCAGGCCAGAATACTGGAGTGGGTAGCCTTTCCCTCTTCCAGGGGATCTTCCCAACCCAGAGATGGAACCCAGGTCTCCCACATTGCAGGCAGATTCCTTATCAGCTGAGCCAGGATACTGGAGTGGGTAGCTTTCCCTTTTCCAGTGGATCTTCCCAACCCAGGGATTGAACCCAGGGATCTCCAGGGGATGTACCCAACCCAGGGATCAAACCCAGGTCTCCCACATTGCAGGCAGGTTCTTTACCAGCTGAGCCACAAGGAAAGCCCAGAATCTTAATAGACAAATCTCATTTCTTTTCAGAAGAATAGGCATGAAACCCAGTCTGGACCTGGCACTTTGGAAAGACTTTTAGCCAGTTGCCTAGTTTTATAAAAAGTAAGGCTGCAGTTACCAGCTGCCTGCAGACATTGTTTTGAGAAAGTCTGTGGCATCCAAGCCTGACACAACTCAGAAAGCAAGTTTTTAGCAATATAAGTTTTTAGCAGACGAGTATTGCTAGTCTGAAAGTACACCCATAGTATCACCTAGTTATTTCCTTGGATGTCTGAACCATAGCTACTCTATTTTGACTTTTAATTGTAAAATTCTCCTTAATAGCCAAAGCAGACATCACCATTAATGATGTCAGTGTTTCTCTAAGTATGACAAGATACAAGAATTGGGAGTCATAAAATCTCCTAAAAACACCTAACTACCTGAAGGCCTGTTCTGCCAGTTTTTCCCAGAGCACAGAGTGCCTCATTCCTGATTTCCACCCTGAACTCCTTTCAGGGGAGTTGAAGGTCAGCAGCTTCAGTGGCCATGATTTAATCTTTGTAGATGTAGATGGCAAGTGTCAGTTTTCAGTTGGCAGGTCCCCTTCTTGATTAAACTTGACCATGATTTTAAGGGGGGCATTTCATGACCATTTCTTCCCATGGTGCTGAGAATGTCCATTCTCAAGTCTGGCAAAGATTTTGCTGACAGGCCACTCAACGTGCTGTTACTGGACTAGGCCATAAAGCAGTATCCAAAATTCTCTGGACCACCTGTCTTACTAGCCTGTTGGTCCAGGAAAACATTTCTTCTTGTTGCTTCTTCCCATATCTAGAGTTACACCGTTACCATCATCAGTCTCATATGGAACTATATATTATTTTATCAGAGGCCTCAATCACACGTTTGTCAGTGTAAGAAACAGCAATTTTGTAAAACAGGTGAAGTACAAATAACATAGCAAGCAGTATTAGTAAAGTCATAAGTAAAATTAAGCTAAGAACTTCCATCAGATGTAGCCCAGTATATCTCAGGTCATCTGACTTAGTCTATTCTGTTTGAATCTTTATCTTCCAGAGAAATTATATACTGGCACTGTCTATAACGCACATAGCCTGATTTTCTAGTGTTACTAGACTGATTATCCTTAGTATGATTTAATTGTTTCCAACATAGAGGAGGCTTTAAAACTAAATTACCATAGCCTGGTGTTATCTATATAAATCCATCCCGTAACTGTGGGCGATTTTTTCCTTTACTGAAACTTTGCTTGTTGCTCTGATTGAGCTTGAGTAATAGAAGAAAACTCAAATTTATGGCCAGAGTCAGAGTAGGCATTGACAAGGTGAGGGGATCCCATCTAGTAATATCAATAGTAACCTGAATATGACTATAATTTTTCGTTTTAAATAAATTTTCTCAGGGCTAGCCAGTTTGAGCCTTAGACTAGAGAAGTTCACCAAGGAACCCAGAACTAGACAAAAGTAATTGGACTGATTTCTAAAACTAGCATAGGACCAGGCCTATGATAGAAAAGCATTTGATTTATATGCAAAGGTCCAGACAGTCAAGAAAGCAATGCAAATGATCGTATGAATCAAGTGCAGCATCTTGGGCAAACTGTCTACCTCTGATTTCTTCTTCCCATCCTAGTGTAGTGCAGTTTCTTCAGTTTGAGCATCATTTTAAGGTAAGATCAGGTCAGCTGTCCTCTCTATAGACTAGTGTAAGGGCCTTTGGAAGTGGGAATTAACCCAAGGGTCAATTTCCCTTCAATTTCACTGTGAATGAGCCAGTGAAGAGCACCTGATAAAAAGGTCCTTCCATCCAGGCTGGAGATAGTCCCTTAAATTGTGTCTTTTTAGAGTCCTGGTTGCAGGTCATAAGGCATCTGATCTTTATCTTAAGATAGATTACTGAGATAAGCTTCAGAAACAAACTTAGGGTATTCTTTAAGAATTCAATTAAATTTAACATTAATATTGCATAACAGCAAAGAACTATCCAAGAAATGAGTCTTACTAGATACAAACCTCCATTAACAAACTGGGGTTTAACATTTATTGAAACATCTTTTTCTTCCTAAAATTACCCTAATTTTTATCAAATATAACCATATTAAGGGTAGTGTGTTTGCAAAATGGGTCTGCTTTCAATAAATTTGGCCTGATGATTTGTATAGCCATAATTGATCATAGACTTTTTGCTTTGCTGAAACTTATAGAGATTCAGACTGAACTTTTAAAATAAAACAAAGCTGGGAAAGTCATGCCAAAGACTTAGCACAGATTTCTCCTAACAAATCTAGGTGAATTCTTCCCTTTCCAAAGTTTCAAAAATTCCTTGAGTTTTCTATACCTGTTAGTGAGATAACCTTCCTAACTCATCTGATAAAAGTTACTGGAAACCTAAGAGTTTCCAATCTCTGGAGGAGTCAGATAGAGAGAAAATATAATTGTTTTAATTTGTTTATAACATATCAATTCAGTTCAGTTCAGTCACCTGACTGAACAGTTCAGTGTCCGACTCTTTGCAGCCCCATGAACCACAGCACACCAGGCCTCCCTGTCCATCACCAACTCCCGGAGTCCACCCAAACCCATGTCCATCGAGTCGATGATGCGATCCAGTCATTCATCCTCTGTCGTCCTCTTCTCTTCCTGCCCTCAATCTTCCCAGCATCAGGGTCTTTTCCAGTGAGTCAGCTCTTTACATCAGGTGGCCAAATTATTGGAGTTTCAGCATCAACAACAGTCCTTCCAATGAACAACCAGGACTGCTCTCCTTTAGGATGGACTGGTTGGATCTCCTTGCAATCCAAGGGACTCTCAAGAGTCTTCTCCAACACCACAGTTCAAAAGTATCAGTTCTTCGGTGCTCAGCTTTCTTCACAGTCCAACACTCATATCTATACATGCCCACTGGAAAAACCATAGCCTTGACTAGACAGACCTTTGTTGGCAAAGTCATGTCTCTGCTTTTTAATATGCTGTCTAGGTTGGTCATAACTTTCCTTCCAAGGAGTAATTTTACCAAGTTACTGTCATAATTAGTTTCAGGGGAAGGTTTTCCCTACTCCTGGAAAACACAGATTCAAACCTGTAATTTTTTTCAGCTAGAAACCATAAAAGTTATAAGCATCTTCACTGGTTCATTCAGTCCTTTTGTTGACTTTTGTGAAGTCATCAGGTTTCCCATTAGACTACCAGGACATATCAGAATGTTAGGAACAGCAAGGCTCGAGGCCCAGTGAAATTCAACTCCACCATCTTGGACCTAGTTGGCTCTGAAGTCAGTTCCACCACATTGGATCTAGTTGGTTCTAACCAGTTTTCATATGGCTATGTCATTCCTTACAAAATCCATTTATCCAACTAATTGTAATCCAATTTTAGAAAACCCTGATCATGCATAAAACTTTTAAATATTTTTCTCATACCTTCTTCTACTGAAAACACATCTTAGTTTCTCTGAAGTATTTTCCATAATGAGGGACATTTCTTGATGACAAATTTGTAACAAAATACAGTCTTATTTGACCTCCAGTAAACCTAGGAAAGTGAAAGAGGAGAGTGAAAAAGTTGGCTTAAAGCTCAATATTCATAAAACTAAGATCAAGGCCTCTGGTGGGAATAGATGGGGAAACAGTGGAAACAGTGTCAGACTTTATTTTTTTGGGCTCCAAAATCACTGCAGATGGTGATTGCAGCCATGAAATTAAAAGACGCTTACTCCTTGGAAGGAAAGTTATGACCAACCTAGACAGCATATTAAAAAGCAGAGACATGACTTTGCCAATAAAGGTCCGTCTAGTCAAGGCTATGGTTTTTCCAGCGGTCATGTATGGATGTGAGAGTTGGACTGTGAAGAAAGCTGAGTGCTGAAAATTGATGCTTTTGAACTGTGGTGTTGGAGAAGACTCTTGAGAGTCCCTTGGACTGCAAGAAGATCCAACCAGTCCATCCTAAAGGAGATCAGTCCTGGATGTTCATTGGAAGGACTGATGCTGAAACTGAAACTCCAGTACTTTGTCCACCTCATGCAAAGAGTTGACTCATTAGAAAAGACCCTGATGCTGGGAGGGATTGGGGGCAGGAGGAGAAGGATACAACAGAGGATGAGATGGCTGGATGGCATCACCGACTCGATGAACTTGAGTTTGAGTAAACTCCGGGAGTTGGTGATGGACAGGGAGGCCTGGTGTGCTGCGATTCATGGAGTCATAAAGAGTCGGACACGACTGAGCGACTGAACTGAATCCTAGGTCCAACAGAAGTATTATCGATGGTTCTAAAGACATGTCTATGTTCACTTCATTTCAGTCGCTGAGTCATGTCTGACTCTGTGACTCCATGGACTGCAGCATGCCAGGCCTTCCTGTCCATCACCAATTCTCGGAGCTTGCTCAAACTCATGTCCATTGAGTCGGTGATGCCATCCAACCATCTCTTCCTCTGTCGTCCCCTTCTCCTCCCACCTTCAATCTTCCCCAGCATCAGGGTATTTTCCAGTGAGTCAGTTCTTTGCATCAGGTGGCCAAAGTATTGGAGTTTCAGCTTTAGCATCAGTCCTTCCAATGAATATTCAGGACGGGTTTCCTTTAGGATGGACTGGTTGGATCTCCTTGCAGTCCAAGGGACTCTCGAAAGTCTTCTCCAACACCACAGTTCAAAACCATCAATTCTTCAGTGCTCAGCTTTCTTTATAGTCCAACTCACATCTGTTCATGACTACTGGAAAAACCATAGTTTGACTAGTGGACCTTTGTCAGCAAAGTAATGTCTCTGCTTTTTAATATGCTGTCTAGGTTGGTCATAGCTTTTCTCCCAAGGAGCAGGCATCTTTTAATTTCATGGCTGCAATCACCATCTGCAGTGATTTTAGAGCCTAAAAAACTAAAGTCTGTCACTGTTTCCATTATTTCCCCATCTGTTTGCCATTAAGTGATGGGACCAGATGCCATGATTTTAGTTTTCTGAATGTTGAGTTTTCAGCCAACTTTTTCATTCTCCTCTTTCTCTTTCATGTCTATGTTACCAGGTATTAATTTAATGATATTGAGTATGGTGCCCTGTCCCTGTCCTTGTTGGTTATCTATTTTATATATTGCAGTGAGTATATTTTAATCCTAAACTCCTAATTTATCCCATCCTTTCCCCTTTGGTAACTCTAAGTTTGTTTTCTGTTTCTGTGAGTCTCTGTTTTGTAAATGAGTTCATTTGTATATTTTTCTTTTTTTATATTTCACATACAAGCGATATTATATGGTATTTGTCTTTCTCTGTCTGACTTACTTCACTTAGTATGATAATCTCCAGATCCATCCATATTGCTACAGATGACATTATTCTGTTCTTTTTTTATGGCTGAATAATATTCCATTGTATGTATGACCCCATCTGCTTTATCCATTCATCTGCTGATGGACACTTAGGTTGCTTACATGTCTTAGCTATTTTATTAATAAATAATGCTGCTGTGAACATTGGGGCACATGTATATTTTTGAATTATAGCTTTCTCCATATATATGTCTGAGAGTGGGATTGCTGGATCATCTGGTAACTATTTTTAGCTTCAGGATCATTGCAAGTATGGTAATTCGAAATCCCTATGAGCCTGATCCTAGTCTTGTTTATGTTGGTTCTTATTGCATGATGCCTTATCTTGTGTTATGATTGGTTATCTCTGATTATGTGTCTGACATTGTATTTGGGAATTTGGGAATTCGTT
This sequence comes from Dama dama, assembly GCF_033118175.1. Classification (NCBI taxonomy): domain Eukaryota; kingdom Metazoa; phylum Chordata; class Mammalia; order Artiodactyla; family Cervidae; genus Dama; species Dama dama. The sequence continues at coordinate 12,103,528 of NC_083693.1, read as the reverse complement.
TTTATAAATCATTTGAGGACTAGTGTTTTATATATATATATATATGTATGTATTTTTTTTTAAGTGAGACTCTGTTTTATTCATTATCTAGGAGTTCCCGCAATGTGGAATGACCTTAATCCAATGCTAGATGTTGATATTTTCTGGGCCACCCAGTTGACTCTAACCTGGGGAGTAGTTTGCATAAAGGCTCACTCTTTCTTCTGGTTCATTCTCTTTCTCTGGGGATCCACGCCCTTCTCTTGGCAAATTCTGTAGTAGCAGAAAAATAGCCCCCAAGAGATGCCCCCATCTTAATCCCCTGAACCTGGGATAATGTTGTGTTACGGGACAAAGGGAAATTAAAATTGCAAATAGAATTAAAGTGGTTAATCAGCTGTCCCTGAGGTGGGGACAGTATTGCTAATTATCCTAAACTGTTGAGGCAGGCTCCTCATAATCACAGGAGGCTTTAGAAGTAAAAGAGAAGGCAGGACAGTGAAGTCAGACACGGCGTGAGAAATATTCCGTCCCCAGGTGCTGACTTTGAAAACGGAAGGAAGCTATGCGTATAGGATTAGGGGTGGCCTCTGGAAGCTGGAAGGAGGGCAGCGGCGGCTTTTCTCCTGGAGCCTCTAGAAGGATCACAGCCCTCTGGACTTCTTGTCTTTAGCTCAGTGAGGCCCCTTTCCAACATGTGATCTCCAGACCTGAAAGAGCACATTGTTCCAGCCGGAGCAGGAAACTGCCTCAGGCCCTCCGCTCACCACCAGTATCACTAGCTCCATTTGAGACCAGAGACTGCCCCGAGGAAAAAGAGGCCCCAAAGATCAGTCTCAAGTCCCAGCTTTTCATCTTTTCTAGATTTCATTCTGCTTCACCTTCTTGTTTAATCTGTGACACCTTTGGGCAGGTGTTTTTAATATTTTGGCCTGTGTTTCTGTTTGCTCCAAGCTGGACATTTGGTCCATATTGCCAGTCTTTCAAGTTGGACTTTGTTTTATTTTATTTTATTTTTTTTTCACGAATTCCAGTGAGTGTACTGGTCTGGTTGTGCTTTAGGATTCTACATTTCTGCTGCCCTTTTGGTCATTTCCCAGGTTAGTGCAAGGGCTCCTGAGCTGGCCTCTTTTTGTGTCCTCCATCCTGATTTTCTTTAACACCAGCAGCATGACTCTCTGCTAACATGGCTCTGCGTGGGAGCCGCCCTCAGGACCCACTTGGTTGTAAATGCGCCCCGGGCTTCGGTTCCCTGCATGCTGCCCTGTGAGGGGTGACTGCCTCACATCACCCGTCACCTACGGTGACGAAGGAGGGACAGGAGGGCCGTGGTCGGTGTGGATGAAAGATATCACCTGCCGTACCAGTAAACAAAGGGCTGGTGCACCCAGCAAGCCATTACCCGGGGGTGGCAGACCCAAGGGAACCCAGGATGAAAACAGTGCTTGCCCTGCAGCCACCCCCGTGTCCACCCCACGGGTGCCCCATGAGGAAGCCTCAGCGTGGGAAAGCCCAGGATGCTGAGCTGAGGTGCGTATCTCAGCAACGATTTCAGTGAGCCCAGATGCTTGTATTTTTCCTGCACGTAGAAAAGCACTAAATTCCTTAACTTGAGATTTCTGGTTTTCTTTTGATGTTCTGACTCTTTTATTGCAAAAACTACTATAATTCCTGGCCTCCCTACTCCACCTCTTCAGAAAAGTTTCTCAGCGTTATCTGAGATGCTGTGTCCTAGCCTTAAAGTCTTCAGACTATCTGCTGATTAAACCATAACTCTCAACTTTTGCAAAATGCTGGGCTGGATGAATCACAAGCTGGAATCATGATTGCCAGGAGAAATATCAACAACTGCAGATTTGCAGATAATACCACTGTAATGGCAAAAAGTGAAGAGGAACTAAAGAGCCTCTTGATGAGGGTAAAAGAGAGGCATGAAAAAGCTGGCTTCAAACTCAACATTCAAAAAACTAAGATCATCACATCCAGTCCTATCTCACAGCAAATAGAAAAAGTGGAAGCAGTGACAGATGTTATTCTGGGGGCTCTAAAATCACTGCAGACCATGACTGCAGCCATGAAATTAAAAGACACTTGCAGCTATGACAAACCTAGACAGCATATTAAAAAACAGAGACATCTCTTTGCCAGCAAAGGTCCATATAGTCAAAGCTATGGTTTTTCCAGTAGTCACATTTGGATGTGAGAGTTGGACCATAGAGAAGGCTGAGCGCTGAAGAATTGATGATTTTGAACTGTGGTGTTGGGGAAGACTCTTGAGAGTCCCTTGGACTGCAAGGAGATCCAACCAGTCCATCCTAAAGGGAATCAGTCGTGAATATTCATTGGAAGGCCTGATGCTGAAGCTGAAGTTCCCATACTTTGGCCACCTGATGAGAAGAACTGACTCATTGGAAAAGACCCTGATGCTGGGCAAGATTGAAGGCGGGAGGAGAAGGGGACGGCAGAGGATGGGATGGTTGGATGGCATCACCGATTCAATGGACATGAATTTGAGCAAGCTCTGGAAGATAGTGAAAGATAGAGCCGGTATGCTACAGTCCATTGGGTTGCAAAGAGTTGGACACGACTTAGCAACTGAACAGCAACAACTCAACTTCTAGGTTGTGCATTTTTTTCAGTCCACGTTGGAAAATCAGACTAGCCTGTCAGCCGGCAGAACAGATCACCGCGGCAGCGCTGAGTCAGACGTGTTTTATGTGGTAGCACCATGCTGAATTACATACAGTTTCTTTTAAGAGGGCTATTTTAAAGAACAACCCTCATTTAGGTTTTGAAGTTGGTTTTCTATAAAAGCAACTCTATCGCTTAAGTGTCTGAAGGCATAGCCAGCCCTTAGATACTCTTAACACATTTGATAGGAGAAGAAACGAAGCTCTGATGGCAGTGACAGCCTACAGTGACTGCATGGAGCATTTGTGGTGAGAGGGAAACAAAGGCTTTTGATTTTGAGAATTCAGACTCAAACCCAGCACTCTGAGCCTCTGCCACTTGGCCTAAAGCTTTGAGGCTTTTTGAATGTCAACCAGCAAAGAGGCAAGGGAACAAAGGATGAAAGGGGGGAAGGAAGGGGGGACTGACTCTTGCACATTTAAGTCAGATTTAACAAATGAAAGGCTTCCCAAAAGCCTTCATGTCTTTGAAAGACAAAGGGAGGTCCCCTTGATCTCAGTGCAGGTACCTGTGGCAGGAAAATCTGCAATTAGAAAAAGAAGGCAGAGGCCCAGACAGGCCTAGATCAGGTGTTTATCAGCTCTCAGGGGAGCTTCCTGAGAGGCCCGCTGAGGCCCTGACACCTGTCTGCTGTCATCTGTTTCCCTGGGGTCGCTGGGGTGGCCTCAGAACAGCTGCTGCATGTGGGACCGCCCACCGTCCAGGGTCCCTCACGGGCTGCTGTTCCAGCCTCCCTATGCACTTATGTGTCTGGGACGTGTTCAGTGATACGGCCACACTGCTGCAGTCACAGATTAGCTGCTGCTAAGTCACTTCAGTTGTATCCGACTCTGTGCGACCCCATAGACAGCAGCCCACCAGGCTCCCCTGTCCCTGGGATTCTCCAGGCAAGAACACTGGAGTGGGTTGCCATTTCCTTCTCCAGTACATGAAAGTGAAAAGTGAAAGTGAAGCCGCTCAGTCGTGTCCAACTCTCAGCGACCCCATGGACTGCAGTCTACCAGGCTCCTCTGTCCATGGGATTTTCCAGGCAAGAGTGCTGGAGTGGGGTGCCATTGCCCTCTCCACAGATTAGCTAACATGTTTTGTGATCATTTATGTTGTTTCTGTTTGTATTGGGCATAAACTCTCAGTGTTACACTGAATATATGAAAGAAATTGGAGAGAAGATTCTTTTGTTAGAATCATACATTTGACTTCTCCTACCCCTAGGACCAGAGTGCCTTTCAATGGTTTCATTCAAGTTTTTAGTTATTTAATAAAAACTGATCCATCAGGGTGATCCTGCTGTGTGCCAGAGGACACTGTGGTAGACAGTTTCTTTCTTATTTCACACTGATTGAAACTATTGATTTGGCAATCCAGTCTTTGCAGTATATAAGTAAATTCATTCATTCATTCCCTCATTGAATATTGGGCTGTCTGCCCTCTCTTGAATGCCCAAAGCACTGACCGGCACTGAAAATGGAAAACAAGAACTGGCTTAATTATTCATTCATTTGGGTTAAACGCTTTGCCTGAATTAATGCAGGTATTGTTCACCCATTGTCAATAAGGAAGCAGCCAGATTATAGGCTATGAAGAAGTCTTTTGGTATTGCTTCTAACTGAAATACTTGTAGAAGTATTTCACTTCTACACTTGTATATTCACACTTGTAGAAGAGGGATGGCTTTTCAGTACACAGAGAGGTGCCCCCAGGCCTCCTGCCAGCCCCATCTGCCTTAACACCAGGTGCAGGATATCTGGTAGGTAAGGGGTCCCGGCCTCCAAGGACTCAGCGGGAGCGCTGGGTCTGTCTGGAAGTTTGTGATACGTGAGATCCTTGAAGAAGCAGCATCTGTCACCCCTGGGCCGTGTGTTCACCAGGCCCTGTGCTAGGGTGGAGGAAACAGAACTGTCCTCAGAGAACCCGAGGTCTCAGGGAGAAGCTGGTGTTGGAGGGACACACAAGCGCAGGGCAGCAGCACAGGCCTGCCCAGCCTTGGCCAGGGACCGTCGCCTGCTGAAGTGCAGGGGCGAGTAGCCAGGTGGAGTCTGGCGGAGGGCACGGAAGGCCCGGTGGAAAGGTGTGGGCCTGCCTTGGGCCCCCGGCTGTAGGAATGGCTGCTGGGAGGTGTGGGGGAAGCTGGGAGGGTCGCTGCGGAGGCCCGGGCAGAACGCGGCTGCTGCGTGGAGGTGCAGACCACACCCTGCCGGGCAGCAGCCATGTACTTGGACCGGCCTTAGAAGCCACTGCGGGGCGGTGATGTTGGAGCTGGAGGTGGAGGGGACCCCCTTGTGTGCAGGAGGTTTGTGACAGGACACAGAGCACAAACGGCATCTTCAGGACAGAGGCCCAGGTCAGAGAAACAGGGAGCCTTGTACGTGCGCCTGCGTCTGGGAACCGGGGCGGGTTCCGTGTGCCGTCTCCCCTGAGTGCCCGCGTCTGGGCTCCGTGTGCCGTCTCCCCTAAGTGCCCGCGTCTGGGCTCCGTGTGCCGTCTTCCCTGAGTGCCCGCGTCTGGGCTCCGTGTGCCCTCTCCCCTGAGTGCCCGCATCTGGGCTCCGTGTGCCCTCTGCCCTGAGTGCCCGCGTCTGGGCTCCGTGTGTCCTCTTCCCTGAGTGCCCGCGTCTGGGCTCCGTGTGCCCTCTTCCCTGAGTGCCCGCGTCTGGGCTCCGTGTGCCCTCTCCCCTGAGTGCCTGCGTCTGGGCTCCGTGTGCCCTCTCCCCTGAGTGCCCGCGTCTGGGCTCCGTGTGTCCTCTTCCCTGAGTGCCCGCGTCTGGGCTCCGTGTGTCCTCTTCCCTGAGTGCCCGCGTCTGGGCTCCCTGTGCCCTCCCTCTCCCCTGAGTGCCCGCGTCTGGGCTCCGTGTGCCCTCTCCCCTGAGTGCCCGCGTCTGGGCTCCGTGTGCCCTCCCTCTCCCCTGAGTGCCCTTGTCTGGGCTCCATGTGCCCTCCATCTCCCCTGAGTGCCCGCGTCTGGGCTCCGTGTGCCCTCCATCTCCCCTGAGTGCCCGCGTCTGGGCTCCTTGTGCCCTCTCCCCTGAGTGCCCGCGTCTGGGCTCCGTGTGCAGGCCCTCTCCCCTGAGTGCCCGCATCTGGGCTCCGTGTGCCGTTTCCCCTGAGTGCCCGCGTCTGGGCTCCCTGTGCCCTCCATCTCCCCTGATTGCCCGCGTCTGGGCTCCGTGTGCCCTCTCCCGAGTCCCCGCGTCTGGGCTCCGTGTGTCCTCTTCCCTGAGTGCCCGCGTCTGGGCTCCCTGTGCCCTCCCTCTCCCCTGAGTGCCCGCGTCTGGGCTCCGTGTGCCCTCTCCCCTGAGGGCCCGCGTCTGGGCTCCGTGTGCAGGCCCTCTCCCCTGAGTGCCCGCATCTGGGCTCCGTGTGCCGTTTCCCCTGAGTGCCCGCGTCTGGGCTCCCTGTGCCCTCCATCTGCCCTGATTGCCCGCGTCTGGGCTCCGTGTGCCCTCTCCCGAGTCCCCATGTCTGGGCTCCATGTGTCCTCTTCCCTGAGTGCCCGCGTCTTGGCTCCGTGTGCCCTCTCCCCTGAGTGCCCGCGTCTTGGCTCCGTGTGCCCTCCCTCTCCCCTGAGTGCCCTTGTCTGGGCTCCATGTGCCCTCCATCTCCCCTGAGTGCCCGCGTCTGGGCTCCGTGTGCCCTCTCCCCTGAGTGCCTGCATCTGGGCTCCGTGTGCCCTCTCCCCTGAGTGCCCGCGTCTGGGCTCCGTGTGCCCTCTCCCCTGAGTGCCTGCATCTGGGCTCCGTGTGCCCTCCCTCTCCCCTGAGTGCCCGCGTCTGGGTTCCATGTGCCCTCCTTCTCCCCTGAGTGCCCGCATCTGGGCTCCGTGTGCCCTCTCCCCTGAGTGGCCGCGTCTGGGCTCCGTGTGCCCTCCCTCTCCCCCTGAGTGCCCGCGTCTGGGCTCCATGTGCCGTCTCCCCTGAGTGCCCGCATCTGGGCTCCGTGTGCCCTCCCTTTCCACTGAGTGCCCGCATCTGGGTTCCGTGTGCCCTCTCCCCTGAGTGCCTGCGTCTGGGCTCCGTGTGCCCTCTCCCCTGAGTGCCCGCGTCTGGGCTCCGTGTGCCCTCTCCCCTGAGTGCCCGCGTCTGGGTTCCGTGTGCCCTCTCCCCTGAGTGCCCGCGTCTGGGCTCCTTGTGCCCTCTCCCCTGAGTGCCCGCGTCTGAGCTCCGTGTGCCCTCTCCCCTGAGTGCCCGCGTCTGGGTTCCGTGTGCCCTCTCCCCTGAGTGCCTGCGTCTGGGCTCCGTGTGCCCTCCATCTCCCCTGAGTGCCCGCGTCTGGGCTCCGTGTGCCCTCCATCTCCCCTGAGTGCCCGCGTCTGGGCTCCGTGTGCCCTCTCCCCTGAGTGCCCGCGTCTGGGCTCCGTGTGCCCTCCCTCTCCCCTGAGTGCCCGCGTCTGGGCTCCTTGTGCCCTCCCTCTCCCTTGAGTGCCCGCATCTGGGCTCCGTGTGCCATCTCTCCTGAGTGACCGTGTCTGTGCTCCGTGTGCCCTTCCTCTCCGCTGAGTGCCCACGTCTGGGTTCCGTGTGCCCTCTCCCCTGAGTGCCTGCGTCTGGGCTCCGTGTGCCCTCCCTCTCCCCTGAGTGCCCGCGTCTGGGTTCTGTGTGCCCTCCTTCTCCCCTGAGTGCCCGCGTCTGGGCTCCTTGTGCCCTCGTTCTCCCCTGAGTGCCCACGTCTGGGCTCCGTGTGCCCTCTACCCTGAGTGCCCGCATCTGGGCTCCATGTGCCGTCTCTCTCTCCCGGGTGCCTGTGTCTGGGCTCCGTGTGCCCTCCTTCTTCCCTGAGTGCCCTTGTCTGGGCTCCGTGTGCCCTCCTTCTTCCCTGAGTGCCCGCATCTGGGCTTCGTGTGCCCTCTGCCCTGAGTGCCCGTGTCTGGGTTCCGTGTGCCCTCTCCCCTGAGTGCCTGCGTCTGGGCTCCGTGTGCCCTCCCTCTCCCCTGAGTGCCCGCGTCTGGGTTCTGTGTGCCCTCCTTCTCCCCTGAGTGCCCGCGTCTGGGCTCCTTGTGCCCTCGTTCTCCCCTGAGTGCCCGCGTCTGGGCTCCGTGTGCCCTCCCTCTCCCCTGAGTGCCCACGTCTGGGCTCTGTGTGCCCTCTCCCCCGAGTGCCCGCTTCTGGGCTCTGTGTGCCCTCTCCCCTGAGTGCCCGCGTCTGGGTTCCGTTGCCCTCCATCTCCCCTGAGTGCCCGCGTCTGGGCTCTGGGCTCCATGTGCCCTCTCCCCTAAGTGCCCGCATCTGGGCTCCGTTGCCCTCCATCTCCCCTGAGTGCCTGCGTCTGGGCTCCGTGTGCCCTCCTTCTTCCCTGAGTGTGCCCTCTCCCCTGCCTCCTTTGGGACCACATTGCCCAGAAACCAGAGCACACATCCTCACTCCAGCATCTCCTTGGTGAGAGACAGGTGGGGCGCCTGCTAGGACACGTGCTTATCCCGACTGCTAAGCAATGTAGACTGTCTAAAGAACTGCTATTATGATAAAACACTATGTGTCTGCTTCAATGGACTATAGACGCCCTCTTGCAGATCTCAGTGCTTGTGTTTTCAGGTGGAAGATGTCTATGTTTGCCTGTATGGAATACTCTTTGGTGATTCATTTAATGCAAGTAGGAAGCACAGTATTGATAAGAGAATTTTCCTGATGAATCAGGCATTCATTCAGTCACTGCTCTGGGCACTGCTGAGTCAGACCCTGGCTCTCTGTGGGGTTGACCCGGAGCGCGGCCCGGGAGGTAGCTGGTCGGCCTGAGAGGGCGCCAGGCGTCCAGGGCACACAGGAGCGTCTGTGGGGAGGGGGAGGCGCGCCCCCCGGGTGAGCAGGCTCACCAGGCTCTCCGCTGCCCCCGTTTCTAGGGAAAGGCAAGTTCAGAGGGAGGGTCTAGGTCTCTCCCCACGTCACTGCCCTGCCTCCCTTTCCACCTAATGAGGTCAAATCACTTGGTCCAAAGAAGCTTGGAAAATGTTTGCAATAGAAACCATGCACATTTTCCTGCCAGTGAAGTGCCTTCTGGGATGTGGAGACTGCAGTGAGCGATGGCACCACCCTTGGCAGAGGTGTAGGTGCACCGGGGCCAGCCGCGGGGAGCGGGCTGCCGAGGGCTGCGGCCAGGACCCCTGCTGACCACGCTGTTCCTGCAGTGCCCCCAGCGCCGAGGCCGCTGCAGTGTGGTGGGGTGGTGGTGGGGGTTAGAATCACCTCCGCAGTCGTGGACCTGTGATTCCACAGGTTTCCAGAGACCTTGAGAGCCGAGTCTAAATGCCAGGAGGCCCACAGTTCTTAATCAGAAGAACCAGGAGTAGATCCTAGGGCTCCTGATTTTTTTTGCTACAGTTTTGAGTGAATGGTGCTAACTCTGCATCCAAGGCCATTGCTGAAGATGGGAAGGGGGTACATTTAATTGACACATGTTTTTGAAAACATTAAAACTTTAAGGCATGTTTGTTTGGCAGTTTCTGTTAAACCAATTGTACACTTTCTGGCTTATACATATATATATATATATATATATATATATATATATATATATCATCTTTATACATATACGTATCTACGTCATTTTTTCTTATTAGTGCAAGGCAGTCTTGGCAAGGCTGCTGAGCTGGATGTCTGAGACACTGAGGAGCCTCCCTCAGTCACCCCCCGGCCACGTGACCGTGGGCATGGTCCTACATCACCGCGCATTAAAAATGGTTTGAAAACGGACTTCACTGTGGTGCTGTGAGGGGTGGTGAGCTGTCAGAGCACCGCAGCTATGACTGATGGTGATGATGATGATACCAGTGATGTGTAGAGGTGCTCTCGGGTGACTTAAGCATGAGGCTCTCCACGTTTGTGCTGAAATTCCTGGATTTCTGAGCTAGGTGCCACTTAATGATTCATCTCTTTATTCACAGTCAGTTCTCAGTGTTTGTTTATATTTGCTTTCTTTAAACTTTTTATTGTGGTAAAACATACGTAATACAGAATTTACCATTTTCGTCATTTTTATTTTTAAGGTAGGGCCTCTTTGTTACATTGAACTTTTTTGTCTTTTGGCCATGCCACAGGCTTGTGGGGTCTTAGTACCCTGACACGCCCCCACAGTGAAAATGCAGAGTCCTAGCTGGACCTCCAGTGAATTCCCCCATTTTAGCCATTTTTGAATGTGCAGTTCTGTGATATTAAGCACCTTCAGAGTCTTGTGCAGTGACCCCCACCATCCATCTCCAGAACTTTTTCACCTTCCCCATATTAAAAATATGGAGTTAGCATGCTTGGCATAGAATGGTTGACTGGACCTTCTATCCTTGCTTTGGGGCTGGGTCAACAGAAGCTTGGCTAATGGATGACTTGGGCACCAGCTTGAACCCAGCTTGGCAGGAAGTGGATGGGTAAATGATTGGTTGGAGAGAGAAATAAATATATTTCTTACATGGGGGTATTAAGAAATTGCCAGTTAAGTTGGAAACAATCAGGGTAAGTAGAATTTTCTTACCCAAGAGATGTGCTCCAGACACAAAACCCTTTTAAAATGGGAAACTCAAAGATGGACTCTATATTATATTGGTTTGTTAGGGCTACAGAGTGGCCCGAACAACAAATTTATTTTCTCGTAGTGCTGGAGGCCACAGAGTCCAAGGTCAGGGTGTTCACAGCGTTGCTCTGTTTGAAGCTCCTCTCCCTGGTTTGTAGATGGGTGTCTCCTTTTCTTTTCACAGTCATCCCTCAGCGTGTGCGTGTGTGTGTGTGTGTGCATGTCCACATGCTAGCACCAGGCAGATTGCATGAGGGACGAGGGCTCACCCTAATGATCCCATTCTACCTTACTTACCTTTGTAAAGACCCTGTGTCCAAATACAGTCACATTCTGAGGATTAGGACTTCAACATATGGGTTCTGGGGTTGGGAGCGAGGAGACACAGTTCAATCCAGAACAGTCTCTACAGATCCCTCCAGTTCTAAAAACCCTCCCCAACAAGCAGACGAAGGCAGGCATCCCGTGCCCTGGGCACACACACTCCCCAGGGCACAGGCTTATTGGTAGAAGGTTACAAATGCAGCTCTGACGCTCCAGAGACAGAATGTTCTAGTCTCTGAGCCATGCACATTACATTTTTCTTCGAGAGAAAGAATCATAAACAGAGACAGAGTATTTTAAGTCCGCCCTCCCTGTCTGCCAAGAATAACCCTGGTGTGCTGGGGAGCTCACCCGTCCTGGGCGTTGCATCTGCAGAGGTCTGTCCTGGAAAAGGCAACCGCCTGGCTTCAGGAGGATCCACAAGGCCTGAAATAAACACACTCCTCCAAGCATAGCTGTACTCTGGAGCAGAGCCAGAGGGCATTTCAGTCCACAGAGAGAGGTACCCACAGCTAATGAAACTTCAAGAGTCTTAAAGCAGCGCTTTCTTTTCAGCTATGGAATCAAGCTACTACTATGTAGTGAGTTCTTGTAATGTCCCTGACACCCTGGAAAACAGCTGGGCTAACTTTTGAGTCATTACCTTCACAGCCAGCTTCTCTGGCAAGTGGGGGGCACTGTTGTGCTGGAGTAACCGTTACCTGAGAGGGGGGTCACCAGTGTTTCCACCATCCCTCTGATGTTTAACCAGTTACCCTTTTTTTTGTGATGCTATGCTTGCATGAGCCAAGACACATCTTTTTTTTTTAACCACGTGGTGACGCTTGATGGATGAAAGAGAATGGCCAGTCTGATCAAAGCAAGCTGGTTTTAAAAATCTGCAGATGGTCCTCCCTAGTTTACACTGGAGGTGTGTCCCCCGTGTCTCTCGTTCACTCCCTGCCACACACCCTTCTCGCCCTTTCCCTCTCTGCACGCATCTCTCCACACGAGCCAGGCCTCGCTTCACCTCTTGGTGCCAGGCTCTGAGAGCTCTCACTTTTTCATCAAGCAGAAGGATAAAGAAATTATTGGCTTACACACTGATTATTTAAATGTTTGCCCCCAGATATCTGTGAAGAATTTTTAGAGCATGTTGAGGAAATGATATTTTTATTCTAAGCTCCTGTTTTTCAGATGGAATCTGCTTCTCCGAATCCATGTAGAAAGTTGGAAGGTGCTATCTGTCTCAAGAAACTCAACTCCTCCCTGCCCTCTTCTACCATATGTGCTTAATTTGCATTAAAGCTTCAGTCCTGTGGGCTCACTGACAGCTCTCGTTCACCATAGAAACAAAAATGCACAGGCCAAGCACTGTGTGTGTGTGTGTGTGTGTGTGTGTGTGTGTGTGCATGCGCGCATGTGCGCGTGCACAGGTTACAAACCCAGAGACCTTCATGAAATGCTGCCGCTGTAGGTGGGAGACCGAGAAGCAAGTGACTTCTAGAGGGACAAGGCTGACCCCAGATCTCTCTAATGTGTATGCGCTATTATTTTAGGTCTCGGAATTCAATCCTTTGACGTTCACCAGCATAATCGAGTGTGAGAAGCCCAACAACGACCTGAGTAGGTTCCGTGGGTGCATGTGAGTATCAGACCTCTGCATGGGCTTACCCTTCTGTTTGACAAATGATGTGAGTGTGTACAGTCGACCCTTGAGCAGCTTGCGGTGTGGGGTGCCAACCCTGCTAGTGTCCATGGTGGATTGATCCCAGGACCTTCCAGGGTACCAAAACCACGGATTTTTAAGTCCCATAGTCTGCCCTCTGGATCTGCAGTTCTGTGTCTGTGGATTTAGCCAAACTTGGATGGTGTAATACTGTGTTTACCAAAAAAAACCCTGCGAATAAGTGGAATCACACAGCTCACACCCTGTTGTTCGATGGCCCAAGGTGTATAGTATAACACCGTGTGCGTCTGTGTGTGAGTGCAGCCTTTCAGGACTGTCGCCCTGTCCCTGAGCTCACGGGGCTGCTTGACAAGAGCCTGTCAGTGGTGGACACTGGTCAGATTCCCTCCGTCCAGCAACCTGGGAAGGTGGGGGGTGAGAAACACGGTGATTGCATGTGCACCGTAAGTGGAAGCACAGACGCCAGGCAGAAGGAGCCTGCCTGGGAGTTCATGCCTTCGTTCATACTCTCAGCCATTGAACAAGTATTTGCTGACTGCTGTGTGCTAGGCCCTTCTTAAGGATCTGGGGACAATGCAGTGAACTGAATACAAAGAAATGCCTTCCATCTTGTTTATTTCACTGTAGTCAGGGGAACACAGAGACATAAACAAAATTAAAAGTCCTCGAGCATGTTAAATAAATAGTCCAGCTCCTTGCTCCAAAACAGAGAGACAAGAAAGGTAGATGAATGACGTGGGATCAGCTGCCTGGTGGTGCTAGTTGAAGCTGGGCTGGGGGCTGTCTGCAGGAAGTAAGGGCTACCCTTGTACTTCTGCAAATGGTTGGAAATTCCCATAATCGTGTTAATAGTTGTGCAGGCCGTGGACGGGGTGTGGGGAAAAGGGAGGTGGGAGAGAACAGGGGGCCACATGGACTTGTGGAGCTGCTGCTGGTGGGGACGCCCTGCCGGGGGGCAGCTGTGTGGACCAAGCCTGGGGGCCGCAGATGTGATGCGGGGAGCTGGGGCCTCCCGCAGCCGGTCAGGTCTGCGGGGCCGGCTCCTCGGGATGCTGCTTAGAGGACGAGGCGCAGCGTGGCCGCCACAGACACGTGGGTGGGGCTGGAGCTCTGCTCCTGGAAGGACTCCACTACAGGAGCTTTTGGCATGAGTTTGAGTCTTCTGCTTTCCTGGCACATCCAGCATCATTGCCTGTGTGCACGCAGTGGGCTCCCCATCTTGTTGGGGGCGATGGGAGAGTCGGTGAATGAAAAATGCACCATGAAGGGCAGGAGATGTTCACACCTGCTGAAACTGCCAGTGCTTGCCCGTTCTTGCCTGAGTATCAACCAGAACTTGGAAGTGTTAGGTCACCCCTTAAAGGAACTGGTTAAAGGAGGGTAAAACTCATAAGAAAACTCCTAAAATGTCAGCTGTAAAATTTGGGGGCAGATACTCAGGCCTCCGTCTGAAATGCTCTTCTGTGGGTTTCCCAACCCCTGTGTGCACTGCCCACCCCCAGCCCCAGACTTTGTACACCATCCTTGGCATCACCCCAAAATCTCCAGGGCCCGGCGGGCAGAACAGAGCAAACCCTGAAGGGAAGGAGGTGGGGGCAGCCTCTAGGGAGAACGTTCTGTGGGTATTCTTGCTGATGGGTAGCTTTTGGTGACAACTCTGACCTTCTTAGACGGCTGCGTTGTGGCTGGTCCCCTCCTGCTATGCGGGGCGTCAGGTGCCTGTGCTCAGACCACCCCCACACACTTGTTGCCTGCCCCAGATGGACTAGAGCTGGAGGGGCATCAGCCCTGAGTCAGCAGCTCTCGGTTCTGCCCTCGGGAGCTCCCTCTGTGTTTGTTGGTTGTTCAGTCACTCAGTCATGTCTGACTCTCTGCAACCCCATGGACTGCAGCATGCCAGGCTTCCCTGTCCTTCACCATCTCCAGGTGAGATGCTTGCTCAAACTCAGTAATGCCAACCAACCATCTCATCCTCTGTCGTCCCCTTCTCCTCCTGCCTTCAGTCTTTCCCAGCATCAGGCTCTTTTCCAATGAGTCAGTTCTTTGCATCAGGTGGTCAAAATATTGGAGCGTCAGCTTCAGCATCAGTCCTTCCAATGAATATTCAGGGTTTATTTCCTTTAAGATTGACTGGTTATATCTCCTTGCCATCCAAGGGACACTCAAGAGTCTTCTCCAACACCATGGTTCAAAAGCATCAATTCTTGGGCACTTAGCCTTCTTAATGGTCCAACTCTCACATCCATACATGACTCCTGGAAAAACCACAGCTTTGACTATGTGGACTTTTGTTGGCAAAGTATCTCTGCTTTTTAATACCTCTGTTAAACAGGGATATTCACTACATCTGACCTGTACTGAGACTGGCAGACTCTGGAGCCCACGCTTTCCAGCAAGACAGTGCCAGTGAACTACTCTACTCTATTCATCTGTATAATGGGGAGAATCCAGGAGGCCCTTGTGTCATGGGTGCAAAGCTTGTCAGTTTAGTCTGTGGAAAGCTTTCAGGAGGGTGGGTGCCTAATAAACATTGGCCACTATTACGGTCTTGCTTCTGGGTTAATGCTGTCATACGATAGAGCAGGGACACAGCCCAGTTAGCAGGGAGGCTCAGTTCCTTCCACTGGGGAGGAAGATCCAGTGGACGAGCAGGCCGGCAGGAGGGCTTGTCTCCTATGTGAGGAACAGGGAAGAGACTGGTGGAGGAGAGATGGGAGTTGCGATTCCCTGCACATGAGGAGCTGATGAGCAAGTTCATCTGGTGGAATGACCCAGCTGATAGAAAAAATGCATGTGATAGGAGTTCGGGGAGTAGGGGCTGAATTACGGGTTTGAGGAGCCTCTGTCTGCAGGTTGTGTTTGAAGACGGAGAGACAGGAGAGCACCGTGGGTCAGGGTCAGAGGGAACGAGAGGACAGGGTCCAGACAGCGGTTCCCACAGCCGGGAGCAGGGGCCGGGGTGCTCGTCCAAGGGCAGCGCGGTGGGAGAAGCACAGGAGCCCAGGTCGAGAGGAAGGCGCTGGTGCGCCGGACTCTGCGGGAGCCCGGGAGGGAGGGCCGCGCTGTGGGGGCTGATGACGGGGCGGAGGAGGACTTCTGTTTCAACCACTCTTTCTAGAAATGGGTCTGGAAAAGGAAGGGCCGAGCCGGGAATGAAAGCCTCGAAAAAAGAAGAGGGACACTTGGTAGGGAGAGAAATAACAAAGGCCCGGCTGGAGATCTCCAGGGGACCTCCCCGGGCGGGGACTGCGGTGGCCCGGGAGGGGGTGTCCTGCGGCGCTCACCCACCTGCAGTCCGAGCGAGCACCGCCCGCACGGCGGGCCCATTCGCCTTTCCCGGGAAGACGCCTCCAGCGGACGGTGCCGCGCCCGCAGCCAGGCCGACTCGCCTGCCCAGACGGGCGCCTCCAGCTGGCGCTCCTGCGTCCTCCTCGCTGGTGCTGCCCGGGGGAGGGGCCTCCACGCTCTGGTCCAGCCCTGTCGTGTTTTTCTCACTTTTCCCAACAGGCTGTCCTGCCCGTGGCTTCCACCAGAGCCTGGGCCGCTCAGGTCTTGAGTGCTTAGACCACCGCTGCAGCTGTGCCTTGCTCTCTCTACTGGGCAGTATTGGGATTTGCTACAAGGATGTCAGGGTGCAGACGGGCCTCTCATGGATAGGCCTGTCCAGCCAGGGCTCTGGAGCTGGCTGTTGGCGGTGGTGTGTTGAAAACGCCTCCCTCTGTGACTCCGGCGGAGGTCTGCAAAAACAGTGCTGGGGAGGGGTAGGCGGCTGAGCAGGTCCCCGTAGAGGGGCCTGGGCCCAGGTCCCGAGCCCTCCGCCGAGCAGAAGGAAGGGAGTGGGCTTCTGCATGCCTCTGTTCCTGACGCTGAGGCTTGGGGCTGCCCTGGGCGGGAGAGCTGCAGCTTAGCCTCAGGGCCAGAGCAGCTGCGGAGCCAGTTCCCTGGTTTGCGGGCTCTCGCTGTCTGCCCCTGGCGGCCCGCCTTAAGCCCAGCCTCAGCTGCCGCCCTGTAACCCCATTCAGGCCACCAGGAGGCCAGTGGGTTTCACTCTTAATCCAAACGTGAAACCTTAGCTGTTTGTAGCTGGAGAACTAACCTTGCTTGAGAGTGTACCAAGACGTCCCCAGACAGAATCCCAGCTCTTCCCCTTCCCTTTAGGAAAATTGCCCTGTGTTTCTGAACCCTGGCTTCCCATCACATTCTGGGCAGAACGGTGGCTGACAATGGGGTGAAAGACACGATGTGAATCAGAGCTTCGTGCCAGAGGGTGGGGTCAGCCATACTATGTGGTCCCATTGATGTATAATGCCCGCAGTAGGAACATCTTTAGAGGCAAAACGTGGATTTGTGGTTTGCCAGGGTTGGACGTGGGGGAGGAATGGGGAGTGACTGCCAATGGGTATAGGGTTTCTTTCTGATGAAAGCACTCTAAAATTAGCTGGTGGGGATTACTGAAAAACTCTGTGAATACACTAAAAAACCTGAGCTGTACACATTAAATGGATGAATTTCACAGCATATGAAACATAATTCAGGCTGTTAAAATAAAAACGTCAAGCGCCTCATGACTCCAGTGTGCTTTAATGGCCACTGGCTTTTATAACTCTATTTATTTAGTTAGTTTTGGCTGTGCTGGGTCTCACTGCCGTGCAGGCTTCCCTTCAGTTTGGAGGAGGGGAGCTTCTCTCTAGCTGCTCTGTGTGGACACCTCACTCAGCGGCTTCTCCTGTCACAGAGCACAGGCTCTAGAGCACTCAGGCTCAGTAGCTGTGACACAGGGGTTTAGTTGCTCTGCGGCATGTGGCATCTTCCTGGGTCAGGGATCACACCTGTGTCTTCTGCATTGGCAGGCGGGTTCATCACTGAGCCACAGGGAAGCCCCTGCTCATTGACCTGAATGCAGTCCCTTTAGCTGTGCGTGTGTGCTGAGTTGCTCAGTCTTGTCTGACTCTTTGCAACCCCATGACTGTAGGCCGCCAGGCTCCTCTGTCCATGGGATTGTCCAGGCAAGAATACTGGAGTGGGTTGTCGTTTCCTTCTCCCGGGGATCTTCCCGACCCAGGGACCAAACCCACTTCTCATGCGTCTCCTGCACTGCAAGTGGATTCTTACTACTGTGACAGCTGGGAAGCCCCGTCCCTTTAGTGAAGCACTTACGAAATCCTCAGAGAGAGGAGCTGGAAATACCACCACTGCCCACATCTTCCGCTGGGCCCTGGCAGCCCAGAGGGTTGCTGTGAATGTAGACTCTGGCCATGCAGGGCACCCCACTCCGCTCGCCCAGCAGCTCCACGGCAGAGTGATGGTGGCCTTTGAAGCCACTGGTTAACCATTTTCACTTACTCCTAAAGAATGAATAAAGCAGAGAAGTTAGTTGGTTTTGTCTTCTGATTCAAGGTTCCATTTCCAGCTGTAAAGCTGGGCCCTGTTTCTTGTCCTAAGTTCTCCATGAAGCGGGTTCTGGGGTCCCTGCCTGCAGGCCACAGAGCCTGCGTGACCACAGGGGACCTCAGGATGCTGGCCGCCAACCAGGAGCTCTTCTGCATGGCTCAGATTAAACATTAAAGGATGTGTCCATCTGCTCGGCCTAACGTGGACTGGGCAGCTTAAACCCCAGAAACATACTGTCTCACGGTTCTGGAGGCTGGAAGCCTGCAATCCAAGTGTCGGCAGGACTGGCGTCTCCCGGGTCCCCTCTCCGGAGCGTACAGACGCCCACCTTCTCCCTGTGTCCCCACACCGCCTTCACCTCTGCGTTTGTCTGAGTCTGCGTCCGAATCTCCTCCTCTTATAGAGACAGCAGGCGTGTGGGGGTAGGGCCAACTCATATGCCCTCATTTTAACTTAATCATCTCTTTAAAGACCTGACTCCAGGTGCGGTATTCTGAGATACTGGGGTTAGGACCTGAAGAAACGAATTCTGGGGGAGAACGCACGTCAGCCCATAAAAAAGAGCTGCTGAGGGCAGTGTGCTGGGCTCACACTGTCGTATGCCCCTTCCCAGAGTCTGCCCGGGGCCTGGTGGGCCCTGCTGCCCTCGGCAGGGACTTTCTCCCTCCGGTGACCGAGACAGCCCTTTTGCTACCGAGCACCTGCGAGGTGGCGCTGTTCTCCAGCCTTTCTCCCCTTCTGACGCAGCAGCATCACTCAGAGCACAGTCCTCATCGTCAGTGTGTGCGGCCGGGAGCCGTAAACAGGCCGGGGAACCCACCGAGATCAGCTCTGGTCTGACTTGGTCTCGTTAGAAAGCACAGTAGTTGCTAAACTACTACACCTAGTTGCTACACCTACACACAGTAGGTGTAGGTCATGTCAGAGGAAGCTTAATGGAGTAAAGGCCTTTCTCTTGTTTCCCTTGAGTTCATCTCTCGTTCTGAGAACACCTGACTGGTCTGGTTTGCATGACATGTCCTCGGGTGCTGTCCTGAGGAGCGCTTTCTGTGCCTGGCTGTTGCAGAGAGCACTGTGGCGGCGGAGCTGGGTTTTGTGTGTGACGTCTCCCGCATGCGGGTGTCTTGACGCCTTAGCTGGCACTGAGGTCTCAAGTCTTGAATCTCTTTTTAAAGTGAAAATGTACTCTGTTCTGGAATTGCCACAAAGGGGGTATTACACAGGGTTGGTTGCCCATGGGCCTGCATGTTATTTTGCATGAGTTCTGCAGAAACTGATGCTGTGATGGTAAATACCAGGTTTGCAGGAAATGTGTCCCCCAGCTTGTGCTTTGGCCTTATCTTTATTGTTTAGCTTCTTTTCTTCACTGTGAAATATTCTGATTTCCCTGGTTGTGAAGAAGGCGGGTTGTGTTTGACATGTCCCTCATGCAGGTGACCAGGGACTAAAGTGGCAGGAAGTGCTGTTTCCTCCAGGAAAACACCTTAGGGGCTCCGTTTGACCTCGTTCCTCTCCAGACCAGCTCTGTTCCTGGCCAGTGGGCACTGTGTTAGGGGCTATGGGAGGGATGGTACTTGCAGGGGTCTTTGATTGGCCTCAAGACCTGAGAAAAGGAGACGGGGCTGGGGGTGGGCAGGAGGGCTGGAGAGGCCTGTCCACCTAGGCTGTGAGCGGGTAACTTCATGGAAGGCAGGTGCTATTGCCTGATTGATGGAGGTCAGGCTGCGCTCCTGCTTGAGTTCTGGAAGCTTCCGGGGCCTCCCCTTGTGACCCATTCATCAGGCTCCTGGAACCCCATCCACATCAGGCTCCTAGGACCCCGTCCACGCCAGAAAGGCCCTAGCATAGGACAGTCTTGGCCAACAGGGCTTAGGGTGTGCCTGCCATTAATGGGTCAAGAAAATGAATTCAAAAAGCAGTTGCTTGAACTTTCTATAGTCTCTGAATATAAATAACTCATGCCCTGTCACTTGGCATGTCTGACTGCGACTCTATGGACTGTAGCCCGCCAGGGTCCTCCATTCATGGGATTCTTCAGGCAGGAATACTGGAGAGGGTTGCCATTTCCTCCTCCAGGGTATCTTCCCGACCCAGGGATCGAACCCACACCTTAGATATCTGCTTGCATTGACAGATGGATTCTTTACCACTGAGCCACCTGGGAAGCCCAGTAAGCCAAATGTGCAAAATTGTCTCATGGAATTTATCACATCAAATTTAACATGTCGATGTTTCTAACGACTTTTTATAAGAAGAACTGAATGTTGACACTATTGTTGAAACCAGTGTGATCCCTTTTTCTTGAGAAATATTTGCGCTTTGTGACAACATGAGGTGTACTGGTGAGGAGCAGAGTTCCCCGTGGTGAGCAGGCTGAGGGCAGGGTCGTCCTAGGCAAGCTTCCCACCTTGGGCCCCGGTTCGGGCTCTGCCCTCTCTAGCTGTGGCCAGTCTCTGTGGTGACAAACCTACAGTGGTCCTGCTTCCAATTCTGACGTGTGGGTCTTTCCCACACCAGGCAATCCTGTGACATCAGCCGGCTGTCCCACAGTCTAGCTCAGTTCTGACACCACGCGGGGAGAGTGTCAGATCCCACAGGTGACAGGCTCAGTCCTGTGTGTCAGGAACAGCCAGGCTCAAAGACCAAGTATCAGAACAGCGGATATTCCCAGTGCTCTTATCACTTAGGAAATTACAAGAATTTGGGGAGCTCTGTGCCAGGTACTGGGGCTAAATATTAGAATCAAAGGTTATTCTAGCACTCCTGTTTACAAAGGTGTTAGGAGCCCTGGGTCAGGAACCAGGAGCAGAGACGAAATTATGCATTTCTTATTGTTCAGCAAAGCCCATGGGCAAAGTAAATGAACAAACATCAGGCTCTGGGGAGGCTTCTAGCAGTTTGTATAGCCCCACTTCTGCTCTTGCCGAGACCCACTGGGCCCCTCCGCCCCTCCGCTCTCCAGCTGCCAGTCTAGGCCTGCCTTCCCTGGTGGTACTGCTTGAGTCCTGAGCACCCTCCTGACCCATGCCAACTGTTCCCTCACAGCATACATGACAATGGCAAAAAGGCTGGGCTCTACAAAGAAAATCTGCTGCTTCGAGGCTGCACCCTCCGAAACACAGAAGCCGTCGTCGGTATTGTCATCTATGCAGGTGGGTGCTGCGTGTCACCCGTCTGGGACAAGCTCTGGCTTGCCACAGTGGGCTGGGTATTCCTGGACATGGCTCCCTGATTGTTTCATTCTGTTCCTGATTATCAAAGTAACATAAACCCATTGCAGAAAACCAGGAGAACAGAAAGAAGCAAAACGTTTAATATCTGGACCGGGAGTGTTCTTAGCATGTTAGCCTATTTCTTTCTCTGCATTGCCCCAAGGTGGTCACACATTTGAGATGAACTGTGGAGCCCGGTTTTCTGACTGAGCTTGTCCCTTGCGGATTGCTGGATGGCAGCCTCCTTCAGTCCGTCCGTCCCCACTGGCCCTGACGCATCGCTGTGCTCTGTCTGCCCCGCAGGACACGAGACCAAGGCTCTGCTGAACAACAGTGGCCCCCGCTACAAGCGCAGCCAGCTGGAGAGGCAGATGAACTGCGACGTGCTGTGGTGTGTCCTCCTCCTCATCTGCATGTCTCTGTTCTCAGCCATCGGTACGTCTCCTCAGAGGGCCGTGAGGAGTGGGCACTGCTGGGCGGCCCCCAGGCACGCCAACCAGGCTGCCTGTCTCCTCCTAACCTGGTGCTCTAATTTACACGCGTCTGTCCCGGGCTGGGACATGGGGTGTTTGTCCCAGTGAGGCCACGTGGAGACACCTCAATGCATGAGCTCGGCAAAGCGGTGTTTTTGGAACTGGCAACTTCTTTGGTGAAAGGACAGCCTAATCACATCTACTATGATTCCAGTGGAAAAAGTGATACTAACCTTCTGATAGCAGGAAGAAGAGCAGTGGAAGCACAAATTCTACTAATAGGGACTCTGGGAAAACAGGGCAAACATTATTTGGGTTCTAGAAGGGGCTAGCAATTAGGCTGAGGGTGGACTCCGGCCCTTGCAGCCTCCCGTGGCCTCCAGACCTCACCTGCCTGGGACCGCCCGGCAGGAAAGCACGTGGCACCTCCGGGCAAATGATCGTCGTGCCCCTGCTCAGCTGCCAGCGTGCCCAGGTGTGACGGGTCTCAGAGCCTGTGAAAGGCACAGGTTTGTGGGCATGAAAGGGCTCTGTCATCAGCTGGGCGTGGTGAGATCATGTGTGTTGCCGTTGGCTTCTCAGTCTGTCGAACTTCCCTTGTGGCTCAGATGGTAAAACGTCTGCCTGCAATGCGGGAGACCTGGGTTTGATCCCTGGGTCGGGAAGATCCCCTGGAGAAAGAAGTGGCAACCCACTCCAGTACCCTTGCCTGGAGAATTCCCTGGGTGGAGGAGTCTGGTAGGCTACAGCCCATGGAATCCCAAAGAGTCAGACACGACTGAGCAACTTCACTGGTTCTCAGTCTGTGAGATGTGAATTTTTAATCTCCAAGCACGGACAACAGGCAGTATTCAGTATTCAGAGCCTACTAGTGTGTTGTGAGACACTCGCTGGGAAACTCATCTCTGGGGTTCTCACTAGCAGCTGCCCGCACACACCCAGTTCCCACGTTGTGACCATGAGCTGTTTGGTGCCAGCGACGGGGAAGGTCCGGGGCAGAGTCCCAGTCCCAGGGCTTGCCTTCCAGCACTCTGATCATGGTGCCAACAGTACCATGGGCTTTGCTTTCTTGGTGGCCAGTCGGGCTCACAAAGCCCGGTGTGCTTGTGTTGAGTGACAGTCTTAAAAGTGCTGCTGTAATTTGGACTAGCACTACTCTTATTTCTCTACTGGGTGAATGACGTTTCTCTTTGAATTTTGCTACAGGACACGGACTGTGGGTGCAGCGCTATCAAGAGAAGAAATCATTATTTGATGTCCCTGAGTCTGATGGCACCTCATTATCCCCAGTCCCAGCTGCAGTTTACTCGTTTTTGACAATGATAATAGTTTTGCAGGTAACAATACTAAGTTCCGTCTGCTAGTTGCTTTACCTTTCTGGTGAGAACTTCAAATCACCATAGTCTCTAAGAGCTTCCTACAGATTCTGCATCTGGGAGGAGCACAGATTCACCTGATGAATCTGTTGCCTTTTGTGTTCCACCTAGCTTATCTAAAGGACCTTTTCTGGGGTGCTTTTCAAGTTAAAATTCTCCTTTACTGTTCTTAAGACTCTTAGGTTCTGAGGGGTTGGTTTTCTGATCAGTGTTTTTTTCACTCAATTGCTTCTTTGAAAAGCCCATGTTTTATTTTAGAATAATTTTAAGATCAACAGACTAGTTACAAAAAATAGCACAGAGAGTTCTCACGTGCCCCTCACCAAGTGTGTCCTAACGTGACTGTATTACATTTCCATGGTACTCTGTCAAAACTGAGAAACCAGCTTTAAGACTCTGCCATGAACAAGATTCCTGACGTTATTTAGCTTCTACTAGTCTTTCCACTGATGTGCTTTTTCTTTTCCAGGAGTTGGTTCAGGGTATCACATTGCAGTTTGCAGCACTGGTTATTATTGTTGTTGTTATCATTAGTTCCCATGCCTCCTGAACAAGTCCCCATCATTAACTGAGAAACTATGGCCCACAGGCCTGTGGGAGTGGCGGGGGCAGCCAGCATCTCTGCCACCCTCCTTAGGGAGACAGAGTGAGCAGAAGGTTTAGCCTTTGCCTTAAAGGCGGGCTCTACTATCCTTTTTACATGTGCTTCACACTGCGGGCAATAGTCTTCTTTAACTTTCCAAATTAGTCTCCTTTTATGAATGCAGATTTTGTTCTAGCATTGAGTTAGTACTGTAGTAGGCGTTGCATTTACATATGCTTAAGTTACCCAAAGAACCCAGTTAGTCAGAATGTGATAGTCTGAACCCGTAAGTATCAGCATAATACGGTTACTCCACAAATAAGGACAAAATTGAACGTTGATTTTATGAACGTTATTCTTGAATTGTCAAAGCATAACTGTGACTGTTCTTCTCAAAGCCTCTTGCCTCTGCTCTGTACTGTACAAGATCACAGAGACTGTCCGCCAGCACAGAACCCGCCTCTGAAAAGACTGTCTCTCCTGAACGGTGGGGTGTGTCTGCGGCACG
Organism: Dama dama; assembly: GCF_033118175.1. Lineage (NCBI taxonomy): Eukaryota > Metazoa > Chordata > Mammalia > Artiodactyla > Cervidae > Dama > Dama dama. Next base: position 12,079,832 of record NC_083693.1, on the reverse strand, counting down.
GGCAGCTCCTGCCATCGGGAGCCCCGGCTCAGCCTGGGTGCGAGGTGACTTTGCTTTTCAGGACTCTGACTGTGCCATGTGTTTTGTTTCTCTCTCTCCTTCCCTAGCTTCTCTCACGTGCAACTTAGTAACATGAAAATGCTTGCTTCTATACAAGCCCTGGTTTCCATGCTTCCAGACATGATAGTGGATTTCCTCTCTGTGGCACCATAGGCTGCCCTAGTTTAAACTCTTTGCCAATACTCTAATAGTCTAACAATACTGACTCTAAGCCAGCCTGTTTAAGCTCTGAAAGGTACAGTATAGTCCCTGCTTACTTGCAGTTATAGTTATTTGTCATTTAAATTGAAAACAACACCCCCGACTCGCAGGGCCTCACCGCCGTTCACTCTCTGTGTTTTGTGTCTCCTAGGTTTTGATCCCTATTTCCTTGTACGTTTCTATTGAAATTGTTAAAGTGTGCCAAGTGTACTTCATTAACCAGGACATAGAACTATACGACGAGGAAACAGACTCGCAACTACAGTGCCGAGCTCTGAACATCACGGAAGACCTAGGGCAGATACAGTATATCTTCTCAGACAAAACAGGCACTTTAACTGAGAATAAGATGGTCTTCCGAAGATGCACTGTGTCTGGCATAGAGTATTCTCATGATGCAAATGGTGAGTCTGGGGACAGAGCTCCCATCTGGGCAGGACCAGAGAGCTATCAGAGCTGCATGCCTGTGTGCTTGTGTGTGCGTGTATACACACACACACACACAGCGCTTCAGGGATTGATGATTTTGGGGGAAGAATAAAACAGAAAGGCTGTGAAAGCAACTCTGGACCAGCATTTACAGAAAAGCCCTCTCTTCAGTGCCGACGGCACCCTGCTCCCTGCACTGTATGGTGTGGTGGGCATCTGCTTAAACACTCCTTTTCTGCCAGACAAGCAGAACCAAGGAGGAAAACTTTACGGAACTCATATCAGAGGCACTCGGTCTCTCTCACACCAAGAGGCAAAGAGATGTTTCCTTTGCCACCCGTCGATTTCCTTGTTATCAGCTGCAAATGCTCAGCAGGGTATTGGGCAGTCTATGCTGTGTTCTTTCCAATGAAATACAGTGTTCCAGAGAGAATTGTCACCTTTCTTTGGAATTTGGGCAACCAGTTCCTCCTCCCACCTGCTTTCTCATCCTTGGTTGCCTCCCTTCATCCCCTCTGAATGCACAGGGGAGTCATCTGCTTCCTATGTCAAGGAGGGACTGCAGCCCATCACCCATCTGAATCAGGAGAGAATCCCCATTGCCACAGAAGTGTCTCTGGGGCCATCATGCTTCCCAGAGAGGGGGCACCTGCTCTGCAAGCAGGACTCCCCTTCATCCCTGGAATGGCATCTCAGAACATCAAACAAACCCTGCCACAGAAACAGAAGCAAATACAGAACAGGGGGACAACATGGAGGCATAGGAAGCTGTTCTTTAGGGGCATTTGGTGGCAAAGATCTGTTGGAAGCATGAGATTTTTGTGACTTTTATAAAATCAAGAAATATCATGATATCCATCATATTCTTCATGTTAAAATGAATCACATAAACAGAAGGCATAACTCAGTTCAGTCACTCAGTTGTGTCCGACTCTTTGCAACCCCATGGACTGCAGCATGCCAGGCTTCCCTGTCCAACACCAGCTCCCAGAATTTATTCAAACTCATGTCCATAGATTCGGTGATGCCATCAACGACCTCATCCTCTGTCATCCCCTTCTCCTCCTGCCTTCAACCTTTCCCGGGATCGGGGTTTTTTCCCAATGAGTCAGTTCTTCACATCAGGTGGCCAAAGTATTGGAGTTTCAGCTTGAATATTCAGGACTGATTTACTTTAGGGTGGACTGGTTGGGTCTCCTTGCAGTCCAAGGGACTCAAGACTCTTCTCTAACAACACAGTTCAAAAGCATCAATCCTTCAGCACTCAACTTTCTTTATAGTCCAGCTCTCACATCCATACATGACTACTGGAAAAACCATAAACTTGACTAGATGGACCTTTGTTGGCAAAGTAATGTCTCTGCTTCTTTTTTTTTCCTCTCTGCTTTTTAACGGGCTGTCTAGGTTGGTTATAGCTTTTCTTCCAAGGAGCAAGCATCTTTTAATTTTGTGGCTGTAGTCACCATCTGCAGTGATTTTGGAGCCCAAAAAAATAAAGTCAGCCACTGTTTCCCCATCTATTTGCCATGAAGTGATGAGACCAGATGCCATGATCTTGGTTTTCTGAATGTTGAGTTTTAAGACAACTTTTTTCATGCTTCTCTTTCACTTTTATCAAGAAGCTGTTTAGTTCCTCTTGGCTTTCTGCCATAAGGGTGGTGTCATCTGCATATCTGAGGTAAATGATATTTCTCCTGGCAATCTTGATTCCAGCTTGCGCTTCATCCAGCCTGGCATTTCGCATGATGTACTCTGCATATAAGTTAAATAAGCAGGGTGACAAGATATAGCCTTGGTGTACTCCCCTCCTGATTTGGGAACATTGCGTTGTTCCATGTCCTGTTCTAACTGTTGCTTCTTGACCTGCCTCAGGAGGCAGGTCAGGTGGTCTGGAATTCCCCTCTCTTTCAGAATTTTCTACAGTTTGTTGTGATCCACACAGTCAGAGGCTTTGGTGTAGTCAAGGAAGCAAACGCAGATGTTTTTCTGGAACTCTCTTGCTTTTTTGATGGTCCAGTGGATGTTGGCAATTTGACCTCTGGTTCCTCTGCCTTTTCTAAATCTGACTTGAACATCTGGAAGCTCATAGTTCATGTACTGTTGAAGCCTGGCTTGGAGAATTTTGAGCATTACTTTGCTAGCGTGTGAGATGAGTGCAATTGTGTGGTACTTTGAGCATTCTTTGACATTGCCTTTCTTAGGGATTGGAATGAAAACTGACCTTTTCCAGTCCTGTGGCCACTGCTAAGTTTTCCAAATTTGTTGGCATGTTGAGTGCAGCACTTTCACAGCATCATCTTTCAGGATTTAAAATAGGTCAACTGAAATTCCATCACCTCCACTAGCTTTGTTTGTAGTGATGCTTCCTAAGACCCAGGAAGCCTTAGGAAGCCTTAGGAAGGCTTAGGAACCCTTGACTTCACATTCCAGGACGTCTGGCTCTAGGTGAGTGATCACACCATTGTGATCATCTGAGTCATGAAGATCTTTTTTGTACAGTTCTTCTGTGTATTCTTGCCACCTCTTCTTAATATCTTTGGCTTCTGTTAGGTCCCTACCATTTCTGTCCTTTATTGTACTCATCTTTGCATGAAATGTTCCCTTGGTATCTCTAATTTTCTTGAAGAGATCTCTAGTCTTTTCCATTCTATTGTTTTCCTCTATTTCATTGCAGTGATCGATGAGGAAGGCTTTCTTATCTCTTCTTGCTATTCTTTGGAACTCTGCATTCAAGTGGGTATATCTTTCCTTTTCCCCTTTGCCTTTAGCTTCTCTTCTTTTCTCAGCTATATTTCTAAGGCCTCCTCAGACAACCATTTTGCCTTTCTGCATTTCTTTTTCTTGGAGATGGTCTTGATCACTGCCTCCTGTACAGTGTCACAAACCTCTTTCTATAGTTCTTCAGGCACTCTGTCTTTCATGTCTAATACCTTGAATATATTTGTTACTTCCACTGTAAGGGATTTGATTTAGGTCATACCTGAATGGTCTAGTGGTTTTCCCTACTTTCTTCAACATAAGTCTGACTTTGGCAATAAGGAGTTCATGATCTGAGCCACAGTCAGCTCCCGGTCTTGTTTTTGCTGACTGTATAGAGCTTCTCCATCTTTGGCTGCAAAGAATATAATCGATCTGATTTCAGTGTTGACCGTCTGGTCATGTCCATGTGTAGAGTTGTCTCTTGTGTTGTTGGAAGAGGGTGTTCTCTTGGAAAACTCTGTTAATCCCTGACCAGCTTTGTTTTGTATTCCAAGGCCAAATTTGCCTGTTACTCCAGGTAGCTCTTGACTTCCTACTTTTGCATTCCAGTCCCCTGTAGTGAAGAGGACTTTTTTTGCGGTGTTAGTTCTAGAACATTTTGTAGGTCTTCTAAGAACCTTTCAATTTCAGCTTCTTCAGCATTACTGGTCAGGGCATAAACTTGGATTGCTGTGATATTGAATGGTTTGCCTTGAAGATGAACAGAGATCATTCTCTCATTTTTGAGATTGCATCCACCTACTGCATTTCAGAGTCTTCTATTGACCATGATGGCTAGTCCATTTTTTCTAAGGGATTCCTGGCCACAATAGTAGTTATAATGGTCATCTGAGTTAAATTCAGCCATTCCAGTCCATTTTAGTTCACTGATTCTTAAAATGTCAATGTTCACTCTTGCCATTTCCTGTTTGACTACTTCCAATTTACCTTGATTCATGGACCTAACATTCTAGGTTCCTATGCAGTATTGTTCTTTACAACATCAGACTTTACTTCCATCACCAGTCACATCCACAAGTGGGTGTTGTTTTCACTTTGGCTCCATCTCTTCATTCTTTCTGGAGTTATTTCTCCACTCTTCTCCAGTAGCATGCTGGGCACCTACCGACCTGGGGAGTTCATCCTTCAGTGTCCTATCTTTTTGCCTTTTCAGACTGTTCATGGGGTTCTCAAGGCAAGAATACTGAAGTGGCTTGCCATTCCCTTCTCCAGTGGACCGCGTTTTGTCAGAATTCTCTACCATGACCTGTCCGTTTTGGGTGGCCCTACCAGTCTGGCTCATAGTTTTCTTGAGCTAGACAAGACTCTGGTCCATGTGATCAGTTTGGTTAGTTTTCTGTGATTGTGGTTTTAACTCTGTCTGCCCTCTAATGGATAAGGATAAGAGGCTTATGGAAGCTTATAGAAGGCATAGGAACATATCCAATTTGTTTAATGTTTTATTTGCCACCAGTGATAAATGGTCAGGAACAGTGTCCCATCTACCCACCTGCCTCTTTCTCTGGCTTGCCCCTTCCCTGACTCTTCGGACTTGTGCAGAACAACTTGGAGTCCTAGAAGCAGAACTCAGCCTGGTTGTGAAGGACTCAGAGGACCAGGTCTAAAGTCAGCCGTTAAACTGGAACTGGGGCTCTGTGGGCAGAATTCCAAGTAAGATTACATAAAGATTGTGAGAGTTGTCAGATGCTTACCATAAAACCAGAGCGGTCCATCACCCCAGAAGACACAGGAAAGCATTGCCGGGGAAGGTAGAAACAGCCAGGTGTATCTGAAGTGTGTTTTAAGGAAGAGTAATGATCAGTGATCCTCAGGGCCAAGGTCTCCCTCTGTGGGTGGTGCCATGGTCTAACATCTCAGATCAATTAGTAAAATGAATTCAGGTCAGTTTGGCTCTGAGCAGTAAGCCCAGCTCACATGTACTTGAACTGGCCACACAGACCATAGGCACATCCCTCTCTACCTCGTGTCCTGGTGACAGTGCAGGACCAGGGTCAAGTGTCAGCTGCCTCTCATTCCCATCGTCCCTAAGGACCCAAGGCCACTGCTGCCCACTCACACAACACGGACACATCAGTGGTGGCCTGAGGGATGGCCACTCTCAGGCTAACATCTACCACTGCTGTGGGAGCGTGGGCAGGCCGGTGTGCCCTGGGAGGCTGACACCACACTCGTAGTGTCCATGCCCAGGAGCTGGATATGCCCGGTCCTGGCTTTGCCCTTCTCTGCCACCCTCAGCACCACACTGCCAGGTGACTGAGGTGTGGGTTCAGAGCGGTGTGTGCAGGAGTCTTTTCCTGGGATTAGGAGCTCCTGAGGTGGAATCCTGGGGTTGGCAGTTACACAGCTGGTCGTCCATGGGCAGGTAACTTCCCTTTCCTTCAGTCAGTTCAGTCGCTCAGTTGTGTCCAACTCTCTGTGACCCCATGGACTGCAGCACACCAGGCCTCCCTGTCCCTCACCAACTCCTGGAGCTTACTCAAACTCATGTCCGTCGAGTGGCTGTTGCCATCCAACCATCTCATCCTCAGTCGTCCCCGTCTCCTCCCACCTTCAGTCTTTCCCAGCATCAGGGTCTTTTCCAATGAGTCAACTCTTCTCATGACGTGGCCAAAGTATTGGAGTTTCAGCTTCAGCCTCAGTCCTTCCAATGAACACCCAGGACTTATCTCCTTAGGATGGACTAGTTGGATCCCTTTCCTTATCGCTAAAGAAAAGTCTTCACGAGGAAGATGCTGAGTTCAGGGCCTGGCCCGCATGACAGCCCATGCCCTGGCAAGCCCACATGGGGCGCCTCTCTCAGCCCCTTGCACAGGCTGCCCCCAGCTGCCACCCAGCACCAGGCCTGCCCTGGAGGCCTGTAGTAGTTGCTTGTTTTGGTCCCTGTGATGGTCTCCTGCTGTTCATCCATGATGGAAGACGCAGAGCTAACCGGGTAAAGCTGAGAAGACGTGTTGAGAGCCCGTGTTAGCAAGCCGCAGCGCGGTGCACTTCCCTCTGATTCACCGCTGCCCTGGCAGCTTCAGGGACTCTTGCTCCCCGGCGCCCCCTAGGGCTCAAGCGCAGAATCACGGTCACGGGCCTCAGCAGAGCGCTGCCTGCTGGGGGCAGCTCAGAGGGCGTTTGTCCCCCGCTGCTTAGCGGGCGTTCATCCCCGCTGGGCGAGCCCAGGAGGGTGTGAGCCTCCCCGGTGGGAAGTGTGCATCCTCATGGGGTGACCACGGCACCCACTCCCCACCTGACCGTGAGCAAGGAGCCTCTTCAGGAGAGTACCCTCCACACAGCCCGAGAACTGCTATTTCTGCTTGACCGCAAGGCAGACGCTCAAGGCATGATCTGTCCTAATGGTCCCAGTGAGCAGGTGGCCCAGTGGTCTCGGGATGAAGGTCCAAGCCTGGAGCCCAGCTCCTCTGTGGGCCTTCCAGCCCTCCTGCCCACGCACCCCATTCACACTGGGGCTCTGCTGAACAGAGGGGCCATGTGTGACTCCACCCACATCTGACTTTCTGTGGGATGGGACGGCCCCTGTGCCGTCATGGATGGGACCTGAGCTTTGCAACCTGTGGGCCTGGGCGACATCCTCACCCCTGCATCCTGTGGCCTTAACAAGCTGAGACCCAGGCTTCTCATCTGTGAACTGGAGTTGAGAATGTAAGCCCTGTGAGTTCACTGGAGGGACATGTAAATGGGAACGGCGCTCGTCCCTCAGTGGAAACCCCTGTCAAACGTGGCCTCGCCATCAGAGAGAAGGGGGAGAGGGCCAGGGGACACCCAGCGTGCACCTCGTTGGAGCCCAGATCCCTCAGTTTCACGCCTGGCCTCCCCACCAAGCGTGACTTGGTGTCCGTCTCTCCACAGCCCAGCGTCTGGCCAGGTACCAGGAGGCAGACTCAGAGGAGGAGGAGGTGGTCCCCAGGGGGGGCTCACTGCCCCTGCGAGGGGGCGCCGGGGGCCACCAGAGCCAGAGCAGCAGGGCGCACCGGCGCACGGGCAGCCGCGCGGAGGCCCGGCGCGTCAGCATGCTGACTGAGCTCACGGCCTTCAGCAGCCCCATGGTGAGTCCTCCTGCCCTCCCGTGACCGCCCCTCTTCACCGAAGGCGCCTGCTCTTGCGTGGGGGGTTTCCTGTGTTCAGTCGGGGAGCGTTTTTCTGGACAGTGTCTTCTCCCCACTTCACAGAATCTTTCCTGAAACAGTGGCACAGCTGCCTTCCCAGACTTCTCAGGTTGGGAACTGCGAGTGACCACTCGGATGGAGGAAGCAAAGGAAGTCCATCCTTTCCTACGAGATGAATACAGTATCAGGGCAAGATGACAGCTGTGGAAAAAAACCCAAGTTAAAGAAAAAGAGTGAATTAGATGAGCCCAAATTCATCCCTTGCCTTGTCAGCCACCCAAACATTTATGGACCATTCTCTGGTAGGGAAATTTCCAGAGGTGCATGAGTGACAACCTCTGAAAGATCTTCCAGTGAGGGAGAATCGGTTCTCACGTGTGGTGGCCTCATTCTTTTATGTCCTTGGAAACGTATACAGAAGGTGCTGTTTGAATCGAGGTCACCTAGACACGTGGTCGTTGGTTGGTGGGTCTGCATGGGGTATGTGACAGGGAGCTCCCACCCCAGGCAGCAGGGGGACGTGCTGGAAATCTCTCCCAGCCTTTCCTGATACCAGTTTTGGAGTCAGTACGGGTCAGAAATATTTGAAATGTTCCAGAAAAGTCAGACACGACTTGGTAACTAAACAACAACTCTCTGACCTAGGCAGTTATTGATTTAGTGAAGAACTTCTGTGCATAGAAGCTTATCAGTGCATCATTTACATCAATAAAACAGTGAAGAAATACACCCAGTGATAAAGGAATGGGCAGATAAACTATGTCTGTTTTGAAGCTGTTAAAAAGTATGTTTTCAAAAGTCTGTTAAAGGCCTGGTAAAGTTGAGGCAATACAAGGTCTTTGTAGAAATGGAAACTGCTATTTACATATAAAGTATTTTGACTAAAATGTAAATGTATAGAAAAAAAAGATGAAGGAAAAGCAGAGAAGCATGTTTTTCAAAAAGTATGTATTACTATGAGGTAGTGTAATAGAGACCTGCTACATTTTTCCTATAATTCTCTTATTTCTCCAAATCTGTCTGAGTAAGATGTGTTACTTTGTAATATATATTCTTGGAGGCATTATTTTATAAACAGAACATATGTACCTTCTTATATATAAAAATATGTGCATTTCATTTCATTTGTAGAGTGTATATTCTTATACAATTAAGATGACATACAGTTTGTCTATAAAGTGGCGGGTATGTGTGAAGTGCAAGCCTGTTTACAGCTTCTGGTAAAATCGAGATGCCCTAAATAGTCAAGCATCAAAGGAACAGTGGGCCGGTCCCTGGGTCAGACTGACACCCGGCCTCTGTGTCCTCCTCAGGAGAAGGACGTAACACCCGACCCGAAGCTGCTGGAGAAGGTGCGTGAGTGCGGCAGGTGCCTGGCCTCTGCGAGGCACCAGGAGCACCCGCTGGACCACCTCTCCCCCGAGCTGTCTGACGTTTTCGACTTCTTCATTGCGCTCACCATCTGCAACACAGTGGTGGTCACGTCCCCAGATCAGCCACGACAAAAGGCAAGTTCTGGAGCTTCCGTCCTGGAAGCCCACAGAGGCCTGGGCCTGGATGCGGTGTCTGTCTTCCTGAGAGGGAGCCTGGGTCACCGTGCACCACTCTCAGCTTTCAGAGGTGCAATGAGGGCTTCAGACAGGGCACACCAGCCCCACAGCTCTGCAGGGACATCCCCAGACTATAGTGGGCAGACGCCAGGATTGTGGTCAAGAGGGAGAGGACAGCCAGCCAGAAACGGCTACCGAGCCTGGGGTGAGACGGGCACAGAGCGTCCAGGTGGGGCTCGAGGCGGGCGGGGCTGGGGGCTGGCTGCCTCCGTGCTGACCAGAGCCTCGGAACGCAGAGGACAGGCTGGGGCCCAGGGAGGAGCTGCCTGGACTTGCACCGTCACCATAAGCCAGGCCCCTCCTGTGTCTCAGACTCCCCTTCTGGGATGTGGGGGCAACGGTGGGATTTAGGGAAAAGTCTCAGAGTAGGGTTTTGCACACAGGAAATATCCATGATGCTAATAAAGCTTGTTAAAACACCGGCATTCTCAAAGTGGTTGAGAATCAGTGGCAAGTTACTTAAGGTGGTGGAAACATAACAATACCCAAGTTGGGTTTTGCTTGGGTTAACATCAAGATTTTCTCCAAAGAGAGGAACGTTTCATGTGTGAAAGGCGCCTCTTTAAGCCGAGCACTCCTCCAGGTGGACCCAGAGGGAGGGTGCACCTAAGCATGGCTGAGTGTGTACAGCCAAGCAACTCTAAGTGGACACGTGTGAAGGTTCCTGGGTGAGCGCACGCCATAGGCCTGTCTCCTGACGTCGCCCCCGACTCTCCCAGGCCCCTTCCTCAGTTCAGCCCTGCCAGCAGGTTCTGCTGGTGAAGCCGCTGGGGGGTGACAAAGGGAGAACAGGGACCTCTTGCCTGTCTGCGGCAGTGGCAGCAGCATGTTTGGCAGCAGTGGGACTCCTCCAGGCTCTGCTCACACCTCACTCACCTGGAGAAGCCCCAGGGGCCCAGTGGGTCTCAAGCAAATGGGCTTTGCCACTGAGAGACCACAGGCTTGTGCCGCCAGCCCTGGATGGGCCACTTCCTGCCGGAGATCAGCTCTCAGCAGCCTCTGCATCCCCCAGGGCCCTTCCTCCACCCTCTTCAGCTCCTCTGGAGCACTGTGCTGAAGAGGCATCTGGTTTCTAGGCTAGACCCTACTTGACTGACCCAGGTGTTGTTGAAGTTACCGAGTAAGTAAGAGAAACTCCAACGTGACTGAACAGTGTTGTGCCCACGGTGACATATGCGTGAGCTCCATGCAGGGAGCAGACTCCTCAGACTGCATGTGAACGTGTCTCTAGGAAAGATTCTTTGGGGTTTGGGAAATTTTGTGTAAACTTAAATTTTTTTATGGATGTAATTCCAAAAGAATGTATAAATTTTGTTAAATGATTTTTTTAATTGGGAAAAAAAAAAAAAAAAAAAAGGCAAGGTTTGTTCCAGGCAGTGGCAGGCCCACTTCTGGGAAGTTTGTGAAAAGCAAGGGAACTGCCATGAGGGGACAGTCCCAAAGTCTAGTCTTGGGCATCACGGGCCACCCAGTGCCTACGCTACAGTCAGTCACATTCTGAAAGAAAGCATGTGGCAGGACCTGTGTTGAGGTGCCCTCGAGAGCCAAGGGGTGGTCTCAAGGAAGGCATGCTGGCTCTGGTTGCAGTTTTCAGGGGGAAATAGAAAATCCACGTTCAGCACCCCCTGGGGAAGTGGAGGGCAGCCCTGTGGGGGCTGGGGTGAGGCCTCTGGGGAGATGCCTCACCTACCTTCTGATTGCTGCCCTGCCAGGTGAGGGTGCGCTTCGAGCTCAAGTCCCCGGTGAAGACCATCGAAGATTTCCTCCGGAAGTTCACACCCAGTCGCCTGACTTTGGGCGGCAGCAGCGTCGGGAGCGCGAGCGTGGCCGCCAAGTCCGCGCCCAAGGCCGGCCTCCTGTCCACGCTGGCCAACGACGGCACGCTGCGCAGGCTGGAGGAGAGGCTGGGCGCCGGGGCCCCACAGCTCGCCAGCAATGGCTACAGCAGCGCGGCGGGCGGCTGGACCGCAGACCACTCCGCGACGGGGCCGGAGCCCAGGCCAGAGCTGCGCTATGAGGCCGAGAGTCCAGACGAGGCGGCGCTCGTGCACGCTGCCCGCGCCTACAGCTGCGCCCTCGTGGGCCGGCTGCACGACCAGGTGTCGGTGGAGCTGCCGCACCTGGGCAGTCTCACCTTCGAGCTCCTGCACACGCTGGGCTTCGACTCCATCCGCAAGAGGATGTCGGTGGTGATCAGGCACCCCCTCACGGACGAGATCAACGTGTACACCAAGGGCGCCGACTCGGTGGTCATGGACCTCCTGCTGCCCTGCTCCACAGGTACCTGCACCCCGCGGGCAGCTCCCCGCTGCGGGGGTTCCCGAGAAACCAGCCCCTCCCCACTGGGTGGCCTTTTACTGCGCTCAAGGGTTTGGGCTAGAATGGAGGATGGGGGAGGATCCAGCAGATGGGGAGCTTTGGAGCCTGAACTTGCCTCAGAAGTTCTCTGAGGTCTGAAATTCCTGAGGGTGAGGTCCTGCATCAGGTCTGACTCGGGATGAAGATTAAGAACGTTTAGACTAGAAGCCCCAAAAGGCTCCTTTCTGCCTCTCCTTGCCTGGACCTGGGGCATCTGTGAGGCCCTGGCCATGATTTTTAGCCATCTGTGGAGTGACTTCAGCCCACAGTGGGGGCTTCTGGCCTCCGGACAACTTTGGGCCAAGAAGTTCCATCTTGGCCTCTTCTGTACTAGTTTGACTGAGTCCAAGCTCGCTCTGCTCACCGCGTGACAGGCCAGTGAATGTGAGAAAGGAGATGTGGAGGCAAGGAATATGACTTTATTCAGAAAGCTGGCAGACCGAGAAGATGGCAGACTAATGTCTCAAAATAACCATGTTGCAGGGCCTGGATGCCAGGTTCTTTTATAGAACCAGAGAGAGAAGCAGTAAGGAATTAAAGTCGAAAGGCAGAATAGAGAGAGAGAGGAGAAGTGAAGTATGAAGGGCCATTAGTCTTGCAAAAAGTCTCTGGGAATGGCCAGTATCTGGGAAGGGATGTGTTAATCTCTTTTTCATTGCATCCATTCACCACTGGGCAAGATCAGATTATCTCTCTTGAGCTGAACAAAGACACTTTAGTTTACCAGTCAGTTAGAGGGGCAGGGTCCTCTGGAGGCAGGCCATTATGTATGATTTTAACAGCAAAAGCAACAAAAAGCAAGTCAAAGAAGTAGTTCCAACGTGAAGCTAGAATTGACTCTTCCCTGCAACACTGGACTTCCATGTAACATTGAGGTTGAAAAAGAGTAGTTCAGAAACCACTGTTATAGAAGGTGGAACTTTTGTTTAGCAGACAACTTGCAGAGGAGCTTCCTAGACCTCTCCACGTGGTCCTTCAGCCCCAGTGTAGCCTTCCTGTTTGCACCAGCCTCCTCCTGTGGATCTCTGGGAGTAATTAACCACAGATAAGAACCAGAGCCTTCCATCCACTGCACCATGGAGCAAACGGGTCAAAGCATGATGGTGCCCATACCATGACATTGAAGGGGGCACCTGAAAAAATAAGCTTCTGGGACTTGGGAGAGGGAGGACCCAGGGCCCCACTAGTAAACCTGGTCACACCTTTCTCTGTGTCAGGAGGACAAACAAGGGCATATCTGACCTCCAGGGGAGAGGAGCAGGGTAGATGGCAGGTGGGAGAGGGACCACAGCCCGCCTCTCTGCTGTATCCTGGAAACAGCTCTGGGTACCCCTTGTGTGAAACTCCGTCTGCTGGATATGGCCTTCTGGACCCGTAAACAGAGCTAGGGGATACCACTTTGCTTCCCGTGGTCCTCTTACCTTGATCTCAGTGCCTCAGGACCAGACTCTTTCCAATTAAGGGAAAGTGCACAGGATGGGAAATCCATTTTCCTGTCAAGGAGCTGTTGCCTCCCAAAGGCAGCTGAGCGAATCGCAGATGTGTCTCTAAAAGCTGTTTCAGTGGTCTGTCTGGGAATGACCTACCCCATGGCAGGGTTTTGCCTTCCCAACTCTATGGTCCTTCTGCTTAGGGTGGACTTAGAATTCAACTTACAGGGTGATTTTGAATTACAGGAGCCTCTTTCATTCTGAAATTTGATTTTTCAATCACACAAAAGGAAAACAGAGGTATGGCAATTATCTGAGCAGATTTTATTCTACTGCAAAAATACCACTTTTGTCCTATCCCGCAGCCTTGTATTAAAGACAGTTTAATGAACCCTGTGTTTCAGACTTTACCACGTTCAGTGGGTCATGGATAAGACAAAAACCTAGACCAGCTCCAGCAAGCAGGATGCAGTGGGATGGGAGGAGAGGCTCACCCTCGGCACCAGAGAGAGGGGAGGGAGCCTGCTGAGGTACACAAGGGCTCGAGAGCAATGAGTAGAAAGCCTCAAATTTCTAGACAAAGCACAAATGAGACTTCTGTCACTCAGAGTCAGCTTCAAGGTCGGGGGTGAAGAGAGCCCATGTGCACAACTAGGGAGCCTCCCAGGCCTCTCCACGTGGTCCTGCACCCCAGCGTAGCTCTTCTGTTTTACCAGCCTCCTCCTGTGGGTCTCTGGGAGTAATTAACCACAGACGAGAAACAGAGCCTCCCATCCATTGCACCATGGAGCAAACAGGTCGAGGCTTGGTGGTGCCCAAACCATGACATTGAAGGGGGCACCTGAAAAATAAGCAGTTTCTGTGGATCTCTGCCTTCCTCTGGGAATTTCCGAGCAGCGTGCCCTTCACATAGGTTTGGATAGGTCATAGCTACATACAGATGCCAGGCAATTTAAGATTTAGGATGTTCAGAGCCCCCAGTGGTTTTTCAAGAAAAGGGATAGCTCTGAGATGGTCCTGAAGTTATCAGTGACACCTTGACATTGTGCATAAATCATTCAGCTTTCACTTTGGGAGTGGGGTGGGCAGGGTATGGAGCAGTCCTTTATATGGCCAGGCTGCTCTACTTTGTGCAGGTGATAAAGTGAGGGGGGCATATGAGTGTCCAGTACCTTCTTCAGAGAGCTCACAGCACTTTTACATAAAAGGCACATGGAGGCTAAGCTGACTGTGGATGGGCACTGTGCCAAATTCCCAGGACATGGCTGCATCTCACCTGCCCTGGCAGTACATTGTGTGGGATCGGGTGGCAAGCAGGGACTCCACCCACCCGTTACCTACAGATCTCTGTTCAAATCCCAAGTCTACATTATGGGCTGGGGTGACCCTGGACATGTCACTCTCCCTGTGCCTCTTTTCCCATCTGTACGAAGGAAATCAGGATGCTAACCTCCCAGGAACCCCTGTCCAGGCTTCAGCACAGTGCCTGGTGTGTTCCAGGTATAAAGTATAAGCTGGATCCTTTCCCTTCCCTCTAGTTTCTTCTTCTTAAGATTCACTTGCCTGAGGCTCAGTCCAGGTGTCACTTTGTATGGCGATGTTGTGATGACTCCACCCTCCTCCGAGGGCAGGTGTCAAGGAGGAGGGATGGGCGAGCGCGGCAGTCACCACGTCTCCCTGCTGGGCTGGATGGCCTTCAGCCTGCGTGGTGTGTGACCTCACCCCCCTCCAGGGCGTCCTGGGTCCCCAGTGCCCACCGTGCCTTCTCCCACTCTCGTTTTGTTTGGACGGCTGTAGCTAACAGCAGCATCACAGGCCCTGCTCCCTGCTCCTTCCCTGGTGTGCAGGCTTCCCCTCGCCCTCTGGACAGCTCAAGTACTTCCTTAGTGTTAATTCCAGAGTCTCAGTTAGACATGTCTTTGCTCAAATGATAGTCAGAATCTGGAATAATACTGTCACAATAAGAGGAGTAAACGGAGTTTACAGGAGTGAATAACAGGAGTTATTCAAGATTAACATGACGTTCAGTGTCATCTTGTCAGGAAATTTATATTCCTAAGCAAAGCAATGTAGGCAGTGTTTTCCTTTTTTCACTCTTTTCTTATTATTGCCCGCTTAAGGAGTCTTTTTAGATATATTTTTTCTAACTATTCCTCCATGGCATTTTAATGCCATGGATATCCTGTATATTTATTTATGTACCGTACATATATCTGTGCTCTATTTGTAATGTGATTTTTTCTCCCAGGGGACCAGTCTTTGGTCTGTTGAGGGGACTGTCTTCTCCATGGAGAGCACAGATCTAGAAGGTTAACAGTGTTCTCGCAGGTCCTATATCAGAGAGCTGACTGGGCTTATGGTCAGCTTTCCCCAGGCAGGCAGGTTCTCAACCACCAAACTGCCAGGGAAGTCCTAAATTTCTTTTTTTTTTTTCTTCCAGTAGTGATAACTGTATTCATCCAACATTATCTTAGACATCAGGTAGTAAAGTAAAGTCGTTCAGTCGTGTCCGACTCTTTTCGACCCCATGGACTGTAGCCTACCAGGCTCCTCTGTCCATGGGATTTTCCAGGCAAGAGTACTGGAGTGGGTTGCCATTTCCTTCTCCAGGGGATCCTCCCAACCCAGGGATCGAACCCGGGTCTCCAGCATTGCAGACAGACGCTTTACCGTCTGAGCCACCAGGAAGCCCACTAGCCTACTAATGAAACAAATATGCTAGTAAATGCAGTATTGAGTTTGAACACAAGCTTATAGGCAGTTAGAAACATTCCACATATTTACAAGCAAGGGCAACCATGGCATGGATTCCTCAGAGTATGTAGAATTATCTAGATTTTACCCATCTGACAAGTTTCTCTCATTATTATAGCAAAAGTCTTCTAAACCACTGTATAACTTAGGACATTTATGTTGATCTACCTTGCACAGATCCTCAACTAATGAAACAAAATAAAGTTCAGATAGTTTTAAAGGCAAGTCAAATAGTATTTTTCATTGTGGAAAATATTGTATTCTATGAATCAGTATGCAAACACTGCAAAATAATACTGTAAACCATAGACTATTATATTACTAGTCTTTTGAAAAATATTTCTGTAAATAGATCATGAAAGAATTTTAAGTTCTAGACACTTAAGCATTTTCTTTAAAATGTTCTGCATATGCTTTCTATATGATCAAGCCTTTAAGTAAAACATCTGACTTTCATAAATTCAAAAGGATTTCCATATATAAGTAAACACCTTGTGTTTTTAGGATGATAAAATTTTTTTTCTGTTATAAATTGATTACTCTTTATGAGGTTTGTTATGTGAAATGCTCATTTCAACACATGATATTAAAAAGAGCCAAAAATATGATGAGTTTCTTTTTATTTTTTATGTTAATTTTTTCTTAATATATATATTTATTGAAATATAGTTGAGTTATAGTGTTTCAAGTGCACAGCAAGGCGATTCAGTTATACATATACACATATATTATTTTTGAAGTTATTTTCCATTATAGGCTATTATAAGATATTGACTATTTTTCCCTGTGCTATAGAGTAAACCTTTGTTGCTTGTTGCATATCTATTTTTTTTAGTTAGAAATCTAGCATTCTATTCATACTAAGCCAAACAAGTGCAATCAAAATGTTGTACATTTTTTAGTTAGGCAAAAATTGGAGGTTTTCTAAAATATGTATATATATGTATACAAAAGCTTTTCTACTATACTTGATAAAGGCCTGAAAAGAACACACAAAAAGAAGAAGAGACGGAGAAATTGGCAAATATAAACGAAATGAAATGGCAGCACTAAATATAAAATAGAAAAAGTAAAACAAACTGGATAAAAGTAAAATATCATCATATAGCTGAGTTGTTTTTAAACATGACTGCTCACTGGAAACGTATCTGGAGCTCTGGAAGAAAAAAAAAACCAATACCTGACCATTTGTATTTTTTGAAAAATTTCAAGATAATTATGATATGCATCTGGATTTTAAAAGGTGATTACAGGTTTTTCTATTAAATGATAGTTTTGGTGATATAGAGTTCTATTATTTTTCTGTTGACCAATTATAATACAGTGGTGTTAAGTGAGATAGTTACTAGATCACAAGTGAAAGATGTTTATCAGTTATCATAATCAATAGCTAGACAAAAAATTTTTATTTTATCTTAATTTTTTCTTAACATATATATATTTACTGGAATGATTAACTTAACAATATAAACATGATTAACTTAACAATATAAAATAATTACATACAGTTTGAAGGATCAAACAGAGTATGTGATAAATGCATGCATGTACATAAAAGTTTTCATCCCCCCAGCCAGTCTGTGTCTTTTGGTTGGTACATTTAATCCATTTACATTTAATATAATTATCGATATGTATGATCTTATCAGTGCTTTTCTTAATTGTTTTGGGTTTATTTTGTGTAGGTCTTTTCCATGTCTTGTGTTTCCTGCCTAGAGAACTTCCTTTAGCATTTGCTATAAGTTCAGTTCACTCGCTCAGTCGTGTCCGACTCTGTGACCCCATGAATCCTCAGCACGCCAGGCCTCCCTGTCCATCACCAACTCCCGGAGTTTACTCAAACTTATCTCCATCGAGTCAGTGATGCCATCCAGCCATCTCATCCTCTGTCGTCCCCTTCTCCTCCTGACCCCAATCCCTCCCAGCATCAGGGTCTTTTCCAGTCAGTCAGCTGTTTGCATGAGGTGGCCAAAGTACTGGAGTTTCAGCTTCAACATCAGTCCTTCCAGTGAACACCCAGGACTGATCTCCTTTAGAATGGACTGGTTGGATCTCCTTGCAGTCCAAGGGACTCTCAAGAGTCTTCTCCAACTCTACAGTTCAACAGCATCAATTTTTCGGTGCTCAGCTTTCTTCACAGTCCAACTCTCACATCCATACATGACCACTGCAAAAACCATAGCCTCAACTAGACGGACCTTTATTGGCAAAGTAATGTCTCTGCTTTTTAATATGCTATCTAGGTTGGTCATAACTTTCCTTCCAAGGAGTAAGCATCTTTTAATTTCATGGTTGCAGTCACCATCTGCAGTGATTTTGGGCCCAGAAAATAAAGTCTGACACTATTTCCACTGTCTCCCCATCTATTTCCCATGAAGTGATGGGACCAGATGCCATGTCTTAGTTTTCTGAATGTTGAGCTTTAAGCCAAATTTTTCACTCTCCTCTTTTACTTTCATCAAGAAGCTTTTTAGTTCCTCTTCACTTTCTGGCATAAGGGTGGTATTATCTGCATATCTGAGGTTATTGATATTTCTCCTGGCAATCTTGATTCCAGCTTGTGCTTCTTCCTGTCCAGCGTTTCTCATGATGTACTCTGCATATAAGTTAAATAAGCAGGGTGACAATATACAGCCTTGACATACTCCTTTTCCTATTTGGAACCAGTCTGTTGTTCCATGTCCAGTTCTAACTGTTGCTTCCTCATCTGCATCCAGGTTTCTCAAGAGGCAGGTCAGGTGGTCTGTTATGCCCATCTCTTTCAGAATTTTCCAGTTTATTGTGATCCATGCAGTCGAAGGATTTGGCGTAGTCAATAAAGCAGAAATAGATGTTTTTCTGGAACTCTCTTGCTTTTTCAATGATCCAGCAGATGTTGTCAATTTGATCTCTGGTTCCTCTGCCTTTTCTAAAACCAGCTTGTACATCTGGAAGTTCACAGTTCACGTACTGCTGAAGCCTGGCTTGGAGAATTTTGAGCATTACTTTACTAGCATGTGAGATGAGTATAATTGTACAGTAGTTTGAGCATTCTTTGGGATTGGAATGAAAACTGACCTTTTCCAGTCCTGTGGCCACTGCTGAGTTTTCCAATTTGCTGGCATATTGAGTGCAGCAGTTTCACAGCATCATCTGTCAGGATGCTGAAACTGGAATTCCGTCACCTCCACTTTCACAGCATCATCTTTCAGGATGCTGAAACTGGAATTCCATCACCTCCACTAGCTTTGTTCGAAGTGATGCTTTCTAAGGCCCACTTGACTTCACATTCCAGGATGTCTGGCTCTAGGTGAGTGATCACACTGTCATGATTATCTGGGTCGTGAAGATCTTTTTTGTACAGTTCTGTGTATTCTTGCCACTTCTTTTTAATATCATCTGCTTCTGTTAGGTCCATACAATTTCTGTCCTTTATCGATCCCATCTTTGCATGAAATGTTCCCTTGGTATCTCTAATTTTCTTGAAGAGATCTCTAGTCTTTCCCATTCTATTGTTTTCCTCTATTTCTTTGCATTGATCACTGAAGAAGGCTTTCTTATCTCTCCTTGCTATTCTTTGGAACTCTGCATTCAAATGGGAATAGCTTTCCTTTTCTCCTTTGCTTTTCACTTCTCTTCTTTTCACAGCTATTTGTAAGCCCTCCTCAGACAACCATTTTGCCTTTTTGCATTTCTTTTCCATGGGGTTGGTCTTGACCCCTGTCTCCTGTACAATGTCATGAACCTCTTTCCATAGTTCATCACGCACTCTATCAGGTCTAGTCCCTTAAATCTATTTCTCACTCCCACTGTATAGTCATAAGGGATTTGATTTAGGTCATACCTGAATGGTCTAGTGGTCTTCCCTACTTTCTTTAGTTTAAGTCTGAATTTGGCAATGAGGAGTTCATGATCTGAGCCACAGTCAGCTCCTGGTCTTGTCTTTGGTGACTGTATAGAGCTCCATCTTTAGCTGCAACAAATATAATCAATCTGATTTTGATGTCGCCCATCTAGTGATGTCCACATGTAGAGTCTTCTCTTGTATTGTTGGAAGAGGGTGTTTGCTATGACCAATGCATTCTCTTGGCAAAACTCTATTAGCCTTTGCCCTGCTTCATTCCGTACTCCAAAGCCAAATTTGCCTGTTACTCCAGGTGTTTCTTGACTTCCTACTTTTGCATTCCAGTCCCTTATAATGAAAAGGACATATTTTTTAGGTGTTAGTTCTAAAAGGTCTTGTAGTTCTTCATAGAACCATTCACCTTCAGCTTCTTCAGCGTTACTGGTTGGGGCATAGGCTTGGATTACGGTGATATTGAATGGTTTGCCTTGGAAATGAACAGAGATCATTCTGTCATTTTTGAGATTGCATCCAAGTACTGCATTTTGGACTCTTTTGTTGACCATGATTGCCACTCCATTTCTTCTAAGGGATTCCTGCCTACAGTAGTAGATATAATGGTCATCTGAGTTAAATTCTCCCATTCCAGTCCATTTTAGTTTGCTGATTCCTAGAATGTCGATATTCACTCTTGGCATTTCCTGTTTGACCACTTCCAATTTGCCATGATTCATGGACCTAACATTCCAGGTTCCTATGCAATATTGCTCTTTATAGCATTGGACCTTGCTTCTATCACCAGTCACATCCACAGCTGGGTATTGTTTTTCTTTGGCTCCATTCCTTCATTCTTTCTGGAGTTATTTCTCCACTGATCTGCAGTAGCATATTGGGCACCTACCAACCTGGAGAGTTCCTCTTTCAGTATCCCATCATTTTGCCTTTTCATACTGTTCATGGAGTTCTCAAGGCAAGAATACTGAAGTGGTTTGCCATTCCTTTCTCCAGTGGACCACGTTCTGTCAGACCTCTCCACCGTGACCTGTACGTCTTTGGTGATCCCACATGACATGGCTTATTTTCATTGAGTTAGACAAGATGTGGTCCTGTGATCAGATTGGCCAGTTTTCTGTAATTATGGTTTCAGTGTGTCTGCCCTTTGATGCCCTCTCGCAACACCTACCGTCTCACTTGGGTTTCTCTTACCTTGGATGTGGGGTATCTCTTTACGGCTGCTCCAGCAAAGTGCAGCCGCTGCTTCTTACCTTGGATGTGGGGTTGCTCCTCTTGGCTGCAGCCCCTGACCTCGGGCGTGGGGTAGCTCCTCTAGGCCACTCCTGCACCATCGCAGCCTGGCGCTCTCGGTCACTTCCCCTGACTTTGGGCGAGGGGTAGCTCTTCACAGCCACGCTTCTGCATGGTCCGTTGCAGCTGGCGCACTTCTGGTGCTAAATTGTCTTAACTTTTGCTTGTCTGGAAAGTTTTCAGTTTCTCCATCAAATCTGAACAAGAGTCCTGCTGGGTAGAGTATTCTTGATTGTAGGTTCTTTCCTTTCATCACTTTAAATATATCGTGCCTTTCCCTTCTGGCTTGTCGAGTTTCTGTTCAGAAATCAGCTGGTATCTTGAAGGGAGTTCCCCTTGTACGTTATTTGTCATTTCTCCCCTATTGCATTTAATATTTTGTATTTGTCTTTAACTTTTGTCAGTTTGATTACTGTGTGTCTTGGTGTGTTCATCCTTGGGTTCATCCTGCCTGGGACTCTCTGTGCTTCCTGGACTTGGTTGACTGTTTCCTTTCCCATGTTAGGGACGTTTTCAGCTATTACCTCTTCAAGTATTTTCTCAGGTCCTTTTTCTCTTCTCCTACTGGGACCCCTGTACTGCATATGTTGGCACATTTAATGCTGTCCCAGAGGTCTCTTAGACTGTCTACATTTTTTTTTTCATTCTTTTTTCTATATTCTGTTCTGTGGCAGTGATTTCTACCTTTCTGTCCTCCAGGTCATTTTCCCATTCTTCTGCCTCAGTTATTCTGCTCTGGATTCCTTCTAGCATATTATTCATCCCTGTTTGTTTGTTCTTTAGTTCTTCTAGGTGTTTGGTAAACATTTCTTCCATCTGCTCGATCTTTGCCTCCATTGTTTTCCCAAGATCCTGCATCATCTTCACTATCATTACTCTGAATTCTTTTTCTGGAAGGTTGCCTATCTCCACTTTATTTAGTTGTTTTTCTGGGGTTTTATCTTGTCCCTTCATCTGGTATATAACTTTCTGCTTTTTCATGCTGATTAACTTTCTGTGATGTGGTTTTTGTTTCAGTTACTGTGATTCTGTACTTCTTGCTTCTTCTGTCTGCCCTCTGATGGAGGAGGCTGAGGCTTGTATAAGCTTCCTGATGGGAAGGACTGGTGGTGGGAAAAACTGGGTCTTGCTCTGGTGGGCAGGGCCTTGTTCTGTAAAGCTGTAATCGAATTATCTGCCCACGGATGGGGTTTCACTCCCTCCCTGGTAGTTGTTTGGCCTGAGGTAACCCAGCCCTTGGCTTTACGGGCTCCATGGTAGGGTTAACAGAGAACTCCAAGTGGGTTCACGCCAAGGGAGCCCTTCCTGGCCTGATGCTGCTAGTGCCCCCAGCCCTGTGGGGAGCTGCTGCTGACTCACGCCTCCACAGGAGACCCTCTGACACTAGCAGGTAGTTTTGGTTCAGTCCCCTGGAGGGTCACTGCTCCTTTCCTCTATGTCTTGGTGCATGCAAGATTTTGTTTTTGCTCTCTAAGACTGGAATCTCTGTTTCCCCCAGTCTTGTGCAAGTCCTATAGTCAAATCCCGCTGGCCTCCAAGGTCAGATTCTGTGGGGATTCCCAGTCCCTTTGTCAGATCCCCAGGCTGGGAAACCTGATGTGGGGTTCAGAACCTTCCCAGCAGTGAGAGAACTTCTATGATATTATTGTTCTCTAATTTGTGGGTCACCCACCTGGCAGGTAGGGGATTGATTTTATTGTGATTGCTCCCCTCCTACCATCTCACTGCAGCTTCTTCTTTGTCTTTGGATGTGGGGTATCTTTTTTTTAGCAGGTTCCAGCATCCTCTTGTCAATGGTTGTTCAACAGCTAGTTGCAATTTGGGTGCTCTCACAGGAGGAGATGAGCACACATCCTTCTACTCTGCCATCTTGATCCAGAAGTCTGATGAGGTTCTTTCTAAAATAACATCTAACTTTAAGTTCTATATTGAACGTGTATACTATTGACAAGTAGTAAAACAGATACTTGCTAAATCTAGTGGTGCAGATGTTTTCTGGGCACCTCTTACTGGAGGTTGTTGGAGTAAATCATAATGAAAGGTTGCTCCTGTGACATTCCTGCCTAATTAATTGGAACAAAATTCTGGCCAGCATTCCAGTTGCAGCCAGCTACAGTGAGACAGAATGGGGCGGGGGGGGGTGGGCACTGACTCCGAAACACACTCATTCTTTTATCACGCAGAAACTAAAGTGTCTTCTGACTTCTCATTAACAATTATTAACCCCAGAACACATTGGAGTTAAGAAGGTGTATGTCACTTTGCCAGGGATTCCACAGTGGTAAGGCTCAGGGTTAGCACTTCTGCAGTCTGCTAATAAACAGCCAGGTCTGTTCTGCACCTGGATCTACAGAAAACAGGAAAGGGTGAGTGTTTGGAAATCTCTTACTAGCTGATAGCTAATTTATTACCTTCTTCAAAATTATGGTTAAGAAAAACAAGATAACATTAGTTTACCATCTTAACCAGTTTTGAGTGTACGGTTCAGTAGTGTTGAGTATATTCACGTTGGTGTGCAGCAGATCTCCAGGAATTTTCGTCTTGCAAAACTGAAGCTCTGTATAGCTCCTTCTTCCCCTCCTCCCCCAGCCCCTAGCAACCAGCTTTCTACTTGCTGTCTCTCTGAGCATGGTTGCTTTGTGTTGTTGTGTTGTGTTAGTCGCTTAGTTGTGTCCGACTCTTTGCGACCCCATG
This sequence comes from Dama dama, assembly GCF_033118175.1. Taxonomy (NCBI): domain Eukaryota; kingdom Metazoa; phylum Chordata; class Mammalia; order Artiodactyla; family Cervidae; genus Dama; species Dama dama. Next base: position 12,056,296 of record NC_083693.1, on the reverse strand, counting down.
GATGCTAGCCCACCAGGCGCCTCCGTTTGTGGGATTCTCCAGGCAAGAATACTGGAGTGGGCTGCCATTCAGACTTGAAAATGCAGCTCTTTTCTCTCCCAGATGGGAAGAGTTCCCAACTAGACCCTGATGGTGCTGAGCTCTCAGCTGTGGAAACCTCAGCAGTGACCGTCACTGCAGATGGATTCCAGCAGGCCCAGCGTCTGAGGGAACCAGGGCATTCCACTGCGCTCTGTTGTTCTCACTCATTTTTTCTTTTTTTTCTGCTCCTATTTCCAACTTAGATGACGCCAGAGGAAGGCATCAAATGAAGATCCGCAGCGAGACCCAGAATTACCTCAACTTGTATGCGGTGGAGGGCCTGCGAACCCTGTGCATTGCCAAGAGGGTGAGTAGGCAGCTCCACGGAGGGGCAGAGCCAGCAGCGGGTGTGGCCCACGCGCTCATCAGCAGGTCTCACCCAGGTTCTGAGTAAGGAAGAGTACGCCTGTTGGCTGCAGAGCCACTTGGAAGCAGAATCCGCCCTGGACAACCGGGAGGAGCTCCTCTTTCAGTCTGCCATTCGCCTGGAGACGAATCTGCATTTGTTGGGTAATTATGTCCTCGAGCCGGCTGGTGTCCTGTAGGGCGGGGTGGAGTTTGCAGCATCCTGGGTAGAGAGGTACCCTGGCTCTAGTCCGCAGCAGCTCTGCACACACTCGTCTTCATTAAGTACCCCGCTGGTCTGACACTGGGCTTCCCTTGTGGCCCAGCAATAAAGAATCCACCTGCAACGCAGGAGACGCAGGTTGGATCGCGGGTCTAGAAGATCCCCTGGAGAAGGAAGTGACAACTCACTCCAGTATTCTTGCCTGGGAAATCCCATGGACAGAGGAGCCTGGTGGGCTACAGTCCAGAGGGTTGCAACACTGTCAGACACAAATTAGTGACTAAACAACACAACATCCGATCTGACACTAGCACACCCCCAGGCGGGGCTGTGCTCCATTGAACAGTCTCCTCTCTAGTCGGTCTTTGGGTCATTCCCTGTGCCACCCTGCTAGGAACTGTGTCAGACTTTCCTCCCCTAAAACCCTGCTTTCCCACCAAAAATAGAGATCAGAAGCAAGGTTTCTCAACAACTGATGCTTAAAATGGTCCCTCCATCCCAGGAACAATCAGAAACTGTTGAACTCAGACAGGGCTGCCTTTAATGCATGAAAGTCAACTCTCTCATATCTTTTAATATAAAGGCACTAATCCCATTCACAAGGGCTCACTCTCATGACCTAATTGTCTCCCAAAGGCCCCACCTGCTAATGCCATTACCCTGGGGATTAGGGCATCGACCTATGGACTTTTAGGAGGGACACAAACATTTCAGTCCATAGCAGCATCCCAGCACAGGGAACAGCATGTATAAAAGAGAAAGGCAAGGCTAACAAGGAGGCCTCAGGCAATGCTGCACTTCTTAAAAGAAAGATGGAGACCATCTCACCAAGCTGGAAACAGGAAAAAACAGGCTGGTCTAGAGGACACTTTTCTGCACTAAGTGGTATATTTTTCCTAACATACTGAGACTTCCATGTGAAAAATCTGCTCCTTAATTTTTATGTTTGTGGAAAAAGCATATTCAGGATAATACTGCTTTCAAGAAATAATGGGCCTCTGTGATCTGTTTCAACAGCTAATGGTAAACACAGTTGAGAGCCATCACTGTGGTCTCGTTTACCAGAAGCTTTCTGCAGGATGGATAAGCTTGAAAACTTTTCATCCCTCGGGGTATGGTCATTCTCACCATCTCCCCACAAGCGTTATTTCCAAGCTATCTATAAAGTTAAAAGTTCACTGCATGTTAGGAAGCCTTGGAAGTGTTCAGTTCAATGTCCAGAGAATTAATGTTTAGTGCTCCCAGCTGTCCCTATTGTATGGAGTCGAGAGCTGGTGAAGGTACCCCCATATCCTGAATGAGGACTCACCCCAGTGCTTCCAGAGAAGATGGACCTCAGCAGGGTCCAGTCTGCAGGGCAGGGCCAGCAACTCTGCTGAGCTGGAGTGTAGTATTCATGCTGGTCAGGGCAGGGCCCCAGAAGCAGGGCCTCACCTACACTGGTACCTTTGAGCAGGTGCCACGGGGATTGAAGACCGCCTGCAGGATGGAGTCCCCGAAACCATTGCTAAACTGCGTCAAGCAGGTCTGCAGATTTGGGTTCTCACCGGCGACAAACAGGAAACAGCCATTAACATTGCTCATGCCTGCAAACTTCTGGACCATGATGAGGAAGTCATCACCCTGAATGCCGAATCCCAGGTGGGTGGATGTTAGGGAGCCTGTCTTGCCGGGGCAACTCCACACCCCGCCAGCCCCAGAGAGGAGCAGGAAGGAATGCCTTCCATTTCTGGCATTTGCTGTGAGGTGGGCCTTTGTTCTTTGCCTCTGTTTGTACCTGTGTTGTTTCTTATTGTCTTGGAAAATGTGGGATTTGCTGGGACTTCTCAGGAACATGTCTGAGCTTTATAATTCAGAGTTCAACCAGCTTTTTCCTGAGCCAGCAGTATCAGAGAGTATCTCATGAGCTCTCATGGAGTGAGGGTAGCTGTCCATTCATCATTAGCATTCCCAAGACAGCACGTGTTATCTCACTAATGCCCCAGCAGCACTTGGGTTTTCATTCCTCACCTTTGTTGACCGAAATTCCCCCATGTATAGGGTGGGTCTCTTCCCACAGGCCTAGTGACTCTTCCAGCCTTTATGAATCTTGCCTGTAGGTGTCACACTTAAGATGTGCCTTATCACAGAGTTTTCACCTTTGTTTTCTCCTAAAAGGTTTATAGTGTAGCATCTCAGCTTTAGACACAATCTGTTTTGTGTAGAATTTTATGTAATGTATGAGGTTTACATCAAACTGTATTTTTCTGCATGTAGCTGGCCAGTTATTCAGGAACTGTTTGTGGACAGTTTGTCTTTTCTCCACTAAATTGACTTTACACCTTTGTTGAAAATCAATTGCTCCTATTTGTTGTGTGTCTATTTTTAGATTTCTATTATGTTCCATAGGTGTATCTATCCCTTCTTCAATACCATGCTGTCTTGTGAGTTTTTAAATAAGTCTTAAAATAGGCAGTATTTTGTTTAATCTTTAATCCCATTTTCTGCTGATGGGCAGGGCTGTGTCCCCTCCCTGTTGTTTGACCTGAGGCCAAACTATGGTGGAGGTAATGAAGATAATGGCGACCTCCTTCAGAAGGTCCCATGTAGGCATTGCTGCTCTCAGTGCCCCCATCAACAGAACTGGATTAAAGATTTACTGAGCACGGCCCTGCCCATCACAACAAGACCCAGTTTCCCCCTCAGTCAGTCTCTGCAATCAGAAACCTTCCATAAGCCTCTTATCCATCTCCATCAGAGGGCAGATGGAATGAAAGCCAAAACCACAGAAAACTAACTAATCTGATTAACCAATCTATTAAAAATAACCACAATGAGGTACCATTACACGCCAGTCAGGATGGCTGCTATCCAAAAGTCTACAAGCAATAAATGCTGGAGAGGGTGTGGAGAAAAGGGAACCCTCTTACACTGTTGGTGGGAATGCAAACTAGTACAGCCGCTATGGAGAACAGTGTGGAGATTTCTTAAAAAACTGGAAATAGAACTGCCATATGACCCAGCAATCCCACTTCTGGGCATACACACCGAGGAAACCAGATCTGAAAGAGACACGTGCACCCCAATGTTCATCGCAGCAGTGTTTATAATAGCCAGGACATGGAAGCAACCTAGATGCCCATCAGCAGATGAATGGATAAGGAAGCTGTGGTACATATACACCATGGAATATTACTCAGCCATTAAAAAGAATTCATTTGAATCAGTTCTAATGAGATGGATGAAACTGGAGCCCCTTATACAGAGTGAAGTAACCCAGAAAGATAAAGAACATTACAGTATAGTAACACATATATATGGAATTTAGAAAGATGCTAATGATAACCCTATATGCAAAACAGAAAAAGAGACACAGATGTACAGAACAGACTTTTGGTCTCTGTGGGAAAAGGCAAGGGTGGGATGTTTCGAGAGAACAGCATGTATATTATCTATGGTGAAACAGATCACCAGCCCAGGTTGGATGCATGAGACAAGTGCTCAGGCCTGGTGCACTGGGAAGACCCAGAGGAATCGGGTGGAGAGGGAGGTGGGAGGGGGGATCGGGATGGGGAATACATGTAAATCTATGGCTGATTCATGTCAATGTATGACAAAACCCACTACAATATTGTAAAGTAATTAGCCTCCAACTAATAAAAATAAATGAAAAAAAAAACACACACAAAAAAAACAAGCCTTGTCTAACTCAATGAAACTGAGAACACTGTGTGGGGCCACCCAAGATGGACAGGTCATGGTGGAGCATTCTGACAAAATGTGGTCCATTGGAGAAGGAAATGGCAAACCACTTTAGTATTCTTGCCTTGAGAATGCCATGAACAGTCTGAAAAGGCAAAAAGATAGGACACTGAAGGATGAACTCCCCAAGTCTGTAGGTGCCCAATATACTCCTAGAGATCAGTGGAGAAGTAACTCCAGAAAGGATGAAGACAGAGCCAAAGCAAAAACAACACCCAATTGTGGATGACTCATGATGGAAGTAAAGTCCAGTGCTATAAAGAGCACTACTGCACAGGAATCTGGAATGTTAGGTCCATGAAATTGGAAGTGGTCAAACATGAGATGGCAAGCGTGAACACTGACATTTTAGGAGTTAGTGAACTAAAATGGACTGTAATAGGTGAATTTAACTCAGATGACCATTATATCTACTACTGTGGGCAAGAATCCCTTAGAAGAAATCCGTGAGAAGCCATCCTAGTCAACAAAAGAGTCTAAAATGCAGTACTTGGATACAGTCTCAAAAACGACAGAATGATCTCCGTTTGTTTCCAAGGCCAACCATTCAATATCACAGTAATCCAAATCTATGCCCTGACCAAGAGTGCTAAAGAAGCTGAAGTTGAATGGTCCTGTGAAGACTTACAAGACCTTCTAGAACTAACACCCAAAAAAGATGTCCTTTTCATTATAGGGGACTGGAATGCAAAAGTAGGAAGTCAAGAACTACCTGGAGTAACAAGCACATTTGGCCTTGGAGTACAGAATGAAACAGGTCAAAAGCTAACAGAGTTTTGCCAAGAGAATGCACTGGTCATAGCAAATACCCTCTACCAACAACACAAGAGAAGACTCTACACATGGACATCACCAGATGGTCAAAACTGCAAATTCTTTGCAGCTAAAGATGGAGAAGCTCTATACAGTCAGGAAAAATAAGACCAGAAGCTGACTGTGACTCAGTTCATGAGCTCCTTATTGCCAAAATCAGACTTAAATTGAAGAAAGTATGGAAAACCACTAGACCATTCAGGAATGACCTAAATCGAATCCCTTACAATTATACAGTGGAAGTGAGAAATAGTTTCAAGGGATTAGCTCTGACAGACAGTGTGCCTGAAGAACTATGGACGGAGGTTCGTGACACTGTACAGGAGACAGGGATCAAGACCATCCCCATGGAAAAGAAATGCAAAAAGGCAAAATGTTGTCTGAGGAGGCCTTACAAATAGCTGAGAAAAGAAGAGAAGCTAAAGACAAAGGAGAAAAGGAAAGATATGCCCATCTGAAGGCAGAGTCCCAAAGAATAGCAAGGAGAGATAAGGAAGCCTTCTTCAGTGATCAATGCAAAGAAATAGAGGAAAACAACAAACTGGGAAAGACTAGAGATCTCTTCAAGAAAATCAGAGATACCAAGGGAACATTTTATGCAAAGATGGGCTCAATAAAGGACAGAAATGGTACAGATCTAACAGAAGCAGAAGATATTAAGAAGAGGTGGCAAGAATACACAGAAGAACTATACAAAAAAGATATTCATGACCCAGATAACCACGATGGTGTGATCACTCACCTCGAGCCAGACATCCTAGAATGCAAAGATGGGCCTTAGGAAACATCATTACAAACAAAGCTAGTGGAGGTGATGGAATTCCAGTTGAGCTATTTCAAATCCTAAAAGATTTTGCTGTAAAAGTGCTGCACTCAATATGCCAGCAAATCTGGAAAACTCAGCAGTGGCCACAGGGCTGGAAAAGGTCTGTTTTCATTCCAATCTCAAAGAAAGGCAATGCCAAAGAATGCTCAAACTACCACACAATTGCACTCATCTCACATGATAGCAAAGTAATGCTCAAAATTCTCCAAGCCAGGCTTCAGCAGTATGTGAACCAAGGACTTCCATATGTTCAAGTTGGATTTAGAAAAGACAGAGGAACCAGAGATCAAATTGCTAACATCCGTTGGATCATTGAAAAAGCAAGAGAATTCCAGAAAGATGTCTACTTCGCTGCTTTATTGACTGCGCCAAAGCATTTGACTGTGTAGATCACAGCAAACTGTAGAAAATTCTGAAAGAGATGGGAATACCAGACCACCTGACCTGCCTCCTGAGAAATCTGTGTGCAGGTCAAGAGAAACATTTAGAACTAGAACTGGTCCCAAATCGGAAAAGGAGTACATCAAGGCTGTATATTGTTACCCTGCTTATTTAACTTATATGCAGAGTACATCATGAGAATTGCTGGGCTGGATTAAGCACAAGCTGGAATCAAGATTTCTGGGGAAAATATCAATAACCTAAGATATGCAGATGACACAACCCTTATAGCAGAGAGAAGTGAAAGAGGAGAGTGAAAATGTTGGCTTAAAACGCAACATTCAGAAAACTAAGATCATGCCATCCAGTTCCATCACATCATGGTAAATAGATAGGGAAACAATGGAAACAGTGACAGACTTTATTTTGGGGGCTCCAAAATCACTGTAGATGGTGATTGCAACCATGAAATTAAAAGACATTTGTTTCTTGGAAGAAAAGCTATGACAAACCTAGACAGCATATTAAAAAGCAGAGTCATTACTTTACCAAGAAAGATCTGTCTAGTCAAAGCTATGGTTTTTCCAGTAGTCATGAATAGATGTGAGAGTTGGACTATAAAGAAAGCTGAGCACCGAAGACTTGATGCTTTTGAACTGAGGTGTTGGAGAAGATTCTTGAGAGTCCCTTGGATTGCAAGGAGATCCAACCAGTCCATCCTAAAGGAGATCAGTCCTGGATGTTCTTTGGAAGGACTGATGCTGAAGCTAAAACTCCCAATACTTTGGCCACCTGATGCAAAGAACTGACTCACTGGAAAAGACCCTGATGCTGGGAAAGATTGAGGGCAAGAGAAGAAGGGGATGACAGAGGATGAGATGGCAGGATGGCATCACCGAATCTATGGACATGAGTTTGAGTAAGTTCCGGGAGTTGGTGATGGACAGGGAAACCTGGTGTGCTGTAGTCCATAGATTCACAAAGAGTTGGACACTCCTGAGCAATTGAACTGAACTGATTTTGTTTAATTTCCAAGTGTTTGGTGTTTTCCTATTGGCTTTCTGTTATTGATTTCTACTTTACACCTATTCTGTTGATTTCTGTCCATTCTTGTCATCAAATATGCTTTTTATTTTTCAGTTTTTTTTTAATTTATTTTTTATTGAAGTATAATTGCTTTACAGAATTTTGCTGTTTTCTGTCAAACCTCAACATGAGTCAGACACAGGTTACATATATCCCCTCCCTTTTGAGCCTCCCTCCCATCTCCCTCCCCATCCCACCACTCTAGGTTGATACAGAGATCCCGTTTGAGTTTCCTGAGACATGCAATAAATTCCTGTTGGCTATCTATTTTACACATGGTAATGTAAGTTTCCATGTTACTCTTTCCATACATCTCACCCTCTCCTCCCCTCTCCCCATGTCTGTAAGTCTATTCTCTATGTCTGTTTCTCCATTGTTGCCCTGTAAATAAATTTTTCTGAACCACTTTTCTGGATTCCATATATGTGCATTAGAATATGATATTTATCTTTTTCTTTCTGACTCACTTCACTCTGTATAATAAGTTCTAGATTCAGCACCTCATCAGAACTGACTCAAATGTGTTCCTTTTTATGGCTGAGTAATATTCCGTTGTGTAGATGGTGCTTTTTATAATTTTTATTCTTTTATATTCATTTTGTATGACCCAGGGTGTGGTCTTTCTTGGTGAATGTTCATATGCACATGTAAAGAATGTATGTTCTGTAATGTTGGCTGGTGGATCAGTAGCTCCTGTTGAGACATGGTAGTTTACTTCTTCTGTAATAAGAATTGGAAAACTGCCTTATGCCTTAAATCCAGCCTACTACCTGTTTCTGTGGTGGTGTATTTGAACACAGCCTTCTCTGTGTTTTTATATACAGTCTTAGGCTGTGTTCATGCTATAATGGCAGTGTTGAGACTGCAGAGACTGAATGACCTGAAAAGCCTGAAATAATTTATTCTGGCCCCAAATAGTCATTCCATATATTTTGATTTCTGTTTGCATGGCATGCTTTGTTTGATCCTTCAGTTATTAATCTACCTGTAGCATTACATTTGAAATGAAGCATTGTAATGTAATGTAATGTGGCATTACATTTGGACAATAGGTCATGTTTTCATATATTCAGACAATTCCTTTTAACTGGTATGCTTAGATCATTTACATTTATTCTAATTATCAATATATTTGGATTCAAGTCTTCTATTTTATCTTTTGTTTTCTTATTATTCTGTTTTTTATGTTTCCATTCCTTTTTCTACCTTCTTTTGAGCTATTTGAACATTTTTTTAGTATTCCATTTTAATTTATCTTATGTTTTGACATCACTTAACTTTTTTAGTGTATTTACTAAACTTATACTATGCATATGTAAGTTGTCAATCTACTTCATTCCAATCAGTGGAATGAAGAAATCTTATCACTCCATGTTTCCCTCAACTCTTCCCCCTAATGTTGTAGGTATCTTATATACTACAGTTGCATATATTGAAATCCTCATCAGATGATATATACTTTTCCCTTTCAATCTCAAAGCATATTTTAAAGACAGTCCATTATATTTACTTAAGTTATATTATATTTACACAAATATATTTACAATTTTTGCTGCTCTTCTTACATTTCCATTGTTTCAAGTTCCCTTGTGGCACAATTCCCCTTTCCTAGGGGGAACATCCTTATATTTTTAAAAATTTTGTACTGGGGTACAGCTGATTAATGAACAATGTTGTGACGGTTTCGGGTTAACAGCAAAGGGACTCAGCCGTACATGTACACACATCCATTCTCCCCACATGCCCCTCCCATCCAAGCTGTCACATAACTGCACAGAGTTCCATGTGCTATACAACAGGTCCTTGTTGGTTATCCATTTTAAATACAGCAGTGTGTACAAGCCCATCCCAAACTCCCTTACTTTATCTGTTTTTTAGAGTCGGTCCACTGATGGCAAATGCTCCTGCTTTTCTTCATCAGAGAATGTCTTATTTCACCACAGTACCTAGTGAGAAATCAGCAGTCATTTGAATCATAGCTAATGAATCATTATCTGGCTGCTTTCCAGCGTTTTTCTTTAGTTTTAGGCAACTTCATTATGATGATGCCCATGTTTGGCCATGGATTTCTTTTGATTTTTACTCTGGTATTTGCTAAGCTTCTTGAATCTTTGGAGCTATGTATCTCACCAGATTTGCTAAGTTTTCAGCCATTATTTCATCAAACACTTTTTCTGCAGTGCACTTTCTCCTCTTCTTCTCTAAGACTGATGACATGTCTTTTGATATTTTCTCAAGGGTCCCACAGGCACTCTTCAGTTTTTAATTTTTTTTCTCTCATTCAAACTGGATAATTTCACTTGATCTGTCTTTGAGGTCACTGGCTTTTGCTTCTGTTATTTATTTCTATTCTGCCACTAAGCTCACTCAGTGGGTTTTTTAATAAACTTTTTATATAGAATGGTTTTAAATTTACCAAAAGAATTGTGAAGATAGTACTGTTTCACCTACACCTAATTTTGCCTATTATTAACATCTTTGCAATTAATAAATGGATATTGGTATCCAGTTGCTACTAAAGTCTGTGCTATATTCAGATTGTCTTAATCTTCATCTTTTGTCCTTTTTATCTTCCAGAATGTCATTCAGGACCCACATTACATTTAGTTGTCATGTCTCCTCAGGTTCTTACTGGCTACAACAGTTTCTCAGGCTTTCTTTTGGATGACCTTGACAGTTTTGAAAATAGGTACTGTTAGATGTTTTATCGACTGTCTTATATGGGGAATTGTCTGATGTCTCTCTCTTGATTAAAGTTACGAGCTTTGGGGAAGAAGACCACAGACAAAAGGTCGTTTTCATCATTTCATCACATCATGTCAAGAGCACATTATATCAACATGGCATATTACTGTGGATGTTAATTTTGTCTGGTTTTTCCACCATAAGCTAATTCTTTTCACCCATTTCACACTGTCCTCTTTGGAAGAAAGTCATTGTGCATAGCTCACACTTACAGAATATAAGGTTATAATACCCCTCCTTGAGCACAGAGAAATTACATAAATTATTTATGTAATCCAGTGATGGATACATAAGTGGAATCCAGTGAGCTTTACATTTTGATTCATGTGTTTTGGGGGTTCTGAAATTTTTATTTAATTCTTCTTTATATCTTATGTTTTTTGCTGAGACTTTCTTTCTATTCATTTCTAGAATTATTTCTTACTTCTTGGAATACTTTTTAATGACTGTTTCACAGTCTTTTTCAGATAATTCCAGAATATGTGTCATCTTGGCATTGACTTCGGTAGATTTCCTTTTTCCACAGCACTGAGGATTTCCTAGCTCTTTATCTGCTGATAAATTTGGAGTTGCATTGTGGGTATTTTAAATGGCACTCTGAAAGTGAAAGTAAAAGTCACTCAGTAGGGTGTCGACTCTTTAAGACCCCATGGACTATACAGTCCATGGAATTCTCCAGGCCAGATTACTGGAGGGGGTAGCCTTTCCCTTCTCCAGGGGATCTTCCCAACCCAGGAATTAAACTGGGGTCTCCTGCATTGCAGGCAGATTCTTTACCAGCTGAGTCACAAGGGAAGCCCAAGAATACTGGAGTGGGTAGCCTATCCCTTCTCTAGGGGATCTTCCTATAACCCAGGAATCGAATAGGGATCTCCGGCATTGCAGGCGGATTCTTTACCAACTGAGCTATCAGGGAAGCCCCAAATGGCACTCTGGTCACTTTAAATTCTATGGAGAATGTGTATTTTTTTTTAAGGCAGGTAATCAGTCCTCTTGGGCGCAGGCTGCAGGCTCCAAACAGCCTCAGGGCATTGGGTTCAGTGTCACTTTTGTTTAGCTTTTGCCAAGCTGTTAGAATCTGTCTCATATTTTTGCCCAGCTCCCCACTCCTAACAATGTTCCACTACTTTCTGATTCTCTGGGACTCCCTCTGGCTGAAAGGCGAGTGTGTGAGTTGCCTTGATCTGCTTTGTGTCAGCACTGACTTCCGGGGCCAGGTGGCGCCTTGCCTTCGGGCCGCAGGTGGTCTGAGAGGAGGGAAGCCTCCCTTGGAGTCCCCGGCGACAGACGGTCCTGCCACCGTGGTTGTTCTGCTGCTGCCCTGGAGCAGAGTCTCCTGGCGCTGGGTTCAAGAGAATCGAGGAAAATAAAAACGGGGTTTCCTCCATCTGCCCTGAGCACAGAAAGTTCTCTTTTCTGGTTTCCAAGCCAGAAGTACAGGCCTCCTCGCACTGGAGCTTTTTCGTCCCGCTTCCAGCTCTGTCCAGACGTCCGCGTGCTCAGAGCACCGTTCTCCTTCCCCAGCCTGACCGCTGCCGTTTACTCTGAGCGCTCAGCGTCACTCGGGGACTCTGTCTGGGTGCCACCACGGGCTTCCCGGGTGGGGGCAGGATCCACTTGTTCGGCCTGCCTTGCTGGCGCTTTGTGCTAGCACCGGAGCATCCGTGGCGGTCCTGCAGCGGGGTCCCGCCTTCTCCGTAAAGCCTTTCCGGGTACCGCCGCCCCCAGCCCCACTCTAGAGCAAGGCTCCCCCCGCCCCGTATCCGGTGCATTCTGTGTAGTGACTTGCTGTGGTCCTGGGGTTGTGTGTGTGTCCCGCTTCCTGGCCCATCACCCAAAGTCAACGGCTGCATCTTTTCAGGCTTCTGTTCACCGTCTCACCCACTTTCCTCGATATAAAACGTGCTCAGTAGTCCTTATTGGAAACACCTAATTCCCACAGTGCCGTGTGGGAAGCTGCTCACTAGCCTGGAGCTCTCTGTCTGTCCGTGGAGGAGCAGGAACCAGTGGAGTTCCTGGAGTGTATTCATTCTTAGAAACACTTGTCCCTCCCATGCCTCTGTGCCCTGACCCTGCAGTCTCCCCAGGAAGTTTCCCTATTCTTTCTGGGACTCAGATACAGCTTTGGAAGGGCACTGCCAATTCAAAGCCTCAGAAATTAGGCTTTTTTTTTTTTTTTCATGGTCAACGGGAGATCTTAAAGAGACTCTGATTACACTTCTTTTGAAGCTAATCACAGCAGAAGCTCTTCTTGGTAGCTCACTAGGAAACAAGAAGTTCTGAGTAAGGGCCTCTGAGGACCGTGGGGAAGTGCCTGAAAAGCTCCCACAGCCTGACCAGCACAGTCTGGCCAGGCCTCCCAAAGTGAAGATGCTCTGTGCTAAGCTCTACGTGGCATAATGGCATCAAGTAGAATCTTATAGGAACCCTAAACCCACCCAGACTCTTTCATGCTGAAAGTCGTCCACTTCCCCCGACTTCCCAGGTGCAGGAGGGTGCCCTTCCGCGCCAGAACTGCAGCCTGGGTCCCGGGAGAGTCTCAGATGTGTCGCTGGGGTGATGTGGATGAGTGACCCGTGCGTCCCTCTTCTGTCCACTTAGGAGGCGTGCGAGGCCCTGCTGGACCAGTGCCTGCGCTACGTGCAGTCCTGCAGCCCCCAGAGGACCGCTGGCAGCCTCAGCGTGGGCTTCGCCCCGCTCTGTCCACCCTCTGAAGCCACCGCCTCTGGCCCCAGCCTCGTGATCGATGGAAGAAGTCTGGCCTACGCCCTCCAGAAGAACCTGGAGGACAAATTCCTCTTCCTCGCTAAACAGTGCCGGTCTGTCCTTTGCTGTCGCTCAACCCCCCTGCAGAAGAGCATGGTGGTGAAACTGGTCAGGAGCAAGCTCAAGGCCATGACCCTGGCCATAGGCAAGTATCCAGGCCTGACAGCCTCCTCCTGTGCAGCTGCCTTCTCTTGAAGCATCTTGGATTTCCTGCCCCTTCCATACTATACTCTAGGGTGGGAAAATGCTTTCTTGTTCTTTTTTCTATTTATAAAATCACACTCGGTGCAATAAAATAGGCAGTCTGTTCCAAATATAAAGCTTGGATTTGAAAGCCACAAAATACACTAGCAACAGATACAGCTACATATTATAAAGTTGGTAATTCATTGTCTAATTAAAAAGTTAGAGCTTCTTACTGTCTCCCGGGAGACAGGAGAGTCCTGTCATGAGGCCCTCAGCAGAGCCCTGCCCACTAAGCCTGACCCCAGGCCAACTTAGGGAGAAGGCCCTTTGTAGGTGCTTCTGATGGCCATGAGCTGCCTGGGGTCCAACTTCATCACACTTCGGGACCCAGAGATTCCATGGTGATCAGAATCCCCATCACTTCTTGTCTGCTGAACTTTGTTTCAGGTGTTAGTCACTCAGTTGTGTCCGACTCTTTGTGACCCCATGGACTGTAGCCCACCAGGCTCCTCTGTTCATGGGATTCTCCAGGCAAGAATGCTGGAGTGGATTGCCATTTCCTTCTCCAGGGAATCTTCCCCACCCAGGAATCGAATCTGGGTCTCCTGCATTGGCAGGCTGATTCTTTACCATCTGAGCCACCTGGGAGATGATTTTGTTTCAAGACCAGCATCTAATTTTAAAACATTTCTCCTAACTCTGAATAGTTGCTGAATTTTGCATCATTTCCTTAAGGACTGTGTGTCTGATGGTGGTTTTTCCTTGCAGACTGGGGCCTGGCAAGCCTTCTGGGCTCCTCTCCAGTCTGCACCAGCACCCACCTGTCTCCCTACCCACTCTGATTCAAGTCCAGTGTCCAGGGAGGTTCAGAGATGTGGCAGCCCCACCTGCTGGGGAGAGCTGGGAGAGACTGCAGGTAGCCTAGGAAAAGGGGTGGTCCCCAGGATTCCCCGATATCAAATAGTTTGGTCTTCCTGCATATAGAATGCACACCTAAGTGAGAGCTGGCTCTGAAATAAAGCTTCCTCACCAATCAGTAATAATTACCATATTTTCTACAGGAGGTCTGTGATAGCCCCCCTTTGGTGATATAGGTATTGCCACCCTGTCACCTCATCAGGACAGTTAAGGCTGGTGATGGCCTTAGCATGGTTGTCATGGAGACGGACCTGCACATCCCCAGGGCATGGTAACCGCTGAGGTGTGTGAGTGTGTGTTCACCCACAGCCCCCTGGTTCCGGCTGAGATAAGACAGGCAGCTCTTCCAGGGTGGCCCCTCTTCAGGGAGGCCGTCTCAGGACCACCTTTGCCCTCATGTGCCCAGACAGGCCTTTAGGTCTCTCTGAGCAGGTGTTGGAGGCAGAAGCTGAGGAGTTTTGAGTCCGGGTCTGCACCCTCACCAATAACTTTGCTCCTCTGTGCTCCAGCCTCAGCCATAACATGGGGTCAGCGTCCTCCAGTGGGGCGGGTGTGAGACTCTGAACATGACAGGGAACATTCTCACTGCCTGTTCGGGCCCGGCTCACTCAGCCACCGCATCACTGGTGTGTGGCGCTCACTTAGGAAACTGGGGAAAGAAAAAGGCTAGTTAGAAAGAAAAAACAAAACAGAATCTCAAAAGGGAAAGGAAAAATAAAGACCCATCAACTTTTAGCTCATTTCTTTCTATGAGTTAAGGCATGAATGTGACCTAGACCTGGGCATCCAGCAGTTAATAATCCAGAGAGCATCATTGCCCACACATCTCATTTTGGATGGAACATTCTGGGCAGAGCTACAGAGGTTATTGCTTCACAGAATTTCAGCTGGACAAATACTGACTCATTCTCCAGGTTGGGCCCTGTGCAGTAAAGAACAGAGGGATCACAGAGGAAAGACATCCATCTGAGTCACTCTGACTTTATATACCTATACTTTTTACATGTTTGAAATGGGGGAGGTGTTCTGTGATGTGGGCCCTTCTGCCACCCTGTTCCAAGAACAGTCACTCTCAGTGAATGATAATGAGTTTAACTCTCCGGTTGTCTTCCCCCAAAGACGTTGAGAGCGCTGACCCTGTGCTCCTACACACTTTCTGTCAGCAATTTGACTAAATACATAGGTGGTCTCCTTAATTACATGCTTGGAGAGACCAAGGGTGGGCACAGTAACTAACAAGCTAGCCAGACTTGAGTGTGCAGACAGAGTTCCACAGTTTGCTGGGCACAGTTTAACCTCCTTTGTTCAGTTTAGAGAACCACTCACAGGAGTGTGAATGGAAGTAGCTTTGACTGACATGTGACAAAGCCTAGAGTGGGTCAGGAAGTAACAGGGAAGGCGGTGATCCTATTCTGTTCTAGACCCCTGAGGGGCTGTACTGGTGTGTGAGCCAGTAGCTTGGAACGTGTCCTAAGTGGAAAGGGGCGCTGGCCGCTGCTTTCTCAGATTCTTCCTGGCGTGGCGGCTGGGTCCAAGCCTCCCACCGGTTTGTTCTGACTGCATAACCCGGCTCCCCTGGGGCAGGAGCTGCACTGCCTCTTCCTCAGTCCTCCCTGGGACCCTTCACAGTTCCCAGCTCACACCAGAGTCCCGTGAAGATCCACCAAGCCTGTTTAATCATGTACATCTCAGCTCATGATTCTCCCTGCCTGTGATGTTCTAGGAGACGGAGCCAATGACGTCAGCATGATCCAGGTGGCAGATGTGGGCGTGGGAATCTCAGGCCAGGAGGGCATGCAGGTAAGGACAGGGGCTGTCCTGGGCAACCAAAGGGCTCCCACTGTGAGCCGCGCTGGCCTTGCTGTGAGCTGTCCTGCAGAGCTGAAGGCTTGGACCTTGATATAGCTGGCGCTCGCCTCCTGCTAAACCGGCAGTAGACCAGGTGGCAGGCGGCTCTTCATGTTGGTGAAGCCGTGCAGTGAATGTGCCTGTCAGTCTGTTTCTCTGGAAAGGTGGCATGGAGTGAGGCGAGGTGAGTCATCGCCTTCCTCTGGCTGTCAGTGGGTTGTCTCTGCAAGGCAATTTTTATTGCTGCTGAACATCAGTGATACCATGGACTTTGCTATAGGACTGTTGTGTCTTGGTGTCACTATAAAGATGGAGTAAAGCCATCCTCCCTCATGTGAAAATTAATCTCTGTGTTTTTCATTTGCCACTGTGTTGGTTCTCTGCACATGATCCAGACGATGAATAAATGGGTTCATTATGAATGTGCTTCTTTGTCATGTAGCAGTTCTACATTTGATTAAGTTTGAATCACAGTATTTTTAACTTGGTGGAGACTTTTGGGAACAGTCTATCCAGTTGTCTTCTTTTAAAAATCAAGATGTTGTCCACTCTTTGGTTGTCAGTTGCTCATTGACGTGCTCACCCTGTAACAAGCTCTTGAGCACTCATGTGTCCCATGCTAGTGCAGGGTCATGGATTTTCTCACTTGACACTGAAATCACAGTTTTATGGAAAGTCCTGAGCCAGAAGCACGGTTGTTCCATCTCGGCCTCATCCTCAGTGTATAACTCTCCTCCTGCGCCTCGTCTGACTTGGGTTATGTTACTGTACGTGTTTTCTTCCTCCATAAAACTGAAAATGGAGCCCAGTTTGGTCTCATCCTTGCCCCTCCTCCCAGTGACATCACCTGCTGCTGCTGCTAAGTCGCTTCAGTCGTGTCCGACTCTGTGCGACCCCATAGACGGCAGCCCACCAGGCTCCTCCATCCCTGGGATTCTCCAGGCAAGAACACTGGAGTGGGTTGCCATTTCCTTCTCCAGTTCAAGAAAGTGAAAGTGAAGTCACTCAGTCCTGTCCGACTCTTCGCAACCCCATGGACTGTAGCCTACAAGGCTCCTCCATCCATGGGATTTTCCAGGCAAGAGTACTGAAATGGGGTGCCATTGCCTTCTCCGTGACATCACATGGGGGAGCTCAAAAATGTCTATTGAATGAATGAGAAAAATAGTTAATTCCATCTGATTTTTTCAGCATTGCCTCCTTTGCACTCATTTCTTAGAATGAATATCTACCCAGGGCAGTGCTTGTAAACCATGTGTGCAGAGAAATGCAGCCAGTGAATCCACTTTGTATCAGGGTCTCTAAGATTGAGCATGCCAGTGAGGAAGGGCATGAGCTATGTCCACTGCAGGGCCTCAGGGCAGGAGCCAGAGGATTCAGTGAGCCATGAAGGAGGTGTGGGGATCAGCCAGACTGTAGGGCTCTTACTGAGACTCAGCTTTGAGTGGACATGACTTCTGCATGGAATGTCACTGGATGCTTCCATATTTACTTGAAGCTATACTTCTTTATTGAGGGCGCATTATGTAAAGTGACAGTAAGACTCGACACTTTCTCCTACTGTTCTAAGGGTTCAGGTTCCCCAGGGGAATGTGGCCCTGCTTGCTTGTTAGTCCAGTAAGAAAGGGGACGTTGTGTGGAGCTCCCTGGAAGAGACACTGTGTGGGACGCTGTGGCTGTACGGACCTGAGGAGTCCAGGCTGAGTGTCTGAGGAAAAGTGATGGTAGTTGCAGCTCCCCAGCTCAGCCAGGGTGGAAAAGGTGTCCCAGGCAGGGGAACAGAAAGGACCAAGGAGATTATGTAGCCCTGAGACACCCAGTCTTTGAGGAGTCATCTAGTCAACCATGTTTGTTGAGCACCTCATGGGTCAAGCGCTGACTGGGAACCAGGGCTGCAGGTAATCACAACATCTACCATGCAAGGTCTCATGGAATATTCAGAAAGATCAGAAAGGGAAGGTAGAGAAGATTTTAACTTACACCAGTGGTCATAATTGAGTTGTCTTGAGTGCTGTGAAGGAACAGCATGAGTTTCCCTGCTGAGGATGTGGTGGGAAGCTCTGCCCAGCTGGGAATACTGGGGAGGCCACTGTGATTGGGGGAGCAAGCAGTGTGTTCAGGGTGTGGAGGCGGGAAGCTGGGCCGAAGGGTGGAAGAAAGGCCAGCGGGGCCTGGAAGGAGGGGCATGCCTGCAGTTCTCAAGGTCGAGGCTGCTTCTCAAACACCCCTGGGGCCTCTCCTTCACTCTGACTCAACGTCAACCCTTCATTGTTTAGGACATTGAAGACAGGGACCCTGTGTGATGGTATCTGTCTCCAAGTCTGTGTCTGGCAACTGGAGGGTCTTAATACATGATTTTTGAGAGGATGAATTATGGAATAAATGAAGGAAGAAAAGATGCACGAAACCCTTAAGGCTCCCACATGTTGACAGGAAGAGGGGTAAAGATGTGGTTTGCTTTCAGATCCTTACTTTTGGGTTCAGAAAGCAGACATTCTAAGGCTTCATTCTTTTCTGTCATGTGTCATGTTACTCTGTTTCACAAATGGGACAGTATCATCACTTGCTCTTTTCTAAGTGATATTTAAGGGAAGCCTGTAAAATTTGAAAAGGAGACTTAAATGTTTACGTGGAATAACCTACAAAGATAAGCAAAAATGTATCTTTGACATTTTCTTGGATTTTTCCCCCAAATAATGAAATTCATTCCCAAATAATGATGTATTCCAAGTTATTTTGGACACAGACATTGTCATTAGGATGGCACCGTCTGGCCCAGTTAGTTAATTGTATAGAATACGTTGCTCAGTGAGGTAAAGGAAAGCTTCCTCCCCCGGGCTCTTTCCTGTCTGCAGAGGAAGCCTGCCATCCATCCCACTGTCCTTTCAGGCCATGTTCAGTGCCCTGCAGTGGGCATCCTGAGACTGGGCTGGCTGGCGGGCAGGGCATCCATGGGCCTGGCCATGCTCATCACCCGTGGCTCTTGAGGACACCTCTCAGGACAGCTGTCTGTCTGTCACTGACACATACCTAAGGGGCAGCTTTGGTTCATCTTTGGGTTGGGATCCTAATATGATTTAGATGAATAAAACATCAGAGAGTGGGAAAAAGCAGGGAAACTTCATACATCTCCATATTTTTTTTAGTTTGCCTAAAAAAAAAAGCATGGGAAAGAAAAAGCAAAAACTTTACAAATCCATCAATTACATATATTTGAAATCTTAAATATGTCCTCTAGAGCAGTATCCCTAAACTAGAGTGTGGTTGATACTGGATTTTGGTTGATACTGGATTTTTCTTAAATGCAAGCGTTCATCCTGGAGACAGTGGTAACAGCCAGCTCAGGCTGGATTTCAGCATCCCTGTTGCGCCTTGTGTTTGGGGGGAGTTAAGGCGGACCTCAGGCGCAGTGAAGTAGCACCAATAACTACCACTCTCTCCCTCTCAAGGCAGTGATGGCCAGCGACTTCGCGGTGCCGAAGTTCCGATACCTTGAGAGACTCTTGATTGTTCACGGACATTGGTGCTATTCCCGGCTTGCCAACATGGTGCTGTACTTCTTCTACAAAAACACAGTATGTATTTGATGCCAGTGTCGAGGATTTTTGATGTGAAATCCGTGAGATTCACAGGACTGTTAACTGAACGTGGTCTGCGGGCCATCCCACAGCCTCCCGTTGGTTCCAGCCGCACTTGGCTTCTGTGGCTTTTTCCCAGGCCTGGTCTGCCCTTGCACCCTCAGTCTCAGAAGTCTTAACTCACTTGCTGCTCTGAGGATGGAAACAGGTAGATCCAAGGAGGAAGTCCACTTGCAGCTTTATAATAAGTAGAGTGACCATGGGGCCCAGGGGTTTTCATGAAGTCCTCAGTCAGTGAGTGGTCAAGGCTCCTTTCTGCCCCCACCCAGCTGACTCCAGTTTCCAGGCCCTTTACCACTCTGTCCCTGTCTGTCTCAGGAATGGTCTCCTGAGGCGCCCACAGACAGGATGCTCTGATCGGTGCTCTCTCAAAGCACATGGGCTCATCTGATGAGTGGAAGTGTGGTTGGCAGTCCTGGGTCAGCATGAGGACTCAGCTGGGCTGTGACCCTGATGCTAAGAAGGCTGTTGAGATTGCCCACCGTCTTCGAGAAGCCTTTCCTCATCCCCCTGGCCACCATGAATGTACATAGGCCTATGGCTGCATTGTTGCTTCTGTGTTCATTCATCAACCACAGGCATCATCACGTTTTACCATAGTTTCCTGTTCAGGAAACTTCTGCACTAGACACTGACACTCCTCTACAACTCTGCTACGCTCCACTACACACCTAGCCCGCTGCACTCTCAATAAATACACAATACTTTTGCTTATAAATCTAGGATTACAGAACTAGTCAATGAGGTAGTGAAATGGTAAAAATTTTATTTTGAGCAAAACTGATTTCATAGCAGTTTGTTTATTCAGATACAAATGGACTTTAATATAGCAATTATGACATTGAAGCTTTGGCCCCAGATTTAATGAAGTAGAAATAAATGGCAAAAATCGCGCCCGCCCTGGGCCAGCAGGAAGGGGCTGCCACCCTCTGTGCTGGCAGGTAGACGCCCCTCAGGCCAGCTCATTCTGTACTTGACCTTTCAGTTAGGGCATGCACAGACCTGCTTGGCTCAGGACAGTTCTGTTTCTTCAGGGACTCTGATTCAGGGCCTTGGTCTGTTTCCTGCTGACCCTAACATTTAATTCTTAGTTCCTTCACTACTGTGTTCTTGGCAGACAGCCGTGTGGCAGCAATAGCCTCCAGGATGGACCACATGGCCATCTCAGGACCCTACCCTACTTGTGAGGTATAGACATTCTACTGAGAACTTGCTGGATTGCTGCTTGTCCCTTTTGCCTCTGATAGGAGGCAAGGAGACAAAGTAAGTAAACTCTTGGGGTAGCTGACTCTTCAGAGTAGTCCTGTAGATTTGCCCTGCTGGATCCATAGCTCCAAAGTCAAGAGCATGTCTAATTTTATAGATTAGATCCTGGAAATTAATTCAGATTGGGTTCTGCCTGGGACTCAATCCATGCAGGGCTGTGCCGTGCTGTCCCTGACCTCATCAGATCCCCTTGCTACTGACTGCCTGGCGTTGCCTCCCCAGCACCACCCCCTCCTTGCACACAGTTGCAAACCTAGAGGCTCCCAGCTCCCAAAGGGGTAGGTGGTGCTTTGAGTAAAGATGTGAGTGGGGCTGGGCAGGCTGGAATCCCAGCACTGTTTCTCTCAGTCATTAGCTGTGCAATCTGGAGCAAGTTATTTGCCTCCTTTGGATTTTGTTTTCTTTATCTGAAAACAAAACAGAACACAGGAATTGAACTCTGCTCTCTGTAATTCCTAAGGAAAACTTCTTAGGCTGAGGGGGAGGCATTCCATATTTCGGTTGCAGAAGAGACCCAGAGTGGCCACTGGAATGGACAGTGCCTCCTGTCTGCCACAGCGACTCTGCCCTCGGGGGAGGAGACAGGCAAGGAGAAGGGGCCTCTCTTTATTCTGTGTCAGATGCAAGGCCTCTGTGAACAAGCACTTAATCTACTTGAGAAGTTCAGAAATAATCATTCTGCCTCCCAAAGTGAGAAATTCATTTGTTTTCAGAATAAGTTCTCCTGCCTTCCAATAAGGAGTAGAGAAGGAAAGTTTCCATAGCAACAGTGGTTTGAGGAGAAGGCTTTGGGTACTACATGAAAAAATAATCTCAATTATCTAAGTACTTTTTCTCCTCTTTGACTCCACTTGGTCACTGATGAGTCACTAGGCTACACATGAGGAGGTAGAAGAGCGATAAGCAAGTGTGGGTGTGAAAAAGGGAAGGAAGTTAGTGAAGAAGCCACGTTTGTCAGTTTTCAGGGCGGAGGGGAAGAGTTGCATTAGGGCATAGACTGAAGCGAGGTTTGGAAGATCTGGGTCATTAGAGGTGATATCAGTGTAGACTGTGTCCTTTTTTCCTGATCATTGGAACAAGCCATTTTTAGGTCAGGAAACCTCTCTGAGCTCTAGTTCACAGAGGTTAAGTGACTGCCTCAAGGTCAGAGATATGCATAGCAGCAGCTCCAGAACCCACACCCAGGCCACTGTCTGCGGTGCCCAGCAGAGAATGTTCTTCCTCCGTGGCTCCTCCAGGCCAAGAGCCCCGAGTGGTTGAACAAGATGGGTTTGTTACTCATGCAATGACCACTGTCCAGTCATTTGACACCTTGGACCTTAGTTTCCTTTCCTCTAAATGGGGTGAGCACGCTGGCCCTGCTTGAGCCACAGACGAAGGAAATAGCTGTTCTTTGACAGTACCAACCACAGATGACGTTGATGAGCATCTCAGCATGTAGGGAGCTCTTGTGAGTGCTTCATTAATTCTCACCACAGCCCACAGCTGAGTATGGCTGGTGTGCCCATGTCATGGACAAGGTCACTGAGGCAGAGAGTGGCTAAATGATCTGTGCCAGCTTGCATAGCTAGCAAGTGTCAGAATGCCTGGCAGTCGCTAAGCTGCCAGTCCCCACCCCCACCCCCCACCTCCATATAGCATCAGGATGTTCAGTGACCAAGTAATAGTGGGAAGAGGCTCACCCAGGTCCTCACGCTGGGCATGGGAGGAGGTTCCTCCACCTCTCTGGACCTCGCCTTCCTGTTTGGGATAGCCACAGGGACCAGCAGGAATGCCTGTAGCTCACCCCGACAGCAGAGTGCCTGGCAGAGCCGGGGGCTCAGTCAGAGTCGCGATCACCACCATGCTTGTGTGTGCGTCCTCCCCACCACCGGAGTCAGTAACTGTACACTGTTCCTCATCACAGAGGAAGGCGGCATCCAGGGTATGGCCCAGATAGGTTTGGTGTAGTGTCCCAGAGAGGGGCACAAGGAAGGAAGCCTGGCGGTGGGTGGTGCACCCGGCTGGCCCTCTTGACCTGAGCACCCTAGACCCCGCCAGAGCTTTATTTTGTTTTCCTATGATCTGTGGTCCTTTGACCACAGGACTGCATCCCTCCGAGGGCTGTTGGTGGGAATCCCCAGCTGCTGTTGCTGCCCTTCCGATGCTGGAGGGATGCAGGAGGGGAGGGAGAGACAGGGCACCAAGGTGAGAGCCGTCTCTGGAGACAATCTCAGCTCACAGATTCAGTCTTTCCAGCCAGACTGCGAGCCTCTCGGCCAGAGCCCCTCCTCTGGGACAGGAGTTCGCAGGCAGCTCTCTGGCCCCTGGGACGGGAGTCACGGGCGTCCGCCGGGCGGTTCTCGGCCGCCTGGGACGGGCGTCTGCGGGGCGGCTCTCTGGCCCCCTGGGACGGGCGTCTGCGGGGCGGCTCTCTGGCCCCCTGGGACGGGCGTCTGCAGGCGGCTCTCGGCCGCCTGGGACCTGAGCCCGCGGGGCAGCTGAGAACCGCCGTCCCACCCTTCCTTTGACCGCAGATGTTCGTCGGCCTCCTGTTCTGGTTCCAGTTCTACTGCGGCTTCTCTGCGTCCGCCATGATTGACCAGTGGTACCTGATCTTCTTTAACCTGCTCTTCTCGTCGCTCCCCCAGCTCGTGACTGGGGTGCTGGACAAGGACGTGCCGGCCGACGTGCTGCTGGCCGAGCCGCAGCTCTACCGCAGCGGCCAGAACATGGAGGTGCGCCCCGCCCCGCGGCACCCTGCAGCGAGGTGCCCGCGCCTCTTTGCGCGGACACCTTGGGCAGGCAGAGCAGGGCAGATGCCGGACGAGGTCACTCAGATGCGGAATCCAGTGCTTAAAATGATACGAATGCAGTCATTTACAAAACACGGGTTTTGAAAACAAACTTTTGTTACCAAAGGAGAAATATGGCGTGGAGAGGGGTAAATTGGGAGCTCGGGACCTTAACATACACACACTACTGTGTATAAAACATCACTAGGAAGAGCCTACTGTGTAGCACAGGGAATTCTACTCGGTATTCTGTAATAACCTATGGCAGTGAAGAATCTGAAGAAGAATATAAAACAGAATTACTTTGCTGTACTCCTGAAACTAACACAACATTGTACAACATTGTACACTATACAACTATACTCCAGTAAAATTTTAAAAATAAAATCTTCTAAAAAAAATGGACACCGAAACAGTTAAAATTCTAGAATCTGACCAGTGGGAGTAAAACAATGAATTCTGTCTACTTGACTACAATGCATTTAAGTAGAAAGAGTTGAATGGTTGTGATGGTATCAGAGGTGTATATATGGTCCCAAACTCATCAAAATGTTTACATTAAAAGTGTGTGTAGTTTCTGTATATCAGTTTACCTAAAGCTTAAAAAAAGAGAGAAAAGATTTTTTTAAAACTATGTGTGGGTGTATGCTAAGTTGCTACAGTCCTGTCTGACTCTTTGCAACATTATGGACTATAACCTGCCAGGCTCTATGGGATTCTGTAGCTGGGATTCTCCAGGCAAAATACTGGAGTGGGTTGCCATGCTCTGTTCCAGGGGCTCTTCCCTCACCCAGGGATCGAACCCACACCTCTGTGTCTCCTGCACTAGCAGGTGGGTTCTTTACCACTAGAGCCACATGGGAAGCTCTTTTAAAAGTATACCAAGATGAAAATTGTCTTTCCACTAAAAGTTTCCAGGAGCCCAAGGAAAGCCTATTTGGAATCCAAGTCAAGGACATGTGGGATAGCTGTAGGCAGATCAGGGATTTTTCTAAAACATCTCCAAAAGAAATGTGATTTTCTTCGAATAGGGATTAATGAGAAGATAAATCCATAGGGAAACTCTGGAAAAACCAAGTGAACACAAACCGATAATGTAAATAGACATTTACATTAATACACTGCGTAGATTGGCATGCTGACTCCCAGCTGTCCCTGCTGGCCAGTAAAGAAAGCCACGTCAGTGCTTCTCTTGGGCTGATTGGAATTATACATGTACCCAGGGAATAGAGCCCAGCATCTCCCACAGTGGTCTCTAGATAATTCAGAACTGATTTACTGAAGCACTGACTTCCCACCGGGCTTCCCAGGTGGTGCAGTGGTAAAGAATCCACATGCCAATGCAGGAAACACAGGAGATAAGGGTTCAATCCCTGGGTGGGAAAGATCCCCTAGAATAGGAACTGGAAATCCTCTCCAGTATTCTTGCCTGGAAAATTCCCTGGACAGAGGAGCCTGGCAGTCTGCAGTTCGTGGGATGGCAAAGAGTCAGACACAGCTGAACGACTGACTTCGCGTGGGCAGCCTGGGACGCAGGCTACTGAGGGTCCAGTAAATGAGGGGCTCTGCTCGTCACCTGGGGGCGCTCCTGTACTCAGCCAGGTCTCACCTCCTGGGTGAGTTTGTTCTGGGGACTAACAGGAAGGGGCTGGTTTTCCTCAGTGCTTGGTAATCGCTCATCTTGTCTGCTCGAGTGTTCTGTGGGCCAGTACTCGCTCTTGCAGCTCAGAACTCAGGGTCAGATACAGACATGGGCACCCAAGGAAGACTTGACTAGTCCATTTCATAGTTATTTTTGCCTTTTATATGCAGCTAATTGATTTTAACATTAGGAGACATCCGTGATTTAATGTTAAAATAACTCAGTTTTAAGAAACATTCTAGGGGTCCATCAACAGAGGGAAGCAAAGCCCTTTACAAAGTAGAAGGACTCAGGTTGGAGCGGCTGCCAGAATTTCATGCTCTAGTCCCTGGCTAGGGAAACTCCTCATGGGATTTTAGAATGCATTTCCTCTTTTTCCTGTTGTAATGGACCTTGCAGACCCAGATGCTGTCAGTGACCAACTCAGCCTCAAGGGCCCTTGCAGAGCCTTTCCATAGTGTTTTTCCACCATCCCCCAGCCCCTGGGACCTCCCTCTCCAAGGCCTGAGTTAGCAAGTGTCCCTGGGGTGCTTGGCTTGTGCCTTCGCGGCCCCCGGGGGTGACTGGAAAACCGTGTGAAGAGATGAGGCCATCCCTGTAATGCCTGTGCTTGTTCTTGTGTCTCAGGAATACCGGCCTCGCACGTTCTGGCTGAACATGGCCGATGCTGCCTTCCAGAGCCTCGTGTGCTTTTTCATTCCCTACCTGGTAAGTTGGCCCCTGGCCAGGCCTTTCCCGCCAGTTTCATCCGGTGACACGCAGACAGAGGACCCCACTGTCTTTCAGGCCTACTACGACTCCGACACAGACATCTTCACCTGGGGCACCCCCATCACTGCCATCGCCCTGTTCACCTTCCTCCTGCACCTGGGCATTGAGACCAAGACCTGGGTGAGAACCATGGGACTGACCCAGAAGGGGGCTGGTCTGTGAGCCCTCACTGATGTCCCCAGTCTGTGAGCTTGAGCAGGGTTTTGCGAAGCCAGCCTCTCTGTGCTGAGAACACACTGGATCCCCGGGCCAACCACATGGACCCGAGCCTGGGTGGGTCAGCTCCAGCCCACGCGCGCGCCTGTCCTGGGCAGTGCTGGGCTCCTGCCCGCAGAGCCCCTCCACCCCCCTTCCCCTGGCCCTTGACGTCCATCGCCCAGCCTGTGTTCACTCCGACCCACCCTGTTCCCACTCTGAGAACACTGCGCCTGCTCTGGGAGGACCGGTGCATTTTTGTTGAAACAGAGCCCTGTTGTGCTCTTTATCCCTCAGACCTGGCTCAACTGGACGGCTTGTGGCTTCAGTGTGGTGTTATTTTTCACCGTGGCTTTGATTTACAACGCTTCCTGCGCGACGTGCTACCCTCCCTCCAACCCCTACTGGACCATGCAGGCGTTGATGGGCGACCCCGTGTTTTACTGCATTTGTCTGCTCGCGCCCGTGGCTGCTCTGCTGCCCAGGTAGGGGTGCAGGACAGCGGCCTTCAGGTCCCACGTGAGCGCTGAAAGCTCTGTCTGTGCTGTGCTCCTGGACCATTCGAATCCCAGAGCTCAAAGGCTTCGCGGCAGCAGTAGCTGACTGTGTTCTGTATGTTCTTTCCAGGTTGTTTTTCAAAGCCCTGCAGGGGACCCTTTTCCCTACCCCGCTGCAGCTGGGACGCCAGTTAGCCAAGCAGTCCCCCGGGAAATTCAGGGCTCCCGGAGAGACCTCTGCTCAGGGGCACATCCCAGGAGAAGCAAGGACGGAGCCACCGGGACAGAGGAGCATCAGCGCCGCGCGGTCCGTCTCCCAGGACTGCAGCTCACGGGTGTCCCGGGGCACGCGGCAGCCGGCCTGCTCCCCCGAGGCTGGCGGGGAGCCCAGCGCGGTGGACGTGGGCGTGCTGCGGAGGGAGGGCACCCTGCCAGACGGGCTGGGCAGACAGCCCTCCCGGTCCTCCTCACCGGGGCCGGTGGCCATGGAGGGCTATCCGGGAGGCTCCAGGATGAAACCTGTGAGCTCCAGCCGGCCAGCCCCCTTGCCGTCCGTCTTCAGCGTGCCCGGCCTCAGCTCCCTCAACTGGATGTCCTCGCTGTCCCTGGTCGGCGGGCTAGGCAGTGTCCTACAGTTCTCCCGGAGCGGTCTGCACATGGACAAGCGCGACGGCGACTTCCTGCCCGGCTCCGCGCCGCCGGACCGGGACCTGTGTGGCTTGAGCGGGCAGACCACAGACTGCTTCTAGGACCCCCTTCCAAGAAGCGCGGCTGGCAGTGCAGAGTGAAAACCTTGAAATGCCCCCCCCTTTTTTTTTGAAAGATGTTAATATTATTTATGTTTATTATTTGCACAGTTCTAGTGAGGTATATTTTATATATTTCCGAGGCTGACACAGGAAATGAAAGGTACCGAAAAAAGAAAGTTTATTTTTTAAAAATTTTAAGTAGAGTATATTGAAAAGAAAAATAAGAGCTTTATCTTATATAAAAGTTTAAAGAAGAGTGACACTTGAAAAGGTGTGCTTAGATTTATTTTTTCATCTCATTTTATTAAAGAAAATGCAGTCTGTTTGGTTTGCTTCAGTATGTGTGACCTTTGCTTTCCCTGAGGGTAAGCACAGGGAACCCCCGGCAAGTGTGGATGGGGTCAGGGGAGGTGATGGGCACACCCGTGGCTTTGGCGGAGATCCTCACTGTCTGTCTGTCAGTCCCACCACTAGGGGGGTTGGGTCTCTGCTTCACTAGGAAAGGGAAATTGAGAACTCTGGGAAAGCAGACACACACAAAATTCATTCCAACGTTCATTTCTATGCAGGCATTTGGTAAAGATCACCTGTACGTATTATAATTCCTATGTAGGTTCTTGCCTGTTAAAATCATAACAAGCAATAAACAGCCTTCACTTTGCAAAGAGATCGTGTCCGGTTGACACTGTTGTGTGATGTTATTAATATGTTACCTAATGTTACTAAAGACCTGTTCATGTGCCCAATACGCAGGCAGGTCAAACAAACCGAAATGTTGGAGTTCGGAGCAGAGAAATGTTTACTGCAGGACCAAGCAAAGAGAATGGGTGGCTTGTGCTCACAAAATACCATGAACACCCCTAAGGATTTCCACAAAATGTTTTTAAAGGCCACATGAGGAAGGGGCATCCCAGGGTCTGTGATCAGCTGTGATAATTCCCTGATTGGTTGATGGTGATCAGTCCTTAGGTGCCAGAAAGTCTGGAGGCTCATGGTCATCAAGCAGTTCATTTCTTCCATGTGGTGGTGGTTCCAACATCTGGAAAACTCAGGAAGTATGCATCAGATACTATTATCTAGGTACCTCAAAGAGCAGCTACAGCAGAGGATATGGGGAGGGGTCCATCCCAGGAAGACCCCATAGGGTCCTGCTCTTTGCTGCACTAACAGAACATGTTCTGAGTACGCTGGGACACTTCTTCATGGCAGGTTCTTTTAGATTCCATGAAGGAAACAGCTGGGTGACATGCAACACTGGGACGGTGACCCAGGCCGTACCTGCACCAGGCGTCCCCACCTACAAGACACTTCCTGCCGAGAGGCTGGGCTTTTTCCCTTTTTGTCTTAGGAGTCACTACTGCCCTCTCTCTAAACAGAGAAAGAGGGAAGGAAGAGATGATAAGAATTCGAGGCAGCTATGTAGTATTTCCTCTTCAGAACCCTCTCTTTGGCTCTGCCAGCCACTGTGAGTTGCCTGCTTGCTCACCCTGGGGGCGTGAAGTAAGCAGGATGTGCTTCTGCTCAGGGCCCTGTGGAGCTGTGCAGTGTGCGGAGGTTGGAGGATCTCAGGACTATGGAGTTTCTGAGCATAGCATGCCAGGTAGAATGGCATTACCCAGTGTATGTGGCTCATTGCACGTGGCAGAAAACATGCCTTATCTGGTCAGATGGAAAGGAAGACAGGGCTCATCTGCAAAGCCAGAGAGGTGGGCCCCGAGGCAACCGAACACGCAGCTCAGACCTCGGGTTTCCCCTTCCTTCCGGTGCTCAGCTCTCTGAGGTCAGCTCGATCCCAAGGTTGATTCTGTTCCTGGTGATGACATGGCTAGAACCATCCCAGGACAAGTGCTCGCATCGTGCTCCAGAGGGGAGAGGGCGTCACTCTCCACATACTGAGCAGACGCAGTTTTCTGGACCTTTCCCGGGTTGCAGGACAGCCTTAAGCCAGTTCCTGGCAAACTGTGGGGAATGTCCTGATGGGCTCCATGCTGGAGCTAGGAGAGAGGTCAACTTCCCTCCAACTACCAGGGCTGCATATGTGGATACTCAGTAATATCTGAGTCTGTTAGAGGGATAAGAGAGGAGAGGAAGAGGAGGGATTTCAGCAGCCATCAATGCCCAGGACTGAAGGTAATCCCATCTCACCCATCCCCACCCCCATGCCTGAGGTTACTTCATCTGTTTTTGGAGCAACACATATGAAAAGAATTTCCTTGGGAAGATGGGCAACTCTACTGTTGCCTGAATTAAGGATTGTTAGTACAAAGTACAAGAAGAACTAGACACTGTCTGAGTATCTGAGAGTTCAAACATCTCAGCTTCCAGACTTTCCTGTCTTCACAGTTGCCTCCTTTCCAAAGACATCTTACCGTGACTTCTCTGGTGGCACAGTGGATAAGAATCCATCTGTGATGCAGGGGACACGGGTTTGATCCCTAGTCTGAGAAGATGCCACAAGCCACAGAGCAACTGAACGCATGCACCACAACTGCCTGAAGCCTGTGTGCCCAGAGCCTGTGCTTCACCACAACAGAAGGCAGTGCAGTGAAAAGCCAGCACACCGAAATGAAGAAGAACCCCTGCTGCAACTAGAGGAAGCCCCCACAAAGCAGCAAAGACCCAGCACAGCCAAAAATAAAGCCGTTTTACCTCCATAGATACTTCCTCCTGGGAAATGGAATGATCCAGAAAGACAGTTTGTGACTATGTCTATCAAGGCCATTTCAGAGAAAAAAGCATCATAAAGGGCATTGACTGTTAGCTGCCCAAAGGATGAGGAATGTTGCTAGAAGCCTACAATAATACATTGCAAACAGCTAAGTTTGCTCTCAAATAATCATCCTAGAGATGAACTCCATGATTATCTCAAAAGAGCCCTGGCAGGACTTCGCTGGTGGTCCAGTGGCTACGAACATGCCTATTAACGCAGGAGACATGGGTTCCATCCATGGTCGGGGGAGGTCCCACATGCTGCAGAGCAACTAAGCCCATGCATCACAATTATGGGGCCTGTGCTCTAGAGCCCTTGTGCCACCACTATGGAGCCCATGTGCTGGAACTACCAAAGCCTGTGTGCCTCGAACCTGTGATCTGCAGAAAGAGAAGCCACTACAGTGAGAAGCCTGTGCGCTCAACGAAGAGTCTCCCCTGCTTGTCGCACCTGGAGAAAGCCCACCGGCAGCGGTGAAGACCCAGTGCAGCCAGAAGTAAATAAATAAAAGAGTCCTAGGAAATATACGTCACATCACCCAATCCTAATCACACATCCAAAATAAGGAGGCAGCCTCTGCTCTTGGTGACAAAATGGCTGGACTAAGTATTTGACATTGTCCTGTCTGATTCTGTGACCCCTTGAACTGAGCCCGCCAGGCTCCTCCGTCCATGGGGATTCTCCAGGCAAGAATACTGGAGTTGCCATGCTCTCCTCTAGGGGATCCTCCCAACCCAGGGATCAAACCAAGGTGTTCTGCACTGCAGGCAGATTCTTTACTGTCTGGCCAAACCAATTTTAAGTTCTTGGAAGTCAGATCTTATGTCATTCTCACCTTACACCCTTGACACTAGCACAGAACCTAATTCTTAGAACACACTCAAGAAATATTTGATGACTCCAAGTACTAATGTTTATACTAAAACACTAAAGGCCTTAGAAGGTTAGAAACAGATAAAGGAAAGTTGAAAGAAACAGAGATAAAGACAAAGCAACAGAGAGAAAGGAAAGCTCCTATTAGAAACAGATAAAGGAAAGTGTCTTGTTATAATCCAGTATTAGTTAATATTTCCTGGAATTTTGAGGTAATGCAATAAGATATGAACTTTTAAAAAGAATGAATATTGGAAATAGAGGCCAAATTATCACTCCTTACACATATTGAAACTGTGCACCTCAGATGCAACTTGAACCCACCAAAACCAGGATCCCAGCCAAAACCGAGACTGGGTCTTCAACCCACTGTCTTTTTGTTGAAATCACACACCTGGTCTCAGGACTTACTGAAGCTCAGATTCTTTAATGTCTCATTGCAGAAAGAATTCAGTGAAACACAAAGTGATAGGCAAGAAGAGGATTTGTTTGAAGAGATACACATTCCATCTCAAAAGGTGAAAATGACCTTGGGAGAAATAAACTTCCCAGACAGAGAGTGGGCCATCTCAGAAGAAAAAGACCCCGAAACATGGAGTGATTGATTTTTATGGGCTGGTTAATTCCATAGGCTGAGTTGGAGGATTATTCCAACTATCTGGGGGAAGAGGCAGGAATTTCCAGGAGTTGGGCTACTGCACACTTTTCGACCTTTTATGATCAGCCTGGAAACTGGCATGGTGCTGGTGAGTGTGTCATTTAGCTGATGTGTTACAGTGAGCGTATAGTGAGGCTCAGGGTCTACTGGATGTTGAATCTTCCACCATCTTGGACCTAGTTAGTTCTAACTAGTTAATTTCCTCAATGTCATTCTTTTAAAGGTTGTACCCTGCCCCCTTCCCTCGTCTTTCATTCCCCCCTCAGAAATTTTACTCCCATATTCTTATGGGAAGTAGAGGGTTAACAGTCTATCTTCTGTAACTACTTCAAGTCTGACTAGTACATCAATGCCACTGGTCAGGGAGTAAAAATCTCTGGATGCCTGATCTAGGGGTCTCCGGGCAAAATAGCTACTAGTTTTAAGTCTATGCGGGCTGGAATCCTTTCATAGCCATCATCTTGATATGCAACTGTTAGCACTGTTTCCTTAGCCTTCTTATGAATCTTCTTGATGATGAAGCACTTTTTGTAACAGCATCAGAGTACAAAAATAGCTATCTATAAACCACAAAAGACTTAAAAGATAGGGTTAAGTATCTGATTACAGTATAATCTATAAAAGAAACTTGGTTGCAATAACCAGAATTATAATTACATTTAAATTAACACACCCAGTAATCCTAGTTAAATGTATTTCTTTGAGATACCTTAGGAGCTCTCTAAATCATCCCAAAGTTAGCTGAAAATCAAAAGAACTTTAATTAAAATTTGATATTTGGAAAGTTTGTCAAAAAAGTTTTCAAAAACTTGGTTAAATAAGATCATAAGTCACTATGAGAAAATATTTATTCTTTAACCAAAGTTAGAAGAGCTCTCAAAAGCAAATACAGACCACTTAAAGAAGTTAACATAGTGTCTTATCAAAAATAGCATTTTAAGAGAACTTTAAAGAAACCAAATCCAGTCTTGCCCCAGCCCTGTCCCAACAAAATTCATCTGCCCATCTAAATTTAATCCAATCTTAGAAAATCCAAATCATGCACAATTCTTTTTTCCATATTTCTTTTATTCCTCACACCTTCTTTTATTGAAAACATACATTTTGCTATCCTTAAATGCTTATTTCACATGAAGTTACTTTTCTGGATGACAAATTTGCAATAGGAATAACAAATTTGACCTTCAGTAAACCTAGATATAGCAGAAGTATTACACTTAACATTATTGATGTTCAGTTGCTCAATCGTGTCTGACTCTTTGCGACACTATGGACACATGCCAGGCTCCCCTGTCCTTCACCGTCTCCCAGTGCTCGCTCAAACTCATGTCCATTGAGTCAGTGATGCCATCCAACAGTATTATCCTCTGTTGTCCCCTCTCCTCCTGCCTTCAATCTTGCCCAGCATCAGGGTCTTTTCCAAGAAGTCAGTTCTTCACATCAGGTGGCCAAAGTATTGGAGCTTCAGCTTCAGCATCAGTCCTTCCAATGAATATTTAGGACTGATTTCCTTTAGGATTGACTGGTTGGATCTCCTTGCAGTCCGAGGGATTCTCAAGAGTCTTCTCCAACACCACAGCTCAAAAGCATCAATTCTTTGGTGTTCAGCCTTCTTTATGGTCCAACTCTAACATACATACAAGACTACTGGAAAAACCATAGCTTTGACTATACAGACCTTTGTCAGCAAAGTAATGTCTCTGCTTTTTTATACACTGTCTAGATTTGTCATAGCTTTTCTTCCAAGGAGCAAGCGTCTTAATTTCGTGGCTGCAGTGACCATCTGCAGTGATTTTGGAGCCCAAGCAAATCAAGTCTGTCACTTGTTTCCATTGTTTCCCCATCTATTTGCCATGAAGTGATGGCACTAGTCTACGCTAAAGCCTTTGACTGTGTGGATCACAATGAACTGTGGAAAATTCTTAAAGAGATGGGAATACCAGACCACCTTATCTGCCTCCTGAGAAACCTGTATGCAGGTCAAGAAGCAACAGTTAGAACTGGACATGGAACAATGGACTGCACACTTAACATTGATATTATGTAAAAATGTTAAACCACCAATCTTAAGCTGGCTTTAATATTAATATCAGTTCAGTATTGAGTATTTCCCAGATCTCATGAACCTGAAATTCATTTTGGCTGGTTTTCTTTATATTTATGAGTATTTATGTAAAATAAGCATTTAACTTTAAACCCAATTAAATAGAGCTGTTTTATCAATTTAGGCAATACCATACATCTATAATGCATATGTAGATAACAAATAAGGACCTCATTATCTTCCCTATCGCTCAGTTGGTAAAGAATCTGTCTGCAACGCAGGAGACCTGGATACAATTCCTGAGTTGGGAACATCCCCTGGAAAAGGAAATGGCAACCCACTCCAGTATTCTTGCCTGGAGAATCCCATGGACAGAGTAGCCTAGCAGGCTACAGTCCATGGGGTCACAAGAGTCGGACACAACTTAGTGACTAAACCAAACCAAACCAAACCAAAGACCTCATTACTCCCATCTCAAAATTTCAGCCTTGAGTCATGTACAAAAATGTAAAACCCATCAGTTACAAAAGAGATTGCATTAAAAAAAATTTTAAAAGAGATTGCATTCAAATTGGGGAGATGGAACAAATCAAGGTCACCTGTCTAAGATGACTAAACTCTTTTTATCAATGTTTACAGAAAAGATACTTGGGATTTCTATTTATCCTTGACAAGATAATTTCTAAATTACTTTACTCTCCTTTTCAAAATTTGTATTTTAAAATATGGTGGAGATAACTTTTCCTGTAGAGGACCAGGTAGAACATTTGTGTCTCAAATACACAGGCAAGTCCTCCTAAAATGACTTTTGTACACTTACATCCAGAAAAATAAAATTTTTCTTTTTTTTCCCCGCCTCAAACAATTAGGTTACCAACTCAGCAATACTGACACATTCATTAATTTATATCATAATGTTTTATAGTTTCCCCTTTAAATTTTTATCAGGCTCGAAATATCAGCTATGGTTAATTTAGTTACATTAAGCACTTTCCATTTTGGTAATCTATTAACAAACATTTTTGAGCATCTTACCTGCTTTAAGAAATATCTGCTTTACATGTAAATACTCTATAGCCCTTTTAAATTTAATAAACACCCCCTGGATATCTCTGGCCAGGCCCGGAACCTTGATATTCCATACTTTAGAGTCTACTAAAGCTTTCATTTTAGCTTCAGATTTAATCTGTTGCTTTCCACTTTCTGTTAGAGTCATTTGGTGGTGAGAGTGTTTTCCTTGCCCTTTAAGAAGCAGAGTGGCCCCTAACTTAGTTAATAAATCTCTTCCCATTAAAGGGGTGGGACAATCAGACACAAAGACAAAAGAACATAAAAACAGCTAGCCTATTACTGAAAACTGAATAAACTAATTGAAACAAATCCTCAATGCTGGAGTATATGGCCCAGAGGGGGTATTGGTCAGGATTGATGTGGCCTGACCCATTTCAGACCCAAGGCTGAGATAATGTCTTTTTACATGCTATCCAACAGTTATTCTTATGTCAAAGTCCACCGTGCAATTAGGTCAAAAGTTGCACTTAGAATTTTAGATGATATCCCTTCCAAGGTAATCTCTTAACCAGATGTTACTGTCTGAAAAATTGCCACTAAGGAATGATGCAGAAGGTGTTCTCTGTGGTGTCACCAATGAGCAGGAGCTGGCCTAGCTGCAAATTCAGGAATAAAGGGTCAGCACTCGTCAATAAAAAGTATATCTTGGCAACCATACAGGTCTTCTAGGCTTAAGAAAAGAGAGAAGAAACTGAAACAGGAATAAATATAGAATATAAGAGGGAAAAACCTCAGAGTCAAGGAGAAGAGTATAGATTCTCAAATCCTGTCCTGGATCTGCTGTGGGATGTACTCAAGCACAGCCATTCCATACATCTTTCTACAGCAAGCCTTGCCAATTGCCATCCTTCCTCTGTTCTGTATCTAGGCTTCCAGTCAGAGGCCAAAGCATTTGGAGTTGACCAGTGCATCAAAAATGGGCAAACCCTGGTGGAGCACCCTCCACAGTACACCTGGTTCATGGTGTCCCATTAGCCTTTCTAGGACCAAGACCTAACTCTCAACATTTCCTTACCTTATCACTGTCCCTTCGTGGTTGCCAGCTGAAACCATGCACCTCAAATGGAGCTTGAACCCATGCATTGGGACTCAAATTTGGCCATGACTCAGACTGGGACTTGAATCCACTATCTTTTCATTGAAAACACACACCTAATCTAAGGACTTATTGAAGTTCAGGTTCTTTATGTCTCTTGGCACAAAGAATTCAGTGAGACACGGAGTGATAGGTAAGAAGTGGATTTATTTAGAAAGAAACACATTCCATACACAGAATGCAGCTTGTATCAAAGAGGAGAGTGCCCCTGGAAGAAACACACTCCCCAGGCAGAGTGTGGGCCATCTCAGAAGGCAAGAGCCCCCAAATATGGTTTGGTTAGTATTTATGGGCTGGGTAATCTCATAGGCTAACGCGTGGGAAGATTATTCCAACTAGTTCAAAAAGGGGCAGGGACTTCCAGGAATTGGGCCACTGCTCACTTTTTTATCTTTTATGCTCAGCCTCGGCACTATCCGGGCACCTGTGGGTGTGTCCTTAGCTTATGCTAACATATTACAGTGAATGTATAACGAGGCTTAGGGTCTCACTTCAGTTCAGTTCAGTCGCTCAGTCGTGTCCGACTCTTTGCGACCCCATGGATTGCAGCACGCCAGGCCTCCCTGTCCATCACCAACTCCCAGAGTCTACCCAAAGCCATGCTCATCGAGTCGGTGATGTCATCCAGCCATCTCATCCTCTGTTGTCCCCTTCTCCTCCTGCCCCCAATCCCTCCCAGCATCAGGGTCTTTTCAAATGAGTTAACTCTTCGCATGAGGTGGCCAAAGTACTGGAGTTTCTAAGGGACTAGATGTTGTAGACAGATAGCCTGATGAATTATGGACGGAGGTTCGTGACGTACAGGAGACAGGGATCAAGACCATCCCCATGGAAAAGAAATGCAAAAAGGCAAAACGGTTGTCTGAGGAGGCCTTACAAATAGCTGTGATAAAAGGAGAAGCAAGAAGCAAAGGAGAAAAGGAAAGATATTCCCATTTGAATGCAGATTTCCAAAGAATAGCCAGGAGAGATAAGAAAGCCTTCCTCAGCGATCAGTGCAAAGAAATAGAGGAAAACAACAGAATGGGAAAGAATAGAGATCTCTTCAAGAAAATTAGAGATACCAAGGGAACAGTTCACACAAAGATGGATTTGATAAAGGACAGAAATGGCTTAGGGTCTACTGGAAGTTATATCTTTTCCCCTGTGGGATCTAGTTCATTCTAACCAGTTTTTATCAAGACCTATGGCTACGTCTATAGGCATATTGTCTATGGCAATCCCAAAGAATGCTCAAGTTCAGTTCAGTTCAGTTGCTCAGTCGTGTCCGACTCTTTGCAACCCCATAAATCGCAGCATGCCAGGCCTCCTTGTCCATCACCAACTCCTGAAGTCTACTCAAACTCATACGAATCGAGTCGGTGATGCCATCCAACCATCTTGTCCTCTATCACCCCCTTCTCTTCCTGCCTTCAATCTTTCCCAGCATCAGGGTCTTTTCCCATGAGTCAGTTCTTTGTATCACCTTGAGGGGGAAAAAAAAAAAAAAAAACCTCACTTTTCTATAGAACATAATGGGGGAAAGGAAAAGTTCTCACTGACCAATAAAATACTAACACTGACAAAAATTTAAATGTCTAAAAATATTCCCGGTAAGTATAAAGACAATCTACTAGAGCTTAGAAAATAAGTAGAGCTTAGGAAGACATTAATCAAAGTCTTAACTATGAAAATTTGCCTCATTTCTCGGTTAGAAAACCAAGGATAAAAAATTATTGCATTTCAAACACAATTCATACAGCCTTTTAAAATGTTTAGTTTTTTGTTGTTGTTGTTCTTTTCCTTGTTTAGGTTTTTGAAACTAATGTGAGAAATACACTCACCAACCCCAAACCAAGGGATGGACTCGGAGACACGAAGCACAATGAAAGCAAGACTTTAATGACAGCCTTTTCAAGATTGGGTGTCTGGCAGGCACAACCTAGGCACACCCAGGTTGGGTACAGCAAGTCATTTATTCCCTAACATGCAGGTCCCTCCGCTCAGTTCTTCATTGGCTGAGTACTGTGCAGTGTACAATCTTTCTGGACAATGCCTAAGTTTCATTATTTCCTTATAAGATATCCTTTTTTCTCCCTTCCCAGCTTACACCTACATTTTTCAACAAAGACTTTCTTGCTGGTTTATTCCTTGCCTCAATATCCTGTTTGTTTAGGGACCCTCCATGTGCATGAACTGCGTCACATCTACAAGTTGTTAGGTAAGTTTAGAGCCTAATGACTTTAGGGCACAGGTAATGGGTGGAGTCCTATCTCTTTAGGATCTAGTATAATCTCCCTCCCCCAACCTCAACTATCTAAGGAATCCAGGCCTCAATTGTATCTAAAGAGTCCAGGCCTCAAATTTATCTATAGAGTCCAGGCCTCAACTTTATCTATAGAGTCCAGGCTTCAACTTTATCTAAAGAATCCAGGTCTCAACTGTATCTAAAAAGTCCAGGCCTCAACTTTATCTATAGAGTTCAGGCCTCAACTTTATCTATAGAGTCCAGGCTTCAACTTTGTCTATAGAGTCCAGGCTTCAACTTTGTCTAGAAAATGGACCACTTCATGTTTCTATTTCTTACAATTAATTGAATGGATCTAGAGTTTTTCAGGGAAAAATATCAAAGAATATTCTACAAAATAAAAGTAATGGAGGGAACAAATAGTAAAATATAAAATGCTGATACTTAAAATAGTGTAAAAGTAATTCAGAAAAATGTACATCAACAGAACTGACTAGAAATGACAGAAATGTACCCTGTTATAGGCAATAACTTAATGGATGGTTTAAGAAAGGATCAATAACCAATGAGAAAGAGAAATGGATACTAAGTCCCACTGGTAACTGGTCAACAACGTGGAAAAATAATTTATTCTTATGTCCATATCAATAAATTCCACACAAATTTAAAATTGTAAGGCCAAACCATGGTAAATTTGGAAGGAACTGAAACCACCTGTCCTCAGACTTCTGAAGAGAGGGCCCTTCGACATGTGTGGCAGGTCCCGGGGTCTCACCTGCCTGTGGTGAGGGCACTGGCCAGCTTCCTTTTCCTGTAGGCCCACTGGGCCTCAGCAGAGCCCCACACAGCTCCTTTCTCAGCCTTCTTGATTTCACGTTTGTCCATTTTAGATTTGCTAACACTGTTCAATATTATTATCTGGCACCTGGACTGTTCAGGATACTGCCCCTACAAACATCCTTTAGGCTTACTGTGATATTGTGATTTATAATAAGACAGGTATTTGGTCTTCCTCCTGTTCCTAACACCTAGCTCCTAAAAGTCTTGAAATTCCTGTGAAGAGAGCAACAAGGTATTTTTGTTATGCCTCTTTGCTGGATCCCAAGGTTAGGAAGCCTGTTGTGGCACCGAGAACTTTCTCAACACTACAAGAATTTCTTTGGTATAATTCTTCTCCAGTCTGTGGATCACCCACACAGCGGTTCTATGGTGGGGCTAATGGCGACCTCCTCTGAGAAGACTTAGGCCACATGCCACATCTCCCAGGACTGCTGCTGCCCTGTCCCCAAGGCAGGCCACTGCTGACCCATGTCTCTGAAGGAGACCCTCAAACACTCAAAGGCAGGGCTGGCTCAGTCTGCTGTGGGAGTCACCTCTCCTTTCCCTGGGTTCTGGTGACACAAGATTTTGTTTGTGCCCTCCAAGCATCTTGGCAAGTATGAGGTTTGATATTAAATGTGATTGCACCTCTCCTACCATCTTGATGTGGCTTCTCCTTGGCCATTATGCATGGGGTATCTTTCTTTGGTGGGTTCCACATTCTCCTGTCAATAGTTGTTCAGCAACTATTTGTGATTTTGATGTTCTCACAGGAGAAGGTGAGCGCATGTCCTTCTATTCCACCATCTTAGTATCATATGCACTGGGAACCAAAATGTTCATGTGACTTGCTTTTTTATGATACTCACTTTATTGCAGTGGTCTGGAACCAAATCCACATCTCCAAGGTCTGTCTGTATTTTTCATATTGCAAAAAAACATGCAAACATCTGAGATAGTCTCTAATATTAAAGCTAGAGGTCAAAAAAACAGAGGAAGGCATACTGAGACCATTTACCTCAGACTGGGACTTGAACCCAACCAAATTCCTACATGGGATTTGAAACCATGTGGCTGGGATTCAACCTAGCCAAAACCCATGGTGCCTGGATTCAAGACCTAGTGAAGTTCAGGTTCTTGATGTCTCATCGCAGAAAGAATTTATTGAGGGACAAAGTGATAGGTAAGAAGTGGTTTATTCAGATTCAGAGAGGAACATATTCCACAAAGTGTGGGCCATCACAGAGGGTGAGTGCAGCCATGAAATGTGTCATGGTTAGTTTTTATGGGCTGGGTAATTTCATATGCTAATGAGTTGACTCATTGGAAAAGACCCTGATGCTGGGAGGGATTGGGGGCAGGAGGAGAAGGGGACAACAGAGGATGAGATGGCTGGATAGCATCACCGACTCTATGGACATGAGTTTGAGTGAACTCCGGGGGTTGGTGATGGACAGGGAAGCCTGGCATGCTGCGATTCATGGAGTCACAATGAGTCAGACACGACTGAGTGGCTGAACTGAACTGAACTGAACTGAATGAGTGACAGGATTATTCCAACTATTTGGGAAAAGGGGAGGACGTTTGCAGGAATTGGGCCATTGCCCACTCCTTGGTTTTTGACAGTGCCTTGGTCTGTCTAGTCAAGGCTATGGTTTTTCCAGTGGTCATGTATGGATGTGAGAGTTGGACTGTGAAGAAAGCTGAGCGCTGAAAAATGGATGCTTTGGAACTGTGGTGTTGGAGAAGACTCTTGAGAGTCCCTTGGACTGCAAGGAGATCCAACCCGTCCATCCTAAAGGAGATCAGTCCTGGGTGTTCACTGGAAGGACTGATGCTGAGGCTGAAACTCCAATACTTTGGCCACTTCATGAGAAGAGTTGACTCATTGGAAAAGACCCTGAAGCAGGGAGGGATTGGGGGCAGGAGGACAAGGGGATGACAGAGGATGAGATGGCTGGATGGCATCACCGACTTGCTGGACATGAGTCTGAGTAAACTCCAGGAGTTGGTGATGGACAGGGAGGCCTGGTGTGCTGCGATTCATGGGGTCGCAAAGAGTCGGACACGACTGAGAGGCTGAACTGAACTGGAACTATCATGGTGCCTCTGGGTGTGTCATTCAGCTTGCTGACTGAGGATCAAAGTCTATTCAAAGTGGAGTTGTCTGTCATCTTGGATCCATTTGATTCTAATCAGTTTATGTTGTATCCTTGGGCTATGTCATTCTTTCAAAGTTGTGCCCCCTTCCCTCCTGTTTCAATACTATCTCAGAAAGACTGTTCATATATGAGAAATAACAAGCTGTGGTTGAAGGAATCAAAAAAAAAAAGAAAGAGGTTTTAAAAATGAAAAGTGTGATGACAAATTTTAAAACTCCAATAAGTAGGTAAAGTCAATAAAATATCCTAGAAAATATTGATAGGTTTAAAATATAAAGATGAAACTAGAAGAGAAAAAAAGAAGAAAACTAAGGCTTAAATGCCACAGGTAAAACACCTGAGCACTAGGTGTCAATGTAATAAAATAAGAAACTTTGTCTCAGACATAAAAAAGGAATGAATTTGAATCAGTTGAAATGAGGTGGATGAACCTAGAGCTTATTATCAGAGTGAAGTAAGTCAGAAAGAGAAAAACAATTATTGTATACTAATGAATATATGTATGGATGTGAAAGTTGGACTATAAAGAAAGCTCAGCACTAAAGAACTGATGCTTTTGAGCTGTGGTGTTGGAGAAGACTCTTGAGAGTCCCTTGGACTGCAAGGAGATCCAACCAGTCCATCCTAAAGGAGATCAGTCCTGGGTGTTCATTGGAAGGACTGATGTTGAAGCTGAAACTCCAGTACTTTGGCCACCTGATGTGAAGAGCTGACTCATTTGAAAAGACCCTGAAGCTGGGAAAGATTGAAGGCAGGAGGAGAAGGGGATGGCAGAAGATGAGATGGTTGGATGGCATCACCAACACAGTGGACATGAGTTTGAGTAAGCTCCTGGAGTTGGTGATGGACGGGGAAGCCTGGCGTGCTGTGACCCATGGGGTCTCAAAGAGTCGGACATGACTGAGCGGCTGAACTGAATGCATATATGTGGAATCTAGAAAGATGGTACTGATGAACCTATGTGCAGGGCAGCAGTGGAGATACAGACATAGAGAACAGACATGTGGACTCAGCTGGGAAGGAGAAGGAGATGAACTGAGAGCCTAGCATTGAAACATGCACATCACCATCTATAAAGCTAGATGCCCCATGGGAACTTGCTGCGTGACATAGGGAGCTTGGATCTGGCGCTCTCTGACACCGAGAGGGGTGGCACGGGCTGGGAAGTGCAAGGCGGGGTCCAGCGGGAGGGGACACGCGTACTCCTGTGGCTGACTCATGTTGACGTATGGCAGAGGCCAACACAGTACTATAAGGCAATCATCCTCCAATTAAAAACAAATTAATTTTAAAAATGGAAGGGACATGAGAATTCTCACAGACTGGTGATGGGACTATAAATTGGTGCACTTACTATGGAGAACAGTATGGAGGTTTCTTAAAAAAAACTAAAAATAGTGCTACCATATGATCCAGCAATCCCACTCTTGGGCATATATCTGAAGAAAATCATAATTCAAAAAGATAAATATATATATATATATATATATATATATATGTAATACTGGAGTGGGTAGCTGTTCCCTTCTCCAGGGAATCTGCCCAACCCAGGGATTGAACCCAGGTGTCCCACATTGCAGGCAGATTCTTTACCAGCGAAGCCACCTGAGAAGCCCAAGAATACTGGAGTGGGTAGCCTATGCCTTCTCCAGCAGATCTTCCAGACTCAGGAATCAAACTGGGGTCTCCTGCATTGCAGGCAGATTCTTTACCCGCTGAGCTACCCAGAGAAGCCCAGATATATATGTGTGTGTATATATATATATATATATATATATATACACACATATAATGGAATATTATTCAAGCATAAAAAAGGACAAAATAATGCCATTTGCAGTAATATGGAGGGGCCTAGAGATTATCCCACTAAATGAAGTAAATCAGACAAATACAAATATATGAGATCACTTATATAATGGAATAAAAAAAATGATACAAATGAACTTGCTTACATAACAGAAAGAGACTCACAGACATAGAAAACAAACTTATTTTTACCAAACAGGAAAGGCAGGTAAGAGGAAGGATAATCTAGAAAGCTGAGATTAACATATACATGCTACTATACATAAAATAGACAATCAACAGAAAAAGAAAGTGAAAGTTGTCCCACTCTTTGCAACCCCATGAACTGTAGCATGCCAGGCTTCCCTGTCCTTCACCAACTTTCAGAGCTTGCTCAAACTCATGTCCATCGAGTCAGTGATGCCATCCATCAATTTCATCCTCTGTTGTCCCCTTCTCCTCCTGCATTCAGTCTTTCCCAGTGTAAAGTATAGTTCCGGCTGAGGCAGAAAAGAAGGAGAGATGACCTTTATTGCATTGTAGGCAGACACTTCACCATCTGAGCTACCAGGGAAGCACCTTATTATAAAGGTTACCCAAAACGTCCCACCTGCCTACTGTTTCCCTTGTCACTTCCACAAACCTCCCTTTAAATATGAAGCCTCCCTGATCCCTCTCGTGCTCAGCCTGGTCATTAGGCCGACTGTCGCCCCTCCTTCGGAGTCAGTTCTTTGCATCAGGCAGCCAAAGTATTGGAGTTTCAGCTTCAGCATCAGTCCTTCCAATGAATATTCAGGACTGACTTCCTTTAGGATGGACTGGTTGGATCTCCTTGCAGTCCAAGGGACTCTCAAGAGTCTTCAACACCACAGTTCAAAAGCATCAGTTCTTCAGTGTTCAGCTTTCTTTATGGTGGCTCAGACAGTAAAAGCATCTGCCTACAATGTGGGAGACCTGGGTTTGATCCCTGGGTCGGGAAGATCCCCCTGGAGAAGGAAATGGCAACCCACTCCAGTACTCTTGCCTGGAAAATCCCATGGATGGATGGAGGTGCCTTGTAGGCTATAGTCCATGGAGTCCCAAACAGTCGGACATGACAGAGACTTCACTTTCACTTTCATACTGTCCATGAAGTTCTCCAGGCCAGAACACTGGCGTGGGTAGCCTTTCCCATATCCAGGGGATTCTTCCCAACCCAAGGAGCGAATCCAGGTCTCCTGCATTGCAGGCAGATTCTTTACCAGCTGAGCCACAAGGGAAGCCCAAGAATACTAGAGTGGGTAGCCTGTCCCTTCTCCAGCAGATCTTCCTGACCCAGGAATTGAAGCAGGGTCTTCTGAATTGCAGGCTGATTCTTTACCAACTGATCTATCCGGGAAGCCCAACTAGGACCTACTTTATAGCATGAGGAGCTCTACTTAGTATTTTGTAATAACCTATGTGGGAAAAGAATCCGAAAAGAAATATATATTATATATAACTGAGTCACTGTGCTATATACACCTAAAATTGACACAATATTGTAAATCAACTATGCTTCAATTAAAAAATATTTTTAATCTGAATTTTTGCAAAAGTCATTTTTTAAAAAGGAAGAGACATGT
This sequence comes from Dama dama, assembly GCF_033118175.1. NCBI lineage: Eukaryota > Metazoa > Chordata > Mammalia > Artiodactyla > Cervidae > Dama > Dama dama. The sequence goes on along the minus strand of NC_083693.1, from coordinate 12,011,753 downwards.
TTTCATATTGAAACTATTCATTATGTTTTTTAGAAAAGTACAGAAAGATTACCAACACGAGCCACATCAGTAGGAAACTTTACCACCTTAGCTATAAAAGGAAGGATGTAAACATCTCCAGAGATGGAGGGGGGTGGGGGGTGGGGGGGTGGAGAGTCATTGAAAAAGATTGAATACAAGGATAGCCCCAAACTTCTAGCATAGAAAGCTGCAAAGCAAGGAGGGAGTGCTTTCGAAATTCCAGGGGGAAATTATTTCAACATTTGGATTTCATGATCAGTCAAACCATTAATCAATTAAGAGTGAAAATAGAGCTGAAAGATCAAACAAATTATTTCTCCCTTACACTCTTGCTAGGAATACTACTGAGACGATTCCAGCCAAAAAGGGAATCATTGAAAAAGACATCTGACCCAGGAAGTGGAATTCGGGCAGAGGTGGGGGACTCTGGGGGCAGCGGGGGAAGGCCCCGGGGCAGATGTGCAGCCTCAGGAGGCAGCAGGATGCGTGTTCTGGAAGAGGTGCCTCCAGGGGGCAGAGCAGCTGGGAGAGTGGTGTTCGGGAAACAGGCGCTCTGGGGACAGCAAACAAACACAACAAAACCAGCCGGCTCGAGGCATTTCCCATCACTGCACTGGGGAGTTCCTCATTATGCTGACCTCAGGCTCCCAGCACCTTGGCTTTGATGCTCTTGAGTTGCTGAGCGGTGTCTGACATTTTTGCAACCCCATGGACTGTAGCCCACCAGTCCCCTCTGTGCATGGGATTTCCCAGGCAAGAATACTGGAGTGAGCTGTCATTTCCTGACTTAGTGACTAAACAACAACAACCTTGGCTTACAAAACTCCTAAAGTTCCTGAATATTTAATCATTAGCTCTTTCAGCTGCTAGAAGCTGGTACCAGCATACTGATGAACTGATAAATCACTAGTTTGTAATTGTGTGGAAAATAGTATGCAGAGGCATTACACTATCCTGTCAGAAGAGAATGAATAGAGCTACAGAGAGTAAAGTCAAGTGAAAAATGAGCAATTATTAATTCCAAGAAAGTTTATATACATTTATACATTTTTTAATTAGAGGATAATTGCTTTACAATATTGCCATGGTTTTTGCCATAGACCAGTGTGAATCAGCAGTAGGTGTACATATGTCCCCTCCCTCTTGAAATCCCCTTCTTCCTCCCTCCCCATCCCACCCTGCTACGATTTCACAGAGCACTGGCAATGCTTTTTAAGTTATACAAGAGGAATGGTGCTTCCTTAGGAACACAGTCGGCTCAGTGTTCACAACAGAATGTTAACAGTAAAATAAGATCGAACAGAAATGACAACAGATAGGAAGAATGGGAGCAAGACAGCTATATATGCTAAGTGCATATTTCCCGTCAGGCAATGGTTGGATAATGCTTTGTTGTTGCTGCTATTTAGTCACTAAGCTGTGTCTGACGTTTTTGCAACCCCATAAACCATAGACCACCAGGCTCCTCTGTCCATGTGATTTTCCAGGCAAGAATACTAGAGTGTGTTGTCATTTCCTTCTCCAGGGGATCCTCCCAACCCAGGGATTGACCCTGCATCTCCTGCATTGGCAGACAGACTCCTTACCACTGAGCCACTTGGGAAGCCCTGCATAATGCTTAGAGGAATAAATGAATAGCAATGTAGCAATGTAAGCATTTTTATTGGTTCCGAGAAGCAGTCTTGAAAGTAGTTACATTTGCAGAGTCCAACTCATGTAGACAGGGAGGCTTCCTTAAAACCTCCTGCTTTTAAGCACTATTCACAGTTGCCAAGATGTAGAAACAACCACATCTTTTATGTTCATTGACAGATGAATGGATAAACATGTGACATATATATGAAATATTACTCATAAGGAGTAATAAGGAATATTACTCAAGAAGGAGTAATTTCCTTTGTGTACAATATATAAAGGATGCAGTACATACGAAACCACTAGGCCAGCTGGATATGACTTAAATTAAATCCTTTATAAATATACAGTGGAGGTGATGAATAGATTCAAAGGATTAGTTCTAGTAAACAGTGTACCTGAAGAACTATGGACAGAGGTTCATAATATTGTGTAGGAGGCAGCAAACAAAGCCATCCCAAAGAAAAAGAAATACAAGAAGGCAGAGAAGTTGTCTGAGGAGGCTTTGCAAATAGCTCAGGAAAGACGAGAAGTGAAAAGCAAGAGAGAAAGGGAAAGGCACCCCAATTAAATGCAGAGTTTCAGAGAATAGCAAGGAGAGACAAGACAATAAACAATGCAAAGAAACAGAGGGGAAAAAATCAGAAAGGGTAAGACTAGAGATCTCTTCAAGAAAATTGGAAATATCAAAGGAACGCTTTATCCAAAAATGGGCACAAAAAGGACAGAAGTGCTAAAGACTTAACAGAAGCAAAAGAGATAAAAAAGAGATGGAAAGACTACACAGAAGAACTGTACAAAGAAAGATCTTAATGATCAGGATAACCACGAGGGTGTAATCTCTCACTCAGAGCCAGACATTCTGGAGTGTGAAGTCAAGAGGGCCTTAGGAAGTACTGCTGCCAATAAAGCTAGTGGAGGTGATGGAATTCCAGCAGAGCTATTTAAAATCTTAAAAGATGATGCTAGTAAGGGGTACACTCAATATGTCAGCAAACTTGGAAAACCAGCAGTGGCCACCGAACTGGAAAAGGTCAATCCTCATCCCAGTTCCCAAGAAGGGCAGTACTAAAGAATGCTCAAAGCGCTGAACAACTGCACTCATCTCCCAGGCTAGTGGGCTTCCCAGGTAGTGGTAGTGGAAAAGAACCTGCCTACTAATGCAGGAGATGTAAGAGATACATGTTCCATCCCTGGGTCAGGAAGATCCCCTGAAAGAAGGCATGGCCATCCACTCCAGTGTTCTTGCCTGGAGAAGCCCATGGGCAGAAGAGCTTGGCAGACTACAGTCCATAGGATCACAAAGAGTAGGACACGTCTGAGGCGACTTATCATGCATCCATGTACATATTAATAAAGTTATGTTCAAAATCCTCCAAGCTAGGCTTCAGCATTATGTGAACCAAGGAATTCCAGATATTCAAGCTGAGTTTAGAAAAGACAGAGGAACCAGAAATCAAATTGCCAACATTCACTAGATCATAGAGAAATCAAGGGAATTCCAGAAATACATCTACCTGTGTTTCACTGACTGTGCTAAAATCTTTGATTGTGTGGATCATAACAAACTGTGGGAAACTCTTAAAGAGATGGGAATACCAGACATCTTACCTGTCATACCATCTTACCTGTCTCCTGAGAAACCTGTATGTGGGTCAAGAAGCAACAGTTAGGAGATCCAAGATGGCAGAGGAGTAGGTAGATGTGGAGCACATCTCTCTCCATGGATACATCGGGAATACACCTCCAGACATAGAAGATGTTGCAGAACACCATCTGAGAGCGGGAAAGAGGACTTGACCACCAGAAAAGAGTATACAGAACCACACAAAACTTGGTAGGACAAAGGAATGAGGACGAAGAAGAGGAGAGTGGGTAGGACTGGATCTGCACCTGGGTGGGAGACTGAAGCAGGGGTCAGATCCCCACACTGAGGCATCTGTTTGGGACAGAGATGAAGTGTTTGAGGCTGTTGGAATGTGAAGCAGCTGATCTGGGACAGTCTGAATGGAATCGCACATTCAATCCTAGCCGCAGCCATGTGTACCCCGGACAGGGACACGAGTGACCTAGAATGCTCAGTGGCCCTAGCGGGCCTGAGGGAGGCGACAGCAGTGGGAAATGCTTGTGAAGGAAAGCCAGGTAGAAACGGAGGCAGGGTATTCTACTGAGTCACACACAGCGGGTGGGGCCAGGACTCTAGTCTCTCTCCCCACATGTCAGCACCTGGGAGCTGAAAGACCCCAGAGAGGGTGGTCCTTTAAGCACATGAAGGGCCAAGCAATAGAGAAGAACCCCAGCCAGGGTGGACCTTTAAGTGTTTGATATGCTGAACAAAAGAGAAGGGCCCCAGCTAGGGTGGCCCCTTAAGTGCCTGATGCACCAAACAACAGAGAATGACCCCAACTGAAGGGGCCCTGTAAGTGCCTGAACAGGCCAAACAACAGAGAAGGACCAGCCAAAGAAGTCCTCTGATCACCAGCTTCCAGAGGCTCGAAAAAGACACAGGTCCATAGCTCCTGTGGCTGAGGCAGCTGGTGTCCCTGCACACTTGGCACCCCTAGGGTTCCCATGATCCAAGCAGCTCTGCCACCTCCATGCTGAGTCCTGCCTGGGGCAGAGCTGCCAGAAGCTAGAAAAAACCATAATAGCACCATACCTCCTGTAACAGTAGCCAGCAGCATTCCTGCGTATCTGGCATCGCCAGGGTCCCATGATCCAAGCTCCTATGACACCTTCATGCTTGATCCCCACTGGGACAGAGCGGCCAGAGGTTAGAAAAAACCCTAAGAGGATCATATCTCCTACTGTCCTAGCCGCCAGCTCTCCTGAATATCTGGTGCTGCCAGAACTCTGTGATCCAGGCAGCTTCACCACCTTCACACCTAATTGGTCCTCCCAGGCGCAAACCCAAGTCCTCCAGGGCAGCCTCAGGAGCAATCCCCTGTGGATGACTCACACATAGAAGTGGTGATAAAATCACAACTGATACAAGGGGCAGTGTGACTAAGGAAGAGAACCCAAAATCTTTGAATAGTGGTACAAGTTGTAGATTAAATCCACATAATAAGCTAGGCAGACTTTCTGTGTATGGAATATGTAAAAGGATAATGAGAGTTCCGGAAAAAGAAAATGAACTAGCATGGGCAGATGTGGACATTAAAGGCAAGAATACACAGGGGTCAGTTCAGTTCAGTCGCTCAGTCATGTTCGACTATTTGCAGTCTCATGGACTGCAGCACGCCAGGCCTCCCTGTCCATCACCAACTCCCAGAGCTTGCTCAAACTCATGGCTATCAAGTCAGTGATGCCATCCAACCATCTCATCCTCTGTCATCCCCTTCTCCTCCTGTCTTCTATCTTGCCCAGAATCAGGGTCTTTGACAATGAGTCAGTTCTTCCCATCAAGTGACCAAAGTATGGAGTTTCAGCTTCAACATTAATCCTTCCAATAAATATTCAGGATTGCTTTCCCTTAGGATTGACTGGTTTGATTTCTTTGCAGTCCAAAGGATTCTCAAGAGTCTTCTCCAACACCACAGTTCAAAAGCAACAATTCTTCATGCTCAGCTTTCTTTACAGTCCAACTCTCACATCCATACATGACCACTGGTAAAACCATAGCCTTGACTAGACGGAACGTTGTTGGCAAAGTAATGTCTCTGCTTTTTAATATGCTGTCTAGGTTGGTCATAGCTTTTCTTCCAAGGAACAAGCGTCTTTTAATTTCATGGCAGCAATCACCATCTGCAGTGATTTTGGAGCCCAAGAAAATAGAGTGTCTCACTGTTTCCATTGTTTCCCCATCTATTTGCCATGAAGTGATGGGACCAGATGCCGTGATCTAGTTTTCTGAATGTTGAGTTTTAAGCCAACTTTTTCACTCTCCTCTTTCACTTTCATCAAGAGGCTCTTTATTTCTTCAGTTTCTGCCATAAGGGTGGTATCATCTGCATATCTGAGGTTATTGATATTTCCCCTGGCTATCCTGATTCCAGTTTGTGCTTCATCCAGTCCAGCATTTCTCATGATGTGCTCTGATATGCAGAGTTAAATAAGCAGGGTGACAATATACAGCTTTGACATACTCCTTTCCCAATTGTAACCATTCCATTGTTCCATGCCCCATTCTAACTGTTGCTTCTTGACCTGAATACAGATCTCTCAGGAAGCAGGTAAGATGGTCTGGTATTCCTGTCTCTTTCAGAATTTTCCAGTTTGTTGTGATCCACACAGTCAAAGGCTTTGGCATAGTCAATAAAGCATAAGTAGATGTCTTTCTGGAATTCTCTTGCTTTTTCACTGATCCAGTGAATGTTGGCAATTTAATCTCTGGTTCCTGTGCCTTTTCTAAATCCAGCTTGAACTTCTGGAAGTTAATGGTTCATGTACTGTTGAAGCCTGGCTTGGAGAATTTTGAGCATTACTTTACTAGCATGTGAGATGAGTGCAATCATGTGGTAGTTTGAGCATTCTTTAGCATTGCCTTTCTTTGGGATTGGATTGAAAACTGACCTTTTCCAGTCCTGTGGCCACTTCTGAGTTTTCCAAATTTGCTGGAATATTAAGTGCAGCACTTTAACAACATCATCTTTTAGGCTTTGAAATAGCTCACCTCAGTGGAATCCCATCACCTCCACTGGCTTTGTTCATAGTGATGCTTCCTAAGGCCCATTCACTTGACTTCACATTCCAGAATGTCTGGCTTTAGGTGAGTGATCACACCATCGTGATTATCTGTGTCGTGAAGATCTTTTTTGTATAGTTCTTTTGTGTATTCTTGCCACCTCTTCTTAATATTTTCTGCTTCTGTTAGGTCCATCCCATTTCTGTCCATTATTAAGCCCATCTTTGCATGAAATGTTCCTTTGGTATCTCTAGTTTTCTTAAAGAAATCTCTAGTCTTTCCCATTCTATTGTTTTCCTCTATTCCTTTTTTTTTTTTTTTTTCATTTATTTTTATTAGTTGGAGGCTAATTACTTTACAATATTGTAGTGGTTTTTGCCATACATTGACATGAATCAGCCATGGATTTACACGTGTTCCCCATCCTGATCCAGCCTCCCACCTCCCTCCCTATCCCATCCCTCTGGGTCTTACCACTGCACCAGCCCTGAGCACTTGTCTCATGCATCCTCTCTTTCTTTGCACTGATCACCGAGGAAGGCTTTCTTCCCTCTCCTTGCTATTCTTTGGAACTCTGCATTCAAATGGGTATATCTTTGTTTTTCTCCTTTGCCTTTAGCTTCTCCTTTTTTCTCAGCTATTTGCAAGGCCTCCTCAAGCAATCATTTTACCTTTTTCCATTTTTTTCCCCCCTTGGGGATGGTCTTTATCACTGTCTCCTGTACAATGTCATGAACCTCTGTCCATAGTTCTTCAGGCACTCTATCAGACCTCATCCCTTGAATCTATTTGTCACTTCTACTGTATAATCATAAGGGATCTGATAAGGTCATACCTGAATTGCCTAGTAGTTTCCCATACTTTCTTCAATTTAAGTCTGAATTTTACAAGGTGCTCATGATCTGAGACACAGTCAGCTCCCAGTCTTGTTTTTGTTGACTGTATAGTGCTTCTCCATCTGAGGCTACAACGAATATAATCAATCTGGTTTCAGTATTGACCATCTGGTGATATCCATGTGTAGAGTCGTCTCTTATGTTGTTGGAAGAGTATTTTTTTTTTTTTTTGACTAGTACATTCTCTTGGTAAAACTCTGTTAGCTTTTGCCCTGCTTCATTTTGTACTCCAAGAGCAAATTTGCTTGTTTCTCCAGATATCTCTTAACTTCCCACTTTTGCATTCTAGTCCCCTATGATGAAAAGGACATCATTTTTTTTTTTTTCTTTTATGGTGTTAGTTCTAGAAGGTCTTGTAGGTCTTCATAGAAGTGTTCAACTTCAGCTTCTCCAACTTTAGTGGTTGGGGCATAGATTTGGATTACTGTGATATTGAATGTTTTGCCTTGGAAACAAACAGATCATTCTGTCATTTTTGCGGTTGAACTCAAGTATTGCATTTTCGACTCTTTCGCTGACCATGAGGGCTACTCCATTTCGTCTAAAGGATTCTTGCCCATAGTAGTAGATATAATGGTCATCTGAATTAGATTTGTCTGCTCACATCCATTTTAGTTCACTGATTCCTAAAGTATTGATGTTCACTCCTGAAAGTGAAAGTCGCTCAGTCATGTCTGACACTTTGTGACCCCATGGACCATACAGTCCATGGAATTCTCCAGGCCAGAATACTGGAGTGGGTAGCCTTTCCCTTCTCCAGTGGATCTTCCCAACCCAGGAATCGAACCAGGTCTCCTGCATTGGAGGCTATCCATCTGAGCTATCCATTTCCTATTTGACCACTTTCAATTTACCTTGATTCATGGACCTAACATTTCAGGTTCCTATGCAATATTGTTTTTTACAGCATTGGGCTTTACTTCCATCACCAGTCATATCCACAACTGGGCATTGTTTTTGCTATGGCTCCATCTCTTCATTCTTTGTGGAGCTATTTCTCCACTCTTCTGCAGTAGCATACTGGGCACCTACCGACCTGGGGAGTTCATCTTTCAGTGTCATATCTTTTGCCTTTTCATACTGGTCATGGGGTTCTCAGGGCTTCCCAGGTGGCCCAGTGGTAAAAAGAATCCACCTGCCAAAGCAGGAGGTGCAAGAGACTCTGGTTCGATCCCTGGGTCCAGAAGATCCCCTGGAGAAGGAAATGGCAATGCACTACAGTGTTCTTGTCTAGAAAATTCCATGGACAGGGAGCCTGGTGGGCTACACTCCATGGGCTCGCAGAGTCAAACACAACTGAGTGACTGAGTGCACACATGGGGTTCTCAAGGCAAGAATGCTGAAGTGATTTTTCCATTCCCTTCTCCAGGGGACCATGTTTGGTCTGAACTCTCCACCATCTTGGGCAGCCCTACATGGCACGGCTCATAGTTTCATTGAGTTAGACAAGGCTGTGATCCATGTGATCAGTTTGGTTAGTTTTCTGTGATTGTGGTTTTCATTCTGTCTGCCCTCTAATGGATAAGGATAAGAGGCTTATGGAAACTTCTTGATGGGAGGAACTGGCTGTGGGGGAATCTGGGTCTTGTTCTGATGGATGGGGCTATGTTCAGTAAATCCTTAATCCCATTTTCTGTTGGTGGGCAGGGCTCTGTTCCCTCCCTGTTGTTTGGCTTGGGGACAAACTATGGCAGGGGTAATGGCAACCTCCTTCTAAAGGGCTTATGCCAGCGCCCGTTGTAGTCAGTGCCCCTGACCCTGTGGCAGGCCACTGTCAACCCACGTCTCTGCCAGAGGCTCCTGGACACTCACAGGCAAGTCTGGCTCAGTCTTTTGTGGGGTCACTACTCCTTTCTCCTGGGTCCTGTTTCCCACAAGGCTTTGTTCGTGCCCTCCAGAAGACCATGTCCCAGTCCTGTGGAAGTTCTGTAATGAAACCCTAGTGGCCTCAAAGGTCAAATTCCCTGGGGGTTCTCAGTCCCTTTGCTGGATCCTCTGGTTGGGAAATCTGTTGTGGGTCCTAGAAATTTCAAAACATTCCAAGAGCTTCTTGGTATAATTGTGCTCCAGTCTGCGGGCTGTGCGCTTGGTGGCTCTATGGTGGGGCTGATGGAGACCTCCTCCAACAGGACTCACACCACACACCGAGCCTCCCAGGTCTGCTGCAGCCAGAGTCCCTGTCCCCACGGCAGGCCACTGCTGACCTGGGCCAATGCAGGAGAAACCCAAACACTCAAAGGCAGGTCTGGCTCAGTCTCTGTGGGGCCTCTGGGTCCTGGTGTGTACAAGGTTTTGTTTGAGCCCTCTGAGCGTCTCTGGTGGGTGTGATATTTGATTCTAAATGTGATTTCACCCCTCCTACCGTCTTAATGAGGCTTTTCTGGTGGCTCAGATGGTAAAGCGTCTGCCTATGATGCGGGAGACCCAGGTTCAATCCCCGGGTTGGGAAGATCTCCTGGAGAAGGAAATGGCAACCACTCCAGTATTCTTGCCTGGAAAATCCCATGGATGGAGGAGCCTGGTATGCTACAGTCCATGAGATTGCAAAGAGTCAGACATGACTGAGCGACTTCACCATCTTAATGGGGCTTCTCTTTTACCCTTGGATGTGGGGTATCTTTTTTTTGGTGGGATCCAACATTCTCCTGTCGATGGTTGTTCAGCAACAAGTTGCAGTTTTGGAGTTCTTACAGGAGAAGATGAGCACACAATCTTGTACTTGGCCATTGCTCCTGGACAGGGATGCAGGTCCCCTAGAAAGCGCAGTAGCTGGGAGCTGGAGTGTAGGGATTGTGGAGCAATCCCAGGGCGAGGGCTGCTGTTGACTGTAGAGAGATGGACGAAAGTAATGTGAGGGAAGAGATTGTGGCGGGGAATGCCTGTAGAGGAAATCCTGGCAGCATGAAAGCAAGGTGATATTGCTGAGTGAGTCATGTGTGAGGGGTGGAGCCATCACCATCATTAACAAGATAATGTCAATCATGGAGGGATGCTCAACATCATTAATCACTAGGGAAATGCAAATCAAAACCACAGTGAGATATCATGACATACCCCCATGAAGGCTAGTATAAAAATAAAGTATAAAACAATAGGTGTTGGCAAGGATGTGTAAAAACTGAAATTTTGTGCACTGATGTAAGAATGTAAAATGCTACAGCCAATGTGGAAAACAGCATGATGGTTTCTAAACAACAACAACAACAACTAACCATAATTATACCCAAAACGGTTGAAAACAGGGACTCAAACAGGTATTTATGCACTCATGTTCACAGCAGCATTATTCACAATAGTCAAAGGTGGAAGCAACCCAAGTGTCCATCAATAACATCAGTAGATGAATGGATAAGCTAAACATATGATGGAATATTTAGTTCAGTTCAGTTCAGCTTCTCAGTCGTGTCCAACTCTTTGAGACCCCGTGCACTGTAGCATGCCAGGCTTCCCTGTCCATCACCAACTCCCGGAGCTTGCTCAAACTCATGTCCATCAACTTGGTGATGCCATCTAACCATATTATCCTCTGTTGTCCCCTTATTCTTCTGCCTTCAGTCTTTCCCAGCATCAGTATCTTTTCCAAGGAGTCAGTTCTTCATTCAGGTGGCCAAAGTATTGGAGTTTCAGCTTCAGCATCAGTCCTTCCAATGAACACTCAGGACTGATTTCCTTTAGGATCGACTGGTTTGACCTCCATGCAGTCCATGGATGGAATATTATTCAGCCTTAAAATAGAAGGAAATTCTGATGCATTCCTTATATCATGGATAAATTTTGTAGTCATTATGCTAAGTAAAATAAGCCAGACGCAAAAGGGCAAATACCTTATGGCCCCAGTTAGGTGAGGTATTTGAAGTGAAGTGAAGTGAAGTGAAGTGAAGCCGCTCAGTCATGTCCGACTCTTTGCGACCCCATGGACTGTAGCCTACAAGGATCCTCAGTCCATGGGATTTTCCAGGCAAGAATACTGGAGTGGGTTGCCATTTCCTTCTCCAGGGGATCTTCCCGACCCAGGGATCAAACCCGGGTCTCCCGCATTGTAGGCAGACGCTTTACCGTCTGAGCTACCAGTGAAGAAAGAGTAGTCAAATTCATAGAGACAGAAAGTAAGATAAGCACTATTGGGGGGGGGGGGGGAGGGGAGAAAGGGCAGTTATTTAATGGGTGCAGAGTTTCAGCTCAGGATGATAAAAAATGTTCTGTAACAGTATGTTTCATAGTTAACTGAAGACAATTTTTTATAACAGGCAAATATCATTTTGATCTTTGACATCAGAACATCAGCATCATCTCACACCAGGAAGCGTAGCTATGTCCCTGAGGTTTTTACCACATTTTTTGAAATAAGGGCACAAATCCACTGGCTTCCTGATGATAAAAATGCTAGCTTTTTTAAACACATGCAATTTGATCAAGCATTTATAGGCAGATTCAGTAAAAGGATCTCCATGTGCGGTATACCTTGAAAATGTCAATATTTTTAGAGATTGTCCAAAATTCTCTTCTTTGGCCTCTTCTTGTTGAATCACACCTTGGGAGTAAGGCTGAAAAGAACATTTTTTTTTTTTTTTTAAAGGAAGTATAACTTTACATTCCACTGTGTGAGAAAGGGGATGTGATTATTGGCTACATGTTAAAAATGCAGTTTCTTGTTTATCCCTTTAAAGGTGCATTCTTAAACACGACCTTCTGCTGGAGGTGCCTTTGGGCGCTCTGCCTGAGCTGGAGAGATCAGCCTGCAGCCTTAGTCCCTCCACCCTGGCCTTCCACCCTGCACACTCCAGACCCACCAGAAGGCACTGGAGTTGAATAGAAAACCCTGGCATTCAGTGTTTTCTCAAGTGCCAGTCAGAATAAACCAAAGTCCCTGGGACATAAAATCTCTTCTGGGCCATGCACAGGGCACGCCTACCCTCTCAGTACCCTGGGTGAAAACTCCCGCCCGAATGAGAGGCATGGGACTGCTGTGAACCTGGGTGTCTCATGAGGAGTCTTTCTGCTTCTCCATGCAGCCTTTCCACTAGCCATCCTGCAAAGGAGTCAGGGCAACTGCCCCCTCTCGGGTGGCCCCCGTGTTCCCTCCTTCTGTTCTGAGGGGTCCCCAAAAGTGGCCAGGTACAAAAATCAGAGACCCAACCTGAGGCTATAGAAAGATTTCTTTAAATAAGGATGTACTCCTTATGTGAAAAAAAATGTTTACAGATATGCTATATATGCTTACAGATATTATAATCACCTTTTATAAATTATTTCCATACACTCTCAACCTATTATGTACTGCATAATATTAAGCATGTTCCAGGAAAGTAATGGGGAGGGAATATACCTGAGGAGGTTTTTAATGAATTCTCCCCCATACGCCTCTCCCACACATACACAGCAGTGAGAGCTCTACAGTGTGACTTTATTTTTTTTTTTTTCATTTATTTTTATTAGTTGGAAGCTAATTACTTTACAATATTGTAGCGGTTTTTGCCATACATTGACATGAATCAGCCATGGATCTACATGTGTTCCCCATCCCTCTGGGTCTTCCCAGTGCACCAGCCCCAAACACTTGTCTCATGCATCCAACCTGGGCTGGTGGTCTGTTTCACCCTTGATAGTATGCTTGTTTCAATGTTATTCTCTCAGAACATCCCACCCTCGCCTTCTCCCTCAGAATCCTAAAGTCTGTTCTGTACATCTGTGTCTCTTTTTTCTGTTTTGCATATTGGGTTATCGTTACCATCTTTTAAAATTCCATATATATGTGTTAGTATACTGTATTGGTCTTTATCTTTCTGGTTTACTTCACTCTGTATAATGGGCTCCAGTTTCATCCATCTCATTAGAACTGATTCAAATGAATTCTTTTTAATGGCTGGGTAATATTCCATGGTGTATATGCACCATAGCTTCCTTATCCATTTGTCTGCTGATGGGCATCTAGGTTGCTTCCATGTCCTGGCAATTATAAACACTGCTGTGATGAACATTGGGGTGCACGTGTCTCTTTCAGATCTGGTTTCCTCGGTGTGTATGCCCAGAAGTGGGATTGCTGGGTCATACGGCAGTTCTATTTCCAGTTTTTTAAGAAATCTCCACACTGTTTTCCATAGCGGCTGTACTAGTTTGCATTCCCACCAACAGTGTAAGAGGGTTCCCTTTTCTCCACACCCTCTCCAGCATTTATTGCTTGTAGACTTTTGGATAGCAGCCATCCTGACTGGCGTGTAATGGTATCTCATTTGCATTTTTGATTTGCATTTCTCTGATAATGAGTGATGTTGAGCATCTTTTCATGTGTTTGTTAGCCATCTGTATGTCTTCTTTGGAGAAATGTCTGTTTAGTTCTTTGGCCCAATTTTTGATTGGGTCATTTATTTTTCTGGAATTGAGCTTCAGGAGTTGCTTGTATATTTTTGAGATTAATCCTTTGTCTGTTGCTTCGTTTGCTAGTATTTTCTCCCATTCTGAGGGCTGCCTTTTCACCTTGCTTATAGTTTCCTTTGTTGTGCAGAAGCTTTTAAGTTTAATTAGGTCCCATTTGTTTATTTTTGCTTTTATTTCCAATATTCTGGGAGGTGGGTCATAGAGGATCCTGCTGTGATTTATGTCAGAGAGTGTTTTGCCTATGTTCTCCTCTAGGAGTTTTATAGTTTCTGATCTTACATTTAGATCTTTAATCCATTTTGAGTTTATTTTTGTGTATGGTGTTAGAAGGTGTTCTAGTTTCATTCTTTTACAAGTGGTTGACCAGTTTTCCCAGCACCACTTGTTAAAGAGGTTGTCTTTTTTCCATTGTATATGCTTACCTCCTTTGTCGAAGATAAGGTGTCCATAGGTATGTGGATTTATCTCTGGGCTTTCTATTCTGTTTCATTGATCTATATTTCTGTCTTTGTGCCAGTACCATACTGTCTTGATGACTGTGGCTTTGTAGTAGAGCCTGAAGTCAGGCAGGTTGATTCCTCCAGTTCCATTCTTCCTTCTTAAGATTGCTTTGGCTGTTTGAGGTTTTTTTTTTTTTTTTTTTTTTTTTGAATATATAACTTTATTTTTTTTAATTTTTTTTTCAGATTTCACAAAATTTTATTTATTTATTTTATTTATTTATTTATTATTATTATTATTATTATTTTTTTGTCATACATTGACATGAATCGGCCATAGATTTACACTTATTCCCCATCCCGATCCCCTCTCCCACCTCCCTCTCCACCCGATTCCTCTGGGTCTTCCCAGTGCACCAAGCCCGAGCACTTGTCTCATGCATCCCACCTGGGCTGGTGATCTGTTTCACCATAGATAGTATACATGCTGTTCTTTTGAAATATCCCACCCTCACATTCTCCCACAGAGTTCAAAAGTCTGTTCTGTATTTCTGTGCCTCTTTTTCTGTTTTGCATATAGGGTTATCATTACCATCTTTCTAAATTCCATATATATGTGTTAGTATGCTGTAATGTTCTTTATCTTTCTGGCTTACTTCACTCTGTATAAGGGGCTCCAGTTTCATCCATCTCATTAGGACTGGTTCAAATGAATTCTTTTTAATGGCTGAGTAATATTCCATGGTGTATATGTACCACAGTTTCCTTATCCATTCATCTGCTGATGGGCATCTAGGTTGTTTCCATGTCCTGGCTATTATAAACAGTGCTGCGATGAACATTGGGGTGCACGTGTCTCTTTCAGATCTGGTTTCCTCAGTGTGTATGCCCAGAAGTGGGATTGCTGGGTCATATGGCAGTTTTATTTCCAGTTTTTTAAGAAATCTCCACACTGTTTTCCATAGTGGCTGTACTAGTTTGCATTCCCACCAACAGTGTAAGAGGGTTCCCTTTTCTCCACACCCTCTCCAGCATTTATTGCTTGTAGACTTTTGGATAGCAGCCATCCTGACTGGCGTGTAATGGTACCTCATTGTGGTTTTGATTTGCATTTCTCTAATAATGAGTGATGTTGAGCATCTTTTCATGTGTTTCTTAGCCATCTGTATGTCTTCTTTGGAGAAATGTCTGTTTAGATCTTTGGCCCATTTTTTGATTGGGTCATTTACTTTTCTGGAATTGAGCTGCAGGAGTTGCTTGTATATTTTTGAGATTAATCCTTTGTCTGTTTCTTCATTTGCTATTATTTTCTCCCAATCTGAGGGCTGTCTTTTCACCTTACTTATAGTTTCCTTTGTAGTGCAAAAGCTTTTAAGTTTCATTAGGTCCCATTTGTTTAGTTTTGCTTTTATTTCCAATATTCTGGGAGGTGGGTCATAGAGGATCTTGCTTTGATTTATGTCGGAGAGTGTTTTGCCTATGTTCTCCTCTAGGAGTTTTATAGTTTCTGGTCTTAAGTTTAGATCTTTAATCCATTTTGAGTTTATTTTTGTGTATGGTGTTAGAAAGTGTTCTAGTTTCATTCTTTTACAAGTGGTTGACCAGTTATCCCAGCACCACTTGTTAAAGAGGTTGTCTTTTTTCCGTTGTATATCCTTGCCTCCTTTGTCGAAGATAAGGTGTCCATAGGTATGTGGATTTATCTCTGGGCTTTCTATTCTGTTCCATTAATCTATATTTCTGTCTTTGTGCCAGTACCGTACTGTCTTGATGACTGTGGCTTTGTAGTAGAGCCTGAAGTCAGGCAGGTTGATTCCTCCAGTTCCATTCTTCCTTCTTAAGATTGCTTTGGCTGTTTGAGGTTTTTTGTATTTCCATACAAATTGTGAAATTATTTGTTCTAGTTCTGTGAAAAATACCGTTGGTAGCTTGATAGGGATTGCATTGAATCTATAAATTGCTTTGGGTAGTATAGCCATTTTCACAATATTGATTCTTCCAATCCATGAACATGGTATATGTCTCCATCTATTTGTGTCCTCTCTGATTTCTTTCATCAGTGTTTTATAGTTTTCTATGTATAGGTCTTTCATTTCTTTAGGTAGATATACTCCTAAGTATTTTATTCTTTTTGTTGCAATGGTGAATGGTATTATTTCCTTAATTACTCTTTCTGTTGTCTCATTGTTAGCATATAGGAATGCAGGGGATTTCTCTGTGTTAATTTTATATCCTGCAATGTTGCTGTATTCATTGATTAGTTGTAGTAATTTTCTGGTAGAGTCTTTAGGGTTTTCTATGTAGAGGATCATGTCATCTTTAAACAGTGAGAGTTTTACTTCTTCTTTTCCTATCTGGTTTCCTTTTATTTATTTATTTTTTTCTGCTCTGATTGCTGTGGCAGAAACTTCCAAAGCTATGTTGAATAGTAGTGGTGAGAGTGGACACCCTTGTCTTGTTCCTGACTTTAAGGGAAATGCTTTCCATTTTTCACCATTGAGGATAATGTTTGCTGTGGGTTTGTCATATATAGCTTTTATTATGTTGAGGTATGTTCCTTCTATGCCTGCTTTCTGGAGAGTTTTTATCATAAATGGATGTTGAATTTTGTCAAAGGCTTTTTCTGCATCTATTGAGATAATCATATAGTTTTTAACTTTCAATTTGTTAATGTGGTATATTACATTGATTGATTTGTGGATATTAAAGAATCCTTGCATTCCTGGGATAAAGCCCACTTGGTCATCTTTTTAATATATTGTTGGATTCTGTTTGCTAGAATTTTGTTAAGGATTTTTGCATCTATGTTCATCAGTGATATGTGTGTTCATCAGTGATATTTTAGTGTGATTTTAATTCCACTGTTTAAATGGCATTGGTGTTAATTTGATTCTCTTGAGACACAGGCCTAAAAGTCTGTGAGGCACTCTGGTTTTCATAGTTAAGTGTAAGTGAGAAGCAGCCCGCTGTACTCCCAGCACTAAGTGTATTTTACACACATTTTTCATTTCTATCTAATCTCTAAAGCTTCACAGGCAGTGACTGGTGATGGGGCGGGGGTAGGTACCCAGGTCCATAAGATCAGTCATGTCAGGTGACACCTACACATTTCAAAACTAAGTTAGGTAACATCCTCAAATACTCCTTATAAAGTAGATATCTATCTAACTGGTTTCTATAGATGGACTATCTTACCTTTCACAAAAGACTGTGAGATATATTCTATTTTTTTTTTTTCCTTTTCCAGATGAGGAAAATTGAGGCCAGAGGAAGGTTATCAACAACAGCAGGTGGGAGAGCTGGGATCTGAGCCCAGGAGATAGACGATGGTATTCTGACTGAGGAAAAGCTCAAAAAATATTAACTAATTTCCACTTAGAAGTTAAGAATGCTACTTTTATTTGTACACAGACAAACCAAGTTAACTCTCCAAAGTAGATTTGTTGTTGTTGTTCAGTTGCCCAGTCGTGTCCGACTCTTTTTCCCATGGACTGCAGCACATCAGGCTTCCCTGTCCATCACCAACTCCGGGAGCTTGCTCAAACTCATGTCCATTGAGTCAGTGATGCCATCCAACCATCTCATCCTCTGTTGTCCCCTTCTCCTCCTGCCTTCAATTTTGCCCAGCATCAGGGTCTTCTCCAATGAGTCAGCTCTTCACATCAGGTAGCCAAAGTATTGGAGTTTCAGCTTCAACATCAGTCCTTCCAATGAATATTCAAGACTGATTTCCTTTAGGATTGACTGGTTGGATCTCCTTGCAGTCCAATGGACTCTCAAGAGTCTTCTCCAACACCACAGTTTAGAAGCATCAATTCTTTGGTGTTCAGCCTTCTTTATGGTCCAACTCTCACATCCATACATGACTACTGGAAAAACCATAGCTTTGACTATACAGACCTTTGTCGGCAAAATAATGTTTCTGCTTTCCAATACACTGTCTAGGTTTGTCATAGCTTTTCTTCCAAGGAACAAGCATCTTTTAATTTCATGGTTGAAGTCACCATCTGCAGACCCTCCAGAGTACTTGGAGAGTGCAGAAAAAACCTTGTGTGTACTAGGACCAAGGGAAAGGAGCAATGACCCCCACAAGAGACTGAACCAGACCTGCCTGAGAGTGTTTGAGTGTCTCCTGTGAAGGCGTGAGTCAACAGTGACCTTCTACGGGGACAGGGGCATTGGCAGCAGCAGACCTGGGAGGTGTGGCATGTGGCATCAGTCTTCTTGGAGGAGGTCACTACTAGCTCCACCATAGAGCCTCCAAGCAGACAACCCACAAACGGGGGAACAATTTTACCAAAGAAGTTCATGCACTGTTGTAAAAGTTCTAAGGCCCACAACAGATTTCCTAACCTGGGAATCCAGCAAAAGGACTGAGAACTCCCAGGGAAACAGACTCTTGAAGGGCCCAACAAAGCCTTGTGAGCACCAGGTCCCAGAAAAAAAGGAGCAGTGAACCCACAAGAAACTGAGCCATACTTGCCTGTGAATGTCCAGGAGTCTCTGACAGAGGTGTAGGTCAACAGTGGCTTGCCTTGGGGTCAGGGGCATTGACTACAACAGTCCTGGGAGCCTCAGCATGAGGTCTTTTGAAGGAGGTTGCCATTACTGCCATTACCCCATCATAGTTTGGCCTCAGGCAAAACTACAGGGAGGGAACACAGCCCACCCATCAGCAGAAAATTAGATTAAAGATTTACTGAGCTTGGGCCTGACCACAGAGCAGCACCCAGTTTTACCCACAGCCAGTCCCTCCCACCAGGAAGCTTTCATAAACCTCTTACCCTCACCCATCAGAGGGCAGACAGAATGAAAACCACAACCACAGAAAACTAATCAAACTGATAACATGGACCACAACCTTGTCTAACCCAATGAAACTATGAGCCATGCCTTGTAGGGCCACCCAAGATGGATGGGTCATGGAGGAGAGTTCTGACAAAATTGGTCCCTTGGAGGAGTGAATGGCAAACCACTTCAGTATTCTTGCCTTGAGAACCCTATGAACAGTATGAAAAGGCAAAAAGATAGGACACTGAAAGATGAACTCCCCAGGTCAGTAGGTGCCCAATATGCTACTGGAGATCAGTGGAGAAATAACTCCAGAAGGAATGAAGAGGCTGAGCCAAAGCATAAACAACACCCGGTTGTGGAAAGTAAATTAAAATAATTTAATTGCTTTTTATATGATGGAATATTGCTCAGCCAAAAGAAGAATGAAATGATGCCATTTGCACCAACGTGAATGGACCTAGACATAATCACACTAAGTGAAGTAACTCAGACAGAGAAAGATCATTATCATATGATATACTTACATGTGGAATCTAAACATGATACAGGTGAACTTATTTACAAAACAGAAATAGACCATGGACACAAAGAACAAATTATGGTTACCAAAAGAGAAAGATAGCGGGGCAGATAAATTAGGAGTTTGGCAATAACATATGTACACTACTATATATAAAATAGAACATACTGTATAGAACAGAGAACTACACTCAATATTTGGTAATAGCATAAAGTGGAAAAGAATCAGAAAAATAATATATATGTATAACTGAATCACTTTGCTGTACACCAGAAACTAATACAATATTGTAAATCAACTGTGTGTGTGTGTGTGTGTGTGTGTGTGTGTGTGTGTGTGTGTGTGTGTGTGAGTTGCTCAGTCATGCCAGACCCTTTGTGACCCATGGACTGTAGCGTGCCAGCCTCTGTTCATGGGGTTTTTCAGGCACGAATACTGGAGTGGGTTTCCATTGCCATCTCCAGGCTCTCTTTCCAACCAAGGAATCGAACCCACATCTCCTGTGTCTCCTGAATTGCAGGCAGATTCTTTTTTTTTTTTTAGAAATCTGATTCTTTTTTTTCATTTCTTTTTTTTTTTCTTTTTTTTAATTATTATTATTATTTTTTTCCAGTGGGTTTTGTCATACATTGATATGAATCAGCCATGGATTTACATGTATTCCCAATCCCGATCCCCCCTCCCACCTCCCTCTCCACCCGATTCCTCTGGGTCTTCCCAGTGCACCAGGCCGGAGCACTTGTCTCGTGCATCCCACCTGGGCTGGTGATCTGTTTCACCATAGATAGTATACATGCTGTTCTTTTGAAATATCCCACCCTC
Source organism: Dama dama (assembly GCF_033118175.1). NCBI lineage: Eukaryota > Metazoa > Chordata > Mammalia > Artiodactyla > Cervidae > Dama > Dama dama. The sequence goes on along the minus strand of NC_083693.1, from coordinate 11,991,623 downwards.
ACCTTCTCCCACAGAGTTCAAAAGTCTGTTCTGTATTTCTGTGTCTCTTTTTCTGTTCTGTATATAGGGTTATCGTTATCACCTTTCTAAATTCCATATACATGTGTCAGTATGCTGTAATGTTCTTTATCTTTCTGGCTTACTTCACTCTGTATAATGGGCTCCAGCTTCATCCATCTCATTAGGACTGGTTCAAATGAATTCTTTCATTTATTTTTATTAGTTGGAGGCTAATTACTTCACAACATTGCAGTGGGTTTTGTCATACATTGACATCCAAGAGTAGAATAACGGAAACAGAAGATAGGATAAGTGAGGTAGAAGATAAATTGGTGGAAATAAATGAAGCAGAGAGTAACAGCATATATATTATCTAAAGTGCAGGCAGATTCTTTACCAGCTGAGTCATTGGGGAAGCCAATACAATGTTGCAAATCAACTATACCTCAATAAAAAAAAATGTTAATTTTATTTGTACATAGAACAAGTTTATTCTCCAAAGTAGATAAAGTAAATTAAAATAATTTAAAAAGTGAAAATGAAGTCCCTCAGTCGTGTACGACTCTTTGCGACCCCATGGACTGCAGCCTCCCAGGCTCTTCCATCCATGGGATTTTCCAGGCAAGAGTACTGGAGTGGGTTGCCATTTCCTCCTCCAGGGGATCTTCCTGCCTCAGGGATTGAACCCGCATCTCCTGCATTGCAGGAGGATGCTTTACCCTTTAAGCCACCAGGGAAGCCCTAAATAATTTAAAGGTAATACTTTATCAGGTTCCTCAGTGGCTCCTGGTCACCAGAAAGACCAAGCCATGCTTAGAAGCTTGGGATTTTTCCATCCCACTCCCTCACTTTTCTAGAGAGGATAGAGGGGCTGGAAATGGAGTTAAAATTGATTCTGCCTACATGAGGTAGCCTCCATAAAAATTCCTAAAGTATGGTGTTTGGAGAACTTGTGGGTTGGTGAACATATCTGTGTACTGGGAGGGTAATGCACCCCAGGCTCACAAGACAAAATCTCCTGTGCTTGGGACGCGTCCAGAACTCGCCTTAAGTCTTTCTTCATCAGGCTGTGTATCTGTATCCTTTCTCAAGTGCTTTAATACACTGATGTAGGCGAGTGTTCCCCTGAGTTCTGTGAGCTGCTCACTCTAGCAAATTCATCAAATGAGGAGGGGATTGTGGGAACTTCTGACTGTAGCCCAATAGGACAGAAGTTGTGGGCAACCTGGGATCCTACTACTTGTGATTGGCACCTGAGATGGGGATGGTCTTGAACTGAGCCCTTCACCCGTGGGCTCTGATGCTATCTCCTGGTACGTAGGGTCATGTAGGACACCACATACTGAGTTAGGCTATAGGACACTCAAATGGTGTTGCAAAGTTGCTTGGAGAGGGGAGACCCATACATATGGTGACCAGAAGCACCAGATGTGACATTATCTGCGTGGGGAGTACAGGAGACAAGCAGGAGGGAAAGGTTGGGTGTTTTCCTAACATGATAACATGTGCTCCTTATTAATGTATTAAGTAAGCTGGCATCCGATTTAATAACTCCAGCAGTTCTGCAGAACTGATGTTTGTATCAATATTTCATGATAACTATACCAACCATGGCTGTAGTTGGGCTTCCCTGGTAGCTCAGATGGTAAAGAATCCACCTGCATCATGGGAAATCTGGATTCAATCCCTGGGTTGGGAAGATCCCCTGGAGGAGGGCATGGCAACCCACTCCAGCATTCTTGCCTGGAGAATCCTCAAGGACAGGGGAGCCTGCTGGTCTACAGTCCATGGAGTTGCCAAGAGTTGGACATGACTGAGCGACTAAACACATAGCATACCAACCATAATGTAAATGGAAATAGCTAATTGTTATTGGGCACAAAAATAATTTAGGGTTGCCAAATAAAATACAGTATTGCCAGTTAAATGTGAATTTCAGATAAAAAACAAATAATTTTTAAACATAAGTATGTCCCAAATATTGTATGGGATCTACTTTTACTTAAAAGAATTATTTTGTTTACAAAATTCTACTGAATAGCACAGGGAACTATATTCAACTTCTTGTAATAACCTAAAATGGAAAAGAATCTGGAAAACATTCTTATATATATAAGAAATGTATGTATATATTTGTATAACTGAATCATTTTGCTGTATACCAGAAATAGACACAACATTGTAAATCAAATATACTTCAATTTTAAAAAAGACCAAAGCCACGTACACATGTTGCTTATCTGAAGTTCAGATTTAACCCCGCTCTGCTGCTCTCCACTGCCTTGGTGTCTGGGACTCCCTTGCCGGGACTGTAGGCCCCCCTCCACATCCTGGGAATGAGGGCAGCCCTGGGAAAGCTGAACTTCAGGGTCTCTTCTGCCCACCACGTTGCACCTCGCAGGAATTTGATGAGCCCACTGTCTTGTTTGGTGGCCTTCACCTTTGGATCCCTTACTCAACTGATATGCACCTTCCTTTCCAACTTAAACCGGTGCAAGGGGCAGAGGGTTATGTTATTTATGTTTAAATAATTTTCCTGATATCTCAGTTGGTACAAAAATCTGCCTGCAATGCAGGAGACCCCAGTTCAATTCCTGGGTTGGGAAGATCTGCTGGAGAAAGGATAGGCTACCCTATTCTTGGGCTTCCCTTGTGTCTCAGCTGGTAAAGAAATCGCCTGCAATGTGGGAGACCTGGGTTCAATTCCTGGGTTGGGAAGATCTACCAACTCCAGTATTCTGCTCTGGAGAATTCCATGGACTGTATAGCCCATGGGGTCACAAAGAGTTGGACATGACAGTGACTTTCGTTTTCACTTTCAACTTTTAAACATCAGTGTGTCCCACATACTTACTGGGGTGGGTGCTCTTTCTCTCTCCCAGTCTGGCTCGCAGGACTGGTCTTGGCCCTGGGAAGAGGGCTACGGGAATCTTTAGGATGTGTCCTAATCACCTTGCTGCCTTGCTCAAGAGGTGAAGTGCACTCTCCTAGGGACCCTGACCTCAAACGAAAGGGACTTCAAGGGTGCAGAACTTTAAGGTAAATCTGAAGACCTAATGTTTAGGTTTTATAGAATGTCTCTGTTACATATATGTGAAGCAAGAGAGAATCTGACAGGCAGATGAGGGAGGGGTACTTTGCTGAGTTAGAGGAAGGATATATTCCTGAAGTCTATTTTCCTGTCTTCCTCTCTGCCTCTCCTGCTACCCCAGGTCTTGTGAATGACAGAACTTAGTGTAAAGGTCACCCATCACCCTTGGCATGCTAAGGTATAAAGGAAGAGAATTTAAAAGCATATCCTAAGAACACAATAATGAAACATCACTAGTGAACAAGATTATGATAGATTCGCTATCATCCCATGAGTGTCCACATTTATTACAAAGAAATACATTTATGGGAATGCCAAAATCACAACTGGCTGTTGAATAACCATCTACTGGAGGACACTGGAACCCATGAGAAAAAAGTTACCTCACATCCAAAGGCAAAAAGAAGCTGCATCAAGATGGCATGAGGGGCACAATCATGACAAAATCAAATCCCATAGCTGCTTGGTAGGTAACCCACTGACTGGGGAATGATAATTCCAAAGAAGTTCTCCCCCTGTAGTGAAGGTTAGGAATGCTAGATCAGGCTTCCCAGCCTGGGGACCCAAAAAAGGGACTGGGAGTCCCCAGGGAATTTGACCTTAAAGGCCATTAGGATTTTATTACAGGACTTCCACAGGACTGGGGGAAACAGACTCCAGTCTTGTTGTGCACAAACAAAACCTTGTGCACACCAAGACTCAAGGTAAGGAGCAGTCTCCACAGGACACTGAACCAAAACTACCTGCTAGAGTTGTAGGGTCTCCTGTGGAGGCATGGGTTGGAAGGGGCTCACCATGGGGACAGAGGGACTGACAACAGCAGTCTGGGAAGGTCCCCTATGGTGTAAACCCTCTCAGAGGTGGACATCAACCCAACCATAGAGCCCATCGACCCCAGGGCTGTGTCGCCTCAGGCCAAAACACTACCAGGGAGGAAGCACAACCCCACCCAACAGTAGATAATTAAATTAAAACTTTACTGAGAAAGCCCTTAGTTTGAACATTATTTGGCATTGCCATTCTTTGGGATTGGAATGAAAACTGACCTTTTCTAGTCCTGTGGCTGATGCTGAGTTTTCCAAATTTGCTGGCTTATTAGGTGCATTGCTTTCACAGCATCGTCTTTTAGGATTTGAAATAGCTCAACTGGAATTCCATCACCTCCACTAGCTTTGTTTGTAGTCATGCTTCCTAAGGCCCACTTGACTTCGCATTCCAGGATGTCTGGCTCTAGGTGAGTGAACACACCATCGTGGTTATGAGTCATGAAGATCTTTTTTGTGTAGTTCTTCTGTGTATTCTTGCCACTTTGTCTTAATATCTTCTGCTTCTGTTAGATCCATACCATTTCTGTCCTTTATTGAGCCCATCTTTGTATGAAATGTTCCCTTGGTATCTCTAATTTTCTTGAAGAGACCTCTAGTCTTTCCCATTCTATTATTTTCCTCTATTTCTTTGCATTGATCACTAAGGAAGGCTTTCTTATCTCTCCTTGCTATTCTTTGGAACTCTGCATTCAAATGGGAATATCTTTCCTTTGCCTTTACCTTCTCATCTTTTCTCACCTATTTGTAAGGCCTTCTCAAATCGTTTTGCCTTTTTGCGTTTCTTTTTCTTGGGGATGGTCTTGATCACTGCCTGCTGTACAATGTCACGGAAGCTCTGTCCAACAATACGTGAACCGTGAACTTCCAGATGTTCAAGGTGGACTTAGAAACAGCAGAGGACTCGGAGATCAAATTGAAAACATCTATTGGATCATCAAAAAAGCAAGAGAGTTCCAGAAAAACATCTACTTCTGCTTTATTGACTATGCCAGAGCCTTTGACTATGTGGATTACAACAAACTGTGGAAAATTCTTAAGAGATGGGAATACCAGACCACTTTACCTGCCTCCTGAGAAATCTGTATGCAGGTCAAGAAGCAACAGTTAGAACTGGACATGGAACAATAGACTAGTTCCAAATCGGGAAAGGAGAACATCAACACTGTATATTGTCACCCTGCTTATTTAACTTATATGCAGAGTACATCATGTGAAATGCTGGGCTGGAAGAAGCACAAGCTGGAATCAAGATTGCCGGGAGGAATATCAATAACCTCAGATTTGCAGATCACCACCCTTATGACAGAAAGTAAAGAAGAAGTAAACAGCCTCTTGATGAAAGTATAAGAAGAGAGTGAAAAATTTGGCTTAAGGGATGGGATGAGGAGGGAGCTGGAAGAGGGATTCGGGATGGGGGGACGCGTGAACATCCATGGCTGATTCATGTCAATATATGGCAAAAACCACCACAATATTATAATTAGCCTCCAATTAAAATAAATAAATCATTTTTTTAAAAAAGCTGACTTAAAACTCAACATTCAGAAAACTAAGATTATGGCATCTGGTCCCATCACTTCATGACAAATCACTGAGGAAACAATGGAAACAGTAACAGACTTTATTTTGGGGGGCTCCAAAATCACTGCAGATGGTGATTGCAACCATGAAATTACAAGATGCTCCTTGGAAGAAAAGCTATGACTAATCTAGACAGCATATTGAAAAGCAGAGACATTATTTTGCCAACAAAGATCCATCTAGTCAAGGCTATGGTTTTTCCAGTGGTCATCTATGGATGTGAGAGTTGAACTATAAAGAAAGTTGAGCACCAAAGAATGATGCTTTTGAACTATGGTGTTGGAGAAGACTCTTGAGAGTCCCTTGGACTGCAAGGGGATCCAACCAGTCCATCCTAAAGGAGATCAGTCCTGGGTGTTCATTGGAAGGACTGACGCTGAAGCTGAATACTTTAGCCACCTGATGCAGAGAGCTGACTCATTGGAAAAGACCCCGATGCTAGGAAAGATTGAAGGCAGGAGGAGAGGGGGATGACAGAGGATGAGATGGTTGGATGGCATCACCGACTCAATGGGCATGAGTTGGCTCTGGAAGTTGGTGATGGACAGGGAGGCCTGGCGTGCTGCAGTCCATGAGATACAAAAGTTGGATACAACTGAGTGACTGAACTGAACTGAAGAACTTCGTCTGAATTATTCTTTGACTTAAGGGAATGCTGTGGTTCTTTTGTTCCTCTATCCAGACCACTAACACTTTCTCCATCTAAAGTGATAAAGTTGTATGGTTTTCTTACTATTTGTGTATTCACTGGAACAGCACTTTTAACCTCTCTTAAGAACTTTTCCTGGACATTAACAATGTGGCTAACTGTTTGGCATAAGAGGCCTACTACTTCTTGGCCTATACTGGATTTTGGCATGCCTTCCTCAGTAAGCTTAATCATTTCTAGCTTTTGATTTCAAGTGAAACATGTAACTCTTCTCTCACTTGAACACTTAGAGGTCATTGTAGGGTTCTTAATTGGCCTAATTTCAGTATTGTTGTGTCTTAGGAAATAAGGATGCCTGAGGAGAAGGAGAGAAACAGGGGAACAGCTGGTCAGCAGAGCAGTCAGAACACACACAACTTTTATTAATTAAATCTGCTGTCTTATGTGACTGTATTTCAAGCCCCCCCCCAAAAAGAAGAATTATAACAGTAACATCAGAGATCGCTGGCCCCAGATCACCATAACATACACAATTTAAAAAGATTTGAAATATTGCTAGAATTACTAAAAGTGACAGAGACAAGAAGTGAGCAAATGCTATTGGAAAAAATGACGTCTAAGACTTACTTGATATAGGGTTGCCACAAACCTTCAATTTGTAAAAAATGCACTTATCTGTGAAACACAAAAAGCAAAGTGCAATAAAAGTAGACCTGCACACAAATCACTGAAGGTCTGGTGGGAGCTAACAACGTTCTTCTTAAGCTGACTGAACTGAAACCCAACTCTTTCAGAGGAGCCTCTGACTCAGACACTGTATGTCTTCATGCCAAGGCTATTTCACTTCCACAGAAAAGAAACATCTAGTCTGTGGTCTACTTTCTCTTTTTTTATGTTCAGTCTTTCTCTTTATTGACTCCTCTTTCCTCTGAAAATGTGCTTATCACCCTGATTCCCTCAAGCTCTTCTTGCCTCTCTCTCCTCTTACATTATATTTCGGAAGTCTTCCTTGGAGACAGACGCTAAGTTTGCAAAGACAGCACAACACAGTCCCTGTTCACGGTGCGGCACAGAAACCAGAGCCAGGCAATGATTCCAGACTGGGTGGGAACACCTGTACAGACAGTCACATGGGCCTCAGACCAGGTGATGACTCCAGATGGGGTGGGAACGCCCCGTACAGATGGTCACACGGGCCTCCAGAGCCAGGCGATGATTCCAGATGGGGTGGGAACACCCATACAGATGGTCACACGGGCCTCCAGAAGCAAGACTGACTGAGGGAAAGGGATGCAGGTGGCCTGGAGAGGACAGTGTCAAGGAAATATCTAAAGAGAGATCCTCTGCGAGCTGATTTGGGAGAGTAAGGAAGCAGGGACGCTCCGAGGAGTGAGAAGAGCCTGTTCAGAATCCTTTGAAGAATCTCAGCCTTTTTGCTATGTCTGCCTCCAACCCTGCACTGAAATCACTCTTGTAAATATACCGAGAATTTATCACTGTCCAAATGGGTGTGTTTTTTCAGGTCTATTTCTGCAGATTCCCCAGCAGGCTGGAGGGTAGGCTGGGCCCTGCTTCCAGGAGGCCTTGCCCACTCAGCGTCCTGGGTGCTCCTCCCTGCCCTCTCCTGCCAGCTTGCTTCTGAGACTCAAGCTCGGTGCCCTCCTCCTCGGCCCCACCGACGGCCAGCCCTTCAGCGCCCACTGAGATAGCTGGACCAACGGCGAGGTGCCTCAGCTGCCAGGAGGGGCGTGAGGGCCTGGGAGCCCCAGCCTGGCTTCTCCCGTGACACTGCCCCACCAACGGCCTGTCACACCTCCACTCCTGACTGCCCTGTCCTTGAGCCCTTCACTCTGTCAACTCATGGTGAAGGCTTTCACTGAATCCCATTCACTTTACCTCAGGAATGTCTCTCAAAGCCATCATTATTTCCCCAGTCATCTCAGGAGATGCAGAGGCTTCCTCCCTATCTGCTGTCACCAGGACATCAGCAGAATTATCTTTCTGAAACACAGTTCTGGTGTCTCTTCCCTGTCTTAGAGGGCATCCCACAGCAGAGTCCAAGCTATGGAATGTGGCCGAGCAGGCCCTTTGAGCCATCCACGTGGTATCAGACACGTATGAAGGGCTGGGTAACCTCATGGTTTGGGCGACGGAAAGTGAGGGGAAAGGACCAGGTCAGCTCAGCAGAGCAGCCCCCAGGGCAAGCCCATGACATGTGCGTCCCCCTCAGGTGTGACCACTCTGCCCCCTGACTGCGTCCTGTTACCAGTGCTGCAGGCGGAGCTTCTGCCACCGAAGGAGACACCGTCCACAGAGCCCACGCCAGTGAGGTGGATGTTACCAAGACGGATACAAAAACCTCGATGTTTTAATCCCCTGCAATCCTCGAGATCTGGTTACTCTGTGTAGCCCAGCCTGTCCCAAAAGACACATCAAAGAAAAAGCGGAGCTGGACAGTAGTTAAAGTGGTAAAGTTAGATTTTACTCAGGAGCTATGGCAAGAAGGGAAAGGAGACTTCAGTACAGAACCAGGTGTGGTCCTGAACATAGCACAGCCAAGGGCCTGTTGGGGTCAGAGGACGCAGTTACTAAAACGAGACAAGGGAGGGGAGATGCTGGTGAAACCAGCCTTATAGGATCCTTGCTGAGGGCGGGCCAGATGAAGCAGAAGTCCTTGGGAGGTGTGGTGGGTGAGGAATCTGGTCAGATTTCAAACATGACCAGGTGTTGAGGGTGGGAGATGCTGGCTTAATTGACCGATCAGTCATCTTACTAAAATCTGGCCCTTCGGATCATGCCAAAGGGAGGGCCTAGTTGAAGAAGAGCTCAGAGTTGCCAACAGGAGTTTGGCCAAGCAGAGACTGTCTTGTCCCTCCCCCCCCCCCCCCCCCCCAGTAACACTTGTCAGCCTCACTCTGTTCTCCTCTGGTAAAGTCCTTCTCCCTCCGCGTGTTGTTTCTCCCCTTGAAATTCCCATGACAGTTGAGCATCCTCGCAGTAGCATCACCCCTTGTGCACACTTCACAGGGCACTTTTCATTCTGAATTGCAATGAGCTGCTTCCTGACTATGTACCCCCGTCCCTGCAACCCTAGCCAAGAACCCTTCTCACTGTCAGCACACGAAGAGCTTCCAAGTGTAAGAAGTCTTCTTCATAAGCACCGTCTCAAAGCCTCTGCTCAAAAGTTTCTATTCCATCCAGTTTTGCTGATCAGCTTCTGAAGCCTTCCTCAATTACTTCTGGAAATTTGTATTCAGTCTAAAACTGCCACCAAGTAAATTGTTTTTACTTTCAAACAAATTCAAAGTATTAAAAAAAAAAATCTGGGCTTACATAATGGATTATTGAGGGGAGGAAACATGATGTACATACTGTTTTTTCTTCACCCAAAGTTCTTTTTGGAAACTTTCAAGGCTCTTGCGACACACGGTCTGACAGCTCTGTGAGGGGATGGAATGCATTTACTCCTTCTTGTTTCCAGGCAGCTAGCACATGGCCTAAGGTGGAGCAGGTGCTCAGCCGACATTCTCTGAACTGAATTTAGTGAGTAGGAGAAAAGTGCCTATGAAAATAAAAGTCCTGCTTCCTTTTCACTCCTAACTGCTCTGTCCTGAGCAAAGTCTTTTTTATTCTTCAACTTTTGGAACCCAATACAGGGAGGGCACTATCTATTTGTCTTGAACATGGTGTATTGAGTGCTTTTGGGAGCTACAATAAAAGAAGGAACAAGAAGGAAGGGAAGGAGAGGGGAAGGGAAGGGGGAAGAGGGAGGGAAGAGAGACAGAAGATGATGCTGACAATAATGCTCAACAGAAAGCTGAGGGGAAGGTGTTAAGCATCACTGCCCAGCCTGATACGTCTCACAGCCTGAGCTCTGATGGGCAGGGACCCCATTACCTACAGCCCTGCGGGGCCCTGGGAGCCACCGCTGTGATGAAGGGGACAGGCAGGGGCAGCCAGGCAGCTGGCCCCGGACTGAGGCCCTGCGTGGGAGCCGGGGCAGCCTGACCCAGGGAGTGCACTCTGCATGCTCTGACGCCTCCCCTGCTCCAGAAACTGGGCTATGACCGCCAAGTTCTGGCTTCCAGCTGGAGGTCCCAGTCGGCAGTGGAGACGCTGCTGTGAAGCCTCATCATGGTGGAAGTTGGCTCACCCATCCATCTCTGAGGAAGAAGAGAAGGCTGGTGTCGTGACTCCTTTGAACTTCTGTGCCTGTAGCCAACCTCCCTCGACCCCTGCCCCATCCTGGCCTGGCCGCAGGCCAGCCTGCTCCAGCTGGTCCTGGGGTGGCTGGCAGAACTTGTTCTAAGCCCAGGGCCCAAGGCTTGCAGTGGTCCGTGGAATCAAGGAAAAGCAAGTGGTCACTCCCAACTTTTGCTTTTACTGAGGTATACTTTTCATACAGTAAAATAAACAGATTTTAATGAACAGTTCTTTAATTTTTTGTAAAGACATAACCTTACTCTAGAGGTCCCCACTTGCCTGCCCTTATCACTGAACAAATTTCTGTCACCAAAGGTTAATATTGTCTGTTCTTGAATCTCAGTTTGGTGTCTGACTTCTTATCAATGTAATATTTTGAGGTTTATCCATGTTGTAAATGTGTATCGATGAAACTGGAGCCCATTATACAGAGTGAAGTAAGCCAGAAAGATAAAGAACATTACAGTATACTAACACATATATATGGAATTTAGAAAGATGGTAACAATAATGCTGTTCTTGTTGCTGGTGTGTGTTCCATCCCGTGATTCTGTCATCAGCCCTCCTGATGATGAACATTTAGGACCTTTCCGGTTTGAAGCTATGATAAACAACCTGGCTAGAAATATTTCTGTGCAGCTCTTATTGTGAGTGTGTATTTTTATTTCTCTTAGGTCAGTACCAAAGTGACGCTGCTGAGAGATGGGGTGATAGAGTAAGAAACCATCAAACTGCTTTCCAGAGCATTTCACACTCTCACCAGCAGTGTGTTAGTTTCCAGGCTGATCTCAATCCTAGCCAGATTTTGGAGTTATCAGTCTTTTCAACTTTAGACATTCTAGTGGTGTGAAGTGGTATCCCATGATGTCATTGACATTTTACTGATATGTATGATATTGACCTCCTATTTATGTGTTCAGTGGTTATTTGTTTACTACCTTCTATAAAATATTTATTCAAGTCTTTTGCTTAATTTTCAAAAAAGAAATTAAGTTCTTATCATTGAGTTGTCATAGTTCTTTATATATTCTAGATACAAGTTCTTTGTCAAATATATATTATAAATATTTCATCTCCATTTGGGTCTTATCTTCTTTGTGGATCAACTGGTAAAGAATCTGCCTGAAATGTGGGAGACCTGGGTTTGATCCCTGGGTTGGGAAGATCCCCTGGAGAAGGGAAATGTTATCCACTCCAGTATTCTGGCCTGGAGAACTCCATGGACTATATAGTCCATGGGGTCACAAATAGTCGGATGTGACTGAGCGACTTTCACCCCACACTTAAGTTTTTGCCTCTTTGAAACATTCTTGCTTTCAAACAGGGGCAAGAGCAAGGGCCACTTTGCTTCTAGCCTCTGGCCTCTGTGATCCAGTGGCTAGGACCCTTGGTTTCCATCCAGGTTACCCAGGTTTAATTTCTAGGCAGGGAACCAAGATCTCTCCTTAGGACTGCTCACTGCTCTCCCTCTGAGATCTCTCCCACTGGACTGGTAAACTTGGGCAGTCTGGAGTTAAGTGGAAAGGATTTCCCTGGGTGGAGGGGTTTGGTGGGGAGAGAAGGCACTGCAGCAGACAGAGCATATTCTTGGCTATTGTATCTCTAGTACACAGAGATGACAAGATCTGAGAGAAAATTGCAGAAATCAGAAGGAACTCTAGAAGCTGGACCGAATCCCAGAGGGAAGGGGGAGTTCATTTGACATCAGTGGTCTGCCACAGATGATGGACTTGATTTCTCCTGAATGTCACCTTCCTTGTACTAAAGTGTTGAATAAACAAGTCCCCGTTCAAGATTATTGAGACTGAGGACAGTGAAATTCAGTTTTTGCTTTCATTTTTAGCATGGGAAACACAGAGAGAACTTCACAGGAATAAACCCACAAGAGTAGTGTGTTGAGACCTGTCCCTGACTGCTGGCTCAGAAGGCCTCTTGGCTTTGACCACTGGGACCTAGAGAGGGTGAAGCTCAGCAGAATTCTCCAAAAGAATGCTGCCATGGGTCCATCTCAGTGCTTCAGGAGACGATCCACAGGCCAAACAGAAGAGGAGCTAAAGACTGTAGTGCCTTCATGGTGAGCTGTGGACAGCTTGTGGCATCTTCCTTGTCTCATCATCATCCATAACTTTCCATACGATCATTGAGCCTTGCTGCTTGTTTGCAGATCTCTTTTCTCCAAGACTTGCATTTGATTGGAAGGAAAAAGCTAGGGTGGATAAACATCTTCATCTTCCTTCTTGGGGTGTTGCAGATGAACACATGTGTATCAAGAGAGGGCCATCACTCCCTTCTTCCTGACCTTTCCTGGGTGAGCCTTGTCTCTCTGAGAGGAGAGATGGTTTAGGACAGAAGCCATTTCCTGAGAGGCACTGTAGAAAAAACAAGTCCTTTGAGTCCTTGCTTTGATTCCTGCAAGTGATGTGATTTTGTGTGAGTTACTTAACACAGATGTCATGGTATATTCCTGTCCATAAATCAGAAGTAATTATATCTTTACCTGTTCAGGAGAATTACTATAAGGATGAAATGAAATCATTTGGAGATGGACTGTTTTGTGGGACCCACATAGAAATCACTACCAAATCCATTCACCTATCAATCTGTCTGTCCCCCTTCTTTCTTATGTGTGTGTGTATATCCATCCATCCTTCTGTCCATCAGACTCTCCATCTCTCTACTCACCACTTAGGTCTCAACATCAGGCAGACAGCAGACTCTAGACTCTGGGATGATATATCAGCTATCTAATGGCATCACTGACTCAATGGGCACGAGTCTGAGTAAACTCCAGGAGCTGGTGACAGACAAGGAGGCCTGGCATGCTGCAGTCCGCAGGATTGCAAAGAGTTGGACACTACTGAGCAACTGAACTGAACTGAACTGAATGGCATAAAACTGCCACCCACGGTCTCTTACTAAAAGTGGAAGCAATATGATTAATAAACTGTTTGGCAGGTGAAGGGAAAAGTTGCCTCAGTGGTTATCAGAGCTGGGATGTTTTAGTGCCTCTGGGGGATTTGCTGAAGCATCACTTTTCAGTGCGTCTGCTGGTCTACAAATCCAGTTGACTGTGTTTCCTCTAGGTGTTGATGGCTTGGTTGAAGAATTCACTCCCAGTTGTGGAAGGAGTAGGTGGGGCAACGATTCTGTGCCTGATGTTGAATTTGGGAGAACCACGGCCAAAAAGGCCTTCATGGAAATTTTTGAAAGATGACAAACCCACAGGCACATTAAAATCACCATATAACACAACTTTTCTGCAACACTTTCAGAATTTATGCTAAAAAATAATCCTCCAAAAGAGAGCACTTATTCAGTGGCAAAGTTGGTTAATAGTTAACTGTCTCCCTCCATGTAGCACTGACGTTGCTGCAGGGGCCTGAAGCCTAAGGCTCTCCTCTCCTTGCTCTTTCTCTGTCTACATCTCTCCCCTACCTACTTGGAAATAAGCTTCTCTTCCGTGCACACCGCAGAGCTGTGTATTGTTCCTTGGAACCAGCTGTGTCTCTCTTACTCCTCTTCCCATGGGAGGTAAAACTCTTTCCTTCCAGAGTCCATCTCTTGACCTGTTTCATCTGCTGAACTGGCCTATTTGATCTTGTGTCCTGTCAAGAGCTCCATCAAAGGACTTCTGCATCAGGTAAGGTCAGATGCTGCCCGGGAAGCGATTCTTACTTAGTCCTGATTGCCTGTTACAGTCACCTGGGGGCTAAAAATATCCACCTGCCCAGGTGCCTTGCAAGCTCGAGATGGACCTACTAAGTTCTAGAAACCTTGTCCTGTTCAGCCCCTCCATCTTTGTGCTTAACCAACCCTGGTTTCTACCAACCAGATAAACATGTCCAACATGAAAATGAGGTTGCATTCATTTTCATTTTCAAATTAAGGAGAAAAAAATAAAGTGAGTAGAAAGAATTTTCTCATATTTAAAAATTTTCCTATAAGTTTTCTTAAAACTTTCAAGTCTTTAATACTGCTTATGTGAATTAGAATATGTTGTTGTTCAGTCGCCAAGTCGTGTCCGACTCTTTGCAACCCTTCAACTGCAGTACACTGGGCCTCCCTGTTCCTCACCATCTCCTGGAGTTTCCCCAAGTTCAGGTCCACTGAGTCAATGATGCCATCCAACCATCTTATCCTCTGTCACCCTCTTCTCCTTCTGCCTTCAGTCTCTCCCAAGATCAGGGTCTTTTCCAATGAGTTGACTCTTCACATCAGGTGGCCAAACTTTTGGAGCTTCAGCTTCAGCATCAGTCCTTCAAATGAATGTTCAGTGTTGATTTCCTTTAGGATGGACTGGTTTGATCTCTTAGCTGTCCAAGGGACTCTCAGGAGTCTTCTCCAACACCACGGTTCAAAAGCATCAGTTCTTCAGCACTCAGCCTTCTTTATGGTCCAACTCTCACACCTGTACATGACTATTGGAAAGATCATAGCCTTGACTATATGGCCCTTTGTCAGCAAAACAATGTCTTGACTTTTTAATATGCAGTCTAAGTTTGTCATTGCTTTCCTTCCAAGAAGCAATTGTCTTCTAATTTCAAGGCTGCAGTCACTATTTGCACTTATTTTAGAACCCAAGAAGAAGAATTAGAATATAGCCACGTATATTGGCTGATTTTGCTTGCATTATGTTTTATTATTTTACATGAGATATAGAAACTCTTCATGATATTAGAGCCCCATATGCTCAGTCAATGGAACACACTTGCAATGATGCTGACACTTGCTTCTGGATGGGATACCGATCAGGGTCCTCTAAAGAAATAGGTCCAACAGGATGGAGGGAGGGGTGGGAATAGGACAGGCCTAGAGATGCAGAGAAGGGTTGATGTTGCAGTTCATGTCCAAACGCCTTCCAAAGGCTGAACTCTTTCTGGCTTAAGGACGGTCAGGCTATTCTTTCTTGAGGCCTCAACTGATTGGACGAGGCCTACTCACTCCAAAGATGGACATCTACTTTACTCAAAGTCTATTGATTTAAATGCTCAGTTCAGTTCAGTCGCTCAGTTGTGTCCAACTCTTTGCGACTCCATGAATCACAGTACGCCAGGCCTCCCTGTCCATCACCAACTCCCAGAGTCTACTCAAACTCATGCCCATCGAGTTGGTGATGCCATCCAGCCATATCATTCTCTGTTATCCCCGTCTTCTCCTGCCTTCAATCTTTCCCAGCATCAGGGTCTTTTCAAATGAGTCAACTCTTTGCATGAGGTGGCCAAAGTGTTGGAGATTCAGCTTCAGCATCAGTCCTTCCAATGAACACCCAGGACCGATCTCCTTTAGGGTGGACTGATTGGATCTCCTTGCAGTCCAAGGGACTCTCAAGAGTCTTCTCCAAAACCATAGTTCAAAAGCATCAATTTTTCAGTGCTCAGCTTTCCCCACAGTCCAATTCTCACATCCATACATGACTACTGGAAAAACCATAGCCTTGACTAGAGAGACCTTTGTTGACAAAGTAATGTCTCTGTTTTTTAATATGCTATCTAGGTTGGTCATGACTTTCCTTCCAAGGAGTAAACGTCTTTTAATTTCATGACTGCAACCATCATCTGCAGTGATTTTGGAGCCCCAAAAAATAAAGTCTGACACTGTTTCCACTGTCTCCCTATCTATTTCCCATGAAGTGATGGGACTGGTTGCCATGATCTTAGTTTTCTCAATGTTGAGCTTTAAGCCAACTTTTTCACTCTCCTCTTTCACTTTCGTCAAGAGGCTTTTTAGTTCCTCTTCACTTTCTGGCATAAGGGTGGTGTCATCTGCATATCTGAGGTTATTGATATTTCTGCCGGCAATCTTGATTCCAGCTTGTGCTTCCTCCAGCCCAGCATTTCTCATGATGTACTCTGCATATAAGTTAAATAAGCAGGGTGACAATATACAGCTTTGACATACTCCTTTTCCTATTTGGAACCAGTCTGTTGTTCCATGTCCAGTTCTAACTGTTGCTTCCTGACCTGCATACAGGTTTCTCAAGAGGCAGGTCAGGTGGTCTGGTATTCCCACCTCTTTCAGAATTTTCCACAGTTTATTGTGATCCACACAGTTGAAGGCTTTGGCATAGTCAATAAAGCAGAAATAGATGTTTTTCTGGAACTCTCTTCCTTTTTCGATGATCCAGCAGATGTTGGCAATTTGATCTCTGGTTCCTCGGCCTTTTCTAAAACCAGCTTGAACATCTGGAAGTTCACGGTTCACGTATTGCTGAAGCCTGGCTTGGAGAATTTTGAGCATTACTTTACTAGCATATGAGATGAGTGCAATTGTGTGGTAGTTTGAGCATTCTTTGGCATTGCCTTTCTTAGGGACTGGAATGAAAACTGACATTTTCCAGTCCTGTGGCCACTGCTGAGTTTTCCAAATTTGCTGGCATATTGAGTGCAGCACTTTCACAGCATCATCTTTCAAGATTTGAAATAGCTCAACTGGAATTCCATCACATCCACTAGTTTTGTTAGTAGTGAGGCTTTCTAAGGCCCACCTGACTTCACATTCCAGGATGTTTGGCTCTAGGTGAGTGATCAGACCATCGTGATTATCTTGGTCATGAAGATCTTTTTTATATAGTTTTTCTGTGTATTCTTGCCACCTCTTCTTAATATCTTCTGCTTCTGTTAGGTCCATACCATTTCTGTCCACTATCGAACCCATCTTTGCATGAAATGTTCCCTTGGTATCTCTAATTTTCTTGAAGAGATCTCTAGTCTTCCCCATTCTATTGTTTTCCTCTATTTCTTTGCATTGATTGCTGAGAAAGGCTTTCTTATCTCTGCTTGCTATTCTTTGGAACTTTGCATTCAAACGGGAATATCTTTCCTTTTCTCCTTTGCTTTTCACTTCTCTTCTCTCACAACTATTTGTAAGGCCTTCTCAGACAACCATTTTGCCTTTTTGCATTTCTTTTCCATGGGGATAGTCTTGATCCCTGTCTCCTGTACAGTGTCACAAACCTCTGTCCATAGTTCATCAGGCTCTGATGCTAACCTTATCTAAAAAACACCTTCACAGCAACATCTAGACTGGTGTTTGATCAAATGTCTGGGTATCATGGCCCAACCAAGTTGACACATAAAATTACACATCACAGATAGAACATGCGTGTGCCTCATACATCACACTCCGAGAAACTGCCTCTGAGTGGGGGAGGAGGGGGCAATGTGTGGGAAGATGCCACCTAAGCTGTGGAGCCCAGGAGAGACCAGAAGAGCTGGAAAGGTGCTGTCGGGGAGGTGGGAAAGGAGGGTGGGCCTTGCCTTGGAGGGGTGCTCAGCAACATCAAGAGGCTGCCTTCCCACCCACAGAAGATGGGCTGCAAGGCACCTCCCAGGACAGTGAAGGCAGCTCCTCCAGCATGGGGTCCTCTGAAAGTCATCATCACACATTCACAGGTGGTGGTACTGTGATTTTCTTCCTCATCTCACAGGTAAAGTTGCTGAAGCACAGAGTGAACCCACCACCCAGGTGCACACAGGAGCCACATGAAGATCCAGGACCAGGGCGAGGGTTCCGAGTCAGAGATGCTTTCCATCTTCACCATTCAGCCTCCCTCTGCATGAGAGTGAAAAGAACCCTAAGAACTCGAGGCTGACATGGTCGAGACCTTGGAGGAAGGAAGTAATAGCTGCATCCTTTTCTCACTCAGCCCTAGTGTCTCAGCAAAGGAAAGAGAGCTGCCTCGCCAAGCCCGAGACAAAGGCGCCCACTTCTGTGTTTGTTGGCATTAAGGTGAGGCTCATTTGTCCTATATCACTTGAAAGATTGTGGCCTCAGCAAGAAGCTACTGATTCCTCCATACCTGGTGACTCCCCGTCACTGGAAATTTCCCAGCGATGGTTTCCCTTTCTTGCAGAGGTCCGTTTCTTGTTCTCCAAGTCTAGACACCAGTGAGCACATCTTGGGAAGGACATGTGTGGAGGCAGCAAGCTGAAGGGAGGCTTCATGAAGACTCAGGGAAGTGGGAGCTTGTGTCCCAGCCAGCGCAGCTTCTCTGCAAGCAGCAAGTGCCAGCAGAAGACCAAAAAATGCTCTTCACTTTAACCGACCAGCCTGTCTTATGTTTGCTCAGGGGCTCTCTTGAGTCAGCAGGCCTGGTGCTCTCTTTGACACCCACACACCCGCACAGGGAAGGGGAAATAGTCCATTGAAGTTGGTGCTCTAAAAGCTCTTGACCTTTGGCCACCACAGAGGTTTGGATGTAATTGGGAGGGAGGGGGTGCAGCCTGGTCACCGGGATTATAGGTGCAGCCCCAGTGAGGAGTGCACCCCATGGAGTGCAGCATCACTTCCTGACAGCTTGTCAGACACTTAGGTGGGACTCTGTGACCACCCAGACCTGCTGGATCATCACCTGCCTTTCCACCAGTGATGAATTTGCATGTGGAGTTTGAGAAATGCAGCTCTAAAGAAGAGCAATCCTGCTGCTTCTTCAGAAACAGGCGGTGTTGAGGGGGAGCTCAAAGCAGGCGCACATGTAGGTTTCAGGAAGCCAGGGAGTAAAGCAACACAGTCAAGTCTCCTCCGTCCTCTGCCTGCACCCTGGGGCTGCGGTCCTGCTGGGAGGAGAGCCAGGGCCCCAGGGTGGGGATGGGACACCCGCGGGTGCTCAGGCGGGACCGGAGCCAGCTTGGGGTGCCCCTGACAGCCCAGCCCCTCCCTCAGCCCTTCCTCTGCTTTGGGTGAAGGGTATATTTTCATTAATTTGCCAACCGTCATACACACTAAATAGCAATCTCTAAATATGCTGCTGACCTCTCCAATTGGTATCCAGATGTAATGATTAAATGACGACCACAGCAGTGCTTCAAGCGGGGGTGTTCTCAGAGGGCTCACGTGGAGACGAGGGGAAAGGTGGGGTCAGAAATGGCTGTTGGCTTGTGGCAACACTGGTGGGGAAGAGGCTTCCACACTGGCTGCAGGCGTGTGATCCTGGGGCTGGCTGGCACTCACTAGGCTGGGCCTTAGCTTGAAGGGATGTCCCTGAGCTGACCCTGCCCTAGCCTCCTCCCTACCCTGATGCTGTGAGTCTGCCTTCTTGAGGCCACTAGAAGGGGAACCATCGATTCTGGCAACAGTGTCTGCAGCCAGGCAGACAGGACTGCTGTCCAATCCGCAGAGGCCACAGTCCTGCTGCAACTGTTCTCAGGTGGAGGACGGGGTCTGTGGCTCTGGGAGCCTGAACCTTGGCCCCTCTCAGAGGACAAGTTATCCTGAAGGAGGACAAACAGGACTTTCAAGAGAGAGGGCCATACTCAGGGACCCCACAGCTGCACCTGCCTTCTGGATTTGGTGGCCTCCCGGGAACACCAGACCAAGGTCACAGGAAAGAGGCAACATGTGCCTTTCCCCTAGGTCCTGTGGTCTGGGTGATGGGATTGAGGCCATTCGGGGACTAGGGACTTGGCTACCGATGCCAGCTTCCCCAGGCAGCACAGGAGACCAGGAGGCCTGCCCACCTCCAGCGGGAGCCACGGAGCCTCAGGAGGATGTGCAGCAAGAAAGATTGTGCACCCTGGTATCTGTGCCCATGCTCCTTGTGGCCATCTTCTAGAATGCCCGGCCGTCTGCGAGAGACTCAACCCCAGCCAGTTGTGTGAGGAGAAGGCAGCCTTTCTGGACAGCCAAAGAAGAAAAATGAAAGCATGTTTTGGCATACTCACTGTCTCAGTCATGCCCTGTCTCACACACATGCACAACCACATGAACACATATACTCACCCATATTGACACACTCACCACAAGTCACCCAGACAGCTACATTGAGAAACCATGTATCATCCAGTCCACACGTGCTTCCTGAGGCCCCCTGTGGCAGTCAATGAATGGCACTCTTGGAAGAACATGAAGGTGATGCCTGGGGTCTCCAGAGGCTCTGTGCTAACTGCATATGAGACCATGAAACCGGGTGCATGGAAACTGTGTGCATGGAAGCTGAGGGTCTGTCTAAGGGGGTGGTTCTGGCCCTACAGGGCTCAGGCGCCTTAACTGACTCAAGCTGAGAGAGATGGGCGGGGGAGAATGCAGAGCAAGACCCTTCAGCCCAGAAGTGCCCCAAGGCCCTGTCCAGAGGGAGGGTGCTGAGTGCCATGCCAGGGCTGGCCTGGGTCTGCCTCCCAGGAGTTCCAGTACTCAGGTTTGAAAAAGGTGACTCCTGGGATAGGTTCTGTGGTGGACAAATTCTGAAAACAGTAGCCACTCAACTCCCCCGACTCTTCCAGGGTCACAGGGTGTACTCAACAGAAATGTAAAAGATTTTGTAATTAAAATGTCAGATTCCTACTGCAAAAACAACCCAAACAAGAGCCATGCAATCTTTGTGCTAGAGCCGGTCTCCCTCCTGGGCCACGAAGCCCAGCTACAGTCACAAAGATGAAAATGCAGGAGTGGCCAGAACTGTCAGCAACCAGACTCCTGCCCCTTCACAGGTGAAGTCCCTCCCTTGGGCAGCCCTGCCTCCCAAACCACCCTTCTGAGCTTGGCACCTAAAATGTATATTTAGGGAAATTGGTGGTGACTTAAAAAAAAAACCTTCTGCTGCCTTCTTGGTTGATCTCAAATGGACAGTCTATCAGGCATAACAAGGGCTCGTGTGACCCCGCAGTCTGCTGCCCCACTGTTTCCTGGCGAGGGGGTGGACATGTAGCTTGTCCTGCTCCTGGACTGCAGAGCTCAGCTTCCCCTCCAGGACTCCTCCAGTGTGTGCGCTTGTGTGAAGCAGGGATTTATAGATGAGCATCAGAATAGCAGATGTGTTGCTCTACACTTTTCCAGCAGAGCTGTCCTTTAACCAGGATCTCTAAACTGGGCCAATACTGAGATCCTGAATTCAAGGAAGAATATTGTCTTTTGCATCAGAACATCAAACATTATTACATCGTCACTATTATGGACCAGAAAAGCTAAAATAAGCTCACTGCAAGCCTTCTAATCTATTTACAAGGCCCCCCATGCCTGCCTGATTGTCACTTCCTTTGTGACCAATGGGGTCACACTGGAGCCCTTGTTATGTATGATCGTGGTGAAGAACCCACCTGCCAATGCAGGAGACTAAAAGAAACACATTCCTTCCCTCAGTTGGGAAGATCCCTTGGAGGAGGGGATGCAACCCACCCAATATTCTTGCCTGGAGAACCCCATGAACAGAGGAGCCTGGCGGGTGCTGGTCCATAGGGTCACACAGAGTTGGACACTACTGAAGTGACTTAGCACACATGCACACAGAATATTTCTAAAAGGAGTTTTGTACTCATTACGGAAACTCAGAAATTTAGATTTTACCTATTCTTGAGCTTTTGAACTAAAAAGGCGGGGGGGGGGGGGAGTCAAGGAAGGATATTGTCTATTGCTTTGGAGCACCAAGCACTATTACATCGCCACTATTATGGACCAGAAAAGCTAAAATAAGCTCACTGCAAACCTTCTAATCTATTTATAAGGCCCTTCCTGCCTGCCTGATTGTCACTTCCTATTATTTCAAAGTCACCTTTGGTCTCGGTTTGTATAATACCAAGAGCTGTATAATACCATCCTGCCCAAGAACTTTTATTTAGTTCTTGATACTGTCCAAGCAGCAGCTTCTATGAACCATGCTGACAGATTCAGTCTTCCAAAAGAGCACAGATTTAAAAGGAGCCTGAGACACAAAGGGAGAGTGCCGTCACAGCCCTTTTCTTTGTTAGAGCTGCGGGGGTGGGGTGGGGGGTGGTCCCTACTCCCTGCCCGCCCGGTGGGCAGGCTCTGTCCCCACTGCTGTTCCCTGGCCTTTCTGTCATTCTCGCATCCCTCCTGACAGCCACAGGGCAGCAAGGCCGGTCCTGGCGGATTTTTCCAAGAAGGATAGGAGCCCCACGTGCTGCCTTGACCTGTTTCCCCTCCCCCTTCCCCACCCCCCAAACATACAGGCTTGGAGAAAAGCCAGGTACCCCAAGTACCTCCACGCCCCTCCCTTCAGTGCACAGGCAGAACCCCAAGCCAAAGCTGACCCCAGGATCCTAGAGGTTGCACTGGGCCACGTGGTCTCCTCTTTCTTCT
This sequence comes from Dama dama, assembly GCF_033118175.1. Taxonomy (NCBI): domain Eukaryota; kingdom Metazoa; phylum Chordata; class Mammalia; order Artiodactyla; family Cervidae; genus Dama; species Dama dama. The sequence goes on along the minus strand of NC_083693.1, from coordinate 11,969,242 downwards.
TGCCACCTGCCTGGTGACCTCACTTGAGCTTTGTCCTGCCGAATCTCAGCCATCTGAGCCTGCAGGTCATGCAGGGCCCATGGGTCAGGGTCTCCATCGCCTCTGGCCTCCATTCCCCCACCCACATTTTCTCTCCCATCCTCTTCCCAGGGACCTAGTTTTCTTCTGATATTTTACAGAAAGACTTATAATTTTATATTTTGCATTTAATAAGTTTTGTTTTCCTCCTTTTGCTAGCACTAATTAATTTTATCTTCACAAAAACATCATCTGTGAGGTAACATGCAAGCAGGGACTCTTACCCCCATTTCGCAGATTGGGACCTGAAACCAGAAAAAAAAAGCAAACATGCTAAGACCACACAATGAGGAGGAGCCAGGAGCTCTAGAGTTTCAGGGGACTTCAGAGCAGCTTATATGCAAGGCTTTCCTCAGCCTGCACTGCTTTTGTCATGAATGTAATGCCCACTCATTCTGAATTCAGAATATCTTGGTTGTTACATATTTTCTCAATTGGCAGATAATGAAAGAACAATCACTGTCTAGGGAAAGTGCACACATTTTTTGTTCCTTTTCATTCAAAAAACCTCCTTATAAAAGGTTATGAATCCCTGAGAAGGGGCAAAGTAGGGTGTACATTTTGCCACTTGTACACAAGACAATTTTCAGAGCATGTTTGCATGCCCAGTCACTCAGTCACACCTGAGTCTTTGCAGCCCTATGGATCATAACCCATTAGGTTCCTCTCTCCATGGAATTTCCCAGGCAACAATACTGGAGTAGGTTGCCATTTCCTGCTCCAGAGGATCTTCCAGACCTAGGGATTGAACTGGCATCGCCCGTGTCTCCTGCATTGCAGGTAGATTCTTTACCACTTGAGCCATCGGGAGATCTTTCAGGGCTATACCAACATTTTTATTTGAATGTGCCAGCCTGCATTTATGACTCCATTATGACCATTTATGTCTATTTGTGACATTTATGGTAGGAGGGGTGCAATCATGATAAAATCAAACCCCGCACCCACTGGGTGAGCAACCCACAAACTGGAGAACAATAATACCAAAGAAATTCTTGCACTATTGTAAAGGTTCTAGGTGCTGGGGATCCAGCAAAGGGACTGGAAATCCCCAGGGAATCTGACTTTTAAGGACAATGGGATTTGATTACAACACTTATGCAAGACTGGGGGAAACAGAGACTCTTCGAGGACACAAACAAAATCTTGTGTGCACCAGGACCCAGGAGAAAGGAGCAGTGACCTTATATGACCGAGGCAGACTTGCCTGTGAGTGTTTGAAGGTCTCCTGCAGAGGCGTGAGCTGGAAGCAGCCCGCTGTGGGGACAGGTCACCAGCAGCAGCGTCCTGGGAGGAGGTGTGTGTCCTTTTTTGAGGTCCCCAGTGGCCCTACCGTAGAGACTGCAGATTCTAGGACTGGGTCGCCTCAGGCCAAACAACTAACAGGGAAGGAGCACAGCCCCACTCATTAGTAGACAATTGGATTAAAAATTTACTGAGCTTGACCCAGCCCACCAGAGCAAGACCCAGTTTTCCCCACAGCCAGTCCCTCCCATCAGGAAGCTTCCGCAAGCCTCTCATCCATCAGAGGGCACACAGAAGAAGCAAGAACTATAATGCCATTTATGACAGTATCATTAAAGTTGGGGGGAGAATATTCAAGAAAAGTAGGTTGATATAAAGAAAAGGCTGGTAGGTATAAGAAATGGAGTATTTCTTGCCATATCGGTAAGCAAGGATGTCACAGTCATCAATGATGGTGTGATCCATCATCATTTAGCCCTCCTGTGATCCAGCCACCCTCAGCCTGCAGCCACTCCCTACAGTGAGCACTGAGGAACTCATGATGTGAAGAAGTGGGCTGCAGATAGCTGAGGAGCATATAAAAGGAATGATTTCTGTGAGTCCAGACTCTTGCATCTTCCCATACATAAAAAAGGGCTAACTTCCTTCACTTCAGACGTCTAGTTTTCTTTAATCCACAGAAATACTTTGCCCTGTGTGGCAAACTTCTGTATAATCTGACTCCTCCCCTTCACTTCCTTGTAGCAGTTTTCTCAGGGTGACTTGAGATGCTGTCTCCTGGGCTTGAAGCCCTAAAAATTCCCACCGAATAAAGCTTAACGCTTAACTTTTAGGTTGTGACTGATTTTTTTTAAGTCAACACGTGTTCTGGGAGAGTGCTAATTGCAGGAGTAAATGATGTTTGTACAACCCAAAACTGAGCTAGGCAGTCAGGATGTTGAAGAGAGAATCACTGATAAGTGAATGAAATCCATTACAAACCATCGGGTATGAGGTGTCTCTTGCAAAGGTGTCCACGTGAGGTTAAGACAACTGTCAGGGGCTGAGAAGGTCCCTACCCTGTGATTCTTGCAGTCCCTCCAAGAAGGGCCCCATGAGGACAATGCAGCCGAGAAGCCCTGGGACAGTTCTGCCAGTTGTTCCTCTCCTCCCAAGGTCCTCCTCTCCACAGGCCCCTGGGACTGCTTCTTGCAGCGGTGGCAAGACACTCACCCCATGTCACCACATGAGAGCCACATCAAGGGGAAAACCTCTCTCTCCTGAAGGGTATCACCATTATTAGGCTTTGAAATCCAAAATTCATTCTGAAGAGCTGTAGTCTTCAGAGTGATTCAAAGTTTGAATGCAGATCTCCAACAGTTGTTCCAGTGGATTTCATTCATGTGGACAACTTGATGCTGGTTGGACCAGAGGAAGGACTAAAGTAAGCAGACTTACTAAAGTAAGTCTCTACCTGTACAGACCCACAGACCCTTGCCTGCAGAAGCAGGTGCAAAGAGTTACAAAGGCCCAGCCCAAAGTAGCAGAGCTGGAAGGACCAACCTGGTGAAATTCTGTGCTCCATAGTTACAGAGTACAGCCCAGAGAAGCAGCAGGTGGCCCAGGTGAGGAGATGCACAAAAATCCCAACAGAAGATTCTTGTGCTGCCTGCTGGGTTCCCAAGTGACTGCAGCAGGTTTACAGTTTACAAAAAACAGCCTAGCTTTTAAAATTCTTCCTTTCTTGCTTTGTAACAATGAAAATATGAGGTGGCACTTTGTTATGAGTTGACTTGCTCCCTCTCCCTATTTATGTGTAGAAGTCTTACTGCCAATACCTGAGAATCTTATCCACAGTGACCCAGGGTGATTAGCAAAGATGAGGTCACACTTGAGTTGGGTGGACTCCTCCTCAACCAATATGACTATTAACCTTACAAAAAATAACACATGAAAAGAAAGAGAAAGATAAAATGCACACAAAGGGAAGAAGATGGAGAGAGACACAGGGAGAAGATGGCGGTGGGCAGACCAAGGCCTCAGAAAGAACCAACCCTGGTCATACCTTGATTTCAGACTCCTGGCCTGCAGAACTGTGTGGCTGTATCCTTCTGCTGTTTAAGCCTCCCCACCTATGGCAGCTCCTAGGCCACAAGTATATGCTTCATATAAATTCCTTATGATACACATGAAGAAAACAATTTTTAAGCTAAAACAGAAAACAAGTACAATTAAAAAATTGCCTTTCCCACATCCTCAGAAATGCAGATGACACCACCCTAATGGCAGAGAACAAAGAGGAACTAAAGAGCCTCTTGATGAAGGTGAAAGAGGAGAGTAAAAAAGCTGGCTTAAAACTCCACACTCAAAAAATGAAGATCATGGCATCCGGTCCCATCACTTCATGGCAAATAGATGGGGAAACAATAGAAACAGTGACAGACTTTATTTTCTTGGGCTCCAAAATCACAGCAGATGGTGACTGCAGCCATGAAATTAAAAGACGCTTGCTCCTTGGAAGGAAAGCTATGACAAACCTCGACAGTGTATTAAAAAGCAGAGACATCACTTGGCCAACAAAGGTCTGTATAGTCAAAGCTATTGTTTTTCTGGTAGTCGTGTACAGGTCTGAGAGTAGGACCATAAAGGAGGCTAAGCCCTGAAGAATTGATGCTTTCAAATCGTGGTGCTGGAGAAGACTCCTGAGAGTCGCTTGGACAGCAAGGAAATCAAACCAGTCAATGTTAAAGGAAATCAACCCTGACTTCATTGGAAGGACTGATGTTAAAGCTGAAGCTCCGATACTTTGGCCACCTGATGTGAAGAGACAACTCATTGGAATAGACCCTGATGCTGGGGAAGATTGACAGCAGGAGGAGAAGGGGGCAAGAGAGGATGAGATGGTTGACATGAGTTTGGGAAAGCTCTGGGAGATAGAGAAGGACAAGGAAGCCTGGCAGGCTGCAGTCCATGGTGTCACAAAGAGTCGGACACGACTGAGCAACGAAACAACAACAGCATGACTCAAGGACACATTTCTATCGTATAATCTAAAATTAAAGCAAACTTCTTCCCGAAACACCCTTGGCTGAGGAACTTTATTCTGGTATATGCTGTGCAAAAATGGATTAGACACAGTGTCTCTTTCAAGAGTTTATCCAGGGATAATTTGTGTACAATAAGCTTCACACATATAAAGTATATAATCTGTAAAATTTGTAAACCCTGAAAGTTCAGCACAACCAGGACAGTGAACGGAGCCATCTCTTCCAGAAGTTTCTTCTGTCACCTCTGTAATCCTATCCCTGTTCCCTTCCTTCCTCTCCTCCAGTCCCAAGAAACCAGTGACCTGCTTTCTATATTTTCTAGAATTTTATGTAAATGGAATTATGGCATGACATTTTTATATTCATTTCACTTCTTCCAGCATAATTATTTTGAGAGGTTTTTCTACCATCAGCTTACATGTATCAACAATTCATTCCTGTTTATTGTTGAGTAGTAGTCTACTGTGTGGATATGACTTTATTCATTCATTTCTTGACAGGCATTTGCAACATTTCTAGTTTTAGGCTATCCCAAATGTACTGCTGTGAACATTTGTGTGTAAGTCCTTGTTTGGACAAAGGGTTCTTCTCTCTTGGGTAAATACCTAAGGGCGGAATGGCTGGCTCATATGGCATATGTTTAACTTTTTAAGAGATCACCAGATGACTTTACAAAATGCTATGACTTCTTATGTGTCCACCAGCAGTGCATGAGTGTTCTGGTTGCGCACACACTTACCAGTGCTTGCAGGGTCCTCTCTGTTCTCCTGTGTGTGCAATGGTGTCTCTGCACAGCACTGGAACTTGGGTGTGAGCCATTCCCCAGAGCCTTTGGTGGAGACCCTGTGGAACCAGGATCACAGGTAAATGATGGACCTGCCTTTGCTAACGAGTGAGGGAACAGTGAAGATGGTGATAAAAAGTGTGATGCCTTTCCTTCTGACACATAAAATAAATTCTAGGTGGATCACATCTGCATGTTAAAAATATCTCAGGATAAACAACAATGTCCTACCATATAACACAGGGAACTATATTCAGTATTCTGTAACAAACCATAACGGAAGAGAATATGAAAAATATATATACATATAAAACTAAGTCACTTTGCAATACAGCTGAAATAACACAGCATTGTAAATCAACTATACTTAAATAATTTTTTAAAAAAATTTAAATTTCAAGTAAAAAGTACTATTGTTTGTTCCATAGCAAAAATATGCAAGTGTGTGAAGAGAAAATGTCTGATGCTGCAACTCATGTCCTTGTCCACCTGCTCCCAGGCTCCTTACATCTCCCCTCTGGGCCCAAAGTCATGTCCTGGACTCCAGTCGCTCGGGGCTGCTGACCATCCCTGGGGATACTGAGCCTTTGCACACATCAGCAGCTTTGCCGCATGTCTCTGCCAAGAAGTGCCTCCCTGTATTATCCACCTCCAACAACTCCTCACTCTGAAGGACCCTCAGTGAATAGGCACCTATCCCTCAGAACCAGCTGTTGACTCCCGACCTGTGTGTTCTCACAGTGCCTGTCACACTGCTTGAAATGAGCAGGATATAGGGGCTGGCCTCCACGCATCTGTGAGCCTCTGCTGGGTGTAGAATTTGCATTTTGTAGGACTGTGTTCTTGGTACCCAGCCCAGAGCAGGAACCAACCAGTGTGTGCCTAATAAAAGGAGGAAACATGTGCATGTGCTTAAAACATACAGGACGTTGCAGTGGGTAGCCATCCAACCCTGAGTGAGTTTAGCTCACTGTCACAGCCCTCACTATCACAAGCCTAGATGCCCTGACTGGGCACTCCCAGCTCTACTTCCCCTCAGGAAATCCATGGGTTGCTATTGCGATCCCCAGGCCCTTGACTGGTTCTTCAAGACTCGTGCCTCTCTGGAGTTGGCAGCTTTGCTGTCCTGCCCCAGTGTGCTTTGATATTACTGTATACTTTTAATTAAACATTACCTAATGCCATGACATAAGAGTGGAAAAAGACAGTGGTAGTTTCTATGAAAAATAATTTCAAAGCTTTGGAAAGAGTCAGTAATTGTAAATCATGAAAATGAAAATAACGTCTCATTACGTGTGCATGGGAGAACTCTTTAAAGATGGTAGAGGAAGTAAAAATCCACAAGAATCTGCATTTAGAGTTGTGTGCAAATGTCTTAGTTTCTCACATCACTTCAAATAAGGTGAAATTGGTCTGTATAGAAACATTGTCTCTGTACAGACAATGCATTATGGCTGTGTGTACTTTGGACAGGAAATGTGGATTGGAAATGACCAAATCAGATGATCAGCATGTACATCTACATATAGTTATATGTATATATATATTATTGTTGCTTGTTCGTTGCTAAGTTGTGTCTGACTCTTCACCACCCCATGAACTGCAGCACACCAGGCTTCCTTGTCCTTGACTATATATTAACATATATATATATACACACACACATATATATGTAACATGTATTTATGTGTGTATATATAGGGCTTCCCAGGTGATGCTAGTGGTAAAGAACCTGCCTGCCAATGCAGGTGGAGAAGGAAATGGTAACCCACTCCAGTATTCTTGCCTGGAGAATCCCATGGACAGAGGAGCCTGGCAGGCCGTGGTCCATAGGGTCAAAGAGAGTCAGAGACGACTGAAGCAAATAAGCACACACGCCAATGCAGGAGACTTAAGAGATGTGAGTTTGATCCCAGGGTCGGGAAGATCCCCTGGAGGAGGAAATGGCAACCCACTCCAGTATTCTTGCCTGGAGAACACCATGGACGGAGAAGCCTAGCAGTCTACAGCGTAGGATCGCACAGAGTCAGATACGACCAAAGTGATTTAGCACATATGCATGCATATATGTATATATACACATGTAAGTGTTTTATATATATATACATACATACATACATACGCTTCTATATATACACATTTATATGCATACGTGTATATGTATATTTGTGTGGGCATGAGTGTACAGGTGTTATATATATATATATATATACACACATATATACACATTTATATACATGTGTATATATGCATGTTTGTGTGTGCATGAGCGCACACACACACACACACACACACATATATAATGATTTTCTACTTTAATATATGACTAAATGATTTTGGATCTTTACTTACAAGCTACTTGTCTTATATGTGTTAGAGCTCCTACTAAACACATAATTTATATAAGTAAATAAACAATATATAAATACAGATTTTAAATATTTATGTGTATACATTAAACATTATACCTCTGTGCAAATATATTTGGTATCCCGAGTACTTTTTTGCATATAGATAAGTAGCATATAAATTGAACATTGGTTTCTGCTTTTAATTTTTATTTTGCTTTGGAGTGTTGTTGATTAACAATGTTCTGTTAGTTCCAGGTGTATAAGCAAAGTGATTTCAGTTACACATATACATGTATATATTGTTTTTCAATATTTTGTATTTTTGTGTTTGTAAACCCATGGCTGATTCGTATCCATGTTTGATAAAAACCACTACAATATTGTAAAGTAATTAGCCTCCAACTAAAATAAATAAATTAAAAAAAAAAAAAAGAATTTTGTCCTCATTTCTAGGACAGATGGCTGTAGCTGCTGGGTTCTCAGGAAGCCAGCTCTGAGGTACAGTCGGATGGGGAAAACCTTTGGGAACATCACCTGTGCAGGAGAGACAGGAAGCGGGACCAGGAGAGGAGGAGCTGGCATGAAAAGAGGCCGAGCAGCGCAGCGGTCCCGGTCCTCTGGGCTTGTAGAGGTCGTTGTCGTCCCAATGAGAAGGAGGCGGCAGGGCCTAGACCCGCAGCAGGATGTGGGCTGTGCAGCGGGGTGAGGCCTTTGGGGAGTCACTGAGCGGGGAGGCTCTGCTGCCAAGGGGCTGAAAGCTGGAAGCCGACTGCCCTCCGCTCTCCTGAGGTCGGGCAGTGAGCCTCCACGCAGGGATTCCAGGCAGCGCAGCCCAGGATCCACAGCAGGAGTGGGTGGCTTTGTTCTAGAATGAGTCTCCTCCATCACATGGAAGGGATTCTAAAGTACTACCAGGGCGTGCCTGCATTCTGAGTCACTTCAGTCGTGTCCCACTCTTTGTGACTCTATGAACTGATCCTGCCAGGCTCCCCTGTCCATGGGGATTCTCCAGGCAAGAGCACTAGAGTGGGTTGCCATGCCCTCCTCCAGGGATCTTCCCAACCAGGGAGGGAACCCACATCGCCTGCAGCTCCTGCATTGCCGGTGAATTCTTTACCACTGAGCCACCAAGAAAGCCCGCCTACCAGAGCACCTGGATGGAAAACTGGTCCTTTCCTTATTTTCATGCCATTTCTCTTTTTCTTCATCTCAAAATGTCACAGAGGGCAGATCTGGCCCCCAGTGGTGACCACACTATAGGGAAGAGCTTCCTTCTCACAAAGGGGCTGAAGAATATTTGGACTGAAACCTCACAGTCCCTGCACACACAGTGACATATGTCAGGGAATGTTTGACGGGAGGATTCCTACATGCTGTCTCTCATGAGTCCTTTGTCCCTCTTCAAGTGGAACAGCACACTGCTCCCAGGGACTGAGGTCATTGTGTGAGGCAAGCATGAGTCTCCTTTAGTAAACATTCTCCTTAGGACAAAACAGCCTAATCTCCTTCCCCTTTCTTGAGATATGGATTGTCTCCTGACCTTGTGACTAACATTACTCCTTGTTCCCTTGGTAACAGTTGCTGTACATTTGGTTTTCTGATCTCTATCATTCCCGAAAGAAGTTTCTTGTACTGCAGCCTATATATACTCATAGAAAAATCATTAAAGCACCTTTGCTCCATCAGAGCTTAGGTCCCCGGGTCTTTTTTGTTTCTCTCTCTCTCTCTCTCTCTCTCTCTCTCTCTCTCTCTTTTTCTGGCTGACTCTCTGGAGCGTGGAGACCCGTTGTGCTCACTTTTCTGCCCGGGCTTCTAAGACCCCCTCAAGAGGGCGCCTGGTGCCTTCGTGAACGATGCAAGTCCTGTGTCAAGGACTTTATTGGTCCTCTGCGTAAACCAAAGGATATCAGCCTCTTTCTCTCTTTCACTTTCTTATCGTCGACTCCGTACCACAAGGTTCCGGTCCATTAAAGGACCCCAACAGACACACACTCAGGCAATGCAAAGTGGCTCTGCCCTGCTAACAACACACAGATTCTTACACGGAGCTGGGAGGAGGGAAATTCTAGTCTCCTAGCTCTCCATCCTACTCAAGGATTCCATGAGTCCACAGTCTTAGAGAGGGGTGGCTGCTCTACTGTTGGCTGGGAGACAAAAATGATACAGCAGTGACAACAGGACACAAGTGTTGAAAGCCTAGTAATAGGCCTGGGTGGGAATTCTGGTTGCATGGGATAAGTTTCTTTCCCTCTCTGAGCCTTTTTTCTGTTTCCTAGCTCTATACAGTGAACAGTGAGACCATACATACTAAAGTGCAAGCTGACTGGTGAGAGCCAAGTTTAGAAAAGCAGTCACTACATTGTCAGCAACTATTTGCCTTCAAATATGCTCAAATACATAAATTTGTGTGTGCAGGAAACTAACGTGAATAGTGGTTATTACTGGGTGGGGAGATTACGGGTGAATTGTTTTCACATAAATTGTTTCCCATGAATTTTTTAAAGAGATATTACATTGGTATTCAGGAAGAAAAATAATTTTAAAAAATAATTAATTAAGGTTAAAAATCATAAAGTCAATAGAAGAGTCAGTTTTGTGGCCTGACTCCCCCACCTCAGGAAGGAGAAAGTATCATGAAGGCACTTTTATCAGGAGGTCTCAGAGAGGCTGGATTACTTGCCTTAGCTCTGGAACAGTGGCTAACATGCCGTAGGAGACAGGGCTAATGTTTTCAGGCCCCAAGTCATCAGGTGAACCCACACTTTCCCCCCAGATCATTTATAAGTTTCAACACCCAATTACTTCTCCTTTAAGAAGAAACAAATAAAATTTATTCAAATAATGGTACCACTTACCCAGCACAGAGGAGGTCCACCTGCTACTGCCGTTGGAATGGTCCAGCCCCAGAAGAGCTCGCTGGTCATCGTGTGATCTCAGCCGTACTCTCAGAGGCTGCCTAGGACAAGTGCTGGGTGTTCAGATGGGGCTGCCAAGCTGTGTTGGGAACTCCCTGTGAATCCTGAGATAATGAGGACCATGAGGTTTCATACCTCGAAATTTGGACAAACTTGTCTTGAAGATCACCTCTGTGCTGAACCTATGCAACTTTGCAAAATGGATTCTGTAACTTGGATTGGAAGCTGCAGACTCACTCCAGGTGAGGTTGCCCTCAGGTCTCCAGTTGTCCCCAGCTTCCTCCTTGTTGTTGCTATTCAGAAGCAGCTAAGTTGTGTCCGACTCTGTGCCCCATGGACTGTAGCACACCAGGCTCCTCTGCCCTCCAAGTTCTTGCCTGGAGAATCTTCCTCCTTAGGCACTTCATAATCATGTCACCTCACCTTTCCTTCCTTTTTTTCTTTTAAAAATTTGAGGTCATTTTTCTCTCTTCCAATTTCCTCGCATCCCTGGGATAAAGCTCACTTGGTCATGGTGTTTGATGTTTTAATATGTTGTTGGATTATGTTTGCTAGAATTTTGTTGAGGATTTTTGCATGTATGTTCATCAGTGATATTGGCCTGTAGTTTTATTTTTTTGTGGCATCTTTGTCTGGTTTTGGTTTAAGGGTCATGATGGCCTCATAGAATGAATTTGACAGTTTACCTTCTGCTACAATTTTCTTGAAGAGTTTGAGTAGGATAGGTGTTAGCTGTTTTCTAAATTTTTGGTAGAATTCACCTGTGAAGTCATCTGGTCCTGGGCTTTTGTTTGTTGGAAGGATTTTGATTACAGTTTTGACTCCCATGCTTGTGATAGATCTGTTAAGATTTTCTATTTCTTCTTGGTTCAGTTTTGAAAGGTTATACTTTTCTAAGAATTTGTGCATTTCTTCCAAGGTGTCCATGTTATTGGTATATAGTTGCTGATAGTAGTCTCTTATGACTATTTCTGTGTTGTCTGTTGTGATATCTCCATTTTCATTTCTAATTTTGTTGATTTGATTCTTCTTTTTCTTGATGAGTCTGGCTAATGGTTTATCTATTTTATCTTCTCAAAGAACCAGCTTTTAGTTTTGCTGATTTTTGCTAGAGTCTCCTTTGTTTCTTTTTCATTTATTTCTGCTTTAATTTTTATGATTTCTTTCCTTCTGCTAACCCTGGGGTCCTTCATTTCTTCTTTTTCTAGTTGCTCTAGGTGTAAAGTTAGGTTATTTATTTATTTTTTATCCTGTTTCTTGAGGTAAACTTGTATTGCTATGAACCTTCTCCTTAGCACTGCTTTTACTGAATCCCATAGGTTCTGGGTTGTTGTGTTTTCATTTTCATTTTTTTCTATGCAAATTTTCATCTCCTTTCTGACTTCTTCCATGATTTGTTGGTTATTTAGAAGCGTGTTGTATAGCCTCCATATGTTTGTATTTTTAACAGTTTTTTTTCCTGTAGTTGACATGTAATCTTATGGCATTGTGATCAGAAAATATGCTTGAAATGATTTTAAATTTTTTGAATTTACCAAGGCTAGATTTATGGCCCAGTATGTGACCTATCCTGGAGAATGTTCCGTGTGCACTTGAGGAAAAGGTGAAGTTCATTGTTTTGAGATGAAATGTCCTTTAGATATCAATTAAGTCTAACTCATTCATTGTATCATTTGTGTTTCCTTGCTAGTTTATTGTTTGTGTTTAAGTTTGTGTTTGTGTTTAAGTTTAAGTTTGTGTTTCCTTGCTAGTTTATTGTTTGGTTGATCTATCCATAGGTGTGAGTGGGGTATTAAAGTATCCCACTATTATTGTGTTACTGTTAATTTCCCCTTTCATACTTGTTAGCATTTGGCTTACATATTGAGGTGCTCCTATGTTGGTTGCATATATATTTATAATTGTTATATCTTCTTCTTAGATTGATCCTTTGATCATTATGTAGTGTGCCTGTTTGTCTCTTTTCATGGTCTTTATTTCAAAGTCTATTTTATCTGATATGAGTATTGCTACTCCTGCTTTCTTTTGGCCTCCATTTGCATGAAATATCTTTTTCCAACCCTTCACTTTCAGTCTGTATGTGTCCCTAGGTTTGAGGTGGGTTTCTTGTAGACAGCATATATAGGGGTCCTGTTTTTGTATCTGTCCAGCCAGTGTTTGTCTTTTGGTTGGGCATTCAACTCATTTACATTTAAGGTAATTATTTATAAGTATGATCCCATTGTCATTTACTTTGTTGTTTTGGATTTGAGTTTATAAACCTTTTCTGTGTTTCCTGTCTGGAGAAGATCCTTTAGCATTTGTTGAATAGCTGGTTTGATGGTGCTGAATTCTCTCAGCTTTTATTTGTCTGTAAAGCTTTTGATTTCTCCTTCATGTTTGAATGAAATTCTTGCTTGGTTCATAATCTGGGTTGTAGGTTTTTCTTTTTCATCACTTTAAGTATGTCCTGCCATTCACTTCTGGCCTGAAGAGTTTCTATTGAAAGATCAGCTGTTTTCCTTATGGGAATCCCCTTGTGTATTATTTGTTGTTTTTCCCTTGCTGTTGTTAACATTTGCTCTTTGTGTTTGATTTTCATTAGTTTGATTAATATGTGTCTTGGGATGTTTCACCTTGGGTTTATCAGGTTTGGGACTCTCTGGGTTTCTTGGACTTGGGTGGCTGTTTCTTTCCCCATTTAGGGAAGTTTTCAACTATTATCTCCTCAAGTATGTTCTCATGCCCTTTTTGTCTTCTTCATCTGGGACGCCTATGATTTGAATGTTGGGGCATTTAACACTGTCCCAGAAATCTCTGAGGTTGTCCTCATTTCTTTTAATTTTTTTTTCTTTTCTTTTTTCCTCTCTGCTTCATTTGTTTCCATAATTCTATCTTCCACCTCACTTATCCTATATTCTGCCTCAGTTATTCTACTGTTGGTTCTCTACAGAGCACTTTTGATCTCATTTTTGCATTATTCATTATTGATTGACTTTTCTTTATTTCTTCTAGGTCCTTGTTAAATATTTCTTTCATCTTCTTAATACTTGTCTATATTTATCTGTAGCTCTATTTTTTTTTTTTTTGCAAGATTTTGGATCATCTGTACTATCACTACTCTGAATTCTTTTTCAGGTAGACTCCCTATCTCCTTCTCTTTTGTTTGGTTTGGTGGGCATTTATCATGTTCTTTTACCTGCTAAATATTTCTCTGCCTTTTCATTTTTTTTTTTTTTTTAGATTTCTGTGTTTGGGGTGCCCTTTCTATAGGCTGGAAGTTATTGGTTCCTCTTTACTGTGGAGCCTGCTCCCTATGGGTAGTGTTGAACAAGGTTTCCTGGTTAGGGGAGCTTGCATCTGTGTTCTGGTGAGTGGAGCTGGATCTCTTCTCTGAAGTGCAATGAAATGTCCAGTAGTGAGTTTGGGGTGTCTATAGATTTGTCATGGCTTTGGGCAGCCTGTCTTTTAATGCTCAGGGTTATGTTCCTGCTTTGCTGGAGAATTTGTGTGTTATGTCTTGCTCTGGAACTTGTTGGCTCTTGGGTGGAGCTTGGTTTCAGTGTATTTATGGAAGATTTTGGATGAGCTCTTGTCTATTAATGTTCCCTGAAATCAGTTCTCTGATGTTCTCAAGTTTTGGAATTAAGCCTTCTGCCTCTGACTTTCAGTCTTATTCTTACAGTAGCCTCAAGACTTCTCCATCCATATAGCACAGATGATAAAACTTCTGGGTTAATGGTGAAACAATTCTCCACAGCGAGGGACACCCAGAGAGGCTCACAGAGTTACATAGAGAAGAGGAGAGGGTGGAGGGAGATAGAGGTGACCAGAAGGAGAAGAGGGGGAGTCAAAAAGGGAGAGATCAATCTAGCCAGTGATCAGTTTCCTAAGTGTTCTGCAAAGCCTGGAGCACCCAGAGAAATTCACAGAGCTTAGTAGAGAAGAGAAGTGGCGGAGGAGATAGAGGTAACCTGGGGAAGAAAAGGGAGAGTCAATAAGGGAGAGAGCAATCAAGCCAGTAATCACACCCCTAAGTGAAAATGTATACTGAAGATTAGATTCTTAAAGGTACAAAATTGATAACAAATACCAAAAAGCAAAGATTAAAAATCTAGAGTAGAGGTTAGACTCTCAAAAAAAACCATATTAAAAATACAAAACAAAACCAATCACAAAAATTATATATACATATGAAATTTGCATTAAAAATGGGGTCTTTTTTGGGGGAGGAGCAAGGCCTACGGACAGCTGCTGCCAGTCTGGTTGCCGGCAGGACCTGCTGGATTTCACACGTGCCTGTCTTCCATTCATTCAGCCTTTCCATGCTGTGTGCACACCTCAGAGAATGCAAATGGGTCTAGATCCATCTGTTCTTCCAAGGCTTTATCGTCTGGAAGATTTCACAGACACAGTTTATTGGAAATAGAAACTTAACTTTTCAAGTTAATTTTCCATTCGATTTTCTCTTTATCTCTTCTACTAGCTTCCCTCCCAATTTAGGAAACCATGCCTACTCCGAATCCCACGCCTACAGAAGACGAGAAAACAGAATCTAATCAGGAGGTTGCTAACCCAGAACACTATATTAAACACCCTTTACAGAACAGATGGGCACTCTGGTTTTTAAAAACTGATAAAAGCAAAACTTGGCAAGCAAACCTTTGATTGATCTCTAAGATTGATATTGTTGAAGACTTTTTGGGCTCTGTACAACCATATCCAGTTGTCTAGTAATTTAATGCCTGACTGTAACTACTCACTTTTTAAGGATGGTATTGAGTCTATGTGGGAAGATGAGAAAAACAAATGAGAAGGAAGACAGCGAACTACTCTGAAAAAACAGCAGAGATGAAGCGACCTCGATTGTTTTTGGCTAGAGACACTGCTATGCCTTATTGGAGAATCTTTTGATGACTACAGTGATGATGTATGTGGAGTTATTGTTAATGTTAGAGCTAAAGGTGATAAAATTTTTTAAAAAGTGATAAAATAGCAATTTGGGCTACTGAATGTGAAAACAAAGAAGCTGCTACACATATAGGGAAGGTGTACAAGGAAAAGTTAGGACTTCCTCCAAAGACAGTGATTGGTTATCAGTCCCATGCAGATACAGCTACTCAGAGTGGCTCCGCCACTAAAAATAGGTTTGTTGTTTAAGAAGACACCTTCTGAGTATTCTCATAGGAAGCTGCCTCAGGCAATCAAGATTTGGGAGCTGAACCAAAGCCTCTTCAAAAGCAGAGTGGACTGCATTTAAATATGATTTCCATCTAATGTGACTAAGATACAAGAGAAGTCTCATTTGTCTAGAGTGTCCATTATCCCAATCAAAGAATTACAGTAAAGAATTACAGTAAGAATTACATCCCCAGAATCCATAAATGTGTTCCTGGCCCACTCTGTAATAGCTTAATAGAATTAACCATTACAAACACATTTGACCCATCTACAATATTAAAAAAAAAAAAAAAAAAAGAGCTTGCATTTCTATACCTGACAAGAGAACCATTCTGTTTATGCCCCATTGTATGCAGGAGCATATTTTGCTGGTTTGAAAGAGTATGATGCATACAGTTTTCTGGCAATTTTCTTAGTTTCTTTTTACAGCATGATCTTTGCTGTACTCTTGCTGATGGCTGCTAGATTTTAATTTATTTGTTTTCCCACTTGATAAGATTAGTGATTCTTATTTCAGTTTTTCATTTGTTTTGCTTTAGTTTTTCTTTCTCACGTGACATTGGTGAAGGATCCAGGAATATGACACAAAGGTGGAATAAACATTAACTTTGTGCATTCTTTGGTAATTTTCTTTTGCAACTTAACTACAACACTTTGTTAAAAATTTATGCATTTCATTCAAATCAGTGATTTATGTTTTTGTGATTTCCTAAACTTAATTGTGGATTATAAAAAATGTAACATCATAATTCATTCCTTATTAGAATTAGTATGTCTGTTTTTGTGTCTTTATGGTATATTTTAAAACTTTGTATTACTTAGGTTATTTTGTTTTGGTTAAAAAATTGGGTCAAGTAGGAAAGCAGTCCCATTCATATTAAGACAGTGTACAAAACTGTAAATAAAATGTGTACAATGAATTTTCTTTTAGGCAACTAGAATTGTCCTTTTATTTCTACATCTCTGTAGCAGGAATTTGTATTTATTACTGCAAGGCAGTCTCTATTGTGTCTTCTCTGTAGTGTCTTCCACATGAGCAGCATAAGTTTGGAGCAAAAGTTCATTTATTTTGTTTACTTTAATTTTTAATAAATTGAAAAGGTAGCATCATTAAAAAAAATAGGGTCTTTTTTTTTTGTCTGTAATAGGTTATAAATAGAAAATTAAAGGAGTAATAAAGAACTTAAATTTAAAAAAATTAAAAAGTGATAATAGTAAAAATATATCTAGGAATTTCTCTGGAGCTGTTTTGGGCAGTGTGGGGTCAGTTCAGTTTCAGATAGTTCCTTGATTCAGCTTGTACTTGTTCTCAAGCATAGGCTCCTTCCAATGCTTAGTCAATGTTAACGACAAGGTTTTAATCTGTCACACCCGTCACTCCCAGAGCGGTTCCCTCTTCTTTGTTTATTTTGCCTTTCTCTGTTTGCAAGTCTCTTCAGTGTCTCATTTGCACCCTGACACAAGGGGACGAAGGTGGTCACTTATTTAGGCTCACTTGTTCAGTTGTCCTGGTGGGAGGGAGGAACTCTGCAAATAAACATCACTGGAGTGTGTGGGGAGTGCTCACAGTGCATGACCACACTGGGTCTGCCCCTGCTCACAACGCGTGTGCTTTCCCGGTCTACACTGCTCAGGCTCCCGCTTGCTCTGCAGGGGAAGTGTCCAAAGCAGGCCCTGGGTTTCATGCACTTCGCAGGTCTAAGCCACTCAAGTTCAGGTTCGTGGGTACTCCACAAGGGCGCAGACTCAGTTGGGCGTGCGTTTTGTGCCCTTCCCAGGTCCGAGCAGCTCAGGCCACCAGCTACCTGGTGAGCGCACTGTCCCAGGTGGTCCGTGCATCTTAATCACCTCCCCAGTCCCAGCCGCTTTGTTTCCAGGGTGCGCTGGGTGAGCACTGTCTCAGATGTGCCGTGTGTCTCCTTTGGGTAGCTGATCTCAGGCTGTGACCCTACTGGCAGATGTCAACTGTCCAGGATCCCAGGAAGACGTGGTTAGCAACTGGGAACCTGTTCACAGTTTGGTGGAGGATGCCAGTCTCTGCGGCTGAGATTGCAGCAGCCCCCTGCCTTCTGGGTGTCGCTCTCCTGCCTCTCAGTCTCCAGCAGGGGTGGGGGCGGCGGGGAGGGTAGGGGGCAGGGGACTGTATGCAGCTGGCTAGCTCCCCTTTGGTACTGGAGCAATCCTTTGTTCTGTGAGCAAGCCAGTGTGCACATTAGAGCCTTGCACAAGAAAGCTCTCTTTCTTTTCTCTCTGGCGATCCCACAGTTTGGGTTGCTGTCTCACGTTAGCTCCCTCAGATTGTCCTTGAGGCACTCAGCCCAGTCCCTACTCTAAGCACTGATTATGCAGCCCATGCCTGTCTGTCCAGCCCCCACTCCCTGGTGGCATACACGAGCGTCTGGGCTACTTCTCCACTGGCACTTGCACTTAGGCGTGTATTCTGTGAATTTTTTTTCTTCTTCTCCTCAGTTGCCCTCTGAGTCCAAAACTCCCCACAGACCCGCCTGTGAGAGAGTTTCCTGCTGTTTGGAAACTTCTCCTCCTTCACGACTCCCTCCCCAGGACGGGTCTCTGTCCCTAACGCTTTTGTCTCTCTTTTTGTCGTTTATATTTTGTCCTACCTCCTTTTGAAGAGATTGGGCTGCCTTTCTGGGTGCCCAGTGTCCTCCACCAGCATTCGGAAGTTGTTTTGTGTAAGTTGCTCAGCATTCAAATGATCTTTTGATGAATTCATTGGGGAGAAAGTGGTCACCCCATCCTATTCCTCCACCATCTTGGGACCACCCCCCTCTGAAATGTTTTTTATAGCTCAATTTAAAAAATGTAGATGTAACCAAGATTGACATGTTGCATTTGGTGACTGCATCTTCTCAGTCCTTTTTGATCATGATATTTGGAAGAGACTAGGACAATTGCCTCATGAAATGTCCAAGCTCTGGATTTGATGGTGATGTCATTTGTGGCATCATTTGACACTCTCCTATAAGCTAGAAGTCAAAACAAAAGCTGCACTTGGATTTAGTGTAGACATTTTCATCAAGAATACTTTAACTTGACTAAAATATTTCCTGTTTTCAAACTAAGCCAAAATGGGTTTGATAGCTCCAAGAATACAATGAGGACATGTTGTAGCCATGTTGAAGATCTTCCTGACTCCTCTGTCTGTGTCTGGGTGTCAGAACTATGGTAAGTTACTTCACTGAAAAATCCATGAACATCACCACTGTTCTAGGTGGTGGAACAGTGCAGATATGGATTCCAAGATGTTTTTGAATCAAAATAACCCCGAAGCTTCAGTTTAGCACTTTAGCTTCTTGAGTTTTCTTCAGCAATGACATTCAATGTCATGTAACTATCACCAACATCCATCTGTCTTCCAACTCCTCAGCTTCCCAAACTAAAACTCTGTACCTATTAATGTACAACTCCCCATTTTCTTCTCACTCCCCAGTCTGTGGCAACCATTCTTCTTTCTATCTCTATGAATTTCTTTTCTCTAGGTACTTCGTATAAATGGAATCATACAATATTTGTCCTTTTGTGGACTGGCTAATTTTCACTTAGCATAAAGTTCTCAGAGCTAATCCATGCTGTAGCTTGTGCCATTCTATTTTAAGACTGAATACTATTCCACTGTATGTATAGACCACATTTTGTTTATCCATTTATCTTTCAATGAACTTTTGAATTATTTTCTTTTGGTTATTGTGAGTAATGCTACTATGAACATAAACGTGCAAATGTCTGTTTGAGTTCCTGCTTTTAATGCTTTGCAGTATATACCCAGAAGTGGAATTGATGGATTTTATGGTAATTTTTTTAAACTTATTGAGAATAATCATAACCTTTAAGTATGGCAAATAAAAGTATGGTGAAATTTCTATATATGATACTAAAGAAATCTCAAGGACAATTTACACATTTCAGTTAAGGTCACATTTTCCTGAGGTAAATAGAATCAGTGAAGCAGCTTCTTGATCTCAGTTTCTGAAATCAGCATCTCAGCGAATGGTGCATAATCTTCATTAGGACCCATGTAAACACTTCCAAAGTGGGCCAATCTGTAGGGAATAGTCCAGGCAGATGGACAGTGAATTATAAGAACCAATAGAACAGATGACAAAAACATTCATCAAAGCTGCCAGGTCCAGCAATGTACAAATTCCAGAGATGTTATTAATAGGATGAAAGGAGGTAAATTTTAGACACTGGTTCAGATATGCTAGCTCAGGGAGAAATCACACCGACTTTGAGAATGCAACTCACTACGTTGTACTGGCCATCTTTTTTTTTTTTTTTTTTTGATGACGGCAACAGAGAACTCAGCATGTCAGAAACTGGGCCAGTTTCTTTTTAAAAAATTCTTTTTTGGTTTTCACTCCTTTCCAAAATCAGGCTAGTATGAGGGAATTTACTCTTTTACATTTGCTGAAAAAAGAATTTCTGAAGGAGGAAAAGAAACTGAAATATGAAGGAGGAAAAAAATAACGAAGAAAACAAAAGAAATGGAGATGAACCAGCATCTAATAAGTAAATGAATAGCTTTACATGTATGTATATGTCTGTAAGTATCTCCTTCTCTGGAATCAGTGGGTTCCAATGCCAGCAGATACTCTGAAAGCTGTCACTGGATTCTGAAGCTGGAAAGTAGGGAACGATCAGCCAGTCCTCTGTATGATCTAGGGGAGGTCTTAAAACCCAGGGACAGGACAGGGAAGGCCAGCGGCCTGCCTCTGCAAATAGGAGAAAATGAATTATTCACTCTGGAAAATAGAGTCATCCAGAGATCATCAACTCCTTAATGCAAAATTCAAACTTAAATTGAAGACAGTAGGGGAAACCACTAGATCATTCAGGTATGCCCTAAATCAAATCCCTTATGACTATACAGTGGGAATGACAAATAGACTCAAGGGACTAGATCTGATAGAGTGCTGGAAAAACTACAGATGGAGGTTCATAACAGTGTGTAGGAGGCAGTGACCAAATCCATCTCCAAGAAAAAGAAATGCAAAAAGGCAAAGTGGTTGACTAAAAAGGGCTTATAAATAGCCGAGAAAAGAAGAGAAGCAAAAGGCAAAGGAGAAGAGGACAGACATATCCATCTGAATGCAGAGTTCCAGAGAATAGCAGGGAGAGATAAGAAAGCCTTCCTCAGTTAACAAAGCAAAGAAGTAGAGGAAAATGATAGAATGGGAAAGACTATAGATCTCTTGAAGAAAATTGGGAATACCAAAGGAACATTTTGTGTGAAGATGGGCACAATAAAGGACAGAAATGTCATGGATCTAACAGAAGCAAAAGATATTAAGAAAAGAGAGCAAAAATACACAGAAGAACTATACAAAAAAGATCTTAATGACCCAGATAACCCCGATGGTGTGATCCCTCACCTAGAACCAGACATCCTAGAGTGTGAAGTCAAGTGGGCCTTAGGAAGCATTAGTACAAACAAAGCTAGTGGAGGTGATGGAATTCCAGCTGAGCTATTTCAAATCCTAAAAGATAATGCTCTTAAAGTGCAGTACTCAATATGCCAGCAAATTTGGAAAACTCAGCAGTAGCCACAGGACTGGAAAAGGTCAATTTTCATTCCAATCCCAAAGTATTCAGAGATGGTTGGAGAGCATCATCGACTCAATGGACATAAGTTTGAGCAAACTCTGGAAGACAGTGAAGGACAGAGAAGCCTGGTATGCTGTAGTCCATGGGGTCACAAAGAGTCGGACACAACTCGGGGACTGAACAATAACAACAACAAGAGATACTTTGCTCACCCAGCTTAAGACCTGAGAATCTGAGGTTAGGATGTTCTCCAGACAGAGTGTTCAGGGAGCTGTTGACTCATATACCATCCCAACAGAACTCTGATTCTCCATGGACAGCAGCAATCACTAAGCAGGACCTGGGTGGCTGAGAAGGACTACAAACAGAAGTCATTTCAGCATGAGAGGGCTTTCCTCCTGAGGCAAGACTAGATCACAAACACCAGCATGGCCTTCTTCCACTGTTTTAATTTCCATTCCATTGCTCACCACGTGGATAATAGCTGGAGTCACACAGAGGAGCTTCTGTTCACACAGATGCTGCACCATTCACAGGCCCCTTCACATGCCACTTTTTCTGCCATATAGAATCAGTAGCAGAGACCAGATGGAGCCCTACATCTCTTCAACAAAATTAGACACAATTTTGCCTTACTTTTCCTGCTCTTCTTGACCTCTGGCTGTCAGTGCTCTCTTTCAGCTCTGGGGACCATCATAGCCTAGGGAACAAGGCTGAGTGTCTGCTGCTGGGGTCCATGGTGCCCAGGATACTGGTGAGGACAGATAGGGCTTGACTCAGCTGTGTTCTCATCGTGTTTCCTCTCTCCTCAGTAGCTGCTGATAATACTCCCTTAAGCTCTCCTGGGAGACAACTGGCTACAGCGGGCGCATGCCTCTCACCTCACTCTGGTCCTAGGTGCAGATGCACTGGACGAAAGGCCCTTCTGCAGAGGCCATCCGCATGACTTTTACATCAAGTGTTACAGCATCTCCTGAGGAGGATCTCAGTGTAGAAAATGAGGCGCACAATTGCACACATTATAATTGCTTTCATAGTCCATGTAAATTGTCCTTGATGTTCTCTCAGCGACCACTCAGGTCATGTGTAACCCTGGGCTCCTTTTTGCGAAGTTCAGGCCTAGAAACAAGTGATCTCTGGTTTGTTCATTCTATCATGTATCTGTTCATTCACTCACATCTCTATTTGAGAAATGATGGCTGCACTCTGAGACTGTCTTGCTTCTGCAGTCTCTCTCAGCTTTGGATAATGAGATTTGGATGTATTGGAAGAATTTCTTTTAAAAGATCTGCAGTACCTCCCTACAAATCATGGTCCATTAACAAGTAACTGCTTTTGGAACATCCAAAGGGTCACACAGAAGCTTTATTTTCTAAGGTGCTTAAACTTATGTAATTGAAAAGAACTTTATAGACAAAGAGTGCTCAGTTGCTCATTTGTGTCCTACTCTTTGCAGCCTCATGGCTCCTCTGCCCATGGAATTTTCCAGGCAAGAATACTGGAGTAGGGCCATTTCCTACTCCAGGGGATGTTCCTGATCTAGGGCTCAAACCCACATCTCTTGCATCTCCTGCATTGGCAGGCTGATTCTTTATCACCACACCACCTGGGAAGCCCATACACAAAGGGAGAAGATGCTAGTGCCAACATGACTTTTTTGATTCAGTATCCATAGTCAGAACTGACACTGATAACTTGGATTATTATAAATGTTTCTTTTTAATTTTTCCCAACTATGGAAGTAATAAATTGTTCTAGCAATGATAGACTGAGCAATTCAGACTTGCTCTTGTTCTAGGAAAAAGTAAACTATCTGGATGATGCTAAAACATATCATCTTAAAAGCATCCAAGAGCTACATATATGTGGGCATGCTAAGTCACTTCAGTTGTGTCCAACTCTTTGTGACCCTATGGACTGTAGCCCACTAGGCTCCCCTATCCAGGGGATTCTCCAGGCAAGAATGCTGGAGTGGGTGGCCATGCCCTCCTCCAGGGTATCTTCCCAACCCAGGGATCAAATCCAGATCTCTTATATCTCCCACACTGACAGGCAGGTTCTTCACCACTAGTGCCACCTGGAAAGCCCCATCCAAGAGCTAACCATAGAATAAAGAACCATTCAGACCACACTTTTAAAGAAGACAAAAAACCAGAAAAGGTAAGCCAAAGACTCAGAGGTATTTTGCCCTGGGAATCTTCTCTATACACAAACTGCAAGAAAACTGATTTTAGGCCAGAAGGAATTAAAGTCAAAGCTCCAGGCCTCCTAAAATAAGACTGCAAATATACTACATCAACATCTATGTCGATGGCTGTAAAGGCCATCACTTCCAGGCTAAGAATGAAGTGGACATAAATAAACCTGTGCCTAGATTTGCAGCTTGCCTCTGATCTGTCTATGTGCCAAAGGTACCTCAGGCTTTGAATAGGATATAAGGAGTCCTAGCTGAGTAGTGCATCCAAATCCTGACATAAAAATTAATGGTACATCCAGAAATTGGAGTACTGTCTTACTATTAAAAGAGATTATGCTGGGGAGTAAACTCCAGGATATATTTTTTATGGGAAAAGAAAGATGGAAAAAATCTACCACATGTACTTCATTTATCTGGTCAGGGTAGAGGTAAAAACTATATATATTATACATAATATATAGGTATGTATGTATATTTGAGCTTATATTTTTGAATACAAAATAAACAATAGATTGTTCTCAATTTAGTGTGTTTAACAAATTTAACTTTGGGATAATATGTTTTCTACAACTGAGCTATTTCAAATCCTAAAAGATGATTCTGTTAAAGTGCTTCACTCAATATTTCAGCAAACTTAGAAAACTCAGCAGTGGCCACAGGACTGGAAAAGGTCAGTTTTCATTCCAATCCCAAAGAAAGGCAGAGACAAAGAATGCTCAAACTATCACACAATTGCACTCATCTCACATGCTAGCAAAGTAATGCTCAAAATTCTCCAAGCCAAGCATAAACAGTACATGAACCGTGAACTTTCAGAAGTTCAAGATGGTTTTAAAAAAGGCAGAGGAACCAGAGATCAAATTGCCAACATCTGTTGGCTCATCAAAAAAGCAAGACAGTTCCAGAAAAGCATCTATTTCTGCTTTATTGACTATGCCAACGCCTTTGACTGTGTGGATCACAACAAACTGTGGAAAGTTCTTCAAGAGATGGGAATACCAGGCCACCTTACCTGCCTCTTGAGAAATCTGTATGCAGGTCAAGAAGTGACAGTTAGAACCAATATGGAACAATGGACTGGTTCCAAATTGGGAAAGGAGTATGTCAATATTGTATATTGTCACCCTGTTTATTTAACTTATATGCAGAGTATATCATGTGAAATGCCAGGCTGGATGAAGCACAAGCTGGAATCAAAAAAGCTGGGAGAAATACCAATAACCTCAGATATGCAGATAACACCACCCTTATGGCAGAAAGTGAAGAAGATCTAAAGAGCTTCTTGATGAAAGTGAAAGAGGAGAGTGAAAAAGCTGGCTTAAAACTCAGCATTCAAAAAACTAAGATCATGGCATCCAGTCCCATCACTTCATGGCAAATAGATGGGGAAACAATGGAAACAGTGACTGACTTAATTTGTGGGGCGGGGGGGGGGGGGGGCTCCAAAATCACTGCAGATGGTGACTGCAGCCATAAAATTAAAAGACGCTTGCTCCTTGGAAGAAAAGCTAGGACCAACTGAGACAGCATATTAAAAAGCAGAGACAATGCCAACAAAAGTTCTTCTATCAAAGATATGGTTTTTCCAATAGTCATGTATGGATGTGAGAGTTGGACTGTAAAGAAAGCTGAGCGCCAAAGAATTGAAACTTTTGAACTGTGGTGTTGGAGAAGACTCTTGAGAGTCCCTTGGACTGCAAGGAGATCCAACCAGTCCATCCTAAAGGAGATCAGTCCTGGGTATTCGTTGGAAGGACTGATGCTGAAGCTGAAACCCCAATACTTTGGCCACCTCATGCGAAGAGTTGACTCATTGGAAAAAACCCTGATGCTGGGAGGGATTGAGGACAGGAGGAGAAGGGGACGACAGAGGATGAGATGGCTGGATGGCGTCACTGACTCGGTGGACATGAGTTTGAGTAAACTCCGGGAGTTTGTGATGGACAGGGAGGCCTGGCGTGCTGCGATTCATGGGGTCGCAAAGAGTCGGACACAACTGAGTGACTGAACAGAACTGAACTGATAACTCAAAAATTTTGTCACAGAACACCAGGTTGAAATCCCTGCATCACACAGCAAATTCCCACTGGGTATCTATTTTACATTTGGTGATATATATGTTTCAGTGCTAGTCTTCAATTTGTCCCACCCTCTCCTTCTCCTGCTGTGTCCACAAGTCAGTTCCCTATGTCTATGTCTCTATTGCTGCCCTGCAGCACCATTTTTCTAGTTTCCATATATATGTGTTAATATATGATATTTGTTTCTCTCTTTCTGACTTACTTCATTCTGTATAACAGGCTCTAGGTTCATCCACCTCAGTTTAACTGACTCAAATTCATTCCCTTTTATAGCTAAGTAACATTCCTTTGTATACATATACCACAACATCTTTATCCATTCATCTGTTGATGGACATCTAGGTTCCTTCCAAGTCCTGGCTATTGTAAATAGTGCTGCAATGAACATCAGGGTACATGTGTAAAAGTATCTTACATCCTAACTTAATTGATATTATTTCCACTCAAGGAATGAGGAAAATTTTCAATATGTCAAGAGCTCAAGTGTACATCCATTTCTGGCGTCTCAAGAAGGGAGAAAAACACAGCTATGTGGGACTGACAGCAGCCACAAGCCAGCTTTGTCTTCAGGTCACAGTAACAAGTTTCAGACAGAAGCCTGGCATCCAGAAATGGACAGCTTTGGCCATGAAAGTATGAGCATAATCCTAAGTATTCCAAGACAGATCTTGCTGGCACCCACATTGCCCTATTCTGAGGAATCTTTTAAATAAGACTCCTGGCAGCAGGCCCCTGTTGTTCAGTTGCTTAATTGTGTCTGACTCTTTGCAACACCATGACTGCAGCATGTCAGGCTTCCCTGTCCTTCACCATCTCCCAGAGTTTGCTCAAACTCTGTCCTTTGAGTTGGTGATGCCATCCAACAATCTCATCATCTGCTGTCCCCTTCTCCCTCTGCCTTCTATGTTTCCCAGCACCAGCATCTTTTCCAATAAGTCAACTCTTCACATCAGGTGGCCGAAGTATTGAAGCTTCAGCACCAGTCCTTCTAATGAATATTCAGTGTTGATTTCCTCTAGGATTGACTGGTTTGACCTCCTTGCAGTCCAAGGGACTCTCAAGAATCTTCTACAGCACCACAATTCAAAAACATCAATTTTTCAGGGCTCAGCTTTCTTTATGGTCCAACTGTCATATCCATACATGACTATTGGAAAAGCCATAGCTTTGTCTATATGGACCTTTTTCAGCAAAGTGATGTCTCTGCTTTTTAATACACTGTCTAGGTTTGCCATAGCTTTTCTTCCAAGGAGCAAGCATCTTTTAATTTCAATGTTGCAATCACTGTCAACAGTGATTTTGGAGCCCAAGAAAATAGTCTTTCACTGTTCCTATTGTTTCCCCCATCTGTATGCCATGAAATGATGGGATAGGATGTCAAGATCTTTGTTTTTTGAATGTTGAATTTTAAGCCAGCTTTTTCATTCTTCCCTTTCAGCTTCATCAAGAGGCTCTTTAGTTTCTCTTCTCTTTCTGCTATAAGGGTGGTGTTATCTGCATATCTGAGGTTATTGATATTTCTCCTGGCAATCTTGATTCCAGCTTGTGATTCATCCAGCTTGGCATTTCGCATGATGTACTCTGCATATAAGTTAAATTAACAGGGTGACATTATACAGCCTTGACATACTCCTTTCCCAATTTGGATCCAGTGTGTTGTTCCATGTTTGGTTCTAACTGTTGCTTCTTGACCTGCACACAGGCTTCTCAGAGGGCAGGTAAGGTAGTCTGGTATTCCCATTTCTTTTAAGAATATTCCACAGTTTGTTGTGATCCACACAGTCAAAGGCTTTAGCATAGTCAATGAAGTAGAAATAGATGTTTTTTTTTTTTTTTCTGAAATTCTCTAGCCTTTTTGATGATCCAACAGATGTTGGCCATTTGATCCCTGGCCTTTCTAAATCCAGCTTGAACATCTGGAAGTTCTCATTTCATATACTGTTGAAATCTAGCATGGAGGATTTTGAGCATGACCTTGCTAGCATGTGCAATGAGTGCAATTGTGTAGTAGACCCATATGCCTCAGAAATATACCCTGGGTCCTCAAAGCAATCACAGGCCCCATCTCTCTCAATGCTGTATCTTGGTGTTCTCAGTGATTCAGTTATTCTTCAAATTATTCTTTACATGAGCAGCCAGTGAATCCAATTTCCTAAAAAAAGATTTAAAGGTGTCCCTCCTTATAAAGATATGACTGTAGACTTGGATGAGTGTTTTTGCTATCCTCAAAGCACCTGGAAACATCATCCACCTCTACACGTGCACACCAGTGTTCAGTTCTATTCAAGGGTGCAAGGGCAATGACTTTCTGTACAAGTGACACACTATCTTCACGACGCAAAGAAAATATGCAATAGAGAGCAGGCAAAAAGCACCTTTTGGAATTCTCCCATATATCTGCTTTTCCCAGCTATCTTTAGAAATACATGTATGCATGTGCAAATCTTACTTAAAAGGAGCAAGATTCTGTGATGTGCTTTCCAGATGGTGTATCAAGTAATGGATATGTAGCAGAATTTAGGACCATGGAAAGAACACTGATGTCTCCAGCACTGCTCATTTAATCTTTATCAGGTTCAGCTGTCCCCGCACTGGCACTGTCTCATGTATGTTGCCCTCACGTTCCCCTTAGTCTGGATAGCCCGCCAGGTTGCTGACTGGAGATGAGCTTGCAAACTTCAGTCTCTTCCACAGAGCTGACAACTCACATAGAAACACACAGGGCACTGATTTAAGAACCCCCGTGGGTCCTTCTAGAATTCCCACTCACTAGTCAAAGCTATGGTTTTTCCAGTAGTAATGTATGGATGTGACAGTTGGACTATAAAGAAAGCTGAGCGCCAAAGAATTGATGCTTTTGAACTGTAGTGTTGGAGAAGACTCTTAAAAGTCTCTTGGACTGCAAGGAGATCCAACCAGTCAATCCTAAAGGAAGTCAGTCTTGAATATTCATTGGAAGGACTGATGCTGAAACTGAAACTCCAGTATTTTGACCACCTAATGTGAAGAACTGACTCCTTGGAAAAGACCCTGATCCTGGGAAAGATTGAACGTGGGAGGAGAAGGGGACGACAGAGGATGAGATGGTTGGATGGCATCACTGACTCGATAGACATGACTTTGAGCAAGCTCCAGGAGTTGCTAATGGACAGGGATGCCTGGCGTGGTGCAGTCTGTGGCATCACAGAGTCAGACACGACTGAATGGCTGAACTGAACCACATCTTAATTTTTTAACTCAATCCACTTGGGTCAATTTGCTTTTATTTTAGCATTGTGCATATGGAGTTTCTGATATCTCCATCTTATCTGCTGTTATTTTGGTCTTTTTAAAGAAAGTCTTTTAAAAATTCAAGTAGTTTTATTATTAATGATGATATGTTTTATATATTTATTTATAAGTCTGTGTAAACTAAAGACAGGAGACATTAAGCTGAGCCACTTGTGAGAAGAAATCTGGCTGGCCACTTCCTGCCAGGACGATGCTGACCCCAGGGCAGGAAGGATATGCAAGAGGATTTGCCTTGTCTATGATGTAGGTAGAGTTATGGTCCCAGAAACATGAACGAACCATTCAAGGGTCACAGCTGAATGGTTCCAGGATTGCTCCAGAGTCAGGCACACTGGACAGGTGTCCAGGTGTGCCATGTGTGAAATCTGAGGTTGAATGAATATGAGACCTGGATCTTGTTCCTGGGCTGGAATCATGTGAGCCTATAGAGCAGAGTCCCAGTGATGGATGCTGTTCCAGAACCTGCCACCCCCCTTCTTGGCTCACATCTGTGTCCCTGAGTTTAATCCCTCATCCTAGAGATGAAGCAATGATAATTAACCAACACTGCATATTTTCTAAGTTAAGACATTAGATCAGCTTCAGGTTCACCATATACCTGAGGGGAAGATACAGAGATTTCCATACATATGCCTCCTACTCACACACATGTATAGTGTCTCCCATTAACAACATCCCCCACCACTTGCTACAATCCATGAACAAACAGTGCCACATTATTATCACTCAAAGTCCACAGTTTACATTGGGGTTTACTCTTGTGGTATACATCCTATGGGTTCAACAAATATATGATTCCAGGTGTCCACCATCATAGTATCCTACAAAGCAGTTTCATTGCCCTAAAAATTCTCTATGCTCCACCTATTTATCTCTCTCCCCAACTTCTGGCAACCACTGATCTTTTGTACTCTCTCCATAGTTTGTCTTTAACAAAATGTCATAGAGTTGGAATCATTTAAAATTTTTTCAAATTAGTAAAATGCATTCAAGTCTCCTCCATGCTTTTTCACAGCTTGATAGCTCATTTGGTTTCAGCACTGAATAATATTACATTATCTGAATGTATTGGGGCTTCCCAAATGGCACTAGTGGTAAAAAAACCTGCCTTCCAATGCAGGAGATGTAAGAAATGCAGGTTCAATCCCTGAGTAGTGAAGATGCCTGAAGGAGGGCATGGCAACCAAATTCAGTATTCTGGCCTGGATAATCCCATGGACAGAGGAGCCTGGTAGGCTACGGTTCACAGGATCCCAAAGAGTCAGACATGACTGAAGTGACTTAGCACACATGCATGCATCAGTTTACTTATTTCTTCGTCTACTGAAGGACATCTTGGTTGCTTTCAAGTTTTGGAAAATTATGAATAAAACTTTAATAAACATTCATCTATGGGTTTTTGTGTGGATATAGGTTTTCAGCTTCTTTGAGTAAATACCAAGGAGCACAATTGCTAGACTGTACAGTATGTGGATGTCTAGTTTTATTTTTTAAAAAATCCCTAAACTGCCTTCCAAAGTGGTTGTATCAGTTTGCATTCCTGTTTACGAGCAACTTTATCATATAGAGAATTCTCAGATATACTGACTCATCCAATCATTAAGATAAACTCATCAGGTGACACAATTAACCCAACTGTGTGACTGGAAATGGTGGCTCTGAGAGTCAGGAGATACCCCCAGGGTCACACAGACAGGGTGAGCAAACTCTTAGAGAAGCAAATGTTAATGTAAGTTATGAGGCAAGAGACCTTACAAAAATGGAGGGTTGACCAGAATCCAAGGAAAATGATGAAACAAGATCCATAATGCAGGGAAGAATTAAAGAATAAATATACAGAGACAAACAGCACAATTACTGAAATTAAAAATACTCTAGAAGGAATCGATAGCAGAATATCTGAAGCAGAAGAACGAATCAGTGAGCTGGAAGATAAAATGGTGGAAATAACTTCTGAAGAGCAGAATAAAGTAAAAAGAATGAAAGGAACTGTGGATAGTCTCAGAGACCTCTGGGACAATATCAAATACACCAACATTTGAATTATAGAGGTCCCAGAAGATGAAGAGAAAAAGAAAGGGTATGAGAAAAAATTTGAAGAGATTATAGTTTAAAATTTCCCCAACATGGAAAAGGAAATAGTCAGTCAAGTTCAAGAGGCACAAAGAGTCCCATACAGGATAAACCCAAGGAGAAACATGCCAAGACACATATTAATCAAACCAACAAAAACTAAACACAAGGAAAGAATATTAAAAGCAGCAAGGGAGAAGCAACAAGTAACACACAAGGGAAACACCATACGATTAACAGCTGACCTTTCAGCAGAAAGTCTACAGGCCAGAAGGGAATGGCAGGATATATTTAAAGTACTGAAAGGAAAAATCTATAACCAAGATTACTGTACCTGGCAAGGATCTCATTCAAAATTGATGAAGAAATAAAAAGCTTTTCAGACGAGCAAAAGTTAAGAGAATTCAGTACCACCAAACCAGCTTTACAACAAAAGTTAAAGGGGATTACATAGTCAAGAAATACGAGAGAAGAAAAAAGATCTACAAAATCAACCCCAAACAGTTAAGAAAATGGCAATAGGAACATATATATCAATAATTACTTTAAATATAAATGGATTAAATGCTCCAACCAAAAGACACAGACTGGCTGAAAGGATACAAAAACAAGACCCATATATATGTTGTCAACACTTCAGACCTCAAGACACATGCAGACTGAAAGTGAGAGGATGGAAAAATATATTCCATGCAAATGCATGGAAATGAATTTCCATGGAAATGCAAAAGAAAGCTGGAGTAGCAATCCTCATAGCAGATAAAATTGACCTTAAAATAAAAAATATTACAAGAGATAAGGAAGGATATTACATAATGGTCAAGGGATCAATCCAAGCGGAAGACATAACAATTGTAAATATCTATGCACCCAACATAGGAGCACCTCAATACATAAGACAAACACTAACAGACATCAAAGGAGAAATTGACAGTAACACAGTAATAGTAGACTTTAACACCCCACTCACACCAATGGAGAGATCATCAAAACAAAATTAATAAGGAAACACAAGTCTTAAATGATACATTAGATGAGATGGATCTCTTTGATATTTTCAGGACATTTCATCCAAAGGCAGAAGAATACACCTTCTTCTCAAGTGCACATGGAACATTCTCCAGGACAGACTGCATCTTTGGCCACAAATCAAGCCTCAGTAAATTTAAGAAAATTGAAATCATATCAAGTATCTTCTTCAACCACAATGCTATGAGACTAGATATCAATTACAAGAAAAAAAACTATAAGAAACACAAACACATGGAGATTAAACAACACATTTCTAAATAACCAACAGGTTACTGAAGAAATCAAAAGGGAAATAAAAAAATTTCTAGAAGCAAATGACAATGAAAACACAACAACTCAAAACCTGTGGGATGCTGCAAAAGAAGGTCTAAGAGGGAAATTTATTGCAATACAGTTCTACCTCAAGAAACAAGAAAAATATTGAATAGACAATCTAACATTTCACCTAAAACAACTGGAAAAAGAAGAACAAAAAGCCCACAAAATTAGTAGAAAGAAAGAAATCATAAATATCTGAGCAGAAATAAATGAAAAAGAAAGGAAAGAAACAATAGTAAAGATTAACAAAACTAAAAGTTGGTTCTTTGAGAAGATAAACAAAATTGACATGTCTTTAGCCAGACTCATCAAGAAAAAAAGAGAGAAGAATCAAATCAACCAAATTAGAAATGAAAAAGGAGAGGTTACAACAGACAATGCAGAAATACAAAGGATTATAACAGACTATTATGAACAACTATAATGGCCATAAATTGGATAACCTGGAAGAAATGGACAGGTTCTTAGAAAAGTTCAATCTTCCAAGACTGAACCAGAAGAAATAGAAATTATGAACAACCCAATTACAAGCACTGAAATTGAAGCTGTGTTCAAAAATCTTCCAAAAACCAAAAGCCCAGGACCAGATGGCTTCACAGGAGAATTCTATCAAATATTCAGAGAAGAGCTAATGCCTATCCTTCTAAAACTCTTTCAAAAAATTGCAGAGGAAGGAACACTTCCAAACTCATTTTACAAGGCCACCATCACCCTGATACCAAAACCAGACAAAGGCAACACACACACACAAAGAAAACTACAGGCCAATATCACTGATGAACATAGATGCAAAAATCCTCAACAAAATTTTAGCACACAGAATTCAGCAACACATCAAAAAGCTCACACACCATGATCAAGTTGGGTTTATTCCAGGAATTCGAGGATTCTTCAATATACATGAATCAATCATTGTGATACACCATATTAACAAATTGAAAGATAAAAACTATATGATAATATCAATAGATGCAGAAAAAGCCTTTGACAAAATTCAGCACCCATTTATGATTAAAACTCTTCAAAAAATGGGCATAGAAGTAACTTACCTCAACATAATACAGGGCATATATGATAAGCCTACAGCAAACATTATTCTCAATGGTGAAAAACTGAAAGCATTCCCCATAAGATCAGGAACAAGACAAGGGTGTCCACTTTCACCAGTACTATTCAACATAGTTCTGGAAGTCCTAGCTACAGCAATCAGAGAATAAAAGAAATAAAAGGAATCCAGATCAGAAAAGAAGAAGTAAAGATCTCATTGTTTGATACTGTACGTAGAAAACCTTAAAGATAATATCAGAAAATTACTAGAGCTAATCAGTGAATTTAGCAAATTTGCAGGATATAAAATCAATACACAGAAATCACTTGCATTTCTATATGCTAGCAATGAAAAATCAGAAAGAGAAATCAAGGAATCATTCCCACTCACCATTACAACAAAAAGAATTAAATATCTAGGAATAAACTTACCTAAGAAGACCAAAGAACTGTACACAGAAAATTATAAGACACTAAGGAAAGAAATCAAAGATGATATAAACAGATGGAGAGATATTTCATGTTCCTGGATAGGAAGAATCAATACTGAAAAAATGAGTTTACTAACAAATGCAATCTACAGATTCCATGTGATCCCTATCAAATTACCAATGACATTTTCCCACAGAATTAGAACAAAAATTTTCACAATTCATATGGAAACACAAAAGATCCTGAATCACCAAAGCAGTCTTGAGAAAGAAGAATAGAGTTGAAGGAATCAACCTCCCTGACTTCAAATCATACTACAAAGCTACAGTCATCAAGACAGCATGGTACTGGCACAAAAACAGAAATATAGACAAATGGAACAAGATAGAAAGTCCAGAAATAAACCCATGTACCTATGGGTACCTTATTTTTGACAAAGGGAGCAGGAACATACAATGAGGCAAAGACAGCCTCTTCAATAAGTGGTGCTGGGGAAACTGCACAGCTACTTGTAAAAGCATGAAATTAGAGCTCTTCCTAATATCATACACAAAGATAAACTCAAAATGGATTAAAGGCCTAAATGTAAGACCAGAAGCTATAAAACTCTTAGAGGAAAACATGTTCTACTTCTTAGAGAGGTAGAACACTTGATGACATAAATCAAAGCAAGAGGACTATGACCCACCTGCTAGAGTAATGGAAATAAAAACAAAAGTAAACAAGTGGGACCTGGTTAAACTTAAAAGCTTTTTCACAGCAAAGGAAACTATAAGCTAAGTGACAAGAAAACCCTAAGAATGGGAGAAAATAATAGCAAATGAAACAACTGACAAAAGATTAATTTCCAAAATATAGAAGCAGCTCACAGAACTCAGTGCAAGAAAAACAAGCAACCCAATCAAAAAGTTGGAGCTATCCCACTGCTGGGCATACACACCAAGTAAACCAGAATTGAATGAGACATATGTACCCCAATGTTCATTGCAGCACTGTTTACAATAGCCAGGACATGGAAGAAACCTAGATGACCATTGGCAGATGAATGGATAAGAAAGCAGTGGTACATATACACAAGGGAATATTACTCGGCTATTAAAAAGAATGCATTTGAATCAGTTCTAATGAGGTGGATGAAACTGGAGCCTATTATACAGAGTGAAGTAAGTCAGAAAGAAAAACACCAATACAATATATTAACGCATATATATGGAATTTAGAAAGATGGTAACAATGATCCTATACGTGAGACAACAAAAGAGAAACAGATGTAAAGAACAGACTTTTGGACTCTGTGTGAGAAGGCGAGGGTGTGATGATTTGAGAGAATAGCATTGAAACATGTATATTATCATATGTGAAATAGATCACCAGTCCAGGTTTGATGCATGAGACAGAGTGCTCAGGGGTGGTGCACTGGGATGACCCTGAGGGATGGGATGGGGAGGGAGGTGGGAGCGGTGTTCAGGATGGGGAACACATGTACACCCATGACTAATTCATGTCAATGTATGGCAAAAAGCCACCACAATATTGTAAAGTAATTGGCTTCCAATTAAAAATTTTTTTAAAAGTGAGAAAAAGACCTAAACAGACATTTCTCCAAAGAAGACATACAGATGGCTAACAAACACATGAAAAGATGCTCAATATCATTCATTATTAGAGAAATGCAAATCAAAACTATAATGAGATATCACTTCACAATGGTCAGAATGGCCATCATCAAAAAGTCTACAAACAAAAGCTGGAGAGGGTGTGGACAAATGGGAACTGTTGCTGTTGGTGGGAATGTAAATTGATACAGCCACTAAGGAAGATGGTATGGAGATTCCTTAAAAAACTAGGAATACTGTCTTGATGACTGTGGCCACCATATGACCCAGCAATCCCACTCCTAGGCATACACCCTGAGGAAACCAAAATTGAAAAAGCCACATATACCCCATTGTTCATTGCAGTGCTATTTATGATAGCTAGAACATGGAAGCAACCGAGATGTCCATTGACAGATGAATGGATAAAGAAGTTGTGGTACATATACACAATGAAATATTACCCAGCCATAAAAAGGAATGCATTTGTGTCAGTTCTGATGAGGTGCATGAACCTAGAACCTATTATACAGAGTGAAGTGAGTCAGAATGAGAAAGATAAATACCATATTCTAGCACATATATATGGAATCTAGAAAAACAGTACTGAAGAATTTACTTATAGGGCAACAATGGAGAAACAGACATAGAGAATAGACTTATGGACATGGGGAGAGAGGAGGAGATGGTGAGATGTATGGAAAGAGTAACATGGAAATTTACATTACCATATATAAAACAGATAGCTAACGGGAATTTGCTGTATGGCTCAGGAAACTCAAACAGGGGCTCTGTATCAATGTAGATGGGTGGAATGGGTGAGAGATGGGAGGGAGGTTCAAAACAGGAGGGAATATATGTATAACTATGGCTGATTCATGTTGAGGTTTGACAGAAAAACAAAATTCTGTAAAGCAATTATCCTTCAATAAAAAATAAATTTAAAAAATGTCACCTCACAGAAGTTAAAATCCCAAACTGGTACCATTTACAAGAGTGAATACAAGTTCACAACCACTCACCAGATGCAGAAATCATACACTGAAAATTCAATATATCCACTAGCCTTGAACTCGTGAAATTTGAAAGGCAAACAAGGGACTGTCCTGTTGGGACACTTCTGAATCCCAAGGCCATAGGTCACACAAAGAAAATCCTCTCCATTTAAGATAACACTCAGGGAGCAAGCAGCAAGGGGATCGGTTGTTTGTTCTCACTCCACCTCTCCTGCAGCAAGGGCCCCAGTAAGACTTGCTTCAACACATACAGATGGCTAACAAACACATGAAAAGATGCTCAACATCACTCATTATCAGAGAAATGCAAATCAAAACCACAGTGAGGAACCATTACACGCCAGTCAGGATGGCTGCTATCCAAAAGTCTACAAGCAATAAATGCTGGAGAGGGTGTGGAGAAAAGGGAGCCCTCTTACACTGTTGGTGGGAATGCAAACTAGTACAGCCGCTATGGAGAACAGTGTGGAGATTCCTTAAAAAACTGGAAATGGAACTGCCATATGACCCAGCAATCCCACTCCTGGGCATACACACCGAGGAAACCAGATCTGAAAGAGACACGTGCACCCCAATGTTCATTGCAGCACTGTTTATAATAGCCAGGACATGGAAGCCACCTAGATGCCCATCAGCAGATGAATGGATAAGGAAGCTGTGGTACATATACACCATGGAATATTACCCAGCCATTAAAAAGAATTCATTTGAATCAGTTCTAATGAGATGGATGAAACTGGAGCCCATTATACAGAGTGAAGTAAGCCAGAAAAATAAAGAACATTACAGCATACTAACACATATATATGAAATTTAGAAAAATGATAATGATAACCCTATATGCAAAACAAAAAAAGAGACACAGATGTACAGAACAGACTTTTGGACTCTGTGGGAGAAGGCGAGGGTGGGATGTTTTGAGAGAACAGCATCGAAACATGTATATTATCTATGGTGAAACAGATCACCAGCCCAGATTGGATGCATGAGACAAGTGCTTGGGGCTGGTGCACTGGGAAGACCCAGAGGGATCGGGTACAGAGGGAGGTGGGAAGGGGGATCGGGATGGGGAATACATGTAAATCCATGGCTGATTCATGTCAATGTATGACAAAAACCAGTACAATATTGTAAAGTAATTAGCCTCCAACTAATAAAAATAAATGAAAAAAAAAATCATTAAACAACAACAACAAAAAAGACTTGCTTCAAAAAGAAAAAATCTTCCTTTGCCTCAAGA
The DNA here is from genome assembly GCF_033118175.1 of Dama dama. NCBI lineage: Eukaryota > Metazoa > Chordata > Mammalia > Artiodactyla > Cervidae > Dama > Dama dama. The sequence continues at coordinate 11,931,796 of NC_083693.1, read as the reverse complement.
ACCACACAGTATAAAATCTAAACACATTACCCCCTAATATAATTTTACCCATCACGTTAGTAGTTTCCACATTTTCACCAAGTAGCATATTAAAAGGGAGTAAATGAAAAAAAAGAAAAAAAGAAAAAAAAAGGGGGGGGGGAGTAAATGGTATCTTTTAATTTTGCCAATAAGAACTTAATTTTTTAAAAATATCATTTAGTGTCACCACCATTTGACTAGAGAAAGAATATTTTACCACTGAAAAGCAAGGAGGACATAATCTCAACTTGATTATATTTTGTTTCTGCAATCCCATTGTCCTGTTTTTCTGTTTTGACAGAGGCCCATGAAAACTTCATCAGTGCTGGGCACCACGCAGGGACTGGCACCTGGGGACTATTCCTTTGGAGTTTTGTTTTTAATTAAAAGACACACAGAGAGAGAAATGCTTGCCTGCAAAGTTACTTCAACCATATATGACTCTTTGTGAGCCCATGGACTGTAGCCCAGCAGACTCCTCTGTCCATTGGATTCTCCAGGCAAGAATATTGGAGTGGGTTGTATGCCCTCCTCCAGGGGATCTTCCTGACCCATTTCTCTTATGCCTCCTCCATTGGCAGGTGGGTTCTTTACTACTAGCGCCACAAGGGAAGCCTATATATATGTATGTATGTATGTATGTATGTGTATATACACATACAGAGCACACATGTCTGAAAAAATATATATATATGTGTGTGTGTGTGTGTGTGTGTGTATTTAAAACACACACACACATATATAAATAAAATACATACACACACACATATAACCAGCTATCTTCAGATGGCAGTAAAAGGACCAGGGGTCAAGTAGGTTTCATTGCTCAAGGCCACATTCTATCTATGGGCACTCTACCTGGATCTCAGCACACTGCCTCACACACTATGTATGTTGGATGCCAACTGCATAGTTTGCTGTGTGCATACTCATGAGCCCACACACATCCCTGACACATGGAGGCAGCAGCCCCACAGACTTCTGTGTTCCTGTGCCATGGAAGCACATTCCTGTCTAGACATGGAAAACGCAGCAGGTGCCTGAGCCTTTTCTGCAGGCCAGGCAGCCCCCAGTCCTGGTGCAACCCCTGCTGAGGCAGCAGAATCATCATGCTCCCTGCGTCCTCCTTGTGAGTATAAAGCACAACCTGCCGCTGCCTTTGGCAGCACACACTTCCTACTGGAAGAAAATCTGAAATGATTCAGGGGACGGGTACAAAGATGACTGGGTGGGAAGATGCCCCATTCTAGAATCTCCTTGCCACTGCAATTCTTTCTTCCAATCAGGGCTGTTTTTCACTAGCTTGCCCAGCCCACAAGGAAAAGACAGAGAGAAACAGGAAATCCAAACTGCCAACAAAGACTGTGGAGGAGGGTTACTCAGATCCTTGGCAGGAACTGAGCTCAGCCAGGAAAGTGGAAACACAGCCAGTGCCATCGTGATTCAAGGGAGCGTTGGTAGCAATAGAGAGTGGGGACTTGGGGGACAACTGGCTATTCCAGCAGCCCGGCAGCTGGGATCAGAAGCTTCCGGAGCTAGAAGGAGTCGGGAGGACACAGAAACAGCTTGAGGGACCCAAGTTGACCAGTCCTGTGCAGGTCAGGCATGGTCCCAGTCCTGAGCCCAGGACACGCTCCAAGCTGCCTCTGTGGGGGATGTGCTCACTCCAGCTCCCTTGTGAAACTGTCCTTAAGTGACGTCCCATGACTCACAGCCCTGATCCCTGAGTCTAAATATGTACAAGCAGCCCCTAGAAAAAGCCTTATTTTCCAGGATTTGGGAAGCACTGTTCCACCTCCTTGTGACACATCACTAGACATATTTCTTATTCTTATGGTTTCTGACATATTTTCTCTGCTTTGGCACCTTAATCAGTTGTTCTTGACTCTTTTTCTGCTCCAAGCTGCTTGAGGAACTAAATGGGATGGGACTCTACAAAAGAGTATGTATATGTATGTTGGGGTCCTTTAATGGACTGGAACATGGTGGTCCGGAGTCGATGATAAGAAAGTGAAAGAAGGAAAGAGGCTAATATTCCCTGGGTTACACAACAGGCCTCCGCACTCCAGGAAATCAGCCAGAAAGTGAGATAGAGAGAGAGAAAGAAGAACATGGGGACCCAAGTCTCTGGTGGAGCAAGGGTGCTTTATTGAATTCTGTGTGAGTATATATACCGTATTACAAGGTAGCTTCTTCAGATAAAGATCAAAAGACCTGACTTTACAAGTTACCAAGGAAACAAGGAGCAATAGAGGCCATAAGGCCAAAATGCAATCCATATCAAAAGAGGGTCGTAAATAACCCCTTTCGCCAAATGGAAAAGCTAATAAAGGAAATCCTATACAAGTATCCCATCTCTATGATCTCAGTCCTGGGAGTGGCTTGCCCCACTCCTCTCGCTCCTATCAGGAGCTGATAAGGAACAGAGGGTTCAAGAGAGACAGGAAACAGCACACAGGAATTCTACTGTTAAACATTCCCTGACATGTGTATATGCATAACTGATTCACTTTGCTGTGCAGCAAAAGCTAACATAATATTGTAAAGCAACTATATTCCAATAAAAATTTATTTCAAAAACAATGAGGAAGAAGAAAGTCCACTCCCCCTCCCCAGTTTTCCTTTGATTATAGAACTATAGCTCACTAAGTTCTCAGGGTAGCACCCTTCTGGCCACCCACTTGTAAACCTCAAAATGCATCCTATTCTAATAAGTCACTTCTTATCTATCACTTTGAAAAGTGTTAGTCACTCAGTCCTTTCCGGCTTTTTGTGACCCATGACTTTGCATCTCTGCACGGGCGCAGGAGGGCAGAGAAGAGCTATTCCATGTTCAAGGTCAGGAGGGATGGCCTTGAGGAGATATCCCTCGTCCAAGGTAAGGAGCAGTGGCTGCGCTTTGCTGGAGCAGCCGTAAAGAGATAACCCTCGTCCAAGAAAAGAGAAACCCAAGTAAGGCGGTAGGTGTTGCGAGAGGGCATCAGAGGGCAGAAACACTGAAACCATAATCACAAAAAACTAGCCAGTCTGATCACATGGACCACAGTCTTGTCTAACTCAATGAAACTAAGCCATGCCGTGTGGGGTCACCCAAGATGTATGGGGCGTGGTAGAGAGGTCTGGCAGAATATGGTCCACTGGAGAAGGGAATGGCAAACCACTTCAGTTATTCTTGCCTTGAGAACCTCATGAACAGTATGAAAAGGCAAAATGATAGGATACTGAAAGAGGAGCTCCCCAGGTCAGTAGGTGCCCAATGTGCTATTGGAGATCAGTGGAGAAATAACTCCAGAAAGAATGAAGGGATGGAGCCAAAGCAAAAACAATACCCAGTTGTGGATGTGACTGGAGATAGAAGCAAGGTCCAATGCTGTAAAGAGAAATATTGCATTGGAACTGGGAATGTTAGGTTCATGAATCAAGGTAAATTGGAAGTGGTCAAACAGGAGATGGCAACAGTGAATGTTGACATTCTAGGAATCAGAGAACTAAAATGGACAGGAATGGGTGAATTTAACTCAGATAGCCATTATATCTTCTACTGTGGGCAGGAATCCCTTAGAAGAAATGGAGTAGCCATCGTGGTTAACAAAAGAGTCCAAAATGCAGTACTTGGATGCAGTCTCAAAAATGACAGAATGATCTGTTTGTTTCCAAGGCAAACCATTCAATATCACGGTAATCCAAGCCTATGCCCCAATCAGCAGTGCTGAAGAAGCTGAAGTTGAACGGTTCTATGAAGACCTACAAGACCTTTTAGAACAAACACCCAAAAAAGATGTCCTTTTCATTATAGGGGACTGGAATGCAAAAGTAGGAAGTCAAGAAACACCTGTAGTAACAGGCAAATTTGGCCTTGGAGTACGGAATGAAGCAGGGCAAAGGCTAATAGAGTTTTGCCAAGAGAATGCACTGCTCATAGCAAACACCCTCTTCCAACAACACAAGAGAAGACTCTACACATGGACATCACCAGTTGGTCAACACCAAAATCAGATTGATTATATTCTTTGCAGCCGAAGATGGAGAAACTCTATACAGTCAGCAAAAACAAGACCGGGAGCTGACTGTGGCTCAGATCATGAACTCCTTATTGCCAAATTCAGACTTAAATTGAAGAAAGTGGGGAAAACTACTAGACCATTCAGGTATGACCTAAATCAAATCCCTTATGATTATACAGTGGAAGTGAGAAATAGATTTAAGGGACTAGATCTGATAGACAGAGTGCCTGATGAACTGTGGATGGAGGTTTGTGACATTGTACAGGAGACAGAGATCAAGACCATCCCCATGGAAAAGAAATGCAAAAAGGCAAAATGGTTGTCTGAGGAGGGCTTACAAATAGCTGTGAAAAGAAGAGAAGCAAAAAGCAAAGGAGAAAAGGAAAGATATTCCCATTTGAATGCAGAGTTTCAAAGAATAGCAAGGAGAGATAAGAAAACCTTCCTCAGAGATAAATGCAAAGAAATAGAGGAAAACAACAGAATGGGAAAGACTAGAGATCTCTTCAAGAAAATCAGGGTTACCAAGGGAACATTTCATGCAAAGATGAATTTGATAGCGGACAGAAATGGTATGGACCTAACAGAAGCAGAAGATATTAAGAAGAGGTGGCAAGAATACACAGAAGAACTGTACAAAAAAGATCTTCATGACCCAAATAATCACGATGGTGATCATTCACCTAGAGCCAGACATCCTGGAATGTGAAGTCAGGTGGGCCTTAGAAAGCATCACTACAAATAAAGCTAGTGGAGGTGATGGGATTCCAGTTGAGCTATTTCAAATCCTGAAAGATGACACTGTGAAAGTGCTGCACTCAGTATGCCAGCAAATTGGAAAATTCAGCAGTGGCCACAGGACTGGAAAATGTCAGTTTTCATTCCAATCCTAAAGAATGCTCCAACTACCACACAACTGCACTCATCTCACATGCTAGTAAAGTAATGCTCAAAATTCTCCAAGCCAAGCTTCAGCAATACGTGAACTGTAAACTTCCAGATATTCAAGCTGGTTTTCAAAAGGGCAGAGGAACCAGAGATCAAATTGCCAACTTCCACTGGATCATCGAAAAAGCGAGAGAGTTCTAGAAAAACATCTATTTCTGCTTTATTGACTATGCCAAAGCCTTTGGCTGTGTGGATCACAATAAACTGTGGAAAATTCTTTAAGAGATGGGAATACCAGACCACCTGACCTGCCTCTTGAGAAACCTGTATGCCAGTCAGGAAGCAACAGTTAGAACTGGACATGGAACAACAAACTGGCTCCAAGTAGGAAAAGGAGTACGTCAAGGCTGTATATTGTCACCCTGCTTATTTAACTTATATGCAGAGTACATCATGAGAAACGCTGGGCTGGAGGAAGCACAAGCTGGGATCAAGATTACCAGGAGAAATATCAGTAACCTCAGATATGCAGATGACACCATCCTTATGGCAAAAAGTGACAAGGAACTAAAAAGCCTCTTGATGAAAGTGAAAGAGGAGAGTGAAAAATTGACTTCAAGCTCAACATTCAGAAAACTAAGATCATGGCATCTGGTGCCATCACTTCATGGGAAATAGTTGGGGAAACAGCAGAAACAGTGTCAGACTTTATTTCTGAGGGGCTCCAAAATCATTGCAGATGGTGATTGCAGCCATGAAATTAAAAGACTCTTACTCCTTGGAAGGAAAGTTATGACCAACTTAGATAGCATATTAAAAAGCAGGGACATTACTTTGCCAACAGAGGTCCATCTTGTCAAGGCTATGGTTTTTCCAGTGGTCATGTATGGATGTGAGAGTTGGACTGTGAAGAAAGCTGAGCGCCGCTAAATTGATGCTTTGGAACTGTGGTGTTGGAGAAGACTCTTGAGAGTCCCTTGGACTGCAAGGAGATCCAGCCAGTCCATCCTAAAGGAGATCAGTCCTGGGTGTTCATTGGATGGACTGATGCTGAAGCTGAAACTCCAGTACTTTGGCCTCCTCATGGGAAGAGTTGACTCATTGGAAAAGACCCTGATGCTGGGAGCGATTGGGAGCAGGAGAAGGAGACGACAGAGGATGAGATGGCTGGATGGCATCACTGACTCTATGGACAAGAGTTTGAGTAAACTTTGGGAGTTGATGATGGACAGGGAAACCTAGTGTGCTGTGATTCATGGGGTCGCAAAGAGTCAGGCACGGCTGAGCGACTGAACTAAACTGAACTGAAATTCTTTCTAGGCTGACACATAAAGAACCAGTGCTCCTCACAGTCCCTTGAAACCCATTTCCGGGGTTTCACATCCAGGGCAGGATCTACAAATTCTGGAATTCTTGGTCCCCTTTCATCAGGGATCTCCAGAAGTGGTTCTGTTCTGACAGAGGAGGGTCCTCTTTCCTAGGCTGCCTCAGGCAATGGAGCTGCCCCATCTTCTGAGGTCACCAAGTTTGGAGTATTTATTTGCAACCTTAATAAGGGTAAGACAAACTGAAAAAGAAACTGGTTTTATGAATGCCAAATTCCATTTCTCACAAGCTGACTCTTCTCCAGTATGACTCTTCCTGAGCATCTTCTGAGATCTCACACAGGCACCACTCCCTTGGAGAAGGCTTCAGGGACTCCTCAAGAACCCCCCCTCCCCCACACACACACCCTCTGTCTGTGCTGCTGGGAGGCTGAGATCTAATAGTTGTTTACACATCAGCAGCCCTTAGGGACTGAACACCCTAAGTGCGGGGGTGGGACAGAGCTAGTTCATTCCTCTTGCATTCACTCCCCTGTCTGGCATACAGCAGGAGCCTCTAAATGTTGGCAGATGATTAACTTTTCTGCTGCCTTTTACATCTCCATAAGTGTTATATCCCTTATGATAAGTCAAAACAGGCAATATGTGGTTTCCTACCATGCATGCATGCATGTGTACCAAGCTACTTCAGTTGTGTCCAATGTTGCAACCCTTTGGACTGTAGCTTGCCAGGCTCCTCTATCCCTGGGATTCTCCACGGGAGAATATGGGGGTGGGTTGCCATGCCCTCCTCCAAGGGATCTTCCCGAGTCAGGGATTGAACCCACATCTCTTATGTCTCCTGCATTGGCAAGCAGATTCTTTACCACTAGTGCCACCAGGGAAGCCCCATACCACGCATAAAGTGAAGTGAAGTTGCTCGGTCGTGTCTGACTCTTTGCCACCCCATGGACTGTAGTCTGCCAGGGTCCTCTCTCCATGGGATTTTCCAGGTAAGAACCCTGGAGTGGGTTGCCACTTCCTTCTCCAGGGGACCTTCCTGACCCAGGGATTGAACCCGTGTCTCCTGCACTGCAGGCAGACTCTTTACCATCTGAGCCACCAATGCATACCCACAGGTTATTATGCCAAGTAAAACCAGAAATTAGGTGCAAGCTTTCTACTGGGAGAAGATCCTTTCTTGCTGCACACCTGGGGCCAATATGAAGACACTCTGGCCACCAACAAGTGGGAGGGAAGTGCATAGGATCGACTTCCTGGAGGTGAGTCAGAACACCAAGTAATGGCTATGTCCCAGCCTTTCAGCTGCAGGTTTCGAAAAAATAAGTGAAGCCCAACCAAATGAGAAAATTAAAGGATAGAGCAAAGGAGTTGGTGAGTCATCATCATCTGAGTTTGCCAGAGACTCAAAGGCAGGCAGAAAAGGAGAAGAGATTTATAATGGAAAACAGAGAGGGCTTCAGGGGTGCCTTGTTGGCCTGGGGAGACTGGGGGTGGGTTCACTGGAAGCGGGGTGTCCTGTGTGGTTGCATAGGGGTACATATTTGGTTTTCTCTGGATGGTTCTGAATTGGAATTGGGGACAAAAATTAGGGAAACCGTCGGTTATTAAACAAGGCCTGGCCAATTTTAGCTGATTGTTACAGAAGTTGTTCAGCTTCCTGGGTTGTCACAGTAACTAGAGATGGAAGACGACTCCAGCAAGTCTGACTGAGAGCAGGCTGATTCTTGGGCTGGTCCCAGTCCACCACGGCCTTGGTTAGTTAAGCTGTGGATCCAAGTTTTATTTTTACTATATGATCTGGTCTTTGTCCCTTTCTATTTTCAGTTTCTCAGTTGAACACACAATATGAACATGCTGCTTAGAACCACAGAATTAGGTAGCTGAAAGAAAACCTAGAATCCTGTGCTGCAGCCCCAGTTGTTGTGTGAATACACACACACACCTCTGTCTTCATGATTCAGGGGGATGTTCTCTCAGGCAGCCTCTCTTCCAAAAATTACATAAAATCCCCACACATCTGGTAATGTTCTCAAAGGCAGACAAGCTATCCTAAATGAAAGTTACTCCTCCACGCCCACAAGCTTTCTCAAACGGGGGACAGAATTCAGCACTTCTTGGACTGTATTCTCTCACCCCACTCCTCATCCACTCCATTTAAATCCCTCTGTCTTTTCTGGGAGTCTTGTGTGTACATAAACTGTAGGGGTGGAGGGAGTGACTTCTTAGAAGTCAGACGGGGGCCCTTTTTTTGGCCTTTTGGTATCTGTTTTTCCAGACAAATTTCGAAATCCATAAACACAAGAGCTATGAATTAGCTTGCGAAACCCGTAATCGAGGGCTGCGGATTCTGGGCACTAACACGGCCAAGGCTGGCCCGCGCTCGCCCCCAGCACCCCACTCCTGGCTCAAGCCAGTCCAGATGCAGTAACTGGGCCGGCCCCGCCTGGTCCCTGCGTCGGTGGTGCTCCCAGGCGCCAGCCGCCGGCGCTGCTGTTTTCTGCCCGCCAGCGCTGCGGTCTGCGCCGGAGATGCCGTCTGCGCTTGTCCCACCAGCCCCGCAGGGACGCAGACCCTCCGCGCCCAGAGAAGGCTTTCCGTAGCTCTGTCCGCTCCCTTGGGCCCCAGTGAACGCGCATGCTGCCTGAGAGGGTCAGTTTTGTCGTCGTTTCATTTTAAAGCGATTTTATCAGACTCAGAGGAAGGGGCGCCGGGGAGTAGAAGGGCTCTCTCCCACTGGAGCCCTGGCGGAGCTGCAGGACAGGGCTTTTCCAGGAAGGGTGAGCACTAGGAGTCTCGCCCTCCGCAGCCGAGGGACCCCGTTTGCCTCTCTACCGGTCTCGCTCTTACAGGCAGGGTTCCATCCGCCACCTGGAGGCGCCCTTGATAGGTGCAAGCCGTCCCCTCCGCTCACCTTCCCGCCTCCTGGGGCTCCCCCTACTGTGTCCGAAGGCGTCCCCCTCAGCATTCAGATCAGGATGCTAAGCTCTGCCCCAGCCTGACCTGGAGGCCCACACACCACATTTTGGGCTACGGTCTGCTGTGGAAACTTAACTGTCCAAGTCAAATATCATTGACCGGGCAAACAAAACCAAATTGTGCCATGTCCTCTAAGGTCATTTGGAAATGTTTTATGAATCTGCTACAGTTTTGCATGATCGAACAAGTGATAGTTTGGGAGCATAGATTGAGATGGCCTATGAATTAAAAGGTTTTAATTGGCCACATCCTCCCCAGCTTGTAAGATCTTAGTTCCCCCACAAGGGATGGGAGGGACTTTCACCCTCTGCAGTGAAAGCAGAGAGTCCTAACCGATGGACTGGGAGGGAATTCCCTAAAGAGTTTTGTACCGTGTTTCCAACAAGCCAGATTTTATTTTTAGATATTATATTACTAGATCTAGGGACCTAGAAAGCAGAGGAAAATTGTATGTCGGTGGGGGGTTGGCAGGAGGGTTACAGTTACAGAATGCAGGGTTGGTAACAGCCAGCAGATAAAGATGCCAAGGAGCCTTTGCTCCTATGTCCAGCTGTGTATGAGACCAGCCTGGGTGGAAGGCTCTGGTGGAATTTGGAGATAACATGACATACCATTTCGTACTTTCTATTCTCCAGAAATTTAATGACTAAAAGGAAAGACTGATGGAGGGATATTTGGTCTCCAGATGCATGAGTGTTGGAAACACATGGGCAATAATTCTGTTAAAGAGAGATGGTCTTAATGTGTGAAACGCAGACTGTCAGCCTGGCTACATAATTTGTATGGCACAGACCAGTGGTTAAGAATCTGCTTACCAATGCAAGGGACTTGGGAAGATTCCTGGTCCTGGAAGATTCCATGTGCTGCAGGGCACATGGCTCTCTGTGGTTCAGAGAGCCACAACTACTGAAGCCCGTGTGCCCTAGAGCCCTGTTCTGCAGTGAGAAGCCACTGCAATGAGAAGTCCATGCACCACAATTAGAGAGTAGCCCCTGCTTGCCACAGCTAGAGAAAGCCTGCATGCAGTGAGACCCAGCCAAAAATTAATTAAGAAATCTGTGCCGCACAATGCAGAGTAAAAGAGGTAGAGAAACCCCCCATCAAAAATTATTAAGAATTTCAAGATGGTGACAGGAAAGTTTTAAACCTAGGGTGGACCCTGTGTGACTACCCATGCCACAGCCTGTGAAACCACCCTAGAAGGTATGGAAATGCTAGAAATGCAAAGAATTCACCAGTGTGGTCACAGGGTACTGTGCTTTGCTTAGAAAGTATCAAGAAGCAGTTATGCAGTTATGTTCAGAGAAATATTCTAGCAGCTCTAGGGAGAGAAGTGGAAAGTAAAACTTATTTCAAGGTATATTCACCAGGGAAATATGGTTCTGCTGAGATGTCCAGTGAGGGTAACATCACTTGTATTTTTCCTAGTAGTCCCAGGGAGACTACATGTATGTGTGTGGCCAAGTGCCTTTGCTGGTCACCTGAAACTGTTACAATATCGTTAATCAGCTACGTGCTGTGTTGTGCTGAGTCGGTCAGTCATGTCTGACTCTCTGCGGCCCCGTGGACTGTAGCCCACCAGGCTCTTCTGTCCATAGGGGTTCTCCAGGCTTTACCTGAATACAAAATGAAAAGTTTATAAATGCAAAAAAAAAAAAGAAAAAAGAATACAGGACACACACCAAACCACTGAAATAGTTTTATCTGTTGCTTTAGTTTTTTAATATTTCAAAAGAACATATTTTATAATTCTAAAATATTAAAGCACTCTCTTCCAAAAAAAAAAAAGTGAGGTATGGCAAGAAGAGAGGGATGAGACTGTCACTATGAGTGGATGCAAAGAAGCCTCCCCTATAAACTCACTCCTACCTAGAAGTTTCCAGAACTTTCTTATACCTCCAAATGCTGTTGTTCTGTTCTGACGGTCGCAGTTTTTCAATAAGCTGATAGAAGGAGCTAACATGGGTGCATTCTAATGCTTATTCCCAAAAGAGCAATGGAACTTGCTATATAGTCTCTGGTCTTTCATCCAATATGTTAAAGATGGACTCTGAAATACCCTATTGCATTTTGTTTATACTGATACAAAAGGCCCATTTCTTCACATCAATTATATGCAGAAAGCAACTTTGCTTTAAAAAGTATTTGGGCCATTGCTTTTCCCATAATCAAAAACATGAGAATAAGAATTTAGTTTAAAAGAATGAAAAAATGCCAATTGCAGGAACATGGATGAAAAGTTTATTAGTATGATAGAGATTATCATACTAAGTGGAGCAAGCTAGGAGGAGAGAGACAAATATTATATGTAGAATCTAAAATATGACATAAATGAAGTTCTTTACAAAACAAAAATCGACTTATAGACAGAAAACAAACTTATGGCTACTGAAGGGGAAAGAAGAAGGAGAAATAAATTAGGAGGTTGTAATTAACATATAAACACTACTATATATAAAGTAGATAGCAAACAAGGACCCATTGTATAACACGAGGAAATGTACTCAATATTTTTCAATTGCCTATGATGAAAATCAATCTGAATATATATATGTATTACTGACTCACTTTGCTGGACACCTGAAACTAACATGATATTGTAAATCAACTATACTTCAATTTAAAAAATAAAAAAATTTTGTTTAAGAAGAAATTGGCAAATATTGGCTCTTATAAGTGTATGAAAAAATTATGCAAATGGTTTACTTCTAATACCTCTAAAATAGCTAAGTTAAACCTTTGGGCTAAAAGCTTCCTGTAGATCACTCCTGACAGCCGATGGAGGAAAGTCCAAATACCTATTTCCCTCCACAGCATTTACTGAGCAGTCATTTATGAAGGTTCCTGAGAAATGATGAATTCTCACTTAGTTGCTCACTTCTGGAAGACTGGATTTTGCTGAGTGGACAAAAAAGTTGAAAGGTATTTATGAAGGTCTGTTGGAGAAAACATTATAAAGATGAAAAATTTGTTTATGTCAAATGTCTTCATGAGGATCATTGTTCAATACAAACATCCAAATGGACAAAGCTGGTGACCCACCATCAATTTCTAGGCTGTTGTGGAGAATCTTCTGCTTCTGACAATAAAATATCCTTGATTTAATGCTTTATTTCACCTGATACTTCCTGGCTCAGACTTTGTGTTAGTTTAGAGAGGAAAGAGGCAAAGTAGTAACGGAATGAGAGGCTAGAGGGTCGTGGAATTAAAAGAAGAGGATCTGAAAGGAAGAAAGTATTCAGATTTAAAATCTGCCTGCGATGCAGGAGACCAGGGTTCAATCCCTGGGTTGGGAAGTTCCTTTGGAGAAGGAAATGTCAACCCACTCCAGTACTCTTGCCTGGACAATTCCATGGAGAAGCCTGGTGGACTACAGTCCTTGGGGTGGCAAAGAGTCGGACACGACTGAGCGACTAACACACGAAGAGGCCAAGAAACAATCATAATGATGGCAATTAAGCTATAATACTTACTCTGTCAAGCACTTTCTAGCAACATTATTATCCCCATTTTACAAATGAGGAGATTGAGGCAAAAATAGGTTAAGTAACTTGCCTAAAACCATGGGCAAGTAAGTGGGAGGGCCAGGAGGTAGAGCTGGACATTCTAATCTAAACCACAAACTGCCCCCACGCCCAATCTGGGGTCGCAGCACAAAGGCCAAGAGTTCTGGGATGCAATGAATGAAGAAAGGGATTTGTTTCCAACCCAGTTGAAATGTCAAAGACTGAGAATTTTAGCCCCAGATGGAATTTTTAAATGTTAGTACTTGATTACTTCTGGCCCCATCAAAGCAGAGAAACCCCATCGCTTCCAAGTCTTCCCCTCACAACTGTAAATCCCTGGATGTAACCCAACGAGTGCACCTGGAAAGGCTGGCAAGTGGGAGAAGTGTTGCTGCTTCCCAGAGTCCTGGTAGGGCTGCAGAGCCTCCCCTGAGCCACTGCAAGCACAGACACAGAGAACCTTAAGCAGCCTGGCCCTCCAAGCCAATAGCCAGAAAGGCAGAGCTAAGGATGGAAAATCATTTGGCACTATCTACCCTCCATCAGGCAAGTGCCAAGGGAGAGAACTGCTCCTTCCCTGGCTTCAGTTGGTCTTCCACCTACTCCCTGCACCGTGGAGCAGGTGACAATCCTCCTGTCGTGGAGCTGAGTGGTGAGCTCACTCTCCATCTCTTACCAGAAACACAGGTGGACACCAATTTCCCTCACCACAATCTCTTCAGAATAAGCTCTCTGTCGCTTTCCTGGTGACTCAGACAGTAAAGAATGTGCCTCCAAAGCAGGAGACCTGGGTTTGATCCCTGGGTCGGGAAGATCCCCTGGAGAAGGGAATGGCAGCCCACTCTAGTATTCGTGCCTGGAGAATCCCATGGACAGAGGAGTCTGGTGGGCTATAGTTCATGGGGTCACAAAAAGTGGGACCACTGAGTGACTGGCACCCCAAAAGTGTGAGTCAGCCCTCTGCTTCCCTCCCTCAGCCCAGCAGGGGCTGAGCTGATCCCACCACCACCTCAACTTGAAGGCAATGTGCTGGTGTGTCATACGTTTCACCCAGGAGGGGTCAATAGCAGAAGGAAGGCCAAGCGTTCACCTGCATCCCCGCAGGGAGGCAAGTGAGTCAGCGTGCTCCACTTTTGTAGTGAAGCATTGGTAGGGCTCAGTGGAAAGATGAATACATACACCCAGGAGGATGTTGCACCTCTGTGTTGCACCTCTACAGGCAGATACCTGCTAAAAAGATGATTATGTAGGATCAAGTCTCATACTATAATATCCCAAAAGGCTAGGATACAAGTGAAAGTCATGCATCAAACTAAGAACTGGGAGGATAACAACATGAATGACAAAAGGCAATCAACAGACCAAAACCAAATGTTGAAGTTCTCTGACAAGGATTTTAAAGCAAACATCATGAAAATGTTTTAATAAGCATTTACTGATTCTCTTGAAACAAATTGAGAGAAATGGAAAATTACAGAAAAGAAATAATAGTTATCTTAAAAGTATCAGGTGCAAATTACAGAACTGAAAAATATAATAACTAAAATAAAAAGCTACCTGGATAAATTTAATAGCAGAGTGGAGATTGAACTCAGGCCATGGCAGGAGAGTGCTGAGTTCTAGCCACTCGACCTCCAAGACCAGTGGCCAGTGACAAGGCCTTGACCTATCAGCTTTTTAGAAATGAATTCTCACAAAGAGACAGAAAGCAGTGAAACAACTCAAGTGTTTATTAGGGGGAAAATAGTATCCGTGAATAGGTACATATGGGTGGACTCAGAGAGAGGTGCCCTCATGGGTGTTTGAATCATTTATGTGAGGCATTTCTTCCAGGTTTCCCTTGGCCAATCATGTTGCTTTACCTGACAAGATCCATTTTCAAATTAAGGCATTGTTGACTGGTTCCCCAAGGTTTGACATAGCTATGTTTTGGATGGGGGGCATTTGTCAGTCCCCCATGCCTACAGATTCAAGAAGTTGAATGAACCTCAAGTAAGAAAAAGCCAAAGACATGCCAAGACACATCATAATTAAATGTCTGAAAACCTAAGACAAAGAGAAATCTTCAAAGCTTCAAAGCAAATGACATGTTGTTTTAAGGGAAAATAATTTGAATGACAGTGTATTTCTCCTCTGAAGTCACAGAAGCCAAAGTGAAGAATTCAATGTGTGAAAGCCAGAAGTGTAAAACAGCAGGGCTGTCCTTGCTTTTTTCAGAGTAGACGCCACCTTCCACTTGATCACCTACCCAATTCTTACCTCCCACAAGCAAAGAATGTCACCAAGACCTCTTTACAAAACATAACATTTAGTCAAGCACTTTTACCCAAGTAACAAAAATATAAAATTTTAAACCATCTCCATTTCTTTTTTCAAGATCTGCTGTTCCAAGTGACTTTCATTCATACTTTAATATACCAACTCTATCTCATGTGTAGTGTCATACACACAGTGTATGGAATTCACACACAGTGAATATGGAATTTATAGAAACAACACATTGGACAATGAGCATAGTGCTTCTCAGACTTTAATTAGCAAAGCAGTTCCTGAGTCTCTGCTAATTCAGTGGGTCAGGATGGTGGTGGAACTGAGAGCTGAGTCTGATTTCCTTTTTTTGAACAATCTGCCTTTTATTTAAATGTAGAATTAGAGTTTTATTTTACTTACTTTATTTTGTATTTTTAAACCCAGTAAAGTGAGAAACGTTGTATACAAGTTAGGAATAATCCAAAATTAAAGCAGAAAGCCACAACTGGAAAAATAAAAGTGGTCTTTCTTTGATATTAACTATATAATATAAACCTATCAACTCCATATAAAAAATTATGGCTGATTCATGTCAATGAATGGCAAAAACCACTACAATATTGTAAAGTAATTAGCCTCCAACTAAAAATAAATGGAAAAAAATAAAAATAATAAAAATAGAAAATCAACATTTAACACACACACACACACACACACACACAAAGTTTACCAACAACAAAAAAGGCCATATATATTTTTGCTACAATTTATACCTTAAGTTCATTACTTGAATGCCAACAATTAAATTAAAATCTCTTGAGAAGTTGTTATCATGATATTTTAAATTCCATAATATTGGTATCTTTGATTTTGTCTTGCATAATTTTCTAATTTTATAATGCAATGTTGCTTGTTTCTATGTACTTTTAGCTTTACTGAGATATAATTGGCAAATACAGTTATAAGATATTTAAAATGTACATTGTGATTTTTCAGTGCATGTATGCATTATGAAAAGATTCATCTCATCTGATTAGTTGACACATCCATCACTATATATCTTTGGTGAGAACATTTAATTCTACTCCCTTGGGGAATTTCAATTATACAATACAGTGTTATCAACTATAGTTGCTCAGAACTTATTCATTGTGTAGCTACAATTTGTATACTGTTGCAAAGGCAGTACAAACATTTCATGTACCATTAACCCAATTTTCCCAAATGGTCATATCTTACATGATTACAGTGTAAAAAAAGTCCAAGAATTTAACATTGATATGATGTGAGCATATAATCCGTGTCATTTTATTGCATATGTACTTTTGTATAACCATTATCACATATAAGAGACAGAATTTTTCCATTAGTACCAAGATAATTTTTTTTCTACATTTTCCTCACCTGTAGTTTGTTTACTATCTCTATAATTTGCTCTTGTTTCAAGAATGTGATATATTAATAAATGGTATTATATGGTGTGTAACGTTTTAATGTTGGCATTTTACACTCACCACAAAGTGCTTGATATATATCCAAGTTATTATATCAATAATTCATTCCATTTATTGCTAAGTAGTATTCCATAGTATGGACTTACTCTAATTTGTTTAGCTATTCACCCATTAGAAATATTTTGATGGTTGCCAAATTGGGGCTATTACAATATAGTAATATTGCTAAGAACAATTATGTGCAGATTTTTGTGCAACTATGTCTCCAGTCCTCTGAGATAAATCCTAAGCATTGTATGGTAGTATATATCAACTTTTTATATCAATTTTTTAAAGAAATTGTCAAAGTGTTTTCCATAGTAGTTGTACTATCTTGCATTTCTACCAGCAACATATGAGAAATTCAGTTTCTCTGCATAAATTGCAGGTTTGGTATTGTCATTTTTTTTTCTTACTTTAGCTGTTCTAATAGGTATGTATGTGCATGCATGCTAAGCTGCTTCAGTTGTGTCCAGCTCTTTGCTACCTGATGGACTATAGCCCACCAGGCTCTTCTGTCCATGGGACTCACCAGGCAAGAATACTGCAGTGGGTTGCCATGCCCTCCTCCAGGGATCTTCCCAAACCAAAGATTGAACCCACACCTCCTGTGTCTCCTGCACTGGCAGACAGCTTCTTTACCACTAGTGCCACCTGGGAAGCCCAATAAGTATGTATTGACATCTAATTGTGATCTTAATTATCATTTCCCTAATAGCTTATGATGAAGGTGAAAGTCACTCAGCTGTGTCCGACTCTTTGTGACCCCCATGGACTGAATTCTCCAGGCCAGAATACTGGAGTTGGTAAACTTTCCCTTCTCCAGGGGATCTCCCCAACCCAGGGATTGAAACCAGGTCTGCCACACTGCAGGTGGATTCTTTACCAGCTGATCCACAAAGGGAGTCCAAGAATACTGGAGTGGGTAGCCTATCCCTTCTCCAGGGGATCTTCCCAACACAGGAATCAAACTGGGGTCTCCTGCATTGCAGCGGATTCTTTACCAGCTGAGCTATTAGGGAAGCTCCTAATAGTTTATGATGTTGAACATCTTATGTGCTTATTTGCCATCTATATATACCTGTATATCTTTTTAAGTGAAACATCTCTTCAGGTCATTTGCTGATTTCCTGACTGGTTTCTTTGTCTTTCAGTACTGCATTTTAAATATTCTAGATATGATTCTCTTGTCAGATACATGATTTGGGAATACATTCTCCAGTCTCTACTTCATCTTCTCATATTTTTAACAAGGTATTTCCCAAATTTGAAAAAAAAATAAATTTTAAGAATTTCTATTCATCAATTTATGTTTGCAATACCCTACAATTTTGCTGAACTCAGTTCTAGGGCTGTTTAGTATATTCTCTGAGATTTACAATATAGACAATGTCTTACACAAATAGAACAGTTTTATTTCTCCCTTTCTGATGTGCATAGCTTTAATTTCTTGTTCTTGCTTTATTGTGCTGGCTAGAACTTTGAGTACTCTGTTGAACAGCAGTGGCAAGAGTGAACATCTTTGCTTTGTTCTCAACCTTAGAAAAAGAATTCAGTATTCATCATTACATATGATATTAGTTGCAACATATTGTAGATGATTTTTAATAAGTTGAAGAAGTTCCCTTCTATTCCTATGTTTCTGAGGGTTTGTAACAAAAAAGTGTATTGAATTTTTGTCAGATGCTTTTTTGCCTGAATTGACATGATTGTGTGATTTTTCTTCTTTACTTATTGATATGATAATTTTCAAATATTGAACCAACCTTGCATCACTGGAATAACCCCCTCTTGGTTATGGCTTATAATGCTTTTATATATTGCTGAAATATATTTGATAATTTTAAAAGAATTTTTATGTCTATATTCATGAAGGATATTGGCCCATAACTTTCTTTTTGAACTGTGTTTGCTTGGTTTTGGTAGCAATGCAACACTGGCTTTATAATTTAAGCTAACAAAGTTTCTAAAAAATATTGTGTAGCATTGGTATTATTTCTTCATTAAGTTTTCAGTAGAATTCTGCAGTGAAATCATCTGTACCTAGAAATTTGTTTGGGGGAAGTTTAAAATTATGAGAAACAGTAAGAGAATTCCAGAAAAACATATACTTCTGCTTTATTGATTACACCAAAGTCTTTGACTGTGTAGATCACAACGAACTCTGGAAAATTCTTCAAGAGATAGGAATACCAGACTACCTTACCTGCCTCCTGAAAAATCTGTATGCAGGTCAAGAAGCAACAGTTAGAATTGGACATGGAACAACAGACTGGTTCCAAATAGGAAAAGAAGTACATCAAGACTGTATATTGTCACCCTGCATATTTAACTTATATGCAGAGTACATATGAGAAACGCTGGGCTGGATGAAGTTCAAGCTGGAATCAAAGTTGCTGAGAGAAATATCAATAACCTCAGATTGGCAGATGATACCACTCTTATGGCAGAAGTTGAAGATGAACTAAAGAGCCTTTTGATGAAAGGGGAAGAGGAGAGTGGAAAAGTTGGCTTAAAACCCAACATTCAAAAAACAAAGATCATGGCATTGGGTCCCATCACTTCATGGCAGATAGATGGTGAAAGAGTGACAGTCTTTACTTTCTTAGGCTCCAAAATCACTGTAGATGGTGACAGAAGCCCTGAAATTAAAAAGATGCTTGCTTCTTGGAAGAAAGGCTATGACCAACGGAGACAGCATATTAAAAAGAAGAGACATTACTTTGCTGACAAAGGCCCACTAGTCAAATTACGGTTTTTCCAGTAGTCATGTATGGATGTGAGAGTTGGACTATAAAGAAAGCTGAGCACTGAAGAATTGATGCTTTTGAACTGTGGTGTTGGAGAAGACTGAGAGTCCCTTGGACTGCAAGGAGATCCAACCAGTCCCTCCTAAAGGAAACCAGTCCTGAATGTTCATTGGAAAGACTGATGGTGAAGCTGAATCTCCAATACTTTGGCCACCTGATGCGAAGAACTGACTCCCTGGGAAAGACCCTGATGCTGGGGAAGACTGAAGGCAAGAGGAGAAGGGGACGACAGAGGATGAGATTGTTTGATGGCATCACCGACTCGATGGGTATGAGTTTGAGCAAGCTCCGGCAGGTGGTGATGGACAGAGAAGCCTGGCTGCAGTCCACAGGGTCGAAAAGAGCCGGACACGACTGAGCAACTGAACTGAACTGAAAATTATGCTTACCTTTCTTACTAGCAATGCTGCTGCTGCTAAGTCGCTTCAGTCGTGTACAACTCTGTGCGACCCCATAGATGGCAGCCCACCAGGCTCCTCTGTCCCTGGGATTCTCAAGGCAAGAATCCTGGAGTGAGTTGCCATTTCCTTCTCCAATGCATGCATCCATGCTAAGTCACTTCAGTCGTGTCTGACTCTGTAATAAGGCTATTCAAATAATTACTTCACTTTGGGTAAGTTGTGGTAGTTTCATATGGCCTGTATCAGATTTTGGTTCTTTTGATTTTCCCAACTGTTTTTTCTGTTTTAATTTTATTGATGTCTTCTTTTATCTTTATTATTTTCTACTTCTGCTTCAGTTCAGTTCAGTTGCTCAGTTGTGTCCGACTCTTTGCGACCCCATGAACCGCAGCATGCCAGGCCTCCCTGTTCATCACCAACTACTAGAGTTTGCTCAAACTCATGTCCATCGAATCAGTGATGCCATCCAACCATCTCATCCTCTGTCATCCCATTCTCCTCCTGCCCTCAATCCTGCCCAGAATCAGGGTCTTTTCAAATGAGTCAGCTCTTTGATGCCCACCAGTTGCATCAGGTGGCCAAAGTATTGGAGTTTCAGCTTCAGCATCAGTCCTTCCAATGAACACCCAGGACTGATCTCCTTTAGGATGGACTGGTTGGATCTCCTTGAAGTCCAAGTGACTCTCAAGAGTCTTCTCCAACACCACAGTTCAAAAGCATCAATTTAGCGGTGCTCAGCTTTCTTCACAGTCCAACTCTCACATCCATACATGACTACTGGAAAAACCATAGCCTTGACTAGATGGACCTTTGTTGGCAAAGTAATGTCTCTGCTTTTTAATATGCTATCTAGGCTGGTCATAACTTTCCTTCCAAGGAGTGAGTGTCTTTTCATTTCATGGCTGCAATCACCATCTGCAGTGATTTTGGAGCCCAGAAAAATAAATTCAGCCACTGTTCCCACTGTTTCCCCTTTTATTTGCCATGAAGTGATGGGACTGGTTGCCATGATCTTAGTTTTCTCAATGTTGAGCTTTAAGCCAACTTTTTAACTCTCCTCTTTCACTTTCATCAAGAGGCTCTTTAGTTCTTCTTCACTTTCTGCCATAAGGATGGTGTCATCTGCATATCTGAGGTTATTGACATTTCTCTCAGCAATCTTAATTCCAGCTTGTGCTTCTTCCAGCCCAGTGTTTCTCATGATGTACTCTGCATATAAGTTAAATAATCAGGGTGACAATATACAGCCTTGATGTACTCCTTTTCCTATTTGGAACCAGTCTGTTGTTCCATGTCCAGTTCTAAGTGTTGTTTCCTGACCGGCATACAGGTTTCTCAAGAGGCAGGTCAGGTGGTCTGGTATTCCCGTCTCTTTCAGAATTTTCCACAGTTTATTGTGATCCACACAGTCGAAGGCTTTGGCATAGTCAATAAAGCAGAAATAGGTGTTTTTCTGGAACTCTCTCACTTTTTCGATAATCCAGTGGATGTTGGCAATTTGATCTCTTGTTCCTCTGCCTTTTCTAAAACCACCTGGAACATATGGAAGTTCATGGTTCACGTATTGCTGAAGCCTGGCTTGGAGAATTTTGAGCATTACTTAGTAGCGTGTAAGATGAGTGCAATTGTGCGGTAGTTTGAGCATTCTTTGGCATTGCCTTTCTTGGGATTGGAATGAAAACTGACCTTTTCCATGGCCACTGTTGAGTTTTCCAAATTTCAGGGGCGGCAGCTGAGAGGAGCTACCCCATATCCAAGGTAAGGAGCAGCGTCTGTGCTTTGCTGGAGCAGCTGTGAAGTCATACCCCACGTCCAAGGTAAGAGAAACCCAAATAAGATGGTAGGCGCTGAGAGAGGGCATCAGAGGGCAGACAGACTGAAACCACAATCACAGACAACTAACCAATCTGATCACATGGACCACAGCCTTGTCTAACTCAATGAAACTAAGCCATGGCCTGTGGGGCCACCCAAGACGGACGGGTCATGGTAGAGAGGTCTGACAGAATGTGGTTCACTGGAGAAGGGAATAGAAAACCACTTCAGTATTCTTGCCTTGAGAACCCCATGAACAGTATTTCTGCTTACTTTGAACTTATTTTGGCTTTTTTTGTGATTTGTTAAGGTGGAAGGTTACATTATTGATTTGACTTTTCCTCTTCTCAAAGTATTTAGTGATATAAATTTCTCTCTTCTTGCTGAATAGCTGAGTTTCACAAATTCTGATGTGTTGTATTTTCACTTCTATTCATTTCACTTAGTTGCTAAGTCATGTACGACTCTTGCGGCCCCATGGACTGTAGACCACCAGGCTCCTCTGTCCAGAGGAGATTGCCTGGGATTCTCCAGGCAAGAATACTGGAATGGGTTGCCATTTCCTTCTCCAACATTTCTGTTAAGTTCAAAGTATTTTTAAAATTTCTGTGAAATTTCTTCTCTTTTAAAATACGCATTTATTTATTTTTGGCTGCACTGGGTCTTCATTGCTGCAAACAGGCTTTTCTCTAGCTGCACCCAGCAAATGGGGGCTCCTCTGTAGTTGTGGTGCATGGGTTTCTTGTTGTGGTGGCTTCTCTCATGGTAGAGCACTGGCTCTAGGGCACATGGGCTCAGAAGTCGTGGCACACAGGCTTAGTTGCCCCACAGCATGTGGAATCTTCCCAGACCAGGAAACCAACCTATGCATTGGCAGGCAGGTTCCCATCCACTGGATCAATCATCTCAACATCTGTTGCTGTTTTGTCAACTAATTTTAGGTAATATTCTAAAGCTTTTGTTGTCATTCCATTGACTTCACAGCATCCTCATCAGAAGTAAATTCTACTTCAGGAAATCACTTTCTTTGCTCATCCATAAGAAGAAAGTTAAATTTTTATCTTTAGATTGCAGCAATTCAGTCACATCTTCAGGTGCCACTTCTAATTCTGGTTCTTTTGCTATTTCCACCACATCTGCAGTTACTTCCTCCCCTGAGGTCTTGATCCCCTCAAAGTCTTCCATGAGGGTAGGAAACAACTTCTTCCAAACTCCTGTTAATGTTAATATTTTGACCTTTTCCAATGAATCACAAGCATTCTTAATGGCATTTAGAATGATGAGTCCTTTCTAGAAGATTTTCAATAGACTTTGCCCAGATCCACTGTCTATGGCAGTTATAGCATTATGAGATGTATTTCTCAAATAATAAGACTTGAAAGTTGAAATTACTTTTTGATCTATGGGCTGCAGAATAGATATTGTGTTAGCAGGCATGAGAACAACATTCATCTCGTTGTACATCTCCACAAGCATCCTTGGGTGACTAGGTGCACTGTTGATGAGCAGTAACAGTTTGAAAGGGATTTTTTTTTTTTTAACTGAACAGTAGATCTCAGCAGTGGGCTGTGGGGGAGTGGTGAGCTTGCTCCCTGCTTGGCCGTCCTGACACTACTCTGGTAGGGGAAGAGTAGTTGGAATGCAAGTGAGGAAAGCTAGACTCTTCATTCCATATTTGCTGGTGATAGAGGGGTTAGGGCCTCACTTTTTTTTTTTTTTTTTAATTTTGTAGTGTGTGGCCACAGTGAAGTGTTTGTTTTCTAAAAGTTTTTGTTCTGGCAAGGTTCTAATTCTTTGCCTAGAAATAAAGTTTTCTTTGGTGGTTGTTTTGTGACAGTTGGTGTTTCTGGGTTTCCAGCATCTCTAGTTTTTAGTCTGGGATATATGAGGCAAAAATAAAACCCACATAACTAACTATCATGTTAGCTTTGCTGAGTTTTAAGCTGTGCTTAGCAGGAGAAATACAGAAACATATATCTATCCCATCGTTCAAGAGATGGAAATCATCAACTGTTTGAGATTGATTGACCAAAAATACCAAGGTAATTCAATAGGGAAAAGATAATCTTTCCAATAAATGGTGCTGGAACAAGTGGACATCAAAGTAAAAACTAAACCTTGGCCCTTACAACACCATATACAAAAATTAACTCAAAATTGACATTAGACTTAAATTTAAGAGCTCAAATTACAATATATCTTGAAGAAAAACTAAGACAATATTTCATTGTTGTTGTTGTTGTTCAGTTGCCAAGTCATGTCCACCTCATTGAGACCCCATGGATTGCAGCTTGCCAGGCTCCCCTGTCTTTCACTATCTCCTGGAGTTTGATCAGACTCATGTCCATTCAGTCAGTGATGCTATCTAACCATCTCATCCTCTGCCCACCATCTTCTCCTATTGCCTTCAATATTTCCCACGATCGGTATCTTTTCCAATGAGTCCACTCTTTGCATCAGGTGGCCAAAGTATTGGAATTTTAGTTTCAGCGTCAGTCTTTCCAATGAATATTCAGGACTTGTTTCTTTTAGGATTGACTGTCCTTACAGTCCAAGGGACTCTCAAGAGTCTTATCCAGCACCACAATTCAAAAGCATCAGTTCTTTGGCATTCATCTTTCTTTATGGTTCATCTCTCACATCCATACATGACTAGTAGAAAAACCATAGATTTGAGTATATGGACCTTTGTCAGCAAAATGATGTTTTGCTTTTTAATATGCTAAGTTTGTCGTAGCTTTCCTTCCAAGGAGAAAGCGTCTTTTGATTTTATGATTGCAGTCACCATTCACAGTTGATTTTGGAGCCGAAGAAAATAAAATCTGTCACTGCTTCCACTTTTTCCCCTTCCATTTGCCATGAAGTGATGGGGCCAGATGTCATGATCTTAGTTTTTTTGAATGTTGAGTTTTAAACCAGCTTTTTCACTCTTCTGTTTCACTTTCTTCAAGAGGCTCTTTAGTTCCACTTCACTTTCTGCCATTAGAGTGGAGAATATTTTAGTAACTGTGAATTTGAGATTTAGTGGATATAATACAAAAGTCCAAATGATAAAAGAAAAAAAATCAGTAAGTTGCTTTTATTCAAAGTTCTTAAAATTTTTTGCTATTCAAAGATACAGACAAAAAATGAAAAGGTCATCCAAGTCTTCACAAAACTATCTAAAAACCTTTTATTTAATATATACAGAACTCTCATAATTTAATAAGAAAAGACAAACATTCCAATTAAAAGTGAGCAAAATATTTGAGCAAATACCTCACCAAGGAAGATACACAAAATGGCCAACATGCACATAGAAAGATGCTCAGCATCATAAATCATAGAGAAATGCAAATAAATATCACACAGAGATAGTACTACATACTCACTATAAACGCAAAAATAGAGAGAACTGATCACAGCAAGTATAAGCAGGCTGTGAAGCAACCAGAACTCCTCATACATTGCTGATTCGAATGAAAAATTAAATAACCATTTTGGAAGACATTCTGGCTACTTCTTAAAAACTTCAATATGCCCCATCCCTATGACCCAGAAATTCAACTCCTAGGCATTTACCCAAGAAGAATGAAAGCAAATGCTCACAGAAAGAAAATGCAGAAACATTCATAGAAGCTTATTTATAATAGCCCTAAACTCAAAATAACCCAAATGCCCATCAAGAGGTGAGCAGATAAAATTATGGTGCATCCATATGACAAAAGGGAGGTGAAGTTGCCTTCTTGGGAAAGGGGGAATTTATTGCTAGAAGAGGCAAGAGGAGGTTTACCCAGAAACATGAAGAAATTTCTGTGGATGGATATGCTCATAATATAAATTTAGCTTGTTTTATCAGCCTCATCAATTTGTACAATTTAAATTTGTGCAGCTTAATATCAGTTTATTTTACCTCAATAATGCCAACTATAATATAGTTAGTTATGCATTTGGGCTGAGGATTAAATGTGACAACATGCAAAGAAACTAGCTAAATGTTTCATGCCTCTTTTGATTTTCATTCTCCTTCTTCCTCTGCTCTTTCTTCCCCTCTCTCTCCATATTGGAGATTCAGTAAAGTACAAGAAGAATGTATTTTCCTTTCCTTTTTGTGGGCTCTAACAGAATGTTCTGAATACCACAGATACTACATCAAAGCTGAAACAACTGGGTCAGTGAGAGCTCTTTGGTTATATTGGTTTATAATAGGAGTCACAGAGTAAGCAAAACATCACTGTTAGGACTTAGTCTTTTACTAAATCATTTTATTTATTTATTTAAAACTTTTATGATCTTTAATACTAAATCATTGTAATTTAAGAACTTATGTTTCCTTTTTCTCACTTTTAATTCTTTTCTGCTGACTTAACTTCCTTAAATCCTCATCTTCATTTTTCTTTCCATTTCCATATCTATGCTGCTGGGTTCTATTGGGGCTTGTCTTGAAATCCTTTTAAATTATTCATTCTTGATCTATTTTCCACATGCTTGTCACAGGAGACTTTAAACAAATAACATTTAACCTTACAAAATGGTGCTAATATCTTATTCACTGACATACAGCCTTTTGTACCATACCATTCATTCTTCTCCTCTCTTGGCTGTCCTCTACGTCCTAGTGAAGCATCAGATGGATGCCCTTTGAAACCGCAGAAAACAGCAGCATGTGGGAGGAAGGACAGTGACTCATTGGCCCATGAATATTGACTTCTAAAAAACCATGTGAGTTTGCTTTTTAATATGCTGTCTAGTTTGGTCATCACTTTCCTTCCAAGGAGTAGGCGTCTTTTAATTTCATGGCTGCAATCACCATCTGCAGTGATTTTGGAGCCCAAGAAAATAAAGTCTGCCACTGTTTCCACTGTTCCCCCATCTATTTGCCATGAAGTGATGGCACCAGATGCCATGATCTTAGTTTTCTGAATGTTGAGCTTGAAGTCAAATTTTTCACTCTCCTCTTTCATTTTCATCAAGAGGCTCTTTAGTTCTTCTTCGGTTTCTGCAATAAGGGTGGTGTCATCTGCATATCTGAGGTTGTTGATATTTCTCCCGGCAATCTTGATTCCAGCTTGTGCTTCATCCAGCCCAGTGTTTCTCATGATGTACTCTGCATGTAAGTTAAATAAAACGGTGACAATATACAGCCTTGATGTATTCCTTTTCCTATTTGAGACCAGTCTATTGTTCCATGTCCAGTTCTGACTGTTGCTTCCTGACCTGCATACAGGTTTCTCAAGAGGCAGGTCAGGTGGTCTGGTATTCCCATCTCTTGAAGAATTTCCCACAGTTTGTTGTGATCCACACAGTCAAAGGCTTTGGCATAGTCAATAAAGCAGAAATAGATGTTTTTCTGGAACTCTCTCTTTTTCAATGATCCAACAGATGCTGGCAATTTGATCTCTGGTTCCTCTGCCTTTTCTAAATCCAGCTTGAACATCTGGAAGTTCACAGTTCACGTATTGCTGAAGCCTGGCTTGGAGAATTTTGAGCATTACTTTACTAGCCTGTGAGATGAGTGCAATCATGTAGTAGTTTGAGCATTCTTTGGCATTGCCTTTAGTTGGAATTGGAATGAAAACTGACCTCTTCCAGTTTTGTGGCCACTGCTGAGTTTTCCAAATTTGCTGGCATATTGAGTGCAGCACTTTAACAGCATCATCTTTTAGGATTTGAACTAGCTCAACTGGAATTCCATCACCTCCATTAGCTTTGTTTGTAGTGATGCTCCCTAAGGCCCACTTGACTTCGCAATCCAGATATCTGGCTCTAGGTGAGTGATCACACCATTGTGAGTATCTGGGTCATGAAGATCTTTTTTGTACAGTATTCTTGCCACCTCTTCTTAATATCTTCTGCTTCTGTTAGGTCTATACCATTTCTATCCTTTATTGTGCCCATCTTTGCATGAAATGTTCCCTTGGTATCTCTAATTTTCTTGATTAGAAAAAAATCAAAATCTAGCCTATCCCATTCTATTGTTTTCCTCTATTTCTTTGCACTGATCACTGAGGAAGGCTTTGTAATCTCTCCTTGCTATTCTTTGGAATTCTGCATTCAAATGAGTATATCTTCCTTTTTCTCCTTTGTGTTGGGGTCCTTTAATGGACCAGAACCTTGTGGTGCGGAGTCGACGATAAGAAAGTGAAAGAGAGAAAGAGAGAGAGAGAAAGAGAGAGAGAGAGAGACAAAAAAGACCCGGGGACCTAAGCTCTGATGGAGCAAAGGTGCTTTAATGATTTTTCTATGAGTATATATAGGCTGCAGTACAAGAAACTTCTTTTGGGAATGATAGAGATCAGAAAACCAAATGTACAGCAACCGTTACCAAGGGAACAAGGGGTAATGTTAGTCACAAGGTCAGGAGACAATCTATATCTCAAGTAAGGGGAAGGAGATTAAGCTGTTTTGTCCTAAGGAGAATGTTTACTAAAGGAGACTCATGCTTGCCTCACACAATGACCTCAGTCCCTGGGAGCAGCATGCTGTTCCGCTTGAAGAGGGGCAAAAGACTCATGAGAGACAGCACGTAGGAATCCTCCCGTCAAACATTCCCTGACAATTCCCCCTTATTTATTTATAATATTTGTAAGAAGAGTTCTGACCATCAGAGTTTATTTAGTTTTGACAATCTTTGCATGAAGGCAACAGTAGACAACAAATATAATTAAGACAATCACCAAAATTATAGTTCTAGACCCAATGCTATGAGTAAGGCTTTGAAACCATCTATGTGGGTCTAGCCCAGATAATTGATTAGCCAATTGTATAGCTAAAGTTCCCATACTAGTGGAAGAGGGCAGATTATTAGAAAAGGTTTTACATATTTCTTTTTTGTAATAACTGTACATTCAGAAAGGCATTATCATGTATGTTTTGTAAATGAAACTTGATTTGTTCCCAGTTGTAGGCACTATTATTAAAATGAACAGGAGTAACACAAAATTGAGTAGAATTCCAGTCACATTTTAGCATCACCTGTTTTTGTACATCTGTTAATTGATCTCCAACCCATTCGATGGCTGTTTTCAGTTCCTGTATTTCTTTTTGAATATCCTCATCTATTTGAGACTGAGTGGCCCACATAGTATGAGCATTTTTAGTCCAATTTTGGATAAAATTATGTGTTTGAATTGAGGTTTGTAAAGTAACGCTAGTGATGACAGCAATGGTGCAAATAGTTATTAATCCTATAATGCCAAAAATCCAATGAATCGTTTACATCGCTAGAGCAATTTAGTAAGCAATCGGGAAGCAAGTCCAGCCATGGGACCTTCTTCCCAGGGCCGTTGGAGATTTATTGGTAACCATAGACTAAGTCGAGATCGAAGAATTAAAAGAGAATCATATCTTAAGGAAATAGAGGAGTTAAGACAAGTATATAATCTGCAATTTATGCAAGTGACAAAACGTATAGTCTTATTGAATTGTAAGTTTCCTTTAGCTATAACAAAAGGAAATGGAACATAGGCTTGTATAAAATATGATCAATTATAGCGAAAGAAATAATTGCTATAGCTATGATTGGTCCCTGTGGAATGTCTGGTCCAAGTCCCAAGTTCTTCGGTGTTTGCAGCAAGTTTTCAGATGTCCCATTGTTTAGGCCCAATCTGTTTATCAAAGATGATTCGAGGACGAGGTGGGGGCCATTCCATCATCAAGCTAGCCAAGAAGTCCTCTGTCATGGTAATGTTCTATTGTAGTATTAGTAACCTTCTATGTTACTTGAGTAATGTAATCATACATAGTATAGTTAATATCATCTGAGCAGTTCAATAACCACATACTATGGGTTCCCCAATTGACAATTGTATGATTAGCTATAAACACTAATTTTCCTGGTTTGGCCTGACATTTGTCCCAGTGAACAGGAATATATTTAAAGTTCTTATTAGTAAACCCTTGGCATGTTGTTCTTTGTTCTTTCCCTAATTCTTTCTCTAAAGTTTCAGTAGTATAAACATGGTTTACTGACAAAGAAAGGGCAGTAAATAATCTAAGTAGTGTCCGAAAATCCTTTTCTGGAGGCAGGACGAAAGCCCAAGTTTGTCGACTAACGTTTATACATAATTCTGCTGGGCCCATACATAAAGGAAGGACTTCATAACCTAGAACGATATTAATTAGTTTTTCTTTTTCTTCAGGATGAGAGGGACCCTCCAAGTTCTAAGGAGGAGGCATATGTGTTGACTCATTAGTGGATATGATTGGTCTTATATCTGTCCACTTTACAACCTACAATAAAAAAGGGAGGTTAGGTATATAAGCCCAGTAAGTGTGATCAATCAGGTCAGCCTGAGTGGGGGAAGCAAAAGCAAGCAAAGCAAGCATAGCGAAGAAAATTATTTTTGGGATTCCGAGGCATTCCCTGTTGAGAAATCAGGTTTTCAGTTTAGTTAGTAAGGGTTTTTATCTGTCCCCAAGTAGAGAGATCATAAGGTCGATGACGTCGAGTGCGGCGTTTTTTGGAAATTTTTAATGTCGCCATGGCTTATATTGGAATTCTTTCTTCCTGGGTTTTTTGCTGTTTCATCTCTAGTCTGAATGCTGGGGCCCCCCTTAGGTTGAATCTTCTGAAGAGAAAGTCATGTGAGCTCGTTGGATCCATCTGGAGAAAGAGAAGCATATCTTTTCCCTGTAAGATTAGTTTCTTAGATTTCTATTGATTAGTTAACCCGTCTTGATATCAAATGGGCAAAGGAAAGGAAGTGTCCTATAATGTTTTAAAACTTCTTTTTTTGTTTGTTTGTTTTTCGCTTTTGTCAAAACATCTCTTTGTGGTAAGTTTAAAAACTATAAAACAAATAAGGCTATATTAACAATAGTTATAAAAAGAGAGAAAAGCGATAATGATGAAAACTTTCTTAGGAAATATTTTAGTCCAAAAGAAAAAAAAATCATTCAGAAATCTGTTTGGGACTGGTATTTGGCTGTGGTTTGTGTTATTTGGGGCAAAGGATTAGGAGTAACCATTCAAATATTTTTTCCTAAGTGAAACTATTGAAAACGTGATGTAGAACAACTTGACAAATGAAATGTTGCTCACATCCAAATATATTTGACCTTGTCCTTGAAAAAGAAATGCAGCTTAGGAACTGTTGAATCTCACCGTTCAGTGTGTTAAAGAGGATGACTACACTTCCAAGACAGACCTGAAAAGAAGGCAAACATTCCACATTTCTGATATTCTTAGGAACTAATAATCCATTCGGGAAATGGTGTCTTTTTTTTTTTTTTTTTTTAATGTTGTTTTTGTCCTGCTTTAAGAATCTTACAGATTGGGAACAGAAATAAAGTCACATCAGCAATAGTTACAGGCTTAAAGACTACACTACACCAGAATCTAGCAAAGTTTGCTCTGGACAAGGAAGACAAAAGTGTTCTTGTGTATTTTCTCTTATTTAATTTTTTATTTGCAGCTACAGTGTGTAATGTGTTTGTCCAATCATGTCTTGTGTTTGTGGACTATAAGGAATGTCTGCAATCTGTTTAATAGAGAATGAATGTAAAAATTGTTTGAACTGCTTAGAAATATAGGCAGAGTCATTGTCTGTTTTTATAGAGTTAGGTGTTCTCATTATTGTGAAGTAAGGTGGGTTATAACATGTTGTGTAGTCTTACCTTAGAGAGGTGTTGCCCCTAGAAAAGAAGAATTTGTATTGATCGAGACATGTAAGAAGGAAGAGGAAGAAAGTTCAGGACAATGAGTTACATCAATTTGCCATAAAATTTTCCTTCATTTGTCATAGGCCTTTTTAAAATTCTAGCACTAGATATCTTTAAAAGTTAAAAGGCCAAAACAAAGTATGATAGCATAATAAACAAATCCAATGTTTATTTTAAATAAACATACCATACTTTGTGGTTTTCATTGTGATCCACCTAAGCATTTCAACTGCATTTTCTAATATAGTTGCAGTCTGAATGTATCTGCTGACCAAAGTTAATTCTGTTAAATATTGTTTTCCCAGAATTTTTCTCTTGTTTCCAATTTGGTTTAATTTGGAGAAAGAACATTTGCTGTAGCTAGAACGACAATGAAAAACTAGTCTAGTAAAGTTTATGTGAATACCACTTTATTCTATAATAAATGTTTCAACAATTAAAAAAATATTTTTGTATTCATCATTTTATTTGCCATTTCTTATATCTTTCTATTAAAAGCATATATTTTACTTTTCTATAGCAACCATGAAATGTCTTGTATGTTAGCATTTTATAGACCGTTGAACATATTTCTCAAATCATATTATATTATATATATATCCATTCATATATAAATATATATTTATATTCATTAACAGCTCAAAATCTCTTCAGCTCTTCTGCAAGAAAAACCCCTTTTAAGAGTAAGCCAATGTTCAGCAATTAATGCTTCAAAATCCTAGTTCATTTGGAAATGACCCAGCCATTCAACAAACTTCTACTACTTAGTTCAGCACAACTCTAGAAACCTAAGTCACTTCAATCCCAAGAGACGGCTCCAGATTATAGATAATAGATCATTCTATCAAAAATACAATTATTTCTAAGAGCTTATCTAAAAGTTTTTATCTCATCTATATATTTGTGTGTATATATATATATATATATAAAGAGTTACCTTTTTGTTGACAAACTTAGTTTACCTTAAACCAAGGCATAATAAAAGTATTATATAATGTTGATGACTCAAGACATGTCCCAACTAAATTAACAAATAATTATATTTAAATCACATTCACATTTAAATAAACATTATACCCAACATTGAACATCCTTCAGTTCATGTAAAGCTGAATCCAAATAAAGCTCATTAATTCCACACTATCCAAAAACAAAGACATACATTGAGATATAGATAATTTTAGATACATAGGCATAGTTCTCTGTTTGAAATTTAAAATATCCTTTTGTTTTATATATTTTGAGCTCCACCAATTTGTTAATGGCTGGAGTCCTAGATAGACTGGGCTGTGTATCCCAAGGACATGATAAGAGTTAACTTAAGGTTTTTTCTTAGGCCTATTTTTGTTTCCCAGGCAGAACTGTATCTTAAAAAAAAAAAAAAAATTTTTAACAAGTTAACTTTTTCCTAACTGCACGTGCAAGAAGAACCGGTTTTGCAATTTCAAAAAATATTTTATTTTCATCAGTTTCCTCCGGAGTCTAAAGAATATCATAGCCATTCAGTGTCAAAAATATCATTTTTCTTTTTTGTAGCTATAGTATATTATTAATGATGTATGCATGAGGGAATTGTTGTCACATAGGAAGTAAAGCCTTGGCTACAAAATTCTGACAAACACTAAGACTGTTATGGAGACAGCAATGGCACCCTATTTCAGTACTCTTGTCTGGAGAATCCCAGGGATAGGGGAGCCTGGTGGGCTGACATCTATGGGGTCACATAGAGTAGGACACGACTGAAGTGACTTAGCAGCAGCAGTAGCAGGACTTTTAAGCATACCTTGAGGTAACATAGTCTATTGAAATCTTTTATGAGGCCCGATATGATTAGGATAAGGGAGAGAGAAAGTGAATCTCTGCCGGTCTAAAGGGTGTAAAGGTATATTTAAAAAGCAATCTTGTGAATCAGTACTAATAATGTGCCAATTTTGAGGAACAGTAATTCCTTTAGAAGTCAGACTAGATCGGCCAAGCAAAAGACCAAAAGTTTGTGGGGGCAGGGGTCCAAAAATTCTGGTAGGCACTCTAGTAGGGACTGCTTGAGGGTAAAGGAAAAAATCATTTAGGGCTGGTATATCGATGGCAGCACTGCTGGATGTTGAGGGTTTGAGGGAAAAGATAGAATTTGCCCCTGGTTTTTGTTGTAGGGGACCTGGGGGGTCCCCTGTTTGGAGTTTCCTAGAATAGGTTTTCCATCAATATCAAATTTAAATTTACAACTTTTGGCCCAGTGCATTCTTCTACGGCAGTGAGGGCAAATTTTTTGATATTTTATTAGCCTTCTTAGGGTAGCCCCTTTTTAAATGATTTTTATCTCCACAATTAAAGCATCTTTCATTTTCCTTTCTAAAGGTAGTAACCATTGCCTCAATCAGCATTTGTATCTTTTGAGTTTCTGATCCTAGATTGCAATAAGCTTTCAAATAATCAATAATAATCTTAGTCTCACAAATTGCATCTATAGCTCTTTGACATTTTTGATTTGCATTCTCATAAGCAAGTAATTTCTCTAGCTGTTTTTTGGTTTCTTCTCCGATTACAGTATGGGAAATAGCAGCTTCTAATCTAGTTTAAAAATTAGCATAACTTTTCATTAGGTTCCAACAAATGAGAGACTTTTGGAGTTGTGACTGTTGGCAGAGCAGAAGCATTTGGAGCAGCCGGGGCAGGGCTAGTAAGAAAATTTTGAGATGTTTTGTATTGTTTTAATTGGGCCTTTTGTAAAGTTTAATCATTTAATTTATATTTATGTAATAAGTGTTCTGTCTGTTGCTGAATATTGGAAGGGCTAGAATGTACCTTGAAATGGCAGAATTATAGCTTTAATAAGAGCCCATAGGGGCTAGAGATCAATTGGAATATTTTTTCCTTGTTTGACTGCTCATTCAACATTTTCTTTGACCTGGAGTCAAATTTCTAAATCAAAACTGCATTTATCAGGAAACTAAGGATTATGTTCAACTACTGTTTAAAGGCAAGCCTCTATTCATTGCCGTGAAGCCAGAAGTCCCTGAAATTTAAGCAAATGGTGAAGTAAAGTAGAAAAATAATGGGGCTGGCCAGCCATTTAACCCATGCCTTAGTACTTACCGACCTCAATAGGTCCCTGAGTCACTCCGCCCAATATGCCACGTATATCAGTGTCCCTGTTCTTGGCGCCACTTTGCTTTTCTCTTCTTTTCACAGCTATTTGTAACAGACAACCTCAGACAACCATTTTGCCTTTCTGCATTTCTTTTTCTTGGGGATGGTCTTGATCCCTGCCTCCTGTAAAATGTTACAAACCTCCTTCCATAGTTCTTCAGGTACGCTATCAGATCTATATTTCAATTTTAAAAAATCAGCTATACTTCAATTTAAAAAAAAGAAAGAAAGAAAAAGAGTTACTTTCTCTGGAAGGATAGTAGGACCATCTGAGTCCAGGTTCTTTTCAGACCTTTCTAAAGATTTCAAAAGATGGATAAAGTCTATACAGTGTGAGTATATTTAATGACTTGTAGAAAGTCTTAACTCATTATTTAAAAAGTCATATAAAGAATTTTATGTAAAATTCTGAAGGTGACCTCAGGTCACCTGTGAGAGAATATAATTAAATTGGGATCCTTCCTAGATCTCCTCTATCCTAATTTAATTGCAAACTTTTTGGCTTAGAATTGTTTCTTGTTGCTTGTGATAATCATCAAATCATTGGACATTTGCTGAAATCATTTAATGACCATATCTGTCAACGTTACATCCTACACCTATTGTCTTTCTTTATTTAAAAAGCATGAGAATTGCCACATTAACAACAAACTTAACACCCTTCCAAAGGAAGTGATTTCTTCATTTCTGTATTCCAGTGCCTGGTACAGAGTCTGGAAGAAACAGGACTCAATCAGTATTTAGTAAGGGAAATTAATGAAACAAATTCATGAATCACAACTTTGATTCATTGTCATAAACCTTCCAGTGGCCTGTCTTCATGATGCTTGTCTGGGCTTCATGATCTTTTGGTTCTTGTTCCAAAGAACCAGGTAGAGGCTGATTTAACTATTTCCAGAGGTCTCTGATGATTCTGAGATTCCATATTTCCTTTTAAGTTCATGAAAGATACTAGCTGCTATAAGGCACAAACAGAGAAAAGATCAAAAAGCAAACGAGAAAAACAGAAAACCAAGAGGAAGGGCCATGAGGAAGAAGGGGAAGGAAAAAAAAGACCAAAGACAGGGGGAAGGGCGGCACTGAACTCAAGAGATTGATGGGAAGAGGAAAGGAAAGGCAAAAACAGGTTAGATACTGGCTTGAAGGATGAGAAGTTGAAATTTGATATGAGGCCTGTTTACTTCAGTTCAGTCGCTCAGAATTTTCTCTTTGTGACCCCCATGGACTGCAACACGCCAGGCTTCCCTGTTCATCACCAACTCCCGGAACTTGCTCAAACTCATGTCATCCTCTGTCATCCCCTTCTCCTCCTGCCTTCAGTCTTTCCCAGCATCAGCGTCTTTTCCAAGGAGTCAGTTCTTCGCATCAGGTGGCCAAAGTGTTGGAGTTTTAGCTTCATCATCAGTCCTTCCAATGAACATTCAGGACTGGTTTCCTTTAGGATGGACTGGTTTGATCTCCTTGCAGTCCAAGGGACTCTCAAGAGTCTTCTCCAACACCATGGTTCAAAAGCATCAATTCTTCAGCGCTCAGCTTTCTTTATAGTCCAACTCTCACATCCATGCATGACTACTGGAAAAACCATAGCTTTGACTAGATGGACCTTTGTCAGCAAAGTAACATCTCTGCTTTTAAATATGCTGTCTCAGTTGGTGATAGCTTTTCTTTCAAGGCGCAAGCGTCTTTTAATTTCAGGGCTGCAGTCACCATCTGCAGTGATTTTGGAGTCTAAGAAAATAAAGTCTGTCACTGTTTCCATTGTTTCCCCATCTACTTGACATGAAGTGATAGGACCAGAAGCCATGATCTTCGATTTTTGAATGTTGAGTTTTAAACTGGCTTTTTCACTCTCCTCTTTCACTTTTATCAAGAGGCTCTTTAGTTCTTCTTCACTTTGTGCCATAAGGGGAGATGGGGCCAAGGAAAATAAAAAATTAAATGGGTGGTTTAGGAAGAAACCAGTGGGTGACTGGGTAATGGAAAGGTCCCATTGGCTCCTAAGTAGACTAGGGTTCCTTGTTAGTTCTATTTCAAAAGCTAGCAGCACAGCAGATAAATGTGTTCTCTTTGCCTTAGATGCCACTTACAGCCTGACCCAAATGAACAAAGAGGAGGAATGAGACTCTTTCCCCTTGAGTTACATTTTACCAAACCCTGGCTCATAGCCTAGATCTTAGAAATAGGTCATCTTTGATAAAGCAATACAACTTGCAACCATAGAACACATCTGAGGATCTGGCTAAACTCAGTTCAGTTCTGTCTAGTCACTCAGTCGTGTCCAACGCTTTGCGACCACATGAATCGCAGCACGCCAGGCCTCCCTGTCCATCATCAACTCCCAGAGTTACCCAAACTCATGTCCATAGAGTCAGTGATGCCATCCAGCCATCTCATCCTCTGTCGTCCCCTTCTCCTCCTGCCCCCAATCCCTCCCAGCATCAGGGTCTTTTCCAATGAGTCAACTCTTCGCATGAGGTGGCCAAAGTATTGGAGTTTCAGCTTCAGCATTGGTCCTTCCAATGAACACCCAGGACTGATCTTTAGGATGGACTGGTTGGATCTCCTTGCAGTCCAAGGGACTCTCAAGAGTCTTCTACAACACCACAGCTCAAAAGCATCAATTCTTCAGTGCTCAGCTTTCTTCACCATCCAACTCTCTGGCTAAACTAGAGGGATACAAAACAAAGACAATAGGGGTATGCAGTCAGTCATTTAACCAATCTGTATCCCTCAAGTAGTTCAGGGCACTGCTTCCTTTGAATAAATTCAGAAAGAAGTGCTCCTGCTCCTATGTCAACTCAGGCATTGGGAGGTGGAAGGTCAACCTAAAATTTGTACAATTAGTGATGAAAGTGGAAAAGGAAGTCAAGGTCCTCAATTCTAAGTTATGATTTTTTTCCCTTTCCCTTTCTTCCTTTCTGCCTTTCTTCCATCCCTCCTTTTCTTCCTTCCCTTCCTCCTTCTTTCTTTGTGGCCTTTCTCTCCTTTTTAAAATTAATCAATTCTGTCTCATCACAAACTCATGTTCAGTTTAAAATCACCACCATCAATTTACCCACTTCATGAAAAAACTCAGAGAATTTTGAGATATCACCATTGACTCCATGTTACCACCAGGCAAAGACTCCTTCTCAGTGTTCTTGTGTATTATGCAATCTAAATTATCCTTGTGTCCCAGAAACTGGTGTGAAAAGCATGTTGAAAATCCAGTGTGAACAGTCCCACTCCAGTTCTGCCTATTTATACCCTGCTCTAAGGAGGGAAAATTTATTCTTTGAAGTAGTTGCTACTCATGAGACCAAATCCTTGATTGAAATGAAAGGTGGGGAGAAAAGATGGGAAGTGCTATGCTGATGATCAATTACCTGAGCACTGAGAAACTAGTTGATCTACAATTTGTTTGCCACTTTATATAGTTTTTATGCTTCCTATTGACTATTTTTATCCAATGTCAATATCAAAGACATCATTTCCTTGCCCTACTTCTATATCAATGCAAATCAATAAATGTTAACTGATTCTCTCTTCTATCTAGTACACTGTTATGCTGATTTTGTGGTGAATAACAGAGATAAACATAAGAAGTTCTCTGTTTTTGGAGTATCAGAAGCAAATTCCCAATGCAAATTTCTGGTGGATCAAATTAAATTTAAATAAAGAACCAAGAAACTTTTAACTTTTCACTTCTGGTAAAAGAGTCTAAAAATTTTTGAAAAGACTTAAAAGGAAATGGTAGTTTTCAGTGATCATTGCACTACAGCTCATTTTAATATCATGTTTCTTTGTGGTGTTTCTTTGCCAGAGACCTAGCCCAAGTCTGAAAAGTTGAGACTGACTCTGGAGAGGCTCGCTCAACATCATCTCCCCACTACAGTCTCACTCATCCACCACTACTACAAAAGGGCAACTTTTCTGGCAGAGGAACATGTTTACCTGTTGCAGATAGTGTGGGTGGAGAAAAGCATCCCTCTTAGCAGAGCAGACACTACTGGTGCCACCCTTTCCCCCTCTTTGTCCTTCCTGCCATGCAGTTGAGATGCATAGAGCCTGGCAACAGTCTTGTGACTATGAGAGAAAAACCAAGAGAATGACAGAGACACAAACTGTGACCTAGAAATTCTGAACCATTGCCAGCAGCTGTCTACTTCCAGATTCCTTTTTCATTAAGAAAAAAAAAAATTCTTAATTTGTTTAAAAAAAATGTTAAGGGAAAACTGGTCAACCACTTGTAAAAAAATGAAACTAGAACACTTTCTAACACCATACACAAAAATAAACTCAAAATGGATTAAAGATCTAAATGTAAGACCAGAAACTATAAAACTCCTAGAGGAGAACATAGGCAAAACACTCTCTGACATAAATCACAGCAAGATCCTCTATGACCCACCTCCCAGAATATTGGAAATAAAAGCAAAAATAAACAAATGGGACCTAATTAAATTTAAAAGCTTTTGCACAACAAAGGAAACTATAAGCAAGGTGAAAAGACGGCCCTCAGATTGGGAGAAAATAATAGCAAATGAAGCAACAGACAAAGGATTAATCTCAAAAATATACAAGCAACTCCTGAAGCTCAATTCCAGAAAAATAAATGACCCAATCAAAAATTGGGCCAAAGAACTAAACAGACATTTCTCCAAGGAAGACATACAGATGGCTAACAAACACATGAAAAGATGCTCAACATCACTCATTATCAGAGAAATGCAAATCAAAACCACAATGAGGTATCATTACATGCCAGTCAGGATGGCTGCTATCCAAAAGTCTACAAGCAATAAATGCTGGAGAGGGTGTGGAGAAAAGGGAACCCTCTTACACTGTTGGTGGGAATGCAAACTAGTACAGCCGCTATAGAGAACAGTGTGGAGATTCCTTAAAAAACTGGAAATGGAACTGCCATATGACCCAGCAATCCCACTTCTGGGCATACACACTGAGGAAACCAGATCTGAAAGAGACACGAGCACCCCAATGTTCATCGCAGCACTGTTTATAATAGCCAGGACATGGAAGCAACCTAGTTGTCCATCAGCAGACGAATGCATAAGGAAGCTATGGTACATATACACAATGGAATATTACTCAGCCATTAAAAAGAATTCATTTGAATCAGTTCTAATGAGATGGATGAAACTGGAGCCCATTATACACAGTGAAGTAAGCCAGAAAGATAAACACCAATACAGTATACTAACGCATATATATGGAATTTAGAAAGATGCTAATGATAACCCTACATGCAAAACAGAAAAAGAGACACAGATGTACAGAACAGACTTTAGGACTCTGAGGGAGAAGGCGAGGGTGGGATGTTTAGAGAGAACAGCATCGAAACATGTATATTACCTAGGGTGAAAACAGATCACCAGCCCAGGTTGGATGTATGAGACAAGTGTTTGGGGCTGGTGCACTGGGAAGACCCAGAGGGATCGGGTACAGAGGGAGATGGGAGGGGGGGATCGGGATGGGGAATACATGTAAATCCATGGCTGATTCATGTCAATGTATGGCAAAAAACCACTACAATATTGTAAAGTAATTAGCCTCCGACTAATAAAAATAAATGGAAAAAAAATTAAAAAATGTTAAAGGCAATGTTCTGTAAATGGTTTAGTACAGCCACTCTTAAACTAGACTTCCAAGCATTAAATACCAGCACCATGATATTCATGGATCTATGTGAAAAGTCAGGATTTCTTTTAGTGATTTAGAATTGCAGTATTTTAGATGTTACTGAAATTTTCCCCTTTATTTTAAAATAATCTCATACTGGAAAAATACTTACATTTGTAAGTTCTTCCTAAACTGATTTATGCAATCTCAATAAAAATCCCAGCAAATTTCCTGAAGGTCATTGATAATATAATTCTGAAACCTAAATGGAAATGAAGAGTCAAGAACAGTTAGGATACTCTAAAAACAAACAAAAAATGAGGGAGAATTTCCTTTTGCACATTTAGTAATTTACTATAAAGTTGCCGTAGTTAAGACAGAGGATAGACAAACTAGTGAAGCAGAACAAACAATTGAGAAATAAACCAATGCATATTGTAACACTTGATTTTTGAAAACCTAGTATACAAAGCAATGAAAAAAAGGGTAGTATTTTAAATAAATGGTGCTGTCAACTACATATCCTTTAGAAGAAAAAAATTAAAGTTGACCCTCCTAACACAAAAATCAAGTTTCAGTATATTGTAGACCTAAGTAGAAAAGGCAAAACAATAAATCATCAAGAAAGTAATAAAAGAAGACATTTTCATGAACTTGGGGGTGGGGTAATAGTTCCTAAACAGGACATAAAAAGGGCTAATCATACAGGAAAAGATTGATAATTCAAAGTACATTCAGATTGAGTGAAAAAGCAAGCCAAAGACTGACAGAAGATATTTGCAATTCATGTAGCCCACAAAATAATCATACCCAGAATACCAAAAGCATTCTTAACAAATCAATAATAAGAAGACAGATGAGTCAAGTGAAAAATAGTAAAGTGATTTACACTGGGATTTCCCAAAAGATTTATTGTTCCAAATGGACAGTAATGTATGAAAAGGTTCTCAACTCTATTAGTAACCAGGGAAGTACAAATTTATAAAAAAGAGATTGCTCATAAGTGTTGGGGAGGATATGGAGCATAAATTATCATCAGATTGGAAATTATCTAGCATCGTTTCTTTGAGCTGGAAATAAGTATTCACTATGGCTAGTGAATATTTTGGAGAGCAAATGGAGGTTCTAACCAGGTAGGATGTCAGGACAGCAGGCATAAGTCAGGACTGTCCTAGGCAAATCAGGATGTATGTTCACATCAGTTGTGGTGCTTTCTCTCACCACATTCTCTAGTAATACCACTCATAGAAACATCAAAACACAGGCTCAAAAGGTGCAGTGTAAATAAAAGCACAGAACTGGGCACAACCCAGACATCCGTCCACTTAGAATGTGTACATAAATTGTGGTGTACACAATTGTGGAATACTATAGTAATGAATCAGTGAACTAGAATTACAGAATGAAGCTCACTTCATGTTGAGGGGGGAAAATACAGACACAAAAAAGAGCTTACAGTTTAATTTCAGACAACACAAACCTATAAAGCAAAAAGTTATCAGTGAGTGAAGTAGCTCAGTCGTGTCTGACTCTTTGGGACCCCGTGGACTGTAGCCTACAAGGCTCCTTCCTCCATGGGATTCTCCAGGCAAGAATACTGGAGCGGGTTGCCATTTCCTTTTCCAGGGGATCTTCCCAACCCAGGTATCGAACCTGGGTCTCCCACATTGCAGGCAGACTCTTTAACCGCTGAGCCACCACGGAAGTTAGGATAGTGTTAATGCAGTTGGCAGAACCACGGCTCCCCAAAGATGTCCATGCCCTAAAGTTCCAACGTCTGTGCATATATAAATATGGCTAGAGGGACACTGTGGATGTGATTAAGGTTAAGGAGCTCCAGGTGGGGATATTGTCCTGAATTATTCCGCAGGCCCAGTATAATCGCGAGGGTCCTAAAACGTAAAAAAGGGAGGCAACAGAAGTCAGAATCAAAGAGGTTGCAACAGAAAGAGTCAGAATGATGTCATGTAAAAAATACTCAACTGAACATGGCAATAGCTCTACAAATGAAGAAGGAGCTATGACCCAAGGAATGCAGGTGGCCTCCAGAAGTTGGAACAGGAAAGAAATGGATCCTCCCCTAGAGCATCCAGACGGGAAGGTCGTTCTCCCAACACCGTGATTTTAGGACTTCTGACCTTCATAACTGTAAGATAACAAACGTGTGCTGTTTCAAGCCACTGTGTTTGGCATGATCTGTTATAATCTAAGTAGAGCTTCATTTCTGAAGGAGGGAAGGTACAGGAAGGAGGTTTGGGGTGTTGTGGAAGCATTTTATTTTTGGATTTAGGTGCTCCTGAGAAACTTTTGTTGAATCCTACGTTTGTTTTGTGTGTGCTTTTTTCCAAGTGTGTTATCTGTGCCTCTCTGTCTCTCTCTCCGTCTTTCTCTCTCTCTCTCTCACACACACATACACACAAACACTCCACTACTTAATGAGGAAAAGAAGCAAGATACTCAGAGCCACTGCCACAAGAGGCTTACTGCCTGAGGCATATATTCCATGCCTAGGAAGACACAGTTTCCTCAAGGATTCAAATTAGATGAAAGCAGCTCAAACCTGTCTCATAGACAGAAGAGTGTGGATGCCTCACTTCAGCGCCTCCAGCCAATGACTACCTCATAATAAGATCCAGATAATGCTGTTAAAGTGCTGCACTCAATATGCCAGCAAATTTGGAAAACTCAGCAGTGGCCACAGGACTGGAAAAGGTCAGTTTTCATTCCAATCCCAAAGAAAGGTATGCCAAAGAATGTTCAAACTACCAAACAATTGCACTCATTTCATATGCTAGCAAAGTAATGCTGAAAATTCTCCAAGCCAGGCTTCAATAATATGTGATCCGAAAATTTCCAGACATTCACGCTGGATTTAGAAAAGGCAGAGGTACCAGATATCAAACTGCCAACATCTGTTGGATCATAGAAAAAGCAAGAGAATTCCAGAAAAACACCTACTTCTGCTTTATTGACTACGCTAAAGCCTTTGACTGTGTGGATCACAACAAACTGTGGAAAACTCTTAAAGAGATGGGAATACTAGACCATCTCACTTGCCCCCTGAGAAACCTGTATGCAGGTCAAAAAGCAACATTTAAAACCGGACATGGAACAACGAACTGGTTCCAAACTGGGAAAGAATTATGTCAAGGCTGTATATCATCACCCTGTTTAACTTATATGTGGAGTACATCATGAGAAAAGTTGGGTAGGATGAAGCATAAGCTGGAACCTAGATTGCCAGAAGAAATATCATTTACTTCAGATATGCAGATGACCCCACCCTTATGGCAGAAAGCCAAGAGGAACTAAAGAGTTTCTTGATGAAAGTGAAAGAGGAGAGTGAAAAAGCTGGCTTAAAATTCAGCA
The DNA here is from genome assembly GCF_033118175.1 of Dama dama. Classification (NCBI taxonomy): domain Eukaryota; kingdom Metazoa; phylum Chordata; class Mammalia; order Artiodactyla; family Cervidae; genus Dama; species Dama dama. The sequence continues at coordinate 11,888,527 of NC_083693.1, read as the reverse complement.
TTCAAAGAACAAAACTCATGCTTGCTCAAATTCATGTCCATTGAGTCGGTGATGCCATCCAATGGACACAGTGACAAATTTTATTTTCTTGGGCTCCAAAATCACTGCTAAAGGTCACTGCAGCCATGAAATTAAAAGACACTTGCTTCTTGGAAGAAAAGCCATGACAGACCTAGACAGCGTATTAAAAGGCAGAGACATTACTTTTCCAACAAAGATACATATAGTCAAAGCTATGGTTTTTCCAGTAGTCATGTATGGATGGGACAGTTGGACCATAAAGAAGGATGAGCACCAAAGAATTGATGCTTTTGAACTGCTGTGTTGGAGAAGACTCTTGAGTGTCCCTTGGATGGCAAGAATATCAAACCAGTCAATCCTAAAGGAAATCAGTCCTGAATATTCATTGGAAGGACCGATGCTGAAGTTGAAGCTCCAATACTTTGGCCACCTTATGTGAACAGCTGACTCATTGGAAAAGACTGGGAAAATACTGGGAAAGATTGAAGGCAGGAGGAGAAGGGAATAACAGAGGATGAGATGATTGGATGGCATCACCGACTCGATGGACATGAGTTTGAGCAAGCTCTGAGAGTTGGTGATGGACAGGGAAGCCTGGTGTGCTGCAGTCCACGGGGTTACAAAGAGTCAGACACGACTGAGTGATTAGCAACAACAAAGAAGATCCAGAGTTGTCTTTCTGTTTTTAATCGGCTACCCTCTGTAGGAGGTCAGGTTGAAGTGCTCCTCACACACTAACTCCCAATGGCCAATGCAAGAGTGTGGATATTTTTATTTACTGGCTATACTGGGTCTTTTTGCTGCGTGGGGGCTTTCTCTAGCTGTGGCAGTCGGGGGCTACTCTGAGTTGTGATGCTCAGGCTCCTCGTTGCCTGAGCAATGAGGTTTCTTTTGTTGAGGCTCAGGGGCTCTGAAGCACTGGCTCAGTAGTTCTGACTCACAGGCTTAGCTGCCCCATGGCATGTGGGATCCTCCCAGACCAGGGATCAAACACACAGGACTTTTTACCACTGAGCCACCACGGAAGCTCTTGGAAATTTTTTTTTCACTTTGGAATTTTTTTTTCCCACTTTGGGATCTTATACAGGAAATCAGCACTTAAACCTCAATTTAGCAACAAAACAATAAGTGCACTATGTTTGCCACGTAGGTTTCTAAAAACCCAGCTCTGTGAAAATTACCTGACTCATGCACATTCCACATAGAAGATACCAAATGGGAAGGTTCATAAGAGGCCATTCTTATGAACCAGAGGAAGGCATACAAACAGGAACTAGAAAGCATTATGCCACAGCCACTGGCCCATTGAAATAGACTCAAAATATAAAAATTATACACATTCAGATAGGACATGAGATGTTGTGCATTGATAACAATAAAGGGATTCTCTGGCCTAGCATAATTCTCTTGGGAATTTAAGAAGCTTATTTTACAGAAGACTTTAAAAGGATGGGAAGTCTTTTCATTTGCAGCCAAATGTTTCCTACATATCATCCTGGTGCCCCACTGAGTATTGTCAGTATGTGCACGGAATGACCATGCTGACCCATTGCTTCTGTTGTGAACTAATTACTGTGAGGGAGGTTGGCGGGTTCAAACTATTCATCACATTTACTACCACTAGAACAAGTTCAATGTATAATAGTGAAAAAATGGATGCCATTTGAGAGATAATGAAATGCAGTGGGGAAAAGAAAAACCTGATACTAATCAATTGCATCATTTCAGTGAAGTAAAATATGTACATCTAATACACAGAAGCTAGGGAAAAAAAAAGCATAACTGAGATGAGTCCCATCTGAATTAGGTGATGGCAGATGATTAGTTTTTATCATTTTGACATTCCCATAATTTTCTTATATAGATTTTACAGTCAAATAAACATAAAAGATATATTGCTTTATAAAGAGATGTTATCATAAGATTTACTTCAATAATAAGCTCCCCATTTGAAAAATAATTTAATGGCAAACATTTAAATTAAAAAAACAGTATTTAAGCTGTGCATATACCACATGCAATAAGGGGTATATGTCCCCTGCTTAGTTCTATAAACAGAGAATCTGATAGAAGTGATACTCTAGCCATCACACACTTTGCTGTTAAGTTCCAGAGCTTAAATACGTTGTTTGGGACTTAGGGGAAAGACATCTGCTTATCTTGGCTTGGCCTGTTCTCTCTATTTTTGGCGCTTAGGAGAGAATTGGGGACTGTATCATTTGCAACCTACACAGAAGAAAATGTGCTTCTATTGCCAGCAATGGAACTGGCAAATTTTTTGTAAGCACTCTAGTCCAAAAGGGAAAAAGTCCTGCATGATACACACTATATGCTCTGACTATCCGTAGACTTCAAAAGGGACAAAAGGACTCAAGTCAGCATATGTGCTTTGTAATGCACAGCCAGCTCTGTAAATATGTTGACACTTTTCTGCAGGGAAATGAAGACAGCCCTGTGGAGAGGTGTTTCCTGCTCACCCTCTCTATTCAATGGCCTGACGTTATTTTTTGCTTGACTGTGTGGAGGCTAATGGCGTGATTGCCTTGAGGAAATTAGGAGCATAATGTGGAGGATGGGGAACTAATTAGCCAATATGCAAGCAAAGTGCCTATGGCCAGCTCCTTACTAACAGCCAGAAGGGAGACCACAAATCAAAAAGAAAACAGTTCAGGAGTTTGTTAGCCATCTGTATGTCTTCTTTGGAGAAATGTCTGTTTAGTTCTTTGGCCCATTTTTTGATTAGGTCACTTATTTTTCTGGAATTGAGCTTCAGGAGCTGCTTGTATATTTTTGAGATTAACCCTTTGTCTGTTGCTTCATTTGCTAGTATTTTCTCCCATTCTGAAGGCTGTCTTTTCACCTTGCTTATAATTTCCTTAGTTGTGCAGAAGCTTTTAAGTTTAATTAGGTCCCATTTGTTTATTTTTGCTTTTATTTCCAATATTCTGGGAGGTGGGTCACAGGGGATCCTGCTGTGATTTATGTCAGAGAGTGTTTTGCCTATGTTCTCCTCTAGGAGTTTTATAGTTTCTGATCTTACATTTAGATCTTTAATTCATTTTGAGTTTATTTTTGTGTATGGTGTCAGAAGGTGTTCTAGTTTCATTCTTTTACAAGTGATTGACCAATTTTCCCAGCACCACTTGTTAAAGAGGTTGTCTTTTTTCCATTGTATATTCTTGCCTCCTTTGTCGAAGATAAGGTGTCCATAGGCTCATGGATTTATCTCTGGGCTTTCTATTCTGTTCCATTGATCTATATTTCTGTCTTTGTGCCAGTACCACACTGTCTTGATGACTGTGGCTTTGTAGTAGAGCCTGAAGTCAGGCAGGTTGATTCCTCCAGTTCCATTCTTCTTTCTCAATATTGTTTTGGCTATTTGAGGTTTTTTGTATTTCCATACAAATTGTGAAATTATTTGTTCTAGTTCTGTGAAGAATACCATTGGTAGCTTGATAGGGATTGCATTGAATCTATAGATTGCTTTGGGTAGTATAGCCATTTTCACAATATTGAGTCTTCCAATCCATGAATATGGTACATTTCTCCATCTATTTGTGTCCTCTTTGATTTCTTTCATCAGTGTTTTATAGTTTTCTATGTATAAGTCTTTCATTTCTTTAGGTAGATATACTCCTAAGTATTTTATTCTTTTCGTTGCAATGGTGAATGGTATTGTTTCCTTAATTTCTCTTTCTGTTTTCTCATTGTTAGCATATAGGAATGCAAGGGATTTCTGTGTGTTAATTTTATATCCTGCAACATTACTATATTCATTGATTAGCTGTAGTAATTTTCTGGTAGAGTCTTTAAGTCTACAAGCAATAAATGCTGGAGAGGGTGTGGAGAAAAGGGAACCCTCTTACACTGTTGGTGGGAATGCAAACTAGTACAGCCACTATGGAGAACAGTGTGCAGATTCCTTAAAAAACTGGAAATAGAACTGCCATATGACCCAGCAATCCCACTTCTGTGCATACACACCGAGGAAACCAGATCTGAAAGAAACACATGCACCCCAATGTTCATCGCAGCACTGTTTATAATTGCCAGGACATGGAAGCAACCTAGATGCCCATCAGCAGATGAATGGATAAGGAAGCTATGGTACATATACACAATGGAATATTACTCAGCCATTAAAAAGAACTCATTTGAAGCACTTCTAATGAGATGGATGAAACTGGAGCCTATTTTACAGAGTGAAGTAAGCCGGAAAGATAAAGACCAATACAGTATACTAACACATATATATGGAATTTAAAAAGATAGTAACAATAACCCTACATGCAAAATAGAAAAAGAGACACAGATGTACAGAACAGACTTTGAGACTCTGTGGGAGAAGAAAAAGGTGGGATGTTCTGAGAGAATAGCATTGAAACAAGTATACTATCAAGGGTGAAACAGATCACCAGCCCAGGTTGGATGCATGAGACAGTGCTCAGGGCTGGTACACTGGGAAGACCCAGAGGAATCGGAGGGAGGTGGGAAGGGGAATCGGGATGGGGAACACATGTAAATCCATGGCTGATTCACGTCAATGTATGGCAAAAGACCACTACAATATTGTAAAGTAATTAGCTTCCAACTAATAAAAATAAATGGAAAAAAAAAAAAAAAAAAGAACTCATCAAAAAAAAAAAAGAAAGAAAGAAAAGAAAAGAAAACAGTTCAGGAATTTCTAGGTCCCTTTAAAAATAAAGGGAAAGCAGTGGTAGCTTAATGAGCACCAGCCAATTATTTTACATCTGAGGGGTTTCGTTCTTAGAGGCAGATTCAGTGAAATGAATGTGAAAATGTAGACTTTATCAGGGTGGGCTGGCTGGGTGCTGTGTTCCTCAGTTCCTCACAAGCTCCCAGCTGAGACTGTATTATGAAGACACTAAATAGGAGCTCAAAAAACAGTCATAATAATAAACAAGAATTTTTTTTAAGTATGAGGCATTTCTTATGGGGAAAAAATGAAGATATTTTGAAAATGTGCTTAACACAAAAAATGAAGAGGATTAAATACCCAGAAGTGGGATTGCTGGATCACATGGTAGTTCTATTTTGAATACTCTGAGGAACCCCTTGTTCTAAATAGGGTCTTTTTTCTTAATATTTACTTGGCTGCATCAAGTCTTAGTTGCAGCATGTGGAATCTTTTGCTGCATTATGAGGAGGTTTTGTTGCAGCACACTGATGCTCTGGTTGTGGCTTGTGGGCCCAGTAACTGAGGCTTGCAGGCTTAGTTGATCCTAAGCATGTGGGATCTTAGTTCCCCAACCAGGAATCAAACCTGTGTGCCCTGCATTACAAGGTAGACTCTTAACCACTGGACCACCAGGGAAGTCCCTCTCCATAGGATGTTGAAGAGATTTCTACACACCATGTTCACTGCAGCACTATTCACAACAGCCACAGTGTGGGAACAACCTAAATGTCCATCAGCAGATGGGTAGGTAAAGAAAATGTGGTATACAGGTACATGGAGTGTGACCCAGCCTTAAAAAATAAGGAAATTCTGCAATATGTAACCACAAGGATGAAACTCGAGGACACTATGCTCAGTGAAATAAGCCAGTTACAGAAGGATAAATGTTGCATGTTCTACTTACATGAGGGATCTAAAGTAGTCAAATTCATAGAATCAAAGAGTGGAATGGTGGCTGCCAGGCCCTTGGGTGCTGGTGGGGGGAATGGGGAGTCGCTAAGCAAGAGGCATAAAGTTTCAGGCAAGCAGGATGAATGAATTCTGGAGACGGGCTGCACAGCGTCATACCTGACACAGCGACTGTATTGTACAGTGGAAAGTGCATTAAAAGGGGAATCTCGTGTTAACTGTTTTTACCACGATAAAATACAATTTAAAGGGAGGGAGGGAGGGAGGGAGGAAAGGAGGGAGAGAACAAGGGCACGCAAGAGAGAAACTTAAGGGTTATGATGGAGAAACTTGTGGGTTGTCTTTCAGCAAAGAGCAAATTGCTGAGTCCTCCAGTCAGGCAGGAGCATGGGGAAGGCCAGTGGGGCCCGTATGGAAATGCTGAAAGGGAGCTGACATGTAAAGCTTCCTCCAGGGCATTAATTACACGTACCCCAGTGCTGTGTGCCTTCAGCCACTGTGGTGGATCACTCAGAACCTACAGAGGTTTGTCAAGCCTGTCTCTTTAAATCCACCTCAGAGTTCTCCCCAGGAGTCTAGCTTCTTTCCACTGAAGGTTGAGTTTCTTTTCTTTTCACACCAGGCTGCAGGACCTATCTTCTGCAAGGCAAGAAAAGAGGGTCAGGCAGAGAAGTGCTTATTTCAGCCTCTGTTTTGACTCTTTTCAAAGGAAAGAAACAAATAAAATGAAATGGACCCAGCATGGAATAGGTTTCAAATAGCATCCTAAAATAGGAACAGATTGTACTTTATCTGGGTTATAGAGTTCATGTGTTTAAAAAAATTTTTTAATTCTATAACTACTTGAAAATGTGAGCAGAAAGAAATCCTTTTCTCTCACAGGTCTCTCTCATCAAAGGCTCTATAGTACTTTGCTTTTTGTCCACATTTGGCATACGTTTCTGAAACTTCATGGGTGGTACAGCCCCCCAGAAATCAGAGATGAACAGAGAATAGACAGTCAATTTATGTTGCCTGTGGCTCATCTCCTCTGAAAAACGGAAAACATACCATGCTGTCTTGGGTCAGACTGGCTTAATTATCCATTAATCTAAACTGATTGTGGACCCAGCAATAGTAGACTGGATCCTGAAGGGTCTGCAGAGATGCCCAGAGACAATGTGCTGGTTGGAAAAAGGACAAGAGCTGGAAGAAAGGATGGTTGTATTGAGAGGAGATATGAATCAAACTCATGTGATGGGCCAACGAATCTGCACATTGCTGCGCCACCTGAGCCTTTCCTTTCTGCCCCTCCTCCTTGAGGCTCCAGGACCACCATATTACACTGAACTGGGATTTGCCCGGGTACTGTATGAGACAGCCTCCCCCATCCCACACCTGTCCTTGCTGTTGCCCACCTGGCCTGACTACCCCCATCTCTGTTATGTTTACTCACCAACATCTTCCTTGCTTCCTTGCCCATCTCCTTCCCCATTTTCCATTTTATTAATAACTTTTCATTGTTCACATATTATTCCAGCTGGTTTGGAAGCTATATATCCCATTTGTATTCTTTGAGAGATTATTTTTTACTGTTTAACATGATTATTTAACACAATAGATATCTCAGTTCTGGTCCCACAGAATATAAAACTCTCAGACTACTCCCAATAAAGTCTTGTCATCTTCTATAGTTATTGCTTCCTAATATTTTAGATTTACCACCTTTTAAAAATCTATCCAGATCAGTCTTTCATATTATTATTTAATACATATTTGGATTTTCCAATATGTTCATGGAGTTCTTTCTTCATCATAGTTTTCAGTGTTCCACACTCTCCTTTTCAGATGAATTTCTTTCTTTGCTGAAGTTCAAGCTATAGTTTTTGTTTTTTTGTTTTTTTTATTCAAATGGAGACTTGTCTAGCATTCACACTTGAAGAATCTCTGTGCCTGAAAATACCTTTTGTGCCCAGCAGTTAGTTTTGCCCCGGCAATTGTAAGGTCTGATTCCATTTTTCTTCTTGAATTTCTAGTTGCTGATCTTCTAAGAGTCACACCTTGAAAGACCTTTGAAAGCCCACCTGCCTCCTTTCACCAACCTGTCATGTATCTCAGTGGTTTTTCTGATTTTCTGTTTTTAAAGTTTAAACTCCACTACAATATATCTAGGTAGGGATTTGTTTTCATGCATTGCGTTCAGGACAAAGTGCATTTGTTTTTTTAATATTCTCTTTCCATGATCTCAGTTCTCTCCTTCCCAAGTCTCTTTTAGATCTTAAATCTGAGTCTTAAGATGAAAATTCTCCCATTTGTGTTGTCTACTGACTCTCCTTCATATATAATTCATTTCCTACTACAGTTTGTCACTATTTTATTGTGAATGCATACTCATTGGAGACAGTGCTCTATGGCAGTGCACCCTGAGCACAGAGGATCCCTTCAGGATTGTTTTGTGTTCATTCTGCTACAGTCTAACAGGTTACATCTCTACCTTCAACAGCATCACCACCTTTACCTCCACCTCTGCCAAGCCCATCACCCCCATCACCACCACTTCCACTACCTCTACCATTATCTCTACCTCTACCAACTCCACTTACATCATCACTTCTACCACCACTTCCACCAATATCACCACCATCTCGACCACCTATCCTTCCTCTCCAACCACCAACACTTCAAATACCAGCACTTTCACCAACATCTCCACCACCAGTACTAGTGTTTCCACTGTCACCACCACCCAAACGTTTCGCTCTTGGTGAGTTCAAAGAAAAAAAAGATTCAGTAAATTGTATGACATAAGATATCTTTATCACTTCTGGTTAAGAAAACGTGTGACAACCAATGTGGTTGCTAGGTCAGAAATTGATGGAACTATGACAAGAGATGGGTAGAGCCCAGCCCTGAGCAATGAGGATGACAAAAACAACGACTAAATTAGGGGTGAAGGGAATACTAGCTAGGGCCTTCCAGAGGTAAGTTTCAGCAGTACAGGCCAGTAATATTTGATATAATGTTGATTGAGTGAAAGAAGAAATGGATATAGATAATGTATGTTTCTGTGATACGATGTTAAGCTGGAACTGCTTTCATCTTAGTTTCAGCTGAAGAAAATAGAACAAAATGGTAAATACCCTTATAACCTAGACTGATGTGCTAAAAAGCACCAATACTGAACTTACTAAGTGATTTTAAAATCAGTTCTCCTAGCAGGAATCCTTCACCTTTCTACTGTTTATGAATGTCTACAACTAAAAGGAGAGAAAAAAAGAGCATTCCTGTGAGGATGTTAGGGTACTCCTCTCTATGACATGGCAGCAGAAAGAAGTTTTATCTCCCCCATCTCTTGCCAAGTGAGAGGTGCTTGGCACCAAGGATATCATAGATAGCATATATCTTCTGGAGTATGGGAAAAAGGGACTTACACAGTAAAGAGGTTGTCTATTCAAAAACCTGAGATGAGTGCGAGAGAGAAAAAGGTTTCTCATTCGCTTATTTGGCCAAGTTGAGTGGCTTATTTGCAGAATCTTAGTTCCCAGACCAGGGATTGAACTTGGGGCAACAGCAGTGAGTGACCTGAGTTCTAACCACTGGACCAGGCAATTCCCTGACAGAGGTTTCAATGGGAGCAGCTTACTCTTCCAATGTGCCCCTTTCCCAGGGACTAAGCATGGTTCCACAGAGGCAACTGATATGAAGCCACTTGAAGGACACTTTGTCCAAGAAGGACACCTAGAGGGGTAAAATGACCTAGAAGGGGATCGTAGTGGAGGTGGTTGAGAAGCTCAGAGAACAAAGCTCTGAAAGTGACTGCCTTGTGGATGTGAATCCTACATTACAATGTGCTCTGCGAGTTCTCCAAGTTAATACAGAATCACCCATGTCAGCAAAGCACACCTAAAACATCCAACACCAAAGTGACACCTGCAGCCAGGCAAGTAACATGTTTTCTCTCTCCCCAGGGCACCACCCTGGAGGAGTCAGAAATTAGATCTTAACAAAAATATGAGGCTCCTGCCCACTGTGCAGACTTCCAAGCCTCAAGCAGGTATGAGCTCTAGCTTGGATGGAGTTGACTCCTACACAAGATTAGACATTTTAATTATTGAAACTGTTCTAGGTATGGTCAGAAGGCATATCATAACAGAAACACATTCAAGTGTTCTCAACAAGAGAAACATGTGGGCAGTGAAATGTTCAGACTAGTGAACATAAGAGTCTATTATCATAGACAAAGTCAAAATAGAATGTCTCTTCTCTCAGAAACATACTTGATAAGGAGCGTAAACCAGATGGCTTCTTTCTTTCTTTCTTTCTTTTTGTCTTTTTTGAAAGGAATTGTACAAAAGAGAATCCCTTTTTTGATCAGTACTGGAAGCAGGGTACATCTGTACGTAGAGCTGCATGTTTTATGCATCCTGACCATCAATAATAAATTAAAATGTAAATCGATCAGAAGAAAGCCTGAATCATTTTAATACAAATGGCATTACAAAATTGATCAAAGAACATGTAGTCAAAAATGCAGGAAACAAATATGATAGAGGTATGACAGGGAGTTATGGACTTTGTGATACTTTTTCCAACTTCTTTAAATGTATAATTTGTTTAAATTTATTTTCTCATTATAAACAAATATTCTCTTTTATGCCTAATTTTGTACTTATAATTTTCTATTCTGTTAATGAGGATTACAAAAATAATATGAGTTTCAGGATTCCCAAAACTTGGATCCATCTTGAATAAAAGCACTGTAGTACATGAGGTATTACATTACACATTTTCAAATAAAGAAAAGAAGTTACTATTCAATAGAAGAATATGCTGAGTAAAGCTTCTCCAACCTTCTGGACTGGTAAGTAGACCCTGGCTTAGAGCCCTTGGCAGAGAAAACCTGCATCCAGGCAGCTGCATCTTTCATATTACAGGTCTGCCCAGGCACCTGTATATGAGCTAAGTTGTTATAATAGTTCTTCACAGTAGCCATGCACACACCAAGCTACAATGCAATTTTATCTGTTTTAATTAGAAATGAATGCCTAGCTTATTTTCCTGTAAAACCAGCACTTAAAAAAATAAAGACATAGTTTATTTAAATTGATAAAAATAATTTTATGTACAAAATATGCAGATACAGAGGGCTTATCAATTTCCCTTGACTTTTTTCTTTTCTAAACAAAACATTCTTTTCTTATATCGCTGCCAGTTCTTGGTCCAGTTAGAATGTCTACCACATTGCTCTGAATCATTGGCTCAGAATCATTGAGAAGCAGTCTTCCTTAGCAATTCTTGGACTGAGATAGTACAGTCTGTATACATACGACTTAAATAATGACTGAATTGGACCAAATTATCTTTAGGGGGATCTATTAAGAATCAGTGGTCTATCATTGCTTCTTAACATTGTTTCTGGCTATTTTCATTGTTGTTCAAATAGGTATATATTTACATTACATATTTACATTAAAGTTTGTTGAAGAAATATAACTAGCACAGCAAACCAGTGAATTTAAAGATATTGATTTAAATGAAAGTACTAAATAATGATGAGTAGACATCAGGTGGTACATAGAAGGGGCAAGCAACTATGCTGGTAGCACAGGAAGAGCTGAATCATGGAGAGCAGAAACAACTGGAGTCTGCCTGGGTCTATCATGGTGACACCTTTTCTATCTTAGACATACATTAGTAAAATTTACTTTTGGGGGTTACAGTGCTGTGAATTTCTACACATATATGGATTCTTGTAGTCACTACCACAGACAGAATACAGATTCCAAAGTGTCTTCTCATGATATCCCTTTGTATTCATACCCTCACCCTACCTCCAACCCCAGGAAACTACTGATCTATTTTCTATCTCTTTATTTTTTTTCCTTTTCTAGAACACTGTATAAATAGAATAATATAGCTTGCAATACTTTGAAAATGATTTTTTTCACTTAGAAAATAAATTTTAAAATTCATTCATATTATTCTAAGTATTAGCAGTTCATTTCTTTTTATTGGTGAATAGTTTTCCATTGTGTGGATGTACCAAAGTCTGTTTAGTCAGTGGATGTTGACAGACAATTGAGTTACTTCCAGTTTGGGGTGATTATCCTTTGTTTTGCAAGCAAAGTTATTTTTTTCCCTTTTACTTCTTTTCCTCCTCATTGCTTAAGTGCCAAAACACCCTTCTTTCTTCCATTTTTCTTTTAATCTCCCCAGTAGCTATGTATTTGGAAGACTGTCCCTTTAATCATGTCTTCTCTATTAAACTGAATCTTTTTAAGTCATTTGCCTAGCCTAATCCATTAAATGGTAAATACTTTGTGATTCCTTTCTTACATCTGCTTTGATCTGTTTCCTAGTTTCTTTTTAAAGTATTTTCCTCGTCAGAGTGGATTTAGTCCCTCTGTCAGTGGGCTCCAGTTGAGGAGCTCACTTCTGATGGACTCCCTCAGACCCCTGTCTGCATCCCTCCTTTGTCTCTCTAGAAGTTTATCTTATCTGTCTGACGGTATTCTGCATGTTTCATTTGATTTCAGTGAAAGAGCTGATTCCTAAAATGTAGAGGCTAAGACTGCTTCTGGTTCTCCTCTAGCAGCTCATGTAGTTTTATGCAAAAAGTTAGTAGAGGACTTCAAAAAAGTATCTTTTCAACTTAAACAAACTCTTCATTCTGAGAACAGATAATCCTTTTATATCTCTACCACTCTCTGCTGTAAGAAAACTATAAACAGTTGAAAATATTGTCCCTTTAGAGTTAACAGATGCAGAAAATATTGTGCCAGTTTGGGGAGAAAAGTAAATGGGAGGTTAGATTGAATACTGAGTGCTTCATTTTGATAAAAGCCTAGGAAAATTATTTTTACCTTTCTTCGTCTGGACCCTAAGTTGGAAGAATCACAAAGAAACTGTTTATTTGGAGAGCAATTTTAAAAAATGAATCTTCACTAGATTTTATAAGAACTGAGATTTTGGTAACTCATTGGTATTTTTCTGTGCAATGCCCTAAATCTCTGCTTGTACGGAGATGAAAAATCTGAAGTTGGAAGAGAAACAATTTTTATAAGTCAAAGTTTTAGAAACATCTTCCAGCCCTTCCTAGGTGATCCTCTGCACAGCATTAAGGTCTGAACTGCAAAAGAATGAATGGTAAATCTCTGCTCCAAACTCATTTCCCACCAAGCCCCCTGATTTGAATTCTCATTAGCTAGTCCCACCTCCTTATACATTCAATTTTTAAAAATACTTAAGTCTACACTTCTAAAGTAAGATTAAAGCCAAAAATAAACCAGGAACCCACTCAGGATCAGAGTTTTTAAAGCTGTTACTCACCCAAGTATCAGGAATTTAATCTTCTGAAATCTGAAAAGCTGTTAGAATCACAGACAAATTTATCAGCTTTATCCTGGGAAATTAACCTGGCAGCTTGAACTGTCCCTAGCTAGCTGGGGCTATATCCACCTCTTAACAGTAATTCCTGCACAGAGTTGTTTCACATCCATAGTCTAAAGTAGACCTCCTCAAAATCTAAATGCAGTTGAGCATGGATGCCTGTCATTCTCATGCTGTCAGCTGATTTCAGAGCAAAAAATTAGGAAAATGTCTTTTCTTTTGTGTGTGATTATATTATCTCTGATTCCAAGTTCAGCCACTACCTTGTAAATAATGTGCCTGGGACACAGTTCCTGTCTGTAATGAATAATATTGATATCTGCCCTTTAACTGATAACTTTGTTGACACCCATTCATTATAATCTCTAAGAATAAATTCATCTAGCTGGGTGTGGAATGAGTCCTTCCAAACCAAAACAGTGTGTTCCCAATTTCTCACCCAGTAATTTGCTCTTTCCTATGAATTATGAGTTTAATGTGAGAAGCAGATTCAGTGTCAGTGAATTTCACAAGAGGAAAATAACAAAAGTGATATATGCCAGTTAGCTGCTGCTTGCTGCTGCTGCTGCTAAGTGGCTTTAGTCATGTCCGACTCTGTGCGACCCCATAGGCGGCAGCCAACCAGGCTCCCCCATCCCTGGGATTCTCCAGGCAAGAACACTGGAGTGGGTCGCGTCGTCATTGCCTTCTCCAGCTGCTTAACAGGTTCTAACTCAGAAGATTGAAAGGCAGTAATATTAATGTAGGAGATGTGGTAAAGAACCTATCTGCAAATGCAGGTTCGATCCCTGGATTGGGAAGGTCCCCTGGAGGAGGAAATGGCAACCCACTCAGATATTCTTGCCTGGAGAATCCCATGGACAGAGGAGCCCAACAGGCTATATATAGTCCAGAGAGTCGCAAAGATTTGGACACGACTGAAGGGACTTAGGAGAAAGCAATGGCACCCCACTCCAGTACTCTTGCCTGGAAAACCCCATGGATGGAGGAGCCTGGTGGGCTGCAGTCCATGGGGTCACTAAGAGTCGGACATGACTGAACGACTTCACTTTCAATTTTCACCTTCATGCATTGGAGAAGGAAATGGCAACCCACTCCAGTGTTCTTGCCTGGAGAATCCCAGGGACGGCGGAGTCTGGTGGGCTGCCGTCTATGGGATCGCACAGAATCGGACAAGACGGAAGTGACTTAGCAGCAGCAGCAGAAGGGACTTAGCATGCATGAATGCAGGAGATAGATGGGCTCCAGACTAGACATTTACAACTAGCCTCCTATTTGCATTTCCTGAGACAAAAGCTAGGGAGGCTCCAGTTGAGAAATTTACCAGCCTCCTGCTTGCATTTCCTGAGACAAGAGATAAATGGGTTCCAGCTGAGGCATTTACAGTCAACCTCCTGTTTGCCCTCTGAAATGGAAGTAACAACAGAAACAGGGTAGATAGCCCATGTTTGTCTCTTATAAATGCTTTAATGTAGAGACAAGATGGCGGAGGAATAGATGGACGTGGAGTACATCTCTTTCCCCAAATCAGGAATACACCTTCAGACACAGAAGCACCTGCAGAACACCAGCTGAGAGTGAGCAGGAGTACCTGAATGCCAGAAAAGAATATATAGAACCATGCAAAACCCAATAGGGTGAAGGAAGTAAGGGCAAAAGAGAATAAGTAGGATTGGACTTGCCCTTGGCAGGCAGAACTGAAGCAGGGGTCTGGTCCCCACATCAGGACAACTGTTTGGGACAGAGGAGAAACATTTGAGGCTGAGAGTGAAGCAGCTGATCTATAACAGTCTAAACAGAAAAGAATCACACAGACAACGCTTGCCACAGCCATACATACTCCAGAGAGCAATGCGAGTCCCCTAGAAGGCGCAAAGGTTGGGAGCTGGAGTGTGGGGATTGTGGAGGAGTCCAGTGAGGTCAGCTGAGGACTGTGGGGAGACAGCCCGAGGGGACAGGAGACAGGAGATTGTGGTGGGAAATGCTTGTGGAGGAAAACAAGGCAGCCATGGAGGCAAGATAATACTGCTGAGTCATGTGTAGAGAGTGGAGCCAACATTGTAGCCTCTCTATCCCCACACACCAGCAACAAGCAGCTGAACAATAGAGAAGCTGGCCCTTTAGTCACTTGGGGCAGGGGACAGCAGAGTAGGACCCCAGTCAGGGGGCCCCTTTACATGCCTGAATGGGTGGAGCAACAGATAAGGGCCAGCCAAATAGGCCTTCTGATCACCAGCTGCCAGAGGCTAGAAAAAGACTCTGATAGTGCTATAGCTCCTGTGCCTGAGGCAGTTAGTGTTCCTGCACACTTGGCACCGCCAGGGTCCCCATGACCCGAGCAGCTGCATCACCTTCATGCTCAGTCCTCACTGGGGCAGAGCTGCCACAGGCTAGACAAAGCCCTAATAGCACCATATCCCCTCTGACAGCCACCAGCTCTCCTGCATAGCCGGCATTGCCAGGGTCTCCATGATCCAAGCAACTGCGCCTCCTCTATGCATTATCCCCACTCAAAAGAGCTGCCAGAGGCTAGAAAAAAAACCCTGCGTCCATGCATGCTGGGTCATTTTAGTCATGTCTGACTCTTTGTGACCCTGTGGACTGTAGCCTGCTGGGCTTCTTTATCCATGGGATTCTCCAGGCAAAAATACTGGGGTAGGTTGCCGTGACCTTCTTGAGCACCATATTTCCTGCTGCCCTAGCCACCTGCTACCCTGAGTACCCAGTGATGCCAGGTCCCCTGTGACCTAAGCAGCTGTGCCACCTCCACACCTAGCCCTCACTGGAGCAGATCCAAGTCCCCCAGGGCAGCCTCAGGAGCAAACCCCTCTGGATGACTCATATGCAGAGGTGGAGATTGAAACCCAGGGGCAGTGCAGCTAAGGAAGAAGACCTAACACCTTCCCACCAGCTGTACAAGCTGCAGATTAAATCCACACAATCAACTAGGCAGACTAAAGGACAATAAGAGTTTCCACAAAAGAAAACACACGGGTTCTGACAGTGGACACTGTGGACACTGGAGACAAGGCCACACAGGAGTAGGACCAAATTAGAGTCTGAGCTGCTTCCACAGCAGGTCCAGGGACCAGCCCAGTGTTGGAGGGCTTCCTAGGGAGGCAAGGCGGACTGTGACTCCAGTGAGGAAAAGGACGCTGACAGCCAAGATTCAAGAAAAACATTTATTATTCTTATATTTTGACTTGTTCTGTTGTTGTTTCTGGATTATTTTTTCTTTTCTTTTTTAAATTTTCTTTCCTTTTCTCCCTTTTCCCCCTGCTCTGTTGCTGTGGCTGTTGATTTTATTAGTATTATTAAATCTATTTAAGCTTTTTAAAAATCATACTTTTAATTTCTGTTATATACTTTCATCTCTACAGTAGCCTTTTGTGGTTCTATGGGGTTTTCCTATTTTTCTTTTGTTTTCTCCTTTTTTTTTTTTTACTTAAAAAAAATTTTAAACTTATTATTATTTTCTCTACATTTACTCTTTTGTTTGTTTTTCCTACTGTTCTTTCCCCATTGTAATCTTGAATATATAAACCTTCTCTATCTACCTCTATTTAACTTTGCATTTTTATTCTTTCTTTTCCTCACATGTTTGTTAGTTTGCTTTGTTTTCATTGCTTTTTCCCCCAGTTGGCACCTTACTATAGCTTCCCCCCCCTCCCCAATTTGTGCTTTAGTTAACAGCTGGGTATCATTTTTGGTTTCCTTTGTTCACTGGGTCAAAATATTGTACTTTATTATTATTTTTGGACTATTCTGGTTTTGTTAATCCTTGGAAGGAAAGTTATGACCAACCTAGACAGCATATTAAAAAGCAGCGACATTATTTTGTCAACAAAACTCCGTCTAGTCAAGGATATGGTTTTGCCAATAGTCATGTACGGACATGAGAGTTGGAACTGTGAAGAAAGCTGAGTGCTGAAGAATTGATGATTTTGAACTGTGGTGCTGGAGAAGACTCTTGAGTGTCCCTTGAACTGCAAGAAGATCCAACCAGTCCATCCTAAAGGAAATTAGTCCTGGCTGTTCACTGGAAGGACTGATGTTGAAGCTGAAACTCCAGTACTTTGGCCACCTGATGCAAAGAGCTGACTCATTTGAAAAGAGCCTGGTGCTTGCAAAGATTGAAGGCAGGAGGAGAAGGGGACAACAGAGGATGATATGGTTGGATGGCATCACCGACTCGATGGACATGAGTGTGAGTAAACTCCGGGAGTTGGTGATGGACAGGGAGGCCTAGTGTGCTGCGATTCATGAGGTCGCAAAGAGTCGGACACGACTGAGCGACTGAACTGAACTGAACTGTACCTGTGTATATTCATTATTTTAGTTATGATTTGCCTAATTTTGTAATTGCCATTTGCCTCTTTTGAGTGTGACTTGTTTCTTGTTTTTTTTGTTTGTTTGTTTTAATCCCATTTAATGCCACAAAAAACTACCTATGGAATCTCTGCTCCCCAGCCAGAGATCAAGCCCTGAGCCTTTGGAGTGGGAGCACTGACTCCAAGACCCCAGACTAACAAAGAACTCCTAAAGCTAGGAGGATGAATTAGTGAGAACTTACACAAAGGCAACCACTTGTATACAACACCCAGTAGCACACAACTGCCAACAGCACCCTGTGCAGGATGCCTCATTCAAACAACAAACAAGACAAAAATACAAACACAATCATCAGCAGACAGGATTACCACTTCACACAGCCCTGCCATGAGAATAAAAAAAAACCTCACCTCGTCCCACTAGAATACAAGCAAAAATCACACCCAACATGAAGTTTACACAAACCACTGAACCAAACTTACGAAGGCAGAAACCAAAAGGAAGATAGAATTCAAACTCAAAGCCTGAGAAAAGGAGACCTCGAACACAATAAGTTTAAAAAAAAATGATAAAAAGGCAGAGAAATACTGTGCAAATTAAGGAAAAACCTAGAAACACATAAGTCCATATAAATGAAGAGGAAATAGGCAAACCACTGAAAAAATATTTATAATAATGATAGTAAAGATGATCCAAAACCTCGAAAATAGAATGGAGAAAATGCAAGAATCAATTAAGAAAGACCTAGAAGAAATAAAGGATAAGTAAACAGATACAAACAGCACAATTACTGAAATTAAAATTACTTTAGAATAAATCAACAGGAGAATTCTTCTGAGGTAGGAGAACAGATAAGTGAGCTGGAAGACAGAATGGTGGAAATAAATGCTGAAGAGCAGAATAAAGTAAAAAGAATGAAAAGAACTGTGAATAGTTTCAGAGACCTTTGGGACAATATTAAATACACCAATATTTGAATTACAGAGGTCCCAGAAGAAGAAGAAAAAAAGAAAGTGTATGAGAAAATCTTTGAAGAGATATAGTTGAAAATTTCCCCAACATGGGAAAGGAAATAGTCAATCAAATCTAAGAAACACAGAGTCCTGAGAGGGTAACAGATAGGAAGGTGTCAACTACAAATTGGCACTTACCAAGGGCATTGCCAATAAGTGAACAACAAAGACATTTGCCATCTGCCTCTATGGAGATTGAACCTCATGCTGCTGCAGCTGTTGACCTTCAACAACCCCTGAGGGAGTTCAGGGTGGATTGAGGCACTCTGTGGTCCAGGGAATCTAGAGGGACAAGTCTTTAGATCTTTGGATGTTTTTAGGAACAGATATTATGATCTCAATCCTTGCATCTCCTCATACCTAGAGAAGCACTTCAGGCCTAAAGACTCATATAGACTGAAAGTCAGAGGATGGAAAAGTATATTCCATGCAAATGGAAATCAAAAGAAAGTTAGAGTAGCAATCCTCGTATCAGACAAAATAGATCTTAAAATAAAGATTACAAGAGATAAGGAAGGATACTACATAATGATCAAGGGATCAATACAAGAGGAAGACAAACAATTGTTAATATGTATGCACTCAACATAGGAGCACTTCAATACATAAGACAAACACTAACAGACATAAAATGAGGAATTGACAGTAACACAATAATATTAGGAGACTTTAACACCCCTCTACACAGACAGACAGATCATCAAAACAAAAAATTAATAAGGAAACACAAGCCTTAAATGACACACTAGACCAGATGGATCTCATTGGTATTTTCAAGACATTCCATCCAAATGCAGAAGAATACACCTTCTTCTCATGTGCACATGGAAATTCTCCAGGATAGACCACATCTTGGGTCACAGATCAAGCCTCAGTAAATTTAAGAAAATTGAAATCATATCAAGCATCTTTTCTGAACACAAAACTATGAGACTAGATATCAACCACAAGAAAAAAAAAAACTGTAAAAACACAAACATGTGAAATTAAACATTACATTTCAAATAACAAACAGGTTACTGAAGAAATCAAAAGGGAAATAAAAAATTTCTAGAAACAAATGAAAATGAAAACGCAACAACTGAAAACCTATGAGATGCAGCAAAGGCAGTTCTGAGAGGGAAGTTAGCAGCACTACAATCCTACCTCAAGGAACAAGAAAAACATCAAATAGACAACCTCACTTTACACCTAAAACACCTGGAAAAAGAAGAACAACTACAACAACAGCAATGACAACAACTACAAAAAACCAAAGTTAGCAGAAGGAAAGAAATCATAAAGATCAGAGCAGAAATAAGTGAAAAAGAAATGATAGAAACAATAGTCAAGATTAATAAAACTAAAAGCTGGTTCTTTGAGAAGATAAACAAAATTACAAACCTTTAGCCAGATTCATCAAGAAAAAGGAGAGAAGAATCAAATCAACAAAATTAGAAATGAAAAAGGAGAGGTTACAACAGACATTACAGAGATACAAAGGATTATAAGAGACTATTATGAGCAACTAAGTGAAAAAGCTGGCTTAAAACTCAGCATTCAAAAAACTAAGATCATGGCATCCAGTCCCATCACTTCATAGAAAATAGATGGGGAAACAATGGAAACAGTGACAGACTTTGTTTTCTTGGGCTCCAAGATCACTGCAGATGGTGACTATAGCCATGAAATTAAAAGACACTTGCTCCTTGGAAGAAAAGTTATGATCAACAGAGACAGCATATTAAAAAGCAGAGACATTACTTTGCTGACAAAGGTCTGTCAGTCAGAGCTATGGTTTTTCCAGTAGGCATGTATGGATGTGAGAATTAGACAATAAAGAAAGCTGAGTGCTGAAGAATTGATGCTTTTGAACTGTGGTGCTGGAGAAGAGTCTTGAGAGTCCCTTGGACTGCAAGGAGAACAAACCAGTCAATCCTAAAGAAAATCAGTCCTGAATATTCATTGGAAGGACTGATGCTGAAGTTGAAGCTCCAATACTTTGGCTACCTGATACGAAGAACTGACTCTTTGGAAAATACCCTGATGCTGAGAAGGATTGAAGACAGGAGGAGAAAGGGAGACAGAAGATGAGATGTTTGGATGGCATCATCAACTCGATGGACATGAGTTTGAACAAGCTCCAGTGATGGACAGGGGAGCCTGGCATGCTTCAGTCCACGGGGTCACAGAGAGTCGGACATGACTGAGTGACTGATCTGAACTGAACTAATATGGCAATAAAATGGACAGCCTGAAAAAAATGGACAGATTACTAGAAAAATCCAATCTTCCAAGACTGAACCAGGAAGAAATAGAAATTATGAACAAGCCAATTAAAAGCACTGAAACTGAAACTGTGATCAAAAAATCTCCCCAAAAAACATAAGTCCAGGGCTAGATGGCTTCACAGGTGAATTCTATCAAACATTTAGAAAAAAAAAAAAAAAGTAATTCTTATCCTTCTAAAACTGTTCCAAATAGTTGCAGCAGAAGGAATACTTCCAAACATATTCTGAGGCCAGAATCACCCTCATACCAAAACCTGGCAAAGAAGATATAAAAAGAGAAAATTACAGGCCAATATCACTGATGGACATAGATGCAAAAATCCTCAACACAATCCTAGCAAACAGAATTCAACAACACATTAAAAAGCTCATACAACATGATCAAGTCAGGTTTATCACAGGGATACAAGGATTATTCAACATAAACAAATCAATCAATGTGATACACCATATTAACAAATTGAAAGTTAAAATACATATGATAATCTCAATAGATTCAGGAAAAAACCTTTGACAAAATTCAGCACCCATTTATGATAAAAAAAAAAAAAAAAACTCTTTAAAAATGGGCATAGCAAGAACCTACCTCAACATAGTAAAGACCATGTATAATAAACCCACAACAAACATTTTTCTCAAAGGTAAAAAATTGAAAATATTCCCTCTAAGATCAGGAAAAAGACAAGGGTGCCCACCCTCACTACTATTATTCAACATAGTTTTGGAAGTCCTAGCTACAGCAATTGGAGAAGAAAAGGAAATAAAAGGAATCCAGATCAAGAAAAAAGAAGTAAAACTCTCACTGTTTACAGATGACATGATACTGAGAGAGAAATTCTTAGGTTGATAAGAAGTCCAGGGTCCCCGAGGAGGAGAAAGGGGTCTGGGGATCTTGAGGAGGAGAAAAGAACAAGATTTTTTTCCTACATTCCTTCATCTTAATCACATAAAACTTTTTTTTTTTCTTTAAGCCTAGAGCTGATGATTACACAACAAAGCAACTCATCTTAAACTCTCTACCAATGATTATATAACAACAATGTATCCTGCTTGGGGACACTTTCTCCTTCTTGAGAGCCTTCTGATTAATCCTGTCATCTTAAAATGTATATTATGGAAGTGGGCTTGGTAAGTAAGACCTTTCTATTGCTACTTCTAATCTTATTAATTTAAGATGTATGTTGCAGGAGTGGCTCTGGTAAAAGTATATAAGGCCTTAATAAGACTAGCAAGGGGGGTACTCTCCGCCCTCTTCTGATGTCTGTGTCATAAGTTCTCTCTGGCCCTTTTCACTTTAATAAAACTCTGCTCCACAAAAGCTTTGAGTGATCAAGCCTGGTCCCTGGTCCTGAAGCTAAATCTTCTTCTTTGGAAGTCACAAATCTGACATCATTCACCATAAGCTATCAATGCTATATGTAGAAAACCCTAAAGATACTATCAGAAAATTATTAGAGCTAGTCAGTGAATTAGCAAAGTCAAATGATACAAAATTAATACACAGAAATCACTTGCATTCTTATATACTAACAATGAAAAATCAGAAAGAGAAATTAACGAATCAATTTCATTCACCATTGCAACAAAAAGAATAAAATATCTAGGAATAAACCTACCTAAAGAGACAAAAGAGCTATATATCAAAAATTATAAGAAACTGATGAAAGAAATCAAAGATGACATAAACAGATGGAGAGATATTCCATGTTCCTAGGTTGGAAGAATCAATAATGTAAAAATGACTATACTACCAAATGCAATCTACAGATTCCATGTGATACCTATTAAATTACCAATGACACTTTCCACAGAACTAGGACAAAAATTTCACAATTCACATGGAAAAAAAAACCCAAATAGCCAAAGCAATCTTGAGGAAGAAGAATGGAGCAGGAGGAATCAAGCTTCCTGACTTCACACTATACTACAAAACTACAGTCATCAAGACAGTATGGTACTGGCACAAAAGTAGAAATACAGACCAAGTGGATCAGATAGAAAGCTCAGAGGTAAACCCACATACCTATGGGTACCTTACTTTTGACAAAGGAGGCAAGAATATAGAATGGAGAAAAGACAGTCTCTTCAATAAGTGGTGCTGGAAAAACTAGACAGCTATGTAAAAGAATGAAATTAGAACACTTTCTGACATCATACACAAAGATAAACTCAAAATGCATTCAGTTCAGTTGCTCAGTTGTGTCCGACTCTTTGTGACCTCATGGACTGCAGCATGCCTGGCCTCCCTGTCCATCACCAACTCCCAGAGTTTACTCAAACTCAGGTCCATTGAGTCAGTGATGCCATCCAAATATCTTATCTTCTGTCATCCCCTTCTCCTCCTGCCTTCAATCTTGACCAGCATCAGGGTCTTGTCCAATGAGTCAACTCTTCACATGAGGTGGCCAAAGTATTGGAGTTTCAGCTTCAACATCAATCCTTCCAATGAACACCCAGGACTGATCTCCTAGGATAGACTAGTTGGATCTCATTGCAGCACAAGGGACTCTCAAGAGTCTTCTCCAACACCACAGTTCAAAAGCATCAATTCTTTGGCGCCCAACTTTCTTTATAGTCCAACTCTCACATCCATACATGACCACTGAAAAACCATAGCCTTGACTAGATGGACCTTTGTTGGCAAAGTAATGTCGCTGCTTTTTAATATGCTATCTAGTTTGGTCATCACTTTCCTTCCAAAGAGTAAGCATCTTTTAATTTCATGGCTGCAATCACCATCTGCAGAGATTTTGGAGCCCAGAAAAATAAAGTCAGTCACTGTTTCCACTGTTTCCCCATCTATTTGTCATGAAGTGATGGGACCAGATGCCATGATCATAGTTTTCTGCATGTTGAGCTTTAAGCCAACTTTTTCACTCTCCTCTTTCACTTTCCTCAAGAGGCTCTTTAGTTCTTCACTTTCTGCCATAAGAGTGGTGTCATCTGCATATCTGAGATTATTGATATTTCTCCCAGCAATCTTGATTCCAGCTTGTGCTTCATCCAGCCCAGCGTTTCTCATGATGTACTCTGCATATAAGTTAAATAAGCAGGATGACAATATACATCCTTGATGTACTCCTTTCCCGATTTGGAGCCAGTCTGTTGTTCCATGTGCAGCTCTAACTGTTGCTTCCTGACCTGCATACAGGCTTCTCAAGAGGCAGATCAGGTGATCTGTTATTCCCATCTCTTTTGAATTTTCCACAGTTTGCTGTGACCTACACAGTCAAAGGCTTTGGCATAGTCAATAAAGCAAAAATAGATGTTTTTCTGGAACTCTCTTGCTTTTTCAATGATCCAGCATATGTTGGCAATTTGATCTCTGGTTCCTCTGCCTTTTCTAAAACCAGCTTGAACATCTGGAAGTTCACGGTTCACGTATTGCTGAAGCCTGGCTTGGAGAATTTTAAGCATTACTTTACTAGCCTGTGAGATGATTGCAATTGTGCAGTAGTTTGAGCATTCTTTGGGGTTGCCTTTCCTAGGGATTGGAATGAAAACTGACCTTTTCCAGTCCTGTGGCCACTGCTGAGTTTTCCAAATTTGCAGTCATATTGAGTGCAGCACTTTCATAGCATCATCTTTCAGGATTTGAAATAGCTCAACTGGAATTCCATCACCTCCACTAGCTTTTCGTAGTGATGCTTCCTAAGACCCATTTGATTTCACATTCCAGGATGTCTGGCTCTAGGTGAGTGATGACACCATCGTAATTATCTGGGTCGTGAAGTTTTTTTTGTATAGTTCTTCTGTGTATTCTTGCCATCTCTTCTTAATGGAATATTCAGTTCAGTCCAGTTCAGTTCAATCACTGTCTTGTCTGACTCTGCCACCCCATGAATCACAGCACGCCAGACCTCCCTGTCCATCACCAACTCCCGGAGTTTACTCAAACTCATGCCCATTGAGTCAGTGATGCCATCCAGCCATCTCATCCTCTGTCGTCCCCTTCTCCTGCTGCCCCCAACCACTCCCAGCATCAGGGTCTTTTCCAGCGAGTCAACTCTTCGCATGAGGTGGCCAAAGTACTGGAGTTTCAGCTTCAGCATCAGTCCTT
Organism: Dama dama; assembly: GCF_033118175.1. Lineage (NCBI taxonomy): Eukaryota > Metazoa > Chordata > Mammalia > Artiodactyla > Cervidae > Dama > Dama dama. Next base: position 11,863,855 of record NC_083693.1, on the reverse strand, counting down.
CCAATGAACACCCAGGACTGATCTCCTTTAGGATGGACTGGTTGGATCTCCTTGCAGTCCAAGGGACTCTCAAGAGTCTTCTCCAACACCATAGTTCAAAAGCATCAATTGTTCGGCGCTCAGCTTTCTTCACAGTCCAACTCTCACATCCATACATGACCACTGGAAAAACCATAGCCTTGACCAGACAGACCTTTGTTGGCCAAGTAATGTCTCTGCTTTTTAATATGCTATCTAGGGTGGTCATCACTTTCCTTCCAAGGAGTAAGCATCTTTTAATTTCATGGCTGCAGTCACCATCTGCAGTGATTTTGGAGCCCCAAAAATAAAGTCTGACACTGTTTCCACATTACTCAGCCATAAAAAAGAATGAGTCAGAATCAGTTCTATTGAGGTGGGTGAACCTAGAGCCTATTATACAGAGTGAAGTAAGTCAGAAAAAGAAAGGTAAATATCATAAACTAACACATATATATGTAATCTAGAAAGATGGTACTGATGAAATTTTATGCAGGGCAGCAGCAGAATCACAGACATAGAGAACATACATGTGGACTTGGCAGGGCAGGGAGGGAGGAGAGGGTGAAATGTATGGAGAGAGTAACATGGAAACTTACATTACCATATGTAAAATAGATAGCCAATGGGAACTTGTTGTATGACTCAGGAAACTCAAACAGGTGCTCTATTAACATCCCAGAGTAGTGAGATGGGGAGGGAGATGGGAAGGAAGTTTAAGAGGAGGGGACATACGTATACCTATGGCTGATTCATGTTGATATTTGGCAAAAACCAATAGGATTCTGTAAAGCAATTACAATTCAACTAAAAAAATAAATAAATTAAAACACACATACACCTTAAGGTAACAGTTATGGCAAGGACAAAGAGGACAAAAGCCTGTTTGAGTAAAGGATTAGGAGATCTCCTTTCTCCTGCTTTTGGGACAAGGGAGACACTACACAAGCACAGAATGGCTTCTTGTGGGTCAAAAGTCAAGTGAGAATGCCTGGCCATAACGAGTCTTGCTCCTTCCAGAAGCCTTCACTTTGAGACCCATTTTGGCTGAGGAGTACATATGCTCCCCAGGGGAGGGACCCAGGGTAGGTCAGGTGTGATAAAAGAAATCAGATAATTGTCCTGAAGGAAGACAAAGGCCTAGAAGAACTGATCTATATAAATGACTTAACTGCCTCTTTACCATGCTCCTCCTTTCTAGGGCCCTTCCTGGATATATTTTGCAAGACTCCTCACAATCTTTCTCTCAAGGTGTGCATCTCTGCCTTGCTTCTGTCTTAATTAAACAAACTGCTTCTTTGTGTGCACTCCCACTTATTGTTGTGCTATGTCTCTAATAACAAGCTTTGTACCTGCATTTACAGTTTCTGCCTCTGTGACAAATGCATTTTTCACTGGGGTCAAAGATCCAGGGAAAAATAGCTTCCAGCCTCTACTCCCTTGCTGGTCTAGTGGCTGGGATTTCTGGTTCTCATCCAGTATATCCAGATTCAATTCCTGGGCAGGAAATTAAGAGCTTGTTTCACGCCACTGCTTGCTGCTGCATCATTGAAATCAATATCACTTATATTGATTCATTCTATTCTAGCATTTTTAAGGGATTTAAGTTCTCTTTACATTGAAGAGTGAAGTACTCACAGCAAGAGAGACTAACCCAGAAAAATATTCCAGTTGTGTTAGATTTGAATGCTTCAGAGATGAACAAGAAAAGCATTATTATGGACTGAATGTTTCTGTACCCATCAAATTCACATGTTAAAATTCTAACCCCTGATATGATGATATTAGGAGGTAGGGCCCTTGCTGTTTTTCAGGTTATAAGGTGGAGCCCTCATGAATAGGGTTCATTTCCTGTACCTTTAAGATTCTTTGGCCTAAGAATTAAATTGATGTGAGTCAGATTAACAGGAGAATATCAAACAAAATTTTAATAACATGTATACATGGGACAGACCCAGGAAAACTGAGGAACTCAAGCAAATGACTGAAGTCCTCCCTTTAAATACCATCTTCAATTAAAAGTGACAAAGGATTTGGGCAGTAGGGAGTGAGGGTAGATGTTTGGAACTTCAAAGGGGAGGCACACAGTTGACATGGAGATGGAAAAGTAAATATTTTGTAAACAAGTATTTGTTGGGACAGGCAGAGACAATGGGCTGGTTGATGAATAAGGAGTCAGTCCCTGGCTCCTTACTTCTCGAATGATACTGCAGCTGCGAGAACACCTTTGAAAGAGATAACCCTATTTCTCCAGTAAAATGTTTAAGATACCTTAAGAAGTCACTGAGTTTCCCAGGGAAGTAAGGCATTATGACTCCCCCCATTAGCTTAGGACATGACCGCAAGTTGTATTGATCACAGAGGCTGCATACCTTCCCCAGGCAAAGCTGCATACATGCTGTTCACCCTGTCCTATTCAGCCCTGCATCCCCAACACTGAGAATATGGCCTGACACATGATATTGTTACTGAGTCCAAGGTAGCTCTGATCACTGCACAAGAAGCCAATGAATCTGAAGGATGACGTGTTGAGCAAGGAATATGATTTAATTTGGAAAGCCAGTGGACCAAGAAGATGGCAGACTAATGTCTCAAAATAACCATCTTCTTGGGGGTTGGATGCTAGGTTCTTTTATGAATCAGAGATTGCGGGAGATGTGTAAACAAAGTAAGAAGACCATTTAATTCTTGTAAATATCTCCTAGAATGGCAAGCTTCAGGAAGGGGGATGTTTCAGTTCCTTGTTTCTTACAGTCATTCACAGGGGGGCAGAGTTAGATTACCTCCCTGTGAGCTAAACAAAAGGTTGTTCCCTGTGGTGTACAGTATGACTGTTGCAGAGAAGCCAATTCTGACTCCATGTTGGAAACTGTTTCTTTGACTTGCATTTTGTTGCTTTTGTTATTACAATCATACATAATAGCCTGCCTCAGCAGACCCTGACACTCTATCTGTTCAGCTCATAGATGACCTAAACTTGCCCACCTATTAATGTTGTTTTTCAGTCATCCAGTCATGTCTGACTCTTTGTGACTCTGTGGACTGCAGCACTCCAGGTCTCGCTGTCCCTCATCATCGCCCAGAGTTTGCCCAAGTTCATGTTCATTGCATTGGTGATGCCATCCAGCCTTCTCTTCCTCTGACACCATCTTCTCCTTACGCCCTCAATCTTTCCCAGCATCAGGGACTTTTCCAGTGAGTCACCTGTTCATATCAGGTAACCAAAATACTGGAGCTTCAGTTTTAGCATTAGTCCTTCCAATGAGTATTCAGGGTTGATTTCCTTTAGGATTGACTGGTTTGATCTCCTTGCTGTCCAAGAAACTCAGGAGTCTTCTCCAGCACCACAGTTCGAAGGCATCAATTCTTTGGTGCTCTGCCTTCTTTATTGTCCAGCTCTCACAACTGCATGTGACCACTTCTCAGGGCCACCTATTAATTGCTACAACAAAAAGAAGAGATTAACACACCCTTCCAAAGGCTGGCCCTTCCTGGATATATTTTGAAATACTGAAGACCCTTTTTACTTCCTCACTGCCTCTCCCTCTCAATTGTGCCTTTTGACTTCAGTTCCTCATTGCTTCTCTCTCTCTCTGACTCTTTAAGAGACCCTGGAATCCAGACCCCAACAAGATGGATACTTTAAGATATTAGTCTGCCATCTTCTCAGTCAGCCAGCTTTCTGAATAAAGTCAAATTACTTGCCTCAACAACTGGTCCCTCAGACTCATTGGCCTCTTGTGTGATGAGCAGAGCGAGCTTAGACTATCCATCCTATATACATTGATTGTTTACTTAACAGAGAGATGTGTAGAAGAGGGTGGCCAGGAGAAGCCCCTTCTCCCCATTTCTAACTATGAATGAAATGGATCAGGAGTGACTCATCTCCTAGCCACATTAAGGAAAGCTCTCTGACTCACATGTGTTTCGAGGGGTTGGGGAGTATGGAATGGGCAGGTCCTGGCTCTGGGTCTCACAAGTTGGCTCCCTTGTGCTGCATTTCACTCTCTGGGTGTCCTTGGCTATTGCTAACAAACAAGGACTGGACCAGTTACCATACCCACCTGGGTCCGAGGCATGAGAATGGTGGCAGCATCTGGCCTTTAGGAGCGAGGTGTGGCAGGACACAGTGGCTTCTCCCTACAATTTTTCCTCACAGAAAGTCCTTAAAGAAAACTACCATTTGGAACCCAAAGAACTAGCCACTTGCCACCCATGCACTTTTCACTATCCCCTACTGCAAGATGCATCGGGGCAGATATGTCGCATAAGGAAACGGCATCTGGCAGGATTTGTCATGGGCACTTAACCCCAGGTCACCGTCACAACTGCCGCTGGCCAGAGAGGGTGAGAAGCTATAGCTGAAGCAGAACCACGTGTGCAGAGGCCCCTGAGCCAAGCTTGAGAAAACAAGAGACCTGGGGAGAGTCAGTGTCTGTGACAATTCGGGTATTGGCCTGGCCTAGTTGCTCTGGGGAGAAGGAAATGGCAACCCACTCCAGTACTCTTGCCTGGAGAATCCCCTGGACAGAGGAGCCTGGTGGGCTACAGTCCAAGGGGTCGCAGAGTCAGACGTGACTGAGCGACTGACACACACACAGTTGCTCTGGATCCCACACTTTGAGTCAGGTTTTGTCCTGTCTTAGGGGAACAAATAGCACTACCCTAGTGCACCAGCATTAACAGGGTCATAAGCATGACCCGCACCTCTAAACCCTTGACCGTTGCCAGGAAAGTCATTTGAGCACAGACCTTAGCACATCCCATCCCCCTAACCCTGCTGGGTCTCCAGGAAAGGTGCATTTTCAGCTGGACTCACAACTTCCTCTGTTGTTAGGTAGGGCCGAATATTGACTGCAGACACTTGATTCCAATTTAATATCTTTTCCAAGTGCAGCTTGAGTTTGACAGGAAACAGGAAAGGCGAGTTAATCACAGCCATGTCCTCATTAGCATATTCTTCCCCAATAACCTAGGTGCTACCACCACAGCTGTGCCTGCCCCACAGGTGCAGCATGGAGAAGGGTCTCCAGAAGGGCTTTCGGAGGGAGTTCAGTTGCCTGGGGGGCAGTGGAGCTCATTCAGAACTCTTCTCAGGGTCAAGAGCAATGCCCAGGAGTACAGAGACCTATGTCTGCCAGGCTTGAAGAGGAAGTTGCTTCCAGTGCCCTTAGGAGGTGGGGGCGGGGGGACTCAAGGCCCACCCCCACCTGTATTTGCAACCCCGGGGAGCCCACTTGCCCCTGTTCTCCTGGTGCTGAGGAAAGCAGTCTCATCAGTTATCTCTGCTCCACTTTTGATCTCATGGTTAAAAATCTTTTGATTAAAACACACACACACACACACACACACACACACACACACACACACACACACAGACATACCCGACACACACACTTTAAAATAGTTTCAAGATATAGGAAAGAAACTAGTGGTTTCCACTGAGGAGAGAGAAGAGGGGAGGGGCAAGATAGGGGTATGGGATTAAGGTGTAGGAACTACTGTGTGGTCTGTGCTAGGTCGCTTCAGTGTATCCCACTCTTTGCGATCCCATGGACTGTCCATGGGATTCTCCAGGCAAGAATACTGGAGTGGGTTGCCCTGCCCTCCTCCAGGGGATCTTCCCAACCCAGAGATCTAACCAGCCTCAATTATGACCACTGCATGGCAGGTGAGTTCTTTATCACTAGCACCAGCTGGAAAGCCCCCGTGGAAACTACTATGTATAAAATAAAATAAATTACAAGTATATACCGAACAGCACAGGGAATATAACCAATAGCCAACATTTTATGATAATGTTTAAGAGTATAATTTATTAATATATTCATTCACTATGTTGTACACCTGAAACTAAATAATACTATAAATTAAACTATACTTCAAATAAAAAAATCTTCATGTCTGGCTTTTTCCCGCATGCTTGGTGATTCATGTGGACCCCTGTTACCTCTTGCCTTTTCCTCATGGCTACTGCAACTAGCCTCCTGACTCCTCTTCATCTCACTTTCTGGTTATTGATTCAATGCCTCATCCTGAAAGTCTTCCTTTCAGTGCCTCACTCCTGTCTCTTGATTCCTTGATCCTTTAAAAAGGAGTATCTGGGATTTCTCTGATGGTCCAGTGGTTAAGACTCTGCATTTCCCTGCAGGGGACACAGGTTTGATCCCTGCTTGGCCCCACCTGACCTTCCTGAGCTCATCTGCCATTACCCCACATCCCACACTTGTGGGATGCACAGGAGTCCTGTCATTTGGCAACAAGCTACTTGAAGGTAGGATGTTTTGATTTACTCATCTTTCTTTCTGCAGAATGCTGGCACAGCTCTGGGAACATAGATGGCTCTGAAGCCCACTGGTTGAATGAAGGAATGGATGAACAAACTGCTGGGGTGTTTGTCCACTGCACAAAAGTTTAGGTGTCAAAAAAAAGAGGGTGGATCCCAGGCTGCTCCCCAGTCCCATGGTTATTGTGAGGAATCCAAACCTCTTCTGGAGAAGGCAATGGCAACCCACTCCAGTACTCTTGCCTGGAAAATTCCATGGACGGAGGAGCCTGGTAGGCTGCAGTCCATGGGGTCTCCAAGAGTCGGACACGACTGAGCGACTTCACTTTCATTTTTCACTTTCATGCATTGGAGAAGGAAATGGCAACCCACTCCAGTGTTCTTGCCTGGAGAATCCCAGGGATGGGGGAGCCTGGTGGGCTGTGATCCAAGGGGTCGCACAGAGTCAGACACCACTGAAGCGACTTAGCAGCAGCAGCAAACCTCTTCATTAGCCATGTTATCTTTTGAACACAATTGCAATAGTTTGCCATGGTTTAGGAAAAGAAAGATATTCTAAGCCTTTGTAAGTATTATTTAAAGTCATCCTGTCTGTCAAAACAGAAGCATAGTCAGTTACCTTAATAATTCCTGGTTTTGGACAAGTTAAATCAAACTGTGATAGTTTCATACAATCAAATGTTTACACAATTATTTTTAAAAATGAGACAATATCTGTATAAACATATGGAAAGATCTCCCAAATTTTATTTTTAATGAACAAAAAGGAACCATGTGATGTGAATGAATGACATAGTTTGTGTTAAAATGAGTAGATGTAAATATACTCTATTCATAATAATTTAAAGAAGAATATAAATACAGCTAGAAGACTGCCCTGGAATATGATCTCTAAGAGCAGAGGTCACACTTACTTTATACTTTACTGTGCTGTTTTGACTTCTTTTTCTATGATAAATGTATTTTACTTTTATAATAATTTTGAAAACTATATTTAAAGGTTCTCTTCTTAGCGAATAGTACATGAACAGACTGTAGTTCAGTAGAATCTGTGTAGGACACAGGGCCCTATCTGACATTGTAACAAGGCGGACTTTGGTTGTTGATGAAGAAATGGCTATGTCTTCTGTATTTGTTTTCTGCAGCTACTCTAACAAACTACTGCACACTTGGTGGCTTACAGTAGCAGAAGTTTACTCCTCATAGTCCTTCAGGCCAGAAACACATCATTGATTTCACTATTATAAAACTAAGCAGGTAACCTTCCCTCCTGGGACTCTGGGAAGACTATCCCCCAGTTTCTGATGGCTATTGGCAATCTTTGGCTTGTGCTGCATTACTCCAATGTCTGCCTCCCTTTCCACATCACCTTCTCCTCTTCTGTCTGTAGTTAAGTCTCCCTGTTTTGCCTCCTCTAAAAACATATGCAGCTGAACTTAGGACCCACTCCATAATCTAAGATAATTTTCTCATCTCTTGATTGCATCTCCAAAGACCCTTTTTTCAAAAAGGCCAATTATGTACCAATTACAAGGATTAGGATGTGGATATCTTTGGTGAGGGCAGCCATTTTTCAGCCTACCACATCTCCTGTTTGCTAGAGGACAGGTCCAAAGGCACGAATAAAGTCATTCATGACTTCCACAAATATTTAAATGCCTGCTCTATCCAGAAACTACAAAAACTGGGACCGTGGACTTCAAGGGGTTTGGGGATCATCATAGAAGGGAGTGAGCACAAGTAAACTTTCATAAACTAGCATCCCTCCACAAATTTCCTGGAAAGGGGCAGCTTCTATCTCTAGAGGGACAAGGAAAAGGACATCTGATTGAATGAAAGCCACTGTCCCTTCTTCCAGCACAACAGAAGGTGACCAGGGACTTTTCAGACATCTAGCAAAGGAAGGTGCAAGAGCTCATCTTGATTTTTCTGGGGCTAGTCAGTCATTTCCAACCTAAAGTGGCTTCATGTACCCAATCATTATTAAAAGGAGCCAGCTACACGCTGGCTTCCCTTCACACATTCCCATCCTGCAGGGGCTGATTGATGCCAAGGTCTAAAAGCCACAAATACTCAGGGCTCATGTAATTACGGGATTTTTATTTCAACCAAAAAAATCACTGTACTCTTCTGTGGGGGAAAAAAGAATGAGAGTTCCAAACAGGGTCTTATTATATCCCTAGCAACAATTTGCTATAAATAACAGTGCCCTGTTATTTTATTTATGATTAATAGCCCAACATTCTCACAAAAACATTGCCCTTGCTGGTATCTGGATTTCTTATTTGCAGTGGGCCTGGATGATTCCTCAAACTTTCTCTGAATGCAAATTGGGTACACAGTGCTTTAAACAAAAGAAAGATACCCCTATATGCAAAACAGAAAAAGAGGCACAGATGTACAGAGCAGAATTTTGGACTCTGTGGGAGAAGGCGAGGGTGGGATGTTTCGAGAGAACAGCATTGAAACATGTATATTATCTAGGGTGAAACAGATCACCAGCCCAGGCTGGATGCATGAGACAAGTGCTCGGGCCTGGTGCACTGGGAAGACTCAGAGGAATCAGGTGGAGAGGGAGGTGAGAGGGGGGATCGGGATGGGGAATATTTGTAAATCCATGGCTGATTCATGTCAATGTATGACAAAAACCCACTACAATATTGTAAAGTAATTAGCCTCCAACTAATAAAAATAAATGAAACAAAATTAAAAATAAATAAATAAATATACTTTAAAAAAAGAAAGAAATGCTTCCTCTTACTACACACATAGGCTACGGGATCAGAGTTGCAGAATTCATGGCCATAAATTTCTTATCGCTGGTCAAATATTTAACTTGCATCTTCATTAATTATGCCAACTGAAGATTTACTCTGAGATTCTGTCATTTGCACTCTGCACTCCTTCCCATACCCACCCAGTGTGAAAACCAGGAAATTGATGCTAATGTATATGACTATAACAATGCAACTCCACTGGGCTTGGCATGTCTCACTCTTTTTTAAAAAAATATTTATTTATTTGGCTGTGCTGGGGCTTAGTTGAGGCATATGGGATCTTTGTTCCCTGACCAGGGATTGAACCCAGGCCCCCTATACTGGGAGCATGGAGTCTTAGCCACTGGACTATAAGGGAAGTCCCAATATGTCTCATTCTTTACTTCACCTTGGGAGGTCGGTATTATTCTTCCCATTCTGCAGTTGAGGAAAGTAAGGTGCAGATCTACTCAGCAGATTGTCAAGTTCAGAGAGTGAATCAGTGGAAAATGTAGGATTGGAGCTGAATTTCAATTCAGTTCTAACTTGAAGGCCCAGTTTCTCAATCATTGCCCCTACTGCTCCATCGTCAGTGGTCACAAGAACCCACGGGCAATGAGATTCCCATTCTGTAATAAGAATAAGGAAACTTGAGATCCAGAGCAAATAGCTTGTTCCTCACTCTTTGAGTGGAGGAGCTTGATCACCTCACTTTACAGAAGGAAGAACATGTTTCTTCCAAGACAGAAAATATGCCTAATACTTAGTGAATAATTATAACTATAACATCAAGTGTATAATTTTAGGAAGTCTTTATTGTCCTTAGGGCTACTCCCAACAAAACCCTGGAGGTATAGTATAACTAGAGAATTATGAGCATTTTGTGGCAAAAGTTGACATAATATATGCATCCTATAGGTGTTAGCTGACACTGATTAAATACAGTCAGCCTTCTCATATCTGCAGATGCAGAACCCACAGATATGGAGGGACAGCTGTAACTGACTTGAGCACTTATGAAGTTTGGTATCCATGGGGGATCCTAAAACCAATCCTCTGCATGTATCTGAGAGATGATTATACTAACAAAGCATTAAGTACCACAGGGTGGAGGAGCAGTGAACCTTTCTCAACAGCAGGGTCTGGTAACCATGGAAACAAACGTGGCCATCAATCCACTCACATTACTCCCTGATCACATGCTGAGTGCTGCTTCTCTGAAACAGAACCAGATTACGGGCTTCTTTTTACCTGCCTGTGAGTAGGATGTTTTTAACATTCAAACAGGAAAAGACATATCTGTGATCTCCAAGGAAATGGAATTTTAAAAAGAAAAGATGCTTCCACATAGGATTCCAGAAGTGAATTACATCAAGAACAAGACTTTCCACATTAGATAAGAAGTCACTTTCCCAGAGATCCGAAGGGGTGAGCAAGTATAATTAATGGGCACTTGATTTATAGAAGGACATTTGGGGGTTACAGGTGGTCATAGTGAAAGCCTGGAATAGGCACAGGGGTACAAACTAAAGGCTTCTGACTGTGAATTTCCACATTATAAGTGCAGCAAAGATAAAGGGTTGGAGGGAACCTCTGCTGTTAAGAATACATTCCAGCTTGTTTTCAAAGATGGAGTAGGAATACCCTGAACTACCTTCTCTCCACAGGCACACCAAGATTACAATTATGTACAAAGCAACTATCCATGAGAACAACATGATGGTTAGCAGAAAAGATTTTCCATAACTAAAAATATAAAGAAGGAACCACACTGAGATGAGGAGGAGAGGTGGTGATGCATATCATCAAGACCTACAACCCTGGGTCAGTGACCCACAAATGGGAGGAATGTCACAATGGTGATAGAGATCCTGTCCAACGAGCAAGGAGTCTGAACCCCATATCAGGCTCCCTAGTTCAAGGGTCCTGCACTGGGAAGATGAGCACCCAGGATATCTGGCTTTGAAAACCAGTTAGGCTTATGTTTAGGGCTTATGTTAGTGAGAGGGCTATACAAAACATACACTCTGCTCTTAAAGAGCACCTGCAAATTCCCAAATACACACCAAGTTCCAAAACAAAGACAGTTGTTTGAAGGGAGCCTGAGTCAGACCCATTTGCTGATCTTGGAGAGCCTCCTGGGGGTAGAGGTGCTGGCAGCAGCCATTTTGGGGAGTTCATTCTTCTACAATAATACCATCACTGACAAGTATCATTTGGACTCTTTCCCCAAGTGCCAAGGGCTTAGCTGCCAACCAGCAGGCTGCACCAGCCCCCAACAACCCCCTGATCATGCAGAAAGTCACACAGATAACCCAGCCACACACCCCAGTAGGCCAACACGAGCCCCCCACTGAGTTTAGGTCAGTGGTTTAGGTCACTGAGTCAGGTCACTGGTTTTGTCAGGTCAAACAGACAGCCATTTGGAGACACTACCTTGCTTGCCACAGATCAGCAAATGCCCTTGCTGCCCTGGGCCACACAGCCAACTAAATGGGAAGTCTATTGCACTCTTCCACCACATGAGGTACAGCCTCACTGTCAACCAGGCAAGTAGCAAGCCCTATCTACTAGTGAGCCCATAGTAGTCAGCCCTGCCACAGCAGAAGGGGGCATGCAGCCTACATAGGGAGCACCTCAGAACATACAGTTTTGGTGACCAGAGAGGAGCATGCCACCAGGCCCCATAGCATGCTTCCTACATAAGAAAGGAAGTGAAGTAGCTCAGTCGTGTCTGACTGTTTGTGACTCTATGGACTGTAGCCTACCAGGCTCCTCTGTCCATCAGATTCTCAGGCAAGAGTACTGGAGTGGGTTGCCATTTCCTTTTCCAGGGGATCTTCCTGACCCAGGGATTGAACCCAGGTCTCCCGCATTGCAGGAAGACGCTTTGCCATCTGAGCCACCACGGAAGTTCAAACATAAGTTCCTACATAAGCCACTTATCAAAAATTGGGAAACATAACTTGCCAACCTAACATGTAGAAGTATACACAGAAAACTGGGCAAAGTCAGGAGACAAAACCTTAGAAAGAAGAACTAAATGAACTAGAGATAAGAAATCTACTTGTTAAGGGTTCAAGATAATGATCATAAAGACACTCAATAAACCCAGGAGGAAAAAAAAACAGATGAACACAGTGAGAATTTCAACAAAAAGTTAGAAAATAGAAGACCCAAACAGTACTGAAGAATATTATAAATGATAGAAAAATACACTGGAAGGGATCAACAGTGGATTAGATGATAAGGAAGACTAGATCAGCAAACAGGAAGACAGAGTAGTGGAAATCATTGAAGGTGAACAGAAAAAAAGACTTCTGGAACAATATCAAGTATGTTAACATTCACGTTACAGGGGTCCTAGAAGGAGAGGAGAAAAAGAAAGAGGCTGAGAACTTATTTGAAGAAATAATAGTTGAAAACTTTTCTAACCCAAGGAAGGAAATAGACATTTAAGTCCAGGAAGCACAGAGAGTCCACAAAAAAGATAGACCAAAAAGGTTCACATCAATACACATTAGAAGTAAAATGGCTAAAAGAGAGAAACTCAAAACCAGCAAGAGAAGAGCAACTAGTTACATACGAAGGAACTCCCCTAAGAATATCACATGACTTCTCAGCATAAACTTTGCAGGCAAGAGGAGAGTGGCATGATATATTCAAAGTGATGAAAGGAAAACACCTACAACCAAGAATACTCTACCTAGCAAAGTTACCATGCAGATTTGAAAAAGAACTAAAGATAAGCAAAAACCAAACAAGTTCAGCACCACTAAACTGAATCTACAAGAAATGATAAAGGGACTTCAATAAGCAGAAAAGAAAAGCTTACAACTAGAAATATGTCCATGGGGTTTCTGAAGCAAGAATACTAGAGTGGTTTGCCATTTCCTACTTCAGGGGATCTTCCCCATCCAGGGATTGAACTGGCATCTATTAAGTCTCCTGCATTGGCAGGAGATTCTTTACCACTAGTGCCACTTGGGAAGCCCCACCACTAAACTGAATCTAGAGATGTTAAGAGGACTTCTCTAAGCAGAAAAGAAAAGCTTACAACTAGAAATATGAAAAATTATTAAAGAAATCTCACTGGAGAAGGCAAATACATGGTTTTTAAAAGCTAAAGAAGACTAACAGTACTTGTAAAATCTATATCCACAAAAGAAAAAGATGTACAATAGTATGTTAAAAACATTAAGTTAAAGGGGGATTGGAGCAAAACTGTTGAATGCTTTCAAATTTAAAAGATCATCACTTTAAAATAGTCACGTGTATATGTAGGCTGTTACAGAGGAACATCATGATAACCACAAACCAAACACGTGTAATAGGAACACACACACATGAAAGAATGGAATCCAAATATAACACTACAGAAAGTCACTGAATCACAAGGCAAGAGAGCAAAAGAAGAAAGGAACAAAAGTAACTACATTAACTAGGAAACAATTAATGAAATGGCAATAAGTACACATCTGTCTGTAATTTATCCCAATGTAAATGGACTAAATGCTGTAGTCAAAAGACATAGAGTATTGTATTTTTAAAATAAGATGAAAATGTATGCTGCCTATGTGAGACTCACTTTAGATCTAAAGACACACATAGACTGAAAGTGAAAGGATGGGAAAAGGTATACCATGCAAATGAAAACACACACACACACACAAAAACTAGGGTAGCATTACTTATATCAGACAAAATAGACTTTAAAACAAAGGCTATGATTGGTTCAAAATGGCAGAGTAGAAGGATGTGCACTCACTTCTTATGAGAGCACCAAAATCAATTAACTGCTGAACAAGCACCAACAGAAAGACACTGGAACCCACCAAAAAGATATCCCACATCCAAAGACAAAGGAGAAACTACAGTGAGACAATAGGAATGTGCAATCACACTAAAATCAAATTCCCTAACCACTGGGTAGACAACCCACAAACTGGAGAATGTTTACACCACAGAAGTTCTCCCTGGAGAGAACGTTCCAAGACCCACATCAGGCTTCTCATCTTGAATATCTGACAACAAGAGTAGGAATCCCCAGAGAATATGACTTCGAAGGCCAGTAGGATTTGATTACAGGACTTCGATAAGACTGGAAGAAACAGAGACTCCAATCTTGGAGGGCACACACAGAATTTTATGCAACCTAGAGGAAAGGAGCAGTGACCACATAAGAGACTGAACCAAACCTACCTGCTAGTGTTAGAGCATCTTCTGAAGAGGCAGAGGGGTGTGTGTGTGTGTGTGTGTGTGTGTGTGTGTGTGTGTGTGTGAACATGGGCCAAGAGCAATGGAAGCAGGGGTTCTGGGATGTACTCATTGGTGTAAGCCCTCCCAGAAGCCACTAGCCTGTAGGCTCCAGTGCTGTGTTACCTCAGGCCAAACAACTAACAGGGATGGAACACAGCCTCAACCATCAGCAGACAAGCAAATTAAAGTTTTACTGAGCATGACCTTACCCACCAGAGCATGATCTAGTTCTAACTACCACCAGTCCCTCCAATCAGGAAGTTCGCATGAGCTTCTTAGATAGTCTTATTCACCACAGGGAAGACAACAGAAATAAGAAGAGCCAAAACCCTGCAGCCTGCAGAATGAAAACAACAATCACTGAACATCAGGCAAAATGAAGAGGCAGAGGATTATGTCTCAGATGAAGTAACACTCTCATTCAAATTTTACAGAGAAGTCAAAAGCTTTACAACAAGCAAAAGTTAAGTGAAATCAGCAGCACCAGATCAAATTTACAACAAATGCTAAGGAACTCCTCTAAGTGGTGAAGCCACTAACAACTCAAAAGAAAAATAAAAGTATACATATATAGACTACTATATCAAAACCTCGTGGGAACAGCAAACCAAAAAACTGCAATAGATACACACACAAAACAAAAAATCAACACAAACCCAACACTAAAGATGATCATCAAACCACAAGAGAAAAGAAAGAAAAAAGACCCACAAAGCAAAACCCAAAACAATTAAGAAAATGGCAATAGGGATACACATATTGATAATTACCTTAAATGTAAACAGATCAAATGTGCCAACCAAAAGACGTAGACTGAATGAGTGGATGCAGAACCCATATATACGCTGTCTACAAAAGACCCACCTCAAGCCTAGGGACACATACAGACTGAAAGTCTGGGGATGAAAGAACTTACTCCATGCAAATGGAAATCAAAAGAAAGTTGGAATAGCAATACTCATATCAGACAAAATAGATTTTAAAATAAAAACTGTTACAGGAGACTAAGAAGGGTACAGCATAATGATCAAAGCATCAAGCCAAGAAGATACAACTGTTATAAATATATAAGCACACAACATAGCCACACCTCAGTACATAAGGCAAATACTAACAGTCATAAAGGGAAAGATCAACAGTAACACAATTACAGTGGTGAACTTTACCATTTCACTTTTATTAATGGACAGATCAATCCAGACAGAAAATCAATAAGGAAACACAGGCCTTCAAAGACACATTAGACTAGATAAACTTAGTTGATATTTATAGAGCAATCCAGTTGAAAGCTCCAGAATACACACTCTTCTCAAATGCACTCAGAATATTCTCCAGGATTGATCACATGCTGGGCAAAAAGATGAGTCTTTGTAAATTTAAGAAAACTGAAGTTATCAAGAATGGAAATCATCAAGCATCTTTTCTGGTCACAATGCTATGAAATTACAAATAAATTATAAGAAAAAACTATAAAAACACAAACACATGAAAGTTAAAAAATATGCTGCTAAACAAGCAATGAATCACTGAAAAAATCAAAGAGGAAATTAAAAAAACCGAGAGACACATTAAGATGAAAGCACATGATTCAAACCTACAGGATGCAGCGAAAGCAGTTCTAAAGAGGTTTATAGCTATACAATCTTACCCCAGGAAAAAAAGAAAAATATCAAATAAACAACCTAACCTTATACCTCAGAGAAGGCAATGGCACCCCACTCCAGGACTCTTGCCTGGGAAATCCCATGGACGGAGGAGCCTGGTAGGCTACAGTCCATGGGGTCGCGAAGAGTTGGACACGCCTGAGCGATTTCACTTTCACTTTCATCCACTGGAGAAGGAAATGGCAACCCACTCCAGTATTCTTGCCTGGAGAATCCCAGGGACAGAGGAGCCTGGTGGGCTGCTGTCTATGGGGTCGCACAGAGTCAGACACGACTGACACGACTTAGCAGAAGCAGCAGCAGCAAACTTACACCTAAAGCAACTAGAGAGAGAAGAACAACTGAAGCCTCAAGTTAGTAGAAGGAAAGAAATGATAAAGATCAGAACAGAAAGAAAAGAATTAGAGACAAAGAAAACAATGAAGTGAAAAGGTGATTCTTTGAAAAGATAAACAAAATTGATAAACCTTTATCCAAACTCATCAGAAAAAGGGACAGGACTCAAATCAATAAGGTTAGAAATGAAAAAGGAGAAGCTACAACTGATACCATTTAAATACAAAGGATCATAAAAGATTACTGCAAGCAACTGTATGTCAATAAAATGGACCACCTGGAAGAAATGGACAAATTCTAAGAAAGGTACAGCCTTACAGATATGAACAGACCAATCACAAGCACGGGAAATGAAACTGTGATCTGAAAACTCTCAACAAGCAAAAGTTCAGGACCTGATGGTTTTTCAGGTAAATTCTATCAAACATTTACAGAAGAGCTAACACCTATCCCTCTGAAATGGTTCCAAAAAACTGCAGAGCAAGGAAAACTCCCAAACTCACTCTTTGAGGCCATCATCACCTTAGTACCAAAACCAGACAAAAATACCACAATAAAAGAAAATTACAAGCCAATATCACTGATGAACATACATGCAAATATCAACAAAATACTAGCAATCTGAATCTAACAGTATATTAAAAGAGTTACATGCCATGATCAAATGGGATTTGTCCTAGGATTTTTTCAATATCTGCAAATCAATCAGTGTGAGATGCCTCATCAACAAATTGAAGATTAAACACCATATAATCTTCTCCATAGATTCAGACAAAGCCTTTGACAAAATTCAGCACTTGTTTATGATTAAAACTCCCCAGAAAGTGGGCATAGAGGGAACATAGCTCAACATAATTAAGGCCATATATGACAAACCTACAGCTAGCATCATACTCAGTGATGAAGAACTGAAAGCATTTCCTCTAAGATCGAGAACAATACAAGGATAATGATAACTCTTACCACTTTTCTTCAACATAATTTTGCCAATCTTAACTATTTTCTTTTTTTTTTTTTTTTCAGAGAAGAGACAGAAACAAAAGGAATGCAAATGGGAAAAGAAGTTAAATGGTCACTGTTTGTAGATGACATGATACTGTACATAGAAAGTCCCAAAGACACTACCAAGAAACTACTAGAACTCATCAATGAATTATGTAAAGTTGAAGGTTACAAAATTAACACACAGAAATCTGTTGCATTTCTACACACTAGCAACAAAAGACCAAAAAGAGGTGGGAATGTAGACTGATACAGCCACTATGGAAGATGATATGGAGATTCCTTAAAAACTAGGAATAAACCAACCATATGACCCAGCAAACCCACTCCTAGGCATATACCCTGAGGAAACCAAAAGTGAAAAAGACACATGTATCCCAATGTTCATTGCAGCACTACTTACAATAGCTAGAACATGGAAGCAACCTAGATGCCTATCGACAGATGAATGGATAAGAAAGCTGCAGTACATATATACAATGGAATACTACTCAGCCATAGCAGGAGTGCTTTTGAGTCAGGTCTAATGAGGTGGGCGAATCTAGAGCCTATTATACAGAGTAAAGTAAGTCAGGAAGAGAAATATAAACATCATATACTAATGTATATATATAGAATCTAGAAAGATGGTGCTGATGAACTTATCTACAGGGCAGCAATGGAGAAACAAACACAGAGAACAGACCTGTGGACATGTGGGGAGGGGAGGAAAGAGAGGGTGAGGTGTATGGAGAGAGTAACATGGAAACTTACAATACCATATGGAAAAGAGATAGCCAATAGGAATTTGCTGTATGACTCAGGAAACTCAAACATGGGCTGTGTGACAATCTTTACAGGTGAGACAGGGAGGGAGATGGAAGGAAGGCTTGGGAGAGAGGGGACATGGGTGTACCTATGGCTGATTCTTGTTGATGTTCAACAGGAAACGAAAATTCTGTAAAGCAGTTATCCTTCAATTAAAAAATAAAATGACCCAAAAAAAGACCATAAAGAGAAATGCAAAAAATATTCATCTCATTTACCATCATATCTAAAAGAACAAAATACCTCAGAATAAATCTATCTAAAGGAGACAAAAGACCCACTTTCAAAAAATTATAAGAAGCTTTTGAAAGAAATTAAAGAAGATGCAAACAGAAAGATATGCCATGCTCATGGATTGGAAGAATCAATGTTGTCAAAATAATGATACTACCCAAGGCAATCTACAGATTCAATGCAATCTCTATCAAATCACCAGTGATATTTTTCATGGTACTAGAACAAAAAACTTTCAAAATTTGAATATAGATACAAAAGGACCTTAATAGCCAAAGCATTCTTGAGGAATAAAAACAGATCTGGAGTAGAGGCTCTTTGAATTCAGACTATACTACAAAGTTACAGTCATCAAAAAGGTATGGTACTGGCCCCAAAATAGAAATATAGACCAATGGAACATGATAGAAAGCCCAGAAATAAAAACATGCACCTATAGTCAATTAGTCTACGAACTAACTCAGGTAGCATAACTACACAATAGTGGGAAGGTAGTCTCATCAACAAATGCTGGCAAAATTGGACAGTTATGTGGAAAAAATGGAATTAGATAATTTTTTAACACTATACCCAAAAATAAGCTCAAAATGGATTAAAGACTTAAATGTGGGTCCAGAAACTATAAAACTCCTAGAAGAAAAGAAGAAGAATAGTCTCTGTCATTTGTTGTTCAGTCACGAAGTCATGTCTGACTCTTTGCAATCCCATGAACGGCAACACACCAGGTTTCCCTGTCCTTCACTATCTCCCGAGTTTGCTCAAACTCATGTCCACTGAGTCAGTGATGCCATCCGACTATCTCATCCTCTGTCACCCCCTTCTCTCCCTGCCCTCAATCTTTCCCAGGATCAGGGACTTTTCCAGTGAATAAACTCTTTGCATCAGATGGCCAAAGTATTGGAGCTTCAGCTTCAGCATCAGTCCTTTCAATGAATATTCAAAGTTGATCTCCCTTAGGAAAACTGATTGATCTCCTTACTGTCCAAGGGACTCTCAAAAGTCTTCTCCAGCACGACAATTTGAAAGCATCAACTCTTCTGCACTCAGCTTTTTTATGATACAACTCTCACATCCATACATGACTACTGGAAAAAACATGTGTGCTTGTGTGTGTCTCACTCTTTGCAACTCCATGGACCGTGACCCCCACCAGGCTCCTCTGTCCATGGGGATTCTCCAGGCAAGAATCCTGGAGTGTGTTGCTATGCCCTCCTTCAGGGGATCTTCCCAACCCAGGGATCGAACCTAGGTCTTCCACATTGCAGGTGGATTCTTTACTGTCTGAGCTATCAAGGAAGCCCTGGTGGAAAAACCATAGATTTGACTATATGGACTTTTGTTGGCAAAGTGATGTCTCTGTTTTTTAATATGCTATATAGGTTGGTCATAGCTTTCCTTCCAAGGAGCAAGCATCTTTTAATTTCATAACTGCAGTCACTGTCCACATTGATTTTGGAGGCCAAGGGGTGGGAGGAAATCTGTCACTATTTCCACTTTCCCCCCATCTATTTGCCATGAACTGATGGAGCTAAATACAATGATCTTAGTATTTTGAATGTTGAGTTTTAAGCAAGATTTTTCACTCTCCTCTTTCACCCTCATAAAGGGCTCTTTAGTTCCTGTTTGATTTCTGCCATTAGAGTAGTATCATCTATACATCCGAGGTTGCTGATATTTCTCCTGGAAATCTTGATTCCAGTTTGTGATTCATCCACCCCAGCATTTTGCATCATGGACTATACACGCAAGCTAAATAAGGAGGGTGACAGTATACAACATTTACCTCAGTTCAGATCAGTTGCTCAATCATGTCCGACTCTTTGCAACCCCATGAACTGCAACATGCCAGACCTCCCTGCCCATCACCAACTCCCGGAGTTTACCCAAACTCATGTCCATTGAGTCGGTGATGCCACCCAACCATCTCATCCTCTGTTGTCCCCTTCTCCTCTTGCCCTCAAATCCTTCCCAACATCAGGGTCTTCTCAAATGAGTCAGCTCTTTGGATCAGGTGGCCAAAGTATTGGAGTTTCACTTCAACATCAGTCCTTCCAATGAAGAACCAAGACTGATCTCCCTTAGGATGGACTGGTTGGATCTCCTTGCAGTCCAAGGGACTCTCAAGAGTCTTCTACAACACCACAGTTCAAAAGCATGAATTCTTCGATGCTCAGTTTTCTTTATAGTCCAACTCTCACATCCATACATGACTACTGGAAAAACCATAGCCTTGACTAGATGGACCTTTGTTTTAATATGCTATCTAGGTTGGTCATAATTTTTCTTCCAAGGAGTAAGCGTCTTTTAATTTCATGACTGCAATCACCATACGCAGTGATTTTGGAGCCCTAAAAAAATACAGTCAGCCACTGTTTCCACTGTTTCCCCATCTATTTCCCATGAAGTGATGGGACCAGATGCCATGATCTTAGTTTTCTGCATGTTGAGCTTTAAGCCAACTTTTTGACTCTCCTCTTTCACTTTCATCAAGAGGCTCTTTAGTTCGCTTTCTGCCATAAAGGTGGTGTCATCTGCTTATCTGAGATTGTTGATATTTCTCCCAGCAATTTTAATTCCAGCTTGTGCTTCCTCCAGCCCAGCATTTCTCATGATGTACTCTGCATGTAAGTTAAATAAGCAGGGTGACAATATACAGCCTTGATGTACTCCTTTTCTTATTTGGAACCAGTCTGTTGTTCCATGTCTAGTTCTAACTGTTGCTTCCTGACCTACATACAGGTTTCTCAAGAGGCAGGTCAGGTGGTCTGCTATTCCCATCTCTTGAAGAATCTTTCGGTTAATTGTGAGCCACACACTCAAAGGCTTTTTTTAGTCAATGAAGCAATAGATGTTCCTCTGGAATTCCCTTGCTTTCTCTATGATCCAATGGATGTTGGCAATTTGATCTCTGATTCCTCTGCCTTTTCTAAATCCCACTTGTACATCTGGAAGTTCACAGTTTACATATTTCTGAAGCCTATCTTAGAAGATTTGGAGCATTACCTTCCTAGCATGAGAAATGAGTACAATTGTGTGGTAGATTGAAGTAGTTTGAAATTTCCTTGGCATTGCTCTTCTTTAGGGTTGGAATGAAAACTGAGTTTGTCCAGTCCTGTGGCCATGGCTGAGTTTTCCAGGTTTGCTGACATATTGAGTGCAGCACTTTCAAAGCATCATCTTTTAGGATTTGAAATAGTTCAGCTGGAATTCCATCACCTCCACTAGCTTTGTTCATAGTAATGCTTCCTAAGGCCCACTTGACTTCACATTCCAGGCTGTCTGGCTCTAGGTGAGTGATCATGGTTATCATCATGGTTATCATAATGGTTATCTGGATCATGAAGATCTTTTTTGTACAGTTCTTCTGTGTATTCTTGCCACCTCTTCTTAATATCTTCTGCTTCTCTTAGGTCCTTATCATTTCTGTCCTTTATCATGCCCATTCTTGCATGAGATGTTCCCTTGGTATCTATCATTTTCTTGAAGAGATCTCTAGTCCTTCCTACTTTATTGTTTTCCTCTATTTCATTACATTGTTCACTTAAGAAGGCTTTCTTATCTCTCCTTGCTATTTTCTGGAACTCTGCATTCAGTAGGGTTTATGTTTCCCTTTTTCCTTTGCCTTTCACTTGTCTTCTTTTCTCAGCTATTTGTAAGGCCTCCTCAGATAACCATTTTGCCTTCTTGTATTTCTCTTTCTTGGGGGTGATTTTGGACACTGCCTCTTGTACAGTGTTATGAACCTCTGTTCATAGTTCTTCAGGCACTCTGTCTTCCAGATCTAATCTCTTCAATCTATTTGTCACCTTCACTGTATATTCATAAGGTATTTAAATAAGTCATACCTGAATGGTCTAGTGATTTTCCCTACTTTCTTCAAGTTGAACCTGAATTTTGCAACAAGGAGTTCATGATCTGAGGCACAGTGAGCTCCCAGTCCTGTTTTTGCTGACTGTATAGAATTTCTCTGTCTTCAGCTATAAAGAATGTAATTAGTCTGATTTTATTATTGATCACCTGGTGATGTTCATGTGTAACGTCATCACTTGTTTTGTTGGAAGAGGGTGTTTACTATGACTAGTGTGTTCTCTTGGCAAAACTCTGCTAGCCTTTGCCCTGGTTCATTTTGTACTTCAAAGCCAAACTTGCCATTACTCCAGGTGTCTTCTAGATTTCCGTACTTTCGCATTCCAGTCCCCTATGATGAAAAGGACATCTTTTTTTTTTTTTTTTTTTTTTTGGTTTTTGTTCTAGAAGTTCTTGTGGGTCTTCACAGAACTATTCAATGTCAGCTTCTTCAGCATTACTGGTTGGGGCATAGACTTGTATTACTGTGATGTTGAATGGTATGCTTTGGAGAAAAAATCCAAGATCATCTGTTGCTTTCGTGATTGCACTGAAGTATTGTATTTTGGACTCTTCTGTTGACTATGAGGACTCCTATTTCTTCTAAGGGATTCTTGCCAAAATTAGCAGCTATAATAGTTATCTGAATTAAATTAGCCCATTCTTGCCTATTTTAGTTCCCTGAATCCTAAAATGTTGATTGTCACTCTTGTCATCTCTTGTTGACCACATCCAATTCACCTTGATTCATGGGCCTAACATTCCAGGTTTCTATGCAATATTGTTTTTTATGCCATCAGACTTTACTTTCAGCACCAGAGATATCCACAGTTCAGTTTAGTCCCTCAGTCGTGTGTGACTCTGAGAGCCCATGAATCGCAGTACACCAGGCCTCCCTGTCCATCACCAACTCCAGGAGTTTACACAAACTCATGTCCATCGAGTCGGTGATGTGACCCAGCCATCTCATCCTCTGTCTTCCCCTTCTCCTGCCCCCAACCCCCCAAGCATCAGGTTCTTTTCCAATGAGTCAACTCTTCGCGTGAGGTGACTAAAGTATTGGCATTTCAGCTTCAGCATCAGTCCTTCCAAAGAACACCCAGGACTGGTCTCCTTTAGGATGAACTGGTTGGATCTCCTTGAAGCCCAAGGGACTCTCAAGAGTCTTCTCCAACACCATAGTTCAAAAGCATCGATTTTTCAGTGCTCAGCTTTCTTCACAGTCCAACTCTAACATCCATACATGACCAATGGAAAAACCATAGCTTTGACTAGATGGACCTTTGTTGGCAAAGTAATGTATCTGCTTTTTAATATGCTATCTAGGTTGGTCATAACTTTCCTTCCAAGGAGTAAGTGTCTTTTAATTTCATGACTGCAATCGCCATCTGCAGTGATTTTGGAGCCCAGAAAAATAGTCAGCCACTGTTTCCACTGTTTCCCCATCTATTTCCTATGAAGTGATGGGACCACATGCCATGATCTTAGTTTTCTGAATGTTGAGCTTTAAGCCAACTTTTTCACTCTCCTCTTTCACTTTCATCAAGAGTTTTTTTAGTTCCTTTTCACTTTCTGCCGTAAGAGTGATGTCATCTGCATATCTGAGGTTATTGATATTTCTCCCAGCAATCTTGATTCCAGCTTGTGCTTCCTCCAGCCCAGCATTTCTCATGATGTACTCTGCATATAAGTTAAATAAGCAGAGTGACAATATACGGCCTTGACGTACTCCTTTTCCTATTTGGAACCAGTCTGTTGGTCCATGTCCAGTTCCAACTGTTGCTTCCTGACCTGCATACAGGTTTCTCAAGAGGCAGTTCAGGTGGTCTGGTATTCCCACCTCTTTCAGAATTTTCCAGAGTTTATCGTGATCCACACAGTTAAAGGCGTTGGCATAGTCAATAAAGCAGAAATAGATATTTTTCTGGAACTCTGTTGCTTTTCAATGACCCAGCGGATGTTAGCAATTTGACCTCTGGTTCCTCTGCTTTTTCTAAAACCAGCTTGAACATCTGGAAGTTCACGGTTCACGTATTGCTGAAGCCTGGCTTGGAGAATTTTAAGCATTACTTTACTAGCGTGTGAGATGAGTGCAATTGTGCAGTAGTTTGAGCATTCTTTGGGATTGCCTTTCCTAGGGATTGGAATGAAAACTGACCTTTTCCAGTCTTGTGGCCACTGCTGAGTTTTCCAAATTTGCTGGCATATTGAGTGCAGCACTTTCACAGTGTCATCTTTCAGGATTTGAAATAGCTCAACTGGAATCTCATCACCTCCACTAGCTTTGTTCGTAGTGATCCTTTCTAAGGCCCACCTGACTTCACATTCCAGGATGTCTGGCTCTAGGTGAATGATCACACCATCGTGATTATCTGGGTCATGAAGATCTTTTTTGTACAGTTCTTCTGTGTATTCTTGCCACCTCTTCTTAATACCTTCTGCTTCTGTTAGGTCCATGCCATTTCTGTCTGCTTTCGAACCCATCTTTGCATGAAATGTTCCCTTGGTATCTCTGATTTTCTTGAAGAGATCTTTAGTCTTTCCCATTCTGTTGTTTTCCTCTATTTCTTTGCATTGATTGCTGAGAAAGGTTTTCTTATCTCTTCTTGCTATTCTTTGGAACTCTGCATTCAAATGGGAATATCTTTCCTTTTCTCCTTTGCTTTTTGC
Organism: Dama dama; assembly: GCF_033118175.1. Taxonomy (NCBI): domain Eukaryota; kingdom Metazoa; phylum Chordata; class Mammalia; order Artiodactyla; family Cervidae; genus Dama; species Dama dama. The sequence goes on along the minus strand of NC_083693.1, from coordinate 11,838,977 downwards.
TTCTCTTCTTTTCACAGCTATTTGTAAGCCCTCCTCAGACAACCATTTTGCCTTTTTGCATTTCTTTTCCATGGGGATAGTCTTGATCCCTGTCTCCTATACAATGTCCTGAACCTCTGTCCGTAGTTCATCAGGCACTCTGTCTATCAGATCTAGTCCCTTAAATCTATTTTTCACTCCCACTGTATAGTCATAAGAGATTTGATTTAGGTCATACCTGAATGGTCTAGTGGTTTTCCCCACTTTCTTCAATTTAAGTCTGAAGTTGTCAATAAGGAGTTCATGATCTGAACCACAGTCAGCTCGTGGTCTTGTTTTTGCTGACTGTATAGAGCTTCTCCATCTTTGACTGCAAAGAATATAATCAATCTGATTTCAGTGTTGACCATCTGGTGATGTCCATGTGTAGAGTCTTCTCTTGTGTTGTAGGAAGAGGGTGTTTGCTATGACCAGTGCGTTCTCTTGGCAAAACTCTATTAGCTTTTGCCCTGCTTCATTCTGTACTCCAAGGCCAAATTTGCCTGTTACTTCAGGTGTTTCTTGACTTCTTACTTTTGCATTCCAGTCCCTTATAATGAAAAGGACATATTTTTTGGGTGTTAGTTCTAAAAAGTCTTGTAGGTCTTCATAGAACCATTCAACTTCAACTTCTTCAGCGTTACTGGTTGGGGCGTAGGCTTGGATTACCGTGATAAGGTCAGGAGGGTCAGCCATGAGGAGATACTCCTTGTCCAAGGTAAGGAGCAGCGGTTGTGCTTTGCTGGAACAGCGGTAAAGAGATAACCCTCATCCAAGGCAAGAGAAACCCAAGTAAGATGGTAGGTGTTGCAAGAGGGCATCAGAAGGCAGACACATTGAAACCATAATCACAGAAAACTAGCCAGTCTGATCACACAGACCACAGTCTTGTCTAGTGAAACTAAGCCATGCCGTGTGGGGCCACCCAAGATGGATGGAGCGTGGTGGAGAGGTCTGGCAGAATGTGATCCACTGGAGAAGGGAATGGCAAACCAGTATTCTTGCCTTGAGAACCCCATGAACAGGATGAAAAGGCAAAATGATAGGATACTGAAAGAGGAACTCCCCAGGTCAGTAGGTGCCCAATAAGCTACTGGAGATCAGTGGAGAAATAACTCCAGAAAGAATGAAGGGATGGAGCCAAAGCAAAAACAATACCCACTTGGGGATGTGACTGGTGATAGAAGCAAGGTCGAATGCTGTAAAGAGAAATATTGCATAGGAACCTGGAATGTTAGGTCCATGAATCAAGGCAAATTGGAAGTGGTCAAATAGGAGGTGGCAAGAGTGAATGTCAACATTCTAGGAATCAGCAAACTAAAATGGACTGGAATGGGTGAATCTAACTCAGATGACCATTATATCTTTTACTGTGGGCAGGAATCCCTTAGAAGAAATGGAGTAGCCATCATGGTCAGCAAAAGAGCCCAAAATGCAGTACTTGGATGCAATCTTAAAAATGACAGAGTGATCTTTGTTCGATTCCAGAGACATCCTCAACTGAGTGTCATTTCTGCTTTGATCCAGCTACTTCATTCTTTCAGGAGCTATGTCTCCACTCTTTCCCAGTAGTATATTGGACACCTATGGATCTGGGAGGGCTCATCTTCCAATGTCATATCTTTTTCCCTTTTCATACTGTTTATGAGGTTTGGAAGGCAAGAATACTTGAGGTGTTTTCCATTCTCTTCTCTAGTAGACCACGTTTTGCCAGAGTTCTCCATTATGACCCATTCCTCTTGGGTGCCCTGAATAACATGTCTCAGTTTCGTTAAGTTACACAAGGCTCTGATCCATGTGATCATTTTAGTTAGTTTTCTGGGATTGTGGTTTTTGTTCCAGAGGCTGTTGAACTGTAGCTCTTGCTTCTTCTGATGGATGTGTATAAGAGGTTTGTGGAAATTCATGATGGGAGGGACTGGCTGTGGGGAAGAAACTTGATCTTGCGCCATTGGGCAGGGCCAAGCTCAGTAAAACTTTAATCCAATTTTCTGCTAATGGGTGGGACTGTGCCCCCTCCCTGTTAGTTGTTTGGCCTGAGGCAACCCAGTCCTGAAGTCTATAGGCTCTATGGTAGAGCTAATGAAGACCTCAAAGAGAACTTATGTGGGGCTTTCCTGGTGGCTCAGTGGTAAAGAATTTGCCTGCCAATGCAAGTGCCATGTGTTTGATCCCTGATCCAGGAAGATGCCACATGATGTGGAGTAACTGAGCCCATGTCCCACAACTACTGAGCTTGTGCGGTAGAGCATAAGACCCACAACTACTGAGTCCACGAGCCACAACTACTGAGGACCCTGTGCCCTAGAGCCTGTGTCCATAACAAGAGAAGCCACCACAATGAGAAGCCTGCATACCACAACTAGAGGGTAGTAACTAGTAAGAATCATGCCACAAGCTGATTCTTATTGATGTATAACAGAAAACCACCAAATTCTATAAAACCTTTCAAATAAATAAAAACCTCAGCAATGAAGACCCAGCATAGCCAAAAATAATAAATAAATAATTTTTTTTTAAATGAGGACTTATGCCAGCACTCACCTCCCAGGGGGCTTCCCTTGTAGGTCAGTTGGTAAAGAATCTGCCTACAATGCAGGAAACCTGGGTTCGATTCCTGGGTCAGGAAGATGCCCTGGAGAAGGAAATGGCAACCTACTCCAGTATTCTTGCCTGGAGAATCCCATGGACAGAGGAGCCTGGCAGGTTACAGTCCATGGAGTTGCAGGAGTTGGACATGACTTAGCAACCAAACCGCCACCACCTCCCAGGACTGCTACTGCCAGTGTATCTGTCTCCAGAGCAGGCCACTGCCAACCCACACTTTTGCAGGAGACCCTCAGACACTCACAGGCAGGTCTGGTTCAGTCTCCTATAGGGTCACTGCTCCTTTCCCCTGAGTCCTGGTGTGCACAAGGTTTTTGTTTTTTGTTTGTTTGTTTGTTTAAATTTATTTATTTTTAATAGAAAAATAATTGCTTTACAATATGTGTTGGTTTCTGTCATACATTAAGATGGATCAGCCATAGGCATACATAGTCCCCTCCCTCTTGAACCTACTTCCCACTCCTCCCCCCACCCCCACCGCCACAGGTTGTCACACATTTTGTTTATGCCCTTGAAGAGTCTCTGTTTCTCCCAGTCCTGTGGAAGCTCTGCAATCAAATTCCACTGGCCTTCAAAGGCCATCTTGATGGAGCAATCAAGATTGGAGTAGAAGGCCATGCACTCATCTTCTCCTATGAGAACACCAAAATCACAACTAGCTATTGAATGACCATTAACAGGAGGATGCTGGAATCCACCAAAAATAGATACCCCATGTCCAAGGATAAAGAAGAAGCCATAAGAAGATGTTAGGAGGGACACAATCATGTTAAAGTCAAATTCCATACCACCTGGTGGGCGACCCATAAACTGGAGAACAATACCAAAGAAGTTCTCCTGATGTTGCAAAGTGACTGGGAATCCCCAGGGAATCTGACTCTCATAAATTGCAGCAAGATCTTTTTCAATCTAACTCCCAGAATAATGGTAATAAAAGCAAAAATAAACAAATGCAACCAAATTAAACTCAAAAGCTTTTACACAGCAAAGGAAGACATAAATAAAATGAAAAGACAACCCACAGATTGGGAGAAAACATTTGCAAATGATATAACCAAGAGATTAGTCTCCAAAATTTACACACAGCTCATGAGGCTTAATATCATCAAAACAAATAACTCTATCAAAAAATGGGCAGAAGACCTAAATAGACATTTCTCAAAGACATACATATGACCAAGAAGCACATGGAAAATATTCAATATCACTAATTATTAGAGAAATACAAATCTAAACTACTTTGAGATATCACCTCACACCAGTCAAAATGGCTATCGTAAAAAATCCACAAACAATAAATCCTGGAGAAGGTGTGGAGAGAAGGGAACCTTCCTACACTGTTGGTGGGAATTTAAATTGGTACAACCACTATGGAGAACAGTATGGAAGTTCCTTTAAAAACTAACAATAGAGCTATATATGAGTCTGTGATCCTATTGCTTGATTCCTGGGCATATATCCAGAGAAAAATATGATCCAAAAGGATTCATACACCCCAATGTTCATTGCAGTGCTCTTTGCAATAGCCAAGACATGGAAACAACCTAAACGTTCATTGACAGAGAATGAGTAAAGAAATATGGTACATATCTCAGGTCTCCTGCATTGCAGGCAGATTCTTTACCATCTGAGCCACCAGGGAAGCCCCTCAATGGAATATTACTCAACCATCAAGAAGAATGAAATAATATCATTTCCTGCAACATAGATGGACCTAGAGATTGTCATACTGAGTGAAATAAGTCAGACAGAAAGAGAAATATATAATATCCCTTATATGTAGAATCTAAAAATAAATTATACAAATAAACTTATTTATAAAACAGAAATGGACTCACAGACTTAGAGAATGATCTTCTGGTTACCAGGGGAAGGTTGGGGGAGGGAATAATTAGGGAGTTTGAGGTCACCATGTACACACTGCTATATTTTAAATGAATAACCAACCAGGACCTATTGCAGAGCACAAGGAATTCTGCTTACTGTTACATGACAGCCTGGATGGGGGAAACTTGGAGGAGAATGGATACATATATATTTATGGCTGAGTTGCTCTGCTGTGCACCTGAAACTATCACCACACTGTTAATTGGTTACACTCCAATATAAAATAAAAAGTTAAAAATTTAAAATAAAATAAAAGTGAGACAATGACTGCAACAAGAGAAAGATGAACATTACATAATGATAAAGGAGTCAATCAAACAAAAAGATATAGCAATTGTAAATATATGTTCACCTAACAAAGGAACACCTAAATATATAAAGCTAATATTAAGAAACATAAAGGGAAAAGTTAATAGTAATGTAATAGGGACTTTAACACTCCATATACATGAATGAATAGATAATCCAGACAGAAAATCAATAAGGAAGCACAGGCCCTAAATGAACATTAGATCAAATGGAATTAACAAATATATAGCGAGAACATGCCATCTATAAGCAACAGAATATACGTTCTTTTTAAGTTTTTGGAACATTCTTCTGGATAGATCATATGTTAGGCCACAAAACAACTCAAAAAATTTAAGAAAATTAAAATCATATCAACTAGAAGAAAAGGAATAAACAAAATCTAAAATTAGTAGAAGGAAAGAAATAATAAAGACAACAGCAGAAATAAAATATAGACAGACTATAGAAAATCCAATGAAATAAGAGCTGGTTCTTTGAAAAGGTAAACAAAATTAATAAAACTTTGGCCAGACTCATCAAGTAAAACAGGGAGAGGACTCAAATATATAAAATGAGAAATGAAGGAAATGTAACAGATACCATAGACATACATAGGATTGTAGGAGATTATTACAAGCAATTATAAAGCAATAAAATGGACAACTTAGAAAAAATTGTATATATTCCTAGAAACATATGATCTGACAAAATTAAATCCAGAAAAAAATAGAAAATATGAACAGAACAATTGCCAGTAATGAAATTGGATCAGTAACTTTAAAATCTCCCAACAAACAAAAGTCCAGAATCAGATGGCTTCACAAGTGAGATATACCAGACATTTAAAGTTAATTAATGTCTATCCTTCTCAAAGTATTCCAGAAAAGTTAAGACAAAAGAATGCTTCTGAATTCATTCAATGAAGCTGGCATTGTCATGATAACAAAATGAGACAAAGACACCACAAAAAGAGAGAGAGAGAGAGAGAGAATTTCAGAATAATATTAAAATTAAGTAGGACCCTGTGGGGTTCCTGGGCATGGAAGCTTTCTTATTTGTAAGGAACAGACCCAAGCCTCTATGACATTCCCTTAGTTCCAAAGGGAAGACTAGAACAGTTGCTAATTGAGAGAGAAGTAGTCAAGAAACCATCTGAGGCAAGATTAAAGGAACCAGAGAATCTCCTCAAGAAGATTGTCTGAAACCAGATTAGAAGAGTGTAGACCCTGCCTGAAACCAAATGAGAAGGCCCTGTGCCCTAACCTTATCAGCAACCCCACCGTTGAACCACTGACCTAAAATTCCTCACCAAATTCCCCTGAGTCAGAACACATAGTTTTTGAGGACAGAAGTCCACTGTTTCCCCCTTTGCCTGGCAAAGCAACAAAGATATTCTTTTTCTACTTCACCAAAACTCTGTCTCCAAAATTTGATTTGGCATCAGTGCACAGAGGCCGAGCTTTATGGCATCAATATCACTGATAAATGTAGATGCAAAAATTCTCAACAAAATAATATCAAACTAAATTAAAATATCAAAATAATCATATACCATGATCAAGTGGGATTTACCCCAAGGATGTGAGGACAATTCAGTACTTGCAAATCAGTCAATGTGATACACCACATTAGCAAGTTGAAGAATAAAAATTATATGATCATCTCAATAGATGCAGGAAAAGCTTTTGACAAAATTCAATGCACATTTATTATAAAAATTCTTAACAAAGTGAATTAGAGGGAACATACCTCAACATAATAAAAGCCATATATGTAATTAATAACAAAGCCACAGGCAGTATCATACTCAATGGCAAAAGATGAAAGCATTTCCTCTAAGATTAAAAATAAGATACAGATGCCTACTTTCATCACTTTTATTCAACATAGTATTGGAAGTCTTAGCTCCAGCAACCAAACAAGAAAAATAAATAAAAGGAATACAAATTGAAAAGAAATAAGCAACACTATCACTGTTTGCAAATGACATGACACCATACATAGAAAATCCTAAAGACACCACCAAAATACTATGAGAACTAATAAGTGAATTTAGTAAAGTTTCAGGATACACAGTGAATTTAAAAATTTATTGTGCTTTTTTACACTTATAGCAAACTATTATAATGAGGATGAGTAAAATCTAATCAAGGAGGTAAAAACAACAAAAAAATTATAAGATGCTAATGAGAGAAATTGAAAACAACACAAACAAATGGAAAGATATACCATACTCATGGATTGGAAGAATTAATATTATTAAAATGATCACACTACCCAAGACAATCTACCGATTCAATGCAATCCCCTATCAAAGTATGAATGGCATTTTTCACTAGAACAAATTATTCTAAAGTTTTTATGGAAACACAAAAGACCCTGAATAGCAATCTTGAGAAAGAAGAACAAAGTTAGGAGTATCATGCTTCCTGATTTCAAGCTATACTATAAAGTTACACAACCCAAAATATTATGGTACTGGGACAAAAACAGACACAAAGATCAAAGGAACAAAATAGAGCTCCCAGAAATGAACTCACACTTGTATGGTCAATTAATCAATGACAAAGGAGGCAAGAATATTTAATGGGGAAAAAACATCCTCTTTAATAATTGGTGTTGGGAAAACTATATAGCTACTTGCAAAAGAATCAAACTGGACTACTTTCTAATACCATACACAAAAATAAACTAAAATGCATCAAAGACTTTAATGTAAGATGAAAAACTTTAAAACTCCTGGGAAGAAAACATAGGCAGCATTAGTTTTAGAAATTTATTTTAGGTGTCTCTTTAGGCAAGGGAAACAAAAGCAAAAATAAACAAATTGAATTACATCAAGCTAAAAAGTTTTGGAACAGTGAACGAAGCTATTAACAAAATGAGAAGGCCACCTACTGAATGAGGGAACATATTTGTGAGAGATACATCTAGTAAAGAATTAATATAAACAATATATAAAGAACTCATGCAATTCAACATCAAAAAGCAAACAACTGGATTTTGAACTGGCAGAGGGCATAAATAGGCATTTTTCCACAGAAGACTTACAGATGGCTGACACATGAAAATGTGCTAATCATCAGGGAAATGCAAATCAAGACCACAATAAGATATTATCTCACGCTTGTCAGAATGGCTATCTTCAAAAAATGAGAAACAGCAAATGTTGGGTGAGGATGTGGAGAAGACAGAACCCTTGTCCATTGTTGGTGGGAATATAAGTTGGTACAGCCATTATGGAAAAAGTATGAATATTAAAAATAGAGTTGCCATATGACCAAGCAATTTCATTTCTGGGTATTTACCCAAAGAAAACAAAAACCAAACCAATTTTAAAATATACATGCACCTCCATGTTAATAGGAGCATTATTTATAATAACAAAGATATGGAAGCAACCTAAATCAACAGATGAACAGATGAAGATGTGATACACAAGTGTGATGAAATATTACTCAGCCTCAAAAAAATAAACTCTTTCCATTGCTGTCAGTATGGATGCATCTAGGGAGGTATCATGCTAAGCGAAATAAGTCAGATGGAGAAAGGCAAATATTTTATGGTCTCATATGTGAATTGTAAGAACAAAACAAACAAGCAAATGAATCAAAACAGAAACAGACTTATAGGAACAGAGTACAAATGGGTGATTACCAGAAGGGGAATTGAGTTGAAGGAGGCGTGAGATAAGTGAAGGGGATTAAGAGGTACAAATATCTAGTTACAAAATAAGCCACAGGGATGTAATACACAGCATAAGGAATATGGTCAGTGTAATAACTTTGTATGTGGAAAGATGGTTACTAGATGGTACTAGATATGGCAGTGATTATTTCAAAATTTATGCAAGTGTCAAATCAAATCACTGTGCATCCAGTCCCATCACTTCATGGCAAATGGATGTAGAAAAAATGTAAACAAGTGACAGACTATTTTATCGGACTCTAAAATCACTGCGGACAGTGATTGCAGCCTAGAAGTTAAAAGGCACTTGCTCCCTGGAAGAAAAGCTGTGACAAGCCTCAGTTCAGTTCAGCCACTCAGTCATGTCCAACTCTTTGCAACCCCGTGGACTGCAGCACGCCAGGCTTCCCTGTCCATCATCACCTCCTGAAGTTTACCCAAACTCATGTCCATTGAGTTGGTGACGCCATTCAACCATCTCATCCTCTGTCGTCCCCTTCTCCTCCCGCCTTCAATATTTCCCAGCATCAGGGTGTTGTCTACTGAGTCAGTTCTTTGCATCAGGTGGCCAAAGTATTGGAGTTTCAGCTTCAGCATCTGTCCTTCCAATGAATATCCAGGACTGATTTCCTTTAGGATGGGCTGGTTGGATTTCCTGGCAGCCCAGGGGACTCTCAAGAGTCTTCTTCAACACCACAGTTCAAAAGCATCAATTCTTCAGCACTCAGCTTTCTTTATGGTTCAACCCTCACATCCATACATGACTACCGGAAAAACCAAAATTTAACTAATATGCTGTCTAAGTTGGTCATAGCTTTTCTTTCTAGGAGTAAATGTCTTTTAATTTCATGGCTGCAATCACCATCTGCAGAGATTTTGGAGCCCAAGAAAGTAAAGTCAGCCACTGTTTCCACTGTTTCCCCATCTATTTGCTGTGAAGTGATGGGACCGGATGCCATGATCTTAGTTTTCTGAATGTTGAGCTTTAAGCCAACTTTTTTACTCTCCTCTTTCACTTTCATCCAAAGGCTCTTTAGTTCTTCTTCGGTTTCTGCCATGAGGGTGGTGTCATCTGCATATCTGAGATTATTGATATTTCTCCCAGCAATCTTGATTCCAGCCTGTGCTTCATCCAGCCCAGCATTTCTCATGATGTACTCTGCATGTAAGTTAAATAAGCTGGGTGACAATATACAGCCTTGATGTACTCTTCTTCCTATTTGGAGCCAGTCTGTTGTTCCATGTCCAGTTCTAACTGTTGTTTCCTGACCTGCATACAGATTTCTCAAGAGACAGGTCAGTTGGTCTGGTGTTCCCATCTCTTAAAGAATTTTCCACAGTTTGCTGTGACCTACACAGTCAAAGGTTTTGGCATAGTCAATAAAGCAGAAATAGATGTTTTTCTGGAACTCTCTCCCTTTTTCGATGATCCAAAAGATGCTGGCAATTTGATCTCTGGTTCCTCTGCCTTTTCTAAATCCAGCTTGAACATCTGGAAGTTCATGGTTCGCATATTGTTGAATCCTGGCTTGGAGAATTTTGAGCATTACTTTGCTAGTGTGTGAGATGAGTGCAATTGTGTGGTAGTTTGAGCATTCTTTGGCATTGCCTTTCTTTGGAACTGGAATGAAAACTGACCTTTTCCAGTTTTGTGGCCACTGTTGAGTTTTCCAAATTTGCTGACGCATTGAGTGCAGCACTTTCACAACATCATCATTTAGGATTTGTAATAGCTCAACTGTAATTCCATCATCTCCACTGACTTTGTTCAAAGTGATGCTTCCTAACATCACTAGACAGCATATTAAAAAGCAAATATATCACTTTGCCAACAGAGATCCATACAGTCAAAGCTATGGTTTTTCTAGTACTCATGTACCGATGTGAGAGTTGGACCATAAAGAAGGCTGAGCAGTAAAGAATTGATGCTTTCTAACTGTGGTGCTGGAGACTATTGGACAGCAAGGAGATCAAACCAGTCCATCCTAAAGGAAATCAGTCCTAAATATTCATTGGAAGAACTGATGCTGAAGCTGAACCTCCAGTGTTTGGCCACCTGATGCGAAGAGCTGACTCATTGGAAAAGATCCTGATGCTGAGAAAGATTGAAGGCAGGAGTAGAAGTGAGACAGAGGATGGCATCACCAACTCAATGGACATGAGTTTGAGCAAACTCCAGGAGATATAGTGAAGGACAGGGAAACCTGATGTGCTGCAGTCCATGGGGTCAAAAAGAGTCAGACAGGCTTGAGCAACTGAACAACAACAACAGCGCCATACACCTGAACTAATATAATACTGAGTATCAACTATATTTCAATAATAAAAAGAAAAAGTAACAAACCACAACATGTAGAAGAACAGCATTTCTAGTTATCTTTCTTCCTAAATATTCCTTGCTGCTCCTTGGGGTTCTATCTGCATATCAGGAGTCACCATGCCTTACTTGGGAGCTTCCAACAGAGTGAATACTCGTTAGTGACTCACAGAAAACATGCAGGCATGCATTCATTCAACAACTATCAGTTGAATATTTACCAAGGGCCTCCCATTCAACAGTGAAAATGGATGCCTTTGTTCAGTAAAGTTAAGGCAGGTAGGCAGGAAATATTGGCTGGGGAAAGGAGTCTATAGCCTCGGTAAAATCAGCAAGCCTGAATAATAATCCAAAGCTGTGTTATGAATATGAACTGTTCCTATCCTGTTAGTATACAGTTAGGGCTTAAGTGTAAGGTCTTTGGAGACAAATGATCTGCCTTCAAGTCTTGGCTCTGTCGCTTATTAATGTGTGCTATTAGGCAAGTTGTTTATCCTGTCTTAGCCTTCTGCATAACTGGGAGTGGGGTAATAATGTCTATCTCAGAATAAAGATTAATGCTGTAAAGAATTTAGCACAGTGTCTGGCCTGTCTGAACAATAAAGTTTACCTATCTATATTAATATTAGCAAGGACTGGAGCCAGGTAGAATGGACTGACACTTTCCTAAATATTTGTTTTCCTACACTATGTGTCCCTAGACCTTCCAGTTCTGCCTCCAACAGACTGGCACACCCAACCTCTTATGTAAGGCAAGTTTCACGCAACCAACGTTTACTGTTTGATGGGGGTGTTAGAGAAACCCTCAGACCAGAACAGCTGGATGTGTGACTCAGCATTCTGAGAGGTGGGATGAGCTTACAGCTGAGGCTTCATGCACTAAAACGACTGGCACATCATGCACCCACACATCCAAAACTAGGGCAGCTCTTAGCATGCAGGGACTGCTAAGAATTGACCAGGTGAAGCACCTAGGAAACAGTTGTCACAGTCACCATTATCATCATCAGCATTATCACAAACAAAAGGCAAGAAGAGTCTTGCAGAAAAATCCTGCAAGATTCACAGTGTACAGTTTACCCCATGATACATATACGACATCACAGATGCTGCCAAAGATTTCATATGTTTGTTTTTTATTATTTATATATTGGCTATGCTGGGTCTTCCTCTTGGCAGGTGGACTTTCTCTAGCTGTTGCGAGCTGGCATCCCTCGTTGTCAAGCAGAGGCTCAAGGGCACAGGTGTGTGCAGCAGCGGCAGTATGCAGGCTTAGGTGCCCCACAGTATGTGGGTCTTACTTCCCCAACCAGGGATCGACTTGTGTTCCCTGCTTCAGAAGGTGGATTCTTTTTTTTTTTTTTTTCATTTATATTGTTAGTTGGGGGCTAATTACTTTACAATATTGTAGTGGTTTTTGTTATACATTAACATGAATCAGCCATGGATTTACATGTATTCCCCATCCCTATCCCCCCTCCCACCTCCCTCTCCACCCAATCCCTCTGGGTCTTCCCAGTGCACCAGGCCCGAGCACTTGTCTCATGCATCCAGCCTGGGCTGGTGATCTGTTTCACCCTAGATAATATACATGTTTCAATGCTGTTCTCTCGAAACATCCCACCCTCACCTTCTCCCACACAGTCCAAAAGTCTGTTCTGTACATCTGTGTCTCTTTTTCTGTTTTGCATATAGGGTTATCGTTACCATCTTTCTAAATTTCATATATATATATGTTAGTATACTGTATTGGTCTTTATCTTTCTGGCTTACTTCACTCTGTATAATGGGCTCCAGTTTCATCCATCTCATTAGAACTGATTCAAATAAATTCTTTTTAATGGTTGAGTAATATTCCATGGTGTATATGTACCACAGCTTCCTTATCCATTCGTCTGCTGATGGGCATCTAGATTGCTTCCATGTCCTGGCTATTATAAACACTGCTGCAATGAACACTGGGGTCACGTGTCTCTTTCAGATCTGGTTTCCTTGGTGTGTATGCCCAGAAGTGGGATTGCTGGGTCATATGGCAGTTCCATTTCCAGTTTTTTAAGGAATCTCCACACTGTTCTCCATAGTGGCTGTACTAGTTTGCGTTCCCACCAACAGTGTAAGAGGGTTCCCTTTTCTCCACACCCTCTCCAGCATTTATTGCTTGTAGACTTTTGGAGAGCAGCCATCCTGACTGGCATGTAATGGTACCTCATTGTGGTTTTGGTTTGCATTTCTCTGATAATGAGTGACATTGAGCATCTTTTCATATGTTTGTTAGCCATCTGTATGTCTTCTTTGGAGAAATGTCTGTTTAGATCTTTGGCCCATTTTGTGATTGGGTCATTTATTTTTCTGGAGTTGAGCTTCAGGAGTTGCTTGTATATTTTTGAGATTAATCCTTTGTCTGTTGCTTCATTTGCTATTATTTTCTTCCATTCTGAAGGCTATCTTTTCACCTTGCTTAGAGTTTCCTTTGTTGTGCAAAAGCTTTTAAGTTTCATTAGGTCCCATTTGTTTAGTTTTGCTTTTATTTCCAATATTCTGGGAAGTGGTCATAGAGGATCCTGCTGTGATCTATGTCAGAGAATGTTTTGCCTATGTTCTCCTCTAGGAGTTTTATAGTTTCTGGTTTTACATCTAGATCTTTAATCCATTTTGAGTTTATTTTTGTGTATGGTGTTAGAAGGTGTTCTAGTTTCATTCTTTTACAAGCGGTTGACCAGTTTTCCCAGCACCACTTGTTAAAGAGGTTGTCTTTTTTCCATTGTATATTCTTGCCTCCTTTGTCAAAGATAAGGTGTCCACAGGTTCATGGATTTATCTCAGGGCTTTCTATTCTGTTTCATTGATCTATATTTCTGTCTTTGTGTCAGTACCATATTGTCTTGATGACTGTGGCTTTGTAGTAGAGCCTGAAGTCAGGCAGGTTGATTCTTCCAGTTCCATTCTTCTTTCTCAAGATTACTTTGGCTATTCGAGGTTTTTTGTATTTCCATACAAATTGTGAAATTATTTGTTCTAGTTCTGTGAAAAATACCGTTGGTAGCTTGATAGGGATTACAGAAGGTGGATTCTTAACCACAGGGAAATCCCTTTGTATGTTTATTAGGAAGGCCTTAATGGATACTTTGGAGTCTCACTTAGAGCTGTTACTGCTACTGCTGCTGCTGCTAAGTCACTTCAGTCATGTCCAACTCGGTGTGACCCCATAGATGGCAGCCCACCAGGCTCCCCCGTCCCTGGGATTCTCCAGGCAAGAATACTGGAGTGGGTTGCCTTTTCCTTCTCCACAGAGCTGCTAAATTATGCCTTATTCAGTAGAGTACATGTGCAGCAGGACACAAGATACTTTCATGAATGGTATCCCATTTGATTTTGCAATCACTTTTAACTTAAGATCTGGTAACCAGTAGCTTCTTTTTAGTTTTCTCTCTTTTTCCCTGCTGGATGCCAAGTTCAATAGATATTTTTGTCCCTCTAAGTAATTTTGGTTCTTGGCACCATTTGGTCATGAAACCTCCTTTGTGTTACACTTTCCAGTACATAAGCCCTCGCTGTCAGCTAGCAAGCAGCAAAAATACCTTCTGAATCCACGGAAAAAACTCAAACTGTCATCCTCTGAAAGATTCTGAAATATCAGCTGCTGCTGCCTTTACTGCAACCTACAAACAGGACCAATGTTTGACTAATGGTCTGTCCATCCTGGGCTCATATCCTGTATCCTCAGGTTTGGGCAAGAAAGCAACCAACATCTTAATAGAGTCCCCTTTAAAGCCCAGATATCTTTATCCTCAGAGTACCTTGATAATATTCAAAGGAACTCACTGTTGGAAGGAATTTGACTGTTATTCATTGCAGACCCTTTGCAATATTTAAACACTTTGGGGTATTCACACCAGGGAGGTAGGTAACTAATGATAACCCAGTTTGAGTAAGGTCAAGTTTTCCCAAACAGAGGAAGATCTTCTAATCCATCTAACAGCCCTTTGGTGGCACCTGGTCTTCCACCTCTCTGAGGTCCTTATCAGTGTAACTCCAAACTTCCTCTCTGGTACCCGCTGCTGTTTCCATTTTATGTGTAAACAGTGACATCTGGTGGTAAAAGTATAGAAGTGTTAGCAAAGCCTGTTGATATTTAGTCCAATTCAGCTCAATTCAGTTGCTCAGTCCTGCCCTACTCTTTGCGACCCCATGGGCTGTAGCACGCCAGGCCTCCCTGTCCGTCGCCAACTCCCGGAGCCTACTCAAACTCAGGTCCATCGAATCGGTGATGCCACTCAACCATCTCATCCTCTGTCGTCCCCTTCTCCTCCCACCTTCAGTATTTCCCAGCATCAGGGTCTTTGCCAAGGAGTCAGCTCTTCGCATCAGGTGGCCAAAGTATTGGAGTTTCAGCTTCAGCATCAGTCCTTCCAATGAATATTCAGGACTGATCTCCTTTAGGATGGACTGGTTGGATCTTCTGGCAGTCCAAGGGACTCTCAAGAGTCTTCTCCAATCATTTCTTCAGTGCTCAGCTTTCTTTATAGTCCAACTCTCACATCCATGCATGACTACTGGAAAAACCAAAGCTTTGACTAGACAGACCTTTGTTGGCAAAGTAAGGTCTCTGCTTTTTAATATGTTGTCTGCTGCTGCTGCTGCTGCTGCTGCTGCTGCTGCTGAAGCCACTTCAGTCATGTCTGACTCTGCGACCCCATAGACGGCAGCCCACCAGGCTCCCCTATCCCTGGGATTCTCCAGGCAAGAACACTGGAGTGGGTTGCCATTTCCTTCTCCAATGCATGAAAGTGAAAAGTGAAAGTGAAGTCGAAAGTGAAAAGTGAAAGTGAAGTCGCTCAGTCGTGCCTGACTCTTAGTGACCCCATGGACTGCAGCCTGCCAGGCTCACCATCCATGGGATTTTCCAGGCAAGGGTACTGAGGTGGGGTGCCATTGCCTTCTCTGAATATGGTGTCTAGGTTTGTCATAACTTTTCTTCCAAAAAGCAAGTGTCTTTTAATTTCATGGCTGCAGTCACCATCTGCAGTGATTTTGGAGCCCAAGAAATTAAAGTCTGTCACTGTTTCCATTGTTTCCCCAGCTATTTGTCATGAAGTGATGGAACCAGATGCCATGAACTTGGTTTCCTGAATGTTGAGCTTTAAGTCAACTTTTTTACTCTCCTCTTTCACTTTCATCAAAAGGCTCTTTAGTTCTTCTTCACTTTCTGCCCTAAGGGTGGTATCATCTGCATATCTGAGGTTATTGATATTTCTCCCAGCAATCTTGATTTCAGCTTGTGCTTCCCCAGTGTTTCTCATGATGCACTCTGTATGTAAGTTAAATAAGCAGGGTGACGATACTTGACGTACTCCTTTCCCGATCTGGAGCCAGTCTGTTGTTCCATGTCCAGTTCTAACTGTTGCTTCTTGACCTGCATACAGATTTCTCAGGAGGGAAGTCAGGTGGTCTGGTACTCCCATCTCTTAAAGAATTTTCCACAGTTTGTTTTGACCCACATAGTCAAAGGCTTTGGCATAGTCAATAAAGCAGAAATAGATGTTTTTCTGGAACTCTCTCCCTTTTTCGATGATCCAATAGATGTTGGCAATTTGATCTCTGCTTCCTCTGTTTTTTTTTTTTTTTTCCATTTATTTTTATTACTTTACAATATTGTAGTGGTTTTTGCCACACATTGACATGAATCAGCCATGGATTTACATGTATTCCCCATCCCTATCCCCCCTCCCACCTCCCTCCCCATCCCATTCCTCTGGGTCATCCCAGTGTACCAGCCCTGAGCACTTGTCTCATGAATCCAATCTGGACTGGTGATCTGTTTCACACTTGATAATATGTATGTTTCAATGCTATTCTCTCAGATCATCCCACCCTCACCTTCTCCCACACAGTCCAAAAGTCTGTTCTATACATCTGTGTCTCTTTTTCTGTCTTGCATATAAGGTTATCGTTACCATCTTTATAAATTCCATATATACGTGTTAGTATACTGTATTGGTGTTTATCGTTCTGGCTTACTTCGCTCTGTATAATGGGCTCCAGTTTCATCCATCTCATTAGAACTGGTTCAAATGTATTCTTTTTAATGGCTGAGTAATATTCCATTGTGTATATGTACCATAGTTTTCTTATCCATTCATCTGCTGATGGGCATCTAGGTTGCTTCCATGTCCTGGCTATTATAAACAGTGCTGCAATGAACATTGGGGTACATGTGTCTCTTTCAATTCTGGTTTCCTCAGTGTGTATGCCCAGAAGTGGGATTGCTGGGTCATATGGCAGTTCTATTTCCAGTTTTTTAAGGAATCTCTACACTGTTCTCCATAGTGTCTGTACTAGTTTGCATTCCCACCAACAGTGTAAGAGGGTTCCCTTTTCTCCACACCCTCTCCAGCATTTATTGCATGTAGACTTTTGGATAGCAACCATCCTGACTGGCGTGTAATGGTACCTCATTGTGGTTTTGGTTTGCATTTCTCTGATAATGAGTGACATTGAGCATCTTTTCATATGTTTGTTAGCCATCTGTATGTCTTCTTTGGAGAAATCTCTGTTTAGACCTTTGGCCCATTTTTTGATTGGGTCATTTATTTTTCTGGAGTTGAGCTTCAGGAGTTGCTTGTATATTTTTGAGATTAATCCTTTGTCTGTTGCTTCATTTGCTATTATTTTCTCCCATTCTAAAGGCTGTCTTTTCACCTTGCTTATAGTTTCCTTCATTGTGCAGAAGTTTTAAGTTTAATTAGGTCCCATTTGTTTATTTTTGCTTTTATTTCCAATATTCTTGGAGGTGGATCATAGAGGATCTTGCTGTGATCTATGTCAGAGAATGTTTTGCCTATGTTCTCCTCTAGGAGTTTTATAGTTTCTGGTCTTACATTTAGATCTTTAATCCATTTTGAGTTTATTTTTGTGTATGGTATTAGAAGGTGTTCTAGTTTCATTCTTTTACAAGTGGTTGACCAGTTTTCCCAGCACCACTTGTTAAAGAGGTTGTCTTTTCTCCATTGTATATTCTTGCATCCTTTGTCAAAGACAAGGTGTCCATAGGTACGTGAATTTACCTCTGGGCTTTCTATTTTGTTCCATTGATCTATATTTCTGTCTTTGTGCCAGTACCATACTGTTTTGATGACTGTGGCTTTGTAGTAGAGTCTGAAGTCAGGCAGGTTGATTCTTCCAGTTCCACTCTTCTTTCTTAAGATTGTTTTGGCTATTCGAGGTTTTTTGTATTTCCATACAAATTGTGAAATTATTTGTTCTAATTGTCTGAAAAATATCGTTGGTAGCTTGATAGGGATTGCATTGAATCTATAGATTGCTTTGGGTAGTATATTCATTTTCACAGCATTGATTCTTCCAATCCATCAACACGGTATATTTCTCCATCTGTTTGTGTCCTCTTTGATTTCTTTCATCAGTGTTTTATAGTTTTCTATGTATAGGTCTTTTGTTTCTTTAAGTTGATATACTCCTAAGTATTTTATTCTTTTTGTTGCAATGATGAATGGAATTGTTTCCTTAATTTCTCTTTCTGTTTTCTCTTTGTTAGTGTATAGGAATGTAAGAGATTTCTGCATGCTAATTTTATATCCTGCAACTTTACTATATTCATTGATTAGCTCTAGTAATTTTCTGGTAGAGTCTTTAGGGTTTTCTATGTAGAGGATCATGTCATCAGCAAACAGTGAGAGTTTCACTTCTTCTTTTCCTATCTGGATTCCTTTTACTTCTTTTCTGCTCTTATTGCTGTGGCCAACACTTCCAAAACTATGTTGAATAGTAGTGGTGAGAGTGGGCACCCTTGTCTTGTTCCTGATTTTAGGGGAAATACTTTCAATTTTTCACCATTGAGGGTAATGCTTGCTGTGGGTTTGTCATATATAGCTTTTATTATGTTGAGGTATGTTCCTTCTATTCCTGCTTTCTGGAGAGTTTTTATCATAAATGGATGTTGAATTTTGTCAAAGGCTTTTTCTGCATCTATTGAGATAATCACATGATTTTTATGTTTCAATTTGTTAATGTGGTGTATTACATTGATTGATTTGTGGATATTAAAGAATCCTTGCATTCCTGGGATAAAGCCCACTTGGTCATGATGTATGATCTTTTTAATATGCTGTTGGATTCTGTTTGCTAGATTTTTTTAAGGATTTTTGCATTTATGTTCATCAGTGATATTGTCCTGTAATTTTCTTTTTTTGTGGCATCTTTGTCTGGTTTTGGAAATAGGGTGATGGTGGCCTCATAGAATGAGTTTGGAAGTTTACCTTCTTCTGAAATTTTCTGGAAGAGTTTGAGTAAGATGGGTATTAGCTCTTCTCTAAATTTTTGGTAAAATTCAGCTGTGAAGCCATCTGGCCCTGGGCTTTTGTTTTCTGGAAGATTTCTCATTACAGTTTTGATTTCCATGCTTGTGATGGGTCTGTTAAGATCTTCTATTTCTTCCTGGTTCAGTTTTGGAAAGTTATACTTTTCTAGAAATTTGTCCATTTCTTCCAAGTTGTCCATTTTATTGGCATATAGCTGCTGGTAGTAGTCTCTTATGATCCTTTGTATTTCAGTGTTGTCTGTTGTGATCTCTCCATCTTCATTTCTAATTTTGTTGATTTGGTTCTTCTCCCTTTGTTTCTTAATGAGTCTGGCTAACGGTTTGTTAATTTTGTTCATCTTTTCAAAAAACCAGCTTTTAGCTTTGTTGATTTTTGCTATGGTCTCTTTTGTTTCTTTTGCATTTATTTCTGCCCTAATTTTTAAGATTTCTTTCCTTCTACTAACCCTAGGGTTCTTCATTTCTTCTTTCCTTAGTTGCTTTAGGTGTAGAGTTAGGTTATTTATTTGACTTTTTTCTTGTTTCTTGAGGTAAGCCTGTATTGCTATGAACCTTCCCCTTAGCACCACTTTTATAGTGTCCCATAGGTTTTGGATTGTTGTGTTTTCATTTTCATTCATTTCTATGCATATTTTGATTTCTTTTTTTATTTCTTCTATGGTTTGTTGGTTATTCAGAAGCATGTTATTTAGCCGCCATATGTTGGAATTTTTAATAGTTTTTTTTTCCTGTAATTGAGATCGAATCTTACTGCATTGTGGTCAGAAAAGATGACTGGAATGATTTCAATTTCTTTGAATTGACCAAAGCTAGATTTATGGCCCTGGATGTGATCTATCCTGGAGAAGTTTCTGTGTGCACTTGAGAAAAAGGTGAAATAGATTGTTTTAGGGTGAAATGTCCTATAGATATCAATTAGGTCTAGCTGAACCATTGTGTCATTTAAAGTTTGTGTTTCCTTGTTAATTTTCTGTTTAGTTGATCTATCCATACGTGTGGGTGGGGTATTAAAGTCTCCCACTATTATTGTGTTATTGTTAATTTCCTCTTTCATGCTTGTTAGCATTTGCCTTACATATTGTGGTACTCCTATGTTGGGTGTATATATATTTATAATTGTTATATCTTCTTCTTGGATTGATCCTTTGATCATTATGTAGTGTCCTTCTTTGTCTCTTTCACAGCCTTTATTTTAAGGTCTATTTTATCTGATATGAGAATTGCGACTCCTGCTTTCTTTTGGTCTCCGTTTGCATGAAATATTTTTTTCCAGCCCTTCACTTTCAGTCTGTATGTGTCCTTTGTTTTGAAATGGGTCTCTTGTAGACAGCATATATAGGGGTCTTGCTTTTGTATCCATTCAGCCAATCTTTGTCTTTTGGTTGGGGCATTCAACCCATTTGCATTTAAGGTGATTATTGATAAGTATGGTCCTGTTGCCATTTACTTTGTTGCTTTGGGTTTGCGTTTATACAACCTCT
This sequence comes from Dama dama, assembly GCF_033118175.1. Classification (NCBI taxonomy): domain Eukaryota; kingdom Metazoa; phylum Chordata; class Mammalia; order Artiodactyla; family Cervidae; genus Dama; species Dama dama. The sequence goes on along the minus strand of NC_083693.1, from coordinate 11,818,354 downwards.
CTGTGTTTCCTGTCTAGAGAAGATCCTTTACCATTTGTTGAAGAGCTGGTTTGGTGGTGCTGAATTCTCTCAGCTTTTGCTTGGCTGTAAAGCTTTTAAATTCTCCTTCATATCTGAATGAGATCCTTGCTGGGTACAGTAATCCTGGTTGTAGTTTATTCTCTTTCATTACTTTAAGTGTGTCCTGCCATTCCCTTCTGGCCTAAAGAGTTTCTATATAAAGGTCAGCTGCTATCCTTATGGGAATCCCCTTGTGTGTTATTTGTTTTTTCTCTCTTGCTGCTTTTAATATTTGTTCTTTGTGTTTGATCTTTGTTAATTTGATTAATATGTGTCTTGGGGTGTTTCACCTTGGGTTTATCCTGTTTGGGACTCTCTGGGTTTCTTGGACTTGTGTGACTATTTCCTTCCCCATTTTGGGGAAGTTTTCAGCTATTATCTCCTTGAGTATTTTCTCATGGCCTTTCAGCTATTATCTCCTCAAGTATTTTCTCATGGCCTTTTTGTCTTCTTCTTCCAGGACTCTTATGATTTGAATGTTGGGGCGTTTCACATTGTCCCAGAGGTCCCTGAGGTTGTCTTCATTTCTTTTGATTCTTTTTTCTTTTTTTCTCTCTGTTTCATTTATTTCCACCATTTTATCTTCTACCTCACTTATCCTATCTTCTGCCTCTGTTATTCTACTGTTGGTTCCATACAGAGTGTTTTTAATCTCATTTATTGTGTTATTCATTTTTAATTGACTCTTTTTTATTTCTTCTAGGTCCTTGTTAAACATTTCTTGCATCTTTTCAATCCTTGTCTCCAGGCTATTTATCTGTAACTCCATTTTGTTTTCAAGATTTTGGATCATTTTTATTATCATTATTCTAAATTCTTTTTCAGGTAGATTCCCTATCTTTTGCTTGGCTTGATGGACATTTTTCATGTTCCTTTACCTGCTGGGTATTTCTCTGCCTTTTCATCTTATTTAGATTGCTGTGTTTGGGGTGGCCTTTCTGTATTCTGGTAGTCTGTGGTTCCTTTTTATTGTGGAGGTTTCTCCCAGTGGGTGGGGTTGGATGATTGGCTTGTCAAGATTTCCTGATTAGGGAAGCTTGCGATGGTGTTCTGGTGGGTGGAGCTGGATTTCTTCTCTCTGGGGTGCAATGGAGTGTCCAGTAGTGAGTTTTGGGATGGGTCTACGGACTTGGTGTGACTTTGGGCAGCCTGTATATTGAGGCTCAGGGCTATGTTCTTGCGTTGCTGGAGAATTTGTGTGGTATGTCTTGCTCTGGAACTTATTGGCTCTTGGGTGGTGGTTGGTTTCATTGTAGGTATGGAGCTTTTGGATGATCTCTTATTAATTAACATTCCCTGTAGTCAGGAGTTCTCTGGTGTTCTCAGGGTTTGGGCTTAGGCCTCCTGCTTCTGGATTTCAGTCTTATTCTTCCAGTAGCCTCAAGACTTCTCCATCCATACAGCACTGATAATAAAACTTCTAGGTTAGTGGCGAAAAGATTCTCCACAGCTAGGGACACCCAGAGAGGTTCACAGAGTTACATGAAGGAGAGGAGAGGGAGGAAGGAGATAGAGGTGATTAGGAGGAGAGAAAGGGGGACTCAAAAGGAGAGAGACAGATCTAGGCAGTACCCTGTTCCCTAAGTGTTCTCCGCAGCCCAGAACACCCACAGAGATTTGGAGAATTGGATTGAGAAGAGAAGGGGGAGGGAGGAAATAGAGGTGATCTGGGGGAGAAAAAGAAGAGTCAAAAAGGGGGAGTGAGTAATCAAACCAGTAATCACACTCCTGAGTAAAAATGGGTACTGAAGATTGGATTCTTAAATGACCAAAATTGATATCAAATACTGAAAAACATAGATTAAAAATCTAGAGTAGAGGTTAGACTCTTGAAAATACAATATTAAAAAAAACACAAAAAACATAAAAAATTTAAGAAATATATATGAAGTTCACTTTAAAAATAGGGTCCTTTTTTTTTTTGCAAGGTTATAGTGGGTTATAAAATGAAAATTAAGGAGTAATAGAGAAGTAATAGGGGACTTTTTAAAAAAAGAAAAAAATATTTTTAATTAAAAAAATAATAATAATAGTAAAAATATATCTAGGAATTTCTCTGGAGCTGTTGTGGGCAGTGTGGGTTCAGTTCAGTTTCAGATAGTTCCTTCTCAGTATCTATAGGCCCCTTCCAGTGTAGTTGGTGTTAACTACAGGGATTTCAATCTGTTGTACCTGTCACTTCTAAGGTGGTACCCTTTGTTTATTTGGCTTCTGTTTGCAGGTCTCTTTAGTGCCTAATTTCTGCCCTGACACAAGTGGCGGAGGTGGTCTCTTGCTTAGGTTCGCTTGTTCAGTCGTGCTGTGGGGAGGGAGGAATGCTGCAAACAAATATCGCTGGCCTGTGTGGGGAGCACTTGCAGTGTTCTGGCCACACTGGGTTTGCCCCTGCTCATGGCGCGTGCTTTCCCGTCTACACTGCTCAGGCTCCAGGTTGCTCTACAGGGAGCAGGCCCTGAGTTGCGTGCACTTCCCAGGCCTAAGCCGCTCGGGTTCAGGTGTTTGAGTACTCCACAAAGGCGCAGACTCGGTTGGACCTGCAATTTGTGCCTTCCTCGTCAGAGCAGCTCAGGCAGCCAGGAGCTTGACGAACGCACTCTCCCTGGGTGTGGTATGCCTTATCCCCTCCGCGGTCCCAGCCTCAGTTTCCAGGTGGGCTGGTCCAGTGTGCCTTGTGTCTCTTCTGAGGAGCTGATCCCTGGCTGCGACCCTCCCGGTGGATGTCAACCATCCAGAATCTCAGAAAGTCTTTGGTTTGAAACTGGAAGCCTGTTTGCAGTTTGGTAGGAGATGCCATCTCTGGGGCCGAGTTTGCCCCTTTCCCCTCCCCCCTGCCTCCTGCCTCTGGTGGGGGATGGGCCGGTCCGCAGCCGGCTAGCTCTTCTCTGCTATTGCTCCAGTCTTTGTTCCGTCAACAGGCCGGCTGTGCCTTAGGTTAGAGCTTTTCCCAGGTTAATTCTCTCTCTCTCTCTCTTGCTATCTCACAGTTTGAGTTGCTATCTCACGTTAGCTCCCTCAGATTGCCCTCAGGGCATTCAGGCCCGGTCCTTACCTTAAGCAATGCCACCCGCTCCTCTCTGTTCAGCCCCCACTTGCTGGTGGTGGATGCGAGCGTCTGGGGTACTTTTCTGCTGGGAGTTGCTTTTAGGCTTGTAATCTGTGGGTTTTATTTATTTTTCCTCCCAGTTAGGTTGCCCTCTGCGATTCAAAAACTTCCCCCAGACCCGCCAGTGAGAGACTTTCCTGGTGTTTGGAAACTTCTTCTATTAAGACTCCCTTCCCAGGATGGATCTCCGTCCCTAACGCTTTTGTCTCTCTTTTTATCTTTTATATGTTTGTCCTACCTCCTTTTGAAGACAATGGGCTGCTTTTCTGGGTGCCTGATGTCCTCTGCTAGTGATCAGAAGTTGTTTTGTGGACTTTGCTCAGCGTTCAAATGTTCTTTCGATGAATTTGTGGGGGAGGAAGTGGTCTCCCCATCCTATTCCTCCACCATCTTAGCTGCTCTCTGCCTTTTCTAAATCCAACTTGAACATCTGAAAGTTCATGGTTCATGTGCTGTTGAAGCCTAGCTTGGCGAATTTGAGCATTACTTTGCTAGCGTGTGAGATGAGTGCAATTGTGTGGCAGTTTGAACATTCTTTGTCATTGCCTCTCTTCTGGATTGGAATGAAAACTGACCTTTTCCAGTTTTGTGGCCACTGCTGAGTTTTCCAAACTTGCTGGCTTATTGAGTGCAGCACTTTCATAGCATCATCTTTTAGGATTTGTAATGGCTCAACTGGAATTCCATCACCTCTACTAGCTTTGTTCATAGTGGTGCTTCCTAAGGCCACTTGATTTCACATTCCAGGATGTCTGCCTCTAGGTGATTATCTGCATCATGAAGGTCTTTTTTATATAGTTCTTCTGTATATTCTTGCCACCTCTTCTTAGTATCTTCTGGTTCTGTTAGGTCCATAACATTTCTGTCCTTTTTTGTGCCCATCTTTGGGATTTAAGAAAGATGAATTTCTCAGTTTTTTCACCATGGCCTTCTCTGTTCCAGGACACTCAGAATAGAGCTGCATACCTGATGTCCATAGAGGTGCTATTCTGGAACATCACACAATTTAATTAAGACAATGAATGCACCAATAATTAAAACAAGTCTTCCTTTATCAGATTCATTATCCTAGTTTCAACCTCTAATTCTCTCCCTATGTGATAGTTTTCACTTGGTAGATGCCCACTTGGCTTCCCTGAGGGAAGCCGTTACCAGCACCCATCTGATCTCCTCACAGTTCGGTCATCATGAGTGAATTTTGTCCCCTAATTATTTTTCAAACATGGTTGTTGGGATAGAAGTGTCTGAAGCTAAGGGTTAACAGTCAAATGTGGAAAATATGCCTGCTGAGGGCTGTCTTTGCAACAGTGCCCCCAGCACTGTTGTGTGCCAAGATGAAGCTCTGCTTTCTGGGTAAAGTAAATGTCAAGAGCCACAAAGCAGCATGCCTTCCATTCGAAGCAAAACAAGATAGTTTTCCTGGCCAACCTGGCCTCATGGCCCAACAGTCCTATGTGGCTTGAGCTGTAAGGAAAACCAAAAATCCTTTGCATGTCAAGCTATACATCTGCTATCAGATATCAAAGTTTGTATGAAAATAGGAATTCCTGGAATTTGCTCTGGCCTAAAAGAAAAAGTTCAGCTCCACAGAAGGACTGCTCACGGCCCTCTGTGACTTCCCTGGGTGGAGTGCTGCTAGGGAGGCCGCCCCAGAACCCCTTTTGGTCCCATATGCCTCTACAGCCCCCTCACCAAACACCCTCACCTCCCCTCAAGCTGTTTCCATCCATCCTTCCTTGTCTCTCAGACCCGTCCCTGCTTGTGTTGTTTCTAATGCCACTCCTTGAGGCCTCAGGTGGCTCCAGAACCACTGCAGTTCTCATACCTAGGCTGCCAACCTCCACCCCCACCTTGGCAAAGAGGTTTCCCAGGGTGCCAGTCTCCTACCCTCATTACCATGTTGCCTCTGCAGAGCATCCTCACAGGTCAAACTGCCCAGGTGATTGCACTAAGTCCTCCAAACAAGACCCCAAGGTGGGCACCGTTTCCTTCAAGTTACAGACATGAGGACTGAGGCTCAGAGAACAATTTATCAGTGGGCGCCACTATAAGGACAGTCAAGATTCTAGCCTGGATCTGTCTTACTCTAAAGGGCATGCTTTTCCCAGTAACACCCTGTCATGGACTTCCCCTACTATAAAACCTTTCATGGACTAGCCACCTACCCTCGTGCTTGAGCCTTCAATGGCCTGGCCTTACCTTATTTCTTTAACCTTGCTCCAGCTCTTCCCCTTCACTAACATCCTCAAGTCCCACACAAGTCCAGGCTTCCTTTGCTCATCTGGAATATCCTAGCCACCAGATCATCAGCCCTGCATATTTAGTAAGACCTCTGTGATTCCCCAGGGAGAGTTTACTCTTTTACAAACTCTTTCACAACACTTGCTTACTCTCCCTTATGTCTTATAGCTGTTCCTTGGTATCTCTGGGGGATTAGTTCCAGGAGCTAATTCATATCAAAATCCACAGATGTTCATGTCCCTTGTGTCAAATAGCATAGTATTTGCAAATAACCTAGCACACCTTCCTAAATACTTTATTTATTTATTTATTTATTTAGGCCATGCTGCCCATTGGAGAAGGAAATGGCAACCCACCCCAGTATTCTTGCCTGGAGATTTCCAGGGACAGGGGAGCCTGGTGGGCTGCCATCTATGGGGTCGCACAGAGTCGGACATGACTGAAGCGACTTAGCAGTAGCAGCCCATTGGCATGTGGGATCTTAGTTCCTTGATCAGGGATTGAACCTGTGCCTCCTGCAGTGGAAGCATGGAGTCTTAACCCCTAGACCATCAGAGAATTCTCTCCTATATACTTTAAACCACCTCTAGAATACTGATAACACCCTATACAATGTAAATGCTGTCTACATAGTTGTAAACACAATGTAAATGCTATATAAATAGTTTCTGGCATATGACATATTCATTTTGCTTTCTGAAATTTTTTTAGACGTTTTTGACCTGTGGTTGGTTGAATTCATGAATGAGGAATACAGAGGGCCAATTGTAATCCTCTGTGTAGAGGTTCTCCCCCAACTGGACTCTGGGAACCTTTGGAAAAGAAAGAATGCTTAATTTTTAATATCTCTGTGTGGCCTTTAATCTTTAGCAAAGGTATTTGTTGTTGGTTTTGTTCCATTTCCCAGTTGTGTCCAACTCTTTGTGACCCCGTGGACGGCAGCACTCCAGGCCTCCCCATCCTTCACCATCTCCTGAAGTTTGCCCAAGTTTGTGTTCATTGCTTTGGTGATGCTATCCAACCATCTCATTCTCTGACATCTTCTTCTCTTTCTGCCCTCAGTCTTTCTCAGCATCAGGGACTTTGGAAACTAAGCCAAAATCAGCAAATATTTGCTTAATAGATGAATGAATGGTGGATAAGTTAATAAGGAAAGTATCTATTTGTTTAAGCTATTATCTCTCAGGATGCAGGATGATTTAAAACATACAAATAAAAGAGACCAATTATGGTATAATAGAACAATATTGTTTTGGAATAATAGTAAATGATTACTAACTAATTATTATTTTATATCAATGCTTTGTTTCTACCATGAGACTAAGTTTATAAGTTTCATGAGGACAGGGACTACATTTAGATACAGCTACATCTACTGAACAAATTAGGAGCCTGTCACTGATTTATCACCATAAAGTGGGAGCTCTTGCTCATCACAAAGAGAGATCTAATCTACTAACCCAAGCTGCTTGCTAGAACCCCTAGGAAGAAGCAGAACTCCCCAGAAACCAAACGTGGTTCAGCTATGTAAGCCTCTCTTGGGTCTCAATTTTCTTTCTGAAAATAGGGATGGGAATTCCTGTCCCATGAACTGCACTGGGGAATGAATGGGATAATCAGATGCATCCAGCACACAATTAGGAAGTCTCCCCAAGTGGCAGCTATAGCACCCCTGCAGCAACAGCCATTCATGTCTCATTTTCCACCTTGCTGATGATGACTGTAACTGTATGGTCTTAGAGTGGTCACCAGGCCTTGTCAAAGTAGAAGAACATGGACTTCTGATAAATTCAAAGTCAACCTATAGGCAATTGTAACAGAGAAATCTAAGTAATTGCAGTTTTAAAAATATTACAATGAGGTCTAATCTAAAAGAGGATTCCATAAGTACAATAGAAAAACCAGAACTAAACACATGTATATATGGTCAGTTAATTTATGATAAAAGGATCAGGAATATATAATGGGGAAAGGACAGTTTTCTCAATAAATGGCTGAAAAAGCTAGGTAGATACATATGAAAGAATGAAGTTGGACCACTTATACCAGGCAGTAAGCTCCTTGACAGCAATCTTGGTGATGAGTTTTTGGACTTGACACCAAAAGAAAAAGTGACAAAAGCTAAAATAAACAAGTGGAACCACATCAATCTAAAAAGATTCTGCAAAGTAAAGAAAACAAAGTGAAGAAAATCTATTGAATAAGAGAAAGCATTTGCATATTACATATATGATAAGGAATAAATATCTAAAATATATAAATAATGCATAAATTCAAATGGCAAAAAAATTCAATTAAAAAATGAGAAGATATGAATATATATTTTTCCAAAGAAGACATACAGATGGACAAAAGACAATGAAAAGAAAATGCTAAACATTACTAATTATTAAGGAAATGCAAATCAAAACCAAAGTGAAATGTCACCTTACACCTGTTGGTGTTGTTCAGTTGTTCAGTCGTGTCTGACTCTTTGTGATGCCATGGACTGCAGATGCCAGGCTTCCCTGTCCTTCACTATCTCTGGAGTTTGCTCAAACTCATGTCCATTAAGCTGGTGATGTTATCGATCCATCTCATTCTCTGTCACCTACTTCTCCACCTGCCTTCAATCTTTCCCAGCGTCAGAGTTTTCTTCCAACGAGTTGGCTCTTCATATCAGGTGGTCAAAGTATTAGAGCTTCAGCTTCAACATCAGTCTTTCCAATGAATATTCAGGGTTGGTTTCCTTTAAGATTGACTGGTTTGATCTCCTTATAGTCCAAGGGATTCTCGAGAGTCTTCCCCACCACCACAATTCAAAAGCATCAGTTCTTCAGTGTTCAGCCTTCTTCATGGTCCAACTCGCACATCCTTACTTGACTACTGGAAAAACCATAGCTTTGGCTATACGAACCCTTGTTTGCAAAGTGATATCTGTGTTTTTTAATGATATCTTTTCTTCACACCTGTTAGAATGGCTATTATCAAAAAGAGGAAACAACAAATGTTGATGAAAATGTAGAGTAAAGGGAACACTTATGCACTGTTGGTGGTAATGTAAATCGGTGCAGCCACTATGGAAAAATCTATGGAGGTTTCTCAAAATATTAAATATAAAACTATCATATGATCTAGCAATTTCAATTCTACATAACAAAAACATTGATTTTAAAAAATATATACACACCCTCATGCACATTGTAGCATTATTTACAATAACCAATATATAGAAACAATCTAAGTGAAAGCTTCCCTGGTAGCTCAGATGGTAAAGAACCTGCCTATAATGCAGGAGATGTAAGAGACATGGGTTTGATCTCTGGGTCAGGAAGATCCCCTGGAGAAGGAAATGGCAACCCACTTGAGTATTCTTGCCTGGGAAAATACCATAGATGGAGTAGCCTGGCAGGCTACAGCTCATGAAGTCTTAAAGAGTGGGACACAACCTAGCGACCAGCACACACGCGTGTCCATCAGGGGACAAATGGATAAAGAAAATGTGGCACAGATGGAGAGATATAAGATAGATGTGTGCATGCATGCTAAATCGCTTCAGTTGTGTCCGACTCCATGGACTATAGCCTGCCAGGCTCCTCTGTCCATGGGATTACCCAGGCAAGAATATTGGAGTAGGTTGTTATGCCCTCCTTCGGGGGATCTTCCAAACCCAGAGGTTGAACCCACGTCTCTCGCGTCTCCTGCATTGGCAGGCAGGTTTTTTACCACTAGTGCCACCTGGGAAGCCATAAGATAGATAGATGTAAATGTTATTCAACCATGAGAAAGAAGAAAATCTTTCCACTTCCAACAGCATGGATGGACTTTGAGCTCATTATGCTAAGCGGAAAAAGTCAGAGAAAGACAAATACCACATGATCTCACTTATGTGTGGAATCTAAAACAAGACAAACCAAACCCTTGTGTATACAGAGAACAGGTCGGTGGTTGTCTGAGACAGGGGTGATGAGGTGAGTGAAGGAGGGCAAAAGATATAAACTCCCAATTATAAAATAAATGTCATGAAAGTGTAATGTACAGCATGGTGACTGGTTAATAATACAGTGTTGCATATTTGAAAGTTGCTAGAAAGTAAGTCTTAAAAGTTCTCACAAGGAAAAAATATTTGTAACTGTGTATGATGATGGATATTAACTAGACATGTTGTGGTCATCCTTTTGCAATATATTCAACCCATGATGCTGAAACTAACATACTGTTGTGTCATACATCAGTGGCATATAATGTTATACCTCAATCAAAATAAATGAGTAGTACATATATACATACATAAAAGAGAATCCCATAGACTTCAAATTAAAATCCTCATGTAACCCCTTAAAATCCTACCTCCCCCTGCCCATAATCAAAATACATTACATTACATTACATAATGGTGTTTTAAAGACACTAGAATGCCTAAACACTTCAAGGTGTCCCCATCTCCCTCTAAGATATTCCCTAACAGCATAGCCCAATGAACAAGGTGGCAACTCTGCACCCACAGTGCCCAGGTCTATCCAGGCACCACTGGCTGGTGCCCTCCATTCCTACAAACCAGGCATCTTTGCCGAGGGACGGCACCGGATGGCGGCAAAGCCTCAAGAATCCTTCTGGCTCCTTAAGCTCAGCTGTCCAGGAAGATGATTATTTCCACAGACTAGCCCTCAGTAACTGCTCCTCACTACAGATGATACTAGAAACAAAAAAGTCATGCCCCTCTTGGTGTGGAATTAGAGCCATCCATCCCAGGGGAAGGACCTGGTGGGTATTTGCAGTAGCGATGTATTCTCCACCATGAGGACTGTAACAGAGATGCTCTGGCTCCAACACAGACAAAATGACTTGGAGTGGATGAACTTGGTTCCTGCAGGCTCACCTACTATGTTGTCAAATCATCAAACAAATGTTCATGTTCTTCTTCAAGCAGAGTTGGAGAGGATATTGTTGACATATGGAGCATCCTTAAAGTATCCTCCCCCTCCAGTCAATGTTTGGAGACTTGCACTAGGTCTGGCAACTGGGAATAGGGCTGATTACTTTATTGTGTCATCCAAAGCACAGATGCTCAGAAAAGGTGTATATATACATACATACATACAGAGAGAGAGAGAGAGAGAGAGAGAGAGAGGCATATGCATTGTTGTTCAGTCACTCAGTCATGTCTGACTCTTTGCAACCCCATGGACTGCAGTACACCAGGCTTACCTGTCCATCACCAACTCCAAGAGTTTACTCAAACTCATGTCCATTGAGTCAATGATGCCATCCAACCATCTCATCTTATGTCATCCCCTTCTCCTCCTGACCTCAACCTTTCCCAGCATCAGGGTCTTTTCCAATGAGTCAGTTCTTCGCATCAGGTGGCCAAAGTATTAGAGCTTCAGCATCAGTCCTTCCAGTGAATATTTAGGGCTGATTTTCTTTAGGATTCCCTGGTTTGATCTCCTTGCCTTCCAAGGGACCCTCTAGAGTCTTCTACAACACCACAGTTCAAAAGCATCAATTCTTCAGCACTCAGCCTTCTTTACAGTCCAATTCATATGAAATATGTGTACATGCAGATAGACATACATACATATATATACAAATAAACATACACATGTGTGTGTGTGTATATACATATATTGCCTGTATGCTTTACCTAAAGAGGTTGGTGGTGACAGAACTTGTTATAGTAGCTTGGAGTGGTCTTTGGATAATTTCTTTTTTAATGTCACCACTCCATTTTATATTTTCTCAGTATAGTGACATTGGTGATATTACCAAAGATGACAAAACAGTACATGCTGATCACTCAGAGTCACTTTGTGGCCATATATAGAAATGACTTTTTCAAATTCCAGCTAAAATCCTCCCAAACCTCTAGTGAGGAAATGAATCATCACCACCAAGGGTAGAATTGTCTGTTACTCTCCATGGATCATAAACAGGATATCTCCTCTGCAGACTTCCTCTGAGTTGGGCCTGATGCTGGTCACACTGCTCCCCAGAGTTCTCTGGGCCCTCCTTCGCCAACAGCATTGCTAAGAGACAAGTCCAGGTAGCTCCCCAAACCTTTTGGAAGGAGGAACTGTTCTTTCCTATCTGTGAAAGTGTGAGGGCAGGCAGGCTGCACTCCCTTCCTCCTTAGCAAATGTCAGCACACCTAAACGAGGACGGTGGGCAGAGAGCAGATGAGAGGCAGCAAGGGGCCCTGAGAGCCAGCCTACCCCAGGGAAGGTTCTTTACAAGCTGAACCACAAGGGAAGCCCCAGGGAAGGTTCTGAGAACACCTCGAGGCTGCTCCGCTGGAGAGCTCACCCTGGGGAAGCGCAGCCTACCCCAGGGGAGGTTCTGGGAACACCTCGAGAGTGCTCCACTGGAGAGCTCACCCTGGGGAAGCGCAGCCTACCCCAGGGGAGGCTCTGGGAACACCTCGAGAGTGCTCCACTGGAGAGCTCACCCTGGGGAAGCGCAGCTTACCCCAGGGGAGGCTCTGGGAACACCTCGAGAGTGCTCCACTGGAGAGCTCACCCTGGGGAAGCACAGCCTACCCCAGGGGAGGCTCTGGGAACACCTCGAGAGTGCTCCACTGGAGAGCTCACCCTGGGGAAGTGCAGCCTACCCCAGGGGAGGCTCTGGGAACACCTCGAGAGTGCTCCACTGGAGAGCTCACCCTGGGGAAGTGCAGCCTACCCCAGGGGAGGTTCTGGGAACACCTAGAGGCTGCTCTGCTGGAGAGCTCACACTGAGCTCAGCCCCACTCCCAGGCTCTCACTCCGGCAGTGCCCTTTGACTGTGCAATCAAGACTTCATCCTCAGAGAAGAAACTTTAAAGGAATTCCTCCTAAATGGTCCCCTTCCCTAATCTGGTATAAATGAATGAAATAACTGACTAACTGAGTGAAGGGAGGAGAGCAGGAGAAAGCAAATAAACTTTCGGTTTTATGGACACCAGATTTCAAGGGAGAAAATTAGAACTGAGTTCTATAATGACCCCAATCTTTCTTTCTTTAGCAAGGCAAGAAGAAGGAATAAAATAGCCTATATGTTCAGAAGTCTCTGATCCAAGGGAAACAAATTCTGTCGTGCACTTTTTAACCAGTTAATCCCACTGTTAGCGCTGTAGTCGTGTCACACCCAGAGTTGAAGGCTCCTGACGGTGGGTGTTGGTGACATGCGTGCTTTTCCCGCTGCTGCTGTCTCCCAAGCAGCATGAAATGAAATGCATTTCACCTCATTCGGCCTCTCTACCTGTCCCCCACATCAGAGAAGAGGTTATTTCTCCAAGACTGGTTCTTAGAACTTTGTAATTGAGAATCTGAGAATGGGAAGAGAAATATAGTGTCTGAGGGGCTAGATGAGAAGGAAAAGGCTGAGAAAGACTGAAGAAGAGTGAGAAAGAAAGGAAGAAAGGAAGCAGCCTCCTTTGAAGAAAGCGTAGGGAGAGGTGATGATGGAGGAATGGTGGGCCATCAGAACATGCGGAAAATAAGATTTGAGGAGGAGAGAAAGGGGGAGGGAGTAAGGTGGGCTTCCTGTGGATTGGTAGAGTAACTCTTTTTTCCATGGTTTTCGAGAGATGAAGATTAGAGTTTCTTCTTAAATTTATATGTTTTGTCAAGACTGCCATTCTTTGACTGTGACTCCATAGAAAGAACCACATGGATCTTTAGTTTTTAAGATTTTCTCAGTTCTAATCAAGCCATCTTATCTTAAGACTAAAAAATACTGAAGGTCAGAGAAGTAAAATTACTGGCTTTAAAAATGCAGGACAATCTAGCAATAGAACTTTGACTCTTCTGCTATTAGTCCAGTGGAGGTTCTACTACCCTCTGCTAAATATGTGTTTATTCCTAAATGTACTTACACACAGCTACCCCTGCTCCTTCACAAACCTTCCTTACTCTTTAAGTCTTATTGAGAAGATAAAAACCTCACACTCTCTCTTCAGCAGAAAGAATTTAAACTTCTGAAGAGAAAGCATTCCACCTCAATAGAAGATTTCCCAAAATAAATTAGGTCCTGGGGCTGGGAGTCAGTATCCCTGCCTCACAACTACAGAGTAAAGGCAAAATCTTTCCTCTGGGAGGCAAGCAGAAGTTGAAAGGAAAGAACAGATAACTGGTTATTTAGAATGTCCCTGTTATCTAAGTAGGTCTCACATTTCATCCAACAGATGGCAGTAGCAACATATTTTTAAAATAAGTACACAGCGGTCCAAAGTTCAGAAGAAAAAATTACCAGTAAAATGAGATGTAAAATCTTTGTCTTCATCAAAAACCAATTTCCAACCATCTTTCTTGAAGTAACACAGAATTAAAACAAATGAACAACAGCAATAAAATATACCTACCTAACCACTACTAGATAAAATCAACAAAGCCCATTAATAACATTACTGATTACAAGTTATGAATAACAGTTGCTTTTGTGCTTTGCTTTTGTTAGAAGAGTTAGAAGTAATCCTACTTCCCCTTGTCTGTTGAATTTAGCTGCTGCTGCTGCCGCTGCTAAGTCACTTCAGTCGTGTCCGACTATGTGAGACCCCATTGATGGCAGCCCACCAGGCTCCTCCATCCCTGGGATTCTCCAGGCAAGAACACTGGAGTGGGTTTCCATTTCCTTCTCCAATGCATGAAAGTGAAAAGTGAAAATGAAGTCGCTCAGTCGTGTCCGACTCTTCTGGACCCCATGGTCTGCAGCCTACCAGGCTCCTCCATCCATGGGATTTTCAAGGCAAGAGTACCGGAGTGGGTCACCATTGCCTTCTCCGGTTGAATTTAGCTAGACTTAAGTGAATGTTTAAAAATAGTTTCAGTTTTCCACACACTAGCATTCTTGAAGGAAAAAAGAATGGAACACTTTGTTTGCTAGCAAAGTGTTATTATTAAAGCATCACCTGATTCTTGAGCATTACTAGTTTCAGATTGAGAAAGCCTTTGTTAGAAAGCACTGTCTCTCTCTCTCCCTTTGGGTTTTGTTGTTGTTCAGTTGCTAAGTTGTGTCTGACTCCTTACAATCCCATGCACTGCAGCATGCCAGGCCTCCTTATCCTTCACTATCTCCTGGATTTTCTTCAGATTCAGATCCATTGAGTTGATGATGTTATCTAAACATCTCATCCTCTGCCACCCTCTTCTCTTTTTGCTTCACTCTTCCCCAGCATCAGGGTCTTTTCCAGGAGTCAGCTCTTTGAATCAGGTGGCCAAAGGGTTGGAGCTTCAGCTTCAGCATCAGTCCTTTTGATGAATATTCAGGATTGATTTTCTTTAGGATTGACAGATCTGATCTCCTCCTTGCTGTCCAAGGGACTCTAAAGAGTCTTCTCCAGCACAACAATTTAAAAGTATCAATTCTTCAGTGCTCTACCATCTTTGTGGTTCAACTCTCACATCCATACAAGACTACTGGAAAAACCATAGCTTTGACTATATGGACCTTTGTCAACAAAGTGGTATCTTTGCTTTTTAATATGCTAAGTTTGTCATAGCTTTTCTTCCAAAGAGCCCGTGTCTTTTAATTTCATGGCTACAGTCACTGTCCACTGTGATTTTGGAGCCCAAGAAAATAAAATCTGTCACTGCTTTCACTTTTTCCCCATCTATTTGCCATGAGGTGATGGGACTGTATGCCATGATCTTACTTTTTTGGATCTTGAATTTTTTATTTATTTATTTATTTTAATTGGAGGCTAATTGCTTTATAATATTGTAGTGGTTTTTGCCATACATTGACATGAATCAGCCATGGGTATACATGTGTTCCCCATCCTGAACCCCCTCCCAGCTCCCTCCCCATCCCATCCCTCAGGATCATCCCAGTGCACCAGCCCTGAGAACCCTGTCCATTGCATCAAATCTTGACTGGTGATCTGTTTCACATATGATAATATACATTTTTCAATGCTATTGTCTCAAATATCCCACCCTCACCTTCTGCCACAGAGTCCGAAAGACTGTTCTTTACATCTTTGTCTCTTTTGCTGTATCACATATGGGGTCATCATTACCATCTTTCTAAATTCCATATATATATATGCATTAGTATACTGTATTAGTGTTTTTCTTTCTGACTCACTTCACTCTATATAATAGGCTCAAGTTTCATCCACCTCGTTAGAACTGATTCAAATGCATTCTTTTTAATGGTTGAGTAATATTCTATTGTGTATATGTACCACAACTTTCTTATCCATTTGCCTGCTGATGGACATCTAGGTTGCTTCCATGTCCTAGCTATTATAAACAGTGCTGCGATGAACACTGGGATACACTTGTCTCTTTCAATTCTGGTTTCCTCAGTGTGTATGCCTAGCAATGGGATTGCTGGGTCATATGCCAGTTCTATTTACAGTTTTTTAAGAAATCTCCATGCTGTTTTCCATAGTGGCTGTACTAGTTTGCATTCCCACTAACAGTGTAAGAGAGTTCCCTTTTCTCCGCACCAACATTTATTTTTATTTATTTATTTTTTTTTATTGTTTGTAAACTTTTTGCTGATGGCCATTCTGACCAGAGTGAGATGGTACCTCATTGTGGTTTTGGTTTGCATTTCTCTGATAATGAGTGATGTTGAGCATCTTTTCATGTGTTTGTTAGCCATCTGTATGTCCTCTTTGTAGAAATGTCTTTTTAGTTCTTTGGCCCATTTTTTTATTGGTTCATTTATTTTTCTGGGAATTGAACTGTAGGAGCTGCGTGTATATTTTTGTGATTAATTCTTTGTCAGTTTCTTCGTTTGCTATTATTTTCTCCCATTCTAAAGGCTGTCTTTTCACGTTGCTTATCGTTTCCTTCATTGTGCAAAAGCTTTTAAGTTTAATTAGGTCCCATTTATTTATTTTGCTTTTATTTCCACTACTCTGGGAGGTGGGTCATAGAGGATCCTCTGTGATTTATGTAGCAGAGTGTTTTGCCTATGTTTTCCTCTAAGAGTTTTATAGTTTCTGGTCTTACGTTTAGATCTTTAATCCATTTTGAGTTTATTTTTGTGTATGGTGTTAGAAAGTGTTCTAGTTTCATTCTTTTACAAGTGGTTGACCAGTTTTCCCAGCACCACTTGTTGAAGAGATTGTCTTTTCTCCATTGTATATTCTTGCCTCCTTTGTCAAAGACAAGCTGTCCATAGGTGCATGGGTTTATCTCTGGGCTTTCTATTTTGTTCCATTGATTTATATTTCTGTCTTTGTGCCAGTACCACACTGTCTTGATGACTGTAGCTTTGTAGCATAGTCTGAAGTCAGGCAGGTTGATTCCTCCAGTTCCATCCTTCTTTCTCAAGATTGCTTTGGCTATTCGAGGTTTTTGTATTTCCATACAGATTGTGAAATTATTTGTTCTGTTTCTCTGAAAAATACTGTTGGTAGCTTGATAAGGATTGCATTGAATCTATAGATTGCTTTTGGTAGTATACTCATTTTCACTATATTGATTCTTCTGATCAATGACATGGTATATTTCTCCATCTATTTGTGTCATTTTTTATTTCTTTCATCAGTGTTTTATAGTTTTCTATATATAGGTCTTTTGTTTCTTTAGGTAGATTTATTCCTAAGTATTTTATTCTTTTTGTCGCAATGGTGAATGGGATTGTTTCCTTAATTTCTCTTTCTGTTTTCTCATTGTTAGTGTATAGAAATGCAAGGGATTTCTGCGTGTTGATTTTATATCCTGAAATTTTATTATATTCATTGATTAGCTCTAGTAATTTTCTGGTGGAGTCTTTAGGGTTTTCTATATAGAGGATCATGTCATCTGCAAACAGTGAGAGTTTTACTTCTTCTTTTCCAATCTGGATTCCTTTTGTTTCCTTTTCTTCTCTGATTGCTGTGGCTAAAACTTCCAAAACTACATTGAATAGTAGTGGTGAGAGTGGGCACCCTTGTCTTGTTCCTGATTTTAGGGGAAATACTTTCAATTTTTCACCATTGAGGATAATGTTTGCTGTGGGTTTATATATGTGGCTTTTATTATGTTGAGGTATGTTCCTTCTATGCCTGCTTTCTGGAGGGTTTTTATCATAAGTGGATGTTGAATTTTGTCAAAGGCTTTCCCTTCATCTATTGAGATAACCATATGATTTTTATCTTTCAATTTGTTAATGTGGTGTATCACATTGATTTGTGAGTGTTGAAGAATTCTTGCATGCCTGGGATAAAGCCCACTTGGTCATGATGTATGATCTTTTTAATATGTTGTTGGATTCTGTTTGCTAGAATTTTGTTAAGGATTTTTGCATCTATGTTCATCAGTGATACTGACCTGTAGATTTAGGTTTTTGAGGCATCTTTGTCTCGTTTTGGTATTAGGTGATGGTGGCCTCATAGAATGAGTTTGGAAATTTACCTTCCTCTGCAATTTTCTGAAAGAGTTTGAGTAGGATAGGTGTTAGCTCTTCTCTAAATTTTTGGTAGAATTCAGCTGTGAAGCTATCTGGTCCCGGGCTTTTGTTTGCTGGAAGATTTCTGATAACAGTTTCAATTTCCGTGCTTGTGAGGGGTCTGTTAAGATCTTCTATTTATTCCTGGTTCAGTTTTGGAAGGTTATACTTTTCTAAGAATTTGTCCATTTCTTCCAAGTTGTCCTTTTTATTGGCATATAGTTTCTGATAGTAGTCTCTTATGATCCTTTATATTTCTGTGCTGTCTGTTGTGATTTCTCCATTTCCATTTCTAATTTTGTTGATTTGATTCTTCTCCTTTTGTTTCTTGATGAGTCTGGCTAATTTTTTTTTTTTTTTTTTTTAATCCTCTCAAAGAACCAGCTTTTAGCTTTGCTGATTTTTGCTATGGTCTCCTTTGTTTCTTTATCATTTATTTCTGCCCTAATTTATTTTTTTTTTTTATTTTTTTATTAGTTGGAGGCTAATTACTTCACAACATTTCAGTGGGTTTTGTCATACATTGATATGAATCAGCCATGGATTTACACGTCTTCCCCATCCCAATCCCTGCTCCCACATCCCTCGCCACCCGATTCCTCTCGAAACATCCCACCCTCGCCATCTCCCACAGAGTTCAAAAGTCTGTTCTGTATTTCTGTGTCTCTTTTTCTGTTTTGCATATAGGGTTATCATCAC
Organism: Dama dama; assembly: GCF_033118175.1. Lineage (NCBI taxonomy): Eukaryota > Metazoa > Chordata > Mammalia > Artiodactyla > Cervidae > Dama > Dama dama. The sequence continues at coordinate 11,799,909 of NC_083693.1, read as the reverse complement.
CATCTTTCTAAATTCCATATATATGTGTTAGTATGCTGTAATGTTCTTTATCTTTCTGGCTTACTTCACTCTGTATAAGGGGCTCCAGCTTCATCCATCTCATTAGGACTGGTTCAAATGAATTCTTTTTAATGGCTGAGTAATATTCCATGGTGTATATGTACCACAGCTTCCTTATCCATTCATCTGCTGATGGGCATCTAGGTTGCTTCCATGTCCTGGCTATTATAAACAGTGCTGCAATGAACATTGGGGTGCACGTGTCTCTTTCAGATCTGGTTTCCTCCGTGTGTATGCCCAGAAGTGGGATTGCTGGGTCATATTATTTCTGCCCTAATTTTTATGATTCCCTTCCTTCTACTAACCCTTCTTCATTTCTTCCTTTTTCTAGTTGCTTTAGGTGTAGAGTTAGGTTATTTATTTGATTTTTCTCCTGTTTCTTGAGATAGACTTGTATTGCTATGAACCTTCCCCTTAGCACTTCTTTTACTGAATCCCCTAGGTTTTGGGTTGTTGTGTTTTCACTTTCATTCATTTCTATGCATATTTTGATTTCTTTTTTATTTCTTCTGTGATTTGTTAATTATTCAGGACTGTGTTGTTTAGCCTCCATATGTTTTTATTCTTAATAGTTTTTTTTTTTTTTTCCCTGTAGTTGACATCTAATCTTACTGCATTGTTATCAGAAAAGATGCTTGGAATGATTTCAGTTTTTTGAATTGACCAAGGCTAGATTTATGGCCCAGGATGTGATCTATCCTGGAGAAGGTTCCGTGTGCACTTGAGAAAAAGGTGAAATAGATTGTTTGGGGGTGAAATGTCCTATAGATATCAATTAGGTCTAACTGGTCCATTGTATCATTTAAAGTTTGTGTTTCCTTGTTAATTTTCTGTTTATTTGATCTATCCATAGGTGTGAGTGGGGTGTTAAAGTCTCTCACTATTATTGTTACTGTTAATTTCACCTTTCATACTTGTTAGCATTTGCCTTACATATTGCGGTGCTCCAATGTTGGGTGCATATATATTTATAGTTGTTATATCTTCTTCTTGGATTGGTACTTTGATCATTATGTACTGTTCTTTATCTCTTTTCACAGCCTTTATTTCAAAGTCTATTTTATCTGATATGAGTGTTGCTACTCCTGCTTTCTTTTGGTCTCCATTTGCATGAAATCTTTTCCAGCCCTTCACTTTCAGTCTGTATGTGTCCCTTGTTTTGAGGTGGGTCTCTTGTAGACCACATATATACAGGTCTTGTTTTAGTATCCATTCAGCCAGTCTTTGTCTTTTGGTTGGGGCATTCAACCCATTTACATTTAAGGTAATTATTGATAAGTGTGATCCCATTGCCACTTACTTTGTTGTTTTGGGTTTGAGTTTATAAACTTTTTCTGTTTCCTGTCTAGAGAAGATCCTGTAGCATTTGTTGAAGAGCTGGTTTGGTGGTGCTGAATTCTCTCAGCTTTTGCTTGGCTGTAAAGCTTTTGATTTCTCCTTCATATTTGAATGAGATCTTTTCTAGATACAGTAATGTGGGTTGTAGATTTTCCTGATTCATCACTCTGAGTATGTCCTGCCATTCCCTTCTGGCCTGAAAGGTTTCTATTGAAAAAAATCAGCTGCTATCCTTATGGGAATCCCCTTGTGTGTTATTTGTTGTTTTTCCCTTGCTGCTTTTAATATTTGTTCTTTGTGTTTGACTTTTGCTAATTTGATTAATATGTGTCTTGGGGTGTTTCACCTTGGGTTTATCCTGTTTGGGACTCTCTGGGTTTCTTGGACTTGGATGGCTATTTCCTTCCCCATTATAGGGAAGTTTTCAACTATTATCTCCTCAAGTATTTTCTCATGGCCTTTCTTTCTTCTGGGACTCCTATGATTTGAATCTTGGGGTGTTTGATATTGTCCCAGAGGTCTCTGAGGTTGTCCTCATTTCTTTTAATTCTTTTTTCTTTTTTCCTCTCTGCTTCATTTATTTCCACCATTCTATCTTCCACCTTGCTTATCCTATCTTCTGCCTCAGTTATTCTACTGTTGTTTCCCTCCAGCATGCTTTTGATCTTAGTTATTACACTATTTATTATTGATTGACTCTTTTTTATTTCTTCTAGGTCCTTGTTAAACATTTCTTGCATCTTCTCAATCCTTGCCTCTAGACTATTTATCTGTAACTCCATTTTGTTTTCAAGATTTTGGATCATTTTTACCATCATTATTCTGAATTCTGTTTCAGGTAGACTCCCTATCTCCTCCTCTTTTGTTTGGTTTGGTGGACATTTATCATGTTCCTTTACCTGCTGAATATCTCTCTGCCTTTTCATCTTGGTTAGATTTCTGTGTTTGGGGTGGCCTTTCTGTATGCTGGAAGTTTGTGGCTCCTCTTTATTGTCAAGGTTCCTCCCTGTGGGTGGGGTTGGACAAGTGGCTTGTCAAGGTTTCCCAGTTAGGGAAGCTTGCATAGGCGTTCTGGTTGGTGGAGTTTGATCTCTTCTCTCTCGAGTGCAATGAAGTGTCCAGTGGTGAGTTTTGAGGTGTCTGTGGGCTTGGTGTGACTTTTGGCTGCCTGTATTTTAATGCTTAGGGTTATGTTCCTGAATTGTTGGAAAATTGGCTTGCTGTCTTGCTCTGAACCTTGTTGGCTCTTGGATGTAGTTTGGTTTCAGTGTAGGTATGGAGGCTATTGGATGAGCTGTTGTCTATTAATATTCCCTGGAGTCAGGAGTTTTCTTGTGTTCTCAAGTTTTGGATTTAAGCCTTCTGCCTCTGGCTTTCAGTCTTATTCTTACAGTAGCCTCAAGACTTCTCCATCCATACCACACTCCTTTTGAAGAGAATGGGCTCCCTTTCTGGGTGCCTGGTGTCCTCCACCAGTGTTCAGAAGTTGTTTTGTGGAATTTGCTCAGCGTTCAAATGATCTTTTGATGAGTTTGTGGGGAAGAAAGTGGTCTCCCCATCCTATTCCTCTACCATCCTAGAACCGCCCCTGAATGTTGAGTTTTAAGCCAGCTTTTTCATTCTCCTATTTCACCTTCTTTAGTTCCTCTTCAATTTCTGCCACTAGAATGCTGCCATCTGTATATCTGAGGTTGTTGGTATTTCTAACAGCAGTCTTGATTCCAGCTTGTGATTCATCTGGCCTGGCATTTCATATGATGTACTCTGCATGTAAGTTAAATAAATAAGGTGGCAACGTACAGCCTTGTCACACTCCTTTTCCAAGTTTGAATCAGTCCTTTGTTCCATGTTCTGCCCTTTTGAAGGATAATTTTGCAGGGTACAGAATTGGTGACATCACTTCTCTGATGGATCTGAAAGGAGTTGTTGAACTTTTTAAATTTGTTCAGCTCTTCCCTTACTGTTGGATTTCCCTAGTGGTTCAGCAGTGAAAAAAAAAAAAAAAGTCCACCTGCAATTCAGGAGACACAGGAGGCACAGGTTTGATCCCTGGATCAGGAAGATCCCCTGGAGGAGGGCATGAAACCCACTCCAGTAGTTTTGCCAAGAAAATCCCATGGACAGAGGAGACTGGCAGGCTACCATCCATGGGGTCACTAAGAGTGGAACTTGACTGAAGCAACTGAGCATGCACACATTCCTTGTTGTTAGGGTAGATTGGTGACTTCTAAACTCCTTACACAGAAGTCCCATGCAGTTTTTAAAATGCTTTTTTTCTCTCATAAAAACAATGTAATGATGGCTGACTCAGTTCACAAATCTGTGTCCTCCTAAATGTGCAGAAATAGTCCTTGGACAGCCTAACCCAAAGGGTGGGCACTGACTAAACTGAATGAGTCAGAATCCCCACCCTAGGGATTAAGTCAGAGAAAGTCACTCTCCCCCTATCTCTCGCCTCCTTGTTAATGGTAAAAACAAAAATTCATCTCCAGTTATTTTTTTTAATGAATTAATAATAATTTAAAAAAGAGAGATGCAGGATAGATTTAGGATGATTTTCCTGTTCTTGGGTCAGTGCAAGCTTGATCCCCAGCTCTACATCCCTATAACAGATTAAACTTTTTTACTCACCTTCTCCAAGAAAATTTCTGTTTCTTACAACCAAGTCAAATTCAGTGAGTTTGAATCTGTCCATAAATTAAAGTGGGCACGAATACCACATTTCCATATTGCTAAACTAGTGGAAAAGTCATCCACCATCTGGGTAGCTCCTAGGTCCAGGGTCTTCCCTAGCCCCAGACAGTGGGAAAGCGCCAGCTGCCAAGACCAGAGGAGCCAGGGTAGCCACACACACAAACCCAGGAGCACCAACTGTGTGAAGTCAATGGGACAATGGGAGTTGTGAACATAGATTGTGTGGCCATCAAATGAACTGCTCTGGAGAGAAAGCAGGATGACTGTTTCCCAGAAGAAAAATCATTTCCAGAAGGAAATCAGAGGGCTCTGCCCAACTGGGATCTGAGTAATACTGAGGGTAATGGAGTGCAGTTGCTCTTGGTTTTGCTGAATCTACAGAAGTAATAAATATATCATGGCGAATCACATGCAGAAGAGAATTCTAGTGAACTACAAGGGACCTAAGGCATCTTGAAGAGCAAAGGTTTAGAAAAATATTGTTGCACAGAGACCACAGAGTAAAACCTCTCAATCCCAATGCTCTAGGCACTGTTTCTCCTCTCTTGGGTCAGATGTGATCAACCAGGGAAGCGGATGAGGAAGAGGTCAGTATATGGTGACACCGCCATGCAGGTTGTGGGGCCTGCTCCCATCCAGCCTCAGCCCAAGGGGCAGACACCTAATTTAAACATTCATTAGTGTCTGGTCACCTAGCAGTATTCCCTCCCTCCACTTCAACAGACAGAGGGGCCATTAGTCATCAAGAATGCTGGGAGGCTCTTTTCAATTTCATGAGAGCTGCACACTCATTGAGTAGGTCACTCTTCATGTCTGGGTGGTAGACTCACAGAAAAGAGCATGTATTAGGACTTCATGTCTTTTTAATGCTGGATAATTTCCACCTCATTTTTTAAAACCCATTCATTATTTGATATACATGCGGGTTGTTTCCAACTTTTGATTGCTATTAATAATGCTGTTTTGATGTAACATGTAACATGCTGTTTTCATGTAACATTTTATGTAAACATATGTTTGTATTTTTTTCACATGTCGTTTCTCTTGTGTACATATCTGAGAGTAGAATTGGAAGGTCACATGGAAACTCTATGACTAGCATTTTGAGGAATTACCAGATTGCTTTCTGTACTGTTTTAAATTGCAGCAACAATGTTGGATTCCAGTTTCTCCTCATCCTTGCCAATACTTGCTATTGTTTTCTTTTATTTTAAGCAACCTAATGGGACAATCTCATTGTGACTTTGATTTGCATTTCCCTAATGAATAAAAATTAATATTATTGAAAATAGTTTCATGTTTTTATTGGCAATGGATATATCTTCTCTAGGCCTCCTTGGTGGCTCAGTGGTAAAGAATCTACCTGCCAATGCAAGAGACACAGGTTCGATCCCTGATTTGGGAAGATCCCCTGGAGAAGAAAATGGCAACCCACTATAGTGTTCTTGCCTGGGAAATCCCATGGACAGAGAAGTCTGGTGAGCTTCCATCCATGTGGTCACAAAGAGTTGGACAAGACTTAGTGACTGAACAGCAACAACATATCTTCTTTGGAGAAATGTCTATTCAAATCCTTTATCCATTAAAAAAAAATTGGATTGGCTTCTTACTGTAAATTGTAAGATTTCTTTATATATTCTGGACACAAAATCCTTAACAGACATACAATTTACAAATATATTCTCTCATTCTGTGGGTAGTTTTTTTCATTTCTTGATGGTACACTTTGAAACATGAAACATAAAAGTTTTATTTTCATGAAGTTCAAATTAAACTAGGATTTATCCATGTCATCAGTGAATGGAAATTGTTTTACATTGTCCTGTATACTCTGGACACACTTATTTCTCTCTTTTTAAAATTACAAGATAACTTTTTAAAGTTTAAAATAACAAGATATCTTGTTTAAATAACAAGATAACTTGCAAGCTGCTTCTTAAAATGTAGCTGATATACAATATTATATAAATTAAAGGTGTACAATATAGTGATTCACAATTTTTAAAGGTTGCACACCATCTGTGGTCGTTATAAAATATTGGCTGTATTCCCTGTATTGTACAACTTATACTTGTAGCTTACTTTAAACATAATAGTTTGTATTTCTTAATCTCCTAGCCCTATATTGCCCACTACCTCACCCCACTGGTAATCACTAATTTGTTCTCTATATCTGTGAATCTACTTCTTTTTTTATTATATTTACTAGTGTGTTGTATTTTTTAAATTCCATATACCACAAATACTGGGAGAGTACTTGTCTTTCTCTGTCTGCCTTATGTCACTTAGTATAATACTCTCCAAGTCTTTCTATGTTGTTGCAAATGGCCAAATTTCACCTTTTTATGGCTCGGTAGTATTCCCTTGTGTATATATACCACATTTTCTTTATCCATTCATATGTTGGTGGACACCTAGGGTGCGTCCATATCTTGACAATTGTAAATAAAGCTGCTATGGAAACTAACATATGCGTACTACTATATATAAAATAGGGACTTCCCTCATAGCTTTGTCAAAAAAGAATCCACCTGCAAGGTCCCCTGGAGAAGGAATTAGCAACCCACTTCAGTATTGCCTGGAGAATCCCGTGGACAGAGGAGACTGGCAGGTTACAGTCCATGGCGTCACAAGAGTTGGACAGGACTTAGCAACTAAATCACCACATATAAAATAAATCACTAACAAGAACCTGCTGTATGGCACAGGGAACGCTACTCAATACTCTGTAATGACCTATATAGGAAAATAGCCTTAAAAAGAGTGGATACATGTACATGCATAACTGATTCGCTTTGCTGTGCACTTGAAACTAGCACAGCATTGTAAATCAACTATACTCCAAAAAAAAAAAAAAAAAATGCTTTCAGTTCCTATGAACACTTGGGTGCATGTATCTTGTTGAATTTGTGTTTTTGCTTTTTCAGATACATACCCAAGAGTGGAATTGCTGGGTCATATGGGTCTCTTTCTTCAGTAATTGCTGAGGGCAACACCTCCAGTACAATGCTGAATAGCAGTGGTGAGATTAAACATCTTTGTCTTGCACATGATCTTAAGTGGAAGGCATTCAGTCTTCCTGGTAGCTGTGGGTTTTCACAGGTTCCTTAATTACTTAGAGGAGTTTGCATTCTATTCTTCGTTTGTTGAATGTTTTTTCAAGAAAGGATGTTGAATTTTATCAAATGTTTTTTCTGTGTCTATTCAAATGATTGTGTGGGTTTTTGTCCTTTATTCTATTAATTTAACGTGTCAGTTGATTTTTAAATTTTAAACCAACATTATATTCTGGGGAAAAGTCCCACTTAGTCACAGTGCATAATCCTTTTTATCTATTGGTGGATCCATATTGATAGAAGCTTTGGAGAACTTTTGTGTCAATATTCTTATGATGTCTTTACTTGGTTTTAGTATCTGGTTAATAATTGTCCTTGTAGGATGAGTGGGAAAGGCTGTGTTCTTTGTCTTTATTTATTTTTGAATAGTTTGTGAAGGAAAGGCAGTATTTTTTGCATATTTGGTATAATTCACCAGTGAAGCCATCTAGGCCTGGAATTTTCCTTGCAGAAAGTTTTTAAATTACTGGTTCAATGATCTTACATTTTAATAGGTCTATTTACATTTTCAATTTCTTCCTGAGTCAGTTTTGGTACTTTGTGTCTTTCTAGGAATTTGTCTATCTCATCTAGTTTCTCTTATTTATTGGCATGTAGTTTTCACAGTGTTCCTTTATAATGCTTCTTATTTCTGTAAGTTTGTTTCCCTATTTTAAAACTTGAGCCTTCTCTGCTTTCTCTTCCTCAGTCTAGCTGATGGTTTTTAAACTGGGTCTATCTATTTTACAGTGTTGTTTAAGTGCACTATTCCCTTGTTGATCATCTCCCTACTTGTTCTAACCATTATTGAATGTGATACTGCAAAAAAAGCCTCCAACTATTGTTGGATTATTTGTTTCTTCATTCTATCCTGTCAGTTTTGCTTGTACTTTAAGGTTTTTGGCTTGTTTTTCTTTTTTGTGTGGTCTGTTATATATTTGCATGTATAGTTAATATTTTTGCATATTATTCAGGGATTAACACTTTTTCAGCATAAAATATTCTTCTTTATCTTTAGTAATAAGTTTGTCTTAAAGTCTGTTTTGTCTGTTGTTGGTATAGACACTCCAGCACTATTTCGATTACTGCTTGACTACTATTTTGACTGTATACATATTTCCACCTTTTCATTTTCAATCTGTTAGACCTTTGAGTCTGAAGTTTCTCTTGTAGACAGAATAGTGTTAGATTGTGGGTTTTTTAATTTTTCTTCCAGGCTTTCCTTTTTTGCTTAGAATGTTTAATTCATTTTTATTAAATGTAACTACTGAAAGGATCACAACAAACTGTTGAAAATTCTTCAAGAGATGGGAATACCAGACCACCTGACCTGCCTCCTGAGAAATCTGTATGCAGGTCAAGAAGCAACAGTTAGAACTTGGCATGGAACAACAGGCTGGTTTCAAATTGGGAAAGGAGTACATCAAGGCTATATATTGTCACCCTGATTATTTAACTTGTATGCAGAGTACATCATGAGAAATGCTGGGCTGGTTGAAGCACAGACTGGAATCAAGATTGCTGGGAGAAATATCAATAACCTCCAATGTGCAGATGACATCACCCTTATAGCAGAAAGCAAAGAACTAAAGAGCCTCTTGATGAAAGTGAAAGAGTTGGCTTAAAGCTCAACATTCAGAAAACTAAGAACATGGCATCCGGTCCCATCACTTCATGGCAAACAGATGGGGAAACATTGGAAACAGTGACAGACTTTTTTAAGGGGGGGCTCCAAAATCACTGCAGATGGTGATTAATTTATAGCTGCAGCCATAAGTTAAAAGACGCTTACTCCTTGGAAGAAAAGCTATGACCAACTCAGACAGCATATTAAAAAGCAGAGACATTACTTTGCCAACAAAGGTCCATCTAGTCAAAGGTATGGCTTTTCCAGTAGTCAAGGTATGGATGTGAGAGCTGGACTATAAAGAAAGCTGAGCGCTGAAGAATTGATGCTTTTGAACTGTGGTGTTGGAGAAGATTGTTGAGAGTCCCTTGGACTTCCAGGAAATCCAACCAGTCCATCCTAAAGGAAATCAGTCCTAAAAATTCATTGGAAGGACTGATGCTAAAGCTGAAATTCCAATACCTTGGCCACCTGATTTGAAGAACTGACTCATTTGAAAAGACCCTGATGCTGGGATAGATTGAAGGTGGGAGGAGAAGAGTTTGACAGAGCATGAGATGGTTGAATGACACCACTGACTCGATGGACATGAGTTTGAATAAGCTCCGGGAGTTGGTGACGGGCAGGGAAGCCTGGCATGCTGCAGTCCATGGGGTTGGACATGACTGAGTGATTGAACTGAACTGAACTGAACTGGCTGAAAGGGTAAGATTTATGTCTGCCATTATGCTCTTTGTTTTCTATATGTTTTATGTGGGTTTTGTTCCTGAACTCTTTAATTACTTCCTCCTTTTATATTAATATGTATACATGTAACTCCATGGCTGATTCATGTCAATGTATGACAAAACCCACTGCAATGTTGTGAAGTAATTAGCCTCCAACTAATAAAAATTTAAAAAAATTTTTTTAAATAAAAATAAAAAATATATTAATATGTATATATTTTCTAGTGTGCCATCTAAATTGCCTTGTTGTTCTTTTTACTGTATACATGTTAGTTATTTTTAAGTGATTAATAACCTAATACTTTAAAACAATCTCATTCAGATTAATATCAACCTAATTTCAATACCGTGCAAAGGTTTGCCCCATTATAGTCCCATTCTCTCTCTCTTTTTGCATTATTATCATATAATTTACATTTTTACCTTATAATCTCATCAATACAGTTTTATAATAGTTGCTTCATGATATTTTCTTCTAAATTAGATGGGGAAAGGAGTGTTACAAATTCACATGGGTTCAAGTTACTATCAAGTGTTTCTTAATTTTAGCTGAAAGACTCCTTATTTCTTGTAGAGCAAAACTGCTAGTGATGAACTCTCTTAGTATTTGTTTACACATGGTTTCCTTAAATTCTCCTTTGTTTGTGAAAAATACTTTTGCTGTATGTGGAATTCTTGATTGACAGTCTTTTTCTTTCAGCACTTTGAATATGTCACTTCACTGCCTTGGTTTCTTACTGAGTCTGTCATTAAACTTATTGAGGATCACTTGTTTGTGATGACCAGTGCGTTCTCTTGGCAAAACTCTACTAGCCTTTGCCCTGTTTCATTCTGTACTCCAAAGCCAAATTTGCGTGTTACTCCAGGTGTTTCTTGACTTCCTACTTTTGCATTCCAGTCGTCTATAATGAAAAGGACATCTTTGGGGGTGTTAGCTCTAAAAGATTTTGTAGGCCTTCACCGTTCAACTTCAGCTTATTCAGTGTTACTGATCAGGGCATTGACTTGGATTACTGTGATGTTGAATGGTTTGCCTTGGAAATGAACAGAGATCATTCTGTCATTTTTGAGACCGCATCCAAGTACTGCATTTTGGACTCTTTTGATGACTATGACGGCTACTCCATTTCTTCCAAAGGGAGTCTTGCCCCACAGTCGTGGTCATCTGAGTTAAATTCACCATTCGAGTCTACTTTAGTTTGCTGATTCCTAAAATGTTGACATTCACTCTTGTCATCCCCTGTTTGACCACTTCCAATTTGCCTTGATTCATGGACCTAACATTCCAGGTTCCTATGCAATATTGCTCTTTACAGCATTGGACCTTGCTTCTATCACCAGTCATATCCACAACTGGCTATTGTTTTTGCTTTGGCTCTGTCTCTTCATTCTTTCTGGAGTTATTTCTCCATTGATCTCCAGTAGCATATTGAGCACTTACCGACCTGGGGAGTTCATCTTTCAGTGTCCTCTTTTTGCCTTTTCATACTATTCATGGGGTTCTCAAGGCAAGAATACTGAAGTGGTTTGCCATTCCCTTCTCCAGTGGACCACATTTTGTCAGAACTCTCCACCATGACCCATCCATTTTGGGTGGCCCTACATGGCTCAGCTTAGTTTCATCAAGTTAGACAAGGCTGTGGTCCATGTGATTAGATTGGTTAGTTTTCTGTGATTGTGGTTTCAGTCTCTCTGCCCTCTGATGCTCTCTCTCAGTGTCTACCATCTTAGTGGGGTTTCTCTTACCTTGGATGTGGAAAGATCATTCCTGAAGTGTTCATTGGAAGGACTGATGTTGAAGCTAAAACTCCAGTACTTTGGCCACCTGATGTGAAGAGCTGACTCATTTGAAAAGACCCTAATGCTGGGAAAGATTGAAGGCAGAAGGAGAAGGGGACAACAGAAGATGAGATAGTTGGATGGCATCACCGACTCAGTGGACATGAATTTGGGTAAACTCCAGGACTTAATGATAGATAGGGAGGCCTGGCATGCTGCGGTCCATGGGATTGCAAAGAGTTGGACACAACTGAGTGACTGAACTGAACTGAACTATATGTGATGCATCATTTTTCTATGTCTCTAAAATTCTCCTTTAAGAACTTGACTACAGTATGTATAGGTATCAACTTATTTCCATTTATCGAATTTGATATTTTGGGTGTATCCATAAGTGCTTTTCATTAAAATTTGTAAGTCTTTGACCATCATTTTTTTTCAGATATTTCTTCTACCTTTTTCTCTTGGTTTCTTCCATCTGGGACTCCTCTTGAGCACATGTTGGTAGTCCTTCATGGTTCCTACAGATTTCCACAGCTCTGTTCATTTTCTTTTCTATTGTCTTATCTTTCTTTTACTCAGACTGGATGACTTTAGTTGCCCTAATTTTCAAGTTTATTGATTCTTTCTCCCATCACCTTAAAACCTGAAGTTGAATTTCTCTAATGAATTTTTTCATTTTAATCTTTTATGAATTAAAAACTCTATGTATTTTTTAGCTACAGAACTTCAATTTAATCCTTTGTTTTATAATTTCTATTTCTTTATTAAGATAAAAATTTGGTTAGACATTGTTCTTATACTTTCCTTTCATTCTTCAAACATGCTTCTTCCATTTTTTTGAGCATATCTGTAATAGCTGCTTTAAAAATTTTCCTTAGTAAGTTCAGCATTGGGGCTTCCTCAGAGCAGTTTCTATTGACTGTTTTAGTCATGTATGGGTCATACTTTCTTATTTCCTAGCATGACTTTGAAACTTTTTGTTTTTAATTGATCATTTAAAATAATGCAATGTGGTAACTCTAAAAATGATATTCTCTCCTCTCATGTGCCAAATTTATTATTTTTGCTGTTTGTTGTGGCTCTTCATTAATTTAGTGATTTCATGAAATAATTCTGTAATTCTGTATTCCTTGTAGTATGCAAGGAATATTGTATGCAAAATGTTGTGTATGCAGGCATGTGTGTGTGTGTGTGTGTGTGTGTGTGTGTTGGGGAATGTTTTCTTCAATGTCTGGCAGTTTACAACTCTTCCTTAGCCTTCACTTAAAGATCTCAAGGTCTTTCTTGAGCATACACACATGCTTTCACATGTGTGCACCTTTTGGATCCCCCAGAAGAGAGTTTTTTAAGACCCCTGTGACATTGTTATCTTCCCAACCTTGATCTTCCTTTTAAGTTTTGGTCAGGTTCTTTTTGTTCCAGTTTGTATTGCTCTGTTGGGTAGTTGCAATGTTAAATACTTGCTGCTGTTTGTTTTTGACAAATGCCCTGAGAATAGGGCTTTACCACGGAATAGATCTCCAAGTCAGGTCAAATAACAATAATACTCTGAAAAATGGAACTTTTCCAGTTCCATACAGTGATACTACTCTGAGGATGGGATTTTTTAAAGGAGCTCCAAACCTAATATCCCTCCTCCAGTAGCTGCAAGGTTGCTGGCTTTGACAGCTACTGTGGTTGTAAGACAAACCATACAGTGATACTACTCTGAGGATGGGATTTTTAAAAGGAGCTCCAAACCTAATATCCCTCCTCCAGTAGCTGCAAGGTTGCTGGCTTTGACAGCTACTGTGGTTGTAAGGCAGCTGATTTTCACATTTACTGCCAGCTACGTGGTGGGAGATAGGTTTAGCTTACATCACAAAATGTAAAGCCCTGCCCTCTTACACATTTTCAGCAGTTTTTCCTACATAAACTCTCCTCACTTTAATGCAAAACTCTGGTTAATTTCAAGAGTTCTTTTAAAGGTTGATTTTGACAATTTTTGTCAGTGTGCTCATCGCTTCTTTGGAGAGATACATTTGCAAAACTCCTCACTCTACCACTCCAGAAGTAAAATTTTAATTTGTTAAATTGTAAGAGAATAGACCCACAAAGAGCATGTGTTTTACTTAATAAAAGTTTATTGAGTGGCTAGTATTTTCTGGGAACTGGGTTAGGTCCTGGAGACTTATATGTGGGAAAGAAATAACACTTGCTGTCAGATGATCACCATTTACAAAGAAAATGGACATATGGATGGAGATAAATGAGCTGAGGAGGTTCTGAAGGGCCTCTCCTTCAGGACTAAAGGAGCAGTAGTCTGGCTAGGGCGTGGAGTAAAGGGACTAACAAGTCCACTTCTATCTCCATTTTGTGCAAGCTAGAGAATAAGAACTATTCTCTTGAGACACTGTGAGTCAATTTGCCTATTGAACTTTGCACACATTTTTTAAAATTTTTCACTTTATTTCTCTTTGTTTCCATCTAGAGGATAACAAAATTCTTAAAATTAAAAAGTCTACAATATGCCTTATCAGAGCAGCAGAAAAGAATCAGTAGGTGCAGAAAAAAAGAATTTATTTTATTGCTAGACTTAGAGGAGACAGAAACCTCAATAATAAAGAGTGGGTGGCAACAGCTGTAGAATAAAGATAGAAAGAGAGAAAAGATAATGGGTTTGAAGCTACGTAATGTAGAAAAGAGCGCTTTGATTTCAGCCATGTTGGGGGTTTGCTCCAGGGTTTAACAGGCCAAGGTTCCTGTGGTTCTCTGATTTAGAGGTCCATGTGTCATCTGATTTCACTTTGAAGTGATTTCACTTTCATCAATTCAACATTGTAAAAAGATGTGTTTCCTTTGTCACAATTTGACAGAAAGTATATCTGCATCATCATAAAAAGACCAGGCTATCCTTTCCTCACTACAAATTACATTAGGAGCAATTACAGAATGTCTTGAGGCCAGTTTAATCTAATAAACACCACCTAACAATAACACAAATGCTCTGGGTTTACCTAAGTGTTCGTAGAGGAAACTTGATTTCTCTCCTCTAGGATGGTATCGAGTTTCCCTACCTATGGCCTTGTTTATACCTGAAGGCTGTACTTGTGGTCTGGTACAAGCTGAACTGATCCCATTACTGACCTGTGTTGATCCCAAAACAAACTAAGATGGAGACAGAATTTCACAGAAGCATGACAAAGTAATGCAAATACTATGGGAGGAAAAAATTGGGGGAGAAACACAAAGCCAGAGTCAAGGCTGGAGGCCACCTTGGGGGTAGTACCTTAGTCCATTTAGGTCACTATAACAAAACATCAGACATCGGATGGCTTATAAACAATGGAAATTTCTGGAGTTCCAGAGGCTAGAAACCTAAGCTCAGGGTGCCTGCACAGTCTGGTTCTGGTCTTGCAGATACCAGTTTCTTGCTATGTCCTCACATGGTAGAAAGGAAGGGAGTTCCCTTGGGCCTTTTTTATAAAGGCATTAATGTCACAATTAACGCAAAGCCTTCATGACCTAATATCCTCTCCAAAGTCCCCACATCATTGGGCTTTTGCAATTAACATGTAAATTGGGGCAGGGGTGAAATACATTTAGATCATAGCAGGTAGAGACAGAAATAAAACTTTTCTTGAAAATAGCATCACTCTTCTGTTTTCAGACTGGAAAGCACACTATATCGCAAAAGTCTTCAGAGACCTCTCAGGGACTCTAATACAGATGTTGACGTGTGGTTACAGATTGTTATTTATCTCGAGCAAAACTTCATTTCTTATTTTAAAGTAAATAACAGAAGATAAATTAATAAAATGTTTAATTTATGTAATATTTAAGAGGTATGGTTTTATGCATTTCTAGTACCCGCCAGGGCTATCAAGATTTTCCTCTTCTCTCAATTTTTTCTTTAAGCAAAATTCACTGCAGAATAATCCAGGTGATGCAGTGGTGATAAACAATGCCCCAGATCTGCACAGTTCACACACAAAGGTTCCTGCTCATTTACATCACTATCACATGTCCTCCCAGCCCTGCGGGGGCTCTGCTCTCAGCTGTCATCATCCCCACTCTGGGACGTGGGCTGGTGGAACAACTGCCATCTGAAACATCATCAGTGATCACGACAGGGAAGAGTACGAATCGAGCTCCTCCTGGCTCTCAAAGCTTCCGCCTGTAAGTGACATTCATCATTCCTGCTTGCTTCTCATTAAGTAGGTGAGTCACTGGGGACAAGCTGAATCTCAAAGCAGCCCTGGATGTTGCGGAACAACATACAGCCAGCCTACCACATGCACCGTCACAGTCTGTCCTCTGCCACATGCACTGGGGCTTCAGCTGTACAACGACAGCCAGACGTGGCTTTTCCCACAGGTTTACAGCCAGGGAAATACAAACCAGAGACCCCATTCTGCAGAGACTTGCCCGCAAACCTGGTGAGTGGGCGGAACCAGAAGAGGGCTGCCATCACGGCAAGCGGCCCCGCCCAGGAGGCGCCTTTGTCCTCGCATGCCTGCGCCCCATCCTCTCCTCCAAGACACGTGGTGGCCCAAGCTGGGGAGTCCTATTCCACTCCCTCAGACGGCACTAAGATGGAGTGGGAGTCCCAGCCCAGCAGACACATCAAGAGACCAAAGATTAAAATATAACTGATTTGGAACCACAGGTTGGAAGAGTAAGCCAGAACTTGAATGCTAAACCTAGACAGAGCGACTGGCTACTAAAATTAGTTTTTAATAGGACCCTGAGTCTCCTAACACTATAGATAAAGTGTCCAAGGTACAATAAGAAAAAGTAACCTGTCAAGCCAAGAAGTAGGAAAATCACAACTTGAGTGATAAATGACAATGAACTGATGTTAACACTGAAATGAGTAAGATGTTGGAATCATCCAGTAAGGATTTTAAAATAGTTGTTATAAAAGTGCTTCAAAAATCAATAACAAAAACAATTACAAAAATTAGCAGATAAACAGGAATTACAAAACAGAACCAAATAAAAATTGGAAAACTGAAAAATACAATAGGAGAAAATTTTTTAAAGCTCTCGCGCGCGCACGCGCGCGTGTGTGTGTGTTCAGTAGTGTCTGACTCTTGGTGACCAATGGGTTGTAGCCCACCAGGCTCCTCTGTCCATGAGATTTTCCAGGCAAGAATACTGGAGTGGGTAGCCATTTCCTATTCCAGGGGATCTTCCTGACCCAGGGACTGAACCCTCATATCTTGCATCTCCAGCATTGGCAGGCAGATTATTTACCACTGCGCCTCCTTGAAAGCCCTTACTGTCGTTGGGGTACCAGAAAAAGAGGAGAAAGAGAGTTGAGTTGGAAGAGCAAGTGAAGAAGTAATAACTAAAAATTTCCTAAGTTTACTGACACATACAAACCTACAGACTCAAGAAGCTGAGTGGATCACAAACTGGATCATTTGTAAGAAACCCATGTAGAAGAAAAAGGAAAAAAGTATCTTGAAAGAAGTTAAAGAGAAATGTTGTGTTGTTACCTGGAGGGAAAATGATACAAATGACAGTCGAGTTGCCCAAAATCAGTTCAATTCAGTTCAGTTCATTTGCTCACTCATGTCTGACTCTTTGCGATCCCACGGACTGCAGCACACCAGGCTTCCCTGTCCATCAGCAACTCCCAGAGCTTGCTCAAACTCATGTCCATTGAGTCTGTGATGCCATCCAACCCTCTCATTCTCTGTCCTCCCCTTCTCCTCCTGCTTTCAAACTTTCCCAGCATCAGGGTCTTTCCCAAGGAGTCAGCTCATCGAATCAGGTGGCCAAAGTATAAGAGTTTCAGCTTCAGCATCAGTCCTTCCAATGAATATTCAGGGTTGATTTCCTTTAGGATTGACTGGTTGGATCTCCTGGCAGTCCAGGGGACTCTCAAGAGTCTTCTCCAACACCACAATTCTTTGGAGCTCAGCTTTCTTTATGGTCCAACTCTCACATCCATAATGACTGCTGGAAAAACCGTAGCTTTGACTAGATGGACCTTTGTTGGTAAAGTAATGTCTCTGCTTTTTAATATTCTATCTAGGTTGGTCATAGCTTTTCTTCCAAAGTGCCAGTGTTTTTTAATTTCACGACCTGCAGGCACTGTCTGCAGTGATTTTGGAGCCCAAGAAAATAAAGTCTGTCTCTGCTTCCATTGTTTCTCCTATTTGCCATGGGACCAGATGCCATGATCTTTGTTTTTAGAATGCTGAGTTTTAAGCCAGCTTTTTCACTCTCCTTTTTCACTTTCATCAAGAGGCTCTTTAGTTCTTCTTCACTTTCTGCCATAAGGATAGTGTCATCTGCATATCTGAGGTTATTTATATTTCTCCTGGCAATCTTGATTCCAGCCTGTGCTTCATCCAGTCTGCCATTTCACATGATGTACTCTGCATGTAAGTTAAATAAGCAGGGTGACAATATACAGCCTTGACATACTCCTTTCCTGATTTGGAACCAGTCTGTTGTTCCATGTCCAGTTTTAACTGTTGCTTCCTGACCTGTATACAGGTTTCTCAAGAAGCAGGTCAGGTAGTCTAGTGTTCACATCTCTTTCAGAATTTTCCACAGTTTGTTGTGATCCACACAGTCAAAAGCTTAGGCACAGTCAATGAAGCAGAGGTAGGTGTTTTACTGGAATTCTCTTGCTTTTGCTATGATCCAGCATATGTTCACAATTTGATCTCCGGTTCCTCTGCCTTTTCTAAATCCAGCTTGAACATCTGGAAGTTCTTGGTTTGTTCACAGACTGTTGAAGCCTCACTTGGAGAATTTTGAGCACTACTTTGCTACCATGTGAGATGAGTGCAGTTGTGCAATAGTTTGAACATTCTTTGGGATTGCCTTTCTTTGGGATTGGAATGAAAACTGACCTTTTCCAGTCCTGTGGCCACTGCTGAGTTTTCCAAATTTGCTCGCATATTGAGTGCAGCACTTTCACAGCATCATCTTTTAGGATTTGCAATAGCTTAGCTGGAATTCCATCACCTCCACTAGCTTTGTTCATAGTGATGCTTCCTAAGGCCCCCTTGACTTCACATTCCAAGATGTCTGGCTTTAGGTGAGTGATCACACCATCATGGTTTTCTGGGTCATTAAGATCTTTTTTTGTATGGTTCTTCTGTGTATTCTTTCCACCTCTTCTTAATATTTTCCTCTTCTGTTAGGTCCATATCATTTCTGTCCTCATCTTTGCATGATATGTTCCCTCGGTATCTCTAATTTTCTTGAAGAGATTTCTAGTCTTTCCCATTCTATTGTTTTCCTCTATTTCTTTGCACTGATCACTGAGGAAGGCTTTCTTATCTCTCCTTGATATTCTTTGGGACTCTGCATTCAAATGGGTATATCTTTCCTTAGCTCCTTTGCCTTTCACTTCTCTTTTTTTCTCAGTTATTTGTAAGGCCTCCTCAGACAATCATGCTGCCTTTTTGCATTTCTTCTTCTTTGGGATGGTTTTGATCACCACCTCCTTCACAATGTCATGAATCTCCATCCATAGTTCTTCAGGCAATCTGTCTATCAGATGTAATGCCTTGAACCTATTTGTCAATTTCACTGTATAATTATAATTGTAAGGGATTTAATTTAGCTCATATCTGAATGGTCTAGTGGTTTTCCCTACTTTCTTTAATTAAAGCCTGAATTTTGCAATAAGGAGTTCATGATCTAGCCACAGTCACCTCCTGGTCTTGTTTTTGCTGACTGTATACAGCTTATCCATCTTTGGCTGCAAAGAATATAATCAATCTGATTTCAGTATCAACCATCTGGTGATGTCCATGTGTAGAGTTGTCTCTTGTGCTGCTGGAAGAGGGTGTTTGCTATGACCAGTGCATTCTCTTGGCAGAACTCTGTTAGCCTTTGCCCCACTTCATCTGTACTCTGAGGCCAAGCTTGCCTGTCACTCCAGGTGTCCCTTGACTTCCTATTTTGCATTCACATCCCCTGTGATGAAAAGGATGTCTTTTTTTGGATTTCTTTTTTTGTTTGTTTGTTTCTTCTAGAAGGTCTTGTAGGTCTTCAAAGAACCATTCAACTTCAGCTTCTTAGGCATTAGTGGTTGGGGCATAGACTTGGATTACTGTGATATTGAATGGTTTGCCTTGCAAACGAACGGAGGTCATTCTGTCATTTTTGAGATTTCACCCAAGCACTGCATTGCAGTCTCTTTTGTTGACTATGAGGGCTACTCCATTTCTTCTAAGGGATTCTTGCCCACAGTAGTAGATATAATGGTCATGTGAATTACTTTTGCCCATTCTGGGTCCATTTTAGTTCACTTATTCCTAAAACATCTTGGTCACTCTTGCCATCTCCTGTTTGACCACTTTCAATTTACCTTGATTCATGGACCTAACATTCCAGGTTCCTATAAAATAGTACTTTTACAGATTCAGACTTTTCTTCGATCACCAGTCACATTCACAACTGGGCATTGTTTTTGCTTTGGCCCAGCGTCTTCATTATTTTTGGAGCTCTTTCTCCACTTTTCTCCAGTAGCATATGGGCACCTACTGACCTTGTGAGTTCTTCTTTCAGTGTCATATCTTTTTGCCTTTTCATACTGTTCATGGGGTTCTCAAGGCAAGAATACTGAAGTGGTTTGCCATTCTCTTCTCCAGTGGAGCACATTTTGTCAGAATTCTCCACCATGACCCATCTGTATTGGGTGGCCCTACATGGCATGGCTTAGTTTTATTGAGAAACTATGAGCCAAAAGAAAATGACACCTTTTTCAAGCATTGAAAGGAAAACAATTTAACCAAAAATTATATCTGGGAACACTATCCTTCAGGAATGAAAAGAAAATAAAGACATTCTCTAATGAAAAAAAGCAAAAAGAATTTGTTGATAAGCAGACCTACCCTCTAAGGCCGGCTGAAGTAATTAATCAAACAGAAAGGAACTGATGAATGAGGGACTCTTGGAGCATCAGGAAAGAAGGGACTACAGAAATAGCAGAAATGTGTATGTACAGTGAACTATTCTGGGTTCACTGTAAGTGGGTTGTATAATGGGTTTGTAAAGCAAGTTTGATAGTTGAAATAAAAATGTTAACATCACCTGATATTCAAGCCAATGAATTTTTAAAAAGAGAAAGTTAAGAGATCTGGATGGACATGAAATTCCATGGTTAACACAAAGTACCATGTTGATACTAGTGGACTGTGATAAGTCACATATTTCTTTTGTAATACCCAGAGCAACCACTAAAAAAAAAATTTAAAAAAAACCATACAAAGAAATATACTCAAAAATACTCTAATTAAATCAAGATAGAATTTTTAAAAATTGTTCAAGTAACACTAGGAAGACAAGAAAAGAAATAAAGGAACAAGAACCAGAGAAACAAACATAAAACTAGTAATAAAATGGCTGACTCAGGCATCAACATGTAAATATTTACCTTCAATATAAATGGTTTAAATATAGCAATAAAAAGACAGAAGTTAGCAGAATACATAAAAATAGCATAACCCCTTTATATGTTACCTCAAAGAGACTCATTTAAATATAACACAGGTAGCGTGAATGATTATATATAACCCAGGGTGAATGATTAAAGAAAGTAGTTTATCCATACCCTGGATAACTCTTCAGCAATTAAAAGGAGCAATTTATGTACATTCACAATGACTTGAATGGCTCTCAAGAGAATTATGCATGATGAAAAAGAAACAATATCTTATTTCACATACCATATGATTCTATTTACATAATTGTTTTGAAATGACAAAATTTTAGAAATGGAGAGCAGCAGTGGTTACCAGGGCTTAGGGGCTGGCATAAGAGGTGGGGAAACGGGGGTGATGGTGGAGACTGTGATTATAAACCTGCAACATAGGATATTCTAGTGATGATGAGGCATTTGGTATCTTGACTGTCGTGGTGGATGCACAAACCTACACAAGTACAGTGGTTAAATTGCATAGAACCAAACACACACACACTCACACACACACAGGCTTCCCTGGTGGCTCAGTGGTAATGCAGGTGGCCCAAGGTAAACACTTGAGTCTAGAAGATTGCCTGGAGAAGGAAATGGCCACCCACTCTAGTATTCTTGTCTGGAGAATTCCATGGACAGAGGAGCCTGGCTGGCTACAATCCATGGAGTCACAAAGAGTCAGACACAACCTAGAGACTACACCACCACCACCACCACCAAACATGCAGACAAATGAGTACAAGTAAAACCAGGGAACCTGAACTAGATGGTGGATTTTATCAATGTCAACATCCTGGCTGTGATATACTGTAACTACAAAAAGCTTATCACTGGGAAAAACCAGGAAAATGTGTATGGGAGTCTCTCTGTATTATTTCTTATAATAAATTGCATGTGAATCCATAATTGTGAATCCCCACCACCTCCACCCCCTCCTTGCTCCCTACTCCCACTCCCCTCCCCACAATAAAGCCCTTCTTATTTAAAAGGTGTTTTCCTCTTGGGAATTCACACCTCTCTCCTTGTCCCTGCCCTCCGCTGTCAGGCATCTGTGCTCCAAGAGGCGGGTCTGAGCCAAGGGTTTGGCCCCTTTTTTCCCTCTGTTCTAGGTTCGGTGCTGATCTGGCCCTTTGGTTCTGAGTCAGCATGAGCTGGCTCTTTAAGAGCTGCAGTGTTACCACCACAGCCCTGACTAAGCCCAAATTTGGCAAGGCAAGAGAGAAGGAAAGAACAGGGAGAGAAAGCCAAGACAGCAGCGAGGCAGGGCTGAGAATAAGGATTTAAAGCCAAAGCTGCACCAGGCACCAGAGCTGCTTTTACAGGTCTTTCAGGGCTGCTGGTTCCATTCCTGGCAACAGGAAACAACAAAAGGGCCGACACTGTTTGTTCAGCCACATCTCTGTGACTAATTATAACCTTCTGTATTAAACCGTAGGCAACGGGGAAATAAATATAACTTTCAGGACAGGCAGAAGATATAAGTTTCCCCTCAGGCCACTTAAATTCTCCAGGAGTCAAACAAGTTAGATCAGTGACTTGGTGTATATGTAACTATGGTACAAGACTATCCCTAGCAGGATGTGATTGTTATTAATTGCCTTTATCCATTTGTTATTTTATTATTATAGCACTGACAGTCATTGTGGATATGGTTTATTCAGTCCCCATGCCTTAATTAGGACAGTATGCTCTCTTGCAGTACAGACACTGACATAAAGCAAGGGAGACCCAGGCATCCCAGAGAGACAGCCTCCAGGAATATGGGCTTCTCTGAGCTGACTGTAGCTACAACCTGCTTGCCACCAGCACCCAAGAGGTGGAATGGACAAGCAGATAAGAGAGAAGGGGAAGCATCATTGGCTCTTGAAATGGCGTGTCTCCTTCCAAAGATACAGAGATTTTTGTCTCCTAGTCTCCTGGCCTTAAAACCTTTCTTGTTCCCCTGGTTCATCTTGTCTTTTTTGCTGTCACTTATCTCCCCAGTCTAGGTCATTTAAAATCCTACATTTAATCCTAGGTCATTTTTGAATCCTACAGCTGCTGCTTTTTCAGCATACCATCCTTTTCTTGTCTAAGAATTTCTGGAGGAAGTCATAAGGCTCTGCTGTTTTGATTTTCAGAATGTGTGCTAACTATAATTTGACCCTCAGAGGACCTTCACAGCTTTGTTCATCTTTTCTTGTCTAAAGTGACTGCTCCAATCACGCGCTTCAAGCCCTGACACCTCTGCCCCTTCCACTTTTGTCAAATTGCCTGTCCTCCTAGTTTTGTAAAATGATTGAAGACACCCAAGAAAAGCCTTCCCCCTCTTCTCTTCTCTCCTTCTCACCTCATGTATTCTTACCTCCCCCAGTCTTTCTTTCTCCTTTCTCACCCTTGCAGGCCAGCCTCCATGTGGAGAATCCCCCACCATCTTCCAACATCATCAGTCTCACCCTCACATCCTCAGGCCCTTCCATCTACCACCAGCATCCCCCAAATCAGGGCCCTAGCAGCCTCCACTCCAACTTTGACTCCTGATCCCCCAGCAGAGAGTTTTCCCCTCCTCCCTCTGACAAACAGCTGTTCTCAGCATCTCTCATCACAACATCAAAGCCTTTCTCTGGCCTTGCTGCCTCACCTGCCGCTGATGCTCCCTGGCCCTGTCTCCTGGGCATACCTTGGCTCTCACAAGTTTTCTGAAGACCTTGGTTTCTTCTCCACTGTTCTATTTCTTCCTACGGATTCCAACTCATATTCAAGTTTTGGTCTCGAGAATTTCCCTCTTTCGTGTGTGTTTCCTTAGGGAACTAGGACCAACTATCAGAACTTCAGTAGCAACTTTGGGCCTGGCTCTGAGTCCATCTCAGATTCTGGTCTGTATCTCTGATCCAGTCCCTTGTTTCCAGTTCTTTATTGGGCATCACCCTCTGGATTGCTCTTTGGAAATGCAAGTCCTTGGTGTCCAAGTCTGAACTCACCACCTTTCCCCCAAACTCTTTCTTACTCTATGAATCCTATTTCTATTCCCATCACCAAATCTGGGATCTTTCCACCTCTTTCTCTGTGTGTCCTTGGAGTAGCACTAGGTCTTTGTCACTCCAGTCCAAGCATCTAGCACAAGGCTTATTACAGAGTAATGATGTTCAGTAAATTTATGAATGATCCTTTGTCCTCATCTGATAAGCAATTAGATCTTAGCAATGGGAACAGTTCATTACCAGTAAATCAGATTAAATATATGAAGGGCCTGGACTGAGTTAGCAGTGGTACTGGAAACTGCAAAAAAAGTATCAAAGACTTACTAAGAATTGACTAGTGTATGTCTTGAGTTCCTCTATCTTTTCAGCATTATAGGATGATAACTGTAAGCATATAGTAAGTAAGCCATGTTATCTGTTTTTTAATACTTATTTTATTTCATATCCAACCAATCTATTAAAATAGTCTCAGGAGAGTGATTCTTATGGGTTTTCTAACCTTGTTTAACAATAGCAATCATTTACTTTACTCTCTTGAATATGTATTATTTCTGTTGCATTTGTATTACATTTCAAAACGGTCCTGAATAATGAAACAATAGAGTGCGTAGTCTCACCCAGGGTGTCTCATCTGCTAAGAAAGCCTCTTGAGGGGCAGATCTAATGATTTGTTAAAGTTTTTGTTGTGGGCTGTGTGTGTCTATGCACTCTAGGTATCTATTTAGATAGGCTGAGCTTAAAAAAAAAAAAAAGACTTTTTAAAGGGTCCCTTCAAAATAGAAGTTAAGTCCCATCAACATTTAACATTGTTAGGAACACTGATAATGTATGTTGTATACATTATTACCCTGTTGGATATTTTTATTGCTAGTAGATTTGCATCCCCAAAGAAGGAAAGGTAAATGAAACAAAAATGAGAATCTCATAAGTACTGCACTTGGGAGCCAGGGCAGCACATGCAGGGATGCTGTAAGTCAAAGCCCTCAAACCCAGGAACTCTTCACTTCTACCAGGACCCTGGGAGCCAAGTGGGGAAGCGAGGAAGATGTTCCTCTGATATCCAAATGAGAAGCTAGGAGGAGGAAGCAGGCAGAGGGCATCATGGTCCAGACAGCAGCAGTACAAAGGCCCTGAGGCAGTGCAGAGCTCTGCACATCAAGAAACTGTAAGAAAGTCCAGGACTGTCAGGCAGTAAGTGATGAGAAATAGGACAGAGCTATACAAAGGGGATAGCAGACCAAGGCATGCAGGACTCTGTGGCCTTCATTAGAGGGTTTAGGTTTGAGTTTGGGTTGTTTGTTTTAAGGGAAACAAAAGTATGTATGAAGTGGTGGGGACACATACTGGATTTCAGAGAACCAAAGAGTGAATGAGGGTGAAGAAATTGACTCAACATGGGCTTATTTTTTCAAGAGATCTTGACTATAAAAGAATACAGAGGAAAGAGGCTGAGCAAGGATTCTCTTTTTAGTGGGGAAAATTTGAGCATACTTACAGACCAAGGGATGAGTCAGTAAAAATAAAATGAATGCAGAATGGAGGTTCCCTCTCTAGGGAGCAGAAAGGATTGCTCAAAGAAAGCCCCAAACTCTGTATGAGGATCCCTGAGGTGCTAGTTAAAAGTAAAAATACCCATGCAATGCCCAACATCGAATAAATTTGATAAGAGTGATTAAGAAACAAAAGTCACAAGCAATTCTAAGATTCCCAGTTTGAGTGGCAGGATCAATGATTAAATCATTAATTAGCACTGGGTATAAGGGACACGAATAATTTGAAGAAGTGTCATGAATCTGGGTTTGGATGTACTGAGCAAGCTTTGAGCCATGAATGCAGGTTGTGAATATGTATCAGGAGCTTAAGAGAGAGAGATGGGCTGTGGCTACAGATTTAGTGTAATTGAAGACAGAAGAGAGTATGTCTTAAAAGCTTTAAAATAATGAGATGAAAACATCATATGACTATTTACCTAGAATATTCACTTTGCCTACAAAGGTCTATCTAGTCAAAGCTATGTTTTTTCCAGTGGTCATGTACAGATGTGAGAGTAGGACTATAAAGAAGGTTGAATGCTGAAGAACTGAGACTTTTGAATTGTGGTGAAAGTGAAAGTCACTCAGTAGCATGGGACTCTTTGCAACCCCATGGACTATACAGACCATGGAATTCTCCAGGCCAGAATACTGGAATGGGTAGCCTTTCCTTTTTCCAGGGGATCTTCCAAACCCAGGGATCGAACCCAGATCTCCCACATTGCAGGCAGACTCTTTACCAACTGAGCCACAAGGGAAGCCCAAGAATACTGGAGTGGGTAGCCTATCCCTTCTCCAGGGGATCTTCCTGACCAAGGAATTGAACCGGGGTCTCCTGCATTGCAGGCAGATTCTTTACCAACTGAGCTATCAGGAAAGCCAAGTGGCGCTGGAGAAGACTCTTAATCTTTCATAATATTTTGGCCATGTGATGTGAAAAGCCTACTCACTGGAAAAGACCTTGCTGCTGAGAAAGATTGGAGGCAAAAGGAGAAAGGGGTGGCAGAGAATGAGATGGCTAAATAGCATTACCAACTCAATGAACATGAATTTGAACAAACTCCGGGAGACAGTAGAGGATGGAAAAGCCTGGCATGCTACAGTCCAAAGGGTTGCAAAGCATCGGATAAGACCTAGTGATTTAACAACAACAACACTCACTTAGAGATAATTTTCACCTTGTTATCTAGCTCACTATCATAAAACCAAGTGCTCTTCATGATTTTGTCCAGCTCCCCAGTGGGATGGCACCAGTACTCTATGGTCAGGTTAGAATTTGGAGCTGGATTCATGCACCTTTAGGAGCAGGGAAAAGTGAAGACACAGTTGTGGGAGGAGAGGTGGGATCTGGTGAGGACAAGAGTAGTTCCACCTGATCGGAGGAAAACAAGGACTTAGCTAGTGCAGGAGAGCTCTTCTCCCCACCTGCTGGGCATTTCTCTCAATGCATGCATCAGACTTTTTTGACTGCATATTGGTTTCATATTTAACCAACTAATGAAAAGCCTGTTTATACAGACTTAGGATTGGTTAGGATCTTCTCAGGACTTAAATGGGCCTGACTGAAAATTAAAGGTCTCAGTTCTTAGAACTGAAGTGTCTGTGGAAAGGAAGCATTACAATATTGTAAAGTAATTAGCCTCCAACTAATAAAAATAAATAGGAAAAAATTAATTAATTAATTAATTTTTTTTTAAAAAGGAAGAACTCATAATCTTTCCATCAAGGACTTTTTCCCCCAACATTTTCTGCCAAATTTAAATGCACTGCTAATGTAGCAGTGTATTTTCTACTAAGTGACAAAATATGAAAATATTATATCCAGTCTTCATACTATATTTATTATTTCAATTTCTCAGAAATGTTTTTAGAAAGAAGAATCAAAGCAATAATTTTCATTATAGCCTTTTTCCTGTAATTTTATTTTGTTTTTAAACCATTTTATTGAAGTATAACTGACATATTAAAAGCTATACATATTTACTGTATACAACTAGATGAATTTGGAGATAGGATACACCTGTGAAACCATAGCCACCTTCAAGGCCATAAGCATACCCATCACTTCTTTTGTTCTTTTAATACCATTACAAGTTTCTGTGTTAACAACACTTAAGGACTACTCTTTTAGCAGAGTTTAAGTGTAAAACATAATATTGTTAGCTGTAAGCACAATGCTATATTATGGTTTTCCAGAACTTACTTATTTTGCATAACTGAACCTTTGTAGCCCCTTTTTCTAGATGAACTTATGATAGCTCACCTACTCTTTCTAGTTTTATTCCACTACCAAAAATTGCATTTAAAAATAACCAGAGGATGAATAAATGCTTCAAAATAAAGAGAACACTGTTTTTCCATTGCCTGACATTTAGTATGTAAAATTCTCTATTTCAGACTTATCATCAAGACACTTTTGCCCAGCCTAGCCATGATAAGTCATTGTCTGAGGTATTACTCCCTGGTGAAGAATTCATGGGCTGGCTCATTTTATAAATACATCCATCTTGCTGCAAACACCGAGAAACCAAGATGCATGCATTTACTCCACCTTGCCTGCAGCTTATACGTAATTGTAAGCAATTGTAAGCGTTCTTTGGATCCAACCCATTTGAATTTGAATCTTTTTACTGTTACAACTGCACTCATGGTAACTAAAAGCCTTACTAAGTGGAGAGATTAGCAGAACCACTGGGATATTGGGAGTCTGCTTTAAAAGCCACAGATAACGCCTAAGTACTTGAAAGAAAATGTAAGTTTATTTTCTGGTACAAGAGTTATTCGTTAGCAGCATCATTTAGAAATATTTTTCATCATGCAACTTTGTCATCAAAGAGGTGCTTTGAACTATTTCTTAAGGTCTCACTTCACAGACAGAAAAAACATTAATTCATGTGTTTTGCTGATAAATGTACTATTCATTATGAAAAAAAATACATTTTAACTGAGATTTTCACTTAGAATCATTTATCATTAGAAAGTTTGGGTAAAAACACATTTCTTTTTCTGGTAAAACAAGACAGAAAATGTCTTAAGAATCCAGAACTGCCTATCCAATGTGGTCACCACTAGCCACATGTGGCTGATTAAATTTAAGCTATTTAAAATAAAAGTAAAGCTTCAGTTATTCAGTCTCGCTCGCCATATTTCAAGTTCTCAGTAGCCATAAGTGGCTCATGCTACTCCTTAGACACTGCAGAGGCAGACCATTATCCACCGTCTCAGCTCACTGGACAGGGCCACTCCAGACATTACTTTTAACCGTGTGTCTCTGCTTAGGTTAGTTACCTGGGAGGCTTGGGTTGCATCATGTTGTGGAGACTTTACCTGGTGGTCCTCAACCATAGTTGTACAATAGAGTCACCTGGGGAGTTTTTTAAAAGGATTAATGCCCAGCACTCACCCCTACAGATTCTGATTAACTGATTGGAAATATGGCCCAGGCATCAGCATCTTTTAAAGCTCCCAGATAACTCTAATAGGCGGCTCTAGCCCTACACAAAATGCATATGTGGTAAAATCAAGTTAAGTGGAATATCAAGAGCATTTGTAATGAAGAAAGACCATCAGAGGTTATAGCGTTAATAATAGAACTGCCAGACAGAAAATGTTCAAGAATAATGAAAAACTGAACAACTTCCCTGGTGGTCCAGTGGTTACAGCTCCATGCTCCCAATGTGGGGAGCCCAGGTTCAATCCCTGGTCAGGGAAATAGACCCCACATTTGGTCACTGAACCTGACACAGCCAAACAGATAAATAAATACTTAGGAAAAAAACACTATCAGTCAATGGGGCCTAATAAATATCTAGGGCTTCCCAGATGGTGCTAGTGGTAAAGAACCTGCCTGCCAATGCAGGAGAAGTAAGAGACACTGGTTCCATCCCTGGGTCGGGAATATCCCCTGGAGGAGGGCATGGCAACCCTCTCCAGTATTCTTGCCCAGAGAATCCCCATGGACAGAGGAGCCTAGTGGGTTATAGTCCATAGGGTCTCAAAGAGACAGACACAACTGAGGTGACTTATCAGCATGCACACATGTGATAGATATCTATAAAATATATTGATAAATAATAACATAATGATCAGTGTGGACAGAATACAGATGGCCCCTGACTTAACAATAGTTTGACTTACAATTTTAAAAATATATTTATTTATCTATTTATTTGGCTGCTTCAAGTTTTAGTTGCAGCATGAGGGATCTTTCCTTGTGGCACACGGACTCTCTAGTCATGGCTTACGGGCTCAGTGGTTGCAGCTCAAGGGCTTAGTCACACATGGCATACGGCATCTTACTTCCCTCGCATCCCCTGCATTGCAAGACAGATTCTTAACTGCTAGACCACCAGGAAA
Organism: Dama dama; assembly: GCF_033118175.1. Lineage (NCBI taxonomy): Eukaryota > Metazoa > Chordata > Mammalia > Artiodactyla > Cervidae > Dama > Dama dama. The sequence continues at coordinate 11,770,304 of NC_083693.1, read as the reverse complement.
GTTCCTCTGACTTACTTTTTTTTTTTTACTTTACCATGATGCAGAAACTATACATATTTGGTAGAAACTGTACTTCAGACTTTAAATTTTGATCTTTTCCTGGGCTAGTGACATGCATTAGGACACTCTCTCATGATGCTAGGTGGTAGCAGTGAGCCACACCTGCCAGTGAGCCTCACACTCCTATACATAACAATAATTCTGTTTTTAACTTTTGGTACAGTATTCAATACCTTACATGAGATATTTGACCCTTTACTATACAACAGGATTTATGTTAGATCATTTTGCCCAACTGTATGATAATGTAATCATTCTGAGCACATTTAAGTTAGGCTAAGCCAAGGTATGTTGTTCAACAGATTAGATGTATTAAATGCATTTTCCATTTATGATATTTTCAACTTACAATCAGTTTATCAGGATATAACATGGTGGCACAACCACCAAGGTAGCCTCTAGTCTACCTTGGGAGAATTGGTTCTGGGATTCCCCCATCCCCACACAACAGATACCAGTATCAAAGGATGCTCAAGTCCCTTATATAAAATTGTGAAGTATTTGCATACAACCTAAAACAGCCTCCCATGTAATGTAACTCATCTATAGATTACTTATAATACCCAACACAATGTAAATGCTCTGTAAATAGTTGTCAGCCCATGTGGCAAACTCAAGTTTTGCTTTTTGGAACTTTCTGGAATTTTTTTCTTTTTCTCAAATATTTTTGATCTGTGGTTGGTTGAATTTCCAGATGTAGAACCTAAGGAAATGGAGGGCTGAATGTATATCCTGGGTCATAAAACAAATCTCAACAAATTTAAAAGAATCAAAATCATGCAGTGTATATCTTCCAACCATAAAGAAATCAAATTAGAAGTCAGTAACAGAAAGATATGAGGAAAATCTCCCAAAACTTGGAAATTAAACAACATTCTCTTAAATAATTCATAGATGGAAGTGGAAGACTCAGAGGAAATTTTAAAAATACGTAGAACTGAACAAAAATAAAAGTACAACATGTCAAAATTTGTTGAATGCAGCTAAGCTATTGCTGAGGGAAATTTATAACACTAAGTGAATTGAGGTAAACAGTTCTCAAATCAATAATAAGCTCCTACCTCAAGAAATCAGAAAATGAACAAATAAGCATAAAGCAAGCAGGGAAAAAAAGAAATATGAAAGGAGAATTCAACAAAAATTAAAACAGAGAAACAATAGAGAAAATCAGTAAAACAAAAAGCTGGTTCTTTGAACACTTCAACAGAATTGACAGGCTTCTGCTAAGACTGACAGAGATAAAGAGAAAGAAGATACAAAGTACACACCTCCAAAATGAAGTAGACAACATCATTACCTTATCCTGATCATGATATTGTGTCTATTCACACAAGAACTTACCCATGGGGGAAACTGTGTGAGAGGATCTCTCTGTACCATTTTTTTGCAGTTTCCTGTGATCTGCAACTATTTCAAAATGTTTTTAAAAATTAAGTTAAAAATAAAAGTTTTATGAAATTCCAAAATATTTGAAAATAAAATAAGAGCAGTTGAAGATTAAAAAACTTTAGAGAAAAGCAAATTCATTTTCTTCATTTTTTTTTCAATTTATCTAGCTGATCAAAGACAGAGTGATATGTAGGCTGCCTTCATTCCTGGGAACTGCCTTCCAGCACAATTCCTGTCCGCCAAAAACAGGAGACTGAACCCTGAAACACAGGGCCCAGAGGAACCCCAATTCTCCATGTATAACTGTCTCTGTCGAAATGAGTTCCCAGGACAGAGGTATCCCATCCTCCCATAGAAATGCCGCAAAAAGTGTAACTACCAGAAAATTGTGTAGTAGCTATTGCTGGCCATAGATCTTACAGTTTAGCAGCTGGAAGGAACAATGCCTGTCCCCATCCTTAGGAAGTCTGAGGGCAAGTCCCATCTCCTTGGCCAAGCCCATTCCCCCAGCAAAATGGTCTTGCAGGTACACATTCAATCTTGCAGAGGTGGCTTCCTGCTGTGGCAATTATTGGCCAAGCCTTGGACAAGGTGCTGCGATAATATGATGATCAGTCAGCCCTTGTCTGTGTCCTGGAGGACGAACAATCACATCAGGGAGAAATAATTACAGCTTGTGTTTAGTTTCAGAGAGAAATGTGTCCCAAAAAACAATACTAAAGGGTTTCTTAAAGTCCCCACCAGAAAACAGAGTGTTCCCTGCTATGAGGTGTTTTGAAATAAAAAAAGCAAAACACCTCTAGTCAAATAACTTAGTGCATTTCCAACAGACCTGATTAAAAGGCACCTCTTTTTTTTTTTTTTTTTGATCAAAGTATAGTTGAATTGCAATGTTGTGACAATCTCTGCTATACAGCAAAGTGACCCAGTTACATACACCCATACATTCTTTTTAATATTCTTTTCCAGTATGATTTATCACAGGATATTCAACAGAGTTTACTGTGATACACATTAGGACCTTGTTGTTAATCCATTCTAAAGATAATAGTCTGCATCTACCAACCCCAAACTCCCAGTCCATCCCTCTCCCTCCCCTCGCCCTTGGAAGCCACAAGTCTGTTCTCTACGTCTGTGAATCTGCTCCTGTTTTGTAGTTAGGTTCATTTGTGCCATATTTCAGATTTCACATATAAGTGATAGCTCCAGTTCAGTCCGCTCAGTCATGTCCGACTGTTTATGACCCCATGAATCTCAGCATGCCAGACCTCCCTGTCCATCACCAACTCCCGGAGTTCACCCAAACTCATGTCCATCGAGTCAGTGATGCCATCCAGCCATCTCATCCTCTGTCGTCCCCTTCTCCTCCTGCCCCCATCCCTTCCAGCAGCAGGGTCTTTTCCAATGAGTCAGTTCTTTGCGTGAGGTGGCCAAAGTATTGGCGTTTCAGCTTCAACATCAGTCCTTCCAGTGAACACCCAGACTGATCTCCTTTAGGATGGACTGGTTGGATCTCCTTGCAGTCCAAGGGACTCTCAAGAGTCTTCTCCAACACCACAGTTCAAAAGCATCAATTCTTCAGTGCTCAACTTTCTTCACAGTCCAACTCTCACATCCATACATAACTACTGGAAAAACCATAGCCTTGACTAGACGGACCTTTGCTGGCAAAGTCATGTCTCTGCTTTTAAATATGCTATCTAGGTTGGTCATAACTTTCCTTCCAAGGAGCATGCGTCTTTTAATTTCATGGCCGTAATCACCATCTGCAGTGATTTTGGAGTCAAGAAAATAAAGTCTAACACTGTTTCCACTGTTCCCCCATCTATTTCCCAGTGATGGAACCAAATGCCATGATCTTAGTTTTCTTAGCTTTAAGCCAACTTTTTCACTCTCCTCCTTCACTTTCATCAAGACGCTCTTTAGTTAATCTTCACTTTCTGCCATAAGTGATATCATATATATATTTAAGTGATATCGTATGATATTTGTCTTTCTCTTTCTGACTTATTTCACTTAGTATGATAATCTTTAGTTGCATCCATGTTGCTGCAAATAGCATTATTTTGTTCTCCTTCATGGCTGAGTAGATTTCATTGTATATATGTATCACTATGGTTGCTTCCATGTCTTGGCTATTCTAAATAGTGCTACTATGAACATAAGAGTGCAAATATCTTTTTAAATTAGTTTTGCCTGGGTATATCCCCAGGAGTGGGATTGTTGGATCATATGATAATTCTATTTTTATAGTTTTGTGAGGCACTTCCATACTGTTCTCCATAGTGGCTGTATCAATTTACATTCCCACCAACAGTGTAGGAGGGTTCCCTTTTCTCCACATCCTCTCTAGCATTTGTTATTTGTAGACTTTTTAATTATGGCCATTCTGACCAGTGTGAGGTGGTACCTCATTATAGTTTTGATTTGCATTTCTCTAAAAATTAGTGATGCTGAGCAACTTTTTAAGTTCCCGCTGGCCATCTATATGTCTTCTCTGGAGAAATGCAAAGATACCTGAGGACTTCTCAGGACCCACTGTGAATGTCCCAGTGAGCTTTGAATGCTGCAGTCGCTGTTACTTCACAGACTCTACCCCTGATGCAATCCAAGGGCTATTGGTGAGGAAGGCACAACTTGGAAGACACCGGAGGACAAGTCCAGGGTCTCCACAGGGTTTCCTCACACCTGGGCTCCTGGTCAACTCATCTATGGGAGGAGCTTAGCGGTCTCAGGCCAATAAGATATCTACCTGCATTGAGAAAACAATTCTTTCTTTTTTCAAATCAGCAACTAAATTTCACCTACATATCACACCAATAAACCCTGAAATGTCAGGATTAAAAGATTGTTTTAAATGTAGTTCTTATTCTCCTGAACCCAGAAATAGTGTAATGGCCACTGAATTTATTTAGCTGTTAAAACATTGGTTGAACTCATTCTTTCTGAAATTTTATTAAATCTGTCCTGGGCAAGGCAGTGGGGGGTGGGGGGCGGTATCTGCAAATAGTACTCTTTGTGTAAATGAGCTGTTTCTCAGGAGGGCCTGTTGGTTTTGTCATGACTTTAGCGTCAGTTATGAGGAAGCTGTCTATGGATGCACCAGGATGATCATTAACCCTTCAGAGGTCCATCAAACCCGTGGGCATCACGTTGACCTCTGGCTTGGTCTGCCTTTAAGCACAGTCAGACTTCTCCAGTCACATCAGGAAGTTCTTATTCACATAACCAAATGTTTCAGTCAATCAATTTTTGTTTCATTTTAATGTGCCTTGGTTTGCATGGGCTGTAGCAAATGGTCATGTCCCTGTCTTTAACAGAGAAGTGTGTTCCAAGCCTGTCTCTCCTTAAATCTCCTTGGACTGAGAAGGCAATCAGCCCGCTGGCCACCTTCTCTCACAAGGGCCCCAGCAGCCACCAGCTGTTTGCTGACTGTGGTGCTCATCGGGAACATGAAGCAAACCAAAAACTGTGCCAAGCTTTGGGATGAATACCAAGGGTTGTGAAATTCCTTGCTCGGTTGTACATGCATCATCTTTCAGGTCCTAGTAACATAACCTCTGACTGAGCCTCCATCTGCCTCTGATCACAAAACAAGGCCACCTTTGAGAAGCTGAAATGAATTGGCCTCAAGGTTTGCCCCCTTATTCTGAGTCCTGAGAGGGGCCTCACACTCACCCCCAGCAGCTCCCCTGCCCTGGCCTTCAGCTGCAGCCCCCACCCGCCCAGACGCCTGCCCGAAAGGGGCCTCACTCTGACCTTCTCAGCCCTGCCTGCCATCCAACGGCACCAAGCTTGCACTCCCTGGAGGCTCTGATGCCAGGACTCTCTTGGCTCTTGTAGAGGGAGAATAGGTTCCTCCCACTGTTGTGCCACCTTCAGCTTCTTGGGCTTGTAAATAGTTCTTTTTATGGCAGAACCGGCCAAAGTTTTCCTTCAGACAGCACAGGTTCTGTCTACTTCTGCCCTCTCATATCCTCCATGGAAAGTCACTCTGTCTACTCCTTGTGTCCCTTCTTCAGCTGCGAAAACTCAAATCCAGCCTCAGCCCCAGAGACTCAACCAAGAACTCCCCTCAAATAAAAGAACAAAAACTCTAGTGCATAGAAATAGATACAAATAAATACTCACGATTCAATAGTTTAAGGGGTGGTTAGAAAAATATGAAGATTCTTTATTCATTCATAGCTTCTGGATCCAATTCAGCCAGATAACATTGTCTTTTTTATGAAAATAATAATTTTATAATAAAAATTTTTTGTGTTCATCCTAGAAGAAAGGTCTAAAGGAGGAAAAAACATTACTTGACTCCCACCTCCCAGAGATCAAATTTTTGCTTCAATGTGCCTTTCATATGTAGACAAAATTAGACTCACACCATCCCCTGCAGGTGTCATTCACTGAGCATTTTCGTGCGTGACAGGCTAATTTCCCTAAACTTCCTTATATTAATAGAGTGAAATGTTCTCACTCTTGCACCGAGTCCCTTTTATCACCTTTTGTAGAGTTACGATGGGGCAAGTAGTTGCTCAAGCAGGATGAGTATCATGTAAACTTGGCTAGCACCTGGTACACAGAAAAATGCCCGGTAAACATCAGCTGTTATCATTAGCCACAAAATTGACCCATGATTTGAGAGAAAGTTGAAAGAGTGATTAAAGTTTGGAGAGAATCCAGGAATTTCTGTCCTAGTACTAGTTACCATCTTATTTTCTTAAACTCTCTGAGTCACCCCTCTCCCATCATCATCTCTCCATGTGGAACAGTACAGTTTCTTGGGTGTTCAGTCTGAGGCCAAACACTGAGACACTATGTTTGTCTGGCTTGTTTTCTGTGCTAAGGTTTCTTCTGGTAGAAAGATACTAACTATAGGGGGCAATGGCTCGGCCTTAAATTAAGTTGGACACAGAGGCTACCATAGCTCACACATGACAAAACCCAGGTTAGTCAATGGGATTAGGAGCAAAACCTACCTATGTTGGAGGGTGGCTATGTTGTCTGAGTTATCCATCAGGGAGTTTCTTTCACATCTGAAACCAGGTTCATAATCTTGAGCATACAGTACCCTTCAAGCTGACTCTCCCAATTCACTTCTCCAGCGTTATCAAATGCAAGTGTCCCTCCTACAAGCCAGAGAAAATGACAGCTTGTACTTGCCAGATTCTCTTATGCCTCCATAACTTTCTACGTGCTGTTCCCTCTCCCTGGAGTCTCCTCCCCACCACACCTCTTCTTGGTACTGATAACTTGTCTCAAATTCTCTCTGCCCCAAGAAGCCTACCCTGCCTAGGAGTAGGCTGGCACTGAGTCCAGCTTTTGATCTTCTTCTCTGCTCTTTCGGCATGGCCAGTTCCAGTCTGTATCCTCTGTAGGCTGCACACTTGTGAAAGATGAGAACGGCATCTTTTAAAGTTTAATCCCAGGATCTAAGAGACATCCAGTGTAAAGGAGCAGTTAATTACTGTCTTATGTGTGAATGCTCAAATGCATTATTTTCTCTATATTAGCAATGTAGATCTCTTTGAAGACATTTTCTTCCTTCTTCGGAATGAATTACTATCTTACTTATATAATCAGAAAAACATAACAACACAAGCCTCTATTGCTTTTCTAATCAGATAAATTATTTTTATAATAAAAATTTAAAAACCAGTCACACTCAGGGAACTCAAACTGGGGCTCAGTAACAACCTAGATGGGTGGGTGGGGAGGGAGGTTCAGGTGGGAGGAGACATGGGTAAACCTATGGCTGATTCATGTTGAAGTTTGGTAGAAACCAGCACGATACTGTAAAGCAATTATCAGTTAAAAATAAATTTTAAAAAGTGAACCAATCACTATAACCATTTATAATATTTACAAAGTTTCTTCTAAAATTTGATGATTATTTCCTGGTTTGTGGCATTTTTAACACTTATGCTTCAACATTTATTTTTCTAAAAATTAAGAATGTAAAATGTAAAATTCTAAAAATAGAATGTAAAAAAAATGTCATGATAACCAAATATTACTACACAGCACAGTCTAAATGCATACTTTTTCCAACCTAAAATTTTTCTGATAGTCCTAACTGAGAATTAAGAACTTTGTTCCAAGGGTTATTTTTTTTTTTTTCCTTTGAACACATCTTTTCTCTTTAGTGCTCCATTTATTATTACATGTTCAAGTCATGTCCTGGATAGTTTTCCTCAGTGAGGGCTCTGAGAAGGTGCATGTTGCTGGGGAATTTTGTGTACTCAGTGAAGTGAAAGTCGCTCAGTCGTGTCTGACTCTTTGCGACCCCATGGACTATACAGCCCATGGAATTCTCCAGGCCAGAATGCTGGAGTGGGTAGCCTTTCCCTTCTCCTGGAGATCTTCCCAACCCAGAGATCAAACCCAGGTCTCCCACATTGCAGGCAGACTCTTTACCAGCTGAGCCACAAGGGAAGCCCAAGAATACTGGAGTGGGTAGACTCTCCCTTCTCCAGCGGATCTTCCCAACCCAGGAATCAAACCGGGGTCTCCTGCATTGCAGGCGGATTCTTTACCAACTGAGCTATCTGTTAAACTTAGCTAAAGGCTTTCTTAGAATTGCTAAAATGTTTTTTTAATTACATCAACAATTTCTAACATGCCCTGATAGATTCATCTGCTGACTCTGGAGCAGACACCAGGACAACTTTCAGGAGCCTGATGAAAAAGAACTCCACTTGCTCTGTGCTACAAAAGCTGTGGCTGGCAGGCACAGCCTCTACCATGAGGTCCTCAGGCAAGAGCGACACTGCTGGGCAGTCACTATGGTGTCCTTCAGGGTAGTGATGCCTGCGAGCTCAGTTTTATTGCCTTGATTAAGTTCTCTTCTTGATTCCAAATGTTGTCCCTGATTTAGACACACCGTGTACTCTGTGCTGCCCTTTGCAAGTCACGGGCACTGTATTGCGCTGGGAGATGGGGCCCTGGAGAGTGGTTTCTGTTTCTGGCAGTTCCACTCCAGATTTTAGTGTGAGTCATAACATATCACTAATCTCTTGACCTCTATTTAAAAATCCTCCAGTGGCCAGGCTGCTGTCACCTGTTTCTCATACAGGAAAAAGTATAATCATCACTACAAGCCAACACAGCCAGGCCTGAAATAACAGCTCAGAGAAAGCGCCAGCAGACACACCCTTCCCACAGGCTGGTCCTGTCTGCCTTGCGAGCTGCCCCACACTGGGTCCAGTGGGATTATTTTAGGATTATTTCTGAGGGTGGAGAGAACATCAGACACTCAGCCATTTCCCCTGGTTTCTGTGCCAGAGGTTGGCTGTGTTCTTTGGCAGAGGATCAAGAAAGTGTGGTGCATTCTTAGTAAGCTAATATGGCTGGGTGATGTCAGGGTTTATTCCCCGGGCACTGCTTTCAGCAACGTGCCAAACTCGATGGCTTCACCTGCTACTTCCTAAAATAGGGGACTCAGATCCGATTCTAGACCATGGTTAAAATGACATTCCACATAATACAAAACATCCCAGGGCTTAGCTGGCAATCTAAAGCAATATAAATTAACATTCAGTACTCCAAAATTTAGACCCCCAAACTAATCTGGACAATAAGCTTCACTGAGATTAGTCCTGGATGTTCATTGGAAGGACTGATGCTAAAGTTGAAACTCCAGTACTTTGGCCACCTCATGTGAAGAGTTGACTCATTGGAAAAGACCCTGATGCTGGGAGGGATTGGGGGCAGGAGGAGAAGGGGATGACAGAGGATGAGATGGTTGGATGGCATCGCCAACTCGATCGACATGGGTTTGAGTAAACTCCAGGAGTTGGTGATGGACAGGGAGGCCTGGCGTGCTGCAGTCCATGAGGCTGCAAAGAGTCGGACACGACTAAGCGACTGAACTGAACTGAACTGACTTTCTCAAGACCTTTTCCACTGGCACAATGCTCACATTTTACATTATGTAAACTTTATGCTTGCATTTTACCCATATTGGGAAATTTAAGATTGGAGGAAACGTTTAGGCTTTATTAAGCCAGTCTCCTGGAACCCACACCCCAGTTATTCTCATTTTCCCAGTTCTCCACCTCTACATGCAAGCAACTGTCCCTGCTGACAGTAGGCACAACTGTTCTTTGCCACTCATGATCCTGTCAAAGATGCTGGCACCTGTCCCACCATGTACCACGCACTGTGGAGATACCCCCTCCTTCCTCCATTGCTCCAGTGGTTCAGAGAATAATAATTCATGGTTCATAATCAACGCATGGCTCCCTGGTACCTTCTCCATGAAGCTATTGAAGAGGAAAAAAAATTTACAATAACTTCCTGTTCGTTCTGCTTCTGTAACTCAGCTTGCTTCTTGCAAAGCCTGGATCACATAGGTCACATAGTCTGGGAAAATGGAGACTTACAACAATGCTAGGAACTGAAGCTTATCTCACTCACACTTCCCCTATTTTGCCTAGCCCCTACAATCCTGCTTAACCAGCCTGTCCATGTAAAGGTCAGGCACCACCCCCCCTCCTAACCACTGTTCCCATGAGAGCAAAACCCCTAGTTTAAAACAACATGTCAACAGTTAGCAAGACCAACTATAGTCTGATGTCATACCCTGTCTATAAAAACTCTGTAACCCCTTTGTTCGGGGCTCAGAGCTTGGAGTGGTAACTGCTCTGGGCCCGCCGGCGTAATATACCTGAGGTCTCCAGCTCTCCGAGTGTGGTGCTTCGTTTCTCAATTATTGGCTTCTGCAACATTTCTGGAGGCCCCATCGAGATTCCAACCCATGCCAGCCCCTTGAGCTGCCAGACCAGTGGCTCAGCCAGGCCAGAGTTGAGGAACTCCAAGATGAACAAGCAGGCACACCACCTGATGTTTTCCTGGGTTCTCTTTCAGACCAGCATTCCGACTGTCTGGATAGCCAAGCCCCGACTATACTCATTGGAGGGATGGACCGACTCACCAGGAACAGCCATGGGATAAGGTAAGGCCCCGAGGCCAGTCCCTAGTCAGGTCCTACCCCAGTGGGTAGAAGAGAAGGCTCTTCTACCAAAGAGACCTCCTTTGGGCTCCCAGGAAGGGAGCACCAGTTAGGGAAACCTGGGGACACGGGAGAAGGAAATCATCGTGATAACCTCTGGGTGATTGTGAGGGCATGACTGCTGATTGAACGGAGTGAGCGCTCCATCGTCCTTGGACTACAGAGCCTAAGAGGGTCCTAACTGTGGTTCTGTGATGACCTCATAAGGCTAAACGACGGTGCCAGACTCTGGGGTGCCAGACTCAGGGTCAGGGGTTCACACCGACCTGCCAACACTAAGAGGCATCTTAAATCTCCCTCAGAGGAGCAGCCAGGTGGACAAAACGTGAAAGCAAACAAGTGTGCAGCCTGATTCGCTTGCGCTTCAGGTTCGATTGTGTGGCTCCATGGCCTTCGGGCTACAGAGTCCAAGTGGGCCCTAACTTGCCATTCCGTGGCAACCTCACAGAGCGCAAGGCGGTGTCTGTCTCTAGGGGACCCCGCCCCTCCCTGTGAGTCACAACTGGGTCTGGGGTTTACACTGGCCCACCAAAGCCAAGAGGCACCTAAACTCCCTGCAGGGCCTCAGCCAAGTAGGCACTGGGATGGCCTCCTCTTTTGAGGGGGCACCCACCCTTGTCCGTCTTTGTGCCACCGACACAGAGTGGGGTACACAGGGAGGGGGAAAATTGGTTACTGATTTGATTTAGAAATTGTGTATGCCCAAGCGGCCTGTTTGCCCTAGAGCCCTCCGCCAAAATTATTTCCTTAAAAATTTTAAGCCTCACTCTCCCCTTCCATCAGCTGACTCCTCGAGCCGACTTACTGAGAAATTAGGTTTTCCTCAAAACAACTTGGCCCTTTTGCCAGGTGGCTCTGTACCTCTCTCTCTCGGTCCCTTGAGCCAACCCAAGTGAAGTGGCACACTCTGACATGCTCCTGCGTACTTTTGGAGTCTTATTAGGAGGCTGCCTTCCTCTGTCACCTTTTCCTTCATAAATCCCTCATTCTCTGAGGATTTTAGGCCCTTCACCTAGGCGAGGAGTATGCATATTGCTCTCTCCACCTGCTCAGTGCCTTCGAGAGGGTCAATCACCCTAGACCCCCTCCAGAGCCCCACCTGAAGTTATTCCCCCGTGAACCCCATTATGAGGGATCACCTCCTTTCAGCCCCATCTCCCTGGGACATTTAGCTATCAGAGTCATCTTCAAGGAAGCATGTAATTGTGCTGTCTGGAATACTGGGCCTTCCAATAGTGGCAGCATCAGTGCTAACCAGGTTGTAAGACCCTAAGACAAGGCCCTTCCCATGTGCGCCCTTCTCCTTTCTGGTCGAGGAGGTAGATTACATTTGTCAACATGGGGGGAAGTTCCTCTAAGCCAACAGTTTTAGACTGCATGATAAAGAACTTTACAAGGGTCTTCGCAGGGGATTATGGAGTCAAGGTGACTCCCAGGAAGTTCCGTAACTTAATGCTGGCTAGAATGGCCATCCTTTGATGTTGGATGGCCGCCAGAGGGCACTCTCGATCTGCCCACCATCCAAGCAGTGTACGGGTCGTCACTGGGACTCCAGGACATCCAAATCAATTTCTGTACATATATTCCTGGCTCCTAATAGTGCAGACCCTGCCCCTATGGTCAAGATTTTGCAGGAATGGAAAGGGACAGAGTAGGGTATTTGTGCCCCAACCGCTCAAAAGGAAGAAGAAAAGCCTATATTCCAAGGAGACCCAGGGGAAGATCTGCCACTGTTACTGCCACATGTGCCAATGCACAGCCAGGGCCAGATCCACTGCTGGACAGTCCACCTCCCTCCGTGGCCCCCACACCAGCTCATGAGCAAGACCACCTCCCTCCGTGGCCCCCACACCACCTCATGAGCAAGACTCCAGCCCAGAACCATTAGGGAGACGGCTCCATTTGGCCAACCAATCTAACCAGTCAGCCACAGACTCAAGCCACTACAAGATACTCAAGGTCCCCAACAAGTGAATGAGGACAGTTCAGTCTAGCTTGGCCCCTCCATCATCTATTACCAGCCCTTCAGCACTACTGATCTCTTGCACTGGAGGCACCATAATCCAGTGTACTCTGGTAAACCACAGGCTATGATTGACCTCCTAGAGTCCATTTTCCACACCCATCAGCCTACATGGGACAACCATCACCAGCTCCTTATGACTCTCTTCACCACTGAGGAAAGGCAGCATATCTCGACAGAAGCCCGAAACTGGCTCCAAGGACAGGCCTCCACAGAGGTCTTAAATGTAGAAGGATAGGTGCAAGAAGCAATGCCAGAGATGAGACCTGAATGGAATTTCAATTACCAGAGAAGGACAAGGAGCCCTGACCAACTATTATGATGCCCTTCCACATGGACTTTGAGCCGGAGCCAAAAAGCCCACTAATATACTCAAAACTAGAATGATAATCCAAAACCAGATGAAAGCCCCACCAATTTCTATGAAAGTCAGTGCAAAGCATTCTGAACATACACCCAGTTTGACCTTGAGACACCTGAGAATCAACGGATGATTAACGCTGCCTCTGTGGCTCAATCCTGTGCAGACATTTGATGAAAACTCCAAAAGCTGTAAGGCTTCGCTGGGATGAATGCCACACAGCTCCTGAAGGAGGCAAACAAGATCTTTGTAAACTGGAACCACGAAGCTCAAAGAGAAGCAGAATGAAGAATGAAGCAGAGAACAGCCCTGCTAGCAGCAGCACAGGGGAACCCAGGTCCAGTGAAACAGACTGTTCCCTCACTGAAAGGGGATGCCAAGAAGAGACCACCACTATGCCAGTGTGCCTATTGCAAAGAGGCTGGCCACTAGAAGAATGAATGCCCCTATTGCAGAGGGATGTCTGAAGGGTTGAAGAAGTTCAGTCAACCCAGCAAGGAAGGTACTAGCCTGAGCCAGTTGTCCAAGACCTTATCGACCTGGCTGGAACAGAACTGGACTAGGGAGGATGGGGCTCCCTGATCCTTGGGCTCCCAGGAGCCTCTGGCCATGATGAAAGTAGGGGGGCGATCAATGACTTTTTTGGTGGACACCAGAGCTGAACACTCCACGGTAACCACATCCGTGGCTCCCCTCACAGGCTGAACAGCAACTGTTATTGGGGCCACAGGGAACACTCATTTTGCAAAGCCCATTCATGCCAGCTAGGGGGCCACCTAGTGACTCATGAATTTGTACTTACCGGAATGCCCCATTCCCCTGCTGGGCAGACTACTGACAAAGCTGGGGGCACAGATCACCTTTGTCCCTGGGAAGCCAGCGAGCCTCACCCTGGGGAGCCAATCAGCTCTGATGATGTCTGTAACTGTGTCCGGGGAAGATGAATGGCGCCTCTCTTCCTCTAGGAGGGAACTAATAAATCCCACTGGCCTGCTAAAAGAATTCCCTGCTGTCTGGGCAGAGAAGGGTCCCCAGCTTTTGCCAGACACCAAGAGCCCATCGTGGTCGACCTGAGGCCAGGAGCCATTCCTTCAGACAGAGACAATACCCAGTACCACAGGAGGCACGCCTGGGAATTCAGGACCACATCCAGCACCTCCGAGATGCCAAAATCCTAATCGAGTGTCAGCCTTCCTGGAACACTCTGCTCCTACCAGACAAGAAGCCTGGAAGAAACGACTACTGCCCGTCCAGGACCTCCGCGCCGTCAACAATGCAGTTATCACCATCCATCCAGGATCCCAAGCCTTTACACTCTCCTGAGCTCTTACCTTCTCAAGCAAGCTGGTTCACCGACCTAGGTCTCAAGGATGCATTCTTCCGCCTCTGGCTGTCACTGGCCAGCCAGCCCTTGTTTGCCTTTGAGTGGGAAGACCCACGAACCAGGAGAAAGGCACAGCTGACTTGACCCGACTGCCGCAAGGCTTCAAGAACTCACCTGCCCTGTTTGCTGAAGCCCTGGTGCCTTTCCCAGAGAGACTTTGAACTGTATCTTACTCCAGTATGTAGATGATCTGTTGCTAGCCAGTCTCACTCAAGAGGACTGCTGGAAAAGCACCAACACCCTATTGGCTCCACTCTCCACCTCAAGATACAAGGTGTCATGGAAAAAGGCTCAGATCTGCAGACAGGAGGTCAAGTACCTTGGATTTGTCATCTCATAAGGGTGTTGGGTGCTCAGACATGAGAAGAAGCAAGCCATCTGCTCAACACCTTGGCCAAGCACTGAGAAGGAAGTCTGTGAGCTCCTCAGGGCAGCTGGATTCTGCCAGATATGGATCCTGGGTTTCTCTGAGATTGCTAAGCCATTGTTTGAAGCCACAGCAGGGTCTGGTAAGGACCTCCTAGAGTGGGGGCCTGAACAGGAAAAGGCCTTCAGGGAGATGAAGAGACCCTTGACTGGCGCTCCGGCATTAGGGCTGCTGGATGTGACATGGGACTTTAACCTCTTCACCCAGGAGAAAAGTCACACTGCACTGGGGTCCTCACACAGAGAGCTGGGCCGTGGGAGTGCCCAGTGGCTGCCTGTCCAGCAGCTGGATCCTGTGGCTGCAGGATGGCTCCATGCCTCTGGGCATTAACTGCCACTGTGTTCCTGGTCAGAGAAGTAGATAAGCCTACTCTGGGACAAAATATAAGTGTAAAAGTTCCCCATTCTGTTGCTGCGCTGATGAACAGCCATGGGCATAAGTGGCTGACCAACACCAGGATCACTCACTATCAAAAACTGCTTTGTGAAAACCCACGGGTCCAACTCGAGACTGAGCAGACGCTGAACCCTGCCACCTTCTTTCCTGTGGTAGCAGGAACCCGCAATCACACTGCGAGGAGGTCATAGGTAAAATTTACTCAAGCAGGCCAGACCTGATAGACATTCCCCTCCAGAACCCAGAACTGGAACTGTTTACTGACAGAAGCAGTTTCGTCCAGGATGGGCAGTGCACGGCAGGCAATGCCGTAACAATAACTAATGAGATAGTGAAGGCTGAGGCCTTGCCACAAAGATGGTCAGCACAACAGGTTGAGCTGTGGGCACTCACGCCGGCGCTAAGGCATGCCGAAGGAAAGTGAGTCAACATCTATACTGACTCAAGTTATGCCTTTGCTACTTTGCATGTTCATGCAGCCATTTATAAAGAAAGGGGGCTACTCACAGAGGTGGGTGGGGGGCAGGGAGGAGACAAAAAACAAAGAAGAAATCCTTCAGCTGTCAGAGGCAGTCTGGAAGCCTTCCCAAGTGGCAATCATCCACTACAAAGGCCATCAAAGAGGAACTGATCTAGTCAGCGAAGGCAATCGGTCAGCTGACCAGGCAGCCAAGGAGGTGGCAACCCAATCAAGCCCCGCAGTGTGCCCCGAGTCGATCTTTAAGGTCCTCTCAGCACCAGAATTGCCTCCGTCCCTGAGATACACCAAGGAAGAAGATCAAGGGGCTTTAGACGAGGGAGGAACAAAAGGAAAAGAGGGCTGGTGGAAGTTCTCAGACCAAAGACTCTTTGTGCCCGACAACATAGCAGTCCAGCTGGTGAAACATCACAGTCCTTCCAATGAACACTCAGGACTGATCTCCTTTAGGATTGACTGGTTGGATCTCCTTGCAGTCCAAGGGACTCTCAAGAGTCTTCTCCAACATCACAGTTCAAAAGCATCAATTCTTCTGCGCTCAGCTTTCTTTACAGTCCAACTCTCACATCCACACATGACTACTGGATAAACCATAGCCTTGACTAGACAGACCTTTGTTGGCAAAGTAATGTCTCTGCCTTTTAATATGCTGTCTGGGTTGGTCATAACTTTCCTTCCAAAAAGTAAGCGTCTTTTAATTTCATGGCTGCAATCAATACCCCTAGCCTTGCTCCAAGCCTGTTGTACCCCGAGGTCCTCAGGCTATTATCCCTTTGAGATCTCATATGGAAGAATATCCCCAGTGATAGGAAAGCTCAAGGGAGACCCCCAATAACTAGCTGACCTGGAGATGTCCTGACACCTCCAGGCCCTGGAAAAATCTTCTGCCATCTCACCCGAGAAACCTCAGAAAGGACACCCATTCCTTTGGGCAACTGGACTCATCCCTCTCAGCCAGCATGCTACGAGTTAAAGACAGGAAAAAGGAACCACTTCAGCCGGTTTGGACAGGCCCTCACATGGTCGTCCTGGCAACCCCTACTGCTGTTGAAGTTACAGGTGTCACCACCTGGATCCGCCACACCAGAGTCAAGACGGCAGCGGCTTCCTGTGACAAGAACACCTGGAAAGCAGTTCAGGACCCTGAAAGCCTCCTCAAGGTCCGGTTCCAAAGACAGCAGCCCTCACCCATGAAGTATGCTGAGCCCTGCTCTAGTCACTCCACAAGCTGACTAGTCAACGCATGGCAGAAGCTTGAGGACTCTTCAGCCCTGCTCCAGCCACACGCCAGCAGCTGGCTGGGTAACACATGGCAAAGCTTGAGGATCTGGCTATCAAAATACCAGTGGACTTTCACTGTCAACCCCGGCCCTCTCCCTAGTCGGTATCATTGCTCTATTCTTTGCTACAGCATCAGCTTCAGCTGCACTCCAGGACTGGAATTTAGGTCAGAGGCTGCTGTTAACTTCTGTTACTGCGCTATAGTGGGAAGCCTCATTCTTATCAGATATCTCTTATAGTCGATCTTTCCTACTAACCAAAGTGCTCACAGTATAGCTGATATGCCCCCTCACAATAGGTTCAGTTGCTATGGCCACAGCAACCCAAAGATCAGGAGGAAAACTTTTGCTAGTGTTCAGTTATCTGTTATGTGTGGACTGCTTTGCAGTCTTTTGGTGTTCCTTGCTGTAACAGATGGTGCCACTCCTTACCCACCATGTACCTGTTGGCAATACCTTCTATCCTCATTTAGCCAACAGTTAGATCACTGCATTAGGGAAAGCCACTTCTATGGACAGACTACCTACTGTCTCCATAACCACCAAACATTTGTCCAAGGACGTAGCCAGAATGCTGTATCTGCTATCCTGCTCTTCCCCCAGGTGAGCCTGTCCCTGCTCCTATTACCTTTCCCCCTCAAAACCCAGCTCTGGCCCAGATGCTTTCTCCTCCCAACACCGTGGCATTGCCTTTATGTCTCTGTGCCTCTATCTACCCCCAAATGCCATGCAAATGTTATGACCTGGAACAAGTTTTTGCCTGACAAAAAGATGGGAAGACCTACTGGACAGAGAAAATAGTGTCGATGGGGCTAGTTGGACCAAACTTGCCCCAGAGTTCCAGGCCCTGCCTGTTGGAAAACTGACCGAGACTGACAGGCCACTACCAAGAATAAAATCGAATGATGCTTACAGTTTGGACCCCAACCTGTATCAGATTCTCAGTACAACTCTGTGGCTGCTGCTAAGTCTCTTCAGTCGTGTCCGACTCTGTGCGACCCCATAAACGGCAGCCCACCAGGCTCCGCTGTCCCTGGGATTCTCCAGGCAAGAACACTGGAGTGGGTTGTCATTTCCTTCTCCAATGCATGAAAGTGAAAAGTGAAAGTGAAATTGCTCAGTCGTGTGCGATTCTTCACGACTCCATGGACTGCAGCCTACCAGGCTCCTCTGTCTATGGGATTTTCCAGGCAAGAGTACTGGAGTGGGTTGCCATTTCCTTCTCCATCAGTACAACTCATGGCCTCCTTAAAAAACACTAACCCCCAGCTGGCCAAGGATTGTTGTCTTTGCCTATCCTTGGAGGCCCCACATTATTTAGCTACACCAGTACCATTAACTAATGTGATACTGATGGGACCTCCAACAAATTCATCTGTAACAGAAGAAATGTTGAAACCACGCCTGAGGAAGTTGTACTAACTCTAAAGTCCCTGGAGTGCTTTACAGATAATGGAGGGACAGTACCAGTAGGCGATTTAACTAAGGACCAATGCAGTCAAGTCTTAAAAGAAGAATGGCCCACTTATCCTCCCACAAGCACAATATGGAGCCGTCTCCACCAAGGGCTTTTCTTTATATGTGGAACAGATGCCTATTTATGCCTACTAGTCAATTGGAGGGGGATGATCTGTACTTTAGCTTTCCTTACTCCCCAACAATCAGACTCTCACTGTTCCTCTGGCAGCACAGACACAATCGAAAAGAGCCATCCAGTTCATACCCCTACTGGTCAGGCTGGGGATAATGGTTGGAATAGGTATGGGGGTAGGAGGAATGGCCTCATCAGCCACCTTTTACCATAAATTATCCAGGGACTTGACAGATGATATTAAGAGAGTCCCTAAATCATTAGTGGCCTTGCAAGATCAACTAGACTTCCTGGCTACAGTGGTATTACAAAATAGCAGGGGGTTGGACTTACTGACAGCTCAGAAGGGCGGACTCTGCCTCTTCTTGAACGAAAAATGCTGCTTCTATATAAACCGATCAGGAATAGTTAGAGATATGGCCCAGCAGCTAAAGGAACACATTACAAAAAGGAGACAAAAACTAGCTGATTCCTGGAACAATTGGAATGCTATCAGGAGTGGAGCATCGTGGCTTCTCCCTTAAGCAGTCCTCTCTTCATGCTCCTTGTGGCACTTTTGTTTGGCCCTTGCATTCTCAATGCAGTTACCTGGTTCATAACCTTTTGGATTGAATCCATAATGTTACAAATAGTAGTAGCTCATTACAGACCCCTGAACAATGATGAGCTCAGTACGTCCTCCTAAAACGTGAGATGATGCTTTCTACAATGAGTGACAGAAGCATCAAGAGCAGGGATTGAAGAGGAAAAGTTAAAATTTACAATAACTTCCTGCTCGTTCCGCTTCTGTGACTCAGCTTGCTCCTCGCAAAGTCTGGATCACGTAGGTCACATAGTCTCAGAAAATGGAAACTTTCAACAATGCTAGGAACTGAAGCTTATCTCACTCACACTCGCCTGCTTTTGCAATTGCCTAACCCCTGTAATCCTGCTTAACCAGCCTGTCCGTGTAAAGGTCAGGCACCCCACCTCCCCACCATACCCCATCCTAACTGCTGTTCCAGCATAGGAGCACGAAACCCCTTGTTTAAACCAAGCCGTTAACAGTTAGCGTTGTCCACTGTAGTCTGATGTCATACACGGTCTGTAAAGCTTTGTAACCCTTTGTTGAGGGCTCAGAGCTTGGAGTGGTAACTCCTCTGGGCCAGCTGGCATAATAAACCTGATTCTCCAACTCTCCGAGTGTGGTGCTTGGTTTCTCGATTACTGGTTTCTGCAGCACTCATATGGGATCTCTGTGCTCACAGGGCCTACCCCCGACGACGGCCTCTGCCACTGCCGCGCTCATGCTCCCTGCCAGTCAGCGCAGAGCTGTGAGGGGGACTGGAGCTCTCTCCTGCCTCTGTGTCCCTGTGTGCCATCAGCCACCCTTTCTGGCAGCTCTTCCATCAGAAATGCTTGTAGCTCTTCCTGCAGCCTCAGGCTGCCTCTCTAGTTTGGAATCCCATCACTTTGCTCCATGTCGTTCCCTGAATAGTCCTGACTCCAAACTCTCCTTTTAATCTGTCATGATTATCACCGCTTTCCTCACACCTCTTCTCCACTCAACAGTCTGGGCTTCTTAATTACCAGTGTTTGCATCTACATAATAATTTCATATCATAAAGAAAAAAATTAATATTCAATCATTTTGGACCAAATACCATTGGTTTTTTTTTTGTTGTTGTTGTTGTTGCAAAGATCATCCTGTCCTCTCTGCAATACCTTTACTGATTTAAATAACTTAAGGACCTGGAGAAGCTCTGCTATAAATATGCTGTACAAATTGTATGCGTATTATGCTTGTCTTTCAACTTAACTATTTAACATGCTATTGTTCATTATTGAATCGTCCAGCTTGAGATATTTTGAAGCTGTTTTATCAGGTGCATACATGTTTAAAACTGAGATAGCAACCTGGTATGTTGAAATTTTTGCATAAGCAGTGACCTTTCGGGCTTCCCTGGTAGTTCAGCTAGTAAAGAATCCGCCTGCAATGCAAGAGACCCTGGTTCAATTCCTGGGTCAGGAAGATCCGCTGGGGAAGGATAGGCTACCCACTCCAGTATTCTTGGGCTTCCCAGGTGGCTCAGATGGTAAAGAATCTGCCGGCAATGTGGGAAACCTGGGTTCGATCCCTGGGTTGGGAAGATCCCCTAGAGGAGGGTATGGCAACCCACTCCAGTATTCTTGCCTGCAGAATCCCCATGGACAGAGGAGCCTGGTGGGCTACAGTCCAAGGGGTCACGAAGAGTCAGACATGACAGCAACTCAGCACAGCACAGCAGTGACCTTTCCTATTTAATAATATAAAAATAGGGCTTAAGACCATAAGTATCAGTGGGATTGGAGAGCGTCACTAGACAATGTGTCTTTTTCATTCTTACATTTTCAACT
Organism: Dama dama; assembly: GCF_033118175.1. Taxonomy (NCBI): domain Eukaryota; kingdom Metazoa; phylum Chordata; class Mammalia; order Artiodactyla; family Cervidae; genus Dama; species Dama dama. Next base: position 11,749,532 of record NC_083693.1, on the reverse strand, counting down.
GATATTGAAAACTTTTATTTATACATCCATGTATTTTTTCACTGTAATTTATTTCACTTACATTTATTTTATTATCAATTTGAACCTATATAGTAGACAAATGCCTTGTTCTGCAGAGATCCACTCTCATATTAGAATGTTCTTTGGGGAAATCTGATCTAACAAAACCTGTTTTTACAGTCTGTGTATTATTTTATTTCTCTTACACATTTTTCATTATTTTAATTTATGTCTCATTTTGAGGGGGTATTGATGTTTACATCTCCTCCACCATCCAAAGGAAAAAAAAATTGTTCTTTCTTTTAGAAAGTGAATGTCACTCAATTGTGTCTGACTCTCTGTGACCCTATAGACTATACAGTCCATGGAATTCTCTAGGCCAAAATACTGGAGTGAGTAGTCTTTCCCTTCTCCAGGGGATCTTCTCAGCCCAGGGATTGAACACAGGTGTCCTGCATTGCAAGTGGATTATTTCCCAGCTGAGCCGCAAGGGAAACCCAAGAATCCTGGAGTTGGTAGCCTAATCCTTCTTCAGGGGATCTTCCTGACCCAGGAATCAAACTGGGGTCTCCTGCATTGCAAGCAGATTCTTTACCACTGAGCTATCAGGGAAGCTGGGAAGAATTTTAGCACATATTCAAATATTTCAGACTCTTCACTCCTTGTGTTGGTAATACCTAGATTTAAAGTTCATAATCATTAAGATATAGCTTTTCTTTTTCTTTGATCTTATTTTTAAGGATGATAAATTTTACCGAGAATGAAATCATTTGTTCCCTCATAAATCTCCTGTAGCATCTCCTAGACATTTCTTTCCACTGATACAAATATTTCCCGCTTGTTTCCAATGCAGATCTTTGCCAAACCTTCCAAGACCTTCTGTGTCAGGGAGTATCTTAACATATCTCTGAATCTGAATGACAACTTATTTGAATATAAACTTTTAGGTGCTAAGTTGTTTCCCTTCACTATGGGGAATATCCTACTTCACTGTCTTCTTGAAACTAGTTGATAGTGAAAAACAAATGATGTCAATCTGATTCTTGGGCCCGTCTGAGGTTTTCTTTCTTTCTTTTTTTTTTTTTTTGTCTGTGAAGCCTCTAATTTCTTTGCCTTTGATATCTTATGTTTTACTATAATGTATGCACATGAATGCTTTCTTTACCTCTCCTCGAGGGCACACTATGAGGCCTTTGAAACAAAGATCTTTCATCTTTATTTGATTTAGGAAAATTTATTTCTCATCATTCCTTCAAATATTTCCTCATCTCCATTTATATTTTCTCTTTCTGAGACTCCTATTATCTGGACATTGGCAGTTCTATTTCTCTCCTCCATACATGTATATGTGTATATATATATATTTTTTTTTAATTGGAGGATAATTGCTTTACAATGTTGTGTTGGTTTCTGCCATACAACAACCTGAGTCAGTCATAAGTATATATATATATATAAATATATATATATGTATATATATATATCCCCTCTCTCTTAAGTATCCCTCCCACCTCCACCCCCAGCTTAAATTCCCATCCCACCCCTCTAGGTCATCACAGAGTATCAAGCTGCGCTCCCTGTGTTATATAGCAACTTACAGAGTAGTGTATATATGTCAATGTTACTTTCTCAATATATTTTTTAAAAAACTTGTTTTGGTTTTTCTCTTGAAGAGATTTCCTCAATCTGTCTCCTCATTCATTAACTCATTCCTCAGACATATCCCATTTAATGTATTCTTTAGTGTAAGTATTATTTTTTATAACTAATATTTCTGCTAATTTTCAGACACTTTTATTCTTGCTTCACATTACCAATTTTGTCTTTTGTCCCACTGAGTAGATTTTTTAAAATTTTTTTAATGAAGGATAATCGCTTTACAGAATTTTGCTGTGTTCTGTCAAACCTCAACATGAATCACCCATAGGTAAACATATATCCCCTCTCTTTGAACCTCCCTCGCATCTCCCTCCCCATCCCACCCCTCTAGGTTGATACAGAGCCTCTGTTTGAGTTTCCTGAGCCATATAGAAAATTCCCGTTGGCTGTCTGTTTTACACATGGTGATGTAAGTTTCCATGTTACTCTTTCCATACAGATGTTTCTGACGGAATGATTGAAAGTGACTATGAGTTGTTCTTCATTCGTGTATATAACTTAATGTCACTTCTGGGGCTTAGGACTTTTTAACTTAAATTCCTCTTCCTTATCATTTGTTCACAGACTCCATCGATAATTATGAGCATCCACCTGATGCCAGGCAGTCTCCTGGGTGCTAAAGACACAGCACATGGAAGAGACGAAGTTTCAGCCTCCATAGAACCTGCGATTGAGATGGGAAGATAAAAGTCAAATAATGAAATAATGGAAATATAATGGAACTAAAATAATGGACATTATGGATGTAACTTATAGTAGTACTATAAAAATATAATGGAAATTATGGATGTAACTTAGAGTGGTACTAGAAAAAATGTACCAGAGAAAGAGGTAGAAATAAAAGCGTGTGGGAGGAATATGATTTTGATTTTTACAAGCCAGGGGAGGCTTTCCCTGTATACACTATGAGGTGATTTGCTCATTTTTTCACCCTAGTAAGTAAGGTTGGTCAGACAAACTGCTTATTTTCACTAGATTTAAAGACTGTGCTTTATTCATAGTAATTTTACATATTTGTTTGCAAAATACGGCCCTTGAGCCAACAACTTGTTTCCTCAATGTCTGTGAATGTTCTAATTCTACAATGACAGAAATAATTGGGACAGAGATCAGATAGCCCAAAAGCCTGAAATATTTACTATCCAGGCCTTTACAGAAAAATTTTGTTGGTTCCTAGCTTGGATAATTGATTTTCAATTCCTTTGTATTTAAAGCCATTAATTATCCTTTTAGCTTTGCTTTAGTTGCATTTAACTGGCTTTGATATGACCTACATGTTACCACTCATTTCAAACTATTTTTTAAGTAGTCACTATAACATATCCTTTTGAAGAAGGAAATGGCAACCCACTCCAGTCTTCTTGCCTGGAGAGCTCCATGGACAGAAGAGCCTCGCAGGCTCCAGGCTATGGGGTCACAAGAGTAGGACATGACTTAGTGACTAAATCACCATAATGTATCCTTCTAGTCATTTATTTAGACATGAGTTGCTTAATTGCTAAACTATTAAGGATGTGTCTATTTATCTTTCTGTTCTTTATTTCCAGCTTAAATTCAAAGTTGTCAGAGTGCACATCTTGTTTTTTCATTTATTTGATTTTTTTTTTAAGATTTAATTTAGGGACCAGCATATAGTATGCTTTTATTTTTCTTTCTTTCACATAGTATACTTGGTAACTGTTCAATGTGCACATAAAAAGAAACACTGATATGCAGCTGTCAAGTACAGTATTTTACATAGATAAATTGCATTAATTTGATTAATTATGTTTCTCAAATGTTTTATATCCTTGGTGATTTTTTGACTGTTGTTGTAATACTTACTGAGAGACAAGTATTGAAATCTCCAGCTGCTATTATATGATTTTAGATCAGTTTCTTCTTCTAGTTGTGTTAATTTTGCATTATATATTCTTTAGTTATTAAGCACACACAGGTGAAACATTAAGTGCAGAAAATTTTAGGATGGCTACCTGTTTAGTTGATGCTTTTATTATTATAAAATGTTTCTGTTTGCTTCCTTTTTGTGTGAATTTTTGTCTTAAAGTCCATTAATTTGATATTACATACAAATTATCAGTTTTCTCTTGGCTACAGTTTATATGATATAGTTTTTTCTATCCTTTTACTTCCCATTTAACTGTGTCCTTATATTTAAACTTCTTCTCTTATAAATAGCACACACTCAAGTCTTGGTTTTGTATCCAGTGTGACAATCTCGGTCTTTAAATAGAATGTTTAGTAATTCATACATGATGCAGCTAATAAAATAAATGAGTCTAAGTCTCCAGTGTTGCTATTTATTTCTATCAATACTATCTGTTCTATGTTTCATATTTCTTTTCAGCAGGCTTCTTTTGCATTAAACCTATTTATTATTATATTATTCATCTCTATTTTGCTATTCTTGAATATTTTAGTAGTTACCTAGAGATTCAATATTGGACAAGGGAATGGCAAGCCACTCCAGTATTCTTGCCTGGAGAATTCCAGGGTCTGGAGAGCCCAGTGGGCTGCCATCTGTGGGGTCGCACAGAGTCGGACACGACTGAAGCGACTTAGCAGCAGCAGCAGAGATTCAATATGAATCCCTCATTTACTTCCGTTTACCTTAAGGGAGTTATTTTTACCACATTCTGAACAGTGTAAAAACTCTGTAACAGTTTTAATCCATTTAATATTCTCATTTATTGTGCTATTTGTTGTCATATATTTTCATTTATTCTGCATGAGGTTGGCCAATCTTTTTCTATTTGTGGGTTGATAGCTTTCAACACAGAGAAGGCAATGGCACCCCACTCCGGTACTCTTGCCTGGAAAATCCCATGGACGGAGGACCCTGGTAGGCTGCAGTCCATGGGGTCGCTAAGAGGCGGACACGACTGAGTGACTTCACTTTCACTTTTCACTTTCATGCATTGGAGAAGGAAATGGCAACCCACTCCAGTGTTCTTGCCTGGAGAATCCCAGGGACGGGGGAGCCTGGTGGGCTGCCGTCTATGGGGTCGCACAGAGTCAGACACGACTGAAGTGACTTGGCGGCAGCAGCAGCAGCAGCAGCAGCTTTCAACAACTTGAAGAAATTATTGCTATTCTATTTTCAAATGTTCATTCTGCTTCATTTTTTTTTTCTCTTTGGCTGGAATTCACATTAAACATAATTAGTTGACCATTTAAATTATTTGATTACTTATTCCACATTTATTTTATGCTCTCTTCTTTATTTCCATTCTTCTTCTCTCTGAACTTTAATTTGGATATATTTATTGACCTATTTTCAACTGTATTGTTCCTGTCTTCTGCTATGTCTGATCTCCTCTTACATCCATCCAATGAGTTCTTAATTTTAGATATGGTATTTTTCATTTCTAGAATATACATTTCCAAATATACATATACATATGTATACAGGTGTCACAGTGGTAAAGAATGTGCTTGCCAGTGCAGGAGGCACAAGAGATGTGGGTTTAATCCTTGGGTTGGGAAGATCCCCTGGAGTAGGAAATGGCAACCCACTCCAGTATTCTTGCCTGGAAAATTCTATGGACAGAGAGCCTGGTGGTCTACCATCCTTGATGTCACAAAGAGTGACCCACTGAGCACACATATACACACACAGATACACACACACACACATATTTCAGTTTCAGGTCTCTGTTGAAATTATTCCTCCTATAGTTTCAATTCTCTATTGAATATCTTCAATATTCATGAATGTTGGTCTTTTCATCTCTTACTCAATATATATATATATATATATATATATATATATATATATATATAGATCATAGATTATCTTCCCAGCCTCTTCAGAAACTGTAAAATTTTTCCATCTCCTCAAACCTAGAAATTTTTCCCTTTGTAAGTTTTGAACTTATCTATTATTTTACCCTGTGCAGAGACAAAATCTGGCCAATGTCATAAGGCTCAAAATCTAATCCAGTCATCTGTTTATTGAAGGTCTCTCTAATGGAATATAAACCATGAGACCATGGGAGATTGGGAGATTCCATTCTGCCTTTCAGGCTCAAGTTTCCAGCCGCATACCTTGCCTCATAAATCAGCAACTGTCCTGTGAGGAAAACCAATATATGTGTCAATTAGGTTGGATTTGCTAATTGTCTTATTCAAATCTTCTATATGCTTATCAATTTTTGGTCTCCTTATTTCATCTTACCGAGAGAAGTATATTAGCATATTCCACTCTTATTGTGGATTTGTTGACTTATTTTTTACCTTTGTTTTTGCTTTATATGTTTTGAAGCTCTATCATTAGATACAGAACTATTTAGACCATCTCTGCCTTCTGGGTAGCTTGAAATTTTATCATCATGATGTATCCCTCTTTATCTCTATTTAGGATTTTGCCTTAACATTTATCTTCTCTGGTGTATGGTGATATTAGCTCTCTTCATTAGTGTGTATGATTTTTCCATCCTTCAACTTTCTTCTACTTTCTTTTCTTTTTTTTTGGTAACTTTATCTTTAAGATAATAGCTAATAGTTAGGTTTTATTTTACTCAGTATGATCATTATTTCCCTTCTCTGAAACATTTGATCTATTTTCATTCATGTATTCACCAATGAGATTATTTTTGTTCACCCATCTTTTATTTCTCTATCTTTCTGCTTCTGTTTTCTCTTTTTACTTGTATTCTATTGATTAGCTTTATATTTCATGTTTTACTGTAAATTTTGAAGCTTTTTTCTACTGTCCTATAAGTAGTCATGATGGAAATAATCCAGCCTCCTTGCCTTATAACTTATTTTTTTGTTTCTGTCATTTTCCTGGGTTCCATAGGAATTGTGGAATGCGTTAACTCCATTAACCCTCTTCAAACCTACAGATATTGTTGTCATGTATTCTATTTCTATATATATTTTTAAACCACTAGATTTTATTATTTATTTATTAATTCATTATCCATTTAGATTTGCCACTTGCATTATATTTAAATCCTTCCTAAGGATTCTAGTCATCGCAATTAAATTTCAGGCTTAACATTTTATGAAATGTCTTAATTTACTTATTTTTGCATATATATATATGTGTGTGTGTGTAAAGTTCCACCTTCAGGGTCTCATCTCAAAGCATGGTGACTCCATTCATGATAGGCCCCAGCTTCTAACTTTTGTCTCCTGGCTCACAAGTCTTTAAAATAAATGATGCTTATTTTCAGTCACTTCTTCTGGTATAAAAGGCTCCCTGATAAGAAGTTCCAAATGCTAATTTTACCTCCCTAGATTTCTGTTTATTCCAAGATACTTCTCAACTCTCTGATGCCTTCAAGAATACACTCTTCCACTGGAAAAGAATTTGGGGAGACAATGAAAAGGGGTTGGAGATTATCAGAGGAAGCTAGGGAGAGAGCTTCTGGTGGGCTGCAGAGTGTTGCTTCCCACTCCACCATAAGTCAAGAGACAAAGCTTAATGTGTCTCCTCAGAGTCTCACAGAGTGACCTGGTAGCTGATTGTAATGCACTGAGTTATGTCCCCTCCAAAATGAATGTTGAAGTCCTAAGCCCAATGCCTTGGTGTGTGACCTTATTTGAAAATAGGATCATTTCAGATGTGACTGTTAAGATGATATGATACTGGAGTAGAGTGGTTCTCTGATCCAATATGACTGTTGTCCTTATAAGAAGAGGACCAACTGAAGACAGAGACACAAAGGAAGAGGTCATGTGAAGACAGAGGCGGAGACTGAATGATGCTGTCACCAGCCAAGGATCACCTGGGGCCACCAGAAGCCCAGAGATTTAAGGAACTGTCTTCCTTTAGAGGCTTCAGAAAGAGTATAGCCCCGTCAACATCTTGACTTTAGACTTCTAACCTTCAGAACTGTGAGAAAAATTTTTTTTATTTTAAGCCACTCAGCTTATGGTACTTTCTCATAGTGACCCTAAGAAGCTAATATATCAATTCATACCTAAAAATTTTTAAAGGGAAACTAGTTGACTAGCCACTCTGTGTGGCAAAAAAAAAAAAAGTGTGACTGGATTGGATGACCATCAGGCCAATATTTTTCAGGGAAGAAAATGGATAAACATTTACCAGGGATTAGAGATGAAGCAACAGTTAGAACTGGACAAGGAACAACAGACTGGTTCCAAATAGGAAAAGGAGTATATCAAGGCTGTATGTTGTCACCCTGCTTGTTTAACTTATATGCAGAGTACATCATGAGAAACGCTGGGCTGGAAGAAGCACAAGCTGGAATCATGATTGCCGGGAGAAATATCAAGAACCTCAGATATGCAGATGACACCACCCTTATGGCAGAAAGTGAAGAGGCACTAAAAAGCCTCTTGATGAAAGTGAAAGAGAAGAGTGAAAAAGTTGGCTTAAAGCTCAGCATTTGGAAAACTAAGATCATGGCATCTGGTCCCATCACTTCATGGAAAATAAATGGGGAAACAGTGAAAACAGTGTCAGACTTTATTTTGTGGGGGGGGGGGGGGGGGGGCTCCAAAATCACTGCAGGTGGTGATTGCAACCATGAAATTAAAAGATGCTTACTCCTTGGGAGGAAAATTATGACCAGCCTAGATAGCATATTAAAAAGTAGAGACATTACTTTGCCAACAAAGGTCTGTCTGGTCAAGGCTATGGTTTTTCCAGTGGTCATGTATGGATGTGAGAGTTGGACTGTGAAGAATGCTGAGTGCCAAAAAATTGATGCTTTTGAACTGTGGTGTTGGAGAAGACTCTTGAGAGTCCCTTGGACTGCAAGGAGATTCAACCAGTCCATCCTAAAGGAGATCATTCCGGGTGTTCATTGGAAGGACTGATGTTGAAGCTGAAACTCCAATACTTTGGCCACCTCATGCAAAGAGTTGACTCATTGGAAAAGACCCTGATGCTGGGAGGGATTGAGGGGGCAGGAGGAGAAGGGGATGACAGAGGATGAGATGGTTGGATGGCATCACTGACTCGATGGACATGGGTTTGAGTAAACTCTGGGAGTTGGTGATGGACAGGGAGGCCTGGGGTGCTGCAATTATGGGGTCACAAACGGACACATCTTCTGTGATTCTATCCATGTGGTTTGAATGGCAGCTTCCATTTTCATAAAGATCCTAGTCTGTTCGTCACAGACACAAGACATGATGTAAGCCAATCATTGTATTTTATAGTCCCCAAGCGTTAAACTAGGACATGGATTTGAGACCTGAATTAGGATAATCAGGGACATTTTTCTGTGATTTTTCAAACTGAACCTTGGATAAAGGATTTCCGATTTCGTTTCAAAAGTAGGTGTCTACGCCAGTCAGAATGGCTGCTATCCAAAAGTCTACAAGCAATAAGTGCTGGAGAGGGTGTGGAGAAAAGGGAACCCTCTTACACTGTTGGTGGGAATGCAAACTAGTACAGACACTATGGAGAACAGTGTGCAGATTCCTTAAAAAACTGGAAATAGAACTGCCATATGACCCAGCAATCCCACTCCTGGGCATACACACCGAGGAAACCAGATCTGAAAGAGACACGTGCACCCCAATGTTCATCGCAGCGCTGTTTATAATAGCCAGGACATGGAAGCAACCTAGATGCCCATCAGCAGACGAATGGATAAGGAAGCTGTGGTACATATACACAATGGAATATTACTCAGCCTTTAAAAAGAATTCATTTGAATCAGTTCTAATGAGATGGATGAAACTGGAGCCCATTATACAGAGTGAAATAAGCCAGAAAGATAAACACCAATACAGTATATTAACACATATATATGGAATTTTAAAAGATGGTAACGATAACCCTATATGCAAAACAGAAAAAGAGACACAGACGTATAGAACAGACTTTTAGACTCTGTGGAAGGCGAGGGTGGGATGTTCTGAGAGAACAGCACTGAAACAAGTATACTATCAAGAGTGAAACAGAGCACCAGCCCAGGTTGGATGCATGAGACAAGTGCTCAGGGGTGGTGCACTGGGAAGACCCAGAGGGATGGGATGGAGAGGGAGGTGGGAGGGGGGATCAAGATGGGGAACACATGTAGATCCATGGCTGATTCATGTCAATGTATGGCAAAAACCACTACAGTATTGTAAAGTAATTAGCCTCCAACTAATAAAAACAAATGGAAAAAAAAAAAAAAAAGTAGGTGTCTAATCCAGTACTCATTTTCCTCTCCATGATGGAAAAGGACAGATACATTGTATTGCCATGGGGTAACTTTTGCCTTTTTGTAGGACTCAAAAGCTGTTCTGTTGTTCTTTGCTGTTGACAGGTTAGGCACGAGTTACTAATTACAGCATAGAGCTCTGGTAAGGATAATTTCATGTTGTTGGGTCCATACCCATGCTGGCTGATTGTCGATGAGTCCACTGAGGAAGCACTGAGATGGCTGAGGAGAAGGGAAGACTGACTTCTGCAGAGCGGGTTGCTGTGCTCCCCAGGTTGTTGACAGCTTCTCCTGTGCTAGTTATCAATTTACTGCCTCTCAGCTCAAAATTTACTCTTTTTTGCATGCTCTATGAAAATGGATCTGGACCCTTTAGATTTTCTTTCTTTCTCTTCCTTTTATTTTTTTTTTAATTAAGAAAGATTTTTTTTTTTTTTTTTTTTGCATTCTGGTGCATGGTAAGCTTTGCCAGTAAAGGAAAGGGTATTGAAGAGATGTTTTGGTAGGACAGGGGCCTCGTGTGCTGACTTGACAAGCTCCTACCCTGTGTGCAGCTTCTTCTATCTCCAGCCCCCTTGTGGTCGGCAGCCAACCAACTAACATCAGCATCACTCTCCATTAGGCTGTGCCTCTGGTGAGACACCCTTCCTGAAGAGCAGAAGTTCCCATCGCCACAGCACCACAGCAGCTTCTCTGCTCTCCAGGGAACCGTGGCCATGCCATCTCTGACAAAGTCTGCATCTCAGCCCCCGAACTCTTCCTCAGCCCAGGTTAAGGAGATCTTCTCTGTATCCACTATCCCTGCATTCTACAGTCTTCTCTTTATCTCCAATTAGCCAATCTCTCATTACATCAGTCCTCTATATAGTTAATTATTCTTTACACTAAACTTTCTGTGTTCCAATTATTAAATGGATTCTCCCTTGATTGGACCCTGACTGACACACTGCATCAGAAGTCTCTGGCCGCATTGACCTGGGACCCTGATATGCTTGCAATGTAGGCATGTTGTGAGAGTTCTACCCTCATACCAAACGATCTTGTTACCGATGTATCCATGTTGTTCCTTATAAGTCCCCAGTTACGTAGCTGTCCCTTAGCCACGGTGATTGGCAATCTAAGTAGAGGAACAACTCAATGAACCACTCAAGCTTCTTTTCACCTGAAAGATTTATTCCCCACTAGTCGTCAAGGCCTCACTGAAGTAGAGATAAAGCACTGCAATGATTAATCATTTCTAGGTGGTGAGAGTATTTCATGCAGACCAACTGTGTGTTGTTGTTGTTTAGTTGTGACCCCATAGACCAGGCTCCTTCTGTGCATGTGATTTCCTGGGCAAGAATACTGGAGTGGAAATTTTATCCATTACCAGGGAAGTGGGTTGCCATTTCCTTCTCCGGGAAATCTTCCTGACCCAAGAATCAAATCTGTGTCTCCTGTATTGCAGTTGAATTCTTTAACTCTGGGCCACCTGGGAAGCCCCAATTGTGTAGAGGCTCAGACAAACTGGTAATGGTAAAATCTCCATAAGCCCACGGGTGAAAGTTGAATGAGAGATGGCAGTGTATCAAGAATTGGCCTCCTGGCCTCAATTGGTTTGATTGAGGCAGTTATTCAAGCAACTTAACAAACTTTCATGGCCTGCTTGAACTGTTTGTCCTGTAGACCACTCACACAATAGTAGTGAAGTCGCTCAGTCATATCCAACTCTTTGCAACCCTATGGACTGTACCACCACCGCCCCCCCCCCCCCCCCAGGCTCCTTTGCCTATGGGCTTTTCCAGGCAAGAATACTGGAGTATTGCCAAGGAAATTGCCATTTCCTTCTCCAGGGGATCTTCCTGACCCAGGGATCAAACCTGGATCTCCACCATTGCAGGCAGACTCTTTTACCATCTGAGCCACCACCCACTTGGTGGAACTTTATTGCTCAGTGGTCCAGATAACACCTAATAGAGGAAGGCTACTCAGAATGCATGGACATTTGATGTCATATCTACCTAAGCTCAATTACAAGAGAACTCTTCCTGGAAGGGAAATATTTGCCAAAGAGGACCTAGCTTTATTTCAAAACCCTGGGATCTTTACCATGATTTTCTAATTGTGACTTGTCACAGACTTCACGTAGTAAGTGAAGTGAAAGTCTTTCAGTTATGTCCAACTCTTTGCAACCCCATACAGTCCATGGAATTCTCCAGGCCAGAATATGGGAGTGGGTAGCCTTTCCCTTCTCCAGTGGATATTCACAACCCAGGAATTGAACCAGGGTCTCCTGTAGTATCTAGTCAGTCACAGGCACTTCAAGCTTGACTGGACCCATTGACTCTTACAGACTAGATGGCAGAGATGCTTTCTTGAAGCTTGCTTCAGCTAAAGAGCCTTCTCTTGCCCAAGATCACTAAGAGCTGGCAGTCTAATAGACTCCCCAGTAAACAGTTTGAAACAGCATGCCCAAATGCAGCATATGTTGCCTCTAAAACCCAGAGAAGCCCAACAACCACTCTTTCATCTTAGCCCTTCCAGTTAGGAGACTATTTTCAGAAAAAGTAGTTAGCCAATAAACATATGAAAAGATGTTCAGTCTCATTAGCAATCATAGGAATGCAGTGTTACAATAATATATAACTACTACCCTGCCAACTTGGCAAAAAAATTTAAGTATAAAAAAACAAAAGTTGATAAAGCTGTAGACAAATGAGTATTTTCATACTATGCTGTGGGGAATATAAATTGGTAAATTACTTTGAAAACTGTTCATCATCGCCTAGTGACATTGGATACATAACACAACCTATGAATAAGCAATTCTACTCCTGGTTACATATCATAGAGAAACTCTTGCACAAGAAGTTTGTAACAAGGGGCTTCCCTGGTGGCCCAATGGTAAAATATCTGCCTTCCAATGTAGGGATCACAGGTTCAATCCCTGCTCATGTAACTGAAATTCTACATGATGCTGGCCAATGCTCTAGGGACCATGCAATAAGATTCACCTTCACGCTGCAACAAAGACCCAGTGGAGCCAAAATAATTTTTTTAGAAAAGAAGTTTATAACAAGATATATGTATAAGAATGTTCATGGTATCTTGTTTGTTATAATAAAAATGTAGACAATAACACAATTGTAAATCAACAGTAGAATGGTAAGTAAATAATACAGGTACAATGGAATAACACAATTAAAATAAATGAAGCATAGATATCATGTTTAGTGCAGTAGGCAGAATTCTAAGATGGCCCCAAGATTCAAAACCCCTGCTATACACACAATAATCCCCACCACTTGAGTGTTGAAGGGACTTGTGAATATGATGGGATAGTCACTCCCTTGATTATGTGTGTAACATGACTCCGCTGCAGCAGACTGGCGAGAGATTCTCCCGCTGACCTTGCAGAAATGAGCTGCCATATTGTGAATGGAGTGACGCATACAGCAGTGATATAAAAACTGAGAGTAGTCTCCAGTTAGCAGCTCATTAAAAAAAGAGAGAGGGAGAGAGAACCTCAGTGCTATGACTATAAGGAGCTGGATTCTGGTAATAACCAGTGAGTGTGCAAGAGGACTCTGAGTTTCAGATGAGGCTGCAGCCCTGGTTGACACCCACATGCCAGCCTGGTGAAACCCTGAGCAGATGACTCAACTAATGCAGATGGTCTGACCCATGGAAACTAGGCAATAAGAAATGTGTGCTTTTAAGCCATTAAGTTTGTGGTAATTAGTTACAAGGCAATAGAACACTAATGCATTAAGGTGAAGAGAGAAATCACAAAGTAAAATATATGGTATGATTTTATTTATGTAGTGTTCAAAATATCATGTATATTCCCTGGAAGCCCTAGATGGATAACAAACCTATAAAGAAAAGTAAAGGCATGATTGTCATTTGAATGCTAGTGCTAAGTCGCTTCAGTCGTGTCCGACTCTGCAACCACATGGACTGTAGCCCTCCAGGCTCCTCTGTCCAAGGGATTCTCCAGGCCAGAATACTGCAGTGGGTTGCCATGCCCTCCTCCAGGGGATCTTCCGGACCCAGGGATCGTACCCACGGCTCCTATGTCTCCTGCATTGACAGACAGGTTCTTTACCACTAGCACCAGCTGGGAAAAGTCAGCATAGTGATTCCTCTAGGGTAAAGGGAAGGTTTACCATTTGAGAAGGGCATGTGTGAAACTTCTAAGGGTCTAGCACTAGTTCATATATTACCTTGTGTAGAGCTTACATGAGGGTCACTTTATTATCAGTGATGAAACAGTGCTTATAGATTTTATATAGTTCTCTGGCGGTATGACATATTCGACAAATACAAATTTTAAAAAACAAGAGAAGGAATGGAGGGGAAAATGAGGTAGGAAAGAGAGAGAAGGGGGTGAGGCAGATAACCATTCTAGGAACAGAATTGAAGTCACCATCTGACTAGACCTATGATAATCACAGTGTCACTCTCTATTATCCATCTGATTTTTGCACAAAACAAACAGGCAAGTTAAATGGGAGATATGATAGAAATCAACACTTCTGTATCTTTTTAGGGTATTGGTGGTAGCACTAATCACCAACATTCCCATTGTAGAATGGTATTAATTTGTTTGTTTGTTTTTTTAATACAGGGTAGGTGCATAGCTTAATAGAAGCCCACTTCATGGATCGGAGAGCTGATGTGAGGATCCTGCCAGATGAAAAGCATGCCCATTATAACTGACATTCAAAATCTGGAAAATTAATCACAAGATGGTTTGTGGGCCTACTGGACCTACTGAGAAATGATGCAGCTGGTGCTAACAAGTCCCCCTTCTGATTGTGGCATCATGGCGTCTTTCTGGAAAGTATGTTGTCTCTATTGAGAGGACATCAGTCAAGCCTTGTTTAACCAGAACTAGAGTTGTACTGATGAAAAAAGGCATAGTGGACTACACACCTATCTCAGTCCTTGTACTTTTTAACTGTGTGTGTGCTAAGTCACTTCAGCCGTGTCTGACTCTGAGCCACCCTATGGACTGTAGCCTGCCAGGCTCTGCCCATGGAATTCTCCAGGCAAAAATACAGGAGTGGGTTTCCGTGCCCTCCTCCAAGGGAATCTTTCTAATTAACCTCTGTTAAGTGTCTAACTGTCTGTGTAGACCCAACCATTCAGATTTCTACTCCAGCTCTTTTATGAAAGACTTAAGTTAGACTTTGTAAATGTCACCTAGGAGACTTCTTAATGATATGGACAAAGAATCTCTCATTTCATCACAGTCTTTCTTTCAATAACCACTTACATCCAGTTGACTGTAAGAGATCATTTAAGTAACTACTCGGTCACTAGCTGCCATGGACTACTGTCCCATTTTCTAACAGTATCTAGATTCTAACTGCCTTCAAACCAATCACTTCAGACACTAGTACCAGATTTCTGTCTCTTTCGGGATCTTTTAGGATCAATTCTGTGTTGGTAATGGTTCTCAGTTGGAGACAACAGAATACACTGTAACCAGTTTAGGCAGGTGTGTCAGAGTTTCCCTCCACTCTCCTCAGGCTCGATGATCTGCTATCCAATTCAAAGGACTTCAGAAAAGCTATGGTTATACTCATGGCTATAGTTTATTATAGCAAAAGAATACAGATTATAATTAACAAAGAAAAAAAGGAGATGGGACAAAGTCCAGGAGAAACCAGACACAGACTTCCAGATGTCTTCTCCAGTGCATGCACATGGAGGTGTGCTAAAGTCTCCCAGCAATGACATATGACAACACATGTGAAATATTGCCAACCAGAGAAACTCATCCAAATGTTGGCATTCAGAGTTTTTACTTGGGGTCTTCATGTAGACATGTTGGAGAAAGCAATGGCAACCTACTCCAGTACTCTTGCCTGGAAAATTCCATGGACGGAGGGGCCTGGTAGGCTGCAGTCCATGGGGTCTCCAAGAGTCGGACACGACTGAGCGACTTCACTTTCACTTTTCACTTTCATGCATTGGAGAAGGAAATGGCAACCCACTCCAGTGTTCTTGCCTGGAGAATCCCAGGGATGGGGGAGCCTGGTGGGCTGCCATCTATGGGGTCGCACAGAGTCAGACACAACTGAAGCAACTTAGCAGCAGCAGCAGCATGTACACATGTAATACCTTATAAGGCAGAGTGTTACAAAGGCTCAGAGATAATTTCCCAGGGTTCCACTCAAGGGCTAGTCTTGAAAACAGTCTTTTCTTTAGAATGTGCAGGATTCGAACAACCCAGGTCTGTTGAGGGAAACCATTCCTGGCCAGCAATTCAATTCAGTTCAGTTGCTCAGTCGTGTCTAACTCTTTGCGACCCCATGGGCTGCAGCACGCCAGGCCTCCCTGTCCATCGCCAACTCCTGGAGTTTACTCAAACTCATGTCCTTTGAGTCGGTGATGCCATCCAACTATCTCATCCTCTGTCGTCCCTTTCTCCTCCTGCCTTCAATCTTTCCCAGCATCAGGGTCTTTTCCAATGAGTCAGTTCTTCGCATCAGATGGCCAAAGTATTGGAGTTTCAGCTTCAACATCAGTCCTTCCAATGAATATTCAAGACAGATCTCCTTAGGATGGACTGCTTGGATCCCCTTGCAGTCCAAGGGGCTCTCAAGAGTCTTCTCCAACACCCCAGTTCAAAAGCATTAGTTTTTTGGCCCTCAGCTATCTGTATAAGTCCAACTCTTACATCCATACACAACTACTGAAAAACCACAGCTTTGACGAGACAGACCTTTGTTGGCAATGTCTCTGCCTTTTAATATGCTGTAATTAAAGGTTTATAAAGAAATATTGCAAAGATCACAGTGAAATCAGAAGGGATGAAAGGCCAGCCTCTATCTAGGTTGTGTTTCTGCAAACATTTCCCAGAGCCATATCATAGAACTGTCCTGCTGTCCCAGACAAGACTGTTTTTGCTACAAATAGAAAGTTACCACTGTAGAACAGATAGAACCTAAGTCCCCTTCCACAGAAAGACAAAAGCCTGAGGGATGTAAGACTGCTTCAATTCCACTTTGGCGAAGTAGAATTCAAAATGTGAGAAGCTATCAAAAGTGATGGCAGGGTGTTCAAAAGAACTGGGGGCAGCCATTAATAATTAATAGTAGATATTCTTTGAAGTGGATTGTGGTTGCAGGGGAACACAAGGAACGAGAGTGAGAGTGTGTCTGGATAATTACCATTGAAATCACCTAAAGCATCTGGTAAAAATTCAGATTCCTGAGATTATCTACAACCGACTTGCATGCTTCATCGCTAAGTCATGTCTGACTCTATGCAACGCCACGGACTGTAGCTGCCAGGCTCCTCTGTCTGTGCGATTTCCCAGGCAAGAATTCTGGAGGGGGTTGCCACTTCCTCCTCCAGGGGATCTTCTCAGATCAGGGATCGAAACCACATCTCTTGTATCTCCTGCACTGGCAGGGAAATTCTTTACCACTACTCCACTAAGACCTGCTGAATTGCAATCTGTGATGTTAAAGCTTACCCATTCCCAAATATTTTAGTAAGCTCCCTTTGTTAGTTTAGTACTACAGTGCTTAAATTTCTGACTTCATGAATTCCCTGCTTTCTTTCACATATGTATAGCAAAATGATAAAGCAGAGGCAGAGCAGCAGCAACTTACTGCCAGAGATAAGCTGGGTGTGGAGCTACAGTATGCAACAAGGCCAGAATGACAGCAATTCTTGCCCTCCAGGGGTACTTTGGTATTGGCCTATAATAGATCACAAAGTACATAAAAGAAAAATACAGGCGCAATCCATGAAGCAGTTTTTTTTTTTTTTTTTTTTTTTTAGTGTGCTTGATTAGTTTATTTACTTTTGGTTGCCCTGGGTCTTTGTTGCCGCTCGTGAACTTTATCTAGTTGCGGTGAGTGGGAGCTTCTCTTTGCTGCACTGCACAGGCTTCTCATTGTGGTGGCTTCTCTTGCGGCGGGGCATAAGCTCTAGGCACAGGGACTTCGGTAGTTACAGCAGGTGGGCTCAGTAGTTGTGGCACATAGATTTTAGTTGCTCTGTGGCATGTGGGATCTTCCCAGACCAGGGATCAAACCCATGTCCTCTGCATCGGCAGGCAGATTCTTATCCACTATACAACCCCAGAAGTCCCATGAAGCAGTTTCACTTAATCTGTATCACAAAAGGAATTCTTAGCTGGGGAGCAAATACCAGGAAGATTCAAAATCCTTTACCAAGTCCCAAGTTGTAGTTAATTCACAGACCCAGAGCCCCTTGAATGAAATGGAGAACCTTGAGGAAGCAGTTTCTGATAATATCATGAGTACTAATAGTGATTTTATTCTTCCTAACAGTTCCCAGTCTGAGTTATAGACAGAAGTCCAGTTGTGTGCTGGAGAATGAGAAAAACCCAGGTCTTCTGTGGACACTTAGAACTAACTCTGTGGTTCACTAAACAGGGAGGAAACACAAACAGTAAAAAAGAAAAGAAAATTTTGAGCCTATGTCAGTCAGTTCAGTTCACTTCAGTCTCTCAGTCGGGTCCGACTCTTTGAGACCCCATGAATCACAGCACACCAGGCCTCCCTGTCCATCACCAACTCCCGGAGTTCACCCAAACTCATGTCCATCAAATCGGTGATGCCATTCAGCCATCTCATCCTCTGTCGTCCCCTTCTCCTCCTGCCCCCAATCCCTCCCAGCAGCAGGGTCTTTTCCAATGAGTTAGCTCTTTGCATGAGGTGGCCAAAGTATTGGAGTTTCAGCTTCAGCATCAGTCCTTCCAGTGAACACCCAGGACTGATCTCCTTTAGGATGAACTGGCTTGATCTCCTTGCAGTCCAAGGGACTCTCAAGAGTCTTCTCCAACAGCACAGTTCAAAAGCATCAACTTTTCGGCGCTCAGTTTTCTTCACAGTCCAACTCTCACATCCATACATGACTACTGGAAAAACCATAGCCTTGACCAGATGGACCTTTGTTGGCAAAGTAATGTCTCTGCTTTTTAATATGCTATCTTGGTTGTTCACAACTTTCCTTTCAAGGAGTAAGCGTCTTTTAATTTCATGGCTGCAATCACCATCTGCAGTGATTTTGGAGCCCAAAAAAATAAAGTCTGACCCTGTTTCCACTGTTTCCCCATCTATTTCCCATGTAGTGATGGGACCAGATGCCACGATCTTAAGTTTTCTGAATGTTGAGCTTTAAGCCAACTTTTTCACTCTTCTCTTTCACTTTCATCAAGAGGCTTTTTAGTGCCTCTTCACTTTCTGCCATAAGGGTGGTGTCATCTGTATATCTGAGGTTCTTGATATTTCTCCCGGCAATCATGATTCCAGCTTGTGCTTCTTCCAGCCCAGCGTTTCTCATGATGTACTCTGCATATAAGTTAAACAAGCAGGGTGACAACATACAGCCTTGATATACTCCTTTTCCTATTTGGAACCAGTCTGTTGTTCCTTGTCCAGTTCTAACTGTTGCTTCCTGACCTGAGCCTATGTCAGTGGTTCACAAACACAAGCTAAAGTTATTTTCCTATATCTTGAGCATATGATTGGACTAACCATCCTTAGCAATTGTCAGAATCCTCAATTGGCTCCCTAATCAATGGAGCAAAGCATATTATTGGATGAAAGACCAATGGAAACTATGGAGCTACTTCTTTAACAAAACAAAAAACCACATCCCTGTGAAATTTCAGATTATACCACATCCAAAAGCTTGAAATATATAGTAGTTGGTGATTCATATCATATCTCCAGAGATCATATAGGTCTTAAAGAATGACAGCATATTACTATAAACTCAATCAAATAATGATTACAA
Organism: Dama dama; assembly: GCF_033118175.1. Classification (NCBI taxonomy): domain Eukaryota; kingdom Metazoa; phylum Chordata; class Mammalia; order Artiodactyla; family Cervidae; genus Dama; species Dama dama. The sequence continues at coordinate 11,729,973 of NC_083693.1, read as the reverse complement.
TCACAGTTACTACCCCAGGTATATTTTCTTAACCAGAACAAATAAATATAGCCTTTGGTTACTGGTACAAAATGATGAATCTGGAAGATGATAATTTTTCTGTCTCAATGACCAGAAAATATCTGAATGAATTCACTGTGCCTGGCAAGAACATTGAGACTCTGTATTCCCTTACCTCAGGGCTACACAACCTCTACAATTCTGCCAGAACAATGTGCAAAGTATTTGCTTATCTTAGCATTCTACAGGAAATCATCCTTGTCTGCTACATTGATGATATTTTGCTGAGAGAGACTGGAAAACTGGGAGTGGCAGATACCAAAGATGCCTAGGGAAGGCTCCTGCATTGAAGGCAGACGCCTTACCCTCTGAGCCAACAGGGAAACCTATAGAGATAATCGAGTAGATCACGTAGGGAAGATGCATGTTCTCAGTAAAAAAAACTGTAAGCCATGGTAACTCTTGAGTAAACAGCAAATAATATTTATCCTAGTCTGAAAATTTCCAATTATCTTAACTTCTTCGCTCTGAAAAAGACTAAATGCTTGATAACGGAACTTCAAGTGACTTCATGAACTGAGATTTCCATGCTGGACTATTATTTGATCTACCAAATTGTAAAGTTGCCCATGCCCAACTCTACTCCATCAGAAAGTGGAAACAGTTTATATAAAATCAGAAACCTGACAAATTAATCTTTCTGCAGACAATAGCTATGAACTCTAAACAATAACAACAACAACATCGAAATGCCTAAAGGCTCTGGAAACTGAACAAACACATGTAGATTTGAGGAAAGAGCTGAAATTGGGAACACGGGACCTGAAGGGAGAGTTCCCATGTTTCACAACTTTGCCCTGAGATCGGCCACAGTTAAGGGAGATGGTAATGTGAGGAAGGTAAGATTTGATAGAAAGCTTCCTACCTTCTGGGGAGAGGAACCAATGAAAGGAGACCGAACTAATCAGGGTCATCAGAGAATAAGGGGGATCCTCATGAATAATAAAATCAGAGAAGATGAATCCCAAACTCCATTTTTAAACTCAGACAAACTTTCCTGCTGATCACTGAAACATACATGGATGAAGCAAACTGAAATCACTGTGTACATGCTCCCCACATCAGGTATGACAGTTTTCAGGTTGAGTCAAACTGACTTAAATGTCTGCATAATTCACAACAATATTGCATAAGCCAGAGTCTCCACAACATGTCTTCCTAAGGTCCAGGGCAGAATATAAAACAATTTGATACATAAATTCCCAGGAAAATATGACTTGGCCTTGGGGGAAAATAAGCTGACTGATGTCAAGCAGAAACGACTCAGATATTATCAGTCAAGAATTTAAAACAGCTATCGTACCTTTGCTCAGTGAAGCAAAGGAAAGTACGCTTGCATTGAATGAAAAAAATTTTTTTAATAAATTTTTCATTAAGAAGAAAACTTGAGAACTGAAAAGTATCTGAAGTAAATTAACTACATGGGTTTAATAGCAGAATGGAGATGCCAGAGTAAAGAATCGGTGAACCTGAAGATAAATCAGTAGAAATCATCTAATATGAAGAAGAGAAATGGAATAAATTGGAAAACAAATGGATAGAGTTTCAAAGAGATGAAGGGCAATTTCAAAAGGTCTAATAAAAATGGAGATAAATGGTGCTCTTGGACTGGAAAAATTAATATTGTTAAAATGAACATGCTACCCAAAGTGATCTACAGATTTACTGCAATCCCTATTAAAATGACAGTTTTCACAAAACTAGAACAAATAATTCTAAAATTTATTTGGAACCACAAAAGACCTTGAATTGCCAAAGCAACGTTTTTTTTTTTTTTGCACAGAAGAAATTCAATAAGAGGTAAAGTGAAAGGCAAGAAGTAGATTTATTAATATAGGATACTAGTAAGGGATACTGGAGATGGAAACGGCAACCCACTCCAGTATTCTTGCCTGGAGAATCCTAAGGTTGGGGGAGCCTGGTGGGCTGCTGTCTATGGGGTCTCACAGAGTCAGACATGCCTGAAGAGACTTAGCAGCAGCAGCAGTAAGGGAGACAAACAAGCAGGTGAGGTGTGCTGCCTGCCATAGCAATCTTGAGGGGAAAAAAAACTCTCCCAGACTTCAGACTATACTAAAAGCTACAGTAATCAATATAGTATGGCATTCACACACACACACACACACACACACACACAAAGGAACAGAGTAAAGAGCTCAGAAATAGACTCATGCACCAACTAATCTATAACAAAGTAAGCCAGAATATACAATGGAGAAAAGACAGTGTCTTCAGTGAGTGGTCCTGGGGGACACTGGACAGCTACATGTAAAACAAATAGCAACCCAAGCATCCATCAACAACTGACTGGTTTAAAAAGGTGTGTGTGTATATATATATATATATATATACACACACACATACATGGAAAAGAAAAGGAAAGATATACGCATTTGAATGCAGATTTCCAAAGAATAGCAAAGAGAGATAAGAAATGCTTCCTCAGTGATCAGTGCAAAGAAATATCAGAAAACAAAAATGGGAAAGACTAGAGATCTCTTCAAGAAAATTAGAGATACCAAGGGAACATTTCCTGCAAAGATGGGTTCAATAAAGGAACAGAAATGGTATGGACCTAACAGAAGAAGAAGCTATTAAGAAGAGGTGGCAAGAATACACAGAATTGTACAAAAAAGATCTTCATGACCCAGATAATCATGATGGTATGATCATTCACCTAGAACCAGATATCCTGGAATGTGAAGTCAAGTGGGTCTTAGGAAGCATCACTACGGACAGAGCTAGTAGAGGTGATGAAATTCCAGTTGAGCTATTTCAGATCCTGAAAGATGATGCTGTGAAAGTGCTGCACTCAATATGCCAGCAAATTTGTAAAACTCAGCAGTGGCCACAGGACTGGAAATGGTCAGTTTTCATTCCAATCCCAAAGAAAGGAAATGCCAAAGAATGTTCAAATTACTGCACCCTTACACTCCTCTCACACACTGGTAAAGTAATGCTCAAAATTCTTCAAACCAGGCTTCAGTAATACGTGAACCATGAAATTCCAGATGTTCAAGCTGGTTTTAGAAAAGGCAGAGGAACCAGAGATCAAATTGCCAACATCTGCTGAATGATCGAAAAAGCAAGAGAGTTCCAGAAAAAGGTCTATTTCTGCTTTGTTGACTATGCCAAAGCCTTTGACTGTGTGGATCACAATAAACTGTGGAAAATTCTGAAAGAGATGGGAATACCAGATCACCTGACCTGCCTCTTGAGACATCTGTATGTAGGTCAGGAAGCAACAGTTAGAAATGGGCATGGAACAACAGACTGGTTCCAAATCGAAAATGGAGTACATTAAGGCTATATATTGTCACCCTGCTTATTTAACTTACATGCAGAGTACATCATGAGAAATGTTGGACTGGAGGAAGCACAAGCTGGAATCAAGATTGCCGGGAGAAATATCAAGAACCTCAGACATGCAGATGACACCATCATTATGGCAGAAAGTGAAGAAGAACTAAATAGCCTCTTGATGAAGGTGAAAGAGGAAAGTGAAAATGTTGGCTTAAAGTTCAACATTCAGAAAACTAAGATCATGGCATCTGGTCCCATCACTACATGGGAAATAGATGGGGAAATAGTGGAAACAGGGTCAGACTTTATTTTTTTGGGCTCCAAAATCACTGCAGATGGTGACTGCAGCCATGAAATTAAAAGACGCTTACTCTTTGGAAGAAAAGCTATGACCAACCCAGACAGCATATTAAAAAGAAGAGACATTACTTTGCCAACAAAGGTCCGTCTAGTCAAGGTATGGTTTTTCCAGTAGTCATGTATGGATGTGACAGCTGGACTGTGAAGAAAACTGAGCGCTGAAGAATTGATGCTTTTGAACTGTGCTGTTGGAGAAGACTCTTGAGAGTCCCTTGGACTGCAAGCATATCCAACCAGTCCATCCTAAAGGAGATCAGTCCTGGGTGTTCATTGGAAGGACTGATGCTGAGGCTGAAACTCCAATACTTTGGCCACCTCACGCGAAGAATTGACTCATTGGAAAAGACCCTGCTGCTGGGAGGGATTGGGGGCAGGAGGAGAAGGGGACGACAGAGGATGAGATGGCTGAATTGCGTCACTGACTCAATGGACATGAGTTTGGGTGAACTCCGGGAGTTGGTGATGGACAGGGAGGCCTGGCTTGCTGCAGTCCATGGGGTCGCAAAGAGTCAGACATGACTGAGTGACTGAACTGAATTGATATATATGGAAAAGAAACAGAGTGTTTCATATATATATATATGATATACATATATGTATGTAATATGTATAGATATGGATATATATATCCAGATAAAGACAGTTCTAGGCTGAGGACCTGAGCCATTGAGGTGTTAATACAGTCTCACTGTATACGCAAAATGAAGGTCCTTCCTTACTAACCTAACCCTAAGTAAGTGCTGCTGATGCCACTTGCAGCCTCAGATTCTCCTGATGCTGTGCTGTGCTTAGTCACTCAGTCGTGTCCAACTCTTTGTGACCCCATGGACTGTAGCCCACCAGGCTCCTCTGTCTATGGGGATTCTCAAGGCAAGAATACTGCAGTGGGTTGCCATGCCCTCTTCCAGGGGATCTTCCCGACCCCGGGATGGAACCCAGGTCTCCCACATTGCAGGTGATTCTTTACCATCTAAGCCACCAGGGAAGCCAGTACTTGTCTCCAAATGCCTGTCCCCGTGCACGTATCTCCTCAGCCCAGCATTGTGGTGAAGAAGAATATTATGGTGCTTTCTCGGAGTATTTCTCTCAGGAACCCAGGCATGCCCAAGTCCTGCCCTACCAATCTCCCTTACTTGAGTACTACTCTCCTACTGTGGTAATCAACTGTCAAATCCTAACTGAAAAAAGAATTGTAGTGTGTCTTTATTAACATATCTACATGTTCCTGATAACTGTCAGTATAGATTCCAACAAATGCTATATCAAAGCACGAAGCTTAGTCCTTTATATATAAACTCCTGGGACCAGTTTGGTCAGGCTACAAGCAAGAAAACATAAAAGCAACCATATACTGAGAATGAGATGGCTGGGACTCCGGAGGATTCCCAAGTGAATGTATATACCCTGGCAAATGGGACAAAACAGAGAGAGAGAGAGAAAAGGAGACAGAAACACCTTCTAACATTCAGTGACTCTGCCTACCAATAAAAGTAATCTAATAATTCTGAAATACTTTTTGTTCTCATGTCTCTTTACTGAAGTATAATTTACATATTATGAAATTCACTCATTGTAAATGTATAGTTAAAACAATTTTTAGTAAATGTACACAGTTATGCAAACATAATCACAATATAATTTTAAAACAATTGCATCACTCCATGAAGTTCTCTCATGTCCATTTGCAACGTATCCCTGCTCCCACTCCCAGCTCTAGGCAGCCTCTGATAATCTTCCATCTCTTCAGTTTTCCTTTTTCTAGAAATTTTATACAAACGGAATTATACAGTATACAGTGTTTTCTATCTGGCTTCTTACACTTTAGCGCAATGTTTCGACATTTATCCATGTTGTATGTAGCAGTAGTTTGATCCTTACTGTTGATTAGCATTCTGTTGTACAGATATACCAATTGGTGGAGACTTGCATTGCTTCCAGTTTCTGCTATTATGAATAATGCTATATAGACATTCACACACAACTATGGCTGGGGATGTGTGTTTTTCTTCCTCTTGTATAGAGATCTAGGAGTAGGCCCGGCTGCTACTGGGGTAGTTGCCAGAACCAGCGAGGGGGTCCCCAGAGCCTTTCCCCACCTTCCCAATTGGCTCCGTTATTTGCTCTTCGGAGAAGCGCGGCCTCCCTTTGCCCTCGAGCCCTGGCAGGTGGAAGCAGCTTGTCTTGGACTGGACTCTGTCTTCCGCAGCACGTGTGGGGGTTGACAGACCAGCCTAGGGCCACCACACCCTGACGGGCAAAGCCATCGTCACCAGAGCAGGGCAAATGCCGTGGCAGGTCGGTCCGCAGAGCGCAAGAACGCAGGGCCGAGGCGCGGCCCCCGGCACGCGCTCAGTCAGCACCAGCTATGGGTCAGACACCAGATCTGCTGCCCGTGCCCGGCGCCCGCTGAGATGACAGCCCCCGTAAACAGTTACCAGGGGGCCGCTCAGCGTGATGCCCTTCTCACAGCCCCGCAGAGGTGACCCAGTTTCACAGGGCAGCGTAAGTATTCTTGGAAAGGTGGCATTTATGACAGTGGGACGTGGTGGCCTTTGGATTCTGCCGGAGACAGCTGGGGAGAGACATTGCTGACCCCCCAGGGGTGGAGTCTGATTTCTGCCGCTCATGCAGGTTTCCTGGCAACTGGCTTTCAAGAAGCAGAACCTCAGAAATGCTGTCGCTTGAGGGTGACAGAGGCGGTCGGACTGGGCCGTCACGTGCCTGCCCTAACCCTCCGAGGTCATCGTCGGGCCCAGCAGCCGAATGGTCAGAGCGCCCCAGACCTCCGCCCTCGCCTGCGCGGACTAGCAGGTGGTTCGTGACGTAGGTCAGACACAAATTACGTGTATATTTCAACCCGCTGCTTCCTATCCCCGCGGTGGTGTGGGGAGGGCTTGATTCGGAGGACAAGTCTCCTGAGAGCAGGGACTGGCTTAGTCAGCCTCATGCTCCTCACTGACCCCGTGCCTGGCACTCAGCGGCTTCTCCCTAGACACTGGCTTTCGAATCAATGCCCCATCAAATAGAACCCAGAAAGTCTGCACAGCTAGATCCCATGTTCACCCCAGGCCGTCGCTGGTCCATATGCTTGCCTTTCTGGCAGCTTCCCTTAAGCCTGCTGTCTCTGAGACACCGCCCTCATCCCCCAACACTGGCGGGCTGCCTATACCGCGCAGCGTTGCCCGCAGCTCCTGTCCTCCCAGGTCGTTCCGTCACGGCCCCCTCTACTGTGAGTGTCTGTGTCTCATGGCCCCTGGCACAGGCTTAGGAACAAGATCGGCGCCCAGTAAATGTGAGGGGCCGAAGCGAGTGCAAGCAACCTAAATTTCAAGAAACATGGGAGAATGCCGCACTTCACGCGTTCCTTCTGCATGCCAGATATATGAAGGGCAGCAGAATATGCCACCCCAAAATAATTATTTTGATTATTTTGAACTGCAGGCAGTTGAGAAGCGGATAAAAGAAAAGCTCTCCATTGCTCCGTGTTTACCTAAAAGTAGGAAAATCCCATGGACGGAGGAGCCTGGTAGGCTGCAGTCCATGGGGTCTCCAAGAGTCGGACACGACTGAGCAAATTCACTTTCACTTTTCACTTTCATGCATTGGAGAAGGAAATGGCAACCCACTCCAGTGTTCTTGCCGGGAGAATCCCAGGGAAGGGGATGCCTGGTGGGCTGCTGTCTATGGGGTCGCACATAGTCGGACACGACTGAAGCGACATAGCAGCAGCAGCAGCAGGACCGAAGTTCAGAAAGGTGTCCCTTTACCCCTCTCTACCAGAAAAGACTGAGGTTAATCACTGGAAATACCTCTAGACCCTTACCAGCTCAGAGGTGGCACCAGAGGAATCTACCTAACAAATTTTACTAACAAGACTTTGTCTTTCATAGCTTCCCACTCTGTATTTGCCTTCCCACAATTTGCTGGTGTAGAAGTTTAAAGTCCTTTTCCCTATTTTTGCCACTTCTCAAAGTGTGTTGTTCTTTTAAGATACTGCAGAGCCTAAGTTGTAATCATCCCTCTGAGTTACCCATCACTGGTGCTCCCACATATATGTGCAGTGTACATTACTAATTTAACGTCTGTTTCTCAAAGTAAAAAGAAAAGGAAAAAGAAATCTAGGAGTAGAATTGCTGAGTTATATGATAAGCTCATGATTAACTTTCAAGAAAATTCCAAACTACTTTCCAAAGTGGCTGTGCCATTTTATATGCCCACCAGAAATTTTTCCACATCTTGGACAATGCTTGATATTATCAACTTTTGTGACTGAAGTCATCCTAGTGGGCGTGATGTGGTATCTTTTTCTGATTTTAATTTGAATCTCCATACTAATTATGTTCAATATCTTGTGTTAATTAATTATTTGAATATTATATCTAGTGAAAGGGCTATTCAAATAATTGGTCAATTTCAAATTGGATTGTCTATCCTCTGAGTATTGATTTGTAAGAGTTCTTTGTATGTTCTGAATATGTCCTTTATTAGATATATAATTTGCAAATATTGTCTCCAGTCTGTGGATTTTCATTTTACTATTTGTATTTTGATAATATTTTGAAAAAAAAATTATGATGCTCAATTTATTGTGTTCTTCTATGGATTGTGCTTTTGGTGTTGTCATACCAAAGAAATCTTTACAAAATTTTTTCTATGTTTTCTTCTAGAAAGTTTATCATTTTAGCTCTTGTATTTAGGTCTATGATTCATTTTCAGTTAATTTTTGTCTATGTTATAAGGTAAGAGTATAGTTCACGAATATCCAGTTGTCCCAGCGTCATTAGTTTGGAAGACCATGCTCTACCCCATCGACTTGCTCTGGCACTTAGTTGGAGATGAGTGGACCATAAAAGTAAATTTATTTGGAGAATCTGTATCCTGATTCATCTGTCTATAAATCTAACCTTATATTAACACCAAACTGTCTTATTTACTTTAGCTTTACCATGAAATTTAAAATCATGTAGTATTAGAAAAGAACAAACAAAAGAACCATTTTTCAAAACATTATTTTGGCTACTAATTCCACATAAATTTTAGACTAATTTTATTTCTACAAAAAAAGTTTCATTGCGTCCACAGATTAACTTGAGAGAGACTTGAAATCTTAAGAAGATTGAATCTTCCAGTCTATGCACATGGTATATCTCTCCCTTTATTTAATTCTCATTTAATTTTTTTAACAATGCTTTGTAGTTTTCAGTGTATATCTTGCACCACTTTTGTTAAACTTATCTTAAATATGTTATTCTATGTGAATTTTAAAACCAGCCTGCCAATTTACACAAAATAATGCTGGTATTTTTGAATCACAATTACATTGACTATGTACATTGGTTTAAAGATAATTACATCTTAAAAATGAGTCAACTAATACATAAAGATGCAATAAATTTTATTTATTTAGAACTTTAATTTCTCCAAGAATTGTTTTGCAATTTTTTTTATTGAGGAGTAGTATATCTCTTATTACACTTACTAAGTATTTGTTGCTTTTTCAATGCTATAGTAATGTTTAAATTATTTTCATTTTCTAGTTTCTTATTGCTAACACATAGAAAAAACATTAATTTTTATATGTTGGCTTTGTTTCAAACAATCTTGCAAAACTCCTTACTAATTCTTAAAGTGGGCTTATAGATTCATTTGGATTCTCTTTATTATAGCAAAATATATAATTTTGTCACCTATGAATAATAATAGTATTACTTTTTCCTTTCTAATTTTTATGCTATTTTTTTCATCTTGCCTTATTTCACTGGCTAGGACCTCCAAGAAAATATTGAATAGAAATGAGAGTGAAAATTCTTGTCTTAATCATGATCTTGAGGGAATTCTCTTAGTCTCTTGCCATCTAGAACAATTTTGTCTGTACCTCCTGATCAATCAGCTAAGTTATCTGCTATTGCTAATGAGTCCATGTGTATCCATACCTTCTCTCTCCACAAAAAATGGATGATGTACCACTCAAAGCTCTACCCATTGAGAGGCTTTCCCCTACCCTACAAAACTGGTTTTCATTTTCTCATCACATGAACATCACAAGGTGAGCCATTGTGAATCAAGTTCAGGTCTTTCTCTTCTTTGTTAGACGGTCATACAGAACAGTTCACCAGGTCAAAGGTGTGAGCCAGGGGAGCAGGGACAGAGCAGCAGTGGTGAATAACGCAGGAATGAGAGACGGAGGTTCTTTCAGTTTATTGGTGATGTTTAGGTCTGCTTCAGACTGATCATGGATGTAAGTATCACTGCCACTGTTGGGATGAATTCATGCTAGTCCTAGCTGGTCTTATGACTGTATTTGAAAAAGATAATATGGAAATAAAAGAAGATCGAAATCTGTATGTTGAAAAGGACCTCACTGTGCTGAATTTGGGAAACTGGTCATCTCTAAATCTTATCATAGTAAAACTTTGACATTAAAAATAAAGAAAAATCTGGAGTCCATGCTAAGAGTCAAAGTTTCTTACAAAGGACAGAGAATCCAGCTATCATGAGATTTCTCTAAGACAACGAAAGTGCAGAAAGAATGGAGTGACACACACATGAAGATCACAGATAAAACGTGGGGATGTCCCTGGTGGCGCAGTGGCTAAGGCCCCATGCTCTCAGTGCAGGGGCCCCGGGTTCCAGCCCCGCTCAGGGAGCTGGATCCCACCTGCTGCATCAAGGATCCCCTGTTCTGCAACTAAGACCAGGCACAGCCACATAAATAAATAGCCTAAATAAAGTTTAAAATTTAAAAAAAAGATAAAATGTGAGCCCAGGAACTTTTTTAGAGCCTATCAAGTTGTCCTTTCAACATAAAGCTATAGGAAAACAGTTATAAACATGAGCAAACTCAGGAAATACTGTATGCCTGATCTTTTCTTGAGGGATTTACTAAAGGACAACCTTTACTAAACCAAGATATAATTGAGGAAACATCAGTAAAAATGCTCATTATAAGATTCAGTGTATTTAATTGTAGCTCTAACCCTAAAACAAACTGCTGACTAGATATAAGAATAGTATGTAAAAATGTTATTACAAAGTAGAACTAACACCATTTTTAGAAATAAGAAGAGAAGGAAGAGAGAAGAGGGAAAGCAGAATATGCTCATTTATTGTAATATAGACAATAGGTAGAATTCAAAGGATACTGCATAGCTGATGAATCAAATAGTAGAAACCTCGGTAAAGACCCCACAGAGATTATATGCAGTATCGGTGTCAAGTTTCCTCTATCAGAATGTTGTTGTTGTTGTTCAGTTGCTCAGTCGTGTCTGACTCTGCACCCCATGGGCTGCAGCACACCAGGCTTCCCTGTCCCTCACCATCTCCCGGAGCCTGCTCAAACTCATGTCCATTGAGTCAATAATGTTATCCAATCATCTCATCCTCTGTTGTCCCCTTCTCCTCCCGCCTTCAATCTTTCCCAGTTTCAGGGTCTTTTCCAATGAGTTAGTTCCTTGCATTAGGTGGCCAAAGTATTGCAGTTTCAGCTTCAGCATCAGTCCTTCCAATGAATATTCAGGGTTGATTCCCTTTAGGATTGATTGGTTTGATATCCTTGCTATCATAATTTATATTTCTTAAATACCTAAAGAAATAAACTTAGCAAATACAAAGAAACAAGGAACAATAATAAGGATATACTTTTATATATATATATATATATATACATACATATATATATATATGTTACATATACATATAAATGTATGTGTTGTTGCTTGATTTCTATAAAAGGAAACTCAGGAAAGATACACTTAAAAAATAAAAGTGGCTACTTATAGTGGTTGGGAATGGGGCTGAAGGGATGGAAATTAGAGTGAAACATCTCCAAGTATGTCTTTTATGTAGTTTTGATATTTGAAACATTAAAATGCTTACATATTTAAAACTAATGTAGATGAAAGACTCAAGCCCTAAAATTCCTACAGACAGAAACAAAAAAAATAACTATGTATCACTAATAAGAATTAATTCAAGAAACTTCTGGGCATAACACTCTGAACATCTTTATGGAAATTTAGTTTAAGGACTAAAAGAATTGCAAATAAATCTGGAACTTAGTACATTTGTTGTTGACAGTGGTATTGGTCATTTGTGTGTACTGTAAGATAGAGAATGTGATAAATTTATTGGGTTCTCATTGTGGCAGAAGAGAAATAAATATGGAACGAGAGAAGATGTGAAAGAACTCAGCATTGTTGGATATGAAATATCATTATGCATATATATATTTCATAAGCATAGGCATTGAAGAAATGACAAGTAAGCTGCAATGACTAGTGCCCACTTTACTAACAGGAACCAGGTTTCTGAGAAATGACTGAGTCAAAGTCTGGGACAGAAAAAGTGACCCATTGAACCAAAATCAAAGATATGGTCAGATTGATAAGGACATGTCAAAAGTATACACAATTGACTTCAGGAGTCTGGACTGGCCAAATCTAGGACAATCTGAGCACCAAAAAGAATAATGATGTAATGTATTATGCTGTATGGAATAAAAAGAGAAGCTATGAATCCACATTAATACTAAACAAAAGTGGTGGTTAGGAGGACAAGTTCTTCTTTACCGAAGGAAACATCTAATATACATAGAAGGAATGGAGGAAAAATTATGATTATACAGCCATCAGTGTAAAATTCATTCAGACAATGATGCTGAATAGTGGGTAAAATATTGAAATATCTAATTTTCAAAATATCACCACTCAAATAACTTAATTATAATATATACTTGCTAGTTGCCCATACTGGATGCTTGATTGACAGTAGGTTTATCAACTTTATTGTCTCCCTTCCCTAACTTACTTCCTTACTTCCCTACTGTTTTTGGGAATCAGTTCCCAAAGATACTCAGTTCAGTTTGTTATAGCCACGCTTTCTGGGAAACAAACTCACTCAGAAGGACAATGTAGATAGTGGAGTGCAGTTTATTACGCCGGCGGGCCCAAGGCAGAGTCTCCTCTTAGCCAAGGACCCCGACCAGCATTTGTGAAAATCTTTTATACCCCATGTGTACGCGTCCAAACCCACTACCCCAATTCTCTTGAGACTTACATAAACAAAGGAAGGGTAAATACAACTACAATAACCCCATCATTCACGTGTTATGTGTTCAGTCAATAATCAATAAGCCCGCAGTTACATTTTAAATAGTTAATAACCGATAAGCCTGTGCTTACATTCTGATAGATAGTGTCCGGAGGCAGGGGTGATTAGTGTCTGTTTTCTCTTCTTCAAGATTCCCCTGCCCAGAGGCGGGTCTTATCCTTCCATTGTCATTCCCACAGGCGCTAAGCACAGAGTTCAGAGTCCACTGGAGAGGTGGCCGCGCATGATCAGCACAGACAGGCCTGAGACGGAGTCCAGGCCCTATGAATTCCTTCTTCAAGTTCAGTTCAGTCACTCAGTCGTGTCTGACTCTTAGCGACCCCGTGAATCGCAGCACGCCAGGCCTCCCTGTCCATCACCAACTCCCGGAGTTTACTCAAACCCATGTCCATCGAGTCGGTGATGCCATCCAGCCATCTCATCCTCTGTTGTCCCCTTCTCCTCCTTCCCCCAATCCCTCCCAGCAGCAGGGTCTTTTCCAATGAGTCAACTCTTCTCATGAGGTGGCCAAAGTACTGGAGTTTCAGCTTCAGCATCAGTCCTTCCAATGAACACCCAGGACTGATCTCCTTTAGGATGGACTGGTTGGATCTCCTTGCAGTCCAAGGGACTCTCAAGAGTCTTCTCCAACACCACAGTTCAAAAACATCAATTTTTTGGTGCTCAGCTTTCTTCACAGTCCAATTCACATCTATACACGACCACCGGAAAAATCATAGCCTCAACCAGACGGACCTTTGTTGGCAAAGTAATGTCTCTGCTTTTTAACATGCTATCTAAGGTGGTCATCATTTTCCTTCCAAGGAGTAAGCATCTTTTAATTCCATGGCTGCAGTCACCATCTGCAGTGACTTTGGAGCCCTGAAAATTAAAGTCTGACACTGTTCCCACTGTCCCAAAGATACTACTTGTACCCAAATCATTTCATCAAGATCTGTTTCTGGGAGAATCCCAAATTAAAACAGTTTCATCCACTCACCCACTCATTCGTAAGCATCTATTGAGCATTTATATTGTGCTAGGCACTGAGCTGCCCAGGTGGTGCTAGTGGTAAAGAACCTGCCTGCCAATACAGGAGATGTGGAATTGCTCCTGGGGTTGGGAAGATCTTCTGGAGGAGGACAGGACAACTCCAGTATTCCTGCCTGGATAATCCCACGGACAGAGGAACCCGGCGGGCTACAGTCTGTAGGACTGCAAAGAGTCGGACACGACGGAAGCGACCTAGCACAAGCATGAGACACTGAGCCAAGTCCTGAGCAACATGTTGTATCTTAAATCATTACAATATCAGCAGTTTTATAGATGAAAACTTGAAGTTTAAAGAAGATAAGCAACTGGCCCCAAATCACACAACCAGGGCTGAGTACTGCAAGGGAACTGGGGCAGAGCAGGCTGGCTGAGGGTTTCAGAAGCCCTGTTTGAACTGAACAGTATGGAAAAGGAGGGACAAGGAGCTTTCTGTTCAGGTAACAATTTAAGTATACTCTTCTTACAATACTTTTAGGAAGCAATGAATAACAAGTGATGACTGGAAAATTGAGAAAACATTTCAATGAAACATATTTTTGAAATTCAAAAAATTTGTCTTCTGGGAAAGCAGACACATGTACACGCACGCACACACACACACACACACACACACACACACAACTGGATTTACACCCTAGCTCTATGAGGTTTTAGGCGTGGAACATCAACATGTTACTTATTTTAAGCTCAATTTCCTAATCCATGAAATGCATAATATCAAAGATTGTTGTCAGAATTATGATGATTTATTTAAGAAACTAGCATTTAATGGGTGCACAAATGAAATTTGTGGAAATAAATTCATTTTAGCAACTTTGCATTAAGTACTGAAATAACAGTTGCAATCAGTATCATACTTAGCAGGAATTATTAGGTTGGTGCAAAAGTAATTGCAGTTATGCCTTGTTGAACTTTGCTGTTTGATATTGGAATACATTCTTAAATAAATGTGGTTATACTTAGATTATTTTAATGCACATTTCTTGCTTTATGCTTTTTTGTTGATGACTTATTACTTGTTGTGTATTATATATGTATTTTAGACTTGGGAAATGTTGATAGACAAAAAGCAAATTTGAGCAATTTTCTTATTGGATTTCAAAATGGGTTGTAAAGCAGCAGAGACAATTTGCAACATCAACAACACATTTGTCCCAGGAACTGCTAACGAATATACAGTGCAGTGGTAGTTCAAGAAGTTTTGCAAAATAGATAAGGCCCTCAAACATGAGAAGCACAGTGGCCTGCCATCAGAAGTTGACAACAACCAGTTGAGAGGATGGATCATCGAAGCTGATCCTCTTATAACTAACTACAAGAGAAGTTGCCGAAGAACTCAGTGTCAACCATTCTAAGGTCATTTGGCATTTGAAGCAAATTGAAAAGGTGAAAAAGCTTGATAAATGGGTGTCTCATGAGCTGACCGCAAAAAGTCATCCTTTTGAAGGGTTGTCTTCTTTTATTCTATGCAACAACTAGAGTTTCTTGATTGGACTGTGATGTGCTATGAAAAGTGGATTTCATATGACAATCAGTTGATGACCAGCTCAGTAGTTGGAGTTAGAAGAAGCTCCAAAGCACTTTCTAATGCCAAAAAAATGTGGGTTTTTTGCACCCAAAAATGGTCATGGTCACTGCTTGGTGGTCTGCTGCTGGTCTAGTCAACCACAGCTTTCTGAATCCTGGTGAAACCATTAGGTCTGAGAAGAATGCTCAGCAAATTAATGAGGTGCACCGAAAACTGCAATGCCTGCAGCCAGCACTGGTCAACAGAAAAGGCCCAATTCTGCATGACCAACACCCGACCACATGTCACACAACCAACATTTCAAAATTTGAATGAATCAGGCTATGAAGTTTTCCCTCATCCTTTATATTCATCTGACCTCTCTCCGACTAGTTCTTCAAGCATCTTGACCATTTTTGGCAGGGAAAATGCTTCCACAACCAGCAGAAGGCAGAAAATCTTTTCCAAGAGTTTGTTGACTCTCAAAGCATGGATTTTTATGATACAGGAATAAGTTTATTTCTTGTTGGCAAAAATGTGCTTGTAATGGTTCCTATTTTGTAATGGTTCCTCATTGTAATGGCTCCTATTTTGATTATTGTAATAAAGATGTATTTGAGCCTAGTTACAATAATTTAAATTACAGTCTGAAACTGCAATTACATTTGCACCAATCTAATAAAAAAGAAGCATATAAAATATTTCATGTCATGAATAATATCTATATTACTATCTTATAAAAACTTTGTCTTTTTATATTATAAGGATGGTTTACTGTCACAAAACAAAACTAAAAACAAAAAAAGAAGGCACATTTTGTTTCAAGCAAAACCAAAAAAAAAATCCAATAGTAAATTTTTATCATTTTGGTAATTTTGTATTCTGTTGTTAGAGTCAAGCAAGAATAAAAAAATATTGCTTATCAATTGCAAACTATATTCATGACTCTTACCTTGCTAGATATTTTTAGTTAAGGTTCCCCCCCCAAACCTGTAAGTACAGTTGTTTGCACTATTTTTAATAACAAAGATTTTATTTTATCAGTGGTTTCCTTTGATATAAAAAATTATTAGAGTTCCTGTAAGAATCAGTATGATATATCTTAAAAATGGTATTAGAGACATGAATTCAGCGCAAATGCAGCAACCACCATTCAAACAAACTCCTATTTTCCATCTACTCTCCAGTTGGGTGAGGCAGGCAAAAAGACTGAAATGACCACAGTCAAAGCATGATTTAATGACTTCCAGGTTCTTGCTTGAATGACTTCTCAAGTCATTTCCCTAACCTGCAGTTAGGGAAAATTAGTGGTTGAATAAGTTACAGATTTAAGAGAATTGTGTAAGTTGGGATGTCCCTGGTGGTCCAGTGGCTGGGAGTCTGAGCTCCAAGTGCAGGCTGCCCTGGTCAGGGAATGCACGTGCTGCCACAGAGACCCCGCATGCAGCAACTAAAGATGGAAGAGTTGAGAGCCGCAAGTAAGACCTGACACCGTCAGATAAATTTAAAAAAGAATTTTGTAGGTTATCTTGTTCACTATCTTATTTTTATACATAATACTAAGGTCCTGAAAGTTTAAAGACATATACTGTTGCTTACTTAGTTGCTGGAGTTCACAAGTTAAAACATCTTACAATAAATTTATTTGCCTGATTTTTCTGTCCCTACTAAATTGTACAGGCGGACAGCTCTGCACCTTCTATCTCTACTTAACACAACTGAAAAGTAAAATATGCAAAGATACACTACTTTACCATACATTAGCTCATTCATTCAAACACTTTTTGAGCACGTGCCAAGTTTCAGCTACTGAGATACACACTGGGAACAAAAAGGAAGCCAAAGGCACTCTCCTTTCTCAAGGAACTTGAGTGGAGATACAACTGTAAGCACAGCACAGCACAAATGTGAAAAGTGACATGACAGGAAGAACTGGTGTGAGTAACAATACCACCTGAAAAGGTTAGAGAGGCTTCTCAGAGGAGGTGCTTGGACTTGTCTACAAGAACAAACTGCAGGCAAAAGGGCTCCAGATGACTCTCGAGTTTGTATCACTTCAGGAAGTATCCATGAGGGGAGTGGAAAGAAATAGGGCTAGGAGGCAGGCCCCATCTCCAGTAGGCCGTGTTCTTGGAGTTTGAACACTTTCCAGAAGGCTATGAAGAGCCACTGATATATTCAATCAAGGGAGCAGTAAGATTCACGTTTCTTTAAAAAACATTCCATCTACATGTATATGTATGGCTGAGCCCCTTTGCTCATCTGAAACTATCACACATTGTGTTACAGGTATAGCTAATTGGCTATACTTCAATATAAAGTAAAAGGTAAAAAAAAATTCCACAATGAGCAGCTTTTTTCCTACCCAGGAAAGTACTGTATCAGCATTGTGTTGGGGCTACAACAATAAAAAGATAATATGTCCCTGCCCTTCTAACCCTTCTGAAGCTTATATTCAGGTTCAAGCAAGAAACACTAAGGGTGTAAATTATAGTAGCAGCAGTGGAAGGAAATGGATGTTATAATAATAGTGATATTATTGAATGAATAATGAATGACAATGAGCAATAATCATAGTGACTACTACCATTTATCGAGCACTTCCCATATGATAGGCACTGAACACTTCACATGTACTGTCCCTGTTCACTCTCCGCAGTAGCCTGATGAGGCTACTACCATTTTCCCTACTTCACTGATAAGGAAACAGAGAGATTAATTGAATATTTAATTAAAGTCTTTATATTTGGTAAGTGGCAATACTGGGATTTCCATGAGATAATAAAAAGCTCACTTTTACTGAGCTTATACTACATACCCACTCATTCTAGGTGCTTTTATGTATATTAAATTAACATTTAATCCTCATGACAACCCCATCTTACAGAAGAGAAGCCCAAATCAGAGAGGGGTTTATGATTTTAGTGAGCATTTTTGCAGTTGCTAATAAATTGTGAACCTACGCTCTTAACCACTTTGCTATGGTACCTAATTCCAAAACCAATGTGTTAAGGCACATATAACTTTGTCTCCTAATTGCCTGGAGAGTGAGGAAGAGGAAGGAAGAGGATTACTAATATTATGATTGGGGACTACCACAGATGGTGGAGTCATTAATCAAGTCAAGGAATGTAGGATGATTTGGTTTCATTCAACCCTAACTACAGATGCCTACATTCAGCTGCTTCCTTGATTTCTTCATTTGGATATAAGGATACAGTCAGCTGCAGTGAAAGGTATCCAGAGTAATCATGGCTTATTACAGGGTTAGGAACTGTCACACCAAAGTTCACACTGGTATACAAGCTGTGACTCAGAAAATCCTTGGGGCCCATCCTATTGCTTGAGCTCACAACCCTACCACACTCCAATCACCAGAAATGGACAGAGAGAAAGGAGCATCTCATTTCTTTTAGAGTATGATCTCGAAGTTGCTCACATCATTTCTGCTCACATCCCACTAGCCAAAACAGAGACACGGCTACACCTAGAGAGTTTATTATAGGAAATCATGGATCTGGCCAGGTGTTCTACTATCACGGATGAACAGGAGAGTGCACTTTAGGGCCTAACTAGCAATCACTCTGTACTGCAGACATACAGGCATCTCAAACTTAACATTAAAAAAAACCAATACCTGCTTATTCTTCCAAAACCCTCTTTTTTTCACAATTATCCACATTTCAGTGAATGACGGAAAATGGGGCACAGTCAGCAGTTTGATTTCAGATGTGAATGAATCTGAGGTGAATGTAGAACATTCAGTACAAATTTCCAACAAGGGGCTGAAGATACACGTCTGTCTGAGTGCGGTCAGCGTCCAAGATCCAGACTGGGATTTCTGACTTACATAAGTGATCCCTGATGGCTCATTCAGTCAAGAATCTGCCTGCAATGTAGAAGACCTGGGTTCGATCCCTGGGTCAGGAAGATCCCTGGAGAAAGGAACGGCAATCCACTCCAATATCCTTGCCTGGAGAATCCCATGGACAGAGGAGTCTGGTGGGCTACCGTCCATGGAGTTGCACAGAGTTGGACACAACTGAGCAAGCACTCATGCATGCACACAGAATATACATAAACAGTTCTGTGAGCAACTGTGTAAAAATGTTGGGTCAAGAGTATCAAAAGCAGAGGGGACTAGCATTCTGTAAAGATTTGAGGAGTGATCTAAGACACAGGAGAAGAGGATGGAGATCTCAGCATGATGGAATCAAGGGAGCAGTCTCCACTAGATTAGCAGTGTGGAAGGTTGCAAAGAGGTCAGATACCATGAAAATTGAAAAGCAACTTTTAAATTTGGTCATTATGCCATTACTGACATAAATAAAGCTATATATATATATATATATATATAGTAAAATGGGAGCAAATACTACATTCAGTAGTTGAAGAGGGACTTGAAAGCAAACAGCAATCTGATAGCTCTTCCAAAATGAACAAAGAGGAGAATTAATGAATAGGAGAAGGAATTAATAGAAGAGGGATTAAGTCTTGAGATGCACATAACTCTCATATACATTAGCTCTAGAAAGGAAGAAGGACGGCTCATGCTTTAAGAGAGAAGATCAAGGGGAGTGCAAATTTGGGTAATCTGTAGGAACAAAGGTGAAGGCGTGAAGGAGTTTATGCCTGGAGTCTGTAATGATAAACGATCACTACTGCTAGCACTAAGCACTACAATTTGCTGAGCACTTGTCCTGTCAGGCAATGTTCTTCACAGAATTTTGCTACAACAGTGTTTCTTAAATACAGAGAGCTACTCATATACTGATAGCCTAGTCTTTTCCTATAATTGTGTGTGTGTAACATTTTGATGTAACCTAAATAAAGCAACAGTAACTTTCATCCCACTGTATCTGACCATTTTTTGTTCCATTCTTTCAGCTTCCTCCTGATCCCAGAGGCATGTTAGGGAATAAAAAATTGTCTATGCATTTTGATTCATCTGTTGTGACTCACATCAAAAAGAAATTCTGAGCACCAAAACAGCCATTAAAAAAAAAAAAAAATCATCAGCAATCTAGAGCAAACTGTTTCATAAAAACTGTTGGGTTATTTTGAAAAAAATATCATTTTACTGGTGTGATTTCCTCTTGGACAGTGAGTTCTTGAGGGCAAGGATAGGGATTGTTGATCTTTCATTGTTTTCAGAAGCCTGGCACAGATCTCAGTAAACAGTAAAAGTTCAAAGTTTGTCAAAGGAATTAATGAGCTACGTGAAAAAAAATTAAACTGCTCCTTTAACTTTACACTAAAATGGGAAACTTAGAAACTAGTGGGTCTCATTTTGCGTAAAACAAACAAATTTATTACTTAACTTAGTAGGTAATAAGTTGTTTTCCTGGGAAAACACACCTGAAGGAAAATATGGGTCTGACTTGGGAAAAAATTTGTTCATAAAAACTGATATATATGGAGATGGAACACTATTAGGATCCTAAGGATTCCTGAGAAAGTTCATGCTGCTAATTTCTACCAGCGAAATTTTTGAAATTTGAAAATGAACAAGGCAAAGAGCACAGTGGGTTTTTGAAATAAGTCTGACACAGGTAAGAATGCCTATTTAATATTAACAAGCTAAAAGGGATATATTTCTCCAGATTCCAAGGAGGAATTGGGGTCCTTTTTGATCTTAGTAAAGAATCAGCATTTAAGACATTTAACTAAGAGCAGATTTATTTCTTTTGTCTTTAATTTTCAGGAACTCAGGGTTTTCTGCCATGTTTGATATACTATTTTTAAAATTCTATTTCATTTATTTAATTTTTACTTAACAGGAAACAATTGCTAAAAGAACCTTCACATGCTAGATATTGTAGTAATATTTTAATAGCATCTTTTAAAATTTTCATTTGCCTATTTTGATAACATGCAAAGATAAATCCTGACACAAATTTTAACTAGTCTGGCCCATAAAACATAACTGAAAGTTTCCAAATGCGAATCTGTAATGGAAAGAAATGAAAAAAGAATAAGGAACGAAGTTAAAATTGGACATGACTTAACACTGTCGTTTATCATTAGTTGTTTCAGAATGGGCTTCCCTGGTGAACGATCCCTTAATAATTTAAAATTCCACTAGATTATTTTTCTTTTTTTGTTGGGAAGCACTGTGTGTGTGTGTGTGTGTGTGTGTGTACATACATATATATATATGACTACATAAAACAGATGGTCTAAGAATGACAGTTAAATTCACTATGTATGGCTGTTAATAGACAAAGTTTGAATACTAGATGAAAAGGATGTCATATAGTATTTTATGGACTTAGCAGCAAAAGCTGCAAACCTTAAGACTGAATTGTTAGTGACCCCATTATAGCTTTGCTAGTAAGTGTTTCAGAGCCCTAAATCAAGACGCACGGCTTTACATGGATTCAGTCAGATCAGAATTAGTCTGTATCCAGCTGGGATCAATCAAGGGGCCACTTTCTCTTTATCGACAATCTACGGAATGTCAAAATTGCAAAAGACAGGCTTTTACCTTCCCGTAAACTAGTGACACACCGTTTGCAGGCAAAAGTCCTAAGCAGATGACCTTGGTCCCTTGAAAGAAAGCCGATCCGCACTCTCGGCCTACTACTGCAATGTTTACAAAAGAAGCTCAGAGCACAAAGGGGTCGGGATCGGCGACCTAGAATATGAAGGGCTCTGTCCCACTGCGAGGTTGGCAGCTACCAAAACCGCTTGGCGAAATTTCGGAAGCTATTTCCCAACAAAATCGGGAACGTCCAACTTCAGGCACGCTCCCTGGTTAGATAGCCCAAGGAGCTCGCCAACACTCCGGAGGGTTCCAGGGGATGTCCCAGGTGTACCGCTTGCTTTCTGTCAGGGAACAGACCGTAGGGGCTTAAAAGAGGAACTGCCCCTCTCCTCGGTGCAAAGATGGCGACCGACCCTAGTGGGGCTGCGAGGAGCAGCCAGCAAGCCACTTCCCTTTCCCAGCCGCCTTTGCGCTGCGACGACGGCAAGCAGGAGGGGGGCGGAGCCGACGATTTGGGGCGGAGCAGAGCGCGGCGCCCTCCTGCGCGCGCCCGGGGCCCGCCCCGCGCCCCTGCGTCCAGGCCGGGAGCCCTCGCCGGGCCAGGCGGTGCGCGCTGCCTGCCGGGATACTCGGCCCGCCCTGCCAGTCCTCCCGGCTTGCGCCGCGGCCGCGAGATCCGCGTTTTTTCCAAGATGGTGGCGCTCGGCTCGGGGTGACTGCAGGAGACGATAGAGCCCGACTCGCCTTCGCTGGAGCATCGACACAGCGCCCTCCGCTCGCTCGCGCACCCCGCCTCTGCGAAGCCCTCCGCCGGCTCGGGCGCTCGCCATCCGCCGCCGCGCCGACTTGCGCTTCGCTTCTGCCGACGGGCGCTGAACCCGCGGGCGGCGGCGCTTCCCTCGGCTCCTCCGAGCCCCACAGGCGGGCCTCTCGGCGGTCGCTCCGAGCCCCGCAAGCGGGCCCTGTGACCCCCGGCGCGGACGGACAGCGGCGGAGCGGCGGCGGGCGACGGGCGCGGGGCTTCCTGCGGCCGCTGCGCCCCCTTTCCCGGTCTCGGACTCCGGAGAACGAAGCGCGGGTCCCGCATGAGCGCCGGCGGTGGCGGCAGCGACAGGGAACGAGGCGGTGGCGGGCGGAGGCGGTGGGCGAGGGCGACGACGACCAGCGAGGCGGCCGCTGCTGCGGGGGCCGCGGCCCAGGCGCAGGGGCGACGACAGGTCAGTGAGGCCGAGGACGGCCTGCGCCGGGGAGGACGGGCCCGGGCCAGCGGCGCCCCCTTTGTCCCCGTGGCCGCCCGAGTGCCCTGCGGGGCCGGCCCCGGCGAGGGCACGGACTCCCGTCGCCTCCTGGGCGGGTGCGCGGGGCGCGCGGTCTGGAGAGGCCGGTGCCAAGACTAGGCCTCTGCCCGCCGCGGAGGCCGCCGTGACTGTCAGTCCTGGCTGGGCGCCGCCGGAGGGAGGTTTCGTCGCCCGAGAGGACGCGAGCGGGCCCGGGGCGGGGCATGCGGGCAGTCGGTAGGTGGCCCTCTTCAGAGCGGGCTCGTCCCGCCGGCCTGGGCCTCGGGCTACGGTCCCGCTGGCCTTCTCCGCCCTAGGGGAGCTCTGACTCGCGCGGTTTTCGGGGTTTGGGCCTTACGGGTGAAGAAATGTTTAGACGTGTGCTTTGGCCGGTTGGGGTTTTTTGGGGGGTGGACTCTTGGGTAGGGAGGGCGAATGAAGTGGTAAATCGAGCCCAAGGATTATGTCCACAGAACTCATAGCGATTCTGAAATTAAACCTGAGCTACTGAGTTTGCTGGAGACATTAAATGCAAACCTGCAAGTACCCCCCCCCCCCACTCCCCGCTTTTTTTCCAGTTGTGAAAATAAAGGGACTCGTAATGGTGTTGGAGGGTTTTGCTGTTAATGCGACAGACGTTTTAGTTTTAGTCCATAAAATTGTTAAAAGTAATTTTAATATGAATTCTGTTTGGTTAGCTTTAGGATCCTTGAAAGATAATTTAGTTCCCGAATTAAAAAAAAAAATCTTGTGGACGTGTTAAAAAATAATTACAAAGCCTGTTTGGTATTATATTTATTAAGTGGCTAGGGTGCTGCTGAAAAGGTAAACTAATGGCACATGGGATTTACAGTCCAACGTTACCTTCCATCAATCAGAAGGGAATTAGGGTATGACCCATACTTTCGGATCATTCCACTGTCTGCAATATTGAAAAAAGGAAATTACTCCAGATTTTTGGCGGGGGTGTCGGGGGGAGGCGGAGAAGGGAGGTTGAAATGGAAATGACCTAAACTTCAGAAGTGCAACTGCTAAAAAGTTACCTGTGAAATGTACTTGAGGTACCCAGTAAATCATGTCAAATGAATTGGACAAGAAGGATGAGAAGTGTTTCTCTCACACTTCTTGACTAGTAAGTATACCCTTACCTAAGAGATTGTTTTGTCAACCACGTGAAAAAGTTTAGAATTTAGGAAGATAAAAAGAAGTGGAAATAACTTTAGAATTAGATCTTGCTTGTAAATCTGAGCTACTTACCATATTTTTATTGAAATGAATATTAATGATGGTGCTGATAAAGTCCTAAGAATGACCAGAACCCCGTTAAGCTGGTAATCATGACAGAACAGAAACAAGAAGTGGCTTCAAGAACCAATGATGTCTGTTTATAAAGTTACAATGTAAACTATGAAAGTCTTACTGTGTCAGTATTTGCTAACTAGCATTAATGTACTTAGTAGCATGTACACCATCCTCTTGACATTGCTGGGTTACTGAGGAGTTTTAGCTTTACACAGAGATACAAATTACAATATTGTAGTTCCTTTTCACAAGTTTTACGAGTTGCTTTTCTTTCGTATTTCTTATATTTGCAGGGTTTTTTTTTTTTTTCCATGTTTTGAAAAATAACTTATGTAGTTAGTCAGAAGTGAAAGGGAAATACTTGGTCATCCCACTTGCCCAGTCCATTTAACAGGATTTGTTGGGTACCTAACTGGTGTCTCTGTCATGTAACATTTAATCAGTTTTATTTCCCACACCATAGATCGTTTCTAAATGACTCCTCCACTGTCCCTTCCAAAAACAGTCCTCTCTCCCCTTAAATATTTGGAATAATTTATTGTTTCTCTCAATATGCAGTCAGTGGAATAATCCAAAACTTTGGATCAAAACCTAAATTTTTCAGCCCAAGCCCTTGAAATGGTACTTAGAAGTAAGTGTCTGTTTTCTTAAATGATTACTTGTCATGTTCTTCAGTCATGTTTTGCCCTTTTGTGTAGACCTATACTTGTATAGTACATATGCAGCTATTAAAAATTAATTTTCTCATTTTTGTGAAGACAAATTTTCAGAAGTAATTTTTTTCAGTTAAAATGCTTGGGTAAACTCTTAGATGCTCTTTTCATGATGATTCAGGACAACAAAGCTTCGGCTGATTTTGGCAGTCCGTGCTCTCTCTCCACTACAAATGTAAAGTATAAAAACCAAAGACCTAATGGTATGTATAGTGGAAATAGCTTTGGAATTAGATCCTACTTTTGATTCTGGCTTTCCCTAGTTGTCTGACACTTGACAAGTGGCTTAATTTTGAGCTGCAAGTTTTGTCATCTGTAAAATGGGATGGTGAAACTAACTTTAGAGTTGTGAGGATTAAAGTATGTGAAATGCCCATCACATAGGCACATTGAAGTATTATCCTTTGACATCTTCCTAATCAGTTTTTCTGAATGTTCTTAAATCACCTTATCTATAGTGGACTCTAGCATATTATCTTCTACATTGTTTTCCTTGCTCACTGGTTTTGAACTCAGTCTTTAAGGGCAAGGACTCTTGTTTACCAGAGAGAGTGTTACCAGAGTATGGGTGACTTAATTATCAGTAAATAGTTAGCTAACATTTATTAGGCATCTACTGTGGCTACTCTGAGCTGAGCTAGGTGTAAGGACTATAAAGACAAGACTTATGTCTCTGTCTTTTGAAAGTGCATAGTCCTAGTGACATCCTCCACATAACACCATGTTTTGTGAAAGTCTGTCAAACAATGGAACTCCATTCTCCTGGCGCCCTTCTAATCCTTCGGCAGGTCTGTGGACTGAACGCCTCCTACTACCAGCTCTTATTCTAAAGAATATTGCTGCACTCCTTCCTTTATATACTGTCACATGTTAGATTCTTCATATTTCGGTCCTAAATCCTCCACTCAATATCTAGCACGTAGTGTGAGTGTGTGTATATGTATAAAGAAAATAAACTTAACTTTGGCAGTTGCCTGTATATACTCTGGTATTTTTCTGAGATGATTGTCATTCTGTCATCTGGTTATAAATTCATAGGAGTTGTAGGCTTGAAAGTGAAAGTTACTCAGTTGTATCTGACTCTTTGCGACCCCATGGACTATACAGTCCTTGGAGTTCTCCAGGCCAGAATACTGGAGTGAGTTAGCCTTTCCTTCTCTAGGGGATCTTCCCAACCCAGGGATGGAACCCAGGTCTCCCACATTGCAGGTGGATTCTTTACCAGCTGAGCCACAAGGGAAACCCAAGAATACTGCAGTGGGTAGCCTATCCCTTCTCTAGGGGATCTTCCCGACCCAGGAATCGAACTGGGGTCTCCTGCATTGCAGGCGGATTCTTTACCAACTGACCTATCGGGGAAGCCTTTTGTAGGCCTGAGTGGGGCTATTCTTGTTTTATACATGAGGAAATTGAATTGCAGACCTTTAAAATGATTTTCTTAAAGTCACCAGGTGGCAGAGCCAGGGCACATTTTGAGCCTCTGGATCCTACTTCAGGACTCTGCACACAGTGGTACCTTTTTGTCCTATCTGTTGGGAGGAGTGTTAAACTTCGCTTTGAGAATACTCACCCACCTTTTTGCAATTACATGTTTTCTATGATATTAATAGAATATCATACCATTAGTAGAATATCACTGCCCAGGTGGCATAGTGGTAAAGAATCTGCCTGCCAGTGCAGGAGACCCAAGAGACAGGGGTTGGGAAGATGCCCTGGAGTAGGAAATGGCAACCCACTCCAGTATTCTTGCCTGGAAAATTCCATGGACAGAGGAGCCTGGTTGTCTACAGTCCATGGGTTTGACAATATGACAGCACACACACATGATATTAGTAGAAAACAACCTTCAACAAGATGCCTTTTCTGACCATAGCAGTTACTGGAGGAACTGGGACTTTTTCTTCTACTATAGGAAATGAAGAAAAATTATAGTAAGTGGAAGTAGTGTTAATCTACAAGCCTATATCCTATGTTCAAAATGTGCGATGTTTGAAATACTTAAAGATTCTGTTTAAACAGATTTTTAATGAGATGACTTATTAATAAATACACGATAAATTTCTTTGCTGACTTTTCATTTAATCACAGAAATGTCACTTACAGTGCTTTGATCTAAGTTATCTCTTATCTTTAACATGTAAATAGCATTATGGGTAGGAAGTTAAAAGAAGATCATTAAGTATAGGTCTATTTGAAAAAGAAATAAGGCTAGTATTTTTTTTTTTTTGACTACTACATTTTGCACATGAAATTTAGCTGAAAGTTATTACTGCTTGATTCTAAGTCTTGTGACTGTGAACATCCTACAATTATATATGAAATTCTAAGTACTTCAGAGTCTCCACAGGTTCTATGAATGGAAGCCGTGAAGAACCGTTGATGTGGAGGAAGAAGCGCTAACTTTGGTGTCAGAAGATCGTGGGTTCATTCTTCTCTAATTTCCTAGTGGGCATGAACAAGCCATTTAGCGTTCAAAGCCTTGGCTCTCCTGTCAAGATACTTGCTTTGTTTCTGAGGGTTATGATTTTCAAATGAGATCATTCTCGAAAAAGTAGATTCATAACTACCAAGTGACTTTATAACTGAGTTAGTGATTTGCCCGAGAAAACAAGTTGATTAGTAATGGACAGGTGATTGGAACCTTGGTATATTTTCGTGTTTTCTCTACTTAAATTTTTAACCTTTCCATAGAAATATTATTTGGGGAAGTACTTAGTATGAGAATTTATTTTATATTTAGTAATATGTTAGAAATAAACAGCAGATCTTAATAGTGTTGCTAGTCCAAAGTCAAATCACTTCTGTAATTTGCTTTACTTTTGGCCTCTCTTACTGATGTGATGAATAGCAAGTGAATTATGAGGTTGACCTGAAAGAAAAACTTTTGGAGACGGGATCTCACTGTGCTTTGCTCAGTTGTTCTGTCCCACTCTCTGCGGCCCTCTGGACTGAAGCCTGCAAGTTTCCTCTGTCCATGGAATTTTCCAGGCAAGAATCCTGGAGTGGGTTGCCATTTCCTATTCCAGTGTTACTAGAATCTACTAAGATTATTCCTGAAGTTCAGTTTTAGGAAATCTGCTGGAATCTTCTGTCATATGTGGATTGTAGAAGAGAATCCTATGTAAGAATTCATTAATTAAAGTCAGCATCTGTGCTGCAAATAAAGCACGAAAGTGATGGTATAGGAGCTCTAAACACTTACACAAGTAGGATGAAACTCTTCCTTCAGTGAAACTCTTGGCTAGCCATTGTGGAGAATACTTTTCTTCCGTTGTGTTCCAGAAGTTGATCTTCTGTACCTTTTGGTATCAGTTGAGGTTAGTCAAGCACAGATCCCTTTATGTTACAGAAATAAAACATGAAACTTTTTTTGACCTCTTTGTGGTGTGTAGGCTTGTAGCTCTTTTTTACTTCTTAATAGGTGCCCTTTTAACATAGTTTCAGTAATGCAAAATTTCACATTTAAGAAAAGTAGTGCTGCACACAAATTATGTAGCTAGAGGCTGAATGAAGATGCCGCCAGTACTTTACCCATAATTTTTCATTTGATAACTTTTGTCTCCTTGTATCAAAGAGAACAGATTATCCATTTCAAGTTTCTAATAGAGTTCTACCTCAGCAGCCTCCCTCTTTTTTTGTTTCTGGTTTGGTTGTGTTGGGTCTTCATTGCTGTATGGCTTCTCTAGTTACGGTGTGTGGGCTCTGGAGAGTGCAGGCTCAGTATTTGTGGCACATGGACAGCAGCCTCCCTCTTGAACATGAGAAGGTACTCTTAGAATTGCCCTTGTGACCTGTCAGAATGGCTATCATCAAAAAATCTACAGACAGTAAATGCTGCAGTGGGTGTGGAGAACACTCTTGCACTGTTGGTGGGAATGCAAATTGGTACAGCCACTATGGGGAACAGTGTGGAGATTCCTTAGAAAACTAGGAATAAAACCATATGACCCAGCAATCCCACTGCTAGGCATATACCCTGAGGAAACTAGAATTGAAAAAAGACACACGTGACCCAGTGTTCATTGCAGCCCTATTTACAGTAGCTAGGATGTGGAAGCAACCTAGATGGCCATCAACAGATGGATAAAGAAGCTGTGGTGTATGTGTACAATGGAATATTACTCAGCCATAAAAAGGCACACATTTGAGTCAGTCCTAATGAGATGGATGAACCTAGGGCCTGTTATACAGAGTGAAGTAAGTCAGAAAGAGAAAAACAATTATTGTATACTAAAGCATGTATTTGGAATCTAGAAAGATGGTACTGATGACCCTATTTGCAGAGCAGCAATGGAGACACAGACGTTGAGAACAGACTTACCGATGTGGCTTGTGGGTGGGGGGCAAGGAGAGGGTGGGTGGTGTGGTGGAGAGAGTAAGGTGGAAACGTTATTACCGTAGGTACATAGCCAATGGGAATTCTCTGTGTGACTCGGGGAACTCCAGTGGGGCTCTGTAACAACCTACAGGGCTGAAGTGGGGAGGTGTATGTATTTATCCCATGCAGATGAGTTTTTAACCTTTTCTAAAACAGATATTTAAGTGGGAGGGGCATGGGTCAACCTATGGCTGACTCATGTTGATGTTTGATAGAAACCAATGCAATACTGTAAAGCAATTATCCCTTAGTTAAAAAAAAATTGCCCTTGTGAAATATAGCCAATATGCTAACTCATTTATTTTTATATTCTTTGTGATGCAGAGTATATCCTGAATTTTCCTTCCAAATTAAACATACAGACAGTACAGAGAATAATATGATGATGATATGTGTACCACTCTGTATGGACAAGTGTCACATTTTGTCACTTCTTTGTACTCTCCAGCACCCTTTCTAAAAGTGATGTTCTTTATATTCTTCTCAGATGATTGCTCTAGCACTGCAGATACCACTACAGGAATTTCTTCATACTTTCCAAAAAATACTTTCTTATCTTTTACATGTAAAGCATAATTCTGTTCTTCGGAAGGGAAAGGATGAGACGCTCAGCAGTGTTTATAGGTCACAGGGAGAAATGCAAGTTAATTTCCAGCTTATTACCTTAGTATTTTTTCTTAGAAATTCTGTTTATTGTGCCTTGTGTGTATTTGTCAATATTGATAACCTTATGGTGTGCCATGAATAAGGATACCAAACATTTACCTTTGCTAATAAGTAAAGTTTTTGTTTTCAGAATTAAAAACAAAATTTTTGAGCAGCTGTTGTATTTGACATGTATACTGATTGATAAACCCTATTTCACACAAAGGATAATTAGATAAAATTTTTCTTTCCTAGTTTTCTGAGGTGAGTTGTATTCTGTGTTGGTGATGGAAAACTAGGCTGTTAAAGATAATCCAAATGTAGAGCTCTTTAGAAATGAGAGGCTTTCCTAATTAGTGAAGCTGCCTCATTCATATTCAATTTTTTATACATTTTGCTGTGGCTATGAGAGAGTTTCTGTACTGCCCCCCACCCCTGATTCATATATTGAAATCCTAACACCCCGCCTAGCCTGCTCACCCTGCTGCCATTGTGATGGCATTAGGTGGTGGGGGCTTTCGGGAGGTGATAAGGTTTTCAGAATGGAGCCCTTCTAATGGAATTAGTGCCCTTTGAAAAACTCCAAAGAGCTCCTTCCCTTTTTCTGTCATGTGAGGCTATAGCCAGAAGACCATCATCTGTGAAGCAGGAAGCTGATTCTCACCAGATATCAAATCTGTCGGTGCTTTAATTTGGACTTCCTGGCTCCAGAACTGTGAGAAATAAATTTCTGTTGTTTATACACCACCCAGTCTATGGTATTTTGTTACATAAGCAGCCTAAATGGACTAGGACATATTAAACATGTTTAAAGGATAGAAAAGGAAAATAGAAAATTAAATGGATAAAATTGGTAGCTAACATAGGGTTATATTGTGCTTGGTAAAATGGAACTGCTTCTTAAAAGTTGATACAATGTTGAAATTGAGAACAATTAAGTGTAATAGAAAAGCTGAACTGATGTTAGACTTGTATATACATAAAACTAGGTTTCTTCTATTTCTTTAATTATTACCCAGTGTAGTATATTTCAAATTACCTTCAAAATGAAAAAGCAAAACCTTAGGGTTTCATTTAACTCAGTGAAGAGTCAATCTACTCCCTCCCTCTCAAAATTCCTGTTTGATCTTTTGGGTAGATGAAAGGTAGGGAGGGGTGAATTTAAAAATAGGTGGCTCTCAGTTGGAAAATAGGTAGGTCACTTATCTCAGCTGAAATTAAATGATTTATTTACTTATGGATTGAAAATTCGACATGAACAGTAAATACTTGCTGTCTCTTTTTTCTTCATGTGATCTTTTAGATATTTGTAAGTATTGGATAAATGAACTACTTTATAGTTAGTTCAGAACTACTTTTAGATAGCTCTTGGGACTAATGAACTCTAGGCTTCAGAACTTTTAAATAATTTTAAGTAAAGATGAGCTAGAGGTCAACCTGGGCTTGGGCCAGAGAACCACTTCACTGCCAGTGCTTGCCCTGAATTGACAAGGCATTTCTAGGAGGGTGTGTATGTGCGCGTGCACCAGATTTTGAGAAATTAGAGCTGATCACTCTTCAGCCTACTAAGGTTTTCTTTCAAACAATTAAGATCTAATTCCTGTATGTGCTTGTTTACCTACCTCCTGTGTTTAAAATGGCAGTAATTTACAGTAGTATTTATTTTGTGTTCTTATTCTGACATCTTTCCTTAGTTCTTTTTTATAAAGGAAATAGGTAGGATTAGGTCATCTCCAAGGTAATTTTCAGCTTGGATATTATATGTTCACTTTAAAATATATATGTGTATTTTAATTAAAAACATTTAAAACACAGAGTAAATAATATAGGAAATACTTATTTACTTACCACTCAGAACTATAAATTATGCAAGTCTTGATCCTTTGAGAAACAAATGCACTCTTACATATTCACTTGTAGCTACCTCATGCTCAAGTCCTATTCCATTCTCTCTTTACCCAAGGTAATAATGATTCCAGGGTTCTTGAATTTCATACCCTTGTTTATACTTTTACTGTATTTATGTACTTGTATCTGAATGATATATGTGGTGTTGGATTTTGTGTTTTAAAATTTTTGCAAAGTGGTATTGTGTGTATCTTTCAGTTTTTTTTTTTTTCTTTTTTTTTACTTTTTTTGGCATATGTATGTTGCTACGTGTAGCTGTAGTTTATTTAATTTAACTGCTGTATGGTACTCCATTGTACAATATATCAAATATGTGTGTCTCACTGTTAATGGATATTTTGAGTTGTTTGCTTTTCTGCTGCAATGCTGCAGTGATCATTTGTACACATTTCTTTGTGCATGTATTTCTTTATAGAAAGATTTGTGGAAATGAAACTGCTGGGAAATACATTGTGAATATCTTTACTAGATATTGCTAAATTCTTCTCTAAAATGTCAGCATATGCTTATCAGCAGTATATGGACATTTCTTTTTCTAGTGTCCTAGCCTATACTTGAAATTGTCGGATTTTAACATTTTTGCAGATTTGATGGGTGTGAAATGATATCTCATTTTAATTTTCATTTGCCTGATTTATTAATTCTGGGTGCTGGATATATGGATATGAATTTTATTACTCTTTTAAATGTTTCATGAATTAATGTTTTAAAAGGAAAAAAGATACTGTTGTACAGCATTTATATTATAAAGGATCTTGGAGATCATCTCATCCAGCATTCTTAATTTATAATGCAGCCAGGAAAATTAAGGTTAGTCATTAGAATAACATAGAAAATGGTACTTAATATCCATTATGATATTCTCTTCTGGGATATAATATCTCAGTTTTTGAATTGAAGCTTGAGTCTTTTTATGATTTCTGTTTTTATTGAATTTTAATTTTTAAATTCAATTTAAAATTTTAATTTTAATACTGTCTGCTAATCACTGAGAGGTTTTTGTTATTTATCTTTTTGCATTTAGGTCAGTCTGGGAGGGAGTTAGCAATCAGGTTTTTTTTGTATGAAAAACTAGTATCAGCATTAAGCATTGGATTCTTTCCTCATTAATTTTCTTTAGTATCACCTGTATCAGCTACCAAATGTTTGGGTTTGGTTTTAATTTCTTTATTTTCTTTGAGCACTGTTACTACATTACTTTATTTCAAATAACTATATTAAGCTTTGAAATCTGTGAGTCAAAACTTACTCTTTTTATTTTCAGAGCTGTTTATTTTTCTTAGACTTTCATTCTTCCATAATCCATAGCATATATGGAATTATGTATTTCATATATAATTCCATATATATTCTATAATATATATGGAATAAAATATTCCATAATAATTTAAAACCAGTGTATCAAGTTTCTTTGGGGAAATGCATTGAATATTAACTTGAGAATTGTCATAGTATACATTGCCATTTATTTGTTCTTGTGAATTTTACAGTTTTCTTCATAAATTCCTTTTACACTTTATTGAATTTATTCCTAGATATTTGGTCTATGCATATTTAGGATTTTTTTTTTTTTTTCTATTACAGTTGATCATTGGTGGTGTTGATTTTGTAGCCATTAACTTGGAGGATCTTCCATCACTACTAATAGTTTGTAACTCTTTTAGATTATTGTAAGCAACTGATTCTTTCTCCAGTGATCTTTTAAAAATACAAGTCTTATTTTGTTACTGTTTAAAATTAAAATTATTTTGTGACTTTCTGTTGCTTTTAGAATAAAATGGGAATCCTTACTTGATCTATAATGTCCCAGTGAGATCTGTATTCTCTCTGCTTCCTCAGATTTGACTCACATTCTCCTTTTTTAGAACCATCTAACAGTACTGACCTGTATTCAGTTTTTTGAGCTATCCAACCTCCTTGTTGCAAAACTTTTGCCCAGTCATTTCAGTCTGCTTAGACTGTGGGCAAGAATCCCTTAGGAGAAGTAGAGTAGCTCTCATGGTCAACAAAAAGAGTCAGAAATGCAGTACATGGGTGCAATCTCAAAAACGACAGAATGATCTCTGTTCATTTCCAGGGCAAATCATTCAGTTTCATAGTAATCCAAGTCTATGCCCCAACCACTAATGCCAAAGAAGCTGAAGTTGAATGGTTCTATGAAAACCTACAGACCTTCTAGAACTAACTGGAATGCAAAAGTAAGAAGTCAAAAGATACCTGGAGTAACAAGCTTGGCGTTGGAGTACCAAATGAAGCAGGGCAAAGGCTAACAGTTTTACCAAGAGAGCGCATTTGGTCACAGCAAACACTGTCTTCAAACAACACAAGAGAAGGCTCTACGCATGGATATCACCAGATGGACGATACTGAAATTAGATTGATTATATTCTTTGCAGCTGAAGATGGATAAGCTCTATACAGTCACAGAACAAGACGAGGAGCTGACTGTGGCTCAGATCATGAACTCCTTATTGCAAAATTCAGATTTCAATTGAAGAAAGTAGGGAAGACCACTAGACCATTCGGGTATGACCTAAATCAGGTCCTTTACGATTATACAGTAGAATTGACAAAGAGATTCAAGGTATTAGATCTGATAGAGTGTCTGAAGAACTGTGGACGAAGGTTGGTGAATTGTACAGGAGGTGGTGATCAAAAACATTCCCAAGAAGAAGAAATGCTAAAAAGGCAAAATGGTTGCCTGAGGAGGCCTTACAAATAGCTGAGAAAAGAGAAGGGAAAAGCAAAGGAGAAAAAGAAGGATATACCCATCTGAATGCAGATTTCCAAAGAGTGCAAGGAGAGATAAGAAAGCCTTCCTCAGTGATCAGTGAAAAGAAATAGAGGAAAACAATAGAATGGGAAAGACTAGAGATCTCTTCAAGAAAATTACAGATACCAAGGGAATATTTCATGCAAAGATGGGCACAATAAAGGACAGAAATGCTACGGACCTAGCAGAAGATACTAAGAAGAGATGGCAAGAATACACAAAAGAACTGTACAAAAAAGATCTTCAACACCCAGATAATCACAATAATCTCTCACCTAGAGGCAGACATCCTGGAATGCAAAGTCAAGTTGGCCTTAGGAAGCATCACTATGAACAAGGGTAGTGGAGGTGATGGAATCCTCAAAGATGATGCTGTGAAAGCTCTGCACTCAATATGCCAGCAAATTTGGAAAACTCAGCAGTGGCCACAAAACTGGAAAAGGTCAGTTTTCGTTCCAATCCCAAAGAAAGGCAATGCCAAAGAATGTTCAAACTACTGCACAATTGCACTCACCTCACATGATAGCAAAGTAATGCTCAAAATTCTCCAAGCCAGGCTTCAACAATACATGAACTGAGAACTTCCAGATGTTCAAGCTGGATTTAGAAAAGGCAGAGGAACCAGGTATCCAATTGCCAATATCAGTTAAATCGTTGAAAAAGCAAGAGAGTTCCAGAAAAACATCCACTTCTGCTTCATTTACTATGGTAAAGCCTTTGTGGATCACAGCAAACTGGAAAATTCTTCAAGAGATGGGAATACCTCACCATCTTACCTGCTTCCTGAGAAACCTGTATGCAAGTCAAGAAGCAGCAGTTAGAACTGGACATGGAACAACAGACTGGTTTAAAATTGGGAAAGAAGTACGTCAAGGCTGTATATTATCACCCTGCTTATTTAACTTATATGCAGAGTACATCATGTGGAATGCTGGGGTGGATGAAGCAAAAGCTGGAATCAAGATTGCAGGGAGAAATATTAATAAACTCAGATATGCAGATGACACCACCCTTATGGCAGAAAGTGAAGAAAAACTAAAGAGCCTCTTGATGAAAGAAGAGTGGAGTGAAAAAGCTGGTTTAAAACTCAGCATTCAAGAAATGAAGATCATGGCATCTGGTCCCATCACTATGATCATGACTCATAGATAGGGAAAGAAGGGAAACAGTGACAGACTATTTTCTTGGGCTCTAAAATCACTACAGATGGTGACTGCAGACATAAAATTAAAAGATGCTTGCTCCTTGGAAGAAAAGCTACGACCAACCTAGATAGCATATTAAAAAGCAGACGTTACTTTACCGACAAAGGTTCATAATAAGCTATGGTTTTTCCAGTAGTCCTGTGTGGATATGAGAGTTGGACTGTGAAGATACCTGAGCACTGAAAATTGATGCTTTTGAACTGTGGTGTTGGAGAAGACTTGAGAGTCCCTTGCACAGCAAGGACATCAAACCAGCCCATCCTGTAGGAAACTAGTCCTGAATATTCATTGGAAAGACTGATGCTGAAATTGAAGCTTCAATACTTTGTCCACCTGATGCGAAGGATAGACTCATTGACAAAGATCCTGATGCTGGGAAAGATTGAAGGTAGGAGGAGAAAGGGACGATAGAGGATGAGATGGTTGGATGGCATCACTGACTCGATGGACATGAGTTTGAACAAGCTCTGAGAGTTGGTGATGGACAGGGAAGCCTGGCATGTTGCAGTCCATGGTGTTGCAAAGAGTTGGACATGACGGAGCGACTGAATGAACTGAACTGAGTATACAGTTATCTAGCAATTTTTATTCATCCTTTTGGGCTCAGCTTAAATATTACTCAGGGCAACCTTCCTTGAGAATCTTGTTGTATTTACTAGTGTAGGACTTTCTTGTATAGTACGGTTATTGAATTCTGCTTTTCGTCAGTAAGTACTTATCTCATCTGATACTAAATAATTTTGAATTGAAGATTCAATGAGAAAAATCAATTTTTTTTTATTGCAGATTCAGGCATTTGTGAGTGTTGGATGAATGTATGTTCGTATACTGACTGATCAGAATTGCATTTTTTCCCCTCCAATTAGAGAAATATTACGATAACTGCTCAAAAGAAAATTTAATTAGGCTACAGTCAAGTATTTTACCCTACATTAATTGACAAATGTGCTCAATGTTTAATCTTATGTCCTTCAAGTAGAGATAGTCTTTAGAAATACAATTTTCTGTCTTTTAATAAATACAGTCTAGTTCACTTAAAATTATATTTTGTGAACTTTTAAAGCATTCTGAAGTTAAATTAGAAGCTAATGGTCTTTTGTTATTCTTAATTCAGATTTTAGGAGTTTAGTTGCTACATTTGATAGGTGAAATGTAATAAACTGAAAATATGTGTTCATGATAATTTCAGGGAAAATCCACCTACCTTTAGTTCTTTTAGTATATCGCATTATGAATATTTTTTGTCTGTGCTGAATACTAATGTGATTTTCGGTTTTATTTTAGATTAAGTTCTACGTAAGATTGAACTCAGTTTAACTGTTGTGCAGATGAAAATTTCAAAATACTAAGTCATTTGTACTATGTGTGTGGCACATTTGCTTCTGTTTTCAGATCATGGAATTTTTGACTGGAATAAGTGATTTATGATTAAAAGCTAGGAAATTGAAATAATTTTGGTAATTTTGAATTTCTAAAGGGTCTCTATAAATGACATTTGAGATCTACACTGAGATAAGATTCTCTCAGTGCTAATAAGTCACATAATAAACACTTAGATAAACATTGGTGAAATGGCATTTTAATGTTGGCAGATCATGAGTTTTGTTCACCTTTTATAGTTTTTCAGGTAGGTAAATAAGCATAGTTTATTTACTTTTGGAAGTGTTCACGGAACCCAGAGGGTGGGGAGGGTCAGGGGTCACATTAGAGAGTTCAGTTCTCTTCCAATTATGTGATTTTGATCTGAAACTCTACTCCTGTATATATAAATGTCACTGTGTAAAACTTAGATTTGCCAGCATGGCCTCAATTCTAAATAGTGGGTTATTCCTGTAAATCATAAAATCAGAAATTCTAGCACTTTAACATTTCCAGAGAGCTCTTTAATATTTCATGGTTGGTTGCGCATCCCCTCAAATATTGGTGTACAGAATTATTTTTGAGAATAAGGAAATACAAAAAGTAATATGTATTTTTTAAAGTATAAAAAAGTGAGTTTCCTCTTCCTTTCTTATTAGCCAATTCCAAAACTTAACAGTTGTTAAATTTATGTGTAGAAAAGCATCACAACACCTGGTGAATACCAAACAAATTAATCGTAAGTACAGGTATTTGTAGTGGTTTATAAAAGTCATTGCATATACCTTATGTAATTTCCAACTTTTGAGATAATTCATGTGCCATAAAATCTACCCTTTATAGTGGGTTTTAGAATATTCAGTTGGCAACCATCACCATTATCTATAAATTTTAAAATATTTTAATTGTCCCCAAGAGAAACCCTATACCTGTTATTCGCCATTCTTTCCTTCATTCCTGTCATTCGCCATTCTTTTCTTCAGCCCCTGGCAACTACGAATTGTCTGTCTGTCTTTGTGGGTTCCCTGTTCTGGATATTTCATATAAATGGAATTGTATGGGTATGTTTGTGTATGGCTTCCTTTACTTAAATATTTTGAAGGTTCATTAATACTGCATTGTATGAGTATACACATACTGTTTATTCAGTCATCAGTTGATAATTTTGGATTGTTTCCATTTTTTATTTATTATGAATCATGTTATGAATATTCACATAGAAGCTTTTATGTGGACATACATATTCATTCTCTTGAGTACATAACTACGAGTGAAACTCTTTGGTCTTAACTGTGTTTAACATTTCAAGGAACTGCCAAACTCTTCCAAAGAGGCTGTGCTGTTTTACAGTTGCATTAGTAATGCATGAGAGTTCATTTCTAATTACTTACCCTGCCAAACCAGTTGTCTTGTGGATGTGAAGGTGTCTGTGGTTTTGATTTGCATTTGCTACATGACTAACAGGGCCTACCAAGTGACACTAGTAGTAAAGACTCCGCCTGCCAATGCCAGAGACGCACGAGACACAGGTTCAGTCCCGGGACTGGAATGCCGCCTGGAGGGGGCATGGCAACCCACGCCACTATTCTTGCCTGGAGAATCCCGTGTCAGAGGAGCCTGGCGGGCTACAATCCATGGGGTCACAGAGTTGGACATGACTGAAGCGACTTAGCACGTGTGCATGCACAGATGACTAACATTTGTACTGATTATCCATCTTTGGAGATCTATTTAGATCCTTTTTATTTATTTAAAAATTGGGTCCTTTTTATTGTTCCGGATGCACATCCCTTATCAGATATGTGATTTCTAAGTATCCCCCCCCCCGCCAAAAGTTGTTTTTTCAGTTTCTTTTTTCCTCTGAGGCATACAAGTTAAGTCCAGTTTACTATTTTCTTTTGGTGTTACTCAAGAAACCATTGCCTAACCAAGGCCGTGCAGATTTATAACTGTTTGCTTCTGAGAGTTTTGTATTTTTTGTAGTCTTAGCTCTTACATTTTTGTTTGTCATCTGTTTTGAGTTAATTTTTGTGTATGATGTTATATGAAGTAAGGGTGCAATTTTATTTTTTTCCATGTAGATATCCTATTGTCCCAAAACCATTTGTTGAAAAACCTGTTCCTTCCCATTGAATCATCTTGGCACCCTTGTTGAAAATCAGTTGGCCATAAATGTAAGATTGTATTTCTAGACTCTGAATTCTCTTGCATCCATTATATCTGTTCTTGAGCCATTCACACACATTCTTGATTGCTGTAGATTTGTAGTAAATTTTAAACTTGAAAAATGTGAATATTCAAACTTAGTATCTGTATTCTCTTAGCTATCTGTATTCTCTGAATTTCTGTGTGAATTTTAGAGTTAGCTTGTCAATTTCTGCTAAAACGGGAGCCAGGATTTTGATCAAATTTGTGTTGAATCTCTTGATCTCCTTAAGGAGTTTTCTTGCATTAATATTTTTCAATTCATGAACATGGAATGTCTTTAATTATTTATTTTAATTTTAATTTATTATTTTATTTTTTAGGTCTTTAATTTTTTTGTTTTGTAATTTTTGTTGTACACATTTAACACTTCTGTTCAGAAAGAAATGTATTTTGTTTATATTTCTAAGATTCATTCTTTTTGATATTGAACTACTAATGAAAGTTCTAAAATTTTATTTTCAAATTGTTCATTGCTTGTGTATTTGTTTTCTGTACAACTTGGTTCCCCCCAGCCCCACCTTAGCAATTTCTCTTAGAAATCTTTTCCATGTGAGTGGTCACATATGCATCTCTACTCATTCATTTAGCAAAGAGTTTTTAAGCACCTCTTGTGTTACAGGCATTTTTCTAGATGCTAGTAGAGACAGCAGTGTACAAAATCCACCAAAGCTCCTGTTTTGATGGACTTTTGCTTAGTAGGGAAAGAGATCATAAACAGCAAAAGCAAGATATGTAGAATATATTGTGTGTTGCAGTTTGTATGCAGTTGCAATATATTGTACTTCTAAGGAGAAAAAGGAGTGGGAGATGAAATATTTGAGAATGCAGGGGGGCAGTGCAAACTTTATTATGACCGGAGAAAACATCAGTGAGATGGTGACTTGAGTAAAGAACTGAAGGGGATGAGATAGCTAACCATATGGATAACTGTAAGTAAAGTCGCTCAGTCATGTCTGACTCTTTGCGACCCCATGGACTGTAGCCTACCAGGCTCCTCTGTCCATGGGATTTTCCAGGCAAGAGTACTGGAGTGGGTTGCCATTTCCTTCTCCAGGGGATCTTCTTGACCCAGGGATTGAACCCGGGTCTCCAGCATTGCAGACCGACGCTTTTACTGTCTGAGCCACCATGGAAGCCCATGGATAACTGAGGGAAGAGCATTTCAGACACAGTGGCTAGTGCATAAGGAAACAGTGAGGTGGGAGAGTGCCTGGTTCGTTTGAGAAACTGCGAGGTGGCCGGTGTGGCTTTAGAAAAGTAAATGATGGAGATTAAGTCAGAAAGGGGAATGTAGGGCACATAGCATTTGGTCGTAATAAGGGGTTTGAAATTTACTTTTGAGTGAGATGGGAAGCCCTTGAAAGTTTTTGAGCAGAGGGGAAAGTTCTGACTTATGTCAGAAGATCCCTCTGGCTGCCATGGTTAGTGTAGATTGAAAGAGAAGGGCAGAATCAGGAGGCCAGTTGGTAGGCTACTACAGGAATACACGTAAGAGGTGATGATGGGGGCTTGGACAGGGTGAGGCTGGTGAGAAGAGGTTGAATCACTGATACGTGCTGAAGTTCTAGCTTGTAGGATTTGGTGATCGGTCAGATGTAAGTGTAGAATAAAGGGAGATGTAAAAGATGACACTGAGGTTTTGACTAGAACAACAGACAGAATGGAGTTAAACGGTACTTTTTAATTATTGCATCAAATCTGTGTATGCTATCACATACCCACATAACTACAGATAATTGAGATTTCTCTACTTTGTATTTTATCACTGATTTTTTTGTTAAATACAGTATGGCTATATGAAAGTTTATTTATTTATTTATTTACTATTTAGTTATCTAGTGAACATTTGCATATTTTCCAGTTTTAGGCTGTTGTGAATAAAGGTCCTCTTTGCACGTGTGTCTTTTGGTATGTGAACATGTTTGCATTCCTCAGATTTAAAGGCCTTAAATTGGAATTACTGGGTCATGTGCTTCCTAGGTGGTGCTGGTGGTAAGCTGCCTGCCAGTGCAGGAGACATAAGAGATGTGGGTTCGATAGCTGAGTTGGGAATATCCCCGGGACGAGGTATGGCAATCCACTCCGGTGTTCTTGCCTGGGGATTCGCATGGACAGAGGAGCCTGGTAGGCTACAATCCATAAGGCAACTTCTTATGCACATGTTAGTTTTATGTTTAAATTTACAGAGAACTGATGAACCTTTCCAGGTGGTTATACCTTTATGCGTTCTCAGCAGCAGCATACTAGAGTTCAATTTCTTGCACATCCTTGTCAACATTTGATACTCTCAAATTGCAGACACTGATGGGTGTGTAGTGGTATCCCATTGCAGTTTCTTTTTAACTGTAATAAAATATGCATAACATAAAATTTATCATTTTAACCATTTTAATTGTGCAGTTCAGGGGCATAAAGTACACTCACATTGGGCGACCATCACTCTTAACCCATTTTTGAAACTTGTTTGTCAGTCCAAATTGAAACTCTGTCCCCGTTAAACAGTAACCAGCTAATTTCTTCCCTTACCTCCAGTCTCTCTTCTACTTTCTGAATGAATTTGGCTGTTGTAGGTACTCATGCAAGTGAAATCGTAGACGATGTTTGTCTTTGCTTTTGGTTTATTCCAGCTAGCATAATGTTCTCAAGGTTGACTCATGTTACATCATATATCAGAATTTCTATTTCAAAGCTGAATAATATCCATTGTGTCTATATACCACATTTTGTTTAATCATTCATTCATTGAGACTTGAATTCCTTCCTTCCTTTGGCTATTGTGAATAGTGCTACTATAAACATGGGGTGTAAAAATCTCTTCCAAGTCCCTGCTTTTGTTTCTTTTGGTTATATACCTAGGAATGGAATTGCTGCGTCATATGGTAATTCTGTTTTTAATTATTTTGAAAACCAATATACCATTTACCATAGCAGTTGTACTGTTTTACCTTCCCACAAGGATTCCAGTTTCTTCACATCTTTGCTAATACCTTGCTAATGTTATTTTTAAAAAGAAATTGTCATATAATGGGTATGAAGTGCCATTGTTATTTTAATTTGCATTTCCCTGATTGATGACATTGAAGTTTTCATATATTTATTGGCCATGTGTATATATCTTTTTGTGAATATCCAACTAATTTCATTCTTTTCAGGCTACAAGTTCTTTTTTAGACAGGCATGTGTTCCGTATCATTACTGATTTGGGGGCAGGGTACTTATTTTATTAAATTAGTGAAAATGAAGTTGCTCAGTCGTGTCCAACTCTTTGTGCCCTCGTGGACTGTAGTCCATGGAATTCTCCAGGCCAGGATACTGGCGTGGGTAGCCGTTC
Source organism: Dama dama (assembly GCF_033118175.1). NCBI lineage: Eukaryota > Metazoa > Chordata > Mammalia > Artiodactyla > Cervidae > Dama > Dama dama. The sequence continues at coordinate 11,687,017 of NC_083693.1, read as the reverse complement.
CCTTATCCAGGGGATCTTCCCAACCCAGGGATTGAAACCAGGTCTCCTGCATTGCAGGCAGATTCTTTACCAGCTGAGCCACAAGAGAAAAGCCCAAGAATAGTGGAGTGGGTAGCCTGTTGCTTCTCCAGTGGATCTTCCCAACCCAGGAACTGAACCTGGGTCTCCTTCATTGAAGGCAGATTCTTTACCAACTGAGCTATCAGGGAAGCCCTAATTAAGATGAGAGTAGTGTTGAAATGTTTAACTGTAATTGTGAACCTGCTATGTTTTCTTTCAATTCTGTTCCTTTTTGTTTCATGTATTTTCAAGTTCTGTTATTAGGTGCATTCACATTTAGGACTGTTACATCTCCTTGATGGATTGATTCTTTATCACTAAGAAATGTGTCTCTTCTCTTGGTAATGTTCCTTGGCCTGAAGTCTGCTTTGTCTGGTGTTAATAATAGCTACCCCTCCTTTCTTATGATTCGTGTTTACATGTTTCTGTTTCTTTACTTTCAACTTACATGCAATTATATTTAATAATGTCTTTTATAGTTTGTAGTTGCATCCTTTTTGATTGTTTACAATCTCTGCTTTTTGAGTGTTTGATCCATTTATATTTATTTTAATTGTCAATATGGTTGAGTTTAAGAGTATCAGGTTACTGTTTGTTTTTTAGTTGTGTTATTTATACTACTTCCCTCCCCTACTTCCTGCTTTCTTTTGGATTAAGCATTATTTAGAAGTCTTTTATCTCCAGTATTAGCTTGTATCTCTTTTTTCCCCAGTTGGTTGCACTAGTATTTACAGTATACACCTTAGTTTATCACAGTCTGCCTTTAAAATAAGACCTCTTGGAGTACAGGAATTCTAGAACATTATAAATTCGTTCACCTTTCTTCATCCTTTTTTACCATTTTAGTCTTCTGTTTTGCTTTTATGTAAGCTATAAGTTCCACAGTAGAATTTCTGATTATTTCTTTAAATAGTCAGCTGTTATATAAATAAGTTTAAAAACCAGGAGCAATATTCTTTGATGTTTTTTGTTCATGTTTTCATTTCATTTCTTTTGTGTAGATTTTTTTTCATGAACCCAAATTTCTATCTGACATTATTTTCCTTCTGCTTGAAAAAATAAAAAAATTTCTAGAGCACTAAGTCTGTTGTACCTTATTTAATGTCTCATATCTATCTGTTAACTTGGTTTTTTTGTTTTTTTTTTGTTTTTTTTGTTTTTTTGATGCTCTTCAAAGTTTTGTTTTGGTCAAAAAGTTCGGGATTTTCCGTAATTTTATAGAAAACTCCAAATGAACTTTTTGGCTAACTCAGTAAGTTGCAGATGTTAGAATATCTCATCCTTAATTTTGTCATATATAGTTAACTAAAACTTATGAAATGTATTATTATTAATTTAGTGTATTGCACTTAACTAAATGTAGTATATTTTTCTGGTTGTCTGTTGGTACCTAACAGATCACCCCAAACTTAGTGTACCCCAAACATCTGCAGTTATTTATTTTGCTTATAAAGCTGTACTTTGGACAGAGATTGGCCAGGATAGCTTGTCTTGGCTTCCCCAAATTGGTTGTTTTGTTTTATACTTTTAACAACAATTAAAAGTTCGCAGTTGCTCTACATTCTTATCAACTTTTGGGACTCTCAGTTTTTTTGACATAGCCATTCTAGTCAATATATAGTGTCTATCTTAATATTTTGAAGGATATTTATCACTTGATACACAACTCTAGTTTGACATATTTTTCTTTCCCCATTTGTTTCTGATGAGAAGTCTGTGGTTATGCTTATGTTTCTTCCCCTGTTCATAAAGTCTTTTTTCCCCCCTCTGGTCTGGTGTCTCTTTTAATATTTTCTCTTTATTCCTGATTTTCTTTGTGTGTTTATCCTGCTTAGGATTTATTGACTTTGGGTGTTTGTTTTTTTTTTTTTTTGGTTTGGTTTGTTTTGGTCTATGTGCTTATGCTTTCATCAAATTTGGAAAAGTGTCAGTCATTATTTCTTCACATGTATTTTCTTAAAGTCACTTCTCTTCCTTCTACATTGTTTTCCAGGAACTCTGGTTATATGTATAATGTTAGATTATTTGATAATTACATTCAGATCATTAACATTTTTAGTTCTTTTTTTGTCTCTTTCTGCTTCCACTTACTTTGTCTTGTATTTTACTGTTTTTTCCCCTTGCAGTGTCCAGTATTTGAGATGATTTATATATTTATGTAAATATTTTATATTTATATATATTTACATACATTATTTGTATTTCTAAAAGTTTCATTTTCATATATCCCTTTGAATCCTTGATCATGTTTATAATATCTATTTTAAACGTTCACATCTACTGATGCTGTCAGTTTTTTCACTTCAGGGTCTTTTGACTGGTTTTTCTGTTGGTTATGGGTCTTGTTTTCCTGTTTATAAATTTAGTAGTTTACTACTGGATACTGAATATTGTAATATTCTGTTGTTGAGTGGCTGGATTTTGTTGTCTTTTCAAATGTTAAATTTTGTTTGGGCAGCCAGTGAAGTAACTTGTTGCTCAGCTTGATTCCTTCAAGCCTCTGTATCTAGAGTGTATCTAGAGAAGGCTTTACTTTTGGGTCGGTAACTACTAGAACAGCATGGCCTTTCTTAGTTTTCTACTAAATGTCCCGTAAATGTCTATGAAATGTTCTAAGTGTCATCGTGTTCTCTTCATTCTGATTGGGAGGAATTTAGGGATCTCCCAGTCCTGTATGAGCACCAGGAATATTTCGGCTCACAGCTCCTCTTTCTTCAGCTTCATGGAGTCTTTCGCTTTATTCATGCCCAGTTTAGTATATAATGACAGACTTGAAAGGACCCTCAAGTGGCAGGCTTTTGGAGACTTTTCTCTGCTTAGCTCCCCTCTCTGGCACCCAGTCTTACTAAATATCCTACCCATTTCAGCCTACTCAACTCTGACCTCTTGCTTCACACCCCAGTGAGACTGCTGTCCTCTGTCCGGGTTTCCCTCCATTGACTCTAGCAGAAAGTTGCCTTTAGGCAGAAATTCAAGCATTCAAAGGGTTCACCTTAATTCTGTTTATTCTCATGGATCATAGGCTCACACTGCCTGGTACCCAGGGTCTGAAAACATGTTTTTTCGTGTATGTTGTCCAGTTTTCTTGTTTTTGATAAGAAGCAACTGTTAGATACTTTTTGAATCTTTCTCTGGACTTACTTTCTGTTTCTTCTACATTTGTTTATCAAGTGCTCGTACCATACTGTGCTTTTTCAAATAAATTTTTGATTCAAGTATGATACACCTACAAAAGCATATGAGTGTGCACATAGGTTGTTGAACTTCACACACTGAGCACATAGATGTAGCCAGCATTCAGATCAAGGAATAAGATCAGTTCCTCTGAAGCCCCTTGTTCTCTGTCATTAATTCTCTTTCCCCAAGAGTAACCAGTATCCTGACTTCTACTAGCATAGATTAGATTTTCCTGTTTTTATATTTTACGTAATTAGAAACAATCACATTTAGTTGTATCTGACCTATTTCACATACCGTATTTGTGCGATTCATCCACAGTGTTGGTTGTCGCTGGTTGCTTATAATTTCTCTTTGGTACAGTTGACTCCAGCAAGGTGTGGGCAAGGGGTGCGCATCCCCTGCATAGTCAGAAATCTGCACGTATAACCTTACAGTGGGCCTTGCAGACTTGGCAGTTCTGTGACGTCAACCAACTGTAAATAGTATTACTATATTAGTGTATTTTCTGAAGAAAAATCCACATCTAAGTGGACCTGCATAGTTCAAACTTGGGTTGTTCAAGGATCAGCTATATTTTGTTTTTCATTCTACTGCTGATGGACATTTTAGTCATTTTTGGTTTAGGGTGACTAAGACTGTTATTACTCTCAATTTTCCACTAAATGTCTTCTAGTGAACGTGTGTTCTCATTTCTGTTTGATGTACCTAGTGGAATTTTTAAGTTATAGGATATGTATACATTTAGTTTTAGTAGATAACTATCAAATTTTTTTGAAGAGGTTGTATCAACTTTAATTATACTATTTAATAGTAAAGCCGGATGCTTTAGTCCCTGGTAGAACAAGTTCTTTGGAAAGAGAACTTTCATTTCTTTTAGAAAATGAAATTTTCTTGGTGATTCTTACATCTTTGCGCTTCAGAATATACTTTCATTAAATTGAGTTGGGGTAAATTTGTGTTATTTTGGAATTAAGGGACACTCTTGTTTATTCGTCCGTGAATTGCGTTTGGAACTAGTTCAGAATCCTTTGTCAGGCCATGAGCTTTACTCTTTTTTTTTCCCCCTTGTAGAGGAGAGGTGTAGAGTCAAGAAAACAGTCCCCAATACGATGAAAGTAAACATGAAGGAGATGCGCCTTTCCCTCAACCAGCTTATAATTAGAAGCACTGAGAAATGTATGCAGATAGCTATAATATATAAAATAATAAACTTAAAATAGAAATTAATACAGTGTTAGGACTATATAGTAAATGATTATTTACAGAAGAGATTAGAGAATTGTGTGGTACAGTATTTAAAATGAGTATTTTTTAACAGGGCATAATAGATGGGTGAGAGATAAAGGTTAGCAAAAGATGGAAAAGTATTTCAGGGTAAAGTGTTGTGAGAAACAAAAACATTGAAGTCAGAAATAAAGATGGCTAGTAAGCAACAGTTAGAACTGGACATGGAACAACAGACTGGTTCCAAATAGGAAAAGGAGTACGTCAAGGCTATATATTGTCACCCTGCTTACTTAACTTATATGCAGAGTACATCATGAGAAACGCTGGGCTGGATGAAGCACAGCTGGAATCAAAATTGCCGGGAGAAATATCAATAATCTCAGATATGCAGATGACACCACCCTTATGGCAGAAAGTGAAGAAGGACTAAAGAGCCTCTTGATGAAAATGAAAGAGGACTGAGTGAAAAAGTTGGCTTAAAGCTCAACATTCAGAAAACAGATCATGGCATCTGGTCCCATCACTTCATGAGAGTCCCTTGGACTGCCAGGAGATCCAACCCATCCATCCTAAAGGAGATCAGTCCTGAATGTTCATTGGAAGGACTGATGTTGAAGCTGAAACTCCAATCCTTTAGCCACCTGATGTGAAGACCTGACTCATTTGAGAAGACCCTGATGATGGGAGAGATTGAAGGCAGGAGGAGAAGGGGACGGCAGAGGATGAGATGGTTTGATGGCATCACCGACTCAATGGACATGAGCTTGAATAAACTCTGGGAGTTGTTGAGGGACAGGGATGCCTGGCGTGCAGTCCATGGGGTCACAAAGAGTCCAACAGGACTGAGCGACTGAACTGAACTGAAGTATGTGATAGCCAGTAATCCAGTGATGGGACTAAATCATCAAGTACCTGGTAATGATGTCATACAGTAGGCAGTAAGGGTGGGACTGGTAGCAGGGACTTCGTATGATAGTTTGAAATTTATTCTGTGGGCATTGGGAAAGCATAGAAGATTTTGAGTATGAGAGTGATATAGCCAAATTTGGTTTTTGAAAAAGATTATTCTAGCAACAGAGTCAAAGATAGAGGAAAACGGGAAATCCTGTGGAGTAATGAGGGTCTGTAACATGAGACTGTTGGTTTGTATCGGAAAAAAAGGATACAAGTGAAATTTCAGAGAAAAGTTTACAGGATTTTGGTATAAATCAGAAGTGTACAAGCACAGGAGCAAGCATCTTTTAATTTCATGGCTGCTACCGTCCACAGTGATTTCAGAGCCCAAGAAAATAAAATTTGTCACAGCTGTGGTTTTTCCAGTAGTCATGTATAGATGTGAGAGTTGGACCATAAAGAAGGCTGAGTGCCAAAGAATTGATGCTTTTGAACTGTGGTGTTGGAGAAGACTCTTGAGAGTCCCTTGGACTGCAAAGACATCAGAACAGTCAATCCTAAAGGAAATCAACCCTGAATATTCATTGGTGCTAAAGCTGAAGCTCCAGTACTTTGGCCACCTGGTGAGAAGAGCTGACTCATTGGAGAGGACCCTGATGCTGGGAAAGATTGAGGGCAAGGGGCAACAGAGGATGAGGTGGTTGGATGGCATCACTTACTCAATGGACATGAGTTTGAGCAAACTCCAGGAGATACGAGGGACAGGGAAGCCTTGTGTGGGTGGGGCACAAAGAGTCGGACACGACTTAGTGACTGATCAATAATGGAAGGAAGAAACATGGTCTTTAGAATCAGACAACTTGATCTTAACCTTATATTTACTAGTTAAGTGACCCAAAACAAGTCACCTCAAAGGAAATGTTCCTCTTTTGTAAGATGTTTATCCTGAGAAGTATATTTTGTGAACATTTTCAAGCAGTGGAAGTATAAAAACGAATTATGTGTGTGTTCTCTGAAAGTGTGGTCTAGTCTGAGAGAAGAGGCTGGACTGGTAGATTTTTTCCAAATCATGTACAGTTTCATCTGAAATGCTACTCTGGAACAAAACCAACAACAGAATAATTGGGGGAAGTGTTGGAGTGTGGGGGAATTTCTGAGATAGAATTGATAGCAGTGGGTTAGTTTGTTGTACTAGAAAGGGCTTCTCTTTAGAGTATGACTCAGTTTTCTAATTTGGATGACTGGCCTGGTAATGGTATCCTGGTTTTTCTTAATATGTCTGGGATAAACATTATTCATGCCTCAGTGCTCAGTTTATATGTTACTTTATAAAGAACATCTTTACTTTTTTCCCAGACTAAGTCAGAATACTCTATTTGTGCACTTAATATTGTAGTTTCTTCTTCACAACACTTAACTGTGCATTGCAGTTACCTACTTTATTGTGGTTTTTATTGTTTGTGCCCATTTCCCCCATTACATGGGAATAAGAGCAAGTCTAGTTTCCAATTCTGGGGAAGGGGTCACTAAAACTTTATTTATAGACTGAATTTTGAATTTAATTTTTAAATTAATTTATTAATTTTAACTGGAGGCTAATTACTTTACAATATTCATAGTGGTTTTTGCCATACATTGACATGAATCAGCCGTGGGTGTACCTGTGTTGTCCCCCATCGTGAACCCCCCTTCCACCTCCCTCCCCATCCCATCCCTCAGGGTTGTCCCAGTGCACTGGCTTTGAGTGCCCCACTTCATGCATTGAACTTGGACTGGTGATCTGTTTCACATATGGTAATATACACGTTTCAATGCTGTTCTCTCAAATCATCCCACCCTCGCCTTCTCTCTGAGAGTCCAAAAGTCTGGTCTGTATATCTGTATACAGATACCTGTATATCTGTAAGAACATGTCTAGTTTCTTTACCAGTATGTCTTCATCCACTTGTAGACCTTCAAACATATTTTAAAATTTGAGCTATAATTGATATATAACATTGTAATTAGTTTTAGGTAGTAGACATTCTTTAAATGATCTTTAGTATCAAACTGTACAGTGGTTGGGCTAAATAAAAACGAGGGGGGAGGGAATAAAGAATGGCACCATTTTTTCTTGTTTTTCATCTTTTTTTTTTTTTTTACCATTTTTCTTATAATCTGTAATTAGCAGGACAACAAGAGTAGGAAGAGTAGGCACATCAGGATGGAGTGAGGTTTTTTTTTTAAATAATTGAGTTTGATTTTATATGCTAATGAAACATCCCAAGTGCATGTGTACCATTGGTAACTGAGAGTAGCAGGCTTATGACTCAAGAGATCAAGGCTTAAAAGGTGTAAAGATGTGAGGGATCTTAAAAGATGTTAGGGATGCTAAGTATATAGAGATGATAGAGGAACAGGGGCTGACCTTGTCCAGAAAATTAATTTAACCTAAATTAAATAGCCCCTCTTTTTATGTTAAGAAAAGGACTGCTGATGGAAACTTAGAGGCTATGGTTGGGGAGTAGGAAAATGAACTAGCAGAAGACTTAGTTCCAGTCAGAGGTAGAACACTGACAGATACAGCATTATGGAAGCCAGGAGGGGTGAGAAATGGTTAGCATTGTGAAATACTGCAGAGAAAAAGTAGGATTAAGAGGTCATAAGATTTAGGACATAAGAGAATGATGATGACTTTTATAAGAAAACTTGCAGTATGTGAAAAGTTTTGTATGTTAGCATCTGAGCTAATGGTCTTTCTGGTGGTTAAAGGAAGGTAATGGTACTGTAAAGAGTTAATGGAGTTGAGGGAATTATGTTGGAAGTACTATAAGAAAGTAATATTTAGAAATTTTAGCTTAACTGCAGAGTGAACTAGAATGAGGAGAACCTGAAGGCAGGAAGATGATGCAGGAAAGTTACTGGGAACAGTCGTTTGTTGAGAAATTTATGAATGTACAGAGCTGAATGAGTTTGTCAACAAGTAGCTTTCCCATAAATTTAAGACACTGTAAACATGGCATAAATGAGAACAGGCTGCTCAGTGGATGTAATGAAAAAGTGATAGAAAAGGTAGTCTGGAGATTAAGTTTGTCCTAGGGTTACAAGGGAGTGAAGGAAATAGGCTATTGGAGAGGAGCTAAAAGACGTGACAGACGTGTTAATAGTACATATGCATCTGTGCAGAGGGAGAAAAGTGAGAGTAGGCAGATGGACTGCTTTAAGGATAAATGAAAATGATAGCAGGACCGGTGGATATAGATTCATGTTGACATTTCTTATTTTTAGATGCATTTCTTACTCTTTGATTTATAGTGAGCCCTCTGTTGAATATAAAGAAAATAAGGCACTAGGTGTGGTATAAGAGTGCTAATGGTTAAATTTGCAGAGTGCAACTAGCATTTTTGGTGCTTACAGTTTCTGTTACTTATTCTATATCTTCATATGAAGATTTGGTAATTTCTTTGATAATTATGTGTTCCTAATCTTCTAAGGCAAAGTATCTCAAATTGGGGTGTGCATATCACATGAAATACAGATCCCTATATCCCCATTTTATGTACTGAATCACAGTCTCTGGAGGTTGAGATCAAGTAAGTATCTGCATTTTTTTTTTTTAGAGATTCCTTAGGTGATTGTATTATAGAAGAGAGTTTGAGACTCAGTCTGTTAAGATCTTAACATCTGATTAATTTTAAAAACAGTAACTATATGCTGCTGCTGCTGCTGCTAAGTCGCTTCAGTGGTGTCCAACTCTGTGCAACCCCATGGACTGTAGCCCACCAGGCTCCTCTGTCCCTGGGATTCTCCAGGCAAGAACACTGGAGTGGGTTGCCATTTCCTTCTCCAATTATATGCAGTATATTCATTTTCTGATAACAACCTTTAGGATGCTGGGTGGGTTTCCTAACTTGGTGGGTGACTTGGTCTCTTCATATATAGTAAAAGGAAATGTATTTTTAAAAAAATTTCAGTTCTGTTCAACTGAGACGTGCTCTGATTGTGTACAAATGAGATAAGAATTTACAGTGATTATTTGGATCCATGTTAAAGCTTAAAGACTTCAAAATTTGTTTTTTGATAAGAGAAGTTTTGATAGATAGATTAAATGTTTGATTTAAGAAATAATTGCTACCATACATTGAGGCCCTGTTATGCTCCAGGCAACATTGTCTTATATACTTTAAAGATATTTTCAGTGATAGAACAACCTGACACCTAAGACTCCCAGGACATTTCTCAGCTGCTACTCTGGGAGGTGGTTGGGCAAATGCTTGTGTATGTACCTAACATAGCAGATGCTCAGCATGTAGAACTTAGTTAAAAGCTTAACTGCTGTAGGTGTCTGAAGGAATTCGAGACACGCACTTAAACAATGGTCATGTATTTTCAGCCCTGTTGGAGAGAGAGAGGAGTCAGGAAATGCAGAGCAGTAAGCTCTGTGGCTGAAAATGGGCTTCACGGTTCTGCCCGACTACCTGTCCACACATCCTGGCAGCAGTTCTTAGGGGCGTTTGTCTCTTGATATGTTTTGAATATTCACAGATATTACAAATGAGTTTGCTACTGTAATTTTAGAGCAATTTTTTTTTCTTTGAAAGTTGTCTATTCGGTTGTCTGTGTAAAAAGAATTGAGTGAGGTGTTTTATGTTTTAGGTTAAAAATCTGTAAGAGCCTGATTTTAGAATTCACCAGCTCCTCAGAAGTTTGGCGAAATATGGTATGTTTCTGTTTTATTTTTTGAAAGTCAAAATTGCATGAATATCTTAATGTCTTGATTAGAATAGTGACGGATGTATTCAGCAGATTTGGGTGACTGCCATTTTTAAAGGATTATGCTGCTAGGTGCTAGATCACTATGCTGCCAGGTAGACTGTGTAAGGGCTTCAAGTGGGATTCAGAAAGAAATTTAGAACAGGTTAGTGTGCTATGAGAGGTAAAATAATTGCATAAGAAGATTGAGGGGGTGAGTTTGGCTGTTAGGTTATGAGTTAATAACAGCTTCCATTTATTGGGCTTTTTCTATGTGCCAGACACTGTTTTGGACAAAATATATGTTTGTTCATCCTCATGACAGACCTCTGAAATAGGTACTACTGTTACCTTAGTTCTATATATTGGGAAACGGGCTTGGAGAGGTTAAGAAACTTGCCCAAGATTTTCCATTGAGTAAGGGACCAAACAAGGCCTTGTATCCAGACTGACTCTGGGAGCTGTTTGCTCTGTTGAGCACTGGACAATGAAAAAGGAAGTCTAGAAGAGAAAACTTGCCTCAGTATTTTTCACAGAACATGTAGCTCTTTAATGAATTAATTCATCTCAGTTAATCAATTAAAAGGTATTTTGACTTTTTCGTTTTTATGTTTTACAGGTTAGAAAGTTAGACTTGGATCTTTTAAATCCACATACACTATTAGTCTTATGAAGACCCCAGAGGAAATACTGTTTGTTTCAGGGGGCACATTACCTCTTTTCCAAATGACCTCAAGAATCTTCTAGTTATTATTAGGAAGCTTGTAACATGATAGGAAAATCTAGGAAATTTGACATCTTCCAGGGATTATAAATCCCATGTATTTAGGCATACCTCAGAGTGTTTGAGGTTCAGTTCTAGACTGCTGCAGTATGGCCAATAAAGCTGATCGTGTGAAGTCTCTGGCTTTCCAGTACCTATGAAAGTCACACTGACAGAGGCTTACTACAGTCTATTAAGTGTGCTGTAACATTATGTCTAAAAAATAGTGTACACACCTTAATTAAAAAATACTTTGTTGCTAAAAAAAAGTGCTAAACATCTTCTGAGCCTTCAGCAAGTTGTTATAGTAATATCAAAAGTTACTGATCATAAATCATTGTAACATATAATAATGAGGAAAAAATGTGAAATATTGCAAGAATTAACCAAAATGTGACACAGAGACAGGAAGTGAGCAAATGCTGTTGGAAAGATGGCACCTGTAGACTTGCTAGAGGCAGGCTGCCACAAACCTTGAGTTTGTCAGAGATGACACACATTATTTGTGAAGTGCAATAAAATGAACTATGTCTGTATTGGAGTCCCCAAAAGTTACTTATGTATTCTTTGGTCAACTCTTACCCTTTCCTGAATTTGAAGCCCAAGTTCGTAGGCTGCAGAGTTATGGGTTCAAGCATTGATGGTTCATCCCTTAGTATTCTCAGATAGCTTCCTGTTTTATAAATGTCAAGGGTCTTTTGTTTCTGTCTCCTGATTTTCTCATCTTTCCTTAGATCACTTTTCAGGTTTGGCCTGGATATATAGTTTGGTAGGGAAATCATTAGGAGGAAAAAGTAGTTGCAGGACATGAACTCTTGATTCTGGGATATTCCTGATGTGTATCTTTGCCAGAATTGCAGTGTGATTAGGATGCCTGATAAATCGTGAACCGTGATAATCAGGACAGTTCAGCTAAGGCCAAGTAAGGGGATCAGAAGATACTAGGTTGAGGGAGAAAAAAATGATTTTGTGTTTTGCCATTCTTTCTCATGAAATTGAATGTTAGTGGATTTATGACTGATAAGGAGAATATAATATTTGTGAAATACCCAAGGAGTTTTTGCTAATGTTAGCTTATCCTATGGAATAAGTAGGAATAGACTTGATGTGTGTGTGTGTATGTTTGTGTATAACTATTTCATTAAGCATTTGACTACCGGGAAAACTCTTTATTACTGTTAGTCCCATTTAAACTATTATAATTGTGGATTTTCAATTTATATTTTAAATCTTTGCTTACTTACATATATTTAAATCATGAGGCTCTGTAGCAAAACTAAACAAAATCGCAAAATACTAACTCTGGTTAGGAAGTCAGTATACCTAGGCTTCAGTCCTAGTCCTGGCTTCAGCACTAATACTAAAATCTTGGGCAAGTCAGTTAATCACTCTAAGGCTGCTTCGTTTTCCTGTTTTTTAAAATTCTTTTCTATCGTACCTACTCAGTATAGGTTAGAACCAGAGTTGTCTTGAGATTTAAGATACTGTTGACCAAAGTGCTTTTGTAAACTGTGACACTTCATAAAAGTACAAGATTATTGTCATGTTTTCTCAAGTGAAGAAATAATTTAAGGAAAAAGTGCTGGAAAATAGTCCTTGAAAGCATTTCTATAATTATTCTTCTGATGAATGTTGCATTGGCACCTAATTCGAACCTGTGAAGATTTTTTTTTTTGAACAATGAATTGAGTTTATAAAGTGTTCTAACTAAAGATTTGTTTAATTTGTTAGAGTTATTAAACCTACGCTCAGATCAAGTTAGCAGCTAGACTGGTGTGACAACCTGTTTTTAATCAGTGACTCAAAGCTGTGATCACCCTGATGTCACCGAATGGCCACAGCTTGTAAAAGGTAATTTTGAATGTTATTTTACAGCCTTTAAAAGGCTGCCATTGTAAAATACATGCTGTTAAAAAAAAAAGGAAGAAAATGTATAGTTGGCAGGGATACTGACTACTACGAATAGTGACCTGCTTCTCTATTTAATCTCCTTCCTAAAATACTTTGTGCCTTTTCCCCAGACCTGTCTATATGAATAAATAGGAAAGTATTTCTAAAAAATTCCAAGTTTTTAAATGTTTATTATGAAGATTTAAAAAAAAAAAAAACTCTGAAAAAAGTCTTAATATACATTTTAAAGTATGCTTTTCATGTGCTGAGAGTTTTAATAACACTGGTATACTGTTCTGTCCCAGAGAGTTACAGTGGAAGTTAAAGGAGGGGCTTGCAGTCCAGAGAAGCTGCACCTCATAAAAATCTCTCTTCTGATTTGTTTTTCTGACAAACTTTAGGTTAACCTAAGTCAGTACTTTCTGGGATTTTTTTCATTTGTGTCGTGTCCTCATTTTGGTAAAATTACAACTGACTCAATGGATATGAGCTTGAGCAAACTCCAGGAGATGATGGACAGGGAAACCTGGTACGCTGCATGCAGTCCATGGGGTTGCAAAGAGGTGGACACGACTGAGCAGCTGAACAACCAGATCCTTCCTTCCCAGCATTTGACAGTAAAGAATAAAGACTCTGCAGGGGCTACATTAAAGCTTGGAAACTGTTGTTAGATCTTAGGTATTTTATTTATTCATTTGTTTTTTGGAGTTTTGCACTTTTTCCCCCCAGACTTTAAACTTGTTTTGTGTTTGGGTGTAGCCAGTTAACAGCGTGGTGGTAGTTCAGGTGAACAGCAAAAGGACGCAGCTGTACATACACATGTATCTGTTCTCCCCCGGATCTTACCTGCTTTATGATTTTGACTGTTTGCATCCTAACTTTAGGATACTCTCTGGTAAACTATTTAGAATATTACAGACAGAATACAGTAAGCAGAATGACTAGAAATTTATACAGGCAGATACTATTACTTACTACTCACTATAAGATAAAAAGTGCTTCTTGTAGTTCAGTGTATGTTCATAACCTTTTTCTTGATTAAAAAACAGTTTCCGTTTTGAGTGAAAAACAAATGCACTATGTTTAAGAGTCTTAGGGTAGATTGTTTTAAGGTAATCTTCAATTTTTATTATTTTTTTCTTCTTGAATTGATTTAAATTACTTGGTTTGACTTTAAAGTGGTTTTGGTAGTTACATTAATGTATGTTAATATTAAATGATGCTTATGTTTACATATTAGGGAACAGACGTTGAAAATTAGAATGTAGATACCATTTGATGTATTTAATCTCTGTTCCATTTCAGAATCTCAAAACTTTACAGTTACAAATTGTACTTCTGAGACTTGGATTTGTTTTTCTTCTTGCTTGCGTCTTACCTTTTTGCAGTAGTAGTTTAATTTCCCTGTCAATGTGTCCTCATTTTTTCCCCCCTCTCTTTCCCTGTTAATTTTGAAAGTTTTGCCGCCTACATGTTTAAAAGCTTCTAATCTGCCTCTCTTCCCTTAGAGCCAGCAGGTTTATTTTTTGTTTTGCAAGCCTGCTCTGCCTCCTTACAGTATGACATCTGATGCTGGAGGGTCGCACTTTCAAAAATGAGTCAGCTGGTACATGGGGTTATCATCACTTTTTAGCTCTTCTGTCTGAGAGATACACGTTTGGAAGCAATCTTGGGGTACTTACCCACAAGGCTGCTGGAAACCAGGTGTGTCACAAAGGTGATTTGCTTGCTCCCTGGGGGAGAGGGTGGAGTGAAATTTTTGGATTTGTGTCACTGCCAAGTCACTGCCACCTCCAGCATGCCCCAGGGTTTAGTTCTAATATCATTTTGTGCAAAATTGAAAATGTGAATATACTGCAGAGAAGATCTAAAATAAATACTTGAGCTGCTGGACTCTTACATTTTTTTGCATTCTTTTCCTTGGACCCCTGCAATGAGGGATAATTTTGAAAGTGATAAAGAAGTGAGTTTTTTAAAACTGAGAAATATGGGAAACACTTTTTCTTTTCTGGTGGCTCCAAGTTTAAGATTCTTTTAATAAAAGTTGTTTGGAATTTGAAGTCTCAAGTCAGTGATAAATTTACAAATCAAGTCCTTGTAATATCAGTTTGAAAATTTAGCTTTTGACCTCTAAAAAATGTTTTACCTATTCTGTGAATTGAAAGTGTTAGAAATCAGTATTATGTTGATTCACCTTAATATATGTTGACTGATGCTGGTTATAAAAGTGAATAGAGTAATAGGAATTTGTTTTTCTTAACATGTTGGGTGGGGTAGGCAGCATTGGTTCATGCCCCAGAATGAAAATAAAAGACTTCTTACTGTCTTAGAATTTTGAATATTTCTACTTAAAATAGCAGCAGTATATTGAAAAAGTAGAAGAAAACTGGCAACTGTTTATAACTGAAGTCAATTCATAGTTATCCACAGCAAGATTTTTAATACCCTAGAATACAGTTGACAGGTATACATGCTGCCAGTGTATTTGCAGGGACAGCTACTTTTGTTGAAATAAAATAATCATGATCAGAATGGTAAATCAGACTTTAGTGTCTCAAAATTTATGAGGCTGTTAGGTTTAAATTTGTATTATCTACAGCAGAGATTGGCAGACTTTTTTTTAAAGGGACAGGTAATAAATATTTTAGGCTTTGTGGGCCACTTGTCTGTAAGTTTCTCAGCTCTGCTCTTGTAGTATAAAAGTAGCTGTAGACAGTATATAAATGAATGAGCATGCCTCTGTCCCAGAACAAGTTTACAAAAATAGGCGGCTGACCCAGGCCTTAGTCATCCCAGGCAGTAGTTTGCTGATACTTTATCTAAAGTTTGGGACCACGGCCCCAGTGAATACCTTTGGTATTGTGAATAACTGATACTTGGCTGTAGACGGCTTCATAGTTGTGTGTTTTTATTATAAATATTTGACTTTGTAAATAATTATGATTTGTTACATTGGTTTGTACGTTGGTATCTAAATAGTGTTTAGATTCCTTTCCTTAAGAAAATGAACTTAGTTTTTATTAGTCTAGCCCTTATGATAAATGTGTTATATGGCAATCTGATCTGATCACTTTTTTCTCATGTTGAACTTTTAAAATTGTTAACCCATTAAATCTTGTTTTCAAATTTGTCTTCCAAAATAAAATGTTTGCTCCTTTTCTGAATATGGTATATTTTGCTTAACTTTTCTCAATTGCATTTTACAGATCATCAGGAGAACCTCAATCTGACGACATTGAAGCTAGCCGAATGTAAGTGTAACTTGGTTGAGGCTGTGGTGTCTTAAGTTGCTCTAGATTGCTTTAAATGGTATCACGTTTTTTGAAAACAATTTCCAGTAAAAGAGAGTAATGCTTTAGAAAGTAAATTGGAAGATAGGAATACACATGTCTAATTTTCCCTACCAAATAAATACCTCTAAATCATGGTAACATATTACTAGATTTCTACTTCTAGACAGATAATTGCATACCCGTGGATTCTTACATATTTTTGCTCCTCTAGAAGTTTTAGTCTGTTCAGTGTGAAAGAGCCGGAAGCACATCATTTCATTCATGGTGGTAGAAGGATCCCAGGATGGAACATGAACGTAAAGAAGTACCAGTGTACTCAGGTACCTTGATGCAATAGGGACCTAATCCACATGGCAGAAAACAGGGGTGATCAGGGAAGGCTAAGTTAAGTCTTGAAGAGTGACTGGGAGTTAGCTAGCACATTCTAGGCAGAAGCACGAACACTTACAGAGCCGCATAGTAAATGTAGGAAACAGTAGGCAGTTGAGGATTTTTAGATTATAGACTAACTGAAAAGTGGGAAATTAAAGGAGATGAGACTGGATAAAAAGGACTAGGTGCCTGCATGCTATGTGAATGGCCTTGGGCTGTCTCTCGTAGGTATTTGGGAGTCAGTAAAGAATTTGCTAAGTAGGGTAACCTTGTTAGATATATATATATATATTTAGTAACTTTGCTGGCAAGGAAACAGGATTGAAGAGAAATCATATGGTAGGATGACCAAGTTTTAGTCAGTGAAAGCCTAAATAAGGGCAGTAGTATATTAGGAATTTAAGATAAAGTTTTCTGGTATAAAGAAAAGTCTTTAGAAAGTGAAGTAGGTAAGACTTCAGTGATTAGTTGTGATAATATAAGAAGTTTAAAATAACTAGAGATGGTGATTATTGAATCAGGGCTTTAAAGTAGTAAGGGTTGGAATGAAGAATATAGGTATAGGGATTTCTCTTGAATAAGAGCAAAGACGCTTGTGAAACTAGAAGAGGAAGGTAAGGATGAATATGTGATATTAAATGTATTGGTAGTTAAGAATGGGGAAGTCAAAGCCATTGTGCCTAAACTGTCAATTTTCTTAGTAAATTAGGTCAGCTACACCACTGTGTGCTTCTGGAAGAAGTGGTTTCATTGTTGATTAAGCTTGGGACATACAGACTTAAACAGCAGATTTCTTTCCTGAAAATTGTGAAAAATCCTTTAAAATGATATACATTGTGCATCTCCAAGAAGGAATTATAAAATGTATTTTTCAAACATATGTGTCCATGTAACTTAAAATTTTTGTGTGTGGTAAAATATACACTACAAAATGTTCAATTTAGTGGTAGTTAGTTACATCTATATTGTTGTGCAGTGATTGCCACCATCATCTCTGTAACTCTCTTCATCTTGCAAAACTGAAACTGTTGTCAGTTTAAAAAAATCACTCCCCGTTCCACTCTTCTCCCTAGACCCTGGCAGTCACCATTCTACTTTGATTTGGATAACGATACCTCATATACTCTGAGTGCCTACAGTATTTGTCTTTTTGTGATGGGCTTATTTTACTTACATTGCATGATACCAAGGTTCATCCATGTTGTAATGTATGTCAGAATTTTCTTCCCTTTTAGGAACTGAATAATCTGTTGTATGTATGTAACATTTTGTTTATCCATTTATCTGCTGATGGACACCAGTTGCTTTTGTTTTAGCTATTGCAGATAATGCTGCAATATGCGAACACCTTTTCAAGACCCTGCTTTTATTTCTTTGGGTATATGCCCAGAAGTCAGATTGCTGGATCATATGATAGTCCTATTTTTAATTTTTTGTGCAAGAAACCTTCATACTGTTTTCTAGAGTGGCTGTACCACTTTAACATTTTGACCACATAATGCACAAAGGTTATAATTCCATACATTCTCAAAGTTTGTAATTACTTGGGTTTTTTTTTTCCCTTCACTGTAAGCCATCCTCATAGGAGTGCAGGTATATCTCTTTATAGTTTTTTGACCATGTAACTTTTTAAGAAACATTTTAAAGTAGTTTTTGTGGAACTTAGAGTTTGGTTAGGGGATTTGAAAAGACTGAAAACTTGGAAAGTTCTTGGGGAAAATGGGTGAAGTGGATCAGATATTGAGAGTCTCATGCTAACAGAGTACCCAGCTAAGATTAACTTATCCATACTTGCAGTTTGATGACTTTTCTGTAATAGCTAGAAGATGCATGGTATTTCACCACTGACTGTTAGAGCAGATGGGAGTGGCATGTGTGTAGAGTGTTAACATTGCAGTAGTTGAATTTACATGTCATTGGTGATGGCCACCGTTGGAAAGGTTGTGGTGCCAGATGGAGATGTTGGGTTGGTTACAAAACGCCTGATGGGTCAAAAAGATAGTTTAAGTGAAACTGTTACAAGCATAGATGATGATGATCAGAGCCTAAGGTAGTGATTGGCTGAAACTGAGAGGAGATGAGGGACCCTCAAGTTAAGAAAGTCAAGTATTTTGGGGGCCCGATGGTTGGGATAGATCATGCATTCAAGCATTGAAGTCACAATGCCAGTGATACAAATGGGGCAAAATAGAGGCTTTAGTATATGGATGCAATTTACCAGAAAGTTTCTAAGTATAAGTTGTGTCTGTATTGTGCTTTTTTTTTTTTAACAGGGGATGGGCATTATTTTTAATAACAATGAATAAGAAGGATATTTGAGTTGTCTTTGGAAACCTCACTTAAAAGAATTATAAGAAATGCGTTTGGGGGTGTTAGGTTTCAGTGAAAGCTAAGAGATTGAGAAAACATATAAAACAATTGAAGATATCATGAATGTATGTCTGGAGATCTTGATGGAAGAGGTTAGATGGATGCATCAAGAGTAAAGAATGAAAAGGAAAGATGAGGCTTGTGTTTTGTAGCATGGCAAGAATGTGAGGTGTGATAGGATGTTTATCGTGAGGTTCCAGGTGAGACTCTGCTGTTAAGTTCTGGTTGAGTTTAGCAAGGTTCCATGCTGTTGCCCACTGTAAGGTGGAGTAACTGGAAATTGGATCTACCATGGTGTTTGGACAAAGATTTCTAAGCTTCTGGCCCTAACTGTGAGCCTGTAGCTCTAAGTTTTCATGTCTGCCGCAGCTTCTCAGATTCCTGTGGCTGTGGAAGCCGTAACTAGACAGTGGTGTATTACGGCTTCTTCTGCCTTAAGCTTGCGGCTCTTGCTTTACAAAAGAGGTGATGAAGCACTCTTGTTTCTACCTAAGAATTAACTAGTGTGTTTTATTAATGGCAACATCTTATATTTATTAAAACATGATTTTTTTTTTTTTTTTTACCACTTTGAGATATATTTGCATTTGATATCCTTTAGGGAACACCTTGAGTACATTTTAAATAATTATATAAAATTAAAGAATATGTGTGTTTTTAGAAATTCTGAGTGTCACCCATTTCGTAGAGCACAGAAAAACAAAGTTTTTAACAGCTGCATGCTAATTTATAGTTTAGCCTCGAAATAGAGCTGACACAATAACCCAGGTCTTTTTATTCAATTATATAATATACTTGGATTTTGTTTGAATTCATACATACCATGTAGTAGTCTTTTTTCATATACTAATTTAGACTCTTTAATTTTCTTAATGATTTGAAAGCAATTCTGGTAACTTCAGATTTCTTGTCTTTGGTAGTTACTCCACAACATTATCTCTAACATTTCGGCTATGTTTTTAGGTATATAATTAAGACTGTAAAGGGAACCAAGGGTAAGTGTATCAAGTGATTTATGGTTCAGTATTTGGAAATCCTGTTTTTTTTCTAACTGTTGTCATGACCAAGGTCTTAGTCCTCAGGCCATAATTATCTATTCTCTATAGATAAGAACCTCATAGGGCTTCCCTGGTAGCTCAGCTGGTAAAGAATCCACCTGCAATGCAGGAGACCCTGGTTTGATTTCCTGGGGCAGGAAGTTCCCCTGGAAAAGGGATTGGCTACCCACTCCCGTATTCTTGGGTTTCCCTGCTGGCTCAGACAGTAAAGAGTCTGCCTGTAATACAGGAGACCTGGGTTGGGAAGTTCCCCTGGGGGAGGGCATGACAACCCACTCCAGTATTCTTGCCTGGAGAATCCCCACGGACAGAGGACCTTTGGCAGGCTACAGTCCATGGGGTCACAAAGAGTCGGACATGACTGAGCAACTCAGCACATAGTAAGTACATCAACTATAATGTAAATGGAAATAGCTAATTGTTATTGGATCAAAAATAGAAGTTATTAAACCCTGTTACTTACGCTCAAAACCTTTCAAAGGTTTTTCTCTCAGAGTAAAGTCCAAGGATCTACAAGGCTCTATGTGCTTCCTTTCACTTTTGTGACCTTTGTATTTTCTTTTGCCCATTTTTATCCTCACTTGCTTTAATTTATGCTCTTGCCCTTAATGATATAGTGTTCTTAAGATGTGTGCCTGTTTTCTGTGATCCTTCTCTCTGATAACCACATGGCTTCCTTTCTCATTTGCTTAGAGCTCTCAAATGATCCTTATCAGAGAGACCTTCCTTGACCAACTTTTTTCAGAGTGGTCATGTCCTGTCTTCCCTATTCCTTTTCCCATGCTGTATTTATCTTTATGGGATTTAATGTCATTTGACTGGTTTCATATTGATTTCTCTGTTGTCTGGCTCATTTAATACCAACATGGAAGTCTGATGTTCTTTAAATGTGTTATGGTATGTTTTTTGGCCCAGAATGTCATCTGTTCCATGTGAGTTTGAGAAGAACGTAATCTGCTGTTGTTGTTGGATGGAATAGTCCAGAGATGTCAGTTGTATCCAGTTGATTGATGGTGCTCTTGAGTCCAACTGTGTCCTTAATGATTTTCTGCCTGCTCCATCTGCCCATTCCTGATAGAGAGGTATTGAAGTCTCTGACTATAGTAGTGGATTGCTCTAGTTTTCCTTGTATTTTTGCCTGAAGTTATTTGATGCTCGGTTGTTCGATGCGTACACATTAAGGATTGCGATATTATCTTGGAGAACTGACCCATTTTTCTTTGTGTAATGCCCCCTTTTAGCCCTGATAACTTACTCTGTTTTATTTTTAACTGGAGGATACTTGCTTTACATTGTTGTGTTGGTTTCTGCCATACAAGGTGAATCAGCCATGAGTATATATGAGTCCCCGCCCTCTTGAACCTCCCCAGCCCCACCCCATCCCGCCCCTCTGAGTTGTCACAGAGCAGCGTGGAGTTGAGCTCACTGTTAGGCACCAGCTTCCCACTAGCTTTCTTTTACATGTGGTCGTATATATGTTTCAGTGCTGCTCTTTCAGTTTGTCCTACCCTTTCCCCCCTGTTGTATCCACAGGTCTGCATCTCCATTCCTGCCCTGCAAATAGGTTCATTAATAACAGATTTCTAGATTCCATATATATGCTTTAATATATATTTGTTTTTCTCTTAATGACTTTACTCTGTGTAACAGATTCTAGGTTCACCCACCTCACTATAACTGACTGAAATTCGTTCCTTTTTATATTTGAGTAATATTCTATTGTATATGCACCACTACTTCTTTATCCATTCATCTGTTGATGGACATCTAGATTTCTTCCATGTACTACCTATTATAAATACTGTTGGAATGAACATTGGTGCATATGTATCTTTTTTAATTATGATTTTCTCAGGGTATGTGTGCAGTAGTGGGATTGCTGAATCATATGGTAGTTTTATTCCTAGTTTATTAAGAAATCCTATTCATCATAGTAGCTGTATCAATCTACATTTCTACCAATTGTGCAAGAGAGTTCCCGTTTCTCCACAGCCTCTCCAGCATTGACTGATTATTTTTTGAAGATGGTCATTCCGACCGCTGTGAGGTGATACTTCCTTGTAGTTTTGATTTGCGTTACTCTAAATAATGAGTGGTGTTGAGCATTTTTTCATGTGTTTATTGGCTGTCTGTTCACCTTCTTTGGAGAAGTGTCTGTTTAGATTTTCTGTGCATTTTTTGATTGGGTTATTTGTTTTTCTGCTATTGAGCTACTTGAACTGCTTGTATATTTTGGAGATTAATCCTTTGTCAGTTATTTCATTTGCACTTATTTTCTCCCGTTCTGAAGGTTGTCTTTTCATCTTGTTTGTGGTTTCCTTTGCTGTGCCAAAACTTTTAATTAGGTCCCATTTGTTTATTTTTGTTTTCATTTCCATGACTCCTTATTCTAGGAGGTGTGACCCTGATAACTTTTCTTTGGTGTCTGCTCTGGCTGAAATTAATATAGCTACTCTTGTTTTCTTTTGATTATTGTTAGCATGGTATATATTTTTCCTATGTAATTTATATGTGTCCTTTATAAAGTACAGATAATGTATAATTGGGTCTTGTTTTTTGATCCACTCTGACGATCAGTGGTAAAGAATCCACCTTTCAGTGCAGAAGACATAGGTTCTATCCCTTAGTCAGGAAGATGCCCTAGAGAAGGAAATGGCAACCCCTTCCAGTATTCTTGCCTGGGAAATCCCATGGACAGAGGATCCTGGTGTACTTCAGTCCATGGGGTTGCAAAAGGGTCAGATCCAACTTCATGACTAAACAACAACAACATATACAAATACATAAGTAGATACACCGCACACATATGTACACACAGAAGTATTCATAAACCAAATACATAGTTGATATTATTTTAAACAACTTGTATGTCTTAGCTTAGTTAAGATTAAGAAAAATAAAAGGTTTTCTTTTACTTTTCACTTATGTATTTATCAGCGCTTGTCCTTCTTTATGTAAATTTGAGGTTCCAATCTGTATCATTTTCCTTCTCTTTAGAGAATTTCTTCTAACATTCTTGCAAGGCAGGTGTGCTGACAACAAATTCCCTCAAGTTTTATTTGTCTGAGTCTTTATTTCTGCCTCACTCTTGAAGAATTTCACAAGGTATAGAATTCTAGGTTGTTATTTTTTTCTTTCTCCATTCTCCCCATCCCCCTTAGTACTTAATATATTTCATTTCACTTTCCTTTCATAGTTTCTGAGGAGAAGTCAGATATAATTCCTATTTTTGATATTTTGTAGGTAAGGAATTTTCCTCCTCTGGCTTCTTTCAGATTTTTTTCTTTATCTTTGATTATCTGTAGTTTGAAAATGATATCCCTAAGTGTAGGGTTTTAGAGTGGGCATTTTTCCTGGTTGGTGTTTTTTGAGCTCCCTGGATCTGTAGCTTGGTGTCTGATACTAATTTAGGGGACATTCTCAGTGATTGTTGCAGATATTTCTGATGGTCCTTTCTTCTTTTTCTAGTATTCCCATTGTGTGTGTGTTACACTTTTTATAGTGTCCCAGAGTTGTTAGTCTTTGTTCTCCTTGCTATTTAATTTTCGAATATTCTATTGATAGTATCTAAGTTCAGAGATTCTTTTCTTAGTTGTTTCCAGTCTACTATTAAGCATTCAAAAGACATTTAAAAATTCTGTTACAGTGTTTTTGATTTTTAGGTTTGTTTTGGTTCTTTCTTAGGATATCCATCTCTGCTTACATTTACATGCTGTCTACTTTATTCAATGAAAAGATCATATGGTTTTTCCTTTTTAGTCTATTGATATGGTGAATTACCAAGCCTGCAGTCCTTCGATAATCCAACTTGTGTGTTAGTCACTCACTCAGTTGTGTCTGATTCTTTGCAACTCCCATGAATTGTAGCCCGCCAGGCTCCTGTCCGTGAAATTCTCCAGGCAAAAACACTGGAGTAGATTGCTGTTCCCTTCTCTAGGGGATCTTCCCCACTCAGGGATTGAAGCTGGGTATTCTGCATTGCAGGCAGATTCTTTTCTGTCTGAGCCACCAGAGAAGCCCTGCATTATTCACTGAGTGAGTGAGTGAGTGAAGTCGCTCAGTCGGGTCCGACTCTGCGACCCCATGGACTGTCACCCACCAGGCTCCTCCATCCATGAAATTTTATAGGTAAGTGTACTGGAGTGGGTTGCCATTTCCTTCTCCATTCATTAAAGCATAGTAAATTATATATTAACTAGCTCTTAGTTGGTTTAAATTCCTGGTATGATAATTCCAACATCTCTGCCATTTCTAATTCTTAACGCTTGCTCTGTGTTTGCAAATAGTGTTTTTTGCCTTTTAGTATGCTTTGTAATTTTTTCTTGATAGCTGGACATGATTTCCCAAGTAAAAGGAATTGCTGTAATAGGCTGTCAGTATGGGATTCCCTGGTGGCTCAGACGGTGAAGCGTCTGCCCATGATGTGGGAGACCCGTGTTCGATCCCTGGGTCGGGAAGATTCCCTGGAGAAGGAAAGGGCAACCCACTCCAGTACTCTTGCCTAGAAAATTTCATGGATGGCGGAGCCTGGTGGGCTACAGTCCATGGGGTCGCAAAGAGTCGGACACAACTGAGTGACTTCACTCACTTACTCACTCAATGTGATAGTAAGGCATAAGCGGAAAGGAAGCATTTGATAATATCTCATCAGGGTAAAGTATTTTTGCCTGAGGACAGGCCTTGATAAGAAGAGAGGGCACTGGTATATCTCAAAATGGTTCCTTTCTCTGCCCCCCTGCTAGAAGCATGAGAGGAGTTTTCTCAGTACTGGCTCTGAGAACCTGCTCAAGCTCCTTGGGGTAATTCTCATAAAAACTCTGGGGGCTCCCTTATGACTGGCCCCTCCCCCTGAAGTTTTTAACTCCAGATTTTCTCAAGGCCCAGCCGCTAGGAGTTTGTCATTACAGTTAAGGTTTTTCTGTCCTGTCACAGGTTCCTGCTTGTGGGTCTCTGCTTCAGTAAACTATGACTCCATGTATGTACCTGTCTCTCAGTATCAGACACATTTGGCCTTATGTGCCTTCCTTGTTTAGGGATCCAAGAAGAGTTGGGGAGTCCTTTCGTCTCTTCATCTTTTCATTTGTTACTGGATTGGAGTAATTACTTTCTAGCTTGTGGAACCAGAAATCAGAAGCTGAGATGTAGCTTAGATGCTCTTTTGTCTGTGGAGTGGAAGAAAATATTTATATACAACTCCAAATTAAATATACTTATATGTGTATAAAAACATTTTTGGATTAAATAATGTCTTGAAATACATTCTGAAGTAAAAGATACAAAATAAAGATAGCTCTTGTGTTTTCAGGACTCTCTCCTATGGGTTCTGATAACATGTTCTTGTTCTCCAGATAGAGCCTTTGCATGTACTTTTGTGTGCCTCTGATACTCCTAAGGAACTGGGGGGTATCCTGATACCTGTTTGCCTTTGTGGTCACAGACTAGAGAAGAATAGTTAATTAACGCTGCTTTCTAGACAGTATCAGGAGAGAAAAGGAAGAGTCCTCACTGAGGTTCTGAAATTTGCTAGGTTCTGAGAATGTAACTGTAGATAAATGGTCAGATCATGTGTCTCAGGGAGCTTACCATGTAATTAATAGGCACTTATTATAAAGTGTACTGAAAATAGGTACAGGTTACTGTGGGAGCAGCAGTCATGATCCTGAAATGATACTAAGCTGAGTCTTTAAATAGAAGGAAACATGCTTCTGGTTCATGCTAGGGATGAATGCCTCTGACGGAGTCTTCTCAGCAGGCATAGTGAGCACACAAGCCTGCTATTTTGTTGAAGTACTCCAGCGAAGCAGTTTTTAGGGTCAGTGCGAATTTGTGTTTTATTTATTATGTTGTACATGTCCTTTAAAGATTTTAAGAAATATTAGAATAGTTTACAGTCCTTCTCCTAGAATACTTTGTGAGGATTAAAGGCCATAATGTGCAAAACCCACTCACTATGTTAATGAATTTTTATTGTTATTGATGTTTCTTGCATCAGTTTCCTCTTCTTTCCTGTTACTTCTTCACTCTTTGGTCTCTAATAGTAGTCATTACCTAACTAGATTGCCTGCCTCCAGTTTTGCCAATTTTGGTCCCAGTTTAAAACATGGAATTATCATAAAGGCAGATTTGACTTAGTCATTGACTTACTTAAAACCCTTTAATGACTCCTGCTGCAGATGTTCTTATCTAGTGGTTTATGAAAAGTGTGTGAATATTCTGAAACTTCTTGCCAGATTAAGTATATATGCATTTTTATGGGAAGAAAGTTCCTGACCTTTGTAAGATTACTTCTCTGCTGGCTGAAATCTGAATTCCTTATCATGTCTTAAAAACCCTCCTGTAATCTGGCCTGTCCCTGCCTTTGCTTAGCCTTTGAGCCCTTGCTTGAACTGTATGCTACTGAACTGCATCCAGTGGTCTTCTGCCTTCACTCACTCATTTCTCTCTTATCTGAAACAGTCTTCCCACCCTCAGTGGCATCTGTTCCCCAGTCATCCTTTGCAGTTCATCTTGGCCAAGTTGCCTCTTTTTATATTGCCATGCCTCCTGAGTCCCTGTGATGTTAAAAATCTTCTGGGTTCCCCCTGCCCCCCACCCCTTAAACAGTTCCCTGAAGAAAGAGCCCATAAAAAATAACCATAAGACCTGAAATAATAGTTCTGTTTTCTCAGGCAGAGTTTGAAATATACTGAAGAAGACATTTGGAAGTCATCAGGTATTGCTAAAGCCTTGAAAGATGAAAGTGTCCAAAGAGAAGTACAAAAGAGAAATGTCTAATGGCTTGTCCCTGGGGAGTATAAGCATTTCTAGATTAGGAAGGGAAGTATCTGAAGAATAGCCAGAGAGAAAGGAAGTCAGGAAATAGTGTCCTGAAAGTCCATAGTCAGTAAATTCCAAAAGACCTACATTTCTTAGCAAGGTTACATAAATTTGATACACAGTTTTAAGTTTGATATAGCCCCATTTGTCTATTTTTGCTTTTGTTGCCTGTGCTTTTGGTGTCATATCAAAGAATTCATTGTCCAAATCTCATGTCCTGAAACTGTTTCCTTATGTTTTCTTCTAGGAGTTTGGTAGTTTCAGCTTGTATATTTAGGTTGATCCATTTTGCGTAAACTTTTATATTGTATTGTATAAACTAAGGGTCCAGCTTCATTCTTTGTGTGGGGATATTCAGTTTTCCCAGCACCACTTGAAGAGACTGTTCTTTCCACATTGTGTGCCTTTGGTACCTTTGTTGAAGATGGTTTGACTGTTACGTTCTAAGGGTTTATTTCTGGCTTCTCTGTTATGTCCCATTGGTCTGTATGTCTTGTCTTCATACCAGTGCCATGCTGTTGTGGTTACTGTAGCTTTGTAAAGATGTTTTAAAATCAGGAACTGTGAAGCCTCTGGCATTGTTTTCTCTCTCAAGATTATTTTTGCTATTTGGCATCCTTTGAGATTCCATATGAATTTTAGGATTATTTTTTCCTATTTCTGAGAAAATGTCATTGGGATTTTGATAGGGATTGAATTGAATCTTTAGATTTCTTTGGGTAGTATGGACATTGTAACAGCACTTCAGTTTTGCAGTCAATGAACATGGGGTATCTTTCCATTTGTTTGTGTCTTTAGTTTCTTTCAGCAGTGTATTGTCATTTTCAGTGTACTAGTCTTTTGCCTCCTTCAATAAGTCTGTCCATAAGAATTTTATTTTTTATGCTGATATGGAGGGGAATATTCTCTTAATTTCCTTTTCAAGTTGTTCATTGTTAGTTCATAGAAACAAAACTGATTTTTGCATCCTGCAACTTTACCAAATTCATTTATTAGTTTTAACAGTTTGTGTGCGTGTAATATTCATGGTTTCCTCTGGGCAGAGATGCTTTTGTTTCTTCCTTTCCTATTTGTATGCTTTCATTGGTTTTATTTACCTGAGTGCTCTGACTAGGATTGCCAGGAATCCTGTGTTGAAAGGAGAGTAGGCATCGTTGCCTTGTTCGTGATCTTAGAAGGAAAGCTGTCAGTTTTTCACCATTGGGCATGATAGTGACTGTGGACTTTTTATATGGCCTTTATTATGTTGAGATAATTTTCCTTTTGTGTCCAGTTTGACTTTTTGTTATGAAAGGGTGTTTGTCAAATGCTTTTTCTGCATCAGTTGAGATGACCATGTTATTTTTGTCCTTCATTTTGTCAGTTTGGTATATGACATTGATCGATTTTCATATGATGAAACATCCTTAACATTCCAGGAATAAATCCCACCTGGTGATGGTGTATAACTTGAAAGTGTTGTCAGATTTTGCTTCCTAGTAATTTATTGATTTTTGCATACATATTCATCAGGGTTATTGGTGTGTGTGTTTCTTGTCTCATATGTCTTTCATTTTGGCATCAGGATTATGCTGGCCTCATAGGTAAATTTGGAAGGGTAGCCTTCTCTTCATTTTTGGGGACGAGTTTGAGAAGGATTGGTGTTAATTCTTCTTTAAATCTTTGGTAGAATTCTCCAGTGAAACTATCTTGTCCTGGACTTGTGTAGAAATATATACTCATTTTTTTTTAAGGTTATTCAGCTCATTGGTGTATCTTGTTGTTAGTGGTCTCTTATGATATTTTCTGTCTTTGTGGCATCATTATAATTTATCTTCTTTTATTTCTGATTTTGAAAATTTGAGTTTTTTCTTGGTTTAGCAAATGATTTGATGATTTTCTCGAAATTCCCCCCAAACAACTGTCGTTGGTTAGTTTTTCTCTTCCTCTGTGCTCTATTTCATTTCTTTGTAATCTTCATTGTTTCCTTCTAAGTTTGAATTAGTTTGTTTTTTGGTTACTTGAGGTCTAAAATTAGGTTGTTGATTTGAGGTCTTTTCTCTTTTTTAATGTGGGTGTTTACCACTGTGAACCTCCCGTGCTTCCGCTGTGTCCCATACATTTTGGTATGTTGTGTTTCATAGTTGTTTCTTTCAAGGTATTCTGTAACTTTTTTTGTTTTTTTCTGATTTCTTCTTTGACCCATTGGTTGTTCAGACTATGTTGTTTAATTTCCATAGTGGCTATTCAGGTTTTCCCTTTGACTGTGATTTTTTATTTCATTCTGTTGCAGTTGGGAAGGACACAGTATGCTCACCATCTTCTGAAATTTGGCTAAAATTGTTTTGTGGCATGGCATGTGCTCTCTCCTGGAAAACGTCTCATGTGCAATTGAGGAAATGCAAGTTCTGTTGTTGTTTTGGGCAGCATCTTTTATTTGATTGTTAGGTCCATTTGGTCTATTACAGTGTTCAAGTCCTTTGTCTCCCAAATGATTTTGTCAGGTAGATAGATACACTATTGAAAGTGAGATACTAAAATGTCCTGCTATAATTTTTACAGTCTGTTTCTTCCTTCGATTCTGTCAGTGTTTCCCTAATTTATTTCAGTGCTTTGCACATATATTTTTAGTTGTATCTTTCGGTGAATTGATCATTTTTAAAAAATTATATGCTATGTCCTTTGTTTCTTAATGAGAGTTTTTAACTTACAGGTCTCATATTATCTGCCTTCTTTCGGTTATCACTTGCACAGTATGTGTTTTCTTTGTTTCACTTTCAGCTTGTGTGTGTGTGTCCTTGTATCTGTAGAGTAACTCTTCTGTATACAGCATTAGTTGGGGTCTTGCTGATCCTGTCCGTGACGCCAGGTGTCTCACTGTATCTCACTTTGCACGCTGCTCATTGAACCCATGGTAGACAAGGCACGAGTGGGGAAGCTGGAAGAAGCTCAGGGAGCCATGGGATTTGCAGACCCGTGTATTCTTCGTTCTCGCCCGGCTGGCGCCGCAGCTGAAGCAGCAGACCTGCTGTACTCTCTCCTCCCGTGGCTGGCCCCAGAAACGCCGCCGCTTTCTAGGTGGAGCTCACATGTGCTGACCGCACACAGCAGCCTGTGACCAAGCAGTGCCTCATGATGCACATGCATAGTGCGACCAGTGATCTCAGCTGCGGCATGCTCACTGTCTACAAAACCTGGGGCAGAAGAGCCTGGACACGCTGTCTTGGTTGATTTACTCTCTTCCCCACAGTTGGGTTTTTCTTTTTTAATTTATTAACCTATTTAGCCATTCTGTGTCTTTTGATTAGGAGTTTAATCCATTAATATTTAAAGTACTGATAGGAAAGGATTTACTATTGCCATCTTGCTAATTGTTTTTTGTATATCTTATAGTTATTTTTTTCCCTTTTTTCCTGTGAGATGTCTTTGTGTTTTGTTGGGTTTTTTTTTTTTTTTTCCTTATAGTGACATGCTTTGATTCCTTTCTTTGTGCGTCCTTTGTAAGTACTGTCTTTGTGTTTGTGTGCTAAGTCATTTCGGTCGTGTCTGACTCTTTGTGACCCTATGGACTGTAGCCCACCAGGCTCCTCTGTGCATGGAATTCTCCAGGCAAGAATACTGGAGTGAGTAGCCATTCCCTTCTCCAGGGGATCTTCCCGACCCAGGGATTGAACGTGTGTTTCCTGTGGCTTCTATTACAGGCAGCTTCTTTACCACTGAGTCACTGGGAAAGCTAGTGTTTACCATTGTGTTCACCGTGGTGATTACATAAAATCTTAGAGTAGAAGTGATGTATTTTAAACAACTGATTATTTCAGTTGCACACAAAAACTTTACATGTTTCTCCTTTTTGTTATGACATAAATCACACCTTTTGTATTTCATATCCGTTAACATATAGCTGAGTTTAAAAACAGTTATTTGTGTGTTTGACTGTGTCGAGTGCTAGCTGTAGCACTCAGAGTCTTTGTTGCGTGTGTCGGATCTTTTGTTGTGGTGCGTGGACTCTTTAGTTCCGTCTCTGGTTGTGATGTGCGGGCTTGGCAGTTGCCGCACAAGAACTCAGTTGCTTGGCAACAGACGGAATCTTAGTTTCCTGACCAGAGTTGAACCTGTGTCCTCTGCCTTGTCAGGTGGTTTCCTAACCATTGGACTGCCAGAGAAGTCCTTAGAGTGGAGTTTTTTTTTTTTTAGTGTTGTTCTAACTCTACCTGAATATAAAGTGATTTACTCATCACCATTGCAGTATTACAGGATTCTTTGTTTGTCTATAAATTTACCTTTACCCGAAGGTGTTATATTTTCAGATACTGTTTTGTCGTGTATCCTTTTGCATTTCTTGTAAGGCAGGTTTAATGGTGATGAACTAGCTCAGCTTTTTTTTTATGCTAGGAGGTCTTTATATCTCCTTTGCGTTTAAAGTCAGTTTTGCCAAATAATAGTGTTTTTGGTTGGAAGTTACTTATTTCCAGCACTGTGACTATGTCATCATACTCCTTTCTGGCCTGCAAGATTTCTGCTGATAAGTATATTTGTAGTCTTATGATAGCTTCCTTGTGTGTGACCAGGTGTTTCTGTTTAGTAGCTTTCAGAATTGTCTATTTTTTATTTTGCATCTTACTGTGTGCCTCTTTGGGTTCATCCTAATTGGAGTCCTTTGAGCCTCTTAAAATTAAGATGTCCATTTTCTTCCTCAGATTTGGGAGGCATTTGACTATTAGTTTTTCATTTAGCCTGCTTCATTCTCTCTTCTCTAGCTGGTATTCCCCAATGCATATGTTGGTCAACTTGATGATATTCCATCCCATAAGTCCCTTTGACTTTCTTCACTTTGTGGGGTTTTTTTTTTTTTTTTCCTTTTTTTCCTTCTGACTCAAGAATTTCAAAGACTCACCTGTCAAGTTCATTGATTTCCCCCCCCCCCCCCCCACCATTAGGCTTGATCAAATCTGCCATTGATTCCCCTCTTGTGAATTTTTCAATTCAGTTATTATATTCTTCAGCTCTAGAATTTTTGTTTGGGTTTTTTTTTTTTATATATATATTTATATATTATATTATATATATATATTTTATATATATATATATTTTTGTTGATGTTCTCATTTTGTTCATGCACCGTGATTTCATCTAGTTTTTAATTTATGTTCTGTTGTACTTTGTTTCCTTATGGCAGTTATACTGAATTTTTTTTTTGTCATTTTAATTTGTAGAACTCTTAATCTCTTTAAGGTCATTTTCTAGAACTTTATTTTGTTTATTTGACTGGGTCATGATTCTGTTTTTTGTGTCTTCTTGTTGTGGATTTTTCATTTGGAAAACACCTCTCCCATTCTTCATGGACTGGCTTCATAGAGGGGAGGATCACGTCGTTCAGCATAGCTAGAGAATCTTGGTACTTCTAAAATCTTTTAGGGGGTGCATCTTCTCTGGACTTGTCCTTATAATTTCCCAATTGAAGGGGTTTATTATTTTTTTTTTCCAAGAGTGTGTAGTCTTTTGCCCTCTCTTGTGTCTTTCCGTCACACGTGAGGTTCTCTGGGCTGTAGCAAGCCGACCTGCCTCTTGTTGCCCTCAGCGCCCAGTGTGTGCCGGCGCCGGCTCTCTGAGTCAGGCTGGGCGGAAACCAGTCCCTTGTGCAGCCCCTTGAAAACTGGAATGTTGGACATGATTCTCTCTCTCTCTCTCTCTCTCTCTTTTTTTCCCCCTTATCCAAGGGTGATGCTGCAAGTTCGGCTTTTCATCACTGTTGTGAACTGTGCTACTTGGGGAGAGGTTGAGGCAATTGATATGGAATAACTTTTCTTACACATTTCTGGCTAGTTTAGTCTTTGAGTTTGCTGGGTTCACCTACAGCTTTCTAACTGGTTTTGGAGGTCTCAAAAATGTTTTAGCATCACATATAAGTCAGAGTTTCTGTGGGGGAATTTGTCTGGTGCTTCCTTTTTCTCTTGCTGGCTCAGTTCTGGTTAGTTTTTTATGTTTTCTCAGATGGTTTAGTAATTGTACAGTTCAGTTGATGGAGGAATATACCTATGGGTTTATTTATCATCTATACAAAACTAACTTTGATATATATTAAATAATCTTTAGTATAAATTAAAAGATCTGTGTTAATAATTTTTTCACCCTAACACTGAAAGAACTCTAGGTGTTTTCTCAGCAGTGTATATTAAATCTATTAAGTTTTTAAGTATTTCCAAGGTTTTCTGAGCTCGCTAACAAAAAGATTGTTTTATAGGTGATCCAGCTATCTAGGATTGCAAAGTAGTCAGCCAGCCAGCCAGATCTTTATCACAGAAATTACAGCAAATTGCCTGATCCATGGTAGACACGCAAGTATATAATTAGTCATGGAACAAGTTTTGTCTTGATTGTCTTTGAATCAGAAACAGAAATCAAAGACCATATTTCATGATCATCACAGAATTAGTAGTTGTTGTACAGTAATGCCAACATGTGCTTTGTATTCCTTTCCCTTTCAGATCTTAATTGGAGGGAGATGGATGGATATATTTTATTGTTTGTTTATTATACTTCACTCTAAAATGTCACGCTGTTTAAAAAACCAAAAGATTTTTTAAGATGAGTAATTTTATATAAATGTTTATTCTACAGTTTCTGTGTATACTGTGTAAGAAACTATTTAGGCACAGATTATAAACCTCAGTAAAAGAGTACTCAGCAGTTACTGTTAAACATATTTCTAAAGGAAAATATACCAATTTAAGTAAAAACTTTTTTGTGGAAACTATATCTTATTCTGTAGTTAAATGTAGTTGATGGCTGTTTATTTGATCTGCTCTCTAAAAAGTTGCAATATGGCAACAGTATTTTCCCCACATGATTTATTTTAAAAATTTACAAACAAGCAGATAAGTTGATGCCATGTGCCTGTCATCTTTGTTGTTGTTCAGTTGTGTCTGACTCTTTGTGACCCCATGAACTGCAGCACGCCAGGCTTCCCTATCCTTCACCATTTCCCAGAGGTTGCTCAAATTCATGTCCATCGAGTTGGTGATGCCATCCAACCATCTCATCCTCTGTGGTCCCCTTCTCCTCCTGCTTTCAATCTTTCCCAACATCAGGGTCTTTTCCAGTGAGTCAGTTCTTCGCATCAGGTGGCCAAAGTATTGGAGCTTCAGCCTCAATCCTTCTAATGAATATTCAGGACTGATTTCCTTTAGGATTGACTGGTTGGATCTCCTTGCAGTCCAAGGGATTCTCAAGAGTCTTCTCCAACACTACAGTTCAGAAGCATTAATTTTTCAGCACTCAGCCTTCTTTATTGTCTAAATCTGACAACCATACACGACTGCTGGAAAAACCATAGCTTTGACCATATGGACCTTTGTTGGCAAAGTAGTGTCTTTGCTTTTTAATATGCTGTATAGGTTGGTCATAGCTTTCCTTCCAGGGAGCAAGTCTTTTAATTTCATGGCCGTGGTCATCATCTGCAGTGATTTTGGAGCCCAGAAAAATAAAGTCAGCCACTGTTTCCACTGTTCCCCATCTATTTGCCATGAAGTGATGGGACCAGACGCCATGATCTTAGTGTTTTGAATGTTCAGTTTTAAGCCAGCTTTTTCACTCTCCTCTTTCACTTTCATCAACAGACTCTTTAGTTTGCTTTCTTCTGTAAGGGTGGTGTCATCTGCTTGTCTGAGGTTATTGATATTTCTCCCTGCAGCCTTGATTCAAGTTTGTGCTTCATGGAGCCCAGCATTTCGCATGATGTATTCTGCATATAAGTTAAATAAACAGGGTAACAATATACGTCTTGAAGTACTTCTTTGCCTATTTGTAACCAATCCATTGTTCCCTGTCTGGTTCTAAATGTTGCTTCTTGATCTCCATACAGGTTTCTCAGGAGGCGGGTAAGGTGGTCTGGTATTCCCATCTCTTGAAGAATTTTTTGCAGTTTGCTGTGATCCACATAGTCAAAGGCTTTAGCATAGTGAAGCAGAAGTAGATGTTTTTCTGGAACACTCTTGCTTTTTCTGTGATCCAACAGATGTTGGCAATTGGATCTCTGGTTCCTCTGGCTTTTCTAAATCCAGCTTGAGGATCTGCAGGTTCTTGGTTCATGGACTGTTGAATCCTTGCTTGGAGAATTTTGAGCACTGCTTTGCTAGCATGTGAGATGAGTGCAGTTGTGTGGTAGTTTGAACATTCTTTGGCTTTGCCTTTCTTTGCAATTTGGAATGGAAACTGACCTTTTCCAGGCCTGTGGCCACTGCTGAGTTTTCCAAATTTGCTGGCATGTTGAGTGCAGCACTCTCACAGCATCATCTTTCAGGATTTGAAGTAACTTAGCTGGAATTCCATCACCTCTACTAGATTTTTTCATCTCATTTGTCATCTAGGTTCTGCTTTTATTATCTACATTGCTTTGTCACATATCTACCCTTCTACTTTTATTCATCAATCCATCTTTTTATCCCCATACATTTCAAAGTCACTGACATCCCTTTCCCTGAAGGTGAAACCATTCTTAAAAAGATTTCTGCAAAGTTTTCTAGAGTAACTTGCCCTCCACATATGATTTATTCCATAGAACATTTACTTGTAGGACTGTGTTACTGATTCATAGAAATAAAATAAGTCAGTGGAAGGTACTGCTTGTTTTAAAAGTGTAAGTAATGTTAAGAGTCAAGAGCATTGAGAGCACTCTCACTAGATGGTTTCACAGGGTTTGATAAGAAGTACCTTTTATAAAAAGTCAGTATGTTATAAAGTACTTGGTTTGTTTCTTGCATAGAATAAAAGTAAGACGTAAGGAAGTTATAGAAGTTATAGAAAGTAAGCCATCCCATCTTGGGATGGTTTTGAATGACCCATAAGATGGAACCAGTAGGGAAAGCACCTTTCTTCATATCTTTCCTATTTTCTCATTTTCTTCCTCCTCTTTCTCTCTCCTTGTCCCTTCTTTACCTTTCCTTTCCTCCCTCCCTTCTTTCTTCACATTTGAGGGAGTTACACATTTTATTGCACTGATTTGCTGATTGAAAAGAGTGAGGAGGCCACATGATTGGATGGAAGCATCACTGGAGGGCACAGTCTCTAAATTAAGAGTTGGGAAATTGTTTCTGTCACGTGGTGTTTATTTTAGGCTCTGCAGGCTAGACTACAGTCTCTGAAAACTACTCAACTATGCTGCTTTAGTGTGAAAACAGCAGTAGGCAACATGTAAATGAATGAGCGTAGTTATGTTCTAAGTAATACTTTGTGGATGCTAAAATTTGAATTTCATGTAATTTTTACATGTCACAAGATGTTATTTTTTTAACTAACTTTCTCAACCATTTAAAATTTAAGAACAATTCCTAGCCTACAGAGCTTTTAAAAAAAGAGGTGACAGATTTGGTCCATGATCTTTGAATTGGTAACTCTTAATATATAGGGATTAATCTTGCACAGGTTAGTTAGCAAAATGTCATTATTAGTGTACACATTTCCCAATGTCGAGACCTTTTTATATGCTCTTAATTAGATGGGGATACAGAATTGTGTACAGGTAATTCCAGGTGTCAGTGAAGTGAGGGAAGAAAAAAATGCTTGGTATGGTTGATCCCACTGATAACATGGAGATTCTGGCTTGGCCTTTCAGTCTTGTCTCATCAGTCTAGCTGCTATTTCTAAGTCTTGGGGCAGAGAAGTGGATCAGATAGAGGGGCCTACTCTTAAATCTATTCTTAATGGTATTAAAGGCCCAAGGTTTGGAGTCAAACCTGGGTTCAGACCTCTTATAAAATGTGTGACTAGTTATGTAACTCCTTTGACCATAATTAGAGACTTCTAGGATGGTGGTAACGATTATAACAGTAACGGTGGCTAACACATTGTGCTTACTGTGTGCTATGCAGAGTTCTAAGGACTTTATATAGTAACTCATTCAGTTCTCTCACAGCCACAATAACCCTGTATACCATCATTTTTAAGTTGAGGAAACTGAGACACAGGAGGTTTAAGTAAAAGTATTCAGGGTCACATAGTTATTAAGTGGCAGAGCCAGCATGTGAACTTGGACAGTCTGGCCTGAGTGTGAGCTTTTAACTTACAGGGTTTACTATCTTCCATAGTGAGAGTATCTATAAAATGCCTAACATGTAGGTCTTCAAAAAATAGGTATGTTTACTTTGCCGAATAGAGTGCTACCTGTTCCTCAAGAAGCTTGTGTTCTTGTGTGATGCCAGATATTCCATAAATATGAGATTCAAATTATGGTTTTTCAGAATGCATTTTACTTTTTTCAGTTCCATACTATTTATGGAATTTTTTTTTCCATAAAAGTTTTTAGTACTACTACTGTTAAGAATTGGAATTGAAATGTATCACCTTCTGTAAGACAGTATAGTAGACTTAGACTCTGAAGCTGGAAGGCCTCTGGACTCCTGTTTTTATCCAAGTTCTGCAGTTACATTTGTGTGACCTTGGATACATGATTTGACTCTGTGTCCCTTTTTGGCTGTAGACTGACAATAATCTTCAGAGTTATGGAACTCAGATGAGATAACCTATGTCCATAGTGCCTAGCAGTGTGTCCAGTATGTTACCAGCTATTCAGTAAATGCTTGTACTTTGCTCACCTCCCTGTTACAGATTTAGAACTGAAAGGAGCCTTAAAGATTGGAAACCGAGTCTCAATAGTACAGCTACTTTGAGACTTAAAGCCAGTTTTCTGATTTCTCAGTCTTGTTCTCTTTTTAGTGTTCACACTTGTTTATGCATTGCATTCAAAAGCATTATGTATATGACTTTTTTTTTTTAAGGGACAAAACCTGACATTCTTATTAAAAGTAGCTAAATTATTTTTGGTATTTT
Source organism: Dama dama (assembly GCF_033118175.1). Classification (NCBI taxonomy): domain Eukaryota; kingdom Metazoa; phylum Chordata; class Mammalia; order Artiodactyla; family Cervidae; genus Dama; species Dama dama. The sequence continues at coordinate 11,649,560 of NC_083693.1, read as the reverse complement.
GAACTTTGAAACTAATCTTCAAAAAATCATATTGATAATTTAGTAAACCTGGAAGCCATTCAAATCATATATATGAAGTTTTAAAACCACTAACATTTCCCCATTCATATTCATTAATTTTAAATAAGTACTGTTATAGAAAAAATAACTTACAAGCAACATGATAGAATAATTTTAAAAACCCATCCAATCACATTCAGAGAAATGGCTATTAACACTTTGAAATAAAAATGGCTAATTATGACAGTACTTTGTGACTGACTTTTACAATTAAAAGATCAATTAATGATCTATGCTAAATTCAGATCTTGATAATTTTTATTTATTCCATTGTGTGGATGGTTATCAGTTCCTTTTAGTAATCTCCTATTTTTATGGTATGTCAATTTTTTTCCAGACTTTATAGAAACATCGTATTTTGCAAAGCTGTCTTATTTCACCAAAAATGGGATCTTTCGTTCATATGGTTGATCCTCATATTCACTTTTAAGACTTTTGATGCATGTTAATAATTTACTTCCAGAAAGAAAATGCATATTTATTTATATTCTCACTAGGGAAAGCTATTGCATTTTTGAAGGAGCAGCAAAGTGTGGCATAAATCTTACAGATCTTTTACTTCTCTTTACATGTTGTCACTTTAATCTTTTGCACAGTGATATATTTGGAATAATATATTTTAATTTTCAGGAGTGGAATTATTTATAACTGCATATAATAAGATATCTCAAGTCATGTTCATGCAGTTTTTAAGAGCATTTTGTGGGTTTTTCTTTTTTCCTCTATTTGCATGTAGTGAGTGGTAAATTTGCATGGAACTTCTGAAAAAGATAGCGGCAGAATGAATTGAATGTGTTTATTACTGTTTGTCACTTACCTTGATAGTTTAGAGACAAAGTCCTACTTTTGAGACAAAATTGAACTTACTGATGTGTCCCTTATTTGTCTTCTTGTGAGTTCTGTTTCTCATGATTAACAAGATGTATCTCACGATTAACAAGATGTAAACTCTTAATACTGTTTGCCATTTAGTCCTTCATGTTTGTGAGATAATTGTAAGAACATCTTAAGAATTAAATTAGGTAAATTATTTTTTCTAGTTATGATTATTTGATGTTTTTATTCCTACATGTGTATTTGGAACCAAAAGGAATAGCTATGAATTATGATTTTTTTTAATCCAGTAGACTACTCAAAGTTATGGTCTTCTTATAGCATCAATAGTAGTAGAAGTATATAGATCTTAAGATTTGAATAAACAGTAAAGATAGAAATCTAGTCCAGCTTCTTCACTTGATGAAATAACCCCTTCTTCAGTATTCTTGCTGGGCTTCCCTGGGTGGCTCAAATGGTCAAGAGTCTGCCTGTAATACAGGAGACCCAGGTTAAATCCCTAGATCGGAAATATCCCCTGGAGAAGGAAATGGCAACCCACTCCAGTTTTCTTGCCTGGAGAATTCCATGGACAGAGAGCCTGGTGGGCTGCAGTCTCAGTTCAGTTCAGTTCAGTTGCCCAGTCGGGTCCAACTCTTGGTGACTACATGGACAGCAGCATGCCAGGCCTCCCTGTCCGTCACCAGTTCCCGGAGTTTGCTCAGACTCATGTCTCTCGAGTCGGTGATGCCATCCAACCATCTCATCCTCTGTTGTCCCCTTCTCCTCCGGCCTACAGTCTTTCCATGCATCAGGGTCTTTTCCAATGAGTTGGTTCTGCAGCCTACAACGAGTCAGCCTGCAACGAGTCTATGAGTTGCAAAGAGTCTGACCTAACTAAGGGACTAACACTTTCGCTTTCACTGACCTTGCTAGGTCTTCTGGAACAGCAGTAATGAAACATTAATTCACATACATTAAGCTCACAAAGTAAGAGGGATATAAGATTTTGCTCTAAAGAGAATTAAAAATATTCAGTATTCCCATGGTGTGGTATTAATGAGGTATTAATAGTATTAATGGTACCATGGTATTGAGGAAGGTTTAATGACACCTTTTGGGATCAGGGTAGTATGTTTTGAGCCACTTTCTTGCAATATAATACAAGCTTTGAGTATTTTACTTATAAATATCTTTCAACATTCTTCATATAGTGAAGGAGGGGCACTTTTTTGTTCCACATAGAAGTTCTGTGTTAATCAATCTTGTTATCAATCAAGTATTTACAGACTGTTGAAACATAATGGGGATTATATAAAAGAAAGCTGGAATGGTACTTTAGACTCTTCATTTTCTTAGTGTTAATTATAAAGTGATAAAATACTAAACCTCTTAGCCACAAAACTTTTCAGCTGTTGTGCTAAACAATTAAAACACATCAAACAAGCCCCACTCACCATACCAAAGGAAAGCACATTCTATGAAAACAGTATTTTGACAAACATTGGTATTCATAGGTCTTAGGAAATAGCTATCAAATATTACTCCAGTTAAAGGTTTTGTGTAAGTAGTGCATCTCTGTTTTCTATACTTCATCTTAATATGCAAGTTTATTACTTCAGTGCTTGACTAACTTTTGCCTTGCTGATGATCTGTTGAGCTTTGTACCTGAGAGCTGTACTAATCACTGTGCTTATTGTTTGAATGTCTGGTACAGGAAGCGAGCAGCTGCAAAGCATCTAATAGAACGCTACTACCACCAGTTAACTGAGGGCTGTGGAAATGAGGCCTGCACGAATGAGTTTTGTGCTTCCTGTCCAACTTTTCGTCGTATGGATAACAATGCAGCAGCTATTAAAGCCCTCGAGCTTTATAAGATTAATGCAAAACTCTGTGATCCTCATCCCTCCAAGAAAGGAGCAAGCTCAGCTTACCTTGAAAACTCTAAAGGTGCCTCTAACAACTGTTCTGACATAAAAATGAACAAGAAGGACGGGCAAGGAGCAAGAGATGATTTTAAAGGTAAGTTGTTCTATTTTTAATTGAGAATTTTTTTACTGAAAACCAAATTAGAGATTTTCAAGATGTGTGAGGTGTTGCTGTTGTCGTTTGCTTAGGACATGTTTATAGTGAAGTGAAGTTGCTCAGTCGTGCCCGACTCTTTGCGACCCCATGGACTGTAGCCTACCAGTTTCCCCCATCCATGGGATTTTCCAGGCAAGAATACTGGAGTGGGTTGCCATTTCCTTCTCCAGGAGATCTTCCCGACCCAGGGATCGAACCCCAGTCTCCCGCATTGTAGGCAGATACTTTACCGTCTGAGCCACCAGGGAAGCTCATGTTTATAGTGGAATTGATTTTTATGTGGAAAAGGGCAGAACTAAATAATAATTGAGTTAATGATTTAACTCTTTCACTATTCTTATGGTCTTCTAATTAGAAGCAGATTATATTTCCAAAATATATTATATATTTTTTTGGAATTATATTTCCAAATTCCTTTCTTAATGGATTGATTAGAAATATTAAATGTTTTCCACTAGGAAAAATGTGTTACGTAGTAGTTAATCACATAAACTGGGCCATGAAGTCAATTAGCTATTAGAATAGCTGGCCTAAGTATCTGGAATGTGTTTTAGAACCTGAGCACTATATAGCAGACGGAGCAGAAGGAGGAATTTCTATTTCTGAAGACACTGCAAATGTTGTAATAGTTACCTGAAGAATAATGTTTTTCCTTCTAATTTATTCTTTCCATATCATGCTCACCTTCTCCCAGGCATTTAGCACACTCATACTGCCAAGAATCATTACCTAACAATGGTAGACTCCAGCCAAGCCTTACTTTGCTGTCTAAATGATCCTGTATTCCAAAACTGTTAATTTTTTTTTTTCTTTTAATCACCCAAGCTTTCTTTCTCCCAGTGAAGGCAAATCAGTATTAGAAGCAAGCTAATTGAATTTCTGAATGAATGACAGCTCTGCCCAGAGGTAATTCTGTTTTAAAAGAGGAAGCTTTTTGTTTAGGATCTATATAAGTTAAATCTCTATAAAGTTTTCAGTAACGTCATTTGAATCAAGTTTAAATTAATTAGTGAAATGTAGTTGTGTTACAGCTTCTACTCGTTTCCACAATAAAGCAGTTCTTATAACTTTATACAACTTTATTGTGAGAATATTTCTATTCTATGAATTAGCACACACCGTAGATAAATAAGGGAACGTTGTTAATACGTATAATGTAAAATAGGGCTTCCCACATAGCTCAGTCAGTAAAGAATCTGCCTGCAGTGCAGGAGACCCGGATTTGATTCCTGGGTGGGGAAGATCCCCTGGAGAAGGAAATGGCTACCCCCTCCAGTATTCTTGCCTGGAGAATCCCATGGACAGAGCAGCCTGGCGGGTCTGTGGGGTTGCAAGAGTCAGACACGACTGAGTGACGGACCCACCACCACATTATGTTCATTCTCCCAGGAAGTGTGTATCACGAGAACCGCAGTTACTATGGAGTGTAGGATGTGCTGTCACAGTTGAATGCAACAAGCCATTGGGGGTTATGATGCAGGATGGGTGTACCCATCTTCTTTTTGGCTATGTGCTTTATCTTGGAGGTACTTACTGAGTACCTCTTCCCAGTCTTCCTGTACTGTTTAAGCTCAAATCTGTATAATTTAGCAGTTTGTTCTTCCAGTCTGCAACACTCTTTTTCCCACCCCCTTTTTCTGGCAACATTTGTATTTACTATCATATGTTTCTACTAGGAATTATGAATGCATCAATGCCACTAGTATTTTTGAGTGTTAATTATATTTGCTGGCTCTAGTTTCAGTTCGGGGTATTGAATAGTCTACCCTAAACTCTGATTTTGCATGAGAATTTAAGTATAAAATGGTATAGATTAAGAGTATTATTCAAATATACATATCATAAAATATATATGTATATCATACAAAAATGTCTCAATTATTGTTTTCTCAGTAAAATGCCTCATTTTATTGATACCCAAATGTTATGAATGTTTATATCTCAAAATGCAGTGTCTTTTTAACTAATTTATACTTATGTCTGAAAGATTCAGCGTAACATTTTAAGCAAAACACTATGTGGATAAAATATTGGTACTTTTTATGCAGAATTCGTAGAATGTCGGAAACACTTGAAAATGTTCTGAAGGGCGTGACATGTCAACAAAAGGGTGTGTGGGTCTGGAACATTGCTGTCCATAATATAGGCCATGTTTACAGCATGCAGTGTTAACAACTTCATGATTTGATGATTAGGAAGCACAGTGTCCTATGTCCTAACTGGATAGTTATTTATAATAGCTACTTACCATGTACTGGTTGCATATTAAGAAATTAGGATTTTTTTGCATTATCCTAAAAGAACATGTTGTAATTTTTTTTCCCATTAAAATAATGGGAAATACAGTCCAGTTAGCAGTTTCACACTTCCCAGGAAAAGATTGTTGAAGTTTAGAAGAAGATGCCTATGTGTTTTTAATAGAACAAACCTAAGGATTTGTTCTTAAAGAGTTGTGGCTGTAAAAGAATGTGTTGCCAGTCTGGTATTAAGGACCAAAGATTAGATTTGTGGTGTGATAAAATCTGTTATTTTGGTGGTTAAGCATTTGGAAGCTGTTCATTCACTAATCATTTACATTTTAAAATGTCTTTTACTCTAAAGTAAATATAAAAGTAGAGGTAAAATCATATTAAGAAATTTTATATGTTGTACAGTACAAGGGTTCATTTGTCATAATGACAATAATTATCTACATGATTAAAATTATCCTCTGCGTAAGTATTTGATGACAAAGCTGTCATTCTTTTGATTAAAGGGATAGATTAAGATTTTTATTAATAACATTGTTTTACCAATATATCTTCTTAAAGTTAATAAACAAAATATATCACTTGTTCTCTTTCCTATAAACATATCTGAGTATTCAAAATCACGAAAACTATTTGGAGTGCTCCATTTTTATTTCTTCCACAGTTTGATAATTTTTACTAGCCAATATGAAAAGTGGTCTTGAAATGTTCCCCGGTGGTGCAATGGTAGAATATCTGCGTGCCAATGCAGAAAACATAGGAGACATGGGTTGGATCCCTGGGTCAGAAGATCCCCTGGAGTAGGAAATGGCAATCCATTCCAGTATTCTTGCCTGGAAAGTTTCATGGACAGAGGAGCCTGATGGGCTACTGTCCATGGGTCCCAAAGAATTGGACACAGCTGATCACAGCACATTTTTTTTCTTAATTTGTTAAAGGACAGTTTTATGATGTTACCTCTATAGTCTTTGTTTTCATAATTTGAAATGGTGATACTAGTTAGCTTATTTTATCTACTAATAAATAAATGATTTTTTTTTCTACTCAAAATATGAATTAGTCATGTTTGCCTCATTTATCAGGAAAGCAAACCCTCAGAAGTCTACCGATAGACTTCCACTTAGGCCTGCAGACCTGTTTCATAAATCGGTCCCGCAAGTGCAAGTGAGAATTGGAATACTAGTGTTTAGTTTTTGCAGTTTCTTTCATAATGGCATGTCATGATAAAGATTGGTGAATGAATTTGGAGTTAGCCAGCATAAAGTGTCTGCCCAGATGTATTAGAGACCTGGAGGGAAGAGAGCAGTTTCAGAGGATCACATTTCAGACATGAAGTGATTTTAGTCCTTCCTTTGGAGTTAAGAGGTAATTACAGTAGAAAATGTAAGTTAATATAGCCATGCAAACTAAATTGATATGGCTCAGGACACAAAAGTCTTGGGGTATTAGCCAGCATTAAACATAGGCCTTCTTCTGTTAGTTTAGAATGAGATATTGTGTTTGGTCATTAAATATTTCATATCCTTTTAGTAATTGGTTAATCTTACCTGTCAAAACATTTGAGTACTTCGAGTAATGCCAGACATGTTTGATAATAATTAAGGATCAGAATACACACACACACAAATACATGGAACTTTCAGATTTTTTAATTATCTTTGCCCAGAGTATTTATTCTTCTCTTTGCTATTGATTTGTAAAGTGAAATTTGGTTTTCTACTGTTTTAAAGGCTATTTTCACTCATTCCTTTTATTTAATGACCATAGCATTGAAACACTTTTGCTTATGTACTTTCATTTAAAATACATTTATTATTGTATCCCATAATTTGTTGTTATTGAAGTATTATTTTATTGAAGTACTTATAATATGCAATAAATTGTTGACTGTTAAAACATTTTCTTTTATACTTTAGGGGCTTTACCAATGGCACAGTAGCAAAGAATCTGCCTGCCAGTGCAGGGTTCGATCGCAGGGTCAGGGAGAACTTCTGGAGTAGGAAATGGCAAACCACTCCAGTTTTCTTGCCTGGAAAATTCCATGGACAGACGCTGATGGCCTATAGCCCATGGGATCGTAAAGAGTCAGACACGACTGAGCACATACTATCTGATACAAATGCAAGTCATAAGAGAAAAAGTACTGCTACTGAGGTATATTTCTCAGCTTTGGTAGTGAAAATTTGTAATTATATAGGCTTATTTCAGATAATAGGATGGGTTTTTCTGAGTGTTTTTTTAGTTGATAATTGATTATGGAATGAGTGAATTATAGTTAATTTTAAAGTTGTTAGTTTTTTTTTTCTTAGTTGAATTTCATGGGAGTTTTATGATATATGAGGTGTTAAGTCAACACACTGCGTATTGTGTGATGTTCCCAAGCATTGGAGTTTACTACTTTTTGAATTTGAATGTTTTACATTGTTTTCCTCAGTACCTTCTTTGAAAAGGTCAAACACTATAAAAACTCAGATTAAGTTGCACAAGATAAATCAACATTTGAGTAAGATGAGAACTCGGAGTTTTAGAAAATCATGTGTTAAGCTTCATTTTTGTGTGTGGGTTTGTATTTTTTTCTTGCGTAAGAAAAGTGTGCGAGAAGGAACACATGGAGATTTTCTTTTTCTAATGTGTCTCATGCAGTGGCACTCCTCTTAAGTACTCATGCATTCCATAACTTCCATACTTACTCTGTTCCTCTCAAGGGAATATACATAGAGATTTAAATTTTGTCATTAAGATAATGAGAGTCATAGGGTTGTCTGGTTTTTCTGAAAGACGATAATGGCAGATATAAAAAGTCTAATAGCAGAAGCTGAGAAGTAGGCCTAAGCCACAGTATTTAAAGACAGATACCAGAGGGAAGTAAAATGAATTCCAGCAAACTGCAACAAACTTTTTCATGTCTGTAACAATCCATTGCTCCAGATATTTTTTATCTCAAAAAATCCTTGAAGTGTTCTCTTCTTTTTTATTTCTTCCGTGATTTCATTAGAATTTCACCTTGTTAGCATTATTGTAACTCTGAAAATATGTAGTAAGTTGATTTCAGTCTGGCCTTTCATGACCTCCTGTCATTTTTGCCTTAGGATATTATTTCTTTATAGGGAAGAATGGATATAACAGAAAATCTTAATAAACTCCCATGGATTTAAATATTACAAGCTGAAAAAACAGTGGTAACATCAGTTTAGGGGAGATGATCATTACTTGTATTTTAAACACTCTGAAGTCAAGGTGGGGGAAATGAAAGGCTTCTTGTAAGGATCAGCTAGACTGCAATACTAAGTAGACTCTAGAAAGAATGCTATCTTATTACAAACAGTGGAAATTTATTTCTAGCTCGTCCAACAATCATAATAATATCCTGGATTGGCAGAGTTCTGTTTCACACAGTCATTCAAAGATGGAGCTTTATTGGCAACTGTTATCCTCAACACGATTTTCAGAACCATCCTAGGAGTGTCATCCCATTAGCCAGAAGGAGAAATGTCTTGGCCTGAAAGTAGCAGTTATCCCAGAAAGCTGGGAAAGAAGGAGAAAGTGTCCAACTCTGTACCCAGAAAGGAGAGGAAGTAAATTTTGGTGACTACTAGTGGTATGTTTTGGAGAAGGAAATGGCATCCCACTCCAGTGTTCTTGCCTGGAGAATCCTGTGGACGGAGGAGCCTGGTGGGCTGCTTGCTGTCCATGGGGTCGCACAGAGTCGGACATGGCTGAGCGACTTAGCAGCAGCAGCAGTGGTGGCGTTCCTCTTGTCTGCTTGTAAGTTGCCTTCTTCCCACTCTGTTTTTTAATTACTCTGTAACTGTTTACTGTTCCTGCGTAAGATTTATTCCAGCCTATTACTTGGCTGCATGTGGCAGTATCTGTCAACTTCAGAGTGTATGGTTAGTGATATATTAATTCTTCTCTGTCACCCACAGAATGGTCACCCTGAAAAACAAAAACAAAAACAAAACTATAAAGGAAGACTCAGAAAGGAACTGGTTTGGTTTTAGGACATGGGCTGTTTCCAGAAGAAGACTCTGAAGAAACCTTTCTGAAAACATTGCCTCAGTTCTAGTCTTTTGAAAACAGTAGTGAAATGAGAAACCTCTCAGAAATACACTGTTGTTTCTGGTCTACAGTGAGGAATGTGATGAGTCAGCACATGATATCCTTGATTCATATTTACAGTTAATGGTGCATGTTAATATATGCCATCATTGTGAAAAGAGTTTGAGCTCATTAAAAGCTGTGTATATAGAATACGAAAGAATGAGTAAGGTTGTACTCCTGTTACTAGTACATTGGAAAAAAAAGATAAGCGTGTTTTGTTTATTGAAACATACTTTTTAAAAGTTGTAAATCACAAGTGTTATTTATTTGGCTATTTTGTTTTCACTAGAATTTATTAAAGCAAACGTGCATGTATGTTATGAAAATAAATGTTCTCTCTTCTCCTGATTTTCTAGATGTGACTTACCTAACCGAAGAGATGGTGTATGAAATTCTTGAATTATGTAGAGAGAGAGAGGATTATTCCCCTTTAATTCGTGTTATTGGAAGAGTTTTTTCTAGTGCTGAAGCATTGGTACAAAGCTTTCGGAAAGTCAAACAACACACCAAGGAAGAACTGAAGTCTCTTCAAGGAAAGGACGAAGATAAAGATGAAGACGAAAAGGAAAAGGCTGCATGTTCCGCAGCAGCTATGGAGGAGGATTCAGAAGCATCTTCCTCAAGGATAAGTGACAGCTCACAAGGAGATAACAACTTACAAAAGTTAGGCCCTGATGATGTGTCTGTGGATATTGAGGCTATTAGAAGGGTCTACACCAGATTGCTCTCTAATGAGAAAATAGAAACTGCTTTTCTCAATGCACTTGTGTATTTGTCACCTAATGTGGAATGTGACTTGACGTATCACAATGTATACTCCCGAGATCCTAATTATCTGAATTTATTCATTATTGTCATGGAGAATAGAAATCTCCACAGTCCTGAATATCTGGAAATGGCTTTGCCACTATTTTGCAAAGCAATGAGTAAGCTACCCCTTGCAGCCCAAGGAAAACTGGTCAGACTGTGGTCTAAATACAGTGCAGACCAGATTCGGAGAATGATGGAAACATTTCAGCAGCTTATTACATACAAAGTCATAAGCACTGACTTTAACAATCGAAATTTAGTGAACGATGATGATGCTATTGTTGCTGCTTCCAAGTGCTTGAAAATGGTTTACTATGCAAATGTAGTAGGAGGGGAGGTAGACACAAATCATAATGAAGAAGATGATGAAGAGCCCCTTCCTGAGTCCAGTGAATTGACACTTCAGGAGTTACTGGGAGAAGAAAGAAGGAACAAGAAAGGTCCTCGAGTGGACCCACTGGAAACTGAACTTGCTGTTAAAACTCTGGATTGTCGAAAACCACTTATCCCTTTTGAAGAGTTTATTAATGAACCACTGAATGATGTTCTAGAAATGGATAAAGATTATACTTTTTTCAAAGTAGAAACAGAGAACAAGTTCTCTTTTATGACATGTCCCTTTATACTGAATGCTGTCACAAAGAATTTGGGATTATATTATGACAATAGAATTCGCATGTACAGTGAACGAAGAATTACTGTTCTCTACAGCTTAGTTCAAGGACAGCAGTTGAATCCATATTTGAGACTCAAAGTCAGACGTGACCATATCATAGATGATGCACTTGTCCGGGTAAGTTGGGCTACTGTTTAAAAATTAGTACTAGATCCAATATCTAATGATGGGCATGCTGTGATGCAGTTCAGTGAATTCATTTTATAAGTGACTTTTTGGGGAGGTGGGTGAATGTATATGATACTATATAGTATAGGAACACATTGACTTTTTTTTTTATTGTAAGCACTATACTTTTGTTGTTGCCCTGTCCAAGTTTATAAATGTTCCACAAAATATTGATTGTCTTGTATCGTGGTAACTCTCTCTTTGAAAAAGAATAAATTTTCTAAATCTTCACAACTAACCCCCGAAGTTTTTTCATTCAGAAGAAGAGCAGTGGATGTTCTAGAGCACAGAGCAAGGGGACTTGAGAGATACCTGATAATAAGTATGAATGTTAAGTCTTAATGGGGAGAAGTGGTAGGATAATACCACACCATGAAATATAAGTGGCGTCTAAAAATCCCATGGTGTAAAATGTGTGAGGTAGATGAGGTGACCCGGGCAGGTTGGAGCATGCTGCTCTTGGGCGTTCCTGCTGGGTCGCCCTGAATATCCCTGTGAGGCACTGCTGGGTGTGAGAGTTTCTTCCCACTTCAACATGCATACAGACTATGCAGGGCCTTAGACAACTATTCCAGGAATCTTATAATTAATGGTGCCTGTATCATCATTCCAATCTAGGGAGATTAAACTGGGAGAATACTGAGAATACATGTACCCTCTTTGAGATAATGTTGCGTTTTGTTCATTCTTTACCTCCACAGAAAGTAAAAATTTAGTGTCCTCATTTAAGAATATAAGCCTGACTAGAAGACAGAATCCAGTTGCCAGTCACATGTACCAACATCTACATTTGTCAGAGGGTTCTTTATCACAGAGTATTGTTGTATTTATAATATTAGGTATACCTGGCATTGCTAGCTGTATTTTATTAACTTCAAGTAAAATTTAATGGCAACTAAAATTAAGATATAGTCAGTCTTATATACTAATAAAGGAAAAGAGCCCATAGCACAGATAACTATAAAGCAATGATACTTATTTCAAAATGTACTTTAGTTTTAGAATTAGATTTGTTTAAAACTGAGAATTTATAAAACTAAATCACTGGGGGAAATTGTTGGACATCTTGGAAATTAAAAAGATGCAGAATTCTGTACTTCTCTGTTACTGTGTGTGTGTGTGTGTTTAATACCAAATATATTTCTAGTGTTGAAGATTCTACATTATTTAAGAAACTCAGGCAGTTTTTCACCAGAGACAGGAAAGGGCAATAGTTGCTTGAAGTAATTACCATTGCTGCTTTCTGGTGACGTTTTCATTTTATTTTAGTGGTTTTGAGCTACACAAATAATAACATACTGTACTTAATAACTGATCTTCAGGCACCCAATAACTGATTTTCTATAGCTTAGCAGAATGGTAGGATATTGTATAAGGAAGTGATGATGCTTTATAGAAAGCATGTTGAGGTCTGTCTGTGAATTTTCATTGTTAGAACAGAAGAGCAAATCCTAAACTACACGCTTTATCTTTGTCTTGGGGTTTGGGATCGATTCTTCCATCTGCTTCCAGCAAAAGCTATACCTGACCTTTAAAAGCAATGAAATTAACTCTGTAAGACTCAATCCAGAGTTTTAAAAAATTGTCTGCCTTACTAACTGCCTTTCTGAGAGCCTTACTAAACTCTCTCTCTGCCCCTGTCTCAGTCCCCTGATACCCCAGTAAAGCAAGATTAAGGACCTACAAAAGTTTAGGTGCTTATTGTATAATTATTTTATTCTATTTTAAAAATTAACCTTCAGAATTTTGAGCAAATAATCGTTTTGGTTTATAAGGACTTCCTTTGAGCAAGTGTTAGAGTAAAGTTAACTGTGAGCTTTTAAATTATGCTAACATATTTTTCCCCCCATATGTTTGGCTTATTATATCAAAGCTAATTAGTGTTCACTGGGTAACATCTGTACTTGAATATTACCATTTCAGAAACCCTTTGTGTGAGGTACTTTGCTAAGCAGTAAAGATGTAAAGATGAATCATGACTGCTGAGGAGCTTAGGGGCACACATTAAACAGATTTTAGTCTCATTTTCTTCCGCTCTTCACTTCTCTCCCTTCCTTCTTTCCATCTTTCATAACAGTGTGAAAAGATTTTTTTAAAGCATCAGAGTAGATCATGGAAGTCAAATTGATAATCTGCAGATGTTGAGGGAACGTTCATAGCAGGTGATGTAACACAAGTAGCGTAAGGTGATCCTCTCAGGGTACACTGTAGAAAGTACTGATGGATTTTCAACATCTTGTTCCCCAAAGACCTACTTTGCCTTTTTTAAGCCTCATCTTTTTATATCACAATTTGATAAGCAAAATAAACCTATTGACCACTATCTTGTGTGCATGCATGCTAAGTTGCTTCAGTTGTGTCTGACTCTGTGTGCCCCTGTGGACTGTAGCCCACCAGGCTCCTCTGTCCATGGGATTCTCCAGGCTAGAATACTGGAGTGGGCTGCCATGCCCTCCGGGGGATCCTCCTGACCCAGGAATCGAACCCGTGTCTCTTATGTCTCCTGCGTTGGTAGGAGACACTTTACCACTACTAGCACCACCTTGGAAGCCCAACCACTTTCTTACGACCTGCTAATTTTGAACTACAGAGTACCGCCAGGAAAAGAAGAAGAGATGAGAAACTTTGTGGTGGGTTCAATATTAATAATTAAATAATTAAGGTTATAAGGTCTTAGACTTTTAAGAGCTAAAAGAAGCCTTAAAACCTGTCTACTCAGTTTATAAACGAGGCCTGGAAATTAGTTACTACATATATGGCACTTATGTTTTCTGTTGGATCTTATTTGTCAGTTTATTAATTGTAAGACTGACTGACTTGAAGGGAGGGGTAGTAACTTCACTTACTGATTACAAACTTTTTATTTTAAAAGAAAAATAGTATTCAGTGGTTTCATGTACTATGTAATTCAAAGCAGAGTAGCAGATTGTTCCTTAACTGGAGTTTTTGGATGACAATAGGAGTATTATTAGTATTTACAGCATTTTTATCAAACTTAACAAATAATTCACTGGTTGTAGGGCACACTGTTATTACCATTAAAAAGAAAAAATGCTGCCAGTTTAGTTTTGAGATGCTATCAATTTTATGTTATATCCTGATTTCAGATACATAAAAGTATAAAAATAGAAAAGCAGATTTTAAGAATCAATGAAATATGATAATGTATCAGTAGTCTTTCCACAAATAGATATCAAGATTGTTTAAGAACTATCCCTACACCCTTAAATTAGTGGAATATTTCTCCCTGGAACTTATTTTCACTATTTTTTGTTGTTCCTTAGGAAAGAGTACAGTGATGATGTTGTTTAGTTGCCAAGTCATGTCCAGCTCTTCTGGGACCCCATGGGCTGTAGCCAACCAGGCTCCGCAGTCCATGGGATTTCCCAGACAAGAATGGAGTGGGTTATTATTTCCTTCTCCAGGGCATCTTCCCAACCCATGATAGAACCCAACGTCTCCTGCATTGCAGGCAGATTCTTTACCACTGGGCCACCAGGGAAGTCCCAATACAGTGATAAATAGGCTTAGAACTCAGCTTTGAATTTGAATGAGAACAGTTCTAATGTGACGAGGTTATTTACAGTATTTTGCTAATACATTTACCTATTTGTATGCTCTTTTAAGTTATCTTTTAGGTAATTTGTCATTTTTTCTTAGACAAAGCATCTCCAAGGGAAGAGGATGTTAAAAAATTTTTTAATTACCTTTTATGTTAGGAGATTGAATGAGGGTATGAGTATTGTAGGAGACAGTATTACCATCGGTAACGTGCCCCAAACCACCTCACATCTGAACAGGAGATGTAGAATTGGATAGGAGAGTCCAAAAAAGATTAAAGTTGATGAGGACAAATGACTGGACTGCCAGAGATCATGCTCAATCTCTTCTAGAAATCACTCACCCTTTTTTTTTTTTTGTTATTTTTCTTTTGACTTTGCTGGTACTATCTAATCTAGTCCCCAGCATTTTCCTTGATAGACACCCTTTATTGTTGTTGAAACAAAACTTGATTCTTTACTTGTCAGCTGACTACTTTTAGGTCGTCCTTTAGGAGTAAGATTACTCTGTGGCCCTTCAGTATGCTTGATTGTATCTTCTCCGTTCCCTATACTGTGCTTAGTGCAGTGGCCATTATAGTTCCTTAAGGCTGATTCTAGCTGAAGAGCTTTATGCTTGGTTTATGTCCTTTAAGTAGAAGAGAATGAAGTAGATCTACGTAGATTCTCAGCACCAAACAATAGTTTAAAGCAGTGAAACTTGTCCGACTCCTTAGTGTTACATGTGAGGAAAATGAAACTCAGATTCTGACCTACAGAAATTAATGGCAGAATTGTAAGGAGAACTAACCGTTCCTGGTCTCACACAGGGAGATATGATTATATATTTGGCTCTTACCCAAACATTTATAGTTAAGATAAAGCAACTTCATCTGTATAATTTATAGAGAAGTGAAAAAACTAAATGTGTCTGGATAATTTAAAAATCTTATTCTAGTTGATAATCTAATGCAAGAGACGTGGGTTTGATCCCTGAGTCGGGAAGATCTTCTAGAAAAGGAAATGGCTACCCACTCTAATATTCTTGCTTGGGAAATCCCATGGACAGAGGAGCCAGGTGGGCTACAGCTCATGGGGTTACAAAAGAGTTGGACACAACTTAGTAACTAGACAACAACAAGAAAACCTGTGTATAAAAATAAATGAAGGATGCATATAAATTCTCCTTTTCAGAATGTTCATTGACATATTCTTCCAATTTCCAAATATCCAAATATTCAAGATAGCTTTTGATTTAAAAAATTCAATTTTAAATGGTATGTGTCTACTACTTTAAGGAATTTACCTTTGCCATTTAGTTCTTAAGTCTTTTGTAATTGAATAATGAAATAGAAGTGCTTGTTTTAAGAGAAATAAAAATAAATGCAGTCCCTTAATAATGACCTTTGTCAAAATAGTTATTGCTAAATTTTATGTTTTGTGTTTGTTACCACAATCAAACATCGTTTTTGTAAACGATAGACTATTTGTGTCATTAATGATACCATATTTTACAGAACCGTGTTGTATATCTGATAATCTAAATAATAGTAGGAAATTTTCACCCACTAAATCCAGTTGCCATCTATTTTTCAAATCCTTCTTTTTATGAATATTTGCATTTGAATATATCGATTCATAATACATATTTATTGCAATATATACTTAATGTAAAGAGAAATACAGAAGTGCATAAGGAAGAAAAAAATCACTCAATATTTTAAAAAAGGTTGTTGCTAGTCATTGAGGAGGAATAGAGCATAGTAAAGAGCTTGCTGCCTCAACTAGAATCTCTGTTCTACCACTTAACTGACTAACGAACAAGTTTATGAAACTCATTTCTTCAGGTTACGCTTCTGTAAAATGGGGTTAATAATATTAACAACCTGATAAGGTTCTTGTGAAAATTAAATAAGTTGATATATGTAAAGTGCCCTGACATATTAAGTGCTGTATGTTGTTTCGTTGTTAAAGCCGTAATAGTTTTGTTCTTTAATGGCTGAGTTGTTAAGTTTTTAGCCAAGCCTGAAAAAAACATTTGAGAACTAATAAAATAAAATTAATAATTTTGCAGGGAATTTATCTCAGTGTTCCATATACATTTACTTACTTATTAGTATATTTGTATGCTTATTTTTACAAATAAAACTGAAACAGATAAAGTGACCTTACTTTACAATTACCATAATAATAGAATATGTTGCGTTAAATTCTTTTGGCATTTAGGGTGGGGGATGGAGAGTGAAGATTGGTGGAAATGGAAAGACATTAATATGTTATTAAGAGTGAAGTTTAATTTGCTTCACTTGTCTATATGAAGTGTCTTGGGTAGAGCTAAGACTGGAAAATAGGGCCCTCTGAATCCTTAGAAACTACACCAAATCTGTTAAAAAGTATCAGTTACATTGATAATGGAGTTACCTCTCAGTCACAAATGCTAGTGAGGAAGAGACAGAGGACACATAGTTAAATAACAGGTAATTATATTTTTCCACGTTGAAATACCTTGTAATTGATAGAAGCCTGTTTGTATTGTAAAGGTGTACATAAACACTGATATACATTTCTATAACACGTAGGCAGGTGGAGATGAGCGGTGGATTTCATGGCAATATGGAATATTGGCCTGGTGGGTAAACCACATTTGAGCTAAAATGATAATTGTAACTTAGTCCTTGGAATTCTTTATAGCCAGTGACTTGAAACAGATTTCCAACTGGAGCTGTTTTTTTCCCCTAAGTTTTAAAATATGAGACTACGGCTATAAAATCAAGTTGAAAATCTTTTGTTAAAAGAGCAAAATTGTTTTAAAAGTTAACAACATGATGCATTATCTTAAAAATATCACCTGCTCTAGAACGCTTTCTCATGCATTGTTTCTTATTAAGCCTTCACAACTTTGCAGTAGGAATAATACTAGCCTGTTATCTTTTTTCTTTGCAGATGAAGAAACAGGCTTAGCTGAGTTCTTTGTGAAAGTTTAAAGGTTAAAACTTAACATTAAGTGACAGTTGGGATGAATACAGAGTATTTAACTTAATATTTCCACAGCAACACTGTCTCAAAAATAAATTATCTTAATGCAACTTGGCATAAAAATGATTGTGCGAGTGTTACAGACCACTATTGTACAGAATAGACATTCCTTAAAGATTCTAAATTCACAGAATCAGAATCCTGCAGTTGATTTCCAGGAGATCATTTTGGCTTTTGTTCAGATGTTTTTGATTGCAACCCCTAAGATACGTTTTACTCCTGTGCATATTTGCCTGTACGTATAATTGAAACAAATTTCACAGAATAGTAGATGCTAGTACTGTGTAATGCATTCTGATTTTTTTCACTTATTTGGTTTGCATTCAATGGATTGAGCTGCCCACTAATGAATTGCAGTTGGCAGCTTGAAAAACATTGACCTAGGGCAGCTGACCTGAATCTTGAATTGATGAGACTTTATTTTTTATAGACACATTAGAATGTCCAAAATAGTGATGTTATCTAAACTAATTACTTTAGGACTGACTATAGTATACTTACTCTGATGATGTTTGCATTGCTCAAAACCATTTTAAAGATTCTAGTTGTAATAGTTGCAAAAATCTGAATACCCTTAATAAATATATTCTATTTTGGCAAATTTAAAATCACTTTGGCAAATAAGATGGATGATCAGTCAGGCATGCTGTTAGTAAATTTCATATACATAAGACAAATTGCAATGTAAATGTTTCACATTAGAATACGGTGTTGATTTTGTGATTAACTTCATAATAACTGAGAGCAATCACTATTATTTGATAGATACAAAAGGCATTTGGTAAAGATTTATAGTTGAAGAAATGTTGAAACTAGGATTTGATAACTGTTAGTAAGAAGTTAAGAGTAAGGATATCAGCAAATATATGCCTCATCTGCTTTCAAAAAAGTGAATAGAAAATGTTTCTAATCCACTAAAATGGTAATTTATATTAAAGTATTAATAAAAGACCATAAACTGCTTCCTTAAATGTATTTTTCTTGATTGAAATTATGTTATTTATAATTTAATAGATAGACTTAATTCTTGAGTTTCTGTTCTAATAAAGAATTACGAGTCAACAGTTTTAAGTCAACTTCTGTACTCCTTTGTTTCTCCTGAAATAATTTGAGGCATTTTTGCTATCTTGACTTCTTTCCCCATGTCTGAATCTTACAACCCAGGTTTGTTATATACATAATTAACAGGAAATCTAATTCTGATTTCATTTCAAATCAGTAGTTAGAAAGTAACCCTTTTAGAATTCTATGCCAGTTTCTTTTCTATCCTATTTTTCCATTATCTGTGAGACTAAATCTTTGCCTTTACTGGCTTTTTACCAGTTTGCTTCCTGTTTCAATTTAAAATATATCAAAAGCATTATCTTTTATTTGCTCCTACCCCTACACTTTATTTTGTTTTCATCCTAATACTGGCTTTCATCTTCTTTCCACTTGTTCCACTCACTAGCTAGAGATGATCGCTATGGAAAATCCTGCAGACTTGAAGAAACAGTTGTATGTGGAATTTGAAGGAGAACAAGGAGTTGATGAGGGAGGTGTTTCCAAAGAATTTTTTCAGCTGGTTGTGGAGGAAATCTTCAATCCAGATATTGGTAAATATTTTAGTGATGTTATCATGGTGTCATATCTTTTTGAATTAAGAATTTATTTACCTGTGTTTACAAATATTTTCAATTATGAAGAGCAACAGAAGATTTTGGTATGAGTTAACTAGAATCACAGATAATAACTGAATTTGTGGGCTTTTGGGATTGATCCTGCATCACTCATTCATTCAAGTTCTTATTTAGATTACTTAGCAAAATATTTTAATATAGGAAATTATCTCTTAGGTAAAAGAAATTGAAGACATTTTAGAATGATACATTAAAACAGTTGAAGAAATGTTTTGCTCTTTTTCAATCTAAAAGGCTCATCACCCATAGCATTTCTGAGATAAGAGTTTCATAGAATAATGGTCTGAAGACTATTGAGAATGTCTCACAAGCTCAAAATTTGGGTGTACTGATTGATAGCAAATTAATTTGGTTTATTTCCTACAGCATTTCTTAGGCTTAATATTATAATATTTTCTCACACTTTTTGGACTCCAGAACCCTTTTTCCATCCCACATCTAGTAGCTTTTGCTTTCCAGAAGAGTTTTCATTGAACACGATTTGGGAGAGATTGATCAGTCTGAAAGTGAAGAATTTGGGTTTCACTGATAGACAAAATAATAGAGTTGGCAAAGTAGAACAGGAAAAAGACAACAGCTTCCTGGATAGTATACTCTTGGATAATTCTGATCTGATTTAATTTCTACAGTATAAACCTTGGTTACTGGGGTTGCTTACTTTTAAAATCGAATGCATGACAATTAGAGGAAAAGAAGTCCTCTAAAGGTACCATCATAATTGTGAAGAACGTGGCGTAGAATAATGCACATCATTTCCTGTTGACTCTCAGTGTGTGTACACTGAATTGACTTTTCTGTATTTGTTGTTAGTCTGCTTATAAATGGAAGTAGACATTTTGACTTCATGACATAAACATAGTTAAGGTAAGACTTAGTATTTTAGCTAATGTTTTTTAATAATCTGAAGATTATGTCATTTATATATAATTTGCTCAAAGTAAACTTAGATGTATAAATCGGTGCTGTTTTTGAGATAGAAAATTAATATTAAGCTTCATTAAAAACCATGGTGTTTTTGAGATAGAAAATTAATTTAAAAACTTCCTATTTTTGGTGAACTTTAGCTCTAGGTCTTTATGTATCTAAAAATGTTAAACCTTAGTTATAAAGTATATTTACATTATATGCAGAAATACTTTTAAGAAAAAACATACATTAAACAATTCTGCTTGAGAGTGAAGCAATTAAAATGATGACAATAGAAATATCAAAGCGGAACATTTTAGAAAAGCCACCCTTTATATGGAGCTTTTCTCGTAGGGACCTGAAGATAAATGTACCACAAATGGAATCTCTTGGACTTTTAAGATTATCATCTTTCAAGCCCAAAGATGAAAGTAGTGACCTGTGTAATTTACATTCTCATTAATGTATAGTTTATAGCTTTTGAGTCCAAGCACTTACATTTGTGATATTTCTTCAGATTTATTAACTACAATTATTTTTAACTGTTCTGGTCCAGTTAATACCATATTTATAATTAAATGAAGTTTTTAGCACTTCACTAGATTTTGTAATTTTGGCCTGTAAAAAAAAGTTGGATATAAACTGAGATTCACGTATAAATTAGGTAATTTATAAAATTTTATTTTGTGAACATTAAGTTGCATTAGAGAAATGTCTTAAATTCATGTTCTTAGGATCAAGGGGACCCTTTAAATTTCCCTTTATATTTAACTTCACCTGGATGTGAAAATGAAGAAACATTTTTAAAGCTTTTTAAAAAACTTAAAAACTGCTTGATTTCTTAAAAAAAAAAGTTGATTTCTAAAGTTTATTCTATTGGAACTTCCCCCTCTTTCCTAGATTTAATTCTTAGTTTTGTTTTACTTTTTGACTCACAGTTAACATGTGTATTAAATGGCTTTGGGTTTTGGACATAATCTTAAGTTTATTAAGTTTGCCTGAGTTTAAGTACTTGGCATCTTTGTTAAAAAGGTGCTTGAAAAACTTCATGGAACCATTATGCAATTTGGAAGAAAAAAGATTTTTTGCTATGAAACTCAAAATTGTTTTTTAAAACAGTACATATGGATTAAATATGTTTTAATAAGTGAAACATTTTCAAAATATTCTTTTTGCATTTTTCAGCCATTCAGTGGCGAAAATATGAATGCAAGTTAATTTCTGATTTGTGTTAATAGAAGATTAGAGAACTTGAATTTAATAAACAGTTTTCCTAACTTAGAAAATGCCAGCAGAGTGGCTTATTACTTTAAATATATGCTACACAATTTGTAGCATTTATGTGTATTTGAACTTTGTTTTCTCAAGTCCTGATGTAACAGAAAAAAGCCCTAATGCAAAATACAATTATTTTATATTTACTTTTGTATTTTATATGTATAATTATTTGTTCATCTAATATAATATGAAAGTAATGCATTTAAAAAAATCATTTCTTACAGGTATGTTCACATATGATGAATCTACAAAGCTGTTTTGGTTTAATCCATCCTCTTTTGAAACTGAGGGTCAGTTCACTCTGATTGGCATAGTACTGGGTTTGGCTATTTACAATAACTGTATACTGGATGTACATTTTCCCATGGTTGTCTACAGGAAGCTAATGGGGAAAAAAGGAACTTTTCTTGACTTGGGAGACTCTCATCCTGTAAGTCTTGTCATTTTTTATTCTTTTAGATTTTATTTAAAAGCAAATATAGAATTTAATTTATATAAAATTTTTAAAGCTTTGATTTGAAATCTTTGTTAATATTTATACCTAGTAAGATAAACTTGTTTTATTATCTATCTGAAATGCCATAAACACTTAAAAACTTGAAGAACTTGTTACAAGCAAGTCAGCTTTGCAGAGGGAAGGTTGATTCTGTAGAAAAGTGTTTCCAATTTTTTTTTTAATGGAATCATGAGATTGTTGGGTTAAGTCAGAGCTGTCCTTAGTCAGGGGCACTGGTGGCTGCAGCCAGCCCCTTGAGATGCCTCTAAGGCTCTCGTTAGAGCACAGTGTGAGACCCATAGCTAAGCAGCTGGTGTGGGGTTTCTCAGCAGAGGTAGGTGTTACCAGTGACTGACCGTCTTTCTTTATGTCTGCATAGAAACTACTAGAAGAGGGGTAATGTTTGTGCTTTAATTCTTACTGTTGGTTTGTTTTTTTAATCTTTTTCCCAAGAAGAGTGATACAAATTGTTGTATTTTATAGTTCTGTGGTAGCCTTAATTTTTCCTTTTCTGATTGATAGGTTCTATATCAGAGTTTAAAAGACTTACTGGAGTATGAAGGGAATGTGGAAGATGATATGATGATCACTTTCCAGATATCTCAGACAGATCTTTTTGGTAATCCGATGATGTATGATCTAAAGGAAAATGGTGATAAAATTCCAATTACCAATGAAAACAGAAAGGTAATAAATGTTTTTATGTCATCCTTGTCTTTGTCTCTTTAATAACAGAATTTTAAAGCATATATGTGTGCGTTTGTGCGTGCACTGCTTCAAGTTGTGTCCCACTCTGTGCGGCCCTATGGCCTGTAGCCCGCCAGGCTCCTCTGTCCATGGGATTCTCCAGGCAAGAATACTGGAGTGGGTTGCCATGCCCTCCTCCAGGGAAAGCACACATGCTTGTAGTTTTTAAAGAAGTTCCTAATGTCATCTGTACAGAGAAATCAAGTAACTAAGTTCTTATAAATGAAATAGCCACAGTTCTTTAAACCTTGACTGAAGGCGGGCATGGAGCACGTGGTTGGGCACTGAACCCCTCCTAAAGAAAGAGGCCCCGAGTGGGAGATGGTGCCTGGCTCGGTGTGGCTGTGGTGTGAAGCAGGAAGAAGGCTGTCTCTCATATTAGGCTGTAAGGGGGTAGGAACTAGGGAAGTTCCTTATAACCAAATGGTCAATAATTGCTTCTAATGTACACACAAATACACGTGCCTCAAATAAATATCTGAAAAGTACTGAAGAATAAATATTTTAAAGAAATCAGTTTTGTGTTTTCTGTTGACTAGAAAAGTATGCATCTGGAAACGGGGGACTAACTCAGAATACAACCCAGGGGAATTATGATATATATAAAACCTTTAAAAAGAATGTTTATATTAATACAGTTTTTGAAAAAATATATTAATTAAGTTGGGATACAGAGTATATCTTCCATTTTTTATTTGGTACAATAGCTTGCTCACCAAGTGAAACACCGATATTTTTGTTGAAACAGAGAACAGTAGGCAGCTTCCCAAATATTCTAGAATAGGAAACATGAAAGACTTCCTTGTTTGCTCATTTCTAGTACATTGCACTCTATTAAAAATGTTAGCATTTAAAAATTGATGTATAAATGGTTTAAATGTTTTTGTGTTTGCATGACCTAATTGAGAGAACTTTAAAATTGTATCAAGGCACAGCTTTTGTATTTAGTTTTGTTTAATATAGAAGTTGAAACTTATGTGTATGTGGCCTCTGGTGGCTCAGAGTGTAAAGAATCTGCTTGCAGTGTGGGAGACCTGGGTTCAGTCCCTGGGTCAGGAAGATCCCTTGGAGAAGGGAATGGTGACCCACTCCAGTATTGCTGTCTGGAGAATCCCATGGACAGAGGAGCCTGGCCAGGTACAGTCCATGGGATCACAAAGAGTTGAACATGAATGAGTGACTAACACATTGTCTATTATAGAGACCTGTGAAATTGTTAAAGGTATTTTCCTTTGTGTGTGTAAAGTTTGAATTCTTAAAAATATTCTTGATTGTGTTTTCTTTGGGAAAATAAAAACATTGTGCAGTCCAGTAGCTTGTATTTTGTTGTATTACGCATCATAAGACATTCTTGTGGTTAATGTTTTCTGCAGGAATTTGTCAATCTGTATTCTGACTACATTCTCAATAAATCGGTAGAAAAACAGTTCAAGGCTTTTCGGAGAGGTTTTCATATGGTGACCAATGAATCTCCTTTAAAGTACTTATTCAGACCAGAGGAAATTGAATTGCTTATATGTGGAAGCCGGGTAAGAAAGCAAGGGTTTCCAGAAATATCTTCTGTTGATCTATTGTTTGTAATGGTGTGGTGTAGATGTTAAGACGTGTTTTCTTGAATTTGCAGAATCTAGATTTCCAAGCACTAGAAGAAACTACAGAATATGACGGTGGCTATACCAGGGACTCTGTTGTGATTAGGTGAGGTTCTTAATTCTTAAAAGGAAGAATTAAAATTCACCAAAGGGGTGTAGGCTTTATGCTTTAGACCTTTGCCTCCAGGTTTTATTTCTCAAATAAGCAAACTCACAAATTCTCAATGTATAAAATTAAAAGTATATTTGTAATATAATCACCAGTTCCTATTGCTAATCTTGTGATTTATTTCCTGAATAATGTTTTATGTAAGGGGCATGTTTTCTTCTGCACTGGGGTATAAAGTGTCTAATATTCCTAGTAATTCTGTTGCAGTGCGCTTAGTGACAGATGATGATGAAGATAGAACTGCCTCTTCTGAATACTTCTCCTTTCTTTTGAACTCTGGGGAATGTTACTTACCTATATGAGGCACCTTTTGTGTGAAATGGTATATTCTTTGATTTAATCCTTATTACATAGCAAGGTGCATACTAGAATTTGTATTTTATTTTGAAGACCTTGGCTCCAGATTCTCACAGGAAGGAGAGATTCCTAGTCTTAACTGTTCTCAGGGAGTTGCTCCTGCTGTGTATCATCTGCTTCTCTTTGCTACTGTCCAGTCCTGAGAGACACAGGCTTCTTCCTCTCCTGCTGAGATGGGGTAAAAAGGGACAAATGCCCTTTTGGCTGTCACTGGTAGAGTGAGGTGAGGAAGCATTCCTGGAGGTTGTCTCTGAAGGTTATCACTCTTAAGACTAAAGTATAGGAAGTCTATAATGAGTATCACTTGTATCAAGAAATGAATATTTTATGTTCTATTATTTTCCTTTGTTTTATTTTTCACTTTGGTTTGTGTGAAGTTATTGATATTTTCTCTGTTTAGCATACCTTTGGTCATTCCTAGTGGCAGTGGTGATATTATTTACTTTTAGCAATTACTATTCTGCTATTTACTTGAAGTTCAAAGGTTACTTGAAGGTAAAAGAGTGGAAATAGCATGGATAACAACAGCAAAGGGTAACCTCACTTGTGAGTCACAGTATTATCACAGCACTATCTCTGTTAGTGATATTATTGATGACAGATAGTTATGACTTTGTGGTATCTTAATGTTTCTCTGAGAATAGTTGAAGGTATCTTGTGCTACTCTTTGTGGAGAAATTACTTTTTAAGTTAAGGTCTTAATTTTATTTCTTTTAGAATAACATGTTATTCTTTTAGAATAACATAATTCCTGCTTGAGATATTACCTTAACATCGTATGTGAGTGTTTCTTAAATGTTAGTGAATTATGGTTGATTGGAGTGTTGTGTTAGTTTCAGGTATACAGCATGTGTGTTTTTGCAGGTTATATTTCATTATATGTTATTATAAGATTGGGTATAATTCCCTGAGCAGTACAGTAAATCCTTATTATTGCTTATCTAGTTTACTTGTAGTTGTTTGTAGTTAATCCTATACTCCTAATTTGGCTCCCTTTCCCTATCCCTCCACCATTATATAAGGTCTCTCTTTATGTCTTGTACTTTTCTTTGCTCTGAATATGATATGATGTAACCATTACTGATTTGTTGTGCTTTGCTCTTTGTTTGCATGATATATCTTTTTCTTTTTTCTTTCAACCTATCAATGTTCTGAATTTGAAGTGAGTTTCTTACAAATAGCTGAGTCATATTTTTTAATCTACTCTGTCAGTCTTTGCCTTTAATTGTTGTGTTTAGACCATTTGTATTCAGGGTAATTATTGATATGGTAGAACTCAAGTCTGCTATTTGTTTTCTGTTTCTTTGCTCGTCATGGTTCCTTGTCTTTTTGCCTTTTGTGGGTTACTTAGTTACTTGAATATTTTTAAGGGTTTCTTCTTGATTTTGGTGTTCTGTTTTTGTGTGTGTTGCTTAGTATAGTGTTCTTCATGGTTGCTGTTGGTATTTGTATCAACATTTCTTCCAGTGAGATATGGAAACCTTGTTTCCATTTGAGTCTGTTACTTTCCCCACATTTAAATACAATTGTCTTGAGTATCAGTGATGTTGTAATTTTTCTATCAGTCATCAAATCCAATTTATAAAATTCATGAGGAGAATTATAGTCTGTTGTATGTCCCTTCGTTTCTGCTCTTTCTGTTCCGTCTGCCTCAGAATCCATCTTTTATCACTTCGTTTAGTTAGTATTCAAAGGCAGATCTGCTAATGACTAATTCTTTTAGTTTTCCTTTGTCAGAGGGTGATTTCCACTTTATTTCTGACCAGTTTTGTTTATACTGTTTGAAGTTTCTTCTTAAAATCTGTATGCTTCTGTCTTTTTTCAAACTTGGAGTGTTCTTAGCCATTATTTCTTAAAATTCTCTCTCAGTCCCACTCCCTTTCCTCCTTTCTATGCCTCTAATGATAGCAGTGCTCAGTCATCTGTCACTGTTCCGTGTGTACCTAGGCTCTTAGTTTCTTCAGTCTGTTTTCTCTCTTGCTCAGGTTTTGATCCTCGGTCATCTTGACTCTACTATTGAATCCATCTAGTATTTTTCTCTTACTGTGTTTTTCAGTTCTGTAGTTTGCATTTGGCTCTTTTTTTAATTGTAACTTAAATATTTTGCTAAGACTTAGTTTCTGGTGTTTCAGTTTTGAAACACTAGCACTTATAATTGATTATAGAATAATTTTTATGATTACCTCATTAAAATCCTTGTCAGTTGCAGTATGTTATTCATCCCAGTGTTTGACATTGGTTGATTTTCTTTCTTTCATGTGATTTTCATAGTTCTTGGCTTGACAGGTGATTTTGGATTGTATGCTGGATATTTTGGCTGTTTTATTAGGAGACCCCGGGTCCTATTTACATCTTTTACTTTAGTAGTGAAAAGTGAGTGGGTCAATACTGTCCTGTGGTGTAGATAGACATAGTAGTTATTTCCAGCTCTTTGTTATTGGAGGTCACAGTGGATTATTTCACTAACGGATTATTCCATACATAACATCAAACATCATCAAATTGGGAATTGCTGCTAAAAGTGGGATTGTTGAACTAAATGGTAGATATGTATGTAGTTTTGCTAAATATTGCCAAATTCTCCACAGAAATTGTGACATTTTGCACTCCCAGTGGTAATATACATGCATATCTCCTTTCCTACAATTTTCCACCCCAGTGTTGTTCATTTCAGCTGTTTGCCTGTTAATTGAGAAATGGCATTGTGACACAGACAATGTCACAATTTCTGTGGAGAATTTGGCAGCTTTAGCAGAATCTTTAACTCGGGCCACTTTTGTCAGCTGCTTTCATCCATGTGCAGCCGGAAGCTGATCTCAAGGGACGCTTCTGTCTCCCAGGGTGCCTCTTGCCCCCATCAGGCACGATGTCATTGTGACATTGTCGTTTTGGTCCAACAGGCTGTCCTGTCGCCAGTGCTCTTACCTGCCCTCTTGGGGTTGACCCTCAGCCCATGTTGTTCTGCATACCCCGCTCTTCCTGGACTCCGCTAGTATGGGCTCAGGTGTATATAAACAGTTTTAATGTAGAACATAATGCTTAATAGGAAGAGAAGAATTTTTCTCAGTATTTTCATTATAAAAACTGATAGTAACCCTAACGTTTTAAGTTCTAATTTTTTAGAAAGAGCCAAAGGAACAGCTGACTTTGTCTCGACAACCACTGCTGGTCTGCTACTTCCTTTAGGATCTGCCTCCTCTATTCAAGGGCACCTGTTGGTCTGCCTCTTCAGATGTGGCTGATTCATTTAGGCTTTAGAACACTCCTGAGGAGTGAGGAGGTTTTTTGGCCCTGACAGAGGGCTCTGGGTTACTGCATACTTGCTTTTCCTTGCCAGCCACCCAAAAAGGAATAACCTAAACTGTGGTATGGTTTGTTTCCTTCCTAACGGAGAGATGTGCTTGTATGTCCCATGTTCAGGTTCCTGTTGTATTTTCTTTTTAAGTTGTTTTCTCTAGATGGGTGGGAGGTTTGGGGAGGATATTAGAATGTCAGGGAAGAGAAATGGCAAGACTTTGGAGAGAGCCAAGAATTCTAATAAAGCTGCTAATCTATGTTAGAAATAATGGCATTGCACCAACAGAAATACCAACATTTTGGTAAGAGAAATTGTATACTGGAATACTAGGGTATCAAAAACTAGAATTGTAACTGTATGTAGGAAGTGTGACCTTTTCTGTCAAGATTCTGGAAAGCACTTTCAAATAAATATTAAAATGCATTCCTCAGAAAACTACTAGAGTTCATCAGTGAATTTGGTAAAGTTGCAGGATACAAAATTAATATACAAAAATCTTTTGCATTGTTATATAATGAAATACAATGAAAGACAAGAAAGACAAATTAATGAAATAATCACTTTTACTGTTGCATCAGAAAGGGTAACATGCCTAGTACTAAACCTATCTAAGGAGACACCTATACTCTAAAAACTATAAGATCCTGATGAAAGAAATTGAAGATGACACAAACAGGTAGGAATACTACATTCTTAGACTGAAAGATTCAGTGTTGTCAAAATAACTATACTACCCAAGGTAATCTACAGATTCGATTCAGTCCTGCCTATCAATTAATAGCGGCATTTTTCACAGAACTAGAACAAAAGTCTTTAACTTTGTATGGAAACACAGACCCTGAATAGCCAAAGCGGTCCTGAGAAACAAAACTGCAGCTGAAGGAATCAGGCTTCCTGATCTCAGACTCCAAAGCTGTAGTAATCAAAACAGTTGGTATTGGGACAGAAACAGAAATATAGGTCAGTGAAGCAGAAAGCCCAGAGAGAGACACCTGCGGACAGTTAATCTGTGTCAGAGGGACAGGAGTGTAGTGCGGAAAAGACGGTCTTGTCAATAAGTGGTACTGGGAGAATGGGACAGCTACATGTAAAAGAATGAAATTAGAATATTCTCTAACTATACACAAAAATAAACTCAAAGTGGATTAAAGACTTAAGATATGTACTATAAAAATCTTAGAGGAAAACATAAGCAGAAGACTCTTTGACATAACTTTCATCAGTATCTTTTTGAGATAATGAAAATAAAACCAAAAAGAAGCAAATGAGACCTAATTAAAAAAAAAAAAGCTTTCCCCAGCAAAGGAAACCATAAGCAAAACAAAAAGACAACCCACATAATGGGAGAAAATATTTGCAAATAGACAAGACTATTAAAGGATTAATCTCCAGAATATCCAAACAGCTCATGCAGCTCAATGTCAAAAAAGCAGCTTAATCAGAAAATGGACAGAACCTGAATAGACATTTCTCCAAAGAAGACATACAGATGGGCAAAAATCACATGACTTTTAGTCAACATCACTAATTTTTAGAGAAGTGCAAATCGGAACCACAATGAGGTATCACATCACACAGATTAGAATGGCAATCGTCAAAAAATCTACAAAAGACAAACGCTAGGAGAGTATGTGGAGAAAAAGGAACTCTCCTACACTGCTAATAGGAATGTAAATAGTTACAGCCCCTGTGGAGGACAGCATGGAGGTTCCTTACAGACTAAAAGTAGAGCTGCCATATGATCCAGCAGTCACACTCCTGGGCACATACCCAGAGATAACCGTAATTCAAGAGGATGTGTGTACCACAGTATTCTTGGCAGCACTGTTTACAATAGCCAAGAAATGTCCATTGAGAAAGGAAATGGATAAAGAAGATACACACACACACACACGAATATTATTCAACCATAAAAAGGATGCACACACACACACACACACACACACACACACACACACACACACACGAATATTATTCAGCCATAAAAAGGATGCAATGATGTCATCTGCAGCAACATGGATGGACCTGGAGATGGTCACACTTAAGTAAATCAGAGAAAGATACATCATATATCATTTATATATGGAATCTAAAAAAGAAAATGATACAAATGAACTTATTTACCAAACAGAAACATACCAACTGAAACAAGCTTAATGGTTACCAAAGGGGAAAGGTGGGGAAGGGATAATTCAGGAATTTGGGGTTAACATACACATGCTGTGTATTAAAGAGAGAATCAACAGGGACCTACCATATGACACAGGGCACTCCACTCAGTATTTCATAGTATCATGAGAAAAGAATCTGAGAAAGGATGGATATATGCGTATGTATACCTGAAATTGTATGTGTTAAATTTATGGATACTTTATTATTGAAAGTGTAGATTTCAATTGCTCTTTTTCAAGATTGCTCTTAATGAACTTGCATTTTGTTTTTAGAGTAAATTTAACAAGCATCATTATAATGTTGACTTCTATCACATAGGTTTTAGGAATGCCAGGGATTAAATTATTCTCAGTATAATTGCATATGATACATATATCAGAATAACCCCCAATTCCCCTTCCACAGCACACATACTATTGATAAAAGTATTCTAGTTTATATAAAAATTGTGTATTTTTGTATGAGTATTTTTAGGTATTTCCTTTTGTTCCTACACTGTATCTGATCTTCTCCCCTTGAAGTTGCATAAGGCATGAGTGGACAAAGGACATAGCTGTCATCTTCAGTACACAGGATTTTGGTTTTGCCTTATGTCTTTTGTTTCTTACTAACTATATATTTACAGTTGATGTAATTGTTTCCTTTTGTTGTTGCCAGTTTTTACTGTTGCAGATAATGTAGCGATGAACAGAAGCTTTTATATTTTTGAAAATAGTTTTCTTAAATTTGCATGAGTGGAAGTCCTAGGTCCTAGATCCCCAGAAAAGAACCTTCAGGCCCTTGATATTGACCTCCAAATTATCTCCTATTATGGTTTTAATGCAAATCACAAACTTAAATTAGTGCTAGCAATAATGAATGCCAAACTGAAATTGGTATTTTATCTTTTCTCAGGGAGTTCTGGGAAATTGTTCATTCATTTACAGATGAGCAGAAAAGACTCTTCTTGCAGTTTACAACAGGCACAGACAGGGCACCTGTGGGCGGACTAGGAAAATTGAAGATGATAATAGCGAAAAATGGTCCAGACACAGAAAGGTAATTATTAAATTGTGACTATATACTGAAAACCTTGGCTTCCATATTATTACACATGTGTGATCTATCCAGAAACTTCTGAGCACATTTGCAGTTTTTAATAGAAATTTCCAAATCACATAAAATGTTAGTTTAGCCAGTACTTTGCTGTTAATGTTCAAGAAAAATTTTAAACAGTGGGCAGGTTAAAAATTACAGAGTTCACTTGATTTGAAATTTTACAAATTGGTATGATTTTTAAAGTTTTTGATTGAGAATTTTTTAATTGAAAGCCACATTATGTCATCTATTTAGAATAGTCAAGTTGAAGTTCACAATATTGTTCAGCCCTAGATTATGCTAGAACCACCAATTTCGGTGTCCTTATATTAATCGTGTTTCCTCTATTGTGCAAGTTAACATTTGGTGTGTAGTGGCCATATGTGAGCAGTAGTATATTTAATAATTTAAATGTATAGAAACATTTCTTCTAGTATTCTACATTATTTAATATTATTTAGTATTATCTATATTGTTTGATATTAATGTAAATTTATTTATTATCAAATCAATTACATAGTCATCCGGGTGTATTTCAAATAAGCAAGGCCCAGACTGAAATTTTGAAACTGAGATCTGAGTATTGTCTCCACTTAATGTTACTATTCAGTGATTTCAACTCTACAGTGGGGAAACTGACAGTCTGTAGGGTTATTGTGAGAAAATTTAGTTAAATGAGCTCTCAGGATTAAGAAGCTATTAAGACAGTATTTGGTATGTGGTAATAACTTCGTGGATGTAATATGTTATCATCAACCATCATCGTTATTAGCTCTGAGTAATTTATGAGGTAAAGACAAACTGCTGTTTAGTAGCTGTATGGCAGAATCATAAAGTTTATCTTTATGACTTGCATTAATGTGTAGTGTGCTTTGCAAACCATCTCAGCGTATGTACCATCTAAAGTAGGATCTTTTAGTACTGAGCATATTTCCCATGACTTATTTTCCTGTTTTTCCCCTTTCTCTCTATATAGGTTACCTACATCTCATACTTGCTTTAATGTCCTTTTACTTCCGGAATATTCAAGCAAAGAAAAACTTAAAGAGAGATTGTTGAAGGCCATCACTTATGCCAAAGGATTTGGCATGCTGTAAAAAAAAATAAAAAATGGGAAGAAAAAGAAAAAAAAGAAAAAGAAATTTAAAATTTTAATTAAGTATAACAAGAGGGATAAAATTGGTGGTGATAGTGTCCCAGTACAAAAAGGCTGTTAAATAGTGAACCACAGTAGTCACCTATGTCTGTGCCTCCCTTCTTTATTGGGGATATATGGGCTGGAACAGCAGATTTCAGCTACTATATGAACAAATCCTTTATTATTATTATTATTTTTTTTTTTTTTTTTTGCGTGAAAGTGTTACTTATTCTTTCACTTGTATGTACAGAGAGGTTTTTCTGAATATTTATTTTAAGGGTTAAATCACTTTTGCTTGTGTTTATTACTGCTTGAGGTTGAGCCTTTTTGCATATTTAAAAATATATACCAACAAACTACCCTCCCAAGGAAAATATTGCCACCATTTGTAGACCATGTAACCTTCAAGTATGTGCTATTTTTTTCGTCCCTGTATCTTAACTCAAATCAGGAGCTGTATTTTTTTTAAACAATTTGCTTTTGAAACTTGAAGTTTGAAAACAGTGTGATGCAATTGCTGCTGTTCTAGTCCCCAAAGAGTTTTCTGTGCAAAAATCTTAAAATCAATAAAGATGGAAGGGAGAACTTGGAATGTTTAACTGCAGCCCTCAGAACTTTACTTTAGTAACAGCACAACAAATTAAAAACAACTCATGCCACAGTATGTTGTCTTCATGTGTCTTGCAATGAACTGTTTCAGTAGCTAATGCTCCTTCTTAGTATATGGAAGGACAGGGATTTGTTGTTGTTGTT
This sequence comes from Dama dama, assembly GCF_033118175.1. Taxonomy (NCBI): domain Eukaryota; kingdom Metazoa; phylum Chordata; class Mammalia; order Artiodactyla; family Cervidae; genus Dama; species Dama dama. The sequence continues at coordinate 11,616,361 of NC_083693.1, read as the reverse complement.
TTAAGTTTATTGGGGAAAAGTGCATTTGGCCAAAAGAAATGATAGTCAAACCCTTTGCAAGAAAGATAAGAAGTTTGTTGTTTATTATAAGCGGAAAGCATGTGAAAGTGCACTTAACTTTTTTATCACCTCCTATCGATCACAGTTAAATAGACAATCCAGAGTCTTCCCTTCTTGTCGTCGTCAGCTTACCCAGTCAGCCGTTTTATCAAGGCACATGATCAGTGTTGGGACATAGTGAAAGAATGGCTATTGTGCCTTGTTTTACCTAATCATACAGTAAGCAGAGACTTGGAAATGAATGGAACTGTTACTCTTAAGTCCTATTTACTTCGTCTGTCCCCAAAGATTAAAGTTTATTTCAAAAAGTGTTAAATACTACTTTCACGTACTGTGGAAAAGTACAGGTAGATTTAAATTACTAGACATGCAGAAGTAAGTAGTTTCCCCTTTCTAGTCTTCTGTGTCTGTGATGTTTCTTTCTTTTATTGCAATATAAAATAAAAGGATTATGTATTTTTAACTGAGGAGAGACATGTTGATATATCCTTTTACTACAAGTTACAGCTAATGTGCTGAGCTTGTACCTCGATTGTTTGTTTTAAGTGACCGTGACAGATTAGTTTGATGATTTGTTTGAGATTGGCAGGAAAAATACAGCTTTCAATCATTGGAAGGGGAAAGAGGATGTCTTTCAGAATTATTTTAGTTCTTTTAGTAATTGAGACTTAACTGTTATGTACCATAATGCTAAATAAAACAGTGACATTTTCACCATAATTTAGTGGAAAAAGAAAACATTGCTTTCCATATTGTGATAAGGTAACATGGGGTTTTTCTGGGCCAGCCTTGAGAACACTGTTAAAAGTATGTACACTACCTTGATTCAAGGGACCCTCATGCTACTACAGTCACCATAAAAGGCCTTTCATTCCTGTGCTTCTTGTGTATAATGAAAGAATACGAGAAATCAAATACTTTGGGGGCTTTTTGTATAATAAATTCGTGAAGAAATTTGTGTTCTTCAGTTCTTAAGTTTTATTATCACTACAGTATTGAAGTTATCCAATTGTAATCACATCTGTGTGAAGTTTTTGAATGGTCATTGAGTACAGATCATCAGGTATAGAATTCATATCAAATAGACTTTTAACAAACAGTTGAAAATAAACCTACCCTTGAAAATATTTTAAGAGAAAAGTTCATTGGTTGTCCAGACTAATTGCTCTCAGTTGCTCAGTATCTGTCCTGGGCACATTACCACTTCTTTTCTCATTGCCTCCTTTCCACTACTGTCTACAAAAATTTCACTGAACAGTATCTTAAGCAAGAGGGAACAAATAGAAATTTTGACTACAGTGGTTACTCCCTCTATGCCAGATGTTGTGTTATAAAGTACTCTTTCTCCCAGATCACCAGGAAACTCTGGAGGAAATAAAAAACCGAAAACTAATGGGTTTTCCAGATGAAATACACAGTTTCTCCTGCATATCATCATTATAGAATATCTCAAGCATACAGTAAGGTCACAGCCTGTGACGAAACTTTACTGGGCTCTGCTTAATTGTGTGATAAAATCCAACGACAATTTCTCTAGCTTTACTTTGGGATACATACTAACTTAGGAGGGAGATACATGAAATCAAGCTTCAAACAAAACTTGCTGATGGTATTCGTTTCCCTATCAGTACACATCCATCTTACTAGACAGGAAGGAGGACTGTAACCTGGCACCATCACTCTGTTCCTGTAAGAACATGAGTGTGCTAGGATTTCAGGCCCTTTTAAGGGGTTTTCTCAAGAATTTCATGCAGACTCAGAGGAAGGGTAGTCTTCCTAAGGCTGCTCCATCTGTAGTCATGATCCCCTTAACCTGTTCACCTCAGGTATCTTTTTTGACCTTCCACCAGCCTCTAAGGACCATCTCTTATATTCCTGCTCCTTCCCTGAGCCAATAGAGGATTAAAAACGCAACTTCTCCTTCCTCTTTCCTTCTTTTACCCATAGTGTTAGTGTATGGAGAATTTCCTGGGGAGTCCAGAGAGAGAAGTGCAGAGCCTTGGTCTTTTCCTTCTTTACTGTTCACATCCAGTAGTTGGCATTTGTTAACCAGTTGCAGGACGATTTTGGTGCAGATGTGCCCCTGTGAGAAATGCTTAAAACTTTTGCTATGCCGCTAAAATAGCTCTCCTGAAAGATTCTTAGAGCCTCCTCTTGAGAAACTCTGTTGCCAGTAAGAACTCTTTAACCTTGGCAGCACCCTGAACTTGGTTCACCTGCTACCCTGTTTCTTTTTCAGTAGGGTGGATACTACTGTAATTCTAAAATTCTGACCTGTACTTGCCCAGTTCTGTCTGGTAAACCTCAACCACTCAAAAAGGTTGTTCTCCAAATCTGTGTCTTCTGCTCAGACTCTACCCCCAGAATATCTTTGTGGTATTTTAAAATCAATACACTTCAAAATGAAACTTTTATTTCTACCTATCATTTATTGTTTGTTCCTTAAAAACATACCTTTCGATCCAGTCTTCAGAATCCCTCACCCTTCAATTGTCACAGCTTGTATCAGTTGTTTCCCCCTCTCCATCATACTTTCTTGTGGCTTCTGGTCCCCTAACTCACCTTGGCTAGTATTCTCCAATGTTTCTCATTCTGCTAGAACACAGTTTTGTTATTTTAAATATCTTTGCTTCAAAACTTGTTCCCCTTTGACGAAATCTGCAAGCCTGGTATCTGCAGCCCTCTGTAGCACCACCTCCCCCCCCCCGCCCCCACACACACACACCTACTTTTCCAATTCTACCATCAGTTATAGGCATCTTTCCCTGCGTCCCCACCCACATCATCATGCTGTGCGTAATTATTTCATATTTCTCAAGTAACCTTAAAGGCCAAAACTTTAAAAAGCCCCTCACCCACGAATTCATCAACCTCCAGAATGTCTCTGTAACCTAATAGCAATTTCCATGGTAGTACATGACCATTGAACAATGAGGAGTCACTGGGATTTTTGGTTTTTTCTCCATGACCATTACGTGGCATGTGGGCAGGTTCATGGGGGAGATTGTTTATCTTCGTTCCTGTCCTATATGGTAGTTGTGTAATAACTTTGTTGAAAGGACGAGCGCTATTTTTTCCAGTACCTTGTCAGTCACCACCTGGATGATTGAAAATGATGGCTTGCCATTCAATGAAGCATCTGTTTTCACCAAAGATAGCCTCTGTCTCCTGTCTCCTCCTCATCCTACCCCCAAAAGGTTTTATTTTAAAATATTTGAATATTTAGTGGCTAAAGAACTTGTTCCGAGAGGAAGTGAGTAACTGGTTCTGTCATTTCGGCCTGTGAAAAGAAAATGACTAAAAGGGAAAGGATGAAATGGACCAAGTCCTTGGAAGCAAGATTTCTGTGTGACTTCCCCAGTCCTACTTTTTGGGATGTGCTCTGGCAACCTGTAGCCTCTGTGTGGTCAGCCCCTGTGGCTACACTCCTCTCCTGCTGGAGATGGGAGCGGGTGTCTTACGTCATCCTGCTGTTGCCAAACCCTCATATGTTAAGGAGCTATCCTTGCTGAATGCTGTGTTTTCTATACTAAATGAAGCACTTACCATGATGAATGCCTGGTTTGCCAGAACCTTGTAATTACTGCTACAAGTCAAGCCTTAAGTTGGGATTCTTAGATTCAGCTGGACAGGACCATAGAAAAGGACTAATTATCCTGGCTATCTTTCAGTCTCCAGCAGCCACAGAAAAAGCGAGGGGCATGTGTCAGTGAACAGTGCACAGTGACTGAGGGCACAGCCTTCAGAGTTGGGTGACCGTCTCAGGTCTGTCTGGCCCTGCCCTTCCTTTGGCTTGGATTAGCATATTCAAGCCTGTGTATGTCACTGATGGTTATCAAGACAGTGAAGTTGAGACACAGGTGCTACCTGTTGCAAGACAGAAGAAGGAATTCACTGAGAGGTTGAGGATGTTTGTAATAATTTCTTTTGCAGGATTTGACCCTCATCTATCTCAATGCAGGAGGGGTGCTTTCTTTGATTTTTTTTTTTTAATTAGGGTAATTCATATAACAAAATTCACTCCTTTAAAGTGTACAATTAGTGGCTTTTAGATGTCACATTATATAATTCCAGAGCATCTTCACCACTGCAAAAAAGGAAAAATGCTTGTATCCATTAGAAGTGATTATCTTTCCCCACCTTCCAAGACCTAACCACTAATCTTACTTGTCTGTAGATTTCCCTATTTTGGACAGTCCGTATAAATAGAACCACACACAAGGTGCATCTGTGTTGTAGCATGTATCAATACTTCATTTTATGAATAATATTTCAGTGTATCAATATACTGTATTTTTATTCATTCATTTGATAGATGGTTGTGTTGTTTTAACTTTTGATTATAAATACTACTGCCGTGAACACTGTACAGGTTTTTATGTGGACATAAGCTTTCATTGCTTTTGGTAATGTACATAGTGAATTCCTGGGTCATATGCCCAATCTTTTCAAGGAACTGCCAACTGTTTTCTGAAGTCGTTGCATTTTCTTGCAAGCATCTTGTGAATTCTAATTTCTCCACATCCTGGCCAACATTCTGAGTCTAGCCTTCCTATTGGGAGTGAAGTGGTACCTCATGGTTTTGATTTGCATTTTCCTAATGACTAATGTTCCCTTGGTATCTCTAATTTTCTTGAAGAGATCTCTAGTCTTTTCCATTCTGTTGTTTTCCTGTATTTCTTTGCATTGATCACTGAGGAAGCTTTCTTACCTCTCCTTGCTATTCTTTGGAACTCTGCATTCAAATGGGAATATCTTTCCTTTTCTCCTTTGCTTTTTGCTTCTCTTTTCACAGCTATTTGTAAGGCCTCCTCAGACAACCATTTTGCCTGGAATGTGAAGTCAGGGGCCCTTAGAAAGCATCACTACAAACAAAGCTAGTGGAGGTGATGGAATTCCAGTTGAGCTCTTTCAAATCCTGAAAGGTAATGCTGTGAGTTACCTGTGAATGCTGTGAATCAATATGCCAGCAAATTTGGAAAACTCAGCAGTGGCCACAGGACTGGAAACGGTCAGTTTTCATTCCAATCCCAAAGAAAGGCAATGCCAAAGAATGCTCAAACTACCGCACAATTGCACTTATCTCACATGCTAGTAAAGTAATGCTCAAAATTCTCCAAGCCAGGCTTCAGCAATAATGTGAACCATGAACTTCAAGGTGTTCAAGCTGGTTTTAGAAAAGGCAGAGGAACCAGAGGTCAAATTGCCAACATCCGCTGGATCATTGAAAAAGCAATAGAGTTCCAGAAAAACATCCATTTCTGCTTTATTGACTATGCCAAAGCCTTTGAGTGTGTGGACCACAATAAACTGTGGAAAATTCTGAAAGAGATGGGAATACCAGACCACCTGACCTGCCTCTTGAGAAACCTATATGCAGGCCAGGAAGCAACAGTTAGAACTGGACATGGACCAACAGACTGGTTCCAAATAGGAAAAGGAGTACGTCAAGGCTGTATATTGTCACCCTGCTTATTTAACTTATATGCAGAGTACATCATGAGAAATGCTGGGCTGGAAGAAGCACAAGCTGGAATCAAGATTGCCAGGAGAAAAATCAGTAACCTCAGATATGCAGATAACACCACCCTTATGGCAGAAAGTGAAGAGGAACTAAAAAGCCTCTTGATGAAAGTGAAAGAGGAGAGTGAAAAAGTTGGATTAAAGCTCAACATTTGGAAAACTAAGATCATGGCATCTGGTCCCATCACTTCATGGCAAATAGATGGGGAAACTGGAAGCAGTGTCAGATGTTATTTTTTTGGGCTCCAAAATCACTGCAGATGGTGATTGCAGCCATGAAATTAAAAGACACTCCTTGGAAGGAAAGTTGTGACCAACCTAGATAGCATATTAAAAAGTAGAGCTATTACTTTGCCAACAAAGGTCCATCTGGTCAAGGCTATGGTTTTTCCAGTGGTCATGTATGGATGTGAGAGTTGGACTGTGAAGAAAGCTGAGCATTGAAAAATTGATGCTTTTGAACTGTGGTGTTGGAGAAGACTTGAGAGTCCCTTGGACTGCAAGGAGATCCAACCAGTCCATCCTAAAGGAGATCAGTCCTGAGTGTTCATTGGAAGGACTGATGCTGAAGCTGAAATTCCAATACTTTGGCCACCTCATGCGAAGGGTTGACTCATTGGAAAAGACCCTGCTGCTGGGAGGGACTGGGGGCAGGGGAAGGGGACGACAGAGGATGAGATGATTGGATGGCATCACCGACTTGATGGACATGAATTTGGGTAAACCCCAGGAGTTGGTGATGGACAGGGAGGCCTGGTGTGCTGTGATTCATGGGGTCGCAGAGTCGGACACGACTGAGTGACTGAACTGAACTGAACTAATGATGTTGAATATCTTTTCATGTGCTTTTGGCCATTTGGTCATCTTTAGAGACATTTATTCAGAAACTTTCCCTAATTTTTGATTCAGTTATTTGTTTTTATTATTCAATTCCTTATTCTGATACAAATCCCTTAACCAGATAAGTCATTTGCAAATATTCCATTCTTTGGATAGTATTTTCACTTTAATGATGGTGTACTTTGAAATACAACTTTTGAATTAGGGATGTTGAGTCTTCCAACTTTGTTCTTTTTCAAGGTCATTTTTGCTACTGAGGGTCCCTTGCAGTTCTATGTGAATATTAGAGTCAGCTTATCAGTTTCTTCAAAATAGGCATCTAGAATTTTGACAGGAATTGTGTTGAATCTATAAATAAATTTGGAGATTATGACTAATTTGACAATGTAGAGTTTTCCAACTCATGAACGTGGATGTCTTTGGATTTATATAGGTCTTTAATTTTTTTGTTGTTACTTTTTAGATTTCAGTAGTACAAGTCTTGATTTCTTTGGTTAAATATTTTCCCAAGTATTTTATTCTTTTAAACATAATTGTTTTCTTAATTTCATTTTTGGATCATTCATTGCTAGCATATAGAAATGCAGTGAAAATTTTTTTTATTGATCTTATGTGGCCTTTCCTAACTAAATGTGTTTTACTTTTGATTCTTTTGTATTTTCTATATACAAGATCACACATCTGCAAATAGAAAGTTTTACTTTTTCCGTTTCACTCTAAATACTTTTTTCCTTTTCTAAGTGCCCTGGCTAGCACCTCTAGCACAATACTGAATATAAGTGGCAAGAACAGACATCTTTATCTTGGTACTGATTTATAAGGAAGGCATTTAATTTTTCATCATTGAGTGTCATGCTAACAATAAGTTCTTCATAGATGCTTCAGGTTGAGGAAATTGTCCTTCTCTTCCTAGTTTGAGTGTTTTTATCAGGAAAGGATATTGGATTTTGTCAGATGCTTCTGCTTCTATTGGGGCTTCCCTGGTAGTTTGGTAAAGAATCCATCTGCAATGCAGGAGACCCTGGTTCAATTCCTGGGCCAGGAAGATTCCCTGTAGAAGTAGAAGCCCAATATTCCTGGGCTTCCCTGGTGACTCAGCTGGTAAAGAATCCACCTGCCTTGTAAGATCTTAATCTGCTTCTATTAAGATGGTTGTGAGTTTTTGTCCTTTATTCTATCAGTAGGGCTATATCAATAGATTTTGGTAGGTTGTACCAACCCTCCATTCCTGGGGTTGTTCTGCAGGTTCATGGTACACAAACCTTTAAAATGCTACTGAGTTTGGTTTGCTAGAATTCTGTTTAGAATATTGCTGAATAAAGGGCACATATAGCTGTGATGAAGCTGAAGTGTATATTTCCTGTAGGCCACATGTCTCTGTAAGAGACAGGTCATGGGCCATCTGACCCTGCAGAAGTGGGCTTCCTGCTCTGAAGCCAGACACTCAATATCTGAGTACCCTCAGACAGAAGCTGTGAGAAGAGGAGAAACTAAAAGTGACCAGCCAAGCCAGAGGCTCTCATTTGGGGTTCCCTGAAGAGTTTACTTTCTAAAAGAAAGCCATTAACTTCCACCTCTCTCTGAAGGCTCAATATCTTAATGACAGTTGCACCGACTGGATAAGGCAGGATATTTTTCTCTAATTTCCTCCCTTCCAAAAGGGCCAGAAACAGCTTTTGAGTGAGAAGGAAGGTAACATGACGAAGAGCCTATCTTCAGGCCTCCCACCCAGAAGCAGCTCTGAGCGAGAGCTGCATTTTCAGTTAAGAGAGACAGTGGCATTTCTGATGTTTCACTAATACCCAGAAAATAGATGCTTTGCTAATTATCTGAAAGTGACCAGAAAAACTACATACATGAGGTTTCATTCCTGGAAAAAACAAATCCAGAGCCAGAGCAGACCAGCAAAAAAAAAAATTGTGTTCAGCAGCACCATCACCCTTAGTTGCTTCCTTCCTGTCACACACGTGCCTTATTATTTAGTAAATCTCATTACTAAATAATTTAGTAGACCTATAGGAAGGACTTAGGTACTCTTTGGATAGTGCTACAGAAAGATCTCCAAGGGAGATCTCAAACCTGCTTCTAGTCCTATTCCAACTGAAGTGTGAAGATTTTCTGTTAACTAACATTTACCAGGTAAATACAATTCAATACAAATTGAATGGTAATTCAATACCAATTGAAAACTGAATGCTAAGCAGTCCTGAGTGTTCATTGGAAGGACTGATGTTGAGGCTGAAACTCCAATACTTTGGACACGTGATGCAAATAGCTGACTCATTGGAAAAGACCCTGATGCTGGGAAAGATTGAAGGCAGGAGGAGAAGGGGATGACAGAGGATGAGATGATTGGATGGCATCACCGACTCGATGGACATGAGTTTGGGTAAACCCCAGGAGTTGGTGATGGACAGGGAGGCCTGGCGTGCTGTGGTCCATGGAGTCGCAGAGAGTCGGACACGACTGAGCGACTGAACTGAACTGAACTGAATATACCAATTGAACGCTAATCATGTCGCAGGTTTGCTGGAGGTTTCAGGTTGGTTTCACAGCCACTTTGTTCAATCAAGGAGTCTTTTTATGGGGAGACTGAATCTAGTGGACCAGGTATACATAGAAACCACTAAGGGTTATAGAAGTACATAAAAATACAATATGGACAGAGAATTCCGATCCAAAAATTGTCCAAACAGGAGGTCAAGGATTAGCGAATAGGCAGACAAGAAGGTGTTTAGTATGCCTGAGTATCAGATTCAAAGGGATCAAGGCTGGATTGGAATGGGAGGCAGGTCAGATCATGAAAGGCCTTGTAGACCATACCAAGGACTTTGAACTTTGTTTTGCAGATATTGAAATACAAAGATAATTCATTTTACATTTTTTGTATCTTATTTTATAACATGGAATTAGAGGAACGTAAGTGTCATGCAATCTTTGTACTTAGGAGATTTTTCTAAGTCATTCAGTCACGTCCAACTCGTTGTGACCCCATGGACTGTAGCCTACCAGGCTCCTCTGTCCATGGGATTCTCCAGGTAAGAACACTGGGGGTGGAGTCTTTATCGTCTGAGCCACCAGGGAAGCCCAGTTAGGAGATTATTGCCTTAATTCTAGTTATATCCTCGGGTATATAAGCCTGAGGATAGAAGGGAGGGGACATTCTAAGACATGTTTGGGACTGGGACTGGGTGCCTCACATTTCTGATTTGCATGACTGGGTTGGTGGTGGTGGTGTGGGATCTACAGGGAAGAGAAACAGGTTTTGGAAGGAACATTAATACTGTTGGGTCATGTTTCAGTTGAAGTGTCTGAGAAATATACAAGTGGAATTGTACAGAGGCAGTTAAAAAAATACAAATTTAAAGAAAAGCCTACAAAGAAGATTAAAATATATGGTTTTTCAGCATAGATGTACCCGTGGGTAGTCACCAGGGAAAGGTAATAACGGGAGGAAGAAAGAACATGGACAGAGTCCCTGGAAAATGTTAGCATTTCAGAGTTAAGAAAAATGAGAAGCAGTTCACGTATTTGCTCATTTTTACTTGTGCTTCACTAGAAAGCAAGCCTGATGAGGGCAGGAACTTTGTCTTGCTCATGGCTGTGCCCCTAGTGCCTAGAGCAGAATGTAAACAAAGTTTATTAAGCTGCACAACAAACCAGGGTGTCCCAGAAACTCCTTCCCATCCTCCTCCCTGCTGTCCTTTGCACCTTGCTGACACCCTCCCACACCTTAATTTTTACCACGGTTTTTAAGGGCCCACATTGTGTGTGTGTGTGTATTTACTGTCATCTCAGGAAGATATATCAGCTGAGTGAAAATATTTCAAAACTGTTGAGATGTGATACATATTAACTTGCAAATCAATGCCTAGCTCTGCTGGGTTTGGTCCCCTTACCAGTGAATCAAGAAGTTCACAGTAAGTGAGATCAGATCTGTTTCCTGAGGCAACTGAGAAGGCAGCCTTGCCCTGGAAATAATCACCAAGGGCAGGAAATAACCTCCAATGCTTCAAGCTGAGACTGAGCAGGAGAATCCCAGCTCATCGTAACTGCAAGTGTATTCTTGGGCCTGTCAGGTGGAAGTTAGCCCATTACCTAAAAATGCATTTCAGAATTGTCCCTGTGTGCTTGCATCTTGTACCCAAACCCAAAGAAAATACCATTTGCCTTAAATATGTATTTTTAATAGGATTGAAGTATTTTTCAAATTTAAACTGTAGTCTCCAAAAATAGTCATACTTCCAAACGCTTTTCACAGGGTATTATTTTGCTTACTTCATTATTGCCTAACTCATTCCTTAAATTCTATGAGAGTAGAAATGTATCTGTTTTCCTCATCCTGGTGTTCAGAACATATTTTTCAAATGAATGTAAATGAAATTATGCTTATAAAACCAAAGAGCCCGATTTGTCACTTGGACTTCCAGAGCTCCACAGAAGCTACCAGTAAAAGTAGTGTCAAAGCTGTTCCTGCATGTGAAGAGCTTTTCTGGCATTCAGATTCTCCTCACACCTTCCCACTGTTCAGGAACAGTACCACCTTATACTGCTCTTATGAATGGAACTAGTTTTGGAAAACAATTGAGGGAAACCAGTTTGCCATGTATCCCTAAGAATAGGTGGCGAGTAAACAATCATGTTTTCCTAAGTACCTTTAGTTTTAAGACAGCCTCTTTCTCTCCACTGAAGGTCCTCATCCCCGCCCCCACTCTAAAATCACACTTATAATCTCATGATTCATATAAGGGTGGCTTTTCGTCTTTCATCACAACCACCTATGTGCTTTCAGCACTTCTGTGCCAGTAACTCATAGAAGAAATTAGTAAAATTCATAATGAATCCACATGAAGTGGATGCAATCGTTTGGGACAGTGCACATCACTGCAGTGATCCCTCTGACTGCAGATCTGATTTCAGGTGACATTAAGCCTGCAATTATTTAGCCACCTGCTGTACAACATGAATTCCACTTACTTAGGTTGCTGTCATAGTGGGACTTAAATACTTATGAAATACAGAGAAAAAATATTTAAAGAATATGAACTATGTAATACAGAGAAAAAATATTTTAAAAATATTTACCTTATTCATTTAAATGTGAAAGTGCCACTTCTCTATACATTTGCCTCATGACCATCTAATTGATAATGAAGACTTTAACTTCCTTATATTACCTCAGAAAAAAGTTTGAAATGTTAACCAACCACTGGACTGACCACTGGAAGGACAAAGAACTGAAGATGTGTTATTTCGCTCCAGGGCAGCCACCCAACATCTGCTTTTGTGACAAAATAATTGTAGAGGTACAGGGGTACAAACGACCTAAAAGGTCATCTTCTCCAACCCTCATTTTATAGATGAGGAAACTCGGGTCTCAAGCTGTGAAGCGTTTTGCCCAAGATTACTCTGATCATTGCATTCATATGAACTCATGAAGCTAGAAAACAGAACCTCTGCCTCCCACTTGGTGTTCATATCACACCATCAGTCCTCTTTCTTGTCTCAACATTTTTCGCTTCACTAAATGTAGGGACGCTCCCAGTAGGGCCTGCCTGCTGGGGAACAGGGCGCCGAGGGAGAGAGAGAGAGAGAGAGATCTCTCCTAGTTTTCAAGTCGACTAGTTTACACTGCTTTGATTTTATTGAAAAAGGTCAAAAGTGAGACCAAGGTTCCTATTCCTTCCCTCCCCAAGCTACCGAAGAAACAGATTTGCTAACGTTCCGCAAATCATTGTGTTTCACTCTTTCTTCTTTTTTTTTTTCTTACAGTAAGAGCACTACTGGCAGAAAGTTTCCCAGCAGCATGTTCTCCCTAGATACTGCTCCTGGACGCGAACCCGAAGGCTCGCGCGCGGCCCCCTTGCCCTTCCTCTGCGCGCGCGTCTGAGTCTCCGCGTGAAGGGCGGCAGGGCGAGGCGTGACCCAGGTCCATGTTCTTACTGTTAGATCCTGCCTTGGTTGTCACAGTTTTATATAAGAGGAGAAGCATTTTCTCCGTGAGTTCCAGAGCAGTCTTGAGGTCAGGGGTAAGAGTTTTCTTGGTAAGTGTTCAGTAGAAGTTGCTGAATGGCAGAGGGGTGGAAAGGGGAAGGGTGCCTTAGGAAAAAAGCCGTTTGTTCTTGGTGATGGACTTGCTTCCAGTTCGTTTTCCGATCTCTTCAGGCCCTCTTCCTGCACCCTGTGTTCTGATTCCTGGAGCATGCACTACTCCTTCAGTTCCATTCTCCCAGGGTCTGTTAGAAGAGTGACCTTGAAAATATGTGGGCTGTAGTAGACTTTGGATTCTGGCCTCCAGGTACTTGGCTCTTTCACTCGTGAGAAACTCCTGCCTTAGGTTGATTTGAACCTGGGTCGGCAGTGCCTGGTCCATTTGCACACCGTCTGGGGCAGGTGGGTTCTTCCTGGGCCTTGACCTTTTCTTCTTCGGATGCTCGCCACTCCTGTCTCCATAGATTATGTATTTAAGAAACTTGCCTTTTGATTTCCTGCCAATGGCTGGATCTTGGAGATGACTCTGCCCACTGCTCGATGGCCTACTAGGGAAGTCTCCCCCAGCTGATGGCCTGCTGTCAACAGGGAGCTTTCTCTGTTTTTCTACCTGCTCTGGATTATCCAAAGACTCTAAAGATAAAACTAGAGCTGGTTTTCCCTCCCCTCTGGAAAGAGACCCTCTTATATTTACAGTTGCCCTCTCACTTTCATCCTTGGAGTCTACTTTTAAGGTTGCCCTGGAAGCTGTGGATGGGTAGAGTCTATCCTTGTCTAGGCTAAGTCTGAAGGGCATTTTGTTCTTCTCCCCCTCTCTTCTGTTCTGGATTATCGACTTCACCGCTGCCTCGCTCTCATCCACAAAGGTGGTGGTGTAGTTGGACAACATATTCTTGGAGGTTAGCCGTTTGACCAAGTCCTTGTTGCCTAGCAACCGAGCATGCGCCAGTTCTGACTTCCGGAGCTTTGAGTGGCATCGTTTGTAGAAGGCTTTCTGCTCCATTAGCCAGGCATTAGCTTCATATTTCTTCATGGAGTCTAGAAAACTTAGTTTCTTTTTCAGCAAATTCTCTTCTTTCCAGTTGAAGGACAGAATTGAGTAGGTCTTCTCTGTTTCCATAAGCTTTATGTTCTCTCCAAGTATGGAATAGCACCTGTTTCCCTTATTTTTGGTGCTGCCCAGTAAGCTCTGACGGTCACTCTGTTGGTGGCTTTTCCAGGGTCTGCCCAGTTGGATCTGGGGATCTGACATTTCTCTGCCCACCAGAGACCTGGCAGCCTGTGTTCCGTCAGCAGACCAGTGAGGGTGTTCAGTGATGCATGGGCACTATGACAAGAAGGTTCTATTCCAGGCTCCAGTGTTTGTTGTTAAGAACTCTGTGGATCATCAAAGACTGAGGTCCTGGAGACTTCTTCACTGGCCTGTTTACCACAGGCCCAGCTGCTGCTACCTGGAAACTGTCCCCAATCCAAGGGGAAAGAGGTTTGAAGGTCATCCACCTGGTCTCTCAGTAATAGGAGCTGAATTTGCTAGGGTAGGGATGAAAGTCCATGTGATTACTTTTCAATCACTTATAGGTGTTTGGAGATTTCTTAAATCTGGTTCCTTCTATCTCCCTGGTAGGTGGTAATGGGGAAGTATTTAATAAGATTAATAACAGAGATATGAGATTTAGGAGTATAATCTAGTAGGAGAACATTTATGTAGGTGGTTGAGAAAAGATACTTTTTTACAGTTTTATTGTATGAACCTCTCAAGGATGGAGTTGGTCAACTGGTTTAAAGTTGGGCCCTTTCTTTAACTGTGTTATATAAGAATTTTATTCAAAAATGAGGCTTCCCAAAAGTTTTTTTTAAAAGGGTGGTAGTCGGGAGAAGGGGGTTAGATAGGGGAAAAAGAGAAGATAATAAATGAGGACACCTTTGCTGAGAGTATATTAATTGTTGACAGACTGTCCCTGGATTGTGAGCTCAAGAAATGTGGCCCTAACTGTAGACCTCCTCTAGATAGCCTCAGACAGGTCACATCAGGGTGGGTTACAGAGCCTGCTAGCAGGTGCTGGTACAGCCTGCAGAAGTCCCAAATTCCTAACCACGGCTCTGATATTCCTCAAACCATAGCTCCATTTACACAAGCACCTTCAAATAAACTGTTGCATTTGTTCAACCAAGAATGTAGTGTGTTAGTGACCCAGCCACTTTGCAACTCAGAATGTTACTTGCTATGTCTTTTTTTTAACAGCTATAATCTTCCTCCCCTTAGGGTCCATTGGCCCAAATAGTGTGTAAATTGGCTGTCCCCTGCCTCTTCTCCTGTCCTCCCTCCTCCTGCTTCCCAGTCTTCTTTGACTCTCCGCAAGAGCAGCAGACACCTCTTTTATGCAGACACTGTATTCTTGAAATAGTGCTGAGCCTTCCTTCAGCACACCAAACTGTCTCAAAATCTTAGACTTCCTCTGTGTTTGTATCCCTTAAGAGTAAAAGACTTACTATTTTGCCACACTCTGCTGTGTAAAAGCACATAGCTTTGATAACTCCTCACCTACCCGGACCTTATCTTTTACTTACATTTAGGGTAAAAGTGTTGTTTTTACTAAAATTAACTTCTATAAAATTGATTTCTAAATGAGAAAATACTACATAAACCTAAAGGAGTTTTCATGAATTCCGGTTTCCCCCGAAATATCCAGGCCATCCTTCTCCAGCTGAATGGCTATCATTCAGCTTGGAGGGCAGGCCCAGCAACAGGGGTAGATGGATCCATCTAAGCCAGTCGGGATAATGCCACCTGCCTTTCACAGTGACTGGCTTGGGTTGGGGCTGGCCAAAACCACTAAGGACCTATGAGATATGGCAGAATGTTTACTATGGCTTGAGGAAAAGAGCATGCTTCTCTTATGTGAGTTGTAAGAGGCAACAGGCTACCTGAACAAGGAAGCATGTTTTTCCAGGTGCTGTTGATTCCAGATCCTGTCATCAGTCTCCCTACCACTATGCACATGCAGCCTTGAGATGCTGCTGACCCATGGATAGTTGTGTGGAGGGAAAGCACCCAGATTGTAAGTCACATGACTGAGCTGTTTCATCAAATTATTCCAGAAGTCTTCAGCTAACAGCATCTTAAATGACACGAGAAAATATTTACTTCGCTCCTCTCTAGGGGGACGTGGCTTTGTGAGAATGATGACCCATGGCACACCACACAAGAACGTCCCTCTTTCACAGCACTGATCTTAAACCGCAGAACAGTCATCACGATGGTGTGGGTAGTTGGATTGTTTATTGAAACTGGTGAAGGGGCTAAATTTACCCAGTTATTCATTTGTTGACTGTCCTTTCCTTCTGCTTCAGGGTTGTTTCCCCTAGCCTGAGTACCTACAAGTTAGAAGTGCTATTTTATTTTACAGTCAACAGAGCCCATTCAGGGATAATCTTCAAATATTTAACAAAGCAGCACCAACCAACTGGAATAGATATCAGCTGCAAACAACTGTTGAAGCTGAAAACCCATCTGTACCTGACACACTACTGCCTTTAATTATAAATGTTTTATAAGCAGTATAAAGTATTATAAGGCTTTTGAAGGCAGACTGTAAAAAAGAAGTATACAGTAAATCCTAAAGCAATCAAAAAATTAATAAAGCATAGTTGTAATCAATAAGCTAACAAATGAGAGTCATATAAAATACTTCTTATGGGTTGAATTGTGTCCCCCAAAAGGATATGTTGAAATCCTAACCCCTGATATCTGTGAATGTGACCTTATTTGGAAATAAGATCTTTCAGATGTAATCAACTGAAGCTGAGATCATTAGGATGAGACCTAATTCAATATTACAGGTGTGCTTATTACAGGACAAGAACAGGACACACAGGGCAAAGATGACCATGTGATGATAGAGGCAGAGATTGGAGAAATGAATCTAAAAGCCAAGGACTGCTGAAAAATATCAGAAGGTAGAAGATGCAAGGATTCTCTCCTACAGGTTTCAGAGAGAACATGACCTTGCTGACACTTTGATTTTGGATGACTAGACTCCAAAATTGAGACCAAAAAAATTCTATTATTTTAAGTAAGCTGATTTGTAGTACTTTCTATAGTAGTCCTAGGAAATGAATACAATACTCAATCCAAAAGAACACAGAAAAGGGAAAAAAAAAAAAAGCTGATAAGACAAATGCAAATCAAATAAGATGATAGACTTAAATTAGCCATAAAAATAATCATATTAGATGTAAAACATATAAAAACTGCAGTGAAAAGGTAGAGAATATCAGATTGGATATTTTTAAAAGACTCAAATAAATATATTACCAGGGATAATAAAGTTTGACTTCATAATCATAAAGAAATCAATTTAATAAGAGGATATAACAGGCCTTCAAAATACTTGAAATAAAAGTTGATAGAAATGCAAGTAAAAATAGGTAAATCCACAATTAAAGTCAGATATTTTAATACATATCTTTCTATTATTAATAGAATAAATGGACAGAAAGCAAGATTATAGAAGACTTTATCACTACTATTAATGACTTACATGACATTTCTAGAACACTGCACAATAGCAGCAGAATGCACATAATTTTCAAGTGAATAGAATGTTCACCAAGGTAGACCATATTCTGGGTCATAAAATATGTATCAATAGCAAAACAGTGAATCAGGAACCTCAGAACTGTTGTTCTCCTGTAGAGACATAAGAGAAGAACCAGAAAACTGGCTAAAATAAGCTTGCAGGAACCCTGGAAGGCATACAAAAGTCCATAGCAACCAAGCAACTGCTCAGTCAAGAAAAAAACACATTCAAAATAGTATTATAGAAGCTTTACTGGTGTTTTACTCCGATATGTCCCAGCAACTCCTGGTTTGGTGTGTTCTTGCTCTGGATAAGGTGAAAACTCAGTTCTTAATTTCCTCCTTTAAACTAGAGGGAGCAGAACAGACGTTATTTGCAACTTTCTAACCTGCCTGGGGACTACTTGAAGAACTGGTCTTTGTCTCACCCAACAGATCTCAGATGGGGAAAAGTGGCAGTCACTGATGGTGAAATTTGCAATGATACTACAGATGTGCAGACCTCCAGAGCAAGAGATTATGTGTGGAGACATACAATAGACCGTTTAAAATCATGGGGAGAAGCAGAGGTGAGACTCTTGAGAAATTAAGACAAGAGAATTGAGAAAGTGTGCAGGCAAGATGCATGCTCTAAGAAGATCTTAAGCCTTTATCTCAGCTGATTCCTAGATTCAGAGCATGCCCAGCTAATCAGTGGCAGACTACTCAGGCACCAAAATAGTCTACAAAGACTGGGAAAGCTGTATGTTTTTACAAATGCAAATTTTCAACCAGGAGAACTTACATGGCATACAAAGAAGCATGACCAGTTCAATAAAAGAAAATAAATTGGCAGAAGACACCTCTGAAGAAGCATAGACATTGGACTTACTAGGAAAAGACTTTAAAGGAATTGTCTTAAATATGCTCAAGTAGCTAAAGAAAAACACCAGAATTTTTTTTAAATAGCAAATTATATATGAACAAAATGAGAATACCAATAGAGAGACAGAATTATAAAGAGGGATCAAAAAGAAATTCTGGATCTGAAAATTACTATATCTGAATTGAAAAATTTATCAGATGAACTCAATAGCAGATTTAATAAGGCAAAAGAAGAAATTGGCAAACTTGATGGCAGGACAATTGAAATGAGTCAAATCTGTCAGACAGAAAGAAAAAAGATTAAAATGAATAGAGTCTAAACCACTTGTGAGCCATCATCAAACAAACCAATATAGGCATTACAGGAATCCCATATAAAAAATAGAGGAAAATCTGAAGAGATAATGGCTAAAACCTACCCAAATTTATTAAAAGTCATGACTCTATAAATCTAATAATCCTGACAATCTCTGTAGGATAGGTTCAAAGAGACTTATGCCAAGACACGTTATAATCTGTCAAAAGACAAAGAATTTTAAAAGTAGCAAGAGAGAAGTAAGTCATCATGTACAGGGATCTTCAATACAATTATCAGTTTAATTATTTCAGCAGTAATTTTAATGGCCAGAAAGCAATGGATTGATATATTTAAAAAACTGAAGGGGAAAACAAAAAATGAAATGTCAACCAAGATTTCTATACCCAGCAAAACTGTGCTTCCAAAAAAAGGAGAAATTAAGACATTTGCAAATAAACAAAAGCTGAAAGAATTCATAATCATAATACTTTCTCTGTAAGAAATGCTAAAGGCAGTCCATCATGTTGAAATGAAAGGATGCAAATAATTCAAAGCCATATAAAAATCTAAAGATCTCTGGTAAGGATAGATACATGGACAAATATAAAAATGTCTACTCAGAATATCTAAAGAACTCTTAACAATTCCACAATAAGGATAACTCAGTTATATAATGAATAAAGGTCTTAAATAGACATTTTTCCAAATAGTGTATGCAAATAGCCACCAAATGCATGAATAAATGTTCACCATCATTATTCATTAGGGAAATACAAGTCAAAACCATAACACCTCACACCCACAAGATGGCTATAATTTAAAAATAAAAGAAAATTAACAAATGTTGGTGAGAATGTGGAGAAATTGCAACCCTCACCATTGCAAGTGGGAATATAAAATGAAGCATCCACTGAGGAGAACAGTTTGGTAGTTCCAAAAAAAACTAGATATAAAATTACCATCAATTCCTCTAATAAGAATGCCTGAACTAATTGAAGTTTTAAATAAAAACTTGTACACCAATGTTCATAGCAGCACTATTTGCAATATTTAAAATGTGGGGAAAATCCCAAATGTTTATCAATTAATGAATGATTAAACAAAGTATGGTATATCCATATAATGTAATATTATTCCATCATCAAAAGGAATGAAGTATGGATACATGCTACAACATGGAAGAAACTCAAAAACATTATGCTACATGAAAAGAAGTTATATGCAAAAGGCCACATTTTATATATCATTCATATGAACTGGCAAATCTATGGAGACAGATTACTGGTTGTCAGGGGTTGTGAGGAAGAGGAATGAAGCTTAATTACTTAGTGGGCATATGGGGTTTCCTTTCAGAGTATTTGATGACTAGATAAAGGTAATAGTTGCAAAAAGTTGTGAATGTACTAAATGCCACAGGATTGTGAATTGCATGTTTTAAAATTGTTTGTGTAGGGAATTCCCTGATGGTACTGATGGCCCTGAATTCCCTGATGGTTAAGACTCTACGCTCCCACTGCTGAAGGCTGTGTTCTGTTCAGTTCAGTCTCTGATCAGGGAACTAAGATCCCATAATTTATGCATTGCTCCCTCACCCACTGCCCCTGGCCCACAGCCAAAAAGAGATTCATTTTATGTGACTCTTAACCACACTATTAAAAATTAATATTGAAGGCATATAAAGCATGTTTCCAAGTCACAATGGAATTAAATTAAAAATTGATAAGAGAAAAATCTCTGGAAAATTATGGATATTTGAAATTGGTTACCAAACACCCACATACACAAAAATAAAAAACAAAATTAAGATAAATTTTGAATTAAATGAAAATGAACATATAAAATTATATAAAAACTTCTGAAAGTCAAGTAATTATTAGGGCAAAATTTATAGCACTAAGCATCTATATTAGAAAAGGAAGGTCTCAGATGGATGACATTAGCTTCCCACCTCAACAAACTATAAAAAGAAGGACAAATTAAGTGCAAAATAAGCAGAAGAAAGGAAATAATAAAGAACAGAGCAGAAATCAATGAAATATAAAGCAAAATAATAAAGTAAAATCAATATAACTAAAAGCTAGTTCTTTGAGAAAAATCAGTAAAATTGACAAACTTCAAGTCAGATTGATCAGGACAAAAAAAAGGGAGAAGACACAAAATAACCATTTTAAAGACTAAAAGTGTTTATCTCACTTCAGATTCTATCGATGCTGAAAGGAGAGCAAATGAATATTGTGAACATTTTGTCAGTGAGTCTGACAACTTAGATGAAATGTCAAACTCATTCAAGAAGAAATAGATAAACTTGAAGAGCCCTATGTCTATTAGAGTAACTGAATATGTAGCTGAAAAAATTATCCACAAAGAAAACTACAGACACAGGTAACTTCCTTGCTGAATTCTACTCAACATTTTAGGAAGAAGTAATACCAATTCTACACAAAATCTTCCAGAAAATTGAAGAGGGTAGAATACTTTTCAAATTATCCTGAGTCCAGTGTTACCTTGACAGAAAATGCAGACAGATATTTTTTAAAAGAGAAAATTACAGACTTACAACCCTCATGAGCATAGATATAAAAATTCTTAGCAAAATTATAGCAAATCATACCCAACAAAATATTAAAAAGATAATATTACAAGACCAAGTGAAGTTTATCCCAGGAAAGCAAGTTTACTTTACTATTTGAATGCCAATCAATGTTATTCACCACATTAATAAACTAAAAAGGAACACACATATTCATTTCAATAAATGCAGAAAAAGCATTTCAACAAAAATCCAACTTTCAGTCCTCAGTAAGCTAGGAATAGAATGGAACTTCTTCAACCTGATAAAGGTGACCTATAAAAACCCACAGCTAACATCACACTTACAAGTGAAAGATTGGATTATTTCTAAGATGGAGAATAAGGCAAATATATCCAATCTCTCAACTTTGATTTAACATTTGTACCAGATGGTCTGGCCAGTCAAATAAAGAAATCAAGCCATTTAGGTAAGAAAGGAAGAAATATGATATCATTATTCACAGAAGACATGATCATCTCTGTAGGTACTAATTGCTATTAGAACTAATGAGTTTAGCAAGGTTTCAGGATACAAGATCAATATAATAAAATATTATATTTTATATACCAACAATTAACAATCACAAATTGAAATAAAAGCTACCTTCTACAATACCATCAAAAATCTGAAATACTTACTGATAAATTTGACAAAAGTTGTGAAAAATATGTATACTAAAAGCTGAAATCACCACTGTGTGAAATTTAAGAACAGCTAATACATTGGACATGGGGAGATATGCCTTGTTTATGGGTTGGAAGATTCAGTATTGTTAAAATGTCAGTTCTTCCCAGACTGAACTAGAGATTCAATGAAATCCCAATCAAAATTGCTAGGAGGTTTTTTCTTGTAGATATTAATAAGGTGATTCTAAAATTCATATAGAAGTGCAATGGACCTAGAATAGCCAAAATAGCTAAAATAACAAAGTGAGTTAACTGAAGTGGCTTTGAGACTAACTATAGAGCTACAGGGAAGAGGCCCTGGAGAAGGGAAATGGCTACCCACTCCAGAAATTTGGCCTGGAGAATTGCATGGACTGTATAGTCCATGTCCAGCTATTTGTCCAACAAAGAGTTGGACATGACTGAGCAACTTTCACATTCACATAAAGCTGCAGTAATCAAGGATGTGCTTTTAGCATAAGCATAGCAAATATAGATAATCTAGATACAGACCTAAACTTATGTGGACAGTTGATTTTTAACAAAGATTCAGACTCTTCAATGAAGAAAGGTTAATCTTTTCAACAAATTATACTGGAACTATTGAATATCTATATGCCAAAAGAAGAAGAAGAAATATTTATGACCTGGGGCTAAGCAAAGACTTAAACACAACACCAAAACTCCACTGCATAAAAGAAAAATAATGACAAATTGGAATTCATAAAAATTAAGAACCTCTTCCCTTAGAATACACCAAGAGAATGAAAAGACAAGAAATAAAGTAGAAGAAAATATTTGTGTATCACATATATAATAAAGGGTTCTATCAAAAGTATATGAAAACCATTAAGTGTCCTCCATAGGAAAACAAACTACCCAATTAAAAAATAGGCAAAAGATGAAAAAACACTTCACCAAAGAAGATATATGAATGGCAAATAAGCACACTTAAACCCCTCAACATTCTTAATCATTCAGGAAATGCACAGTAAAGTCACAGTGAAAAACCACTGCACATCCATCCAAATACCGAAAATAAAAAGACTGATCAATATCAAGTATTGACAAGGATGTAGAGAAACTAGTTCTCTCATACACCGCTGGTGGAAATGTAAAATGATACAATTTCATAAAACAGTTTACCAGATTCTTAAAAAATTTACTCATATACCTACTACCATATATATAATCCAGCCATTCCTACTCCTAGGTATTTACCTAAGAAAAGTAAAATCAGATGTCTTTACAAAAAATATGAATGTATGCAGCAGCTTAACTTGTATAGCTCCAAACTGAAACAACCCAGATGCCCATCAACAGATGAATGAATAAACAAATTGTGGTATATCTACACATAAAAATAAATAAACTGCTGATTCTCATAACAACATGGCTGAATCTCAAATATACTGAGTAAAAAAAGTCAAACCAAAAAGTACATACTGTGAGATCCCAATTATATAAAGGGCTTCACTTAATATATAATGACAGAAAGTGACAATGGTTTCCTGGGGAGGGGATGAAAGGAAATTTAATAGAAGAGAAGAAGCTATGGAAATAAGAGTGATGAATGTGTTCGGTATTAAATATGTGTCATTTATGAGATGCCAACTGGAAGAAAAGCTATGACCAAACTAGACAGCTTATTAAAAAGCAGAGACATTGCTTTATTTACAAAGGTCTGTCTAGTCAAGGCTATGGTTCTTCCAGTAGTCATGCATGGATGTGAGAGTTGGACCATAAAGAAAACTGAGTGCCAAAGAATTGATGCTTTTGCACTGTGGTGTTGAAGACTCTTGAGAGTCCCTTGGACTGCAAGGAGATCAAACCAGTCAATCCTCAAGGAAATCAACCCTGAATATTCACTGGAAGAAATGGTGCTGAAGCTGAAGCTCCAATATGTTGGCCACCTGATGCGAAGAGCCGACTCATTGGAAAAGACCCTGACGCTGGGAAAGATTGAGGGCAGGAGGAGAAGGGGATGACAGAGGATGAGATGGTTGGATGGCATCACCGATTGAATGGACATGAGTTTGGGTAAACTCTGGGAGCTGGTGATGGACAGGGAGGCCTGGCGTGCTGCGGTCCATGGGGTCACAAAGAGTCGGTCACAACTGAGTGACTGAACTGAACTGAACTATGCCTCAAAGTCTTAATTAAAATGTTGAAGTGTTTTTTGGCCTGTGGCACAGCTGCATGCAAGGCTTTCCCAAGGTCTTCAGAACTTTATTACTCAGGGTTTTTTCCCACATGTTGGGTAGAACTGCCAGCAGCCCAAGATTTACCTCAGGACAAAAAGGGTTTCTTCCCTGACAGTTTTTTTGAAGAAAATAATCCCAGCGAAGACACCAAATGCTCTATATTGTGTCACGAGCCTACCCCTACACCAGTCCCTGGAGCATGCCTAACAGCCTACCCACTTCCTCTGGGTAAAGCTATGAAAGTGAGTTGTTTTCTTTTCTCCTGGCACACGCCTATATCCAACAGAGGAAGTCTGTTTGGGGACCATGAAGAGGCTCAGAACACAGCATAGGCGGCAGTCTTCCCTTCATAGCGCTCGTTTTATTCAGAAGCTGTGGACATGCTGCCACATGGCATCAAGCGTGGATCCTTTCTAGGTGTTTACTCCTGACACAGGGATTATGCCCCAGCACCAGTCCTGAAGGTGTACTGGGACGAGATAATCTCATGAGCCAAAAGTACCAGAAGTTTATGCTGTAGTCATTTATAAGTGATTTTGATTAAGCCACCATTAAAGATTGTCTGCATTCCCATCAGGGAAGCTGTCTGAATACTGACTCCACCTAGCAATTTTATGTTTATGTCCTTAACACAATGAGGTCTGCGTCTTAACTGAGAGTTGTTTTTCCTATAAATAGGCAAATAAATAGGTCTGCTCAATCAGAATTCTTGCAGTAGATGCTTAATCTTTTGCTTGCAGGTGAGGGGGATTAACATCCCTCAGTATTTACAGAACTCAGCTTGATCTCCCTCTCCTCTGAATTCCATTCTTAGAGAACCTGGGAGAGTCCGTATCCGAAAGTGAGAACATTGTCAGTCCCCCTGCAAGGGCCCTCAGTGGCATCTCTCTTGCCAGGGGGAAGTATGAAATCAGGGGAAGAGAGCTGGCAGCTCTTCTTGGAAATGATATCCCTTTTCTCAGCTCCCCCTCGTGCCAGTGTAACCAGAGGCCCTAACCCTGAAGAGTGTATCTTCAGTATGGCTCTGAAGAACATTTGCAAGATAATAGCACATGAACATCATATGGGAATGGGCTGTTTTAATTCCAAATCAACCCTTCAGATTGGCATGACTTCTATAAAGTTACTTTAACTTTTCAGAGCCTAACATATATCATTCATGATATCCATTTTATTCAGCAAATAAATTTGTAGAAAATATTCATTAATCTCTTACTGTGGCCACATTGTACTACATGCTGGAGACATAAATATTGTATTTGCTTTCAAGGAGCCTAAAGTGAAGCTGAGGACAAATGTGCCAGTTTATAATTACACACCTGAATGTGGCAAAGTGACCCATCAAGTGTGCTTACATGAGGCAATGAAAACATAAAAGGGGTGTTCAAATCTGCCTCTGGTAGTGGATGTCCAAGGGAAGGCAATGTCTGCCCTAGTTTTGAGAGTAGGGAGGAGTTGGAGAAAAGTTACTCTAGGCCAGGGCTTCCCTGGTGACTCAGCTGGTAAAGAATCCACCTGCAATGCAGGAGACCTGGGTTCAATCCCTGGGTTGGGAAGGTCCCCTGGAGAAGGGAAAGGCTACCCACTCCAGTATTCTGCCCCTGGAGAATTCCATGGACAGTATATTCCATGGAGTCGCAAAGAGGTGGACACAGCTGAGTGACTTTCACTTCACTTCTACTCTAGGCAAAGATCCTCATAGATGATCTTGGAAGGGCAGTTGGTTCAAGGGCCTGGAAAGGACAGTGTATGTCAGGAGGTATGATATATGAGAGGTAGGCAGACGCATATGAGAGTTCATATATTCTGCAGGATTCAGTTTTACTTGGAAGCAATTAAAAATCACAGAACAATATATATACATATATATATATACACACACTGTATAAAACAGATAACTAATGAGAACCTACTCTATAGCACAAGGGGCTGTATACAATGCTCTGTGGTGACTTTTTTGGCAGGAAATCCAGAAAAGAGATATATGTATACATATAGCTGTTTTACTCTGCTGTACAGAAAAAGTAATACAACATTATAAAGCAAAAAAAAAAAACAACGGGGTTTCATTGGTCACCCTGGCAAGAACATGTAAGACTGCAGCAGAAATGCAAGGATGGAATCAGGGATGCAGAGGAAGGAGGGGAAAATATTGAAATTCTAAAAGGTTCCTGTCAATGTGCCTAAGCACCGTTTTCTGAGAGTGTCCAGAGACGCCATCAGATCCTGTCAGTTAATCTCCATGGGACTAGACACAAGAGACCAAAGAAAATGCTTATGTAATAATCCCAGGGGGAGACGATGAGCCTGAGGGCCAAAGTCGTGTCAGTTCAGGTCAGTTCAGTCGCTCAGTCGTGTCAGAGTACTGTCACTAGGATAGAAACGTGCTCTGTGTACTGAAGAGCATGCTGTAAGTGTTAGATGGTATCACAACTGAACGATCTCATTCATTCAGAATAGTTGAGGGAAAGATAAATCTAATTCTATGAAAATGTAAGATGAAAACTAATTCTTCCACCTCTGTTGCATGTCCATCCATTTAAACTTTTTCATTTTTTTTATAAGGGAAATTATTTCCTTGAATTTACCTTCTGCCTCAGTGAATGGGGAAGCATACAAGTTCACCCTTGATTAGCAGCAAAGAGGAGCTGTTTTTCTTCCCTTCTCCTCCTCCTCCTTCTACTACTACTACTTTTGCCAGCAGCATTACATTATTTAGTGCTTGCTTCATTTTGGGAAATGATAGTTAAGGAGGATTTTTTTGGAGGACACCCAGTCCAGTTGCTCTACTGGTATCTTGTTTATCCTTAGATGATACTGTATCACCAGAGAGTTTTCTGTTCAGTCCTTCACATAAGTGTCTTATTGACTGTACTCTGGAGTTATATTGTTGCTTTGCCCTAAAAAAAAAAAAAAAAAAAAAATGTGCACATTGGCAGTATGTAAGTAAAGCTTTAGGAGGCAACCAGCAATTCAGCATACATGAATGAATTCATCCTAATGATTAATTGGATAAAAGAGAGTAGATACAAGAACAGAACTTGAACTAGACCTTAACCTTGGACATTATTCTTAGACCTCAAATCTAGGTAGAGACACTGGAACTGGATCTCAGAGCTGGGCCTTGTTGTTATATTTGCATCATGGCTCTTACCTTGGCCCTGGTCCTGCCCTGAGACCTAGACACTGTGCCTGAATTTGGACATCTGCACTTTGGCTATTCTCTTCCTTTGCATCCCAGTTCCCCATTCTGACAGCTGTCAGTGCATCAGCATTTTCTCTCACATTCTCACCACTTCTTTCCCCCTCTTACACCTCTGATTCTCCAGAATTTTCACTACCTTCTTTCCCTCTACTCCACTTCCCTGTTTCAGTTAAGGCCAGCCACTCAGTCATGTCAGAGTCTTTGTGACCCCGTGGATTGCAGCATACATGCCAGGCTTCCCTGGACTTCACCGAATCCCGGAGCTTGCTAAAACTCATGTCCATTGAGTCAATGATGCCATCCAGCCATCTCATCCTGCCATCCCCTTCTCCCCCTGCCCTCATGTTTCCCAGCATCAGGGTCTTTTCAAATGAGTCAGCTCTTCTCATCCGGTGGCCAAACTATTGGAGCTTCAGCTGCAGTATCAGTCCTTCCAATGAATATTCAGGACTAACTTTCTTTAGGATAGACTGGTTGGATCTCCTTGCTGTCCAAGGGACTCTCAAGAGTCTTCTCCAACACCACAGTTCAAAAGCATCAATTCTTCAGCGCTCAGCTTTCTTTATGGTTCAACTCTCACATCCACACATGACTCCTGGAAAAACCATACATTTGACTATACGGACCTTTGTCAGTAAACTAGTCTTTGCTTTTTAATATGCTGTCTAGGTTTGTAACAGCTTTTATTCCAGGGAGCATGTGTGTTTTAATTTCATGGTAGCAGTCACCATCTGCAGTGATTTTGGAGCCCAAGAAAATAAAGTCTGTCACTGTTGCTTTTGTTTCCCCCTCCATGTGCTATGAAGTGATGGGACTGGATGCCATGACCCTCACTTTTTGAATGCTGAGTTTTAAGCCAGCTTTCTCACTCTCCTCTTTCATTTTCATTAAGAGGCTCTTTAGTTCCTCTTCACTTTCTGCCATAAGGGTGGTGTCATCTGCATTGATATTTTCCCCTGCAATCTTGATTCCAGCTTGTGAATCATCCAGTATGGCATTTTGCATGATGTACTCTGCATATATCTTAAGGAGGCAGGGTGACAATATACAGTCTTGAGGTACTCCTTTCTCAATTTGGGACTAGCCCATTATTTCATGTCCATTTCTAACTGTTGCTTGTTGACCTTCATACAGGTTTCTCAGTAAGCAGGTAAGGTGGTCTGGTCAATAAAGCAGAAGTAGATGTTTTTCTGAAACTCTTGTTTTTTTAGATGATCCAATGGATGAAGAACTGGACATGGAACAACAGATTGGTTCCAAATACGGAAAGGAGTACATCAAGGCTGTATATTGTCACCCTGCTTATTTAACTTATATGCAGAGTACATCATGAGACATGCTGGGCTGGAGGAAGCACAAACTGGAATTAAGATTGCTGGGAGAAATATCAATAACCTCAGATATGCAGATGACACCACAATTATGCCAGAAAGCAAAGAAAAACTAAAAAGCCTCTTGATGAAAGTGAAAGAGGAGAGTGAAAAAACTGGCTTCAAACTCAGCATTCAGAAAACAAAGATCATGGCATCTAGTCCCATCACTTCATGGCAAATAGATGGGGAAACAATGGAAACAGTGACAGACTTTATTTTGGGGGGCTCCAAAATCACAGCAGATGGTGACTGCAGCCATGAAATTAAAAGACGCTTACTCCTTGGAAGAAAAGCTATGATCAACCTAAACAGCACATTAAAAAGCAGAGACATTACTTTGCCATCAAAGGTCCATATTCAAAACTATGATTTTTCCAGTAGTCATGTACGGATGTGAGAGTTGTACTTAAAGAAAGCTGAGTGCCAAAGAACTGATGCTTTTGAACTGTGGCATGGAGAACACTCGAGAGTCCCTTGGACTCCAAGGAGGTCCAACCAGTCAATCCTAAAGGAAGTCAGTCCTGAATATTCTTTGGAAGGACTGATGCTGACACTGAAACTCCAATACTTTGGCCACCTGGTGTGAAGAGCTGACTCATTTGAAAAGACCCTGATGCTGGGAAAGATTGAAGGCAGGAGGAGAAGGGGATGACAGAGGATGAGATGGTTGGATGGCATCACTTACTCAATGGAAATGAATTTGAGTAAACTCTGGGAGTTGGTGATGGACAGGGAGGCCTGGTGTGCTGCACTCCATGGGGTTGCAGACAGTCAGACACGACTGAGCGAATGAAGTGAACTGAACTGAAGGTGGTCTGGTAGCTCTGTCTCTAAATATTTTCCACAGTTTGCTGTGATCCACACAGTCAAAGGCTTTAGCATAGTAAATGAAGCAGAAGTAGATGTTATCCTGGGATTCTCTTGCTTTTCTATGATCCAACAGATGTTGAAAATTTGAACTCTGGTTTCTCTGCCTTTTCTAAATCTAGCTTGAACATCTGGAAGTTCTTGGTTCATTGCTAGCATGTGAGATGAGTGCAAATTGTGTGGCAGTTTGAACATTCTTTGGCATTGCTTTTCTTTGGGACTGGAATGAAAACTGACATTTTCCAGCATTGTGGCCACAGCTGATTTTCCAAATATGCTGGCATATTGAGTGCAACACTTTAACAGCATCATCTTTTAGGATTTGAAATACCTCAGCTGGAATTCCATCACCTCCACTAGCTTCGTTTGTAGTGATGCTTCCTAGGACCCACTTGACTTCCTATGCCAGGATGTCTGGCTCTAGGTGAGTGATCACACCACTGTGATTATCTGGGTCATGAAGATCTTTTTTGTGAAGATCTTAGCTCTTCTGTGTATTCTTGCAATCTCTTCTTATATTTTCTTCTTCTGTTAGGTCCATACCATTTCTGTCCTTTACTGTGCCCATCTTTGCATGAAATTATTCCTTGGTATCTCTACTTTTCCTGAAGAGATCTCTAGTCTTTCCCATTCGATTGTTTCCCTCTATTTCCTTCCACTGATCACTGAGGAAGGCTTTCTTATCTCTCCTTGCTGTTCTTTGGAATGCTGCACTCAGATGGATATATCTTTCCTTTGCCCCTTTGCCTTTAGCTTCTCTTCTTTTCTCAGCTATTCATAAGGCCTCCTCAGAAGACCATTCTGCCTCTTTGCATTTCTTCTTCTCGGGGCTGGTTTTACTCACCACCTGCTGTTCAGTGTTAGGAACCTCCACCCATAGTTCTTCAGGCACTCTGTCTATCAGATCTAATTCCTCGAATCTACTTGTCAGTCCCACTGTATAATTGTAAGGGATTGGTTTAGGTCATACCTGAGTGGTTTAGTGGTTTTCCCTACTTTCTTCAACTTAAATCTGAATTTTGCAATAAGGAGTTCACGATCTGAGCCACAGTCAGTTCCTGGTCTTGTTTTTGCTGA
Source organism: Dama dama (assembly GCF_033118175.1). NCBI lineage: Eukaryota > Metazoa > Chordata > Mammalia > Artiodactyla > Cervidae > Dama > Dama dama. The sequence goes on along the minus strand of NC_083693.1, from coordinate 11,586,243 downwards.
CTCTATAGACCTCCTCCATCTTCGCCTGCAAAGAATATAATCAATCTGATTTTGGTACTGACCATCTGGTGATGTCCATGTGTAGAGTCGTCTCTTGTGTTGTTGGAAGAGGGTGTTTGCTATGACCAGTGTGTTTCCGTGGCAAAACTCTGTTAGCCTTTGCCCTGGTTCATTTTGTACTCCAAGGCCAAACATGCCTGTTACTCCAGGTGTTTTTCGACTTCCTACTTTTGCATTCCAGTCCCCTATGATGGAAAGGACATCTGTTTTTGTTAGTTCTAGAAGGTCTTGTAGGTCTTCATAGAGCTGTTCAGGTTCTTCAGCATTAGTGGGCGAAGCATAGACTTGGATTACTGTGATACTGAATGGTTTGCCTTGGAAACGAGCAGAGATCTTTCTATCATTTTTGATATTGAACCCATGTGCTGCATTTCAGACTCTTGTTGACTATGAGGGCTGCTCCATCTCTTCTAAGGGATTCTTGCCCACAGTAGTAGATATCATGGCCATCTGAATTAAATTCACCCATTCCAGTCCATTTTAATCCACTGATTCCTAAAATGTCAATGTTCACTCTTGCCATCTCCTGTTTGACCACTTCCAATTTACCTTCGTTCATGGACCTAAAATTCCAGGTTCCTATGCAATATTGTTCTATACTGCATTGGACTTTACTTTGATCACCAGTCACATTCATGACTAGGTGTTGTTTTTGCTTTGTCTCAGCCTCTTCATTCTTTTGAACTATTTCTCCACACTTCTCCAGTAACATACTGGTCACCTACCAACCCGGAGAGTTCATCTTTCAGTGTCATATCTATTTGCCTTTTCCTATTGTTCATGGGATTCTCAAGGCAAGAATACTGAAGTGGTTTGCCGTTCCCTTCTCCAGTGGACCACGTTTGGTCAGAGCTCTCCAGCTTGACCCATCCATCTTGGGTGTCCCTGCACAGCATGGCTCAAAGTTCATTGAGTTCTACAAGGCTGTGATCCATGTGATAAGTTTGGCTAGTTTTCTGTGATTGTGGTTTTCATTCTGTCTGCCCTCTGCTGACAGAATAAGAAGCTTGTGCAAACTGCTCTGACGGGAGGCACTGGCTGTGGGGGAATCTGTGTCTTGCTCTGATGTTGTATTTTGTGCCTGCCAATTTTACATGACTGTCTCTAGTAGCAAGCCAATTCTCCAAGAATGTCTTCCCCCATTTTCTTAATATCATCTCCAAATTTTCCTTCACATTTCTTCCAATTTCTACTGTTACTTTTCCATGCCACTATTATAAGCTTTTATCATCCCTTTTCTCATTCTCACTGTGCAAAATTCTCCATAATTCTCTCTCTCTCTTCTAATAACTGCCAAATTTCATTATTTTCTCCCTTATGAAATAATTAAATTTTCCTTCCTTTTCTCCCTCTTCTTCCACTTATGACACTGGTTGATTCCGAAGATTTTACTCTCTTACCTCATCTAACACATGCTGATGCTGCAGAATTTCTTACCTCTCCTTTTATTTTCTGCTTCTGCTATTTGCCTATTCTCCAAGATTGTCTTTTTCTTTCTCCCCTTTGTTCCCACTCCTTCTAATACTTGGCAGTTATAAATATTTTCATAAGCTTTATGTTGCCAATTGAATTTTAAAAATAATCTAACATTTGCTTTCTTACTATAAGAAGAAATCAAAATGAATCTAAGTGGTATTTGTGAAAATGAACTCAGAATCATACATTGACCTCAGAAAAGTGAAAGTGAAAGTTGCTCAGTCATGTCTGATTCTTTGCCACCCCATGGACTATACAGTCCATGGAATTCTCTAGGCCAGAATACTGGAGTGGGTAGCCTTTCCCTTCTCCAGGGGATCTTCCCAACCCAGCGATCAAACCCAGGTCTCCCACATTACAGGTGATTCTTTCCCAGCTGAGCCACAAGGGAAGCCCATTGTCCTCAGAAGTTCCTCTTTATTGTGAATTAGGGAAAAATGAGTCAAAATAGTATTTAAACAAACATAATTGTAAATGATCTGAATATCATATGTTTCTCTGAAAAATATTTCTTATTGCTAATAGAAGAAATTTGGATGAAAGAAGAAATATATGTGCACCAAAGTAAACAAACAACAAAAATCCACCCAAAACCCTGAACAAAAACAGCAACAAGAACAAGAAGAATTGAAGCTCAGAATCAGACTTTCTTGGAGAAAGGCCTCTTTAGCCATTTGGAAAAAACTGATATGGCTATGAGGTTTACATGAGCCAAATAGTTCAGAAATACAAGCGTATCAAATGTAAACTTTCTACTTGTTAGAGTCGGTTAAGAAGAATCTGACAGTATGTTTGAACATCATCTCAATTTTTATATTGTGCTCAACACAAGAGTACTTCTTACTGTCCTTTATAGCAGATGCAGTTTTTGTGAAAAGAAGCACGATTAGAGCATAGAAGTCACATATTAGATCATCTTCTCAAAAGTAGCTTCTCTTTGCTTCTTAAAATAAAAATGAACATGAATAAAGATGTTCAAATCAATAAAGATGGCCAAAAATGCATATCAGATTGTGATAAAAGCTCTCAGGGAAAATGAGTCCAGATAAGGGACAGGAAATGCTGTGCTTTCAAATTTATGTAGCAGGAGTCAAAGAAGACTTCAGTGAGAAATATATGTATGTATATCTTTGTACTGAGCACCCCTGGACTGCATCCTCAGTGTCAAAACTCAAGAAAATCATGTCCACCAACCAGAAATTATAGAGCTGTCTTCAGTCTCAACTATGCCACTGTAGAAAAATATAATATTAATCAATATTTTGTATATAATCATAATGATATAATGGGGAAAATTTCAATAGCTATATGAAGAGGTACTCTATGACAGATTTTGAAATAATGGAACATTCAAGACCTACTTAAGGTGAAAATTCTGCATATTTCCACATTACCCAATTATATGATGAACCAAAAAGGGAAAATTGTGAAGAGGACGTGCACACAACTTTGGAAAAGCTATATACCATCAAAGAGATGGAAGGATTCAGTATGATTTTTTTTATTAAACTATTGTCATTGTAATAAAGCTTCTTCAATACTCAAGAAACATTTTCTCTCTAAAAGAAAATATATTCTCTTTACCTATGATCAGCACTAATCTTGATGTGTTTCCTTCCTTGCACAGTTATCTAGGAGCATAATTTTGTTTCAGCTGGCATACTGAATTTATCTGAAGCCACAGTACTTTAAATTGTGCCCAAGTTTTTAGAGGAATGGATTTATTGAAGGCAGAAAGTACTGTCCTGCTGGATAATTTTGTCCCGGAGAAACTGACCATTAGTTCACCTTGACTTGAAGTAAAAAGACAGTCATAGCCTGGAGAAATTTCCTCAAGCAAATGTGCTGCTATTCTAGAGTTAAATACATAAATAGAATGTCTAGCTGGAGGAAGGAGATCAAGATTTAAAAACAATGCTTCAGTCAGTTCAGTTCAGTCGCTCAGTCATGTCCGACTCTTTGCGACCCCATGGACTGCAGCATGCCACGCTTCTCTGTTCATCACCAAAAAATAATGTTTATGTTTGCCAAAACAAAATTCTGGAACTGCAAATTTCTCAATCTATGCAATATGATGTGCCATTGAATGTGTCTGTGGGAACTTTGGGAGCTCTGGGAGGTCGGCAGCATGATATTGGAACATGCTGTGTTGTTCCCTGCTTTGATGGATACCTATCACTGAAGGTGATGTCTGAGTTTATTGGAAGATTGTAAAACACCCATGAGCTTATTATAAATTTGAGTCAGAAAGTCAATGAGTCACAGTAGTGAAGGAAGTTAGATTAGAAAAGCCAGAATGATGTCCAGTTGGATATTACACAAAAATCTCAAAACTTTGCTAAATCACAATGAATCATTTTAGCAATAAGTGATTGTAACGTTCTGAGCTCAGGAAATTGGCATATTAGAAGGGAGATAAATTTTAAGCTGATAAAGTAGTAAGAGAGATTTCTGGTTCAGGCCAAAAGGAAGAATCTTCATTATTCTCAGATTCTCACCCATTCAGTTAAAACTCTATAGACATGACATAATAAACAAGCATAAGACATCTCCAACAGCTACCGTGTGGAAGGAAGAAGATTGCCTAGGAACCTTGAGACTTGAGGAATGTTGTAGTGTGTTTCTTTAATACTTCTCATATATTCTAGGCAGGACACTGCTTCAAGCCTCCAACTTGAACTTCAAATAGTACAGACATACCAAAAAAAAAAAAAAATCTGTTCCCATTAGGTGAAGGACGTAATAACAGACTTATACTCTTATGCCTGGAGCGGTGAGGGAACTATAAAAAACAATTATAAAAACTCAAAAACACTCAGATATAAATTTCATGCCAGTCAGAATGGCTGCTATCCAAAAGTCTACAAGCAATAAATGCTGGAGAGGGTGTGGAGAAAAGGGAACCTTCTTACACTGTTGGTGGGAATGCAAACTAGTACAGCCGCTATGGAGAACAGTGTGGAGATTCCTTAAAAAACTGGAAATAGGACTGCCATATGACCCAGCAATCCCACTGCTGGGCATACACACTGAGGAAACCAGAACTGAAAGAGACACATGTACCCCAATGTTCATCGAAGCACTGTTTATAATAGCTAGGACATGGAAGCAACCTAAATGCCCATCAGCAGATGAATGGATAAGAAAGCTGTGGTACATATACACAATGGAATATTACTCAGCCATTAAAAAGAATGCATTGGAATCAATTCTAATGAGGTGGATGAAACTGGAACCTATTATACAGAGTGAAGTAAGCCAGAAAGAAACACACCAATACAGTATACTAACACATATATATGGAATTTAGAAAGATGGTAATGATAACCCTGTATGTGAGACAGTAAAAAAGACACAGATGTATAGAACAGTCGTTTGGACTCTGTGGGAGAGGGCAAGGGCAGGATGATATGGGAGAATGGCATTGAAACATGTAAATTATCATATGTGAAACGAATTGCCAGTCCAGGTTTGATGCATGAGACAGGGTGCTCGGGGCTGGTGCACTGGAGCGATGAAAAATTTTAAGAATTAGGCAGAGTTAATGTTGCATGACACATGACACTTGTACATTTTTAACACTAAATGTCACTGAATTGTACACTTTAAAATGGTTATTTTTATGTTATGTAAATTTCATCTCAATATAAGAGAAAGAGATTGGCAGAGAGGATTAAAAAATATGATTCAATAGAATGACCACTTTTTCTATTAAAAGACTTGTTATAGTAATCATAAGTTGATTCCCTGGTGGCTCAGATGGTAAAGTGCCTGCCCGCAATGCAGGAGACCCGGGTTTGATCCCTGTGTCGGGAAGATCCCCTGGAGAAGGAAATAGCAACCCACTCCAGTACTCTTGCTTGGAAAATTCCATGGATGGAGAGGCCTGGTGGGCTACAGTCCATGGGGTTGCGAAGAGTCAGACACGACAGAGCGACTTCACTTCGTGAAGTGTCAGTTGCTTAGTCATATCTGACTCTTCACAAGCCCATGGACTGCAGCCTACCAGACTCCTCCACCCATGGAATTCTCCAGCCAAGAGTACTGGAGTGAGTAACTTTTCCCTCCCGCAGGTGATCTTTCTGACCCAGGGATCAAACCAGGGTCTCCTGCATTACAAGCAGACTCTTTACCATCTGAGCCAGGAGGGATGCCCACGTTCCATTTAAAATTCTTGATCTGATTATTTTAATCTCTACCATTTCTGAGTATCATTCTAATACTTGCTTTGTCTCTTTAGACTGTATTGTTTCCTGTCTTTAGCATGCCTTATCATTTTTGTTGAAACAAAACATGATACATTGAATAATAGGATCTGACAGAATAGGTCTTTGTGTGATGCTTTCTATTTATTTGATTAGGAGTTATGCTGTTTAATGTTTGCTGTAACTGTTGGTGTCAGAAGCCTCGGTCTCCTCTAGTGTCTTTGTTCTGGTCTCCCACATTGTTTGGGGGGTTTCCTAGAAATTTTTTCAGATGTAAGTCTGGGTCTTATACCTCTCGTGGTAATCCACTGTTGTTATACTAAAGACCTATTAATGTGATGGTACAGTATTAGTGATGAGTTTTCTATAACCTTATGATTAAGTCCCTCTGGACTGTGACTTTCAGGAAAGTGACTTAGAATATATATTTCTTCGCTTATGGGAGACGGGGAACCAGAAGAGGCTCATGTCATCCAGTTGCACTTTCCCTAGTTCAGACAAGGCTCAGGTGAAGTAGTTTCCCAGAGAGCAGACCACTGCCATATGGAACAGATCGTTCTGAGAATATGAGGTGGGAAATAACTGGGCCCCAGGTTAAGGATCCAGAGTTTGTCCTCTGTGGACAGATACTCCAAAACAGCAGAAGTGAGAGAGGAGCTGAGCCCTGTCCAGATAAGAGATAAAACACCACATGTCCCTCTTTCTCAAAGTCAAGGAGGACTTCCCAATTATACGTGCACAGAAAAGCTCCTTGGAGGTCAAAAGAAAGGGGGTGGCACCTCATAGTAAGTAATGCCAACCTACCTATAGACCTCTTCACTAGAATCCATTTTGGCTGAGAGACACGCACGCGCGGAGGAGCCTTAGTTACACCAGTAAGTGCTCAGAACCAGGCACAGCAGGATGACTGGAAAGAGAGGACGAGGAAGAAATGCCCCTTAAACGTGATTCCAACTTCACAAGGGTGTGACTCCCTCTCTCTGAGCCTGCTCACGTGTCAGTCCACATGTACTCTTTTTCCTCCCACTAAACACTTTACCTCTTTTGCTACTTTCTATCTCTATGTGGAAATTCATTTCTATACAGCTGACGAGCCAAGGCCTTGTCCCTGGCCGCTGATCCCTGGTGGTCTAGCGGCTGTGATTCAGTGCTCTCACTGCCATGGCCTGACTTCAGTCTCTGGCCCAGAATGGAAATCCTACTTCAAGCCACTGCAGGCAAGGCCACCTGAGATCAAGTATTTCAAAATGACAGCTTTCCCCATAGGTACATGGTTGCTGTACACTTAAACACGACCAGGATGAGGGGATTTTTCTGCATCTTCATTGTAAGAATCTCTTTAGGCTTTTCCAGGAAAAGCTCACAAAAATGTGGAGCTCTTCTAAGACTAGGCTTTCAGTAGTTTTTAATTCTATAACTAGTCCATACTATAGCAATTTGTCAATTATCACTTGAATATTTCTATCAGTTGCTGGCTTCAGTGGTTTCTACTCCCAGCAAGCTATGATTCTCTGTATTTGCCTGTCTCTTCAGCTTTTGCATGGTGGTTTGCCTCTTGACCTCAATCCTCTGATTGGGTTAAAATAGTGACTGATTTTAGTTTGTTCACATTTTTCTCATGAAGGTGCTAACGATGACTTCTAATCTCGTTATATGTCAGAACAGAAACCATAGCCTGCAGTTCTCTTTCCTTATGGTATCTTTCCCTGGTTCTGGTCCTCCCTGAATGGGCCCCATAACTGAACTGCTTCTTCCTCCTCTAATTTTCTTGGAGGAGTAAAGGATTAGTATTTTTTTTTTTTAATGTATGACAGAATTCAATCACATGAATTGTAAATTATCTATTCTGATTTATCTATTGCTTGAGTTTTGGCAGTGTGTGTCTCTTAGGAAATTTTTCCCTATTATAAGTTACCTGATTTTTCAAAATTTCACTTGCTCACATATCCTTATATGTGTAATTTTTTACTGGAGTACAGTTGGTTTACAATGCTGTGTTAGTTTTAGGTGCACAACAAAGTGAATACATATACATGTATCCACTCTTTCTCAGAGTTTTTTCCCATGTAGCTTATTACAGAGTATTGAATAGAGTTCCTTGTGCTATACAGTAGATCTTCATTAGTTATCTCTTTTATGTATCATAGTATATATATTTTAATCCCAATTTTCCATTTTCCCCTTTCCCTCCTGATAACCATCCCTGGTGGCTCCGGCAGTAAAGAGTCTGCCTGCAATGCAAGAGATGCAGGTTTGATCCCTGCACTGGTATGATCCCCTGGAGGAAGGAATGGCTACTCACTCAAGTATTCTTGCTTGAATAATTCCATGGACAGAGGAGCATGGCGGGCTACAGTCCATGGACTTGTGAAGAATCCGACACAATGGAATGACTAACAGGGCTTCCCTGGTGGCTCAGATGTTGAAGAATCTGCCTGCAATTCATTTACATTTAAGGTAATTATTGATATGTATGTTCCTATTGCCATTTAATTGTTTTGAGTTTGTTTTTGTAGGTCTTTTTTCTTCTTTTCTTCTTTTGTTCTCTTCCCTTGTGCTGTGATCTCCATCTTTAGTGTTGTGACTGGTTGCTTTGTCTTTTTTTTTTTTTTGTCTGTATCGCAGCTTTTTTCAGAGAAGGCAATGGCACCCCACTCCAGTATTCTCACCTAGAAAATCCCATGGATGGAGGAGCCTGGTAGGCTGCAGTCCATGGGGTCGCTAAGAGTCAGACATGACTAAGTTACTTCACTTTCATTTTTCGCTTTCATGCATTGGAGAAGGAAATGGCAACCCACTCCAGTATTCTTGCCTGGAGAATCCCAGGGACAGGGGAGCCTGGTGGGCTGCCGTCTATGGGGTCTCACAGAGTCGGACATGACTGAAGTGACTTAGCAGCATTGCAGTTTTTTGGTTTATGGTTACCATGAGGTTTAAACATAAGAGTTTATATGTATGCAAGGTTGTTTTAAGTTACTGGTCTGTTCATTTCAAATGTAATTCCCATTTCCTGCATGTGTATTCACTTCACAATTGCTGGGTTTGATATCATATTTGTGTATGGATGATTTCCTACTTTTATTGTATGAACTTTACCAGTGAACATTCCCATTTGTGATTTTCTTGTTTCTAGCTGTGGCCTCTTTTTTTTCCCCCTCATAGAGAAATTCTTTTAGCATTTGATTCAAATCTGATTTAGTGGTGCTGAATTCTCTTAACTTTTGCTTACTTGTAAAAGTTGATTTCTCCATTGAATCTGAATGAGCTCCTTGCTGGGTAGAGTAATCTTGGTTTTTTTCCTTTCATCATTTTAAGTATATCCTGACATTCCCTTCTGGCCTGCAGAGTTTCTGCTGAAAATCAGCTCATAACCTATGGGAATTCCCTTATATGTTGTTACTCTTCCCTTGTTGCATTTAATGTTTTTCCTTTATATTTAATTTTTGTGTGCCAGCATATTTCTCTTTGGGTTTATCCTCTAAGGGAATCTCTGTGCTTTCTGGACTTGGGTGACTATTTCCTTTAACATGTTAGGGAAGTTTTTCTCTTCAAATATTTTCTCTGTCCATTTCTCTTTTTCTTCTTCTTCTGGAACCCCTATAATTTGAATGTTGGTTCATTTAATGTTGTCCTAATGGTCTCTTAAACTGCCCTCATTTATTTTCATTCTTTTATCTTTATTCCATTCCATGGCAGTGATTTCCATCATTCTGTCTCCCATTCTTCTGCCTCAATTTTCTTGCTATTGATTTCTTCTAGTGTATTTTTCATTTCGGTTATTATGTTGTTCACCTCTGTTTGTTCTTAAATTCTTCTAAATCTTTGTTATACATTTCTTATATCTTCTCAATCCATGAATTTGTTCTTTTTTCCAAGATCTTACATCTTTATTATTATTACTCTGAATTCTTGTTCAGGTAGATTGCCTATCTTTTCCTCATTTAGTTGTCCTTGTAGGTTTTAATCTTGCTCCTTCATTTGCAACATACTTCTCTGTGATCTCATTTTGTCTGAATTTCTGTGTGTGTGGTCTCCCTTCTGCAGGCTGCAGGACTGTAGTTCTTGCTTTTGGTTTCTGCCCCCTCCCAGGTGAGGCTGATCTAGAGGCTTGTGTCATCACCCCTTTGACTGGTGGTGTGGTCACCAGCACCTGCCCTGGATGTTGAGGGGGGGCCTCCACCTTGCTCTGAGGCTGTCATTGCCTTGGCAGGGGTGGGGTCCGGTTCCTCACTGTTGGTGTAGAGGCCCCCAGATCTGTTTCTAAGTTTGGGTAAGGCAGAACTGGAGCCCTCCCACTGGGAGAGAAAGCATGGAGTACTCCTCCACTGGAGCCGTTTACCTGTGAGCTGCTCCGATGTGTCCCTTTCACCCACTGTATTGCTGGTCTGGTGACCCTCGGGTGTCGCTCTGTGCAGGCCACTGCCACGGACCCCCCGAGGTCAGGTCCAAGCCCCGCTGTCTGTGCACTGCACCCGCCATGGAGGAAGCTCATGCTCTGGCCCAGCCCCGACAGGTACTTGCCCGCAGAGCCCACAGCTGCAAAAGCCAAACCTGTCCCGGGCGCTGAGGCTCTTGTCCTCCTGGATTTGGATCTTCTTGCAGGCATTGACTTTAGTAATCCATCAGCTGAGGTGTAACTCTGTGGTTTGTACAGCCACGAGGAGAGATTTTGGCTCTTTTCGTGAGTCATACGGACGCTGGGTCTCAGCTGTAGTTTCAGACCCACTTTTGTGTGTGTTTCTCCCACCAGGGTCTGTTCCAGAGGTTGCTGGAGCACATGAGACCCTCCAGCAGGAAGGGGCAGAGGCGCAGCTGGAGCGAGCGGCAGCCTAGGTGGTGGGCGAGGGCAGAAGCAGCGGCGGCAGGCCGTGTGAGTGGGGCCCACTGCAGCCCCCGAGGGCCCTCAGGGCCTCACTTGCTCCAGCCGCGGGGCCAGCGCGCGAGGAGGGAGGCCGCGGCCGGGGCCCCACGGCAGCGCACATCACCCAGCAGCGGCGCTTGTCTTCTGCGGTGGCCTGAGCTGCTCCGGCAGCATTCCTGGTTGCGGAGCTCCGCGTCGCCATCCCCTCGGACCGTCTCCTCACAGCCAGCAGCAGTCTCCTTCCGGGACCTGCCGCCAGATCCCTCTTTCCTCACCCTGCCTTGCGCACACGGGCGGACACCCGTCTCGGGCTGGGGCGCACAGGGCTGTGGCCTGGACCGTCTGCGCGGGTTTCGCTCTGTTCTGCCTGCCAGCGCGTGGCTGCTGCGCGCTCCCTCGAGCCCCCAAGCTTTCCTGCAGCCCCAGCTGATGGCCCTGCTGGTGAGGGGCTTCCCCAGACACGAGAGCCTCCTTCACTCCGCCAAGGGTGCAGCCCCGTCCTGCTTCCTCTCTTCTCTTTCCTTCCTTTTTCCTTTCTTCCTGTCTGATTACGCAGGAATCTGCCTTGCCCCTCCTGTATCTCAGGTCCTCTGCTAGAATCCAGCGGGTGCTCTGAGAGCACTTTTCCATTTGTAGATGTATTTTTGACGCATTGTGGGGGGAGATGCGCTCCATGTCCTCCTCCTCCTCCGCTATCCTGTGAGGGAGTCAAGACAGCTGAGAAAGAGGACAATGTGGAGTTCATCTATATATTTTTATTTCTGTAAGGTGAGTTAGTAATGTCCCTACTTTTATTTCTGATTTTACTAACTTGAATCTTTACTCTTTCTTGTTCAGTCTAGCTAATGGTATAATAATTTGATATTTCCAAAGAATCAACTTTGGTTTTATTAATTTTCTCCATTGTTTTTCTTTTCACCATTTCTTTATTAACACGCTAATTTTTATTCTCTCTTCCTTCTGCTTATTTTGGGTTAATTTTGCTCTTTTATTGTTTCTTATGGTGGAAAGTTAGGTTATTGATTCAAAATATAAGCGTTTATTGTTGTAAATTTCTTTTTAAGTACTGCTTTAGTACATTCACAAAATTTTGGCATGTTGTTTCTTTAATTTTACTCATCTCAAGATATTTCTAATTTCTTGTGTGATTTGTTCTTTACTTCATTGAGTTTTTAGGAGTGTTCTTTAAAATTTTCACATCATTATGATTTTCCCCATTCCCTTCTGCTATTGGTTTATAATATATCTTTGTGGTCATAGATTATGAGTTGTATGATTTCAATTTTTAAGCATTAATTGAGGTGGTTTATGGCTTAACATATGGTTTTTCTGGAGAATATTTGATTTGAACTTGAGAAGAATGTGTATTGTACTATTTTGGGGTGATGTATTCTGCAACTATCTGTTAGATGTTGTTAAGTTCTTTATTTTTTCTTCAGTTTGCCTAGTTGATCTATCATTTTTACAGGATTTATGGAGGTATAATTGATAAAATTTTTATATGTTTATATAAATTTTATAAAATTTATATAAAACCTTACATATTAATAATATATTTTATACATGAAACCAACATGATGGTTTCATATATGGATACAGTGTGAAATGATTACCACAATTAATTAAAGCATTCATAACTTCATATTGTTATCTTTTGTTTTTGCTGTGGTGAATACACTTAGATCTCTTCTCCTAGCAAGTTTTAAGTATACAATAGAGTATAAACTGTCACCACATTGTGACTTAGTTTCCCAGAACTTATTCATCTTATAACTAAAGAAAGTACCCATTGAACAACATTTCCCCAGTTTATCCACCCATCAGCATTGGTAACCACCAATGCCATTCTCTGGTTCTATGAGTTTGACAGTTTAGAGTCCACATAAAAGTAAAATTATACAATTTTTGTCTTTCACTTTCTGGCTTATTTCGTGTAACATAATGTCCTCAAGGTTTATTCATGTTGTCACAAATGACAGGGTGTCTCTTCTTTCTATGGCTGAATATATACATATATATAATTTTCTTTATTCATGAATAATTCACCTGATGAACATTTAGATTGTTTCCATATCTTGGCTATTGTGACTAACAATACAATGAACCTGGGAGTGCTGATATCATTTTGAAACCCTGATTTCAGTTCTTTTGGATATATGCCAAGTAGTGGGATTGCTGAATTGTATGATACTCATATTTTTAATTTTTTAAGGAGCCTCCACACCATTTTCATAATGGCTATACCAATTCACATTTCCATCAATACCAACAGAGTACAAGTGTCACACGAGTGTATGTTCCTCGGCTCTTTGTCTCGTCACGACAGAAATTTGGAGTGATGGACATTAAAGCCCCTTGGCGGGTCACAGCTCTCGGAGGACAGACCGTGTCATAGCTCTCAGGTCTCAAACGGACCATGTTATAGCTCTTAAATAAATCAGTGTTACAGCTCTATTTATTTAGATAACAGCAGGAAAATCCATCTTTGAGGCATGAGGGCACGTCGATCCAAAGACGTGAAGAGACAGTCCTTTTCCCTATTCTAACTACCTAACATTAGCATTACAATTTCCCCCACAACATCACCAAATTTATTATATTTTGTCTTTTTTTTGAAAGCCATCCAAACATCTTACAGTGATCTCTCATTGCAGTTTTTTTTTTATTTTACTTATTTGGATGCCCCAGGTCTTAGTTGGGGTATATGGGACCTAGCTCCTTGACCAGGGATTGAACTCTAACTCTGGCCCCTGCATTGGGAATGCAGAGTCTTAGCCACTGAACCACCAGGGAAATCCCTCATTGCAGTTTTAATTTGCATTTTCGTGATGATTCATGATGTTGAGCACCATTTTATGTACCTGTATATAAAAGGTGTATGTATGTCTTTGCTGGGAGCCAGCACACGAGATCCCACCCATGACAAGGTCGTGAGGAGGAGACCTGACAAGCAAGGCAGATCAGGACTTCAGGGATTTCGAAAAGCTGCCCCGGCACTCATCTTAAAGATGATCTCTGTCTTTCTGATGCTTGCTATATTAGACTACTCCCTAATTTCTGTGACATGGGTAGAAGGCCTTCCCCCATCTCTTTCCAAACAGAATCAACTTAGAACTTTAATTAATATGTCTGCCGGACGGTGGTATCCTATAAGATTATCCAGGATGAAAGGAGTGTTTCAATTTAGACCCCTTTGCTGGCGTTCTAGCCTGCTTGGCAAATGCGTACTAATGCACATGACTGCTCACAACACCTTAATCACAAACAGCATAAAGAACCTGATCACATAAAGGCCCTAATAGGCACAGAGCCCTTCCGGGGTGAGGAAGCCCTATTAGAGAACACAAAAATATTATTCTAAAAGTGGTTATAGTTAAAGATTTAGAAAAATAAGAGTTTAGAATTGTTCATTTTAACCAGGAATGCTAAACAGGGGCTGCCTCACCGGAGCTGCAGAGTCTTTGTGTGGTAAACCTTTTAGATAAATTTAACTGATAACTTCTGCAAAAGGACTGACCTTTGTGTTCATTAAAGAATAGATTACGGAAAACAGCTTTGCATTCACCTAGGTCATAAAATGTCAATAGGCCCCAAGGCCAGAAGATAACGTACAAGACTCTCACAAAGAAGTATGCAGAAAACACCCTGGTTTCGTGCCAATGTAATATTAAACTATCTTCCCCTTAAAAATGTACTAACTTAGAATATAAAAGCTATGGTAAAAAAATAAAGGTTTGCCAGACTCTGCTGCACACCCCCAGTCTGGTCTCTCTCTCTCTCTCTTTTTCTCTCTTTCTCCCTCGCAGACTTGGCCCCATCAAGGCTGGTCTCACGTGTCTTCTCTCGCCGACGCTGGTCATCCTAAGGGTGCCCCCTGGATCCTGTTGAGGCTGGACCCCGGCATGTCTTCTTGAAAAAATGTCTAAAGTCCTTTGCTAACTTTAAAATCATATTATTATTTGCATTTTGAGTTGTATAAGTTCCTTAGATATTTTGGATGCATGAAAACTTGCCAAAAAACAAACATATACACAAAAGCCAACGAAAATAGATGGCATGCAAATATTTACCTTCACTTTATAGGTTCTTTTTACTCTGTTATTTGTTTCTGGTGCTCTGCAGAAGATTTTAGTTTGATATAATCCCACATAAAACCTTTTTCTCTTGTGTCTTTTGGTTTTGGAGTCATATCCAAGAAATCATTGTCAAGACCATTGTCAAAGGGCATTTTTCTGTTTTCTTCTAGGAGTTTCATGGATGGAAACCTTATATTTCAGTCTCTAGTTCATATTGAGTGCTTTTTTAAAAAATATAGTATAAGAATTCAATTTTCTTGTTTTATATACATAGATATCTAATTTTTGTAACACCGTTTATTAAAGAGACAATCCTTTTTTCATTGTCTATTCTTCATGCCCTGGTCATAGGTTAGCTGGTCACATATGTGTGAATTTATTTCTTGGCTCCCCATTAGTGCCTGTCTTGATGCCAATGCCATACTATTACAGCTTTGTAACATAATTTGATACCAGGAAGTGGGATATTTTCCCCTTTGTTGCTCTTCGTCAAGTGTACTTTGGCTATTTGTGGTCTTTTGTAGATCCATGTAAACTTTATGATTGTTGTTTCTATTTCTGTGAGAAGTATTATTGGAATTTTGGTAAGAATTGCATTGAATCTTCATATTGCCTTGATTAGTAATAGACATTTTAACAATATCAATTCTTCCAATCTGTGAGCATGTATATCTTTCCATTTATTTGCATCTTATTTAAATTTTCCACCAATATTTCATGCTTTTTATTGTATAGATCCTTCTTGAATAAATTTTTTCTGAGTATTTTATTGTTGTTGATGCTATTGTAAACATTATTTTCTTTTAAAAAATTTTTATTGGAGTATAGTTGCTTTACAATGTTGTGTTAGTTTCTACCATATAGGAAAGTGAATCAACTATATACATATACATATATACAGTCAAATATATACATATATATTCTCTCTTTTGGGGGTTTCCCCCCTAGCTAGGTCACCAAAGAGCATTGAGTAGAGTTCCCTGTGCTATTCAGTAGGTTCTCATTAGCTACCTATTGAAACTGAGTCATTTGTAGAGACTTGGACGGACCTAAAGACTGTCATAGAGAGTGAAGTAAGTCAGAAAAACACATAATAATGCTTATATGTGAAATCTGAAAAAATCAATATAGACAATCTTATTTACAAAGCATAAAAATAGACACAGACATAGACAACAAATGTATAGATACCAAGGGGGAAAGAGGGAAGTGGGATGAATTGGGAGATGGGGATTGACAATATATACACTATATGTACTCTGTAAATGTTACTTTTTAAATTTATTTTTCAAATAATTCATTGTTAGTGTGTAAAAATGCAACTGATTTTGTACATTAATGTTGTATTCTTCAACTTTACTGAACTTGTTTATTAGTTTAACAATTTCTTGGTGGAGTTTAAGATTTTTATATAAGATCATGTCATCTGCATAGATTGACAATCTAATTTCTTTCTAATTGATTACCTTTTATTTGTTTTTCCTGTCTATTTGCTCTGGCCAGAACTTCCAATACTATGTTGACTAGAAGTGGTGAGAATTGACATCCTTGTCTTATTCCTAATCTAAGAATTTTTTTCAGCTTTTTACCATCAAGTATGATGTTAGCTGGGCTTCCCTGGTAGCTCAGCTGGTAAAGAGTCCACCTGCAATGCAGGAGACCCCAGTTGAATTCCTGGGTCAGGAAGATCCTCTGGGGAAGGGGTGGGCTACCCATTCCAGTATTCTTGGCCTTCCCTGGTGGCTCAGATGGTAAAGAACCTGCCTGCAATGCAGGAGGCCTGGGTTCCATCCCTGGGTTGGGAAGACCCCCTGGAGCATGGCAACCCACTCCAGATTCTTGCCTGGAGAATTCCATGGATAGAAGAGCCTAGCAGGCTACAGTCCCTGGAGTCAGACACAACTAAGCGCAGGACACCACATAATGTCAGCTATGAAACTGTCATATATGACTTTTATTATGTTGAAGTAATGTTTACTATACCTAATTTCTGTACAGGAGCTATTAGGAATAGATGTTGAATTTTGTCAAATGTTTTTTATGGATCTATTGAGATGATCCTATAATTTTTACCTTTCATTTTTAAATGTGGCATACTACATTTATTTATATGTGTATGTTGAACTATCCTTACATCCTAGATATAAATCTCATTTCATCATGGTGTATAACAATTTTAATGTGCTTTTCAGTTCAATTTGCTAGCATTTTTTTAGGATTTTGTATCTATATTTATCAGGGCTAGTGGTCAGTCATTTTTTTTTCCTTGTAGTGTCCTTATCTGGCTTTCTCATAAGGATAATGCTGGCCTCACAAGAAGAATGTGGAAATCTTCCCCCTCCTCTTTATTTTTAGATAGAGTTTGAGAAGATTTGGAATTGATCATTCTCTAAATGATGAGAGTCACTCATAAAATCATCTGCCTTGTTCTTTTTTAGGAGATTTTTGATTATCGATTTAATATCCTTACTCATCATTGTTCTGTTCACATTTTCTGTGTTTTTTTTTTCATGATTCTGTCTTGATAGGCTATATGTTCCTGGGAAGTTATTAACCCCTTTCAGGTTATTCAGCATGTGGCATGTAATTGTTCATATTGTTCATATATTACTTTATATTTCAGTGGCACTAATTGTAATATCTCCTTTTTCACTTATGATTTTGAGTCCCCTCTTCTTGATTAGTCTAGCTAAAGACTTCTTAAATATTTTATCTTTTCAAAAAATCAACTACTAAGTTTGTTGATTTTTTATTGTCTTTCTAATATTTATTTTTTTTAAAAAAATTCTGCTCTAATCCTTATTACTTCCTTTCTTCTGCTAATTTTGGGCTTAGGTATTCTTCCTGTTCTATTTATCTGAAGAATGCATATAGGTTGCTTATTTATATATTTATTTTTATTCATATAATTTTTATCTGCTAGTACTGATTCCGCTGTATCCCATAAATTTTAATTTGTTTTCTTTTTTTTTTTGGTCTCAAGATATTTTAAGTTTCCCTTTTGATATCATCTTTAATCATTTGGTTGTTCAGCAGTGTGTATTTAATTTCCACATATTTGTGAATTTTTAAATTTTCTCTGGTTATCAACTTCTAAAAGAAGCTTATTATGATCTTAATCTTCTTAAATTTGTTAAGACTTCCTTTATTGCACAACATATGATCTATCCTAGAGAATGTTCCATGTGCATTTAAGAAGAATGCATATTTTGGTGCACTTGGATGAAATTATGCTGTGTGTTTGGCTTATAGTGTGATCAAGTATGGGCTTCCCCCGTGGTACAGCAGTAAAGAATCTGCCTGCAATGCAGGAGATGCAGGAGATGTAGGATTGATCCCTGAGTTGAGGCGGTTCCCTGGAAGTGGGCATGGCAACCCACCCCAGTATTCTTGGCTGGAAAGTCCCATGGACAGAGGAGCCTGGTGGGCTGCAGTCCACAGGGTTGCACAGAGTTGGCCACGACTGAAGTGACTGAGCACACGGGTTCAATGTCCTGTTTCCTCATTTTCTGTAACATGACCCATTTACTGTTGAAAGTGGTATATTAAGGACCCCTTTCTATTATTGTATTGCTATCTATTTTTCTGTTAATATTTGTTTAAATATTTAGGTGTTCCAAAGTTAGGTGCATATACAGTTACAATTATTATATCCTCCTGATGATATAGTGACCTTTTATTACATAGTGACTTTTGACTCTGAGTAATTTTGACTGAATGTCTATTTTATCTGATACAAGTGTAGCCACTCCGCCTCTCTTTTGTTTACTATTTGATGCAATTTCTTTTCCATCCTTTTATGTTCAGCTTATGTGTGTCCTTAAAATGAGTTTTTTACAGACAATGTATTATTGGATTAAAAAAATTAATTTAGCCACCTTGTCTTTTGATTGGAGAATTCAAACTATTTGCATTTAAATTAGTTATTGACAGGTGAGAACAGTCTCGCCATTTTGTTGTTTTCTGTTTTGTAGTTCCTTTTTTCCTTTCTCTTGTTCCTTTCTTTCTCATTATGTCTTCCTTTGGAACTTGGTGTTTGTTTTATTTTGTATGTGTTTCCATTTTTTTTGCTTGTTTGTTTGTGTGTGAAGGTGTGCTTTTACTTATTTCTGTGTATCTACTAGCTTTTCCTTGTAGTTACCATGAGGCTTATATAAAACTTCTTACAATTATAACAGTCTATTTTAAGCTGATAACATCATACTTTCAATGGCATACAAATTATATGTACAAAGTATTCTATATTTTTAGTTCTTCCATTTTATATTGTTGAAGTCACAGTTTGCATCTTTTAAAGCTGTGCATCCATTAACAAATGTTTGTAGTTATAGTTATTTTTATACTATTGTCTTTTAACTTTTATACAGGAATTAACATTTATTGATGCTCTCACTTACAGTATTAGAGTATTCAGAATTTGACCACATATTTACATTTACCAGTCAGTTTTGTATTTTCAGATGTATTTACATTGTTTCTTAGTGTCTGTTCATTTTCATTTTTCTTAGTGACTTTGAAGATCTCTCTTCAGGCAAGTCTAGAGGTGATAAACTCAGCTCTTTTTGTGGTTGTTAAGAATTAAATTCATCTCCTCTTCATTTCTGGAGGAAAGTTTTGCTGAGTATAGCATTCTTGGTTGCCAGTGATTTTCTTTAAGCAATGTGAATATGTCACCCCACTCTATCCAAGGGTTTCTGCTGAGAAATGAGTTTATGGGGGTTCCTTTATAGATAATAAATCACTTTAGTTTTGTTGCTTCAAACTTTTCTCTTTGTTTTTTATTTTTAGCTATTTGGTTTTAATATATATCAGACTCATCTACTTTGAGTTCATTTTTCTTGGGTTCCTTTGAGTTTTACAAAACTTCATGTCCATATCTATTCCAGATTTTGGAAGTATTCAGCTATTATTTCTTTAATCTTTCTACGTATTTCTCTCTCTTCTTTGGGGACTTTGATGAGGCTAATATTTGTTTGCTTATTGATGTCTCATAATTCATGTAGGCTCTCTTCACTCCTTTTTGGTGTTCTTTTTGCACTTGTTATTGGGTAATTACAAATGATTTGTCTTTGATTTTGCTAATTTGTTTTGTTTAACCAAGATTTCTGCTGAAGCTCTCTGTTGACTTTTCAGTTCTATCATTGGGTTCTTTACTCCACAATTGTGTGATTTTTGTTTGTTTATTAAACTTATCATCTACTTCATACATTATTTTTTTGATGTCTTGTAACTTACTGAGCTTTTTTTTATTTTTTAAAAATTTATTTTAATTGGAGGCTAATTACTTTACAATATTGAAATGGTTTTGCCATATATTGACATGAATCAGCCATGGGTGTACATGTGTTCCCCATCCTGAATCCCCCTCCCACCTCCCTCCTCATCCCATCCCTCTGGGTCATCCCAGTGCACCAGCCCTGAGCACCCTGTCTCATGCATCGAACCTGGACTGGCAGTCTGTTTCACATATGATAATATACATGTTCCAGTGCTATTCTCTCAAATCATCACATGCTCACCTTCTCCCATAGAGTCCAAAAGACTGTTCTATACATCTTCATCTTTTTTTCTATTTCACATATAAGCTTATCATTACCATCTTTCTAAATTCCATATATATGCATTAGTATACTGTATTGGTGTTTTTCTTTCTGGCTTATTTTGCTCTGTATAATAGGCTCTGGTTTCATCCACCTCATTAGAACTGACTCAAATGCATTCTTTTTCATGGCTGAGTAATATGCCATTGTGTATATGTACCACAGCTTTCTTATCCATTTGCCTGCTGATGGACATCTAGGTTGCTTCCATGTGCTGGCTGTTATAAACAGTGCTGCAATGAACATTGGGGTATATATGTCTCTTTCAATTCTGGTTTCCTCAGTGTGTATGCCCAGCAGTGGGATTGCTGGGTTGTATGACATTTCTTTTTTTTTTTTTTTTATTAGTTTGAGGCTAATTACTTCTATTTCCAGTTTTTTAAGGAATCTCCACACTGTTCTCCATAGAGGCTGTACTAGTTTGCATTCCCACCAACAATGTAAGAGGGTTCCCTTTTCTCCACACCCTCTCCAGCATTTATTGTTTAGACTTTTAGATAGCAGCCATTCGGACCGGCGTGAGATGGTACCTCATTGTGGTTTTGATTTGCATGTCTCTGATAATGAGTGATGTTGAGCATCTTTTCATGTGTTTGTTAGCCATCTGTATGTCTCTTTTGGAGAAATGTCTGTTTAGTTCTTTGGCCCATTTTTTGATTGGGCCATTTATTTTTCTGGAATTGAGCTGCAGGAGTTGCTTGTATATTTTTGAGATTAATCCTTTGTCTGTTGCTTCATTTGCTATTATTTTTTCCCATTCTGAAGGCTGTCTTTTCACCTTGCTTATAGTTTTCTTCACTGTGCAAAAGTTTTTATTCAATGCAATCCCTATCAAGCTACCAATGGTATTTTTCACAGAACTAATAACTTCACAATTTGTATGGAAATACAAAAAAACTCAAATAGCCAAAGCAATCTTGAGAAAGAAGAATGGAACTGGAGGAATCAACCTGACTTACTTCAGGTTATACTACAAAGCTACAGTCATCAAGAAAGTATGGTACTGGCACAAAGACAGAAATATAGATGAGTGGAACAAAATAGAAAGCCCAGAGATAAATCCATGCACTTATGGACACCTTATCTTTGACAGAGGAGGCAAGAATATACAATGGAGAAAAGACAATCCCTTCAACAAGTGGTGCTGGGAAAACTGGTCAACCACTTGTAAAAGAATGAAACTTTTAACACCATACAAAAAATAATCTCAAAATGGATTAAAGATCTAAATGTAAGACCAGAA
This sequence comes from Dama dama, assembly GCF_033118175.1. Classification (NCBI taxonomy): domain Eukaryota; kingdom Metazoa; phylum Chordata; class Mammalia; order Artiodactyla; family Cervidae; genus Dama; species Dama dama. The sequence continues at coordinate 11,564,722 of NC_083693.1, read as the reverse complement.
ACTATAAAACTCCTAGAGGAAAACGTAGGCAAAACACTCTCTGACATAAATCACAGGAGGATCCTCTATGACCCACCTTCTACAGTAATGGAAATAAAAGCAAAAATAAACAATGGGACCTAATTAAACTTAAAAGCTTTTGCACAACGAAGGAAACGAAGGAGCATTTTAAGATGATTATTTTGAATTCTTTGTCAGGCAACTCATAAACATCCAAGTCTTTGGAGTCTGTTACTGGAAATTTATTGGTCACCAGAGCTTTATTAGTTTCCTTTGTTTGAGTCTTTATTGTTTGTGTAGCCTACACTGGTGTGTGCATTTGAAGGAGAAAACACTTTTCTCAGTTTTTTTCAGTATTTATGGCTAGTGAAGGCCTTCTGTAGGTTCCTTGAATTTATGAGATTACCCAGGGACTTGCAGGTAATTTGGGTTGGAGACAGGTCATGTATTGCTGAGTCTACAGTGGTGTTTGTAAATAGTTGATATGTCTTTTACCAGGTGCCCTGGCAGGCATAGATCCTGTCTGACCCTTGGAAGACAGGATTACCTCTAGGACCTTTTTCATAAGATTTGGAACTGGGAAAAGGGTCCACAGTTGGATCCAGAAATGATGAGTCTGTAACCAAGTATTTGGACATGAGTGGTTCCCACCAGGTCCTTTGGAGGGCCATGTAACTGGGTCAGTCCCTGCATGAGCAGGATTGGCACTGGACCCTGCCTGAGAGGAACTGGAACTGAGTCCGAGGGCTGCTTCATCATCCACATCTAGGACTGAGGTTTGTATGCCTGATTCTTGGAGGCATGAATGAGGTGTCTCTTAACAGGTCCCTGGGAAGTAGGACTATTCCCTGACCTGATAAGAATAGGAGCTGAGTTACAGGGCTATTTCAGACCACAGTGGGCTTACTTCCGAGGCCATGGATTAGTTTTCTGGTAAATCTCTGCATGCACAGGATTGCTTGTGGACTGTGGCAGGGAGGGGCTTGAGCTGATTCACAAGGTTGTTTCAAGAATTGTTGTGGACCAAGGTTGGCTGGCCTGCCTCCAAGAGGCACTAACTGGCATGTCTTCTGGTCGGTCACTGGGCAAGTTGGACTACTTGGAGAATGTGATCTGGTTCTGAGCCAGGGCTGTTTCTGGATCTGCTGACTAAAGTTCACTTACCTCCCTTCAGGGACACTGACAGATGTATCTTCCAGTAGGTCCCTGGGCAAGTAGGACTGATCGGGGCAGTGGCTGGGGGGAGAGCTGGAGTGAATTATAGGGCTGTTTCCACCTCTCCAAAAGTACAGATGGGTAGGTTTCCAGCTTATTCCCTGGTATAGCAGGACATCTCACCGACTGCAGCTAGAAGGAACTGGAGCTGAATTATAGGACTACAGTATCTGTGGGGACAATTATAGGCATGTCCCCTGCCACTTCCCTAGGTTGTCAGGACTGCTGATTATGGTTGACAGGGCCTAGAGCTGGGTCATGTGTCACTTCAGGGCCCACAGGCAGGACCAAGGTCTGTGGTCTTGTTACCTGAGGCAAAGGCAAGTGTGACTCTTCCTGTGCTGCTCTGCTGAGTCACTTCAGTCATGTCCAACTCTTTGACAGCCCATGGGCTGTAGCCCGCCAGGCTCCTCTGTGCATGGAATACTCCAGGCAAAAATACTGGAGTGGGTTTCCATTTCCTACTCCAGGGGGCTCTTCTTGCATCCTCTAATATTTGATTATTGTAGGAGGACCAAAAGAAAATGAGGCTATAGTGGAGCTGACTGAGGAATGGAGATGTTCTGGGCTATGTAGCTGAGTCCATAGTTGGCAATTCAGCCTCCTGACTGAGCACAGGCTTGCTTTCTCAAAATGACCCTCCTTATTCGTGAGCCACAGTGGTGTTTAACAATATCCAACCCTGGTCCCAAAGCTCCCAAAGAGGCATTTTTGCCCGTGAATAGCTGCTGAGTTACTGTTCCTGAGTAATGATACAAGCAGGGGACTTCCTATTCTGCCATCTTGCTGGCATTCTGCTGTTCTAGATATTGAAAATCATTGAAAATTAGGTTTTGAGATCTCTAACTTTAATAGTTGAATCATCTATTTTTACTTTTAATTCTAGGAGGTTTTGCTTTGTGTATTTTGTGCTTTTTGTTTACTATATTCAATATATGTTAGCAATTATGTCATGCATTGCTTGTTTTAAAACAGTCTTTGTTTTTAACAATAATTTTTGTTAAAGTCTATTTTGTCTGAGCTGATCCAGCTTTATTTTAGCTACAGTTTTTACAATATATCTTTTTATTATCCTTTACTTTCAATTTATTTGTGCTTTGAATCTAATGTGTACCTCTCATATATAGCATATAATTGACCATGCTTTTTCCTGCAATTTGGAAACCTCTGCCTTTTGATTGAAATGTTTATTCCTTTTGTATTTAATATAATAACTTATAATTATTTATATGGTAGGATTTATGACAGCTGATTTGCTATTAATTTTCTATATGGCTTATGTATTTTTCCTTTTTATTTCTCCTTTTTTATTAAATAGATATTTTCCAGTGTATCACTTAAATGTCATTATATATTCATATATATGGTCTTCCAAGTGGTGCCAGTGGTAAAGAACCTGTGTGTCAATGCAGAAGACATAAGAGATGCAAGTTAGATCCCAGGGTCAGGAAGATTCCCTTGGAAAAGTGCATGGCAACTCACTCCAGTATTTTTGCCTGGAGAATCCCAAGACAGAGGAGGCTGGTGGGCTACAGTACATAGGGTCACAAAGAGTTGGACATGACTGAAGTGACTTAGCATGCACATTCATATATATATAAGTAGTAGTTGCTCTAGTAATTACAATTATTAGCATCTATATAGCTCCATTTCCTTCCCTTTGTTTTGTGTTATTATTGTCTATAAGTTACAAATATTATCATATAAATTATAAGACCTTCAGCACAAATTTATAATTGAAATTATTGTCTTTAATCAAATAGAAGCATTATAAATACATGTTATAAATGTAAATGTTATAAAACAAAGATGTTATAAATAAAACACCTTTAGGAGATCAAATCAAGATGGTGGAGTAGAAGGACATGTGGTCATCTCCTCCCGTGAAATCATTGAAATCAAAACTAGCTGTTGAACAACCATCAACAGGTGGACACTGGAACCCACCAGAAAACAATACCCCAGGTCCAAAGACAAAGGAGAAGCCACAACACAGTAGGATTGGCACAATCAAAATAAGATAAAATCTCTTACTCACCAGGTGGGTGACCCACAAATTGGAGAACAATAATACCTAAGAAGTTCTTTCACTGTTATGAAGGTTCTGAGCCCTCTGTCAGGCTTCCCAGCCTGGGGATCCAGCAAAGTGACTAAGAATCCTCAGGGAATCTGACTTAGAAAACCAGTGGGATTTGTTTGCAGGACTTCCACAGGACTGGGGGAAACATAGAGGGCACAAACAAAATCTTGTGTGTACCAGGACACAGGGGAAAGGAGCAGTGACCCAACAATATATTGAACCAGGCACAAGCTAATTGGAGGGTCTCCTGTGGAGGTGGGTCAGCAGCGACTTGCTGTGGGGACAATGGCATTGGCAGCAGCAGTCCTGGGAGGTGTCCCTTGGCAAGTGAGCCCTCTTGGAGGTCACCATGAGCCCTACCATAAAGCCTGTAGATTCCAGGGCTGGGTCACCTCAAGCCAAACAACTAACTCGGAGGGAGCACAGCCCCACCCATCAGCAGACTAAAGTGTTACTGAGCATGACCCAGCCCACCAGAGCAAGGCCCAGTTTTTCCCACTGCCAGTCCCTCCCATCAGCATCATCTACCAGAAGGCAGACAGAAGAAGCAAGAAGAACTACGACCCCACAGCCTCCAGAACAAAAACCACAGCCACAGGATGTTAACCAAAATAAAAAGGCAGAGAATTACTCCCAGATGAAAGAACAAAACCCCAGGAAAACAACTAAATGGAGTAGAGATAGGCAACCTTCCAGAAAAAGAATTCAAAATAATGATAGTGCAGATGATCCAGGATCTTGGAAACAGAATGGAGAAGATGCTAGAAATGTTTACCAAAGACCTAGAAGAACTAAAGGACAGAGATGAATAATACACTAAAAGGAATCAATAGCAGAATAACAGGCAGAAGAATCAATGAGTGACTTGGAAGAAAGAATGGTGGAAATCACTGCTACAAAATAGAATACAGAAAAAAGAATGGAAAAAAAAAAAAAAATGAAGACAGTGTAAGAGACCTCTGGGACAACATTAAACACATCAACATTCATATTATATGGATCCCAGAAGGAGAAGAGAGAGAGGACCCAAGAAAACACTTGAAGAGATAATAGCTGAAAACTTCCCTAACATGGGAAAAGAAATAGTCAAGTCCAAAAAGCCCAGAGAGTCCCAGGCAAGATAAGCCCAAGGAGGAACACAAGACACATAGTAATCAAACTGACAAAAATTAAAGACAAATACTAAAATACTAAAAGGAATAAGGGAAAAGTGACAAATAATATACGAGTGGACTCCCATAAGATTAGTAGCTGATTTCTGAACATAAAATCTACAAGCCAGAAGGGACTAGCATGATATATCTAAAGCGATGAAAGGGAGGAATCTAAGACGTGTAAATCCATGGCTGATTCATATCAATGTATGACAACCCCCCCCCAAAAAACAAACAAACAAACAAAAAAAAAAGCAAAAAAAAAAAAAAAAGAATCTACAACCAAGAATACTCTACCCAGCAAGACTCTCATTCAGATTTGATGGAGAAATCAAAAGCTTTCCAGAGAAGCAGAAGTTAAGAGAATTCAGCACCACCAAACCAGCTTTACACCGAACGCTAAAGGAACTTCTCTAGGCAAAAAACACAAGAGAAGGAAGACACCTATAAAGAATAAACCCAAAACGATTAGGAAAATAGTAATAAAAGAGAGGGTGGGATGGTCGGATCAAGTAGCACTGAAACATTTATGTTACCGTATGTAAAATAGACATCCAGTGGGAATTTGCTGTATGATGCGGGGAACCCAAATCTGGCGCTCTGTGACAACCTAGAGGGTTTGGAAGGGGTGGACGGTGGGAGAGAGGTTCAAATGGAGGAGATGTGTACCTATGGCTGATTCATGTTGATGTATGGCAGAAACACAATATTGTAAAATAATTATCCTCCAATTAAAAATAAATAAATTTTTAGAATTAAATTTAAAAATGGTAATAAGATCATACATATCAATAATTACTTTAAATGTAAATGGGTTAAATCCACCAACTGAAAGACAGACTGGCTGCGTAGATGAAAACATGTGCATGCATACACTTTAACTTACCACATCACTGTACTCAGCCCCTCAAATTGTGTGTAATTATTTTATATGGTTAGGCTAATCATGTTTTCATTATTGCTTGCAATTGTAATTATCTTTTATTTTTTTGTCTGGCTATTAATTGTGAAAACTGATAAATATCTTTTATATTGTGATTATGTAGCTAGTATTCATTTTAATACCATTGTATCATGATTGCCAACAGAAAATAATAGAAGTCTGATATAGACTTCTTATATAGACTAAAATTAACATTTAATAGAAAAACTTGTGATCACTTTTTAAAATCCACATGCACATTAGAATTACCCTGGAAGTTTTTGAAAAATACAAATGCCCAGGTATTTTTTTTTTCCTCCAAAACCCCAGATGTGATTCTAAAGAGCAGCCATGTTTACAAACAACTGGACTATATGATGATCTTTTACTTTTATCTAGTTTGTTTCACTTTTTACATTTTATATTTAGCACTCCCATTTCACTTAGACTATGTTTTACAATTTCTCCAACTCCTTTTTTTGTTGCTCTTTCTCAAGCCTTTATCAAGTGTAGTAGAAAAACTTTTATATATATACATATATATATATATATATATATATATATATATATATATATATATATATATATACTTTATAAAACTTATGAATTTTGGCTTACCTAAAAAATTTATGACATTTTGGTTCCACTTGATTGACAAAGTATGAATAGAATGCTAGATATCTAATTTATATTCACTTAAAATTTTGATATAGTTCCATTTATTCTGACATCTAGTATTCTGACATCTGCTAAAAGCCTGGAAAACTGGGGGGCAGTCCTAAGATGATGGAGGAATAGGATGGGGAGACCACTTGCTCCCCCCAAAATTCATTGAAAGATCATTTGAATGCTGAGCAAATACCACAAAACAACTTCTGAACACTGGCAGAGGAAACTAGGCACCTAGAAAGGCAGCCCATTGTCTTAAAAAAAAAAAAAAGTATACTATATAAAGAAGATCAATGATTCTCCTGAAAAAGTGCCAGGGAATACTGCTAACTTTAAATAAAATATTTTCTTCTATTACCCCCAGTCAAAAAAAAAAAAAAAAAAAAAAAGGAGATAGGACAAAATATAAAAGATAAAAAGAGAGACAAGAGTTAGGGACAGAGACCTGTCCTGGGGAGGGAGTCATAAAATAGGAGAAGTTTCCAAACACCAGAAAACCATCTCACCAGTGGGTCTGTGGGAGTTTTGGAATTTCAGAGGGCAACATAACCTGGAGGAAAAAATAAATAAATAAAACCCACAGATTACATGCCTAACTGCAACTCCCAGTGAAGAGGTAGCCCAGACGCTTTTGTCTGCCACCCACAAGCGGGGGCTGAACAGGGAGGTGCGGGCTGCATTGCTTAGAGTAGGGACTGGGCCTGGATGCCCTGAGGCCAATCTGAGGGAGCTAATGTGAGATAGCAACCCAAACTGTGGGTTAGCTAGAGATTGAGAATAAAAGAGAGAGAGAGAACTTTCCCATGAAAAGCCCTAACCTAAGGCACTGCCATGCCCGCTCACAGAACAAAGGACTGAGCAATCACCAGAGGAGGGCTAGCCTACTGTGGACTGGCCCATCCCCCGCTGGAGGCAGGGAGGAAGGAGGGCGACAGCCAGAGCAGGAAGGCAAGGGGCAATCTCGGCCCCAGAGATGGCATCCCCTACCAAACTGCAAGCAGGCTCCCAGTTGCTAACCAAGTCTTCCTGAGATCCTGGACGGTTGACATCCACCAGGAGGGTCGCAGCCAGAGATCAGCTCCCCAGAGGAGATACATGGCACACCTGAGATGGTGCGCCTGCTGCGAACCCAGGATACTGAGCAGCTGGGACGGGGGAGGCGATGAGACGCACCCCTCCATCTGGGGAGACTGCACTCACCAAGCACCTGGTTGCTTGAGCTGCTCGGACCTGGGAATAGGACAAAACACAGGCCCAACCGAGTCTGTGCCTTTGTGGAGTACCCGAGAACCTGAACCTGAGCAGTGTAGACCTGGGAAGTGCACACAACCCAGGGCCTGCCTTAGACAGTTCCCCGGCAGAGCAACCTGGAGCCTGAGCAGTGCAGACCGGGAAAGCATACAAGCCGTGAGCGGGTGCAAACCCAGTGTGGCCCAGACCCTGCGAGCACTCCCCACACACGCCAGTGATATTTGTTTGCAGTGCTCCTCCCTCCCAAAAGCACGACTGAACAAGTGAGCCTAAATAAGTGGCCACCTTCGCCCCCTTGTGTCAGGGTGGAAGTTAGATACTGAAGAGACTTGCAAACAGAGGAAGCCAAAATAAAGAAGAGGGAACGGCTTTGGAAGTAACAGGTGAAACAGATTAAAACACCACAGTTAGCACGGGCTACATTGGAAGGGACGTATAGACCTTGAGAAGAAGTATAAGCTGGAACAAGGAACTATCTGAAACTGAACTGACCCCACATTGCCCTCAACAGCTCCAGAGAAATTCCTAGATATATTTTACTATTATCATTTTAAAATTTTAAAAAATTTTAAGTTCTTTATTGCTCCTTTGATTTTCATTTTTAAAACCTACTATTACCTTGAAAAAAAAAAGACCATTTTTTAAAGCAAATTTCATATTTTTAAAATAATTTTTGAGATTTTCTTTTTAATATTGTATTTTTGACAGGCTAGCCTCTACTCTAGATTTTAACCTTTGCTTTTTGGTATTTGTTATCAATTCTATACCTTTAAGGATACAATCTTCAGTACCCATTTTAACTTAGGAGTGTGATTGCTGGCTTGATTGCTCTCTCTCCTTTCGACTCTCCTTTTTCTCCCTCAGGTCACCTCTTATCTCCTCCCTCCCTCTTCTCTTCTCTTCTTAACTCTGTGAATCTCTTTGTGTGTTCCAGGCTATGGAGAACACTTAGGGAACTGATCACAGGATAGACTGGTCTCTCTCCTTTTGACTCCCCTCCTCTCCTCCTGGTCGCCTCTATCTCCTTCCTCCCTCTTCTCGTCTCTGTGGAACTCCATGAACCTGTCTGAGTGTTCCAGATTGTGAAGAGCAAATAGGGAATTGATAACTGACTAGATTGCTCTCTCCTCTTTTGTATCCCCCTCTTCTCCCCCTGGTCACCTCTATCTCCCTCCTCCCTCTTCTCTTCTTCATGTAACATTGTGTACCTCTTTGGGTGTCCCCCACTGTGGAGAATCTTTTCACCATTAACCTAGATGTTTCATCATCGGTGCTGTATGGATGGAGAAGTCTTGAGGTTACTGTAAGAATAAGACTGAGAGCCAGAGGCAGGAGGCTTAAATCCAAAACTTGAGAATACAAGAAAACTCCTGACTCCAGGGAACATTAATTGACAAGAGCTCATCCAAAAGCCTCTATACCTACACTGAAACCAAGCTCCACCCAAGAGCCAACAAGTTTCAGAGCAAGACATAGCAAGCTAATTTTCCAACAAAGCAGAAACATAACCCTGAGCACAAAAATACAGGTGGCCAAAAGTCACAGCAAACCCATAGACACCTCAAAACTCACTACTGGAAACTTCACTGAACTCCAGAGAGAAGAGATCCAGCTCCACCCACCAGAAACCGACATAAGCTTCCCTAACCAGGAAACCTTGACAGGCCACTCATCCAGTCCCACCCATGGGGAGGAACCTCCACAATAAAGAGGAACCACAAACTTCCAGCATACAGAAAGGCCACCCCAAACACAGCAACCTAAACAAGATGAAAAGGCAGAGAAATATTCAGCAGGTAAAGGAACATGCTAAAAGCCCACCAAACCAAAAAAAAAAAAAAAAAAAAAAAAAAAAAAGGAGATAGGGAGTCTAACTGAAAAAGAATTCAGAATAATGATAGTAAAAGTGATCAAAAATTTTGAAAACAAAATGGAGTTACAGAGAAATAATTTGGAGACAAGGGTTGAGAAGATGCAAGAAAAGTTTAACAAGGGCCTAGGAGAGATAAAAGAGTCAATCAATAATGAATAATGCAAAAACTGAGATCAAAAGCACGCTGGAGGGAAACAACAGTAGAAGAACTGAAGCAGAAGATAGGATAAGTGAGGTGGAAGATAGAATGGTGGAAACAAATGAAGCAGAGAGGAAAGAGAAAAAAGAGTTAAAATAAATAAGGACAACTTCAGAGACCTCTGGGACAATGTTGAATGCCCAACATTCAAATCATAGGAGTCCCAGAAGAAGAAGACTAAAAGAAAGGCCATGAGAAAATACTCAAGGAGATAATAGTTGAAAACGTCCCTAAAATGGGGAAGGAAATATCCACCCAAGTCCAAGAAATCCAGAGAGTACCAAACAGGATAAACCCAAGGTGAAACACCCCAAGACACATATTAAATCAAATTAATGAAGATCAAACACAAAGAACAAATATTAAAAGCAGCAAGAGAAAAACAACAAATAACCCACAAGGGGATCCCCATAAGGATAACAGCTGATTTGTCAATAGAAACTCTTCAACAGAAGGGAATGGCAAGACATACTTAAGTGATGAAAGAGAAAAACCTACAACCCACCAAACCAGCTCTTCAACAAATGCTAAAGGATCTTCTTCAGACAGGAAACACAGAAAAGGTTTATTAACTCGAACTCAAAACAACAAAGTAAATGGCAATGGGATCATACTTATCAATAATTACATTAAATGTAAATGGGTTGCATGCTCCAACCAAAAGACAAAGACTGGCTGAATGGATACAAAAACAAGACCCCTATATATGCTGTCTACAAGAGACCCACCTCAAACCTAGGGACAGATACAGACTGAAAGTGAAGGGCTGGAAAAAGATATTTCACGTAAATGGAGACCAAAAGAAAGCAGGAGTAGCAATACTAATATCAGATAGAATAGATTTTGAAATAAAGGCTGTGAAAAGAGACAAAGAAGGACACTACATAACGATCAAAGGATCAATCCAAGAAGAAGATATAACAGTTGTAAATATATATGCACCCAACATAGGAGCACTGCAATATGTAAGGCAAATGCTAACAAATATGAAACAGGAAATTAACAGCAATGCAATAATAGTGGGAAACTTTGATACCTCAGTCACCTATAGATAGATCAACTAAACAGAAAATTAGCAAGGAAATACAAATTTTAAATGATACAATGGACCAGTTAGACCAAATTGATATCCACAGGACATTTCACCCTAAAACAATGAATTTCATCTTTTCCCCAAGTGCACACGGAACTTTCTCCAGGATAGATCACATCCTGGGCCATAAATCTAGCCTTGGTAAACTAAAAAAAAAAAAAAATTGAAGTCATCTCTAGCATCTTTTCTGATCACAATGTGGTAAGATTAGATGTCAACCACAGGAAAAAAAAGAACTATTAAAAACACAAACATATGGAGGCTAAACAACACACAACTGAATAACCAACAAATCACAGAATAAATAAAAAAAGAAATCAAAATATGCATAGGAACGAATGAAGATGAAAACACAATAACTCAAAACCTATGGGACTCAGTAAAAGCAGTGTTAAGGGGAAGGTTTCATAGCAATACAAGCCTACCTCAAGAAACAGGAGAGAAATCAAATAAATAACCTAACTCTACACTTAAAGGAATTAGAAAAAGAAGAAATGAAGCACCCCAGCGTTAGTAGAAGGAAAGAAATCATAAATTAGGGCAGAAATAAATGAAAAAGAAACAAAGGAGACCATAGCAAAAATCAACAAAGCTAAAAGCTGGTTCTTTGAGAAGATAAATAAAATAGACAAACCATTAGCGAGACTCATCAAGAAAAAAAGGGAGAAGAATCAAATCAACAAAATTAGAAATGAAAATGGAGAAATCACAACAGACAAAATAGAAATACAAAGAATCATAAGAGACTACTATCAGCAACTATATGCCAATAAAATGGACAACTTGGAAGAAATGGATGAATTCTTAGAAAAGTATAACTTTCCAAAACTGAACATGGAAGAAATAGAAAATCTTAACAGACCCGTCACAAGCACAGAAATCGAAACTGTAATCAGAAATCTTCCAACAAACAAAAGTCCAGGACCAGATGGCTTCACAGCTGAATTCTACCAAAAATTTAGAAAAGAGCTAATACCTATCCTACTCAAACTCTTTCAGAAAATTGCAAAGGAAGGCAAACTTACAAACTCATTGTATAAGGCCACCACCACCTTAATAGCAAAATCAGACAAAGATGCCACAAAAAAGAAAACTACAGGCCAATATTACTGACGAACATAGATATAAAAATCCTTAACAAAATTCTAGCAAACAGAATCCAACAACATATTAAAAAGATCATACATCATGACCAAGTGGGCTTTATCCCAGTGATGCAAGTATTCTTCAATATTTGCAAATCAATCAATGTGATACACCACATTAACAAATTGAATGATAAAAACCCTATGATTATTTCAATAGATGAAGAGAAAGCCTTTGACAAAATTCAACATCGATTTATGATTAAAAAAAAAAAAAAGCCCTCCAGAAAGCAGGCTGGAAGGAACATACCTCAACATAATAAAAGCCATATATGATAAACCCACAGTAAACATTATGCTCAATGGTGAAAAATTGAAAGCATTTCCCCTAAAGTCAGGACAAGACAAGGGTGCCCACTCTCACCACTCCTATTCAACATAGTTTTGGAAGTTTTAGCCACAGCAATCAGAGAAGAAAAAGAAATAAAAGTAATCCAGATTGAAAAAGAAGAAGTAAAACTCTCACTGTTTGCAGATGACATGATCGTCTATATAGAAAACCCTAAAGACTTCACCAGAAAATTACTAGAGCTAGTCAATGAATATAGTAAAGTTACAGGATATAAAATTAACACACAGAAGTCCCTTACATTCCTATACACTAACAATGAGAAAACAGAAAGAGTAATTAAGGAAACAATCCCATTCACCATTGCGAGGAAAAGAATAAAATACTTAGGAATAAATCTACCTAAAGAAACAAAAGACCTATGTGTAGAAAACTATAAAACACTGATGAAAGAAATCAAAGATGACACAAATAGAAGGAGAAATATACCATGGTCATGGATTGGAAGAATCAATATCGTGAAAATGTGTATACTACCCAAAGCAATTTATAGATTCAATGCAATCCCTATCAAGCTACCAACGGTATTTTTCAGACAATTAGGACAAATAATTACACAATGTGTATGGAAATTAAAAAAAAAAAAACCTCGAACAGCCAAAGCAATCTTGAGAAAGAAGAATGGAACTGGAGGAATCAACCTGCCTGACTTCAGACTATGCTACAAAGCTACAGTCATCAAGACAGTGTGGTACTGGCACAAAGACAGAAATATAGATCAATGGAACAAAATAGAAAGCCCAGAGATAAACCCATGCAACTATGGACAGCTTGTCTTTGACAAAGGAGGCAAGAATATACAATGGAGAAAAGACAATCCCTTCAACAAATGGTGCTGGGAAAACTGGTCAACCACTTGTAAAAGAATGAAACTAGAACACTTTCTAACACCATACACAAAAATAAACTCAAAATGGATTAAAGATCTAAATGTAAGACCAGAAACTATAAAACTCCTAGAGGAGAACATAGGCAAAACACTCTCCGAAATGAATCACAGCAGGATCCTCTATGACCCACCTCCCAGAATATTGGAAATAAAAGCAAAAATAAACAAATGGGACCTAATTAAACTTAAAACCTTTTGCACAACAAAAGAAATGATAAGCAAAGTGAAAACACAGCCCTCAGATTGGGAGAAAATAATAGCAAATGAAGCAACTGACAAAGAATTAATCTCAAAAATATACAAGCAACTCCTGCAGCTCAATTCCAGAAAAATAAGCGACCCAATCAAAACATGGGCCAAAGAACTAAACAGACATTTCTCCAAAGAAGACATACAGATGGCTAACAAACACATGAAAAGATGCTCAACATCACTCATTATCAGAGACATGCAAATCAAAACCACAATGAGGTACCATCTCACACTGGTCCGAATGGCTGCTATCTAAAAGTCTACAAACAATAAGTGCTGGAGAGGGTGTGGAGAAAAGGGAACTCTCTTACACTGTTGGTGGGAATTCAAACTAGTACAGCCACTATGGAGAACAGTGTGGAGATTTCTTAAAAAACTGGAAATAGAACTGCCATACAATGCAGCAATCCCACTTCTGGGCATACACACTGAGGAAACCAGAATTGAAAGAGACACGTGTACCCCAATGTTCATCTCAGCACTGTTTACAATAGCCAGGACATGGAAGCAACCTAGATGTCCATTGGTAGATGAATGAATAAGAAAGCTGTGGTACATATACACAATGGAATATTATTCAGCTCTTAAAAAGAATGCATTTGAATCAGTTCTAATGAGGTGAATGAAACTGGAGCCTATTATACAGAGTGAAATAAGCCAGAAAGAAAACACCAATACAGTATATTAAGGCATATATGTGGAATTAGAAAGATGGTAATGATGACCATATATGCAAGACAGCAGAAGAGACACAGATGTAAAGAACAGACTTCTGGACTCTGTGGGAGAAGGCAAGGGTGGGATGATTTGAGAGAATAGCAGTGAACAATATATATTATCATATGTGAAATAGATTGCCAGTCCAGGTTTGATGCATGAGACAGGGTGCTCAGGGCTGGTACACTGGATGACCCTGGAGGATTTGATGGGGAGGGAGGGAGGAGGGGGATTCAGGATGGGGAACACATGTACATCCATGGCTGATTCATGTCAATGTATGGAAAAAACCACCATAATATTGTAAAGTAATTAGCCTTCAATTAAAATTTTAAAAAAGTTTAGAAACTTATTACTTTAGTGATTTAAAAAATATTGAATAAGGCTTGACACCTTTAATCCACTTCTGAAAATATTAAGAAATATATTTCTTAAAAAGAAAACAACAGGAAATTAACATGTTTTATAGTATTATTTTCCCAGATAGCACTAGCGGTAAAGAACATGCCTGTCAATGCAGGAGGCGTAAGAGATGCATGTTCAATCCCGGGGGTTGGGAAGATCCCCTGGAGGAGAGTATGACAACCCACTCAAGTGTTGTTGCCTAGAAAATCCTATGGACAGAGAGGCCTGGCAGACTACAGTGCATAGGGTCGCAAAGAGTCAGACACCACTGAAGGAACTTGGTATGCAGAGTATTATTAACTAAAGTACAGATTTTGTTCAAATTTCATGAAATTATGTTAGTGTCCAGTATTCATTTTCATACCTTATTCAAGATTTCACATTGTATTTGAGCAACTTCAACTTTATGCAACAAATTCTGATAAATTCTCTTTTCATTTTTATTCTGATTTAAATATTTTCTAATTTTCCTTGTTATGGCTTCTTAGATACATCCTTCATTCAAAAATGGACATTTAACTTCCCAATACACAGGGTATTAAAAGTATCTTGGATATTAATTTCTCATTTTGATGTAATTTCTCATTTAAATGCTTTCTTCTCTGCAATCACCCGCTGTGTCTTTTCAGTATCTTTACCTTCCTGAGGTTTTTGATGGCTAAGTCAAAGATCTCTGTTGGTAAATGTCACATTGCACTTGAAAATATGTGGGTTATTTTTAAATATATTTTGATATTGATTTGTAACATAATTCTAGAGTGATAAGAGAACAGATTCTATGATTTCAATACCTTTAGAACACGAACTTTTTGCACCTTGTTTTATGTCCTTGAATATGTTCCAGTGTCTCCTGGTTTATAGTCTATGGAAACGTGAATAGAATTTGCAACCTGCTGTTGTGTGAAATAAAAACACATTTATATTTTATTTTTACATTTATATTTGTAATTTCAGCTAAGGCAATTACTCTTTATTTTGTCATATGGATTTCAGTTACTCTCCAGTGTCTCTATTTCAGACAGAAGAAATCTCTTTAACATTTCTTGTAGAAAATATCTTATAGCAAGAAATTCTTTTTTTTTAAATTTTCCATCTGTGACTGTCAATTTCTCCCCTTTTAAATGATTTTTGTTTGTAAATATAGAATTCTCGGTTGAGATTTTTTCCCTATAATTTTGAGCATGTCATCACATGCCTTCTGGTCTGCATGGCTTATTAGAAGTCAATTTTTAAACTTACTGAGTCATTTTTCTCTTTGTTTTTATCATTCAGCAGTTTGACTGTGATGTGTATGGGTCTGGATCTCTTAGAGTTTATTCTTACTTGGAATTTGCTGATCTTCTTGGATGTGGAATGAGTGAAGTCGCTCAGTCATGTCCGACTCTTTGTGACCCCATGGACCATAGCCTACCAGGCTCCTCCATCCATGGGATTTTCTAGGCAAGAGTACTGGAGTGGGCTGGAGATTAATGTTTTTCATCAAGCTTTGAAAGATTTTAGTTATTATGTTTTCTCTTTTTTCTAATATTTCTCTTTTTTTCTCCTTCTAGGGCTTTAATTTATAAGTCTATTGGTATATTTCATGATATCTCAGTTTCCTAGAGCTCAGTTTATTTTTCTTTATGATTTTTCCTTCTACATACCATATAATCTCAACTGAGCTATCTTTAGGTTCACTAACTTTTCTATTCACTCAGCTCTGCTGTGATAACTCCTCTTGTGTAATTTCAATTTTAGTTATTCTATTTTTTAGGTCCAGAATTTGCATGTAGTCCTTTATTAATTTCTATATATTTATTGGTACTGTGTATTTGGTAAGACATAATTCTTATACTTTTTTTTTCATTTTTTAGATATGCTTTACTTCAGCTCTTTGAGTAGACTTTTACTAGCTAATTTAACGTCTTTGTCAATTAAGTCCAACCTTGACCTGCCTCAGAGATATTTTCTATTGAAAGTAGAAAACTTTCTATTGAAATATAGAAAATTTCTATATTTTCTTTCTGATGTATGGGCCATAATTTTCTGTTTCTTTGAATGTCTTGTATTTTTTGTTGCTGTTGTTGAAAACTGAATGTTTTATATATAATGTGGCAACTCATTTTTCTGTTTTTCTCAATTCCAAAAGTTTATTGTTGCAGTTGTTTGCTGTTATTGCTGTTTGTCTTAAAAATGATCCTCATGGACTAATTGTGTAAAGTCTCTATTCCCAGCAGTAGGTAGACACTGAAGTTTCTGCTTGGTTATCTTAGTGGTCAGCTATTAATTAGACCAAGATTACCTTCAATGCCTCTAATAAATACATCTCTCACGCTTTGTTAAGGGTGTGTTTGTGTGTGTTGGGGCTTACATTTAAGCCCCAGGTAGTTCACAACACTTCCTTAGCCTTCTTCACCTTTTGATTGGACAGATCCTCAAAGAAACCCAAAGGCAGGATCTTCCTGGTGATACAGTGGCTAAGACTCTGCCTGCCAATGAAGGGGACACAGGTTCAACCCCTGGTCCAGGAAGTTTCCACATGCCATGGGGTAACTGAGCCCACACTCTAGAGCATGTGAACTGCAACTACTGAAGCCCATGTGCTTAGATCCTGTGCTCTGCAACAAGATAAGCCATGGCAGTGAGAGACTCATGCACCACAACCAACACCCAGACCAGCCAAAAATTAATTAATTAACAAAAAGAAAGCCAGAGGGGAGGAGCCAAGATGGCAGAGGAATAGGACGGGGAGACCACTTTCTCCCCTACAAATTCATTGAAAGAACAATTGAATGCAGAGCAAACTTCACAAAACAACTTCTGGTCGCTAGCTGAGGTCATCAGGCACCCAGAAAAGCAGCCCATTGTCTTCAAAAGGAGGTAGGACAGAATATAAAAGATAAAAAGAGAGACAAAAGAGCTAGGGATGGAGATCCATCCCGGGAAGGGAGTCTTAAGAGGTAATTTCCAAACACCAGGAAACCCTCGCACTGGCGGGTCTGGGGGAAGTTTTTGAATCCCGGAGGGCAACCTAACTGGGAGGGGAAAAATAAGTAAAACCCACAGATTACGTGCCTAAAAGCAACTCCCAGCAGAAAAGTACCCCAGATGCCCGCATCCGCCACCAGCAAGTGGGGGCAGAGCAGAGAGGAGCAGGAGGCATTGCTTAGGGTAAGGACTGGGCCTGAGTGCCCTGAGGGCAATCGGAGGGAGCTTTTGTGAGTTACCAACTTAAACTGTGGGACAGCAAAAGAGAGATAGAAAATGAACCAGCCTGAACACACTGCCGGCCGTTCACAGAACAAAGGGACCGAGCAAGTCCAGAAGAGCTAGCTGGCTGCAGACCAGCCCAGCCCCTCGGGGGCAGGAGGCAGAAGGGAGGGGAAAAGGGCAGGCTCGGCCCCAAGGACTGCATCCCCTACCTCACTGCAAACAGGCCTCCAGTTTCTAACCAAAGACTTCCTGAGATTCTGGAGGATTGACATCCGCCAGGAGGGTCGTGGCGAGACACAGGGCACAGGCACCCGACAGGCGCGGGCAGGGACTGGGGTTGGGGACGAAGAGGGGAGAAGGCGTATGCACCCGACTGGTGCTGGCGGAAACTGAGGCTGGGACCCCGGACGGGAGAAGGCGCACCGCACCCGGGGAGAGTGTGCCTGTCAAGCTCCTGGCTGCCTGAGCTGCTCGGGCCGGGGAAGGCACAAAATGCAGGCGCAGCCGAGTCCGCGCTTTTGTGCAACACCCGAGGGCTGGAACCGCGCGCAGCGCAGGGCACGCTCCATACAGAGCAGCTGGGAGCCTGAGCAGCGTAGACGGGGAAAGCAGCGCCAGTCCCTCCCTGCAGCATGACGGAACTAGCAACCTGAATAAGAGACCACCTCCGCCCGCCTGTGTCAGGGCGGATATTAGGCACTGAAAAGACCGGCAAACAGAAGCCAAATAAACAAAGGGAACCGCTTCAGAAGGGATCGGTGCAACAGATTAAAATCCCTGTAGATAACACCGACTACACCAGAAGGGGCCTATAGATATCGAGAAGTGTAAGCTGGAACGAGGAGCTATCTGAAACTGAACCGAACCCACACTGACCGCAACAGCTCCAAAGAAATTCCTAGATATATTTTTACCTTTTTTTTTTTCATTAAAAAAATTTTTTTTCTTTTCTTTTCTTTTTTATATTTTCTCTTTTATTTTCTTTCAAAATTCCCTATTACTCCCCCATTACTTCTTAACTTTCATTTTCATAGATTTTTATGATTTTTTTAATTAGGAAAAAAAAATTTTTTCTTGGTGTTTTTTTTTCTTTTTCTCTTATTTCCTTTTAAAGTCCTCTATTACTCCTCTACTACTCCTTAATTTTCATTTTCATTTCACTATAACCTTGCAAAAAAAAGAGAGAGAAGCCCCATTTTTAAACCAAACTTCATATATATTTCTAAAATTTTTTGTGTTTTTGTTTTTGTTTTTAATATTGTATTTTTAAGAGCCTAACCTCTACTCTAGATTTTTAATCTTTGTTTTTCAGTATGTGATATAAATTTTGGACATTAAAGAATCCAATATTCAGTTCCCATTTTTATTCAGGAGTGTGTTGATTGCTCTCTCCCACTTTTGACTCTCCGTTTTCTACCTCAGAACACCTCTATTTCCTCCTTTCCCCTTCTCTTCCCAATCCAATTCTGTGAATCTCTGTGTGTGTCTGGGCTAGGGAGAACACTTTGGGAACAGAGAACTGTGTAAATCTGTCTCTCTCCTCATGAGTCCCCCTTTTTTCTCCTCCTGATCATCTCCATCTCCCTCCTCCCTCTCCTCTTTTTCATGTAACTCTGTGAACCTCTCTGGGTGTCCCTCACGGGGGAGAATCTTTTCACATTTAACCTAGAAGTTTTATTATCAGTGCTGTATAGTTGGAGAAGTCTTGAGACTACTGGAAGAATAAAACTGAAATCCAGAGGCAGGAGACTTAAGCCCAAAACCTGAGAACACCAGAAAACTCCTGACTACACGGAACATTAAGTAATAAGAGACCGTCCAAAAGCCTCCATACCTACACTGAAACCAACCACCACCTAAGAGCCAGTAAGTTTCAGAGCAAGACATACCATGCAAATTCTCCAGCAATGCAGGAACATAGCCCTGAGCGTCACCATACAGGCTGCCCAAGGTCAAACCTAACACATAGACCCATCTCAAAACTCATTACTGGACACTCCACTGCACTCCAGAGAGAAGAAATCCAGTTCCACGCACCAGAACACTGATGCAAGCTTCACTAACCAGGAAACCTTGACAAGCCAATCGTCCAACCCCACCCACTGGGTAAAACCTCCACAATAAAAAGGAACCACAGACCTCCAGAATATAGAAAGCCCACTCCAGACACAGCAATCTAAACAAGATGAAAAAGCAGAGAAATACCCAGAAGGTAAAGGAACATGAAAAATGACCACGAAGTCAAACAAAAGAGGAGGAGATAGGGAATCTACCTGAAAAAGAATTTAGAATAATGATAATAAAAATGATCCAAAATCTTGAAAACAAAATGGAGTTAAAGATAAAGAGCCTGGAGACAAAGATTGAGAAGATGCAAGAAATGTTTAATAAAGACCTAGAAGAAATAAAAAAGAGTCAATTAAAAATGAATAATGCAATAAATGAAATCAAAAACACTCTGGAGGGAACCAAGAGTAGAATAACGGAGACAGAAGATAGGATAAGTGAGGTAGAAGATAAAATGGTGCAAATAAATGAAGCAGAGAGGAAAAAAGAAAAAAGAATCAAAAGAAATGAGGACAACCTCAGGGACCTCTGGGACAATGTGAAACACCCCAACATTCGTATCATAGGAGTCCCAGAAGAAGAAGACAAAAAGAAAGACCATGAGAAAATACTCAAGGAGATAATAGCTGAAAACTTCCCTAATATGGGGAAGGAAATAGCCACCGAAGTCCAAGAAATCCAGAGAGTCCCAAATAGGATAAACCCAAGGCAAAACACCCCAAGACACATATTAATCAAATTAACAAAGATCAAACACAAAGAACAAATATTAAAAGCAGCAAGGGAGAAACAACAAATAACACACAAAAGGATTCCCATAAAGATAACAGCTGATCTATCAATAGAAACCCTTCAGGCCAGAAGAGAATGGCAGGACATAGTTAAAGTAATGAAAGAGAATAACCTACAACCTAGATTACTGTACCCAGCAAGGATCTCATTCAGATATGAAGGAGAATTCAAAAGCTTTACAGACAAGCAAAAGCTGAGAGAATTCAGCACCACAAAACCAGCTCTTCAACAAATGCTAAAGGATCTTCTCTAGACAGGAAACACAGAAAGGTTGTATAAACATGAACTCAAAACAACAAAGTAAACGGCAACGGGACCACACCTATCAATAATTACCTTAAATGTAAATGGGTTGAATGTCCCAACCAAAAGACAAAGACTGGCTGAATGGATACAAAAATAAGACCCCTATATATGCTGTCTACAAGAGACCCACCTCAAAGCAAGAGACACATACAAACTAAAAGTGACGGGCAGGAAAAAAATATTTCACGCAAATGGAGAACAAAAGAAAGCAGGAGTTGCAATACTCATATCAGATAAAATAGACTTTCAAATAAAGGATGTGAAAAGAGACAAAGAAGGACACTACATAATGATCAAAGGATCTATCCAAGAAGAAGATTATAAATATATATGCACAATTACAAATATATATGTACCCAACATAGGAGCACCGCAATATGTAAGGCAAATGCTAACGAGTATGAAAGAGGAAATTAATAGTAACACAATAATAGTGGGAGACTTTAATACCCCACTCACAACTATGGATAGATCAACTAAACAGAAAATTAACAAGGAAACACAAACCTTAAATGACACAATGGACCAGCTAGACCTAATTGATATCTACAGGACATTTCACCCCAAAACAATCAACTTCACTTTTTTCTCAAGTGCACACGGAACTTTCTCCAGAATAGCTCACATCCTGGGCCATAAATCTAGTCTTGGAAAATTCAAAAAAATTGAAATCATTCCAGTCATCTTTTCTGACCACAGTGCAGTAAGATTAGATCTCAATTACAGGGAAAAAAAATGTTAAAAATTCAAACATATGGAGGCTAAATAACACGCTTCTGAATAACCAACAAATCATAGAAGAAATCAAAAAAGAAATCAAAATATGCATAGAAATGAATGAAAATGAAAACACAAAAACCCAAAACCTATGGACACTGTAAAAGCAGTGCTAAGGGGAAGGTTCATAACATTACAGGCTCACCTCAAGAAACAAGAAAAAAGTCAAGTAAATAACCTAACTCTACACCTAAAGCAATTAGAGAAGGAAGAAATGAAGAACCCCAGGGTTAGTAGAAGGAAAGAAATCTTAAAAATTAGGGCAGAAATAAATGCAAAAGAAACTAAAGAGACCATAGCAAAAATCAACAAAGCTAAAAGCTGTTTTTTTGAAAAAATAAACAAAATTGACAAACCATTAGCAAGACTCATTAAGAAACAAAGAGAGAAGAACCAAATTAACAAAATTAGAAATGAAAATGGAGAGATCACAACAGACAACACTGAAATACAAAGGATCATAAGAGACTACGACCAGCAGCTCTATGTCAATAAAATGGACAACTTGGAAGAAATGGACAAATTCCTAGAAAAGTATAACTTTCCAAAACTGAACCAGGAAGAAATAGAAGATCTTAACAGAGCCATCACAAGCAAGGAAATCGAAACTGTAATCAGAAATCTTCCAGCAAACAAAAGCCCAGGACCAGATGGCTTCACAGCTGAATTCTACCAAAAATTTAGAGAAGAGCTAACACCTATCTTACTCAAACTCTTCCAGAAAATTGCAGAAGAAGGTAAACTTCCAAACTCATTCTATGAGGCCACCATCACCCTAATTCCAAAACCAGACAAAGATGCCACAAAAAAAGAAAACTACAGGCCAATGTCACTGATGAACATAGATGCAAAAATCCTTAACAAAATTCTAGCAAACAGAATCCAACAACATATTTAAAAAATCATACACCATGACCAAGTGTGCTTTATCCCAGGAATGCAAGGATTCTTTAATATCCGCAAAGCAGTCAATGTAATACACCACATTAACAAATTGAAAGATAAAAACCATATGATTATCTTAAGAGATGCAGAGAAAGCCTTTGACAAAATTCAACACCCATTTATGATTAAAACTCTCCAGAAAGCAGGAATAGAAGGAACATACCTCAACATAATAAAAGCTATATATGACAAACCCACAGCAAGCATTACCCTCAATGGTGAAAAATTGAAAGCATTTCCCCTGAAATCAGGAACAAGACAAGGGTGCCCACTCTCACCACTACTATTCAACATAGTGTTAGAAGTTTTGGCCACAGCAATCAGAGCAGAAAAAGAAGTAAAAGGAATCCAGATAGGAGAAGAAGTGAAACTCTCGCTGTTTGCAGATGACATGATCCTCTACATAGAAAACCCTAAAGACTCTACCAGAAAATTACTAGAGCTAATCAAAGAATATAGTAATGCTGCAGGATATAAAATTAACACACAGAAATCCCTTGCATTCCTATACACTAACAATGAGAAAACAGAAAGAGAAATAAAGGAAACAATACCATTCACCATTGCAACAAAGAGAATAAAATACTTAGGAGTATATCTAACTAAAGAAACAAAAGACCTATACATAGAAAACTATAAAACACTGATGAAAGAAATCAAAGAGGACACAAACAGATGGAGAAACATACCGTGTTCATGGATTGGAAGAATCAATATTGTCAAAATGGCTATTCTACCCAAAGCAATATATAGATTTAATGCAATCCCTATCAAACTACCAACGGTATTTTTCACAGAACTAGAACAAATAATTTCACAATTTGTATGGAAATACAAAAACCCTCAAATAGCCAAAGTAATCTTAAGAAAGAAGAGTGGAACTGGAGGAATCAACCTGACTGACTTCAGGCTCTACTAAAAAGCCATAGTCATCAAGACAGTATGGTACTGGCACAAAGACAGAAATATAGATCAATGGAACAGAATAGAAAGCCCAGAGATAAATCCAGGAACCTATGGACACCTTATCTTCAACAAAGGAGGCAAGGATATACAATGGAAAAAAGACAACCTCTTTAACAAGTGGTGCTGGGAAAACTGGTCAACCACTTGTAAAGAAATGAAACTAGAACACTTTCTAACACCATACACAAAAATAAACTCAAAATGGATTAAAGATCTAAATGTAAGACCAGAAACTATAAAACTCCTAGAGGAGAACATAGGCAAAACACTCTCCGAAATGAATCACAGCAGGATCCTCTATGACCCACCTCCCAGAATATTGGAAATAAAAGCAAAAATAAACAAATGGGACCTAATTAAACTTAAAACCTTTTGCACAACAAAGGAAACTATAAGCAAGGTGAAAAGACAACCCTCAGATTGGGAGAAAATAATAGCAAATGAAGCAACAGACAAAGGATTAATCTCAAAAATATACAAGCAACTCCTGCAGCTCAATTCCAGAAAAATAAGCGACCCAATCAAAACATGGGCCAAAGAACTAAACAGACATTTCTCCAAAGAAGACATACAGATGGCTAACAAACACATGAAAAGATGCTCAACATCACTCGTTATCAGAGAAATGCAAATCAAAACCACAATGAGGTACCATTACACGCCAGTCAGGATGGCTGCTATCCAAAAGTCTACAAGAAATTAATGATGGAGAGGGTGTGGAGAAAAGGGAA
Source organism: Dama dama (assembly GCF_033118175.1). Taxonomy (NCBI): domain Eukaryota; kingdom Metazoa; phylum Chordata; class Mammalia; order Artiodactyla; family Cervidae; genus Dama; species Dama dama. The sequence continues at coordinate 11,540,733 of NC_083693.1, read as the reverse complement.
CCCTCTTACACTGTTGGTGGGAATGCAAACTCGTACAGCCTCTATGGAGAAAAATGTGGAGATTTCTTAAAAAACTGGAAATAGAATTGCCATATGACCCAGCAATACCACTTCTGGGCATACACACCGAGGAAACCAGATCTGAAAGAGACACATGCACCCCAATGTTCATCACAGCACTGTTTATAATGGCCAGGACATGGAAGCAACCTAGATGCCCATCAGCAGATGAATGGATAAGGATGCTGTGGTACAGATACACCATGGAATATTACTCAGCCATTAAAAAGAATTCATTTGAATCAGTTCTAATGAGATGGATGAAACTGGAGCCCATTATACAGAGTGAAGTAAGCCAGAAAGATAAAGAACATTACAGCATACTAATGCATATATATGAAATTTAGAAAGATGGTAATGATAACCCCATATGCAAAACAGAAAAAGAGACACAGATGTACAGAACAGACTTTTGGACTCTGTGGGAGAAGGCGAGGGTGGGATGTTTCGAGAGAACACCATTGAAACATGTTTATTATCTATAGGGAAACAGATCACCAGCCCAGGTGGGATGCATGAGACAAGTGCTCAGGCCTGGTGCACTGGGAAGACCCAGAGGAATTGGGTGGAGAGGGAGGTGGGAGGGGGGATTGGGATGGGGAATACATGTAACTCCATGGCTGATTCATGTCAATGTATGACAAAACCCACTGCAATGTTGTGAAGTAATTAGCCTCCAACTAATAAAAATAAATGGAAAAAAAAAAAGAAAGCCAGAGGCAATTGATTATGTTCTATTCAAGTGTTTCATGTGCAGTCAAGCAACTCTGCACAAATATGTAGTTTTCTAGGTCAAAAGGAATTTTCAGAAGTTTTCAAAGAATACTTTGTACATCTCATTTCCAAGATTTTTTTTTTTTTTTTTTTTTTTTAGTTTTTTGGACACATTCTTTAACCCAGTTGCTATCAACACTTTAAGTACATGTCACACTAAAAAAATTCCATGGGTTCCTTTTGGCTACTGTTCTGGAATAGGTCTTACTCCACTGAGTGAGCTCTGAGTTAGCCCTTCCCCCCTGCTATAGACACACACAACACAAATAAAAGTCCCACAAACAGGACTGTTTCAGGGAGCTTCCAGAGAGGTCAATGTAATAATTGTCTGAGGACAGGACTTCTGGGGGATCTCCAAACCTGTTCTTCCACTAATGCCTGCTGGTCTACTATTTTCAAGCCTGCCATAGTGCTAGTGAGAGAGGTACTGGAAGCTGGCAAGTTAAAATGTTACAAAGCTTGCTGTCCTTGGTGAAAGTCAGCCAGTTTTCCTGAATAAATGTTCTTTGAAATTCTATAAATCTTCGGTTAATTTCCAAAGTTCTGAAAAAGTAATTTTGACCATTTTTGTCAGGGTTCCTGTTAATTTTATAGAGAAGCAAATTATTTGAAGGTTTTTCACTTTGACTTTCTGGAAGTGTTTTTCCTACATTCATTGATTTTTAAATGTTAACCAACCTTGCAGTTCTTGGATAAGCCCCACTTGGCCATACAGTATTTCTATATATTGTCAGATTTCATTTACTACAATTTTGATTAGATTATTTTCCATTTATGCTCATGAGGAATTATTTAATATTTTTTAAATGGCATGCTTTTTTTTTTTTAAATCAAGGTAAAGCTGTTCATATAGAATGAATAGAAAAGTATTTCTTTCTTTCAAATTTTATAGACAATTGTGTAGATTGATATTATTTTTTTATTTAATGTGAAGCTTTATGGACTTAAGAGTTTTCTTTATGGAAAGGATTTTAACCACAAGCTTAATTATTTCATTAATAGGGTTATTGAGATTATCTAGTCTTCATGATTGAATTTTTGTAGTTTGTGTCCTTTGATAAATTTTTCCATTTTATTTTATAATTAAACAGGACTCTATGGGGCCATCCCAGGACAGGCCCCTGCCCCCATATCCTCTGTCTGCCTCTTGTTTGTAGACAAGGTACAGTCTCTCAGGATTCCCTGGAGTTGCAAAGGTCTGGCTCAAGAATTAATGATTGAAAGGATGTGAACATATAGTGACAAAAGTAGCATTTGGGCCAGGAGAATTGGTAACAAGTTAAAAAGTAAATCAGTTGTGTGGCAGTCACAGACTCTTTAGCTTCTCTCTGAAGTACCTAAATAACAGTATCTAATGCACATTTACTGAGTTGTTTTACAGATGCTAAAACATCCACCAAGTGGAGGAAATTAACTCCTTGATGACCATGAACATGTGGTGCCCAGACTTACTAAATCCTGAGGACTGATAATGTTAACCCTTGTGGTACCACCTGTTACTGCATCATCAGCCAGTAAGAGGGTTCTGCACAAGCTGATCACATGCCTTGTGACTCCTCTCCCTCACTTGCTTTTAGGTGGGGAGAGGTGTGTGTGTGGGGGGAACAGGATGGAGGGGACAAATGTATGCCTGTGGTTGATTCATATTGATGTATGCCCAAAACCATCACAACATTGTAATTATCCTCCAACTGAAATAAATAAATCTTAAAAAAATTCTTCCCTAAAACCCACTGGGGAATTGGGTATTATAGTCTTTGGACTGAGACAGTATCCCTGACTTCATGGCACTGTGCATCTACTAACAGAAATAAATATACAAATAAGGGGTTTTGAGAAGGTATTTTTAAAGGAAAAACATGTTTTCCATTGTTCCTGCTATTCAGATGCTTGCTCAAAGTTTGTTAATGATTGAGGTTCTAGAGTTCATTTCAATATCTGGCTAAGCCAATTTCCTTTTTAATTCATGACTAATTTTTAGTTATTAATCAGTTCTTTAGAATTCTAGAACTATAGTCTATATTCTCTATATATTTTATATATTCTATAGAATTCTATAGTTCTAGAGAATATATACATAAATAAACAATACATAATAAATACAAGCATAAATACTAGTTGATAGAATTTGTGACAGAGGTTTGTCAAGAAAAACATTTACTTATTCTTAGGGCATTAATGTCAAAGTCCTAGGTAACACATAATCTTTAACATAGCTTGCCAGGAAATATATGAACTACTCTTTTTGGTGAGGCATATTTCAAGTTTCAGGAAGAAATAATGATGATTCCATATATGATATTAATATTTCATATTTCTCCATTTTATATCTCTAAATAATACTCTTTTTCTAGTACAATATAATATGGAAAATTGAACTATTTTGTGTTTCAAAAGGAACAACATGTATCATGTAAAAACTTCATGGCCTTGAAGAGATCTAAAAAGTGCATGTACAACTTTCCATGTTGCAAAAATGAGAGACAACTAATTTATGCTAAAGCAGAAACAAAAATACAATGCACTGAGATCACAATACTTATGAATTACCGTGTTGGTATCCTGAAATCCCAACAACTAAAAAGATGAGGAAAATCTCAAAATATTTTGGCACATATAGAATTTTACCACAATAATTTTTTGATTCACTATGAAATTACCAAAAATTCTCTAAAATTTGACATTTTTCCATCAAGCAGAAAAAGGTCAAAACAAAAGAAGAAGTTATAAAGATTTAATAATGTAAGTGACCTTAGTGAGCAAAAGGGCACGTCACCAAGACATTCTCAAGATACACAGAGCAGCCTCAGGACCTGGTGCAGGCACATGACAAGAAGAGCCTCAGATGGCTACTCACCCATCCTCCGAGGGGGAAGGCCCGATTCCAGTCCTGCTGTCTCAGCAAAGCACGGCAAAAGGGAAAGCAGAGGCTTAGGAAATATGCAATAGCAGAAATAAAAAGAACTAAAATTTGGTTCTATTACCATTATTTACTGCATGCATGTGGTATTCCCTTCTCTAAGTCCAACTTTAATGACACTTTCAGTAGCTATCACAGTTACTTGTCCCCTTCTTAATTTAACCCTTTTCATTTTCTCATTCATTACTCAAGAACTATTTCCTATATACAAGTGTATTTGTTGTTTTTTAAGTGCTTTAGTCATCTCCGACTCTTTTGCAGCCCCATGGAGTGCAGCCCACCTGGCTTCTCGGTAGCCCACCAGGCTCATCTGTCTGGGATTTCCCAGGCAAGAACACTGGAGTGGGTTGCAATTTCCTTCTCTAGGGAATCTTCCTGCCCCAGGGATTAAATCCACATCTCTATCATTGGCAGGTGAGTTCTTTACCACTGATCCACCAGGAAAGCCACACATGTATATATAGAGTCATGTTTATGATTCTTTGTTCAAAGAGAGCAAAATAAAGCAAAATTGATCACTATATCATAATGGTATATACTGCCATACAGGATAGGACACTAATGCCCTTTTCTTTGAGAAAGAAAAAAAGCATGCTAACATTGGCATGTCGTCATTGAGGGGTCACCACATAGAGCCAGGCTCTGAGAGTCTTACTTGTCCGGTTAGAGGGGCATTCATCTGGACCTCAGATTGACATCTGGAATGAGTCCCTCAGCATCCTCAGACAGTTTTTCTCATCATCGATCCAGACAAGCACCCTCCCAACAAATAAGCATTTCCATAGCCAGGCTCATTTCCTTCAGGTTTATCTACTGCATTATGAATAAAGAATAGTACCTGGTATAGTACACATTATATTTAGCTCCTGAATAATGAAATTCTTATATATATCTATATATAACCCTCGTATATGAGGAAAACTGTGACTTTGAATTGTTTTAATAAAATTATATAAAATCTATTGGGACAATAAAGAAAATTTAACTAAAAATTTGAAAATTAAATAATGTAGCAAAGTTATATGCAGTATAGTTACAGTACAAATATAAGTAGAAGCATCTATGTTCTGAATGTGCCAGATAAAAATTAAAAGTAACAATGTTTAGCATACTTGCATTTAATTACAAGATTATTGTCATTCAATACAAAATGGTGAAGAAAGGAAATATGACAATGACTGTTCAAAATTATTCAGGTTACTCTTTATAAAAAAGGTTCTAAAAAAGGAAGAAACTATAATCAGAATTCCTTGAATGATATAGAGACATTCACAAGAAAAGATATATCTATCATAAAAGTATTCTCCCTTTAGTCTCTGAATGAATGACCTCACAGATATTGACTACTGACATCATTAGTCATAAAACACGTAAGAATTACAACTGTACCAGTGTAGCTGCTCACTTTCCTTCCTTGAAAATAACTTGTTCACTTGAAAGGACGGTAACTTGTTCTAGTTTTTGACCTGCAGCAAAACACCACAAAGAAAACAGATCAGATCAAACCATGAATGATTCCATTTTAATTAATCATATAGGCATTTCTTTCCACAAACATCACAGTTGCTTCATGCACTGTCACCCTTCATATTTCACTTATCCACTTGTTGCCTCTCTGAGTTTTTTACTTTTTGCAAATAGCCTATAATCCTCTCCACTGAACTATGCAAATGAGAGAGCAACTATATGAAATGGAAAATTCTAAAGTTGTACCTAATAAAGACTATATAAAAATACCTTATGATATAAAAATATCCTATGATTAAAAAATGCCATGCATGTGGTAGTGGTATTGACAGATATTTGAGGAAGTTACCAATTAAGCCAGTTCTGGGAGTGTTACTTGTCTAAGGCCACTTGGCTGGATTTCAGTAACCCTGATATTTATGCTCATCCTTGATCCAGACAGGACAACTACCAACCAATAAGTATTCCTTACACCATACTAATTCTCTTAAGAATTTACCACTTGCATTCAGCTTATAGGGAAAACAGCACAGGTGGGTACTCGACTTGATTTTAGTAACTTTGGTTATAATGGCAACTCCAGAAGCATCCTGAGATTCTTCTGTCTAGAAAGATACATGAAGTGGTATTGCAGTGAGGTGATTTTCAGTGCTGATATGTATATGTGGTATAATAGAAACAATTGAACCCAGGTCTAAAGAAACAGTAGTTAACCGTGAATTTAGGCTATATCACCTAAAAGATTATTAAAGTATGCAAAATATACAATGTGATACTTCTTCTGTCTGATAGATTTATACTCCATAGCCACAGAAGACATGTGTTCATATTGAAACACATAGGATAGGATACATTTTTTAACACATAGAGAAAAACCTACAAAAATCAGGAAACAATTAACAAAATGAAAATAAGTACAGAATTACCAATAACTACTTTAGTTGTAATGGACTGACTGTTCCACTCAAAAGACATAAAATGGTGCTAAACAGATATAAAAACAGGATATATATATATATAGGTAGGTAGATAGATAGATATAGATATATACTATATACTACCTATAAACTCATTTCAGATTTAAAGATATATACAGGCTGAAAATAAGGAATAAAAACAGGTATTCCATGTGAATGGAAACAAAAGAAAACTTGAAGAGCAATACTTACATCAGACAAAATAGACTTAAAACAGACTGTATAAGAAACAAAGAAGGATATTATATAATGATTAAGTGATCAACCTAGCATTAAGATATAACAATAGAAAATACCTATGCACTCAACATAGGATCATCTAAAGACATAAAGCAAATAGTGACAACCATAAAGAAAGAAACTGACAGTAATAAAATAATAGTATAGGACTTTTAGGCTTCCCTACTGGCTCAGATGGTAAAGAATCTACCTGCAACACAGGAGACTTGGGTTCAATCCCTGGGTCAGGAAGATCACCTGGAGAAGGGAACAGCTACCCACTTCAGTATCCTTGCCTGGACAATTCCATGGACAGAGGAGACTGGCAGGCTACAGTTCATGGAGTTGTAAAGAGTTGGACGTGACTGAGCAACTAACACACACATAGGACTTTTACACCACAATTACCTCAATGGACAGATAGATCATTCATACAGAAAATCAATGAGGAAACATTGGGCTTAAATGAAGCATTAAATCATGTAGCCTTAATAGATATATGTAGAACGTTCCATCTAAAAGCAGCAAAATAAATATTATTTTCAAATAACATGGAACATTCTCCAGGATAGATCACATGCTAGGCCACAAAAGATGTCTCAATAAATTTAAGAAAATTGAAATCAGATCAAGCATTTTTTTCCAATCACAATTATATACTAGAAATCAATTACAAGAAAAATGGCACAAAATGCAAAAACATGGAGTCTAAACAATATGCTACTAAATGGTCAAAGAATCAATAAAAGCAACAACACTATATGCAAGACAACAAAAGAAACACAGATGTAAGAACAGACTTTTGGACTCTGGGAGAAGGTGAGAGTGGAATGATTTGAAAGAATAGCATTGAAACATTTATATTACCATATGTGAAATAGATCGCCAGTCCAAGTTCAATGCATGAAACAGGGCACTCAAAGTTGGTGCACTGGGACAGCCCTGAGGGATGGGATGGGGAGGGAGGTGGGAGAGGGCTTCGGGACGGGGGGAAACATACACACACATGGCTGATTCATGTCAATGTGTGGCAAAAACCACCACAATATTGTAAGGTAATTAGCCTCCAACTAAAACAAATAAATTAAAAAAATAATATACCTGAAGACAAATGAAAATCTAAAGACAACATTCCAAAATATTAGCCGCAAAAACAGTTATAAGAGGAAAGTTTATAGTTACACAAACCTACTTCAGAAAACAAACACATCTCAAACAATACAAAGTTACATCTAAAGGAACTAGAAAAAAGAGCAAACAAACTCAAAAGTTATTAAAAGAAAAGAAATAATAAAGATAAAAGTGGAAATAATAACAGAGACTAAGAAATAATAGAAAATTCAATGATACCAAGAATCCTCAAGAAAGAGAGCAGGTTCAAATAAAAAATAAAAAGTTACAATCAACACCACAGAAATACAACATATCATAAGAGATTACTATGAACAATGCTGCTGCTGCTGCTAAGTCGCGTCAGTCTTGTCTGACTCTGTGCAACCCCAGAGATGGCAGACCACCAGGCTCCACTGTCCCTGGGATTCTCCAGGCAAGAACACTGGAATGGGTTGCCATTTCCTTCTCCAGGGCATGAAAGGAAAAGTGAAAGTGAAGTCACTCAGTCGTGTCCGACGCTTTGTGACTGGACTGTAGCCTACCAGGCTCCTCCGTCCATGGGATTTGCCAGGCAAGAGTACTGGAGTGGGGTGCCATTGCCTTCTCCGACTATGAACAATATACACCAATAAAATGAAAAACCTGGAAAAAATGAATTAATTCCTAAAAATATACAGTCTGCCAAGACAGAATCAGAAAAAAACAGACAGTATAGACACCAAATTAGCAGTAATAAAAAAGAATCATTAATTTTAAAACTCCTAACAAAAATGTCAAGGACTAGATGGCTTCCTAATTTCTAGGATTTAGCCTAGGGATGCAAGGGTGGTTCAATATTCACAAATTAATCAACATGATATTCCTATCAAATTGAGGAATAAAAGTAAAAAACCTCAATAGATTCAGAGAATGCTTCTGACAAAATTCAACATCCACTTAATAAAAACCCCAACAAATTAGGTATAGAATAAACACAACAAAATAAAGGCCATTTATGACAAGCCTACAGCTAACATCAATTCAGTGGTGAAAAATTAAATACTTATCTGAGATCAGGTGCAAGACAAGGATACCCATTCTTACCACTTTTATTTAGAATAGTATTTGAAGTCCTAGCCACAGAAATCAGACAAAAAGTAAAACTAAACTGGAAAGAAGTAAATCTGTCACTGCTTACAGATAACAGGATGCTATATATAAGAACGCCTAAAGACATCACCAAACAACTACTGGAAATCTTCAGTGGATTTAGTAGAGTTGCAGGACACAAAATTGATAAAAATCTGTTGCATTTCTATATCCTAATAGTGAAGTCTCTCAGTCATGTCTGACTCTTTGCAGCTCCATGGACTGTAGCCCACCAGGCTCCTCCATCCATGGGATTTTTCAGGCAAGGATATTGGAGTAGGTTGCTATTTCCTTCTCCCAACCCAGGGATTGAACCCGGGTCTCCCACATTGCAGGCAGAGCTTTACTGTCTGAGCCACCAGGGAAGCAGCATATACTGATAACAAAGCGTCAAAAGAGAAATTAAGGAAACAATCTGATTTATAATTGCATCAAAAAGGATAAAATATCCTGGCATAATTCTAACCAAGGAGGTAAAAATCTTGCACTCAAAAAACTATAAGACACTGATGAGAGAAATCGAAGATGACACAAATAAATGGAAATATACTTCATGCTTATAGATTGGAAGAATTAGTATTTTTAAAATGATCATTGTATGCAAGCCAATCTTAGATTCAATTCAATCCTTACGAAAATACCAATGGTATTTGTTTTTTTACAGAGCTAGAACAATAATTCTAAAATTTGGAAACTTGACTCCAACTAACCAAAACAAGCTTGGATGTACATATACAACTGTACATCAGAAAAAACACTCAATTAAAAAATGAGCTGGGGACCTGAACAGACATTTTTCCAAAGAAGATATACAGATGGACAACAGATACATGAAAAGATGCTAACATTAATAAACATCAGGGAAAAGCAAATAAAAATCAACATAAAATACTACCTTACACCTATCAGAATTACATTAAATAATAAAAAAGACAACAAATAAGTATTGTTTAGGATGTGGTGAAAACTGCACTCATATGCATTGTTGGTGGGATTGCAAACTGGTGTAGCCACTATGGAAAACAGTATAGAGATACCTCAAGATGTAATCCAGCAATGTCACTGCTGGGTATTTACACAAATAAAACAGAAATCCTAATTGAAAAAATATATATTCACCCCCAAGTTTATTACAGCATTATTTACATAGCCAAGATGTGGAAACAGTTTAAGTGTCATTGATAGATGAATGAATACAAATATATGAGATAAATATATATATATATGCAATTGAATATTACTCATCCACAAAAAGAATACAACTGGACATTTATGAAAACATGGATGGACTTATAGAGTAATTATGATAAGTGAAGTAAGTCAAACATAAAGACAAATACCATATGATCTCATTTAACTGTGGAATCAATTATCAATACAAGCAAAAGACCAAAGCAGACTCATAAATACAGAGAAAAAAATTGGTGTTTTCTAGAGGGGTTGGGGTACATAGGTAAAATAGGTGAAAGGAATTAAGAAGTATGAATTTTAAGCTATAAAATAGATAAGCCTTGGGAATGTAGTATACAGCATATGGAATATGGTCAATAATATTGTAATGACTACATATGAAGACAAGTGGTTACTAGATTTATTGTGGTGACTATTTCATAATGTATGTAATAAGTGTCAAATGACTGTTAGCACACCTGATACTAACATAATATTGCACATCAATTGCATTTCAATAAAAATAAATATTAATACTTTAAAAGCTACAGTGACACCAATTTATAAGGAATTGAATACTCTAGGATTCTATTATCCTGTGGTTCCTGGAACAAATCCCCTGCAGATACAGAGGGACAATTGCTCTGAAGCTAGCATGATTGCTGAATGTATATTCAGAAAATATCTTCCCAGGAATGGAATGGCTACTCAAGGTCTAAGCTTCCCAGTTCAATTTTTCAGATGACTCATACTGTGAGTGCTGAACTCACCTAAGTCAGCAACCTGGATGCAAGGCTGATGGTGGAATAGAAGGATCTGATCTCACCTACTTTCATGAACACACCAAACTCACAACTATATGCTGAATAACCACTGACAAAAAAAGGCAAACCTACAAAAAAGATATTCCACTTCCAAAGACAAAGAAGAAGCTACAACAAGATGGTAGAAGTGGCACATATGCAATACAACGAAATGCCATAGCCACCAGGTGGGAGACCCACAAATTGGAAAATAATTATACCACAGAGATTCCCCCGTAGGTGTAAGAGTTCTGAGCTCCAAGTAAGGATCCCTTGTTTGGGGCCTGAAATCAGGTGCAGGAGCCCCTCAGAGCATTTGACTTTAAGAGCTAGTGGGGCTTGATTGCGGGGACACCATAGGATTTTGGGAAATAGAAACTACACTCTTGGAGGGCACACACAAGGTCTTGTGTGCACCAGGACTCAAGAAGAAAAAGAGTGACTTCATAGAAGCCTCAGCCAGACCTACCTGCTGGACTTGGAGAGTCTCCCGAGGAGGCAGAGGGAAACTCTACAGGGACTCACTACAGGGACAAGAATACTGGTGGTAGAGGTATTGGGGAGTACTCATTGACATGAGCTGTTCCAGAGGCGACCATTTAGATGCCAACATCTGGCCCCACCCAAGAACCCTTAGGCTCCAGTGCTAGGATGCCTCAGGCCAAAAAATCCACAGGGCTGGAACACGACACAACCCACCCCCCATCAGCATATAGGCCACTTAAAGTCTTTCTGAGCCCACAGCTACTACTAAATATACCACTCGACATGGCCTTGTCCACCAGAGGGGCAGGACCCAGCTTCACCCACCGGTGGGCAGCCGCCAGTACTTCCCACAAGGAAGCCTGAACAAGTCTCTTGGATCAGCCTCACCCACAAGGGGGCAGATACCAGAACCAAGAGAAACTATGATCCTGTAGCCTGTGGATTACTTAGACAAAATAAGGTAGGTGAGGAATATGTTCCAGATGAAGGAACAAGACAAACCCCAGAGGAAAACTATGTGAAGTGGAAATAGGTAATGTATTTGAAAAAGAATTCAGAGTAATGATAGTAAGATGATCCAAGATCTTAGAAAAAGAATGGAAGGACAGACTAAAAAGATACAAGAAATGTTTAACAAAGAACTAGAAGATATAAAGGAAAAACAGAGATAAACAATACAACTACTGAAATTAAAAATACACTAGAAGAAATAAGTAGCAGAGTAAATGAGGCAGAAGAATGGACAAATGTGCTGGAAGACAAACTGGTGGAAATCACTGCTGCATAACAAAATAAAGAAAAAAGAATATAAATGAATGAGGACAGTTTTAGAGACCTCAGGACAACATTAAATTCACCAACATTTACATTATAGATGTCCCAGAAGAAGAGAGAGAGAAGGGGCTTGAGAAAATATTTGAAGAGAAAATAGCTCAAAATTTCCCTGACATGGAAAAGGAAACAGTCACAAAAGTCCAGGAATTGCAGAGCCCCAGGCAGGATAAACCCAAGAAGGAACATGCCGAGACACATACTGATAAAACTGGGGGAAAAAAGAAAAGAAAAAATATTAAGACCAACAAGCAAAAAATAATATACAAGGAAATCCCCATAAGGTTATCAGCTGATTTTTTAGTAGAAACTCTGCAGGACAGAATGGAGTGGCATGATATAGTTAAAGTGATGAAAGGGAAAAACTAAGAATACTATACAACTAAGAATACTATACCCACCAAGGCCCTCATTCAGAATCAACAAAGAAATCAAAAGCTTTACAGACAAGCAAAAACCCAGAGAATTCAGCACCACCAAACTAACTTTACAAGAAATGCTAAAAGAACTTCTCTAGGTGGAAAAGAAAAGGCCACAACTAGAAACAAACAACAACAACAAAAATTAAAAATGGGATCAGTCACTGGTAAAGGCAAAGATAAAATAGAAGTGGGAAATCATCTGCACACAAATACAGCATCAGATCTAGCAATTGTGAGGAGTATAAGAAGGCAAGATATTGGAAATGCATTGGAAATTAAGAGACCAGCAACTTAAAACAATCTTATTTTCTATAGTCTGCTATATCAAAACTGTATGGTAATCACAAACCAAAAAACTACAATAGATACATACAAACAAAAGAAAAAGCAACACCAACACAACACTAAAATTGTACATCACACCACAAGAGAAGAGAACAAAAGAGAAAGAAAAAAGACCTATAGAAAATATTCAGAAAAATGATTCCTCCAGTTCCATTCTTCTTTATCAAGACTGCTTTGGCTATTCGAGGTTTTTTGTATTTCCATACAAATTGTGAAATTATTTATCCTAGTTCTGTGATGTATACCATTGGTAGCTTGATAGGGATTGCATTGAATCTATAGATTGCTTTCAGTAGTATAGTCATTTTGACAATATTGATTCTTCCAATCCATGAACACGGTATATTTCTCCATCTATTTGTGTCCTCTTTGATTTCTTTCATCAGTGTTTTATAGTTTTCAATGTGTAGGTCTTTTGTTTCTTTAGGTAGATATACTGCTAAGTATTTTATTCTTTTTGTTGCAATGGTGAATAATATTGTTTCCTTAATTTCTCTTTCTGTTTTCTCATTGTTAGTGTATAGGAATGCAAGGGATTTCTGTGTGTTAATTTTATATCCTGTAACTTTACTATATTCATTGATTAGTTCTAGTAATTTTCTGGTAGAGTCTTTAGGGTTTTCTATGTAGAGGATCATGTCATCTGCAAACAGTGAGAGTTTCACTTCTTCTTTTCCAGAAAAATGAACAAAATGGCATTAAGCACAAACATTGGTAATTTGCTTAAATGTAAATAGATTAAATGCTCCAATCAAAAGACACAGAGTGACTGAATGGATACAAGAACAAGATTTGTATGGGTGCTGTCCACAGGAGACCCACTTCAGATCTAGGGACATAGACAGGTCTCAAGTAAGAGAATGGAAAAAGATATTTCATGCAAATGGAATCAAAACAAAGCTGGAGTATCAATACTCATATCAGACAAAATAGACTTTAAAATAAAGGCTATTACTAGATGCAAAGAAGGACACTACCTAATGATCAAGGGATTACCCAATAAGAAGATATAACAGTTGTAAATGTATATATACACTCAACATAGGGGCACTTCAATATGTAAGACAAATACTAACAGCCATAAAAAGAGGAATTGACAGTAACATAATAATAGTAGAGAACTTTAACATTCCCCTTACATCAATGGACAACATATCATCCAGAAAGAAAATCAATAAGGAAACACAGGCATTAAATTACACATTACACCAGATAGACTTAATTGATATATATACAGAGCATTCTATCCAAAAGCAGCAGAACATCCATTCTTTTCAAGTGCACATGGAACTTTTCCCAGGATAGATCTGTCTTAAGCCAAAAATTGAGCCTCAGTAAATTTTTAAAAATTAAAGTTATATCAAGCATCTTTTGTGACCACAATACTATGAGATTAAAAATCGATGGGGAACACATGTACACCCGTGGCAGATTCATATCAATGTATGGCAAAACCACTACAATACTGTAAAGAAATTAGCCTCCAATTAAAATAAATATATTTATATTAAAAAAAAGAGAAATTAACTATAAGAAAAAAAACACAAACTATAAAAGCCAGAAACACATAGAAGTTAAACAGCATGCCACTAAATAACTAATGGATCACTGAAGAAACCAAAAAGGAAATAAAAAAAATATATAGAGGCAAATGTAAAAGAAAACATGATGATCCAAAACCTATGGGGCATAGAAAAAGCAGTTCTAATATAGCAATTTATAGCAATACAATCTTACCTCAGGAAACAAGAAAAATCCCAAGTAAACAATGTAACCTTACACCTAAAGCAATTAGACAGACAAATAAAACTCAAAGTTATTAGAAGGAAAGAAATCACAAAGACCAGAGCAGAAATAATTGAAATAGAGACAAAGAGAACAATAACAAAGATCAATGAAACTAAAAGCTGGTTCTTTGGGAAGGTAAACAAAATTGATAATCTTTAGCCAGATTCATCAAGAAAAAAGGGAGAGGACTCAAATCAATAAAATTAGAAATGAAAAAGGAGAAGTTACAACTGGCATCACAGAAATACAAAGGATCGTGAAAGACCACACAAGAAACTATATGCCAATAAACTGAAAAACTTAGGAGAAATAAATTCTTAGAAAGATACAACCTTCCAAGACTGAATCAAGAAGAAATGGAAAGTATAAACAGACCAACCACAAGTACTGAAATTGAAACTGTGATGGAAAAGACTCCTCTCACAACAAACAAACATCTAGGAGCAGATGACTTCACAGGTGAATTCAATCAAACTTTTGGAGAAGAGTTAACATCAATCCTTCTGAAACTCTCAAAAAAATTCAGAGAAAGGACCCCATCACCTTGATATCAAAACCACACAAAGACATCACAAAAGAGAAAACTACAGGCCAATAGCACTGAGAAACATAGATGCAAAAATCCTCAACAAAATTCTAGCAAAACAAATTCAACAATACATTAAAATACATTAAAAGGACCATACACCATGATCAAGTGGGATTCAAGAATTTTTCAACATCTGTAAGTGACTGTGATGCATCACATTAATGAACTGAAGAATAAAAACCATATGATCATGTTAATAGAAGCAGAAAATTATTTTAATAAAATTCAATACCCATTTATGATACTTTCCAGAAAATGGTCACAGAGGGAACCTACTGCAACATAATAAGGGCCATATGTGACAAAACCATAGATGACATTACACTCAATGGTGAAAATCTGAAAGCCTTTTCTGAAATCTGAAAGCTAAGATCAGGAACAAGACAAGGGTGTTCACTCTCACCACCTTATTCAACATAGTTTTGGAAGCCCTAGCCAAGGCAGTAAGAGAAGAAAAAGAAATGAAAGGTAGCCAAATTGGAGAAGAAAAAGTAAAACTGTCACTCTTTGCAGATGACATAATACTATACATAGAAAATCTTAACAATGCTACCAGTAAATTCTAGAGTTCATTAATGAAATGATAAAGCTGCTTTCCATTTGTCTTCTTTGGCAAAAAATATATTCATGTCTTTTGCCCATTTTTAATTGATGAGGAAGATTATAAATTATAAAACTACCCAGAGATTTAATCGTTCTTTCCTGAAAATTCTTACCAGATACAGTATCTTTAAACCCTGGTGTCAGGGTGACAGGGTAACAGGCAGGAAGGCTAGGGGTCTCCAAACAGAGGAAATAGGCTGCAAGTGTCAGGCATCTCTCTCTCTTAAGCGGCAGGAAGAAACAAACTACAAGTGTCAGATTTTTTTCCCTTCTCCATACAAAATTAAAAGTTTTCTCTTAAAATTCTGTGCTGCCATGATGACACCTGGTTCCACCTGAACTGAACTTTTCTCAAATCTTGAGCTAACCAATGCATTTTTCTTATGGAAATGTTTTTCTTAAGCTAAGTTAATGAACTATGTTTTCACCCTAGACTCTGTCTTTCTTCAAGTCAGTTAGTTCAGCTTAAGACTCAGTTGGCAAAAACCACTACAATATTGTAAAGTAATTAGCCTCCAACCAATAAAAATAAATGGAAAAAAAAAAAAAGACTCAGAACCGATAAGGGCTCAACAAACCAGTATGTTTTACTCATACAATTGTTCTCCTAATCTATGTTAATGAAACCATATATTTGCTTGGAAACCTGCCTTTCTTCAAGATTCATGTCAGTCGTTTTATGGCCTGGGATGACTCACCTTGTGCCAGTGTGACCTCAAAATGCATGTGGATGAGGGTGCCACTGTGAGTTTTGGGACATTTCCTTTCTCTAATTAGCAGCCTGCTGATAGATATGTAACATACAGCTAAAGGATAGCAGGGGGGCACTCTTTCTGCCCCCTTCTGATGTCTATGTCAGAAGTTTTATATATCTCTTTTATACTTTAATAAAACATTATCACACAAAAACTCTGAGCAATCAAGCCTCATCATTTGAATTCCTCTCCTCTGGAGGCCAAGAATCCTGGCATCTTTCAGGGTTCAGCAACAACCTTTCATCTTGGGGGCTTGTCCGGGATCTGAACCTGGGACCTCTCATGCCTGAGGCAAGAACCATAACCTGTAGACCAAAACAACCTTTCAAGGGTAAACTGGAACATTTACTACATTTCTGGGGATCTACCAGATGCTTTAGGAGATTGAGATTTCATTTTTTTCATTATTATTATTGAGAACTACATCTCTCATGTATGTATTGTTCATGTGGACTATTCTATAATTTCTACACAAGGAATATTATTCTTACTCTAAAATATCCAAAATTCTCATGTTGTTGACTACAGGTTTATCAATCAAGGACATAAACAAGCAAGTCCTTAGGTGTATTACCAAGGATGCAATATCAAGAACAATAATAATTAATTGTACTATGTACTTCCTTTCTAAAGTGAAAGTGAAGTCACTCAGTCATGTCTGACTCTTTGCGACCCCATGGACTGTGGCCTACTAGGCTCCTCCATCCATGGGATTCTCCAGGCAAGAGTACTGGAGTAGGCTGCCACTTCCTTCTCCAGGGGGTCTTCCCAACCCAGGGATGGAACCGAGGTCTCCCGCACTGCAGACAGACGCTTTACCGTGTGAGCCACCAGGGACGCCCACTTCCTGTCTGAGGAAAGAAGTAAAGCAATGCAAGTATCAGAAACGTTAGAAGATACATCGGTTTGCATAGATTGTACTCAAGACCACATATCATAGGCAAAGCATAGACATGAATCTCAAACATGAGGCCACAGTTGCCCAGGTCTCTTAATTATGAGTAGTCCATGAATGCTTAAAACACATCACAGCACTATAACCACACTAAAAAATACAATGAAAATGAATTGCTTAAATATTTTTAGGTTATAATAAATATTCACCATAGAATAATAAAACTTCTGAAGTTTCAATTAAAGTAAATTCAGAAGATAGATGAAAGTTTCTCAAAAAGATCTTGGAAATTATACCAGTCATTTACATGAAGAAAATCCATTATAATCTTCATGTTTCCCAATTGAATGAAACTTTCATAGAACTCTGTTTTCACTAGTCCAATGCTTTATTTGAAATTTGAGTCACCACATGCTACACTGGTGTTGTCACTCACATAATATCATAGACTTGTATACCATCTATCAATCAGACATGCAGAAAGAAAAAAAGAGAATAAAAAGTACCAAAAAACTAGTATCAAAAGGCTTGAAAAATAAAAACTGAAGAGCACTAAAATATTTGGAAAATTCCTGCCAATTAGGATCAGCTATTAAGAAGGCATTCAACAAATAACTAATTTATTTAGGGAATATGCATATTCACAAATATCCATAACAGTTCCAGAAAGCACCTAGTGGGAATAAAGTTTGAATTTCAGTGTACAAGTGGCTAGATTGATTGCAGGAAGATATGACGGTAAAAGCACAGTCAAAAATGACCAAAAAGTCATCTTACTAAGTAATCTGCAATGAAGGACAAAAAACGGACAGTATTCAATGATGAGAAATAAAAATTGTAAAGGTAAATAGTTTATTTGGCATGTCTTTATATCAAAAACAAATATAGAATGCAATCAGAAGCACCATTAATTATGCAGTAGTTGATTCACACAACATGGAATGATTAAAGAAGGGAGAAATTCTTACCGGTTCTTCAATGTTTGTTAAAACTATAGATGACAAGCAGGACACTGCTGCTGTTGCCGTTCAGTCTCTTAGTCCTGTCCGACTCTTAGAGTCCCCATGGACAGTAGCACGGCAGGCTTCTCTGTCCTCCACTATCCCCCAGAGTTTGCTCAGATTCATGTCCTTTGAGTCGGTGATGCTCTTTCCATCTTATCCTCTGCTGCCCCCTTCTCCTTTCGCCTTCAGTCTTTCCCATCATTGAGGTCTTTTCCAATGAGCTGGCTCTTCACATCAGGTGGCCAAAGTATTGGATCTTCAGGTTCAGAAACAGCCCTTCCAATTAATATTTAAGATTGATTTCCTTTATGTTTGGCTTCATCTCCTTGAAGTCCAAGGGACTCTGAAGAGGGAAGCCTAGCACAACAATTTGAAAGCATCGATTCTTCTGCAGTTAGCCCTCTTTATAGTCCAACTCTCATGTAAATACATGACTACTGGAAAAACCATAGCTATGACCTTTGTTGGCAAAGTGATGTCCCTGCTTTTTAATAAGCTGTCTAGGTTTGTCATAGCTTTCCTTCCTTACTTTCATGTCTTTAGTCACTATCACAGTGATTTTGGAGCCCAAGAAAATAAACTTTGTCATTACTTCCACTTTATTTCCTTTTATTTGCCATACAGTTATGGGACTGGATGCCATAATCTTAGTTTTTATTAAAGTTGGGTTTCAAGTCTGCTTTTTCACTTTCCTCTTTCACCCTCATTAAGAGGCTCTTTAGTTTCTCTTTATTTTCTGCCATTAAAGTGCTATCATCTGCATATCTGAGGTTGTTGATAATTATCCTGGCAATCTTGATTCATTCAGGTCAGCATTTCACATGATGTACTCTACAAATAAGTTAAATAAGCAGGGTGATGATATACATCCTTGCTACACTCCTTTCCAAATTTGAACCTGTTCATTGTTCCATGTCTTGTTCTAATTATTGCTTCTTGACCCACATATAGGTTTCTCATGAGAGAGGTAAGGTGGTCTGGTACTCCCATCTTTAAGAATTTTCCAGTTTGTTGTGATCAGCACAAAGGCTTTAGTAAAGTCAATGAAGCAGAAATAAATGTTTTTCTGAAACTACCTTGCTTTCACCATGATCCAGTGAATGCTGGCAATTTGATCTCTGGTTCCTTTACCTCTTTGAAATCCAGCTTGTGCAAGACACTAGGCTTCTATTTTTCTTTGTAAAAACACACAATGTGGCTATGTGACCATATGAATTTATGCTCAAGAAATCAGATGTATGGAGAAAGGCCCATGGGCTTAGCACCAGTCAAACTTGCAATGCCCTGCATGGGAACATTCAGGCTGTGCAAAAGAGCCATCATTGTCTGCTGCAGTGTCCTCTCCAATGACCTGACAAAACTCCCCAAACAGCAATGCAATTACTCCCTACTCAGTCCATGTCATGGGTCCAACCTTTTACTTTGGGCAAATAGGGCCTCATGTTGCAGATGATACCAGGTTTCCAAATGGCTCTCAAAGGCCTTATTAGGAAGGTACTCTCAGAGGGATTTCTCCTCTAGGGGGAGCCATCTTTAAAAGCTGTGGCCCCCAGAGAGGAAGAATGCCCTAGGAGACACAAGAGGCCTGAGTTGGCCAGTGAAGCAAAACCCATTAAAGGGTCTATCAGAAACAACTGGCCTCACAGTTGTTTGCCATGCCTGAACATGACCTGGTCAAGTCTTATGGTACCCCAGGGACTGTGACTCATCTTTCAACAGCAAGCAGAATTTACCTGCCAAGATCTGGTGGATGGGTTCCTGCCAGCCTCTTAACATTGCCAGACTTGGGGATATTCCCTCTTCTTGGGAGACTGCAAAGCACACACCACAGGTGACTGACCCCCATTGGATCAGCGTGCTCTGCATGGACGTATGCAGAATCCTATGTGTGGATGTTCTCCAGGGACCAGGGAAGCAAACATTGCCTCCGTGACCCATATGACTAGAATTTAAGCTTAACAAAAGGTTCTTCAATGTCGAAGATCTTAACCCGTCAAGGTGGTGCCACCATCCTGACATAAGTCAAGAAGTCCTACCTTGTGAGGACTGAGATTACAAAAAAGACTCGGCCCTCTGGACTGCCTTGAGGAAGGCCTCCTATGCAGTCCAACACTTCTGGAGCCTGTGTCTAGGACCAAAGAGACCCACTCACCTGAAATCATACAGGCCATCGCAAGATCCTCACCAGAACGTCTGACAGAAAGACACAATTTGAGAGAAGGAGCTAAACAAAGGCCTGCCAACATCCTCTGGGTTGGCCCTGGAGGCTCAATTCAGTTCAGTTGCTCAGTCTTATCTGACTCTTTGCAACCCCATGAGCCACAGCACAGCAGGCCTCCCTGTCCATAACCTACTCCCGGAGTTTATTCAAACTCATGTCCATTGAGTTGATGATGCCATCCAACCATCTCATCCTCTGTCGTCCCCTTCTCCTCCTGCCTTCAATCTTTCCCAGCAGCAGGGTCTTTTCAAATGAGTCAGTTCATTGCATCAGGTGGCCAAAGTATTGGAGTTTCAGCCTCAACATCAGTCCTTCCAATGAACATCCAGGACTGATCTCCTTTAGGAGGGACTGGTTGGATCTCCTTGCAGTCCAAGGGACTCTCAAGAGTGTTCTCCACACCAAAGTTCAAAAGCATCAATTCTTCAGCCCTCAGCTTTCTTTATAGTCCAACCCTCACATCCATACATGACTACTGGAAAAAACATAGCCTTGACTAGACGGACTGTGGTTGACAAAGTAATGTCTTGGCTTTTTAATATGCTGTCTAGGTTAGTTATAACTTTCCCTCCAAGGAGCAAGTGTCTTTTAATTTCATGGCTGCAATCACCATCTGCAGTGATTTTGGAGGCCCCCAAAATAAAGTCAGCCACTGTTTCCACTGTTTCCCCATCTATTTCCCATGAAGTGATGGGACCAGATGCCATGGTCTTAGTTTTTTGAATGTTGAGCTTTAAGCCAACTTTTTCACTCTCCTCTTTCACTTTCATCAAGAGGCTCTTTAGTTTTTCTTCCCTTTCTGTCCTAAGGGTGGTGTCATCTGCATATCTGAGGTTATCAATATTTATCCTGGCAGTCTTGATTCTAGCTTGTGCTTTATCCAGCCAAGTGTTTCTCATGATGTATTCTGCATATAAGTTAAACAAGCAGGGTGACAATATACAGTCTTGATGTACTCCTTATCCTATTTGGAACCAGTCTGTTGTTCCACGTCCAGTTCTAACTGTTGCTTCCTGACCTGCATACAGATTTCTCAAGAGGCAGGGAAGGTATTCCCATCAATTTCAGAATATTCCACAGTTTGCTGTGATCCACACAGTCAAAGGCTTTGGCATAGTCAATAAAGCAGAAATAGATGTTTTCCTGGAACTCTTGATTTTTCGATGATCCAGCAGATGTTGGCAATTTGATCTCTGGTTCCTCTGCCTTTTCTAAATCCAGCTTGAACATCTAGAAGTTCACGGCTCATGTATTTCTGAAGCCTGGTTTGGAGAATTTTGAGCATTACTTTACTAGCGTGTGAGATGAGTGCAATTGTGTGGTAGTTAGAGCATTCTTTGGCATTGCCTTTCTTTGGGATTGGAATGAAAACTGACCTTTTCCAGTCCTGTGGCCACTGCTGAGTTTTCCAAATTTGCTGGCATATTGAGTGCAGCACTTTCACAACATCATCTTTTAGGATTTGAAATAGCTCAACTGGAATTCCATCACCTCCACTAGTTTTGTTCATAGTGATTCTTCCTAAGGCCCATTTGACTTCACATTCCAGGATGTCTGGCTCTAGGTGAATGATCACACCATCTTGGTTATCTTTTTTGTATAGATCATGAAGATCTTTTTTGTATAGTTCTTCCGTGTATTCTTGCCACCTCTTCTTAATATCTTCTGCTTCTGTTAGGTCCATACCATTTCTGTCCTTTATTGAACCCATCTTTGCAAGAAATGTTCCCTTGGTATCTCTAATTTTCTTCAAGAGATCTCCAGTCTTTCCCATTCTATTGTTTTCTTCTATTTCTTTGCACTGATCACTGAGGAAGGCTTTCTTGTCTCTCCTTCCTATTCTTTGGAACTCTGCATTCAAATGGGTATATCTTTCCTTTTCTCCTTTGCTTTTCACTTCTCTTCTTATCACAGCTATTTGTAAGGCCTCCTCAGACAGCCATTCTGTTTTTTGCATTTTTTTTTCCCTTGAGGATGGTCTTGATCCCTGACTCCTGTACAGTGTCAGGAACCTCCATCCATAGTTCATCAGGCACTCTGTTTATCAGATCTAGTCCCTTAAATCTATTGCTCACTTCCACTGAATAATTTTAAGGAATTTGCTTTAGGTCATACCTGAATGTTCAAGTGGTTTTCCCTACTTTCTTCGATTTAGGTCTGAATTTGGCAATAAGGAGTTCATGATCTGAGCCACAGTCAGCTCCCAGTCTTGTTTTTGCTGACTGTATAGAACTTCTCCATCTTTGGCTGCAAAGAATATAATCAATCTGATTTCAGTATTGACCATCTGGTGATGTCCATGTGTAGAGTCTTCTCTTGTGTTATTGGAAGAGGGTGTTTGCTATGAACAGTGCATTCTCTTGACAAAACACTGGAGGTAGGGGACAGGAAAGAAAGACAAAGGCAGGACCAGGCCTTGGCCACAAGGAAGCCCTTAGGCACTGTAGAGACAGAGGGGCTTTCCTTGAGGGATAGGGTACCTCTGCAGTCAAATCCCAGGGCTCCAGAAGGGACAGAAAGATCCCTGACATCCTGCCCCTGGACTGCTGTTTCCACTGGGCCTCAGTGTAATTGTACTGAGCATGACTTTTGGGTCATCATCTCTCTTCAGGACCATATGCATTCTATTCATCAAGTCAAACAATGCACTTCCCACTCATTGCATCTATGCACAGGGACTTGAGTAGGCTTATCTCTGAGGGTTTCTGGAAATGAGTATGTCCCACAGGATGAGAGTCTGCCTACCCCAGATTCCAGACCAAGATACATCAATTGGTCTGGGGGCAGCAGGCCACACTCAGATCTTCCTTCCTCTCTGGCATTTTCTGGCCTTTGCAAGCAAGGAGTGGGTGAAAAGACATGGAGCTTGGTCGTTTGGCACCAACATATGGAAAAATGAAGCAACAAGCAAGAAATGATGCTCAAGGAAGCAGATATCTGGATTTGGGGCCTGTGGGCTCAGCACCAGTCAACCCGGCAATGCCCTACACAGGAGCATTCAGGCTGGGGACAGGAGACATTGTTATCTGGTGCAGCCTCACCTCCAATGGCTTGCAAAGGTCCTGCAACAACAACAATGCAACTACTCCCTATTTGGTTCACATCATGAAGACACTCCTCTACTTCAGGCAAATGGGGCCTCATGATGAACATGATACCGGGGCTCTGAAGGGCTCTCAGCAGCCTTACTAGGAAGGTAAGTTTGGAAGGGTTTCTCCTCTGGGGTTGCTATCATTGAAGGCTATGGCCACCAGAGAGGAAGAATGCTGCAGGAGATTCAAGGGGCCTAAGTGGACGAACAGGACAAAACATGTCAAAGGGCCCATCAGAACATCTGGTCTCATGAGAACTTGCCATCCTGAAAATGACCTGGCCAAGCACCATGGAATCTCAGGGGCCACCCTTCAGCTCTCTCAACAGCCAGCAGTGTCTACCTGCCTAGACAGGTTCATGCCTGCCTCTCATCATTGCCAGGCCTGAGGCAGGATCTTTCCCTACAAAAAATTACTGGGAAACTGAAAAGGACACACCACAGGTGACCATCCCCTCAGTAGATCAGTGTGCTCTGGACAAAGATGTGCAGAGACCTGTGTGTGGATGGATGTTCCCCGGAGGGCAAGGGAAGCAAACATGGCCTCCGTGTATGATATGACAAGAATTCAGGTTTAATGAAAGGCTTTTCAGTGCCCGAGTTCCTAGCCTGTTGTGATGGTGCCACAGCAGTAGTTCCCCTTTTGTGAGAACTGAGGTTCCTGCAAGGACGCCCCTCTCTCAACTACCTTGATGCTTGCCTCCCCCATAGTCCGTCTTCCTTTGGGGCCTGTGTTGAGGACAAAAGAGAGCCATTAATCTTGAATCATTCAGGCCGTGGCAAGATCCTCGCCAGAATGTCTGACTGAAAGACACAATTCAGAAAGAAGGTGCTAAGGAAAGGCCCAGTGTATGTCCTCCAGGTGAGTGGTAAAAGCAGGGATTAGGAACAAAAGCCAAAGGCAGGGCCAGTCCTTGGCCACATGGAAGTCCCAAGACACTGTCGAGAATACTTAAGTGCACTCTCTGTTGCATACGGGGCCTCCACAGCCAAATCCCAGGGTTCCAGAAGGGACAGAGAGACCTCCTGCTTCTGCACGGACATGTCCATTGGGTTTCAGCATAATCTTTTTGAGCATGATTTTTAGGTCATCATCTTTCCTCAGGACCAAGTGAATTCTAAACATTGACACAATTGAGGCACTTCCCTCATATCGCATTCAGGCACAGGCACCTGAGTAGGCTTACCTCTGAAGCTTTTTGGAAATGAGTATGTCCCAAAGGTTGTGAGTTTTTGGCTACCCCAGGTGCTGCACCAAGGCTGACATTTATTTCCCAGGGGCAGCAAGCCACACTCAGATCTTCCTTCCTCTGGGGACGTTGTCTGTCTATAGAGCCAAAAGATACCTGTGAGAACTCCTGTTATTTCTTGTAAGCTTTGATGGTCACATGTGCTACATCTTCATGCAGTGAATAATGCTACAAGACATACCTAGAACAAGACATACAGGAGCCCAAGAAAGTGACAAAATGCACTTACATACAGAGACACAAACCCCTGGCTGAAATGCATGACTGCCACCGATCTTCTTCCCTACCTCTCTAGTTCTCTACCTCCCCACCTCCTTACTTTTATTCATCATTCCCTCCCACCCTACCTATGGCCAAACATTAGAAAATGAGTGAATGAGCAGATAAGTGCATGACTGAGTACATGAATAATGTGACCAGAAGGGAAGAAATGGTAATTCCATAAAGGAATCCAGAGAAGGCAGACCCTCATGGATTCTCCACCTGACAGAACCTCTTGGCTGCCAAGATTCTACAGATGTGTCTTGTGGAATGGAGACATTCCTCTGAGCTCAATTCTTGTCTGTTCAAGCAAGGGGTGGCTGAGGAGACACTGGGCCTGGTCACTTGCTGCCAACACACAGAGAATGAGGCCACATCATCCCATAGAATTGATTCTGAAGGGAGCAGCTATCTGGTGACAGGGCACACAGACCCAGCACTAGTCACTCTGGCAACACCCAGCATGGGAATGTTCAGGCTGGAGCAGGAGCCACTGTTGCCTGGAGCAGCGGCCCCTCCTGTGTCCCAGCAAAGGCCCCAAACAACACCAAGGCAACTACTCCTCGCTTGACCCTCGTCACAGTGTCACAGCTCTCCTTCAGGCAAATGGGGCCTCATGCTGGGGCTGATACAGTGGCTCCAAAGGGCTCTCAACAGCCTTACGAAAAAGGTATACTTGGAAGGGGTTTCTCTTCTGGGGAGGTGCTATCATTGAAGGCTGTGGCCCCAGAGTGGAAGAGTACCCCAGGAGATGCAAGGTGCCCGAGTGGGTGAACAAAACAAACACATCAAAGGGCCCATCAGGAACAAATGGCCACACTGAGAACTCACTATGCCTGAAAGTGATCTGGCCAAGCCCCATGGGGCTGCCCTGCAGCTCTCTCAACAGCAACAGCGTCCACTTGCCAAGACCTAGTGGACCAGTTACTACCTGCTTATCACCTGTGCCAGGCCTGGGGCACAATCCTTCCCTACCAACCATTCTTGGGACACTGAGAAGCACACACCATAGGTGACCATCCCCTCAGGTGATCGATGTGCTCTGCATGGAAGTTTGCAGAGACATTTGTGTGGATGTTCCCCAGGGGACCAGGGAAGCATGCACTGTCTTGATATCCAGTCTGACTAGAATTCAGGTTTAATGAAAGGCCTTTTAATGTCCGAGATCCTAGCCTGTCTAGATGGCATTGTAGAATAAATTCACCCTTTGTGATGACTGAGGTTCCCACAAGGACTCCTCCCTTTGGACTGCCTTGAGGCTTGCCTCCCTCATAGTTCTTCATCCTCTGGTACTCATGTCCAGGAAAAAGGGGAACCATTCACTTTGAATCATCCAGGTTGTGGTGAGACCCTCACCAGAACGTCTTACTGAAAGACAAGATTCAAAGAGAAGGAGCTAAGGAAAGGCATTGCCTATGGCCTCCATGTAGGCAGTGGAAGTAGGGATCAGCAAAGAAAGCCAAAGGGAGGACTAGAATTAGCCTATGTAAAAGACCCTAGACAAGGTAGAGACACAGGGGCTCTCCTTGTGGGATCAGTTACCTCCACACCCACATTCTAATGCACCAAAAGGGACAGAAGGAATCAGGACCTTTTGCCCTTGGACTGCTACTTCCATTCAGCTCAGCACAATCCTTTTGAGCATAATTTTTATGTCATTTTCTCTCCTTAGGACCATATGACTTCTCATCATTAACCCAAACAAGGCAAGCTCCACGCATTGCATCTATGCCAAGAGTCTGAGTAGGCTTGCCTTCAATGCATTCTGGAAATGATGGAGCCCCAAAGCATGTGAGTTTCTGTCTACCCCAGGTGCTGCACCAAGGCTGACACCGAAGGCCCTGGAGGCAACAGGTATGAGTCAGATCTTCCTTCCTTTGGAGCACTGTCTGAGTAGAGAGGAGCACAGCAGCTTTGCCAACATCTAGTTTGGCCCTGTAGGCTTTTGTAGTCATGTGTGCTACACCTTCATGCAGTGAATGATGTTACAAGACATATCTAGAGTGATAAATCCAAGAATCCAAGAAAGCAACAAAATGCATCTATCTATACACAGCGACACAAACCCCTGGGTAAAATGTACTCCTACCACTGACCTTCCTTGCTACCTCTCTAGCTTTCTATGTACCCTATCTGTAGTTATCTACCTTCTTACTTTTCTTCATCCATCCTTACCTCCCAACCTACCTACTGCCAAACCTGAGGAAACAAGTGACTAGCAGATCAGTGCTTGAGTGAATACATAAGTAATGTGTCCAGAAAGGAAAAAAATGGCAACTCCACAAAGGTGCCCCAAGAGAAGGGAGAGCCTCATGGGCTCTATACCCAGAAGAAGGCCCAGCACAAGGGCCTGTCAGTCACTAAAATTCTATAGATGTGTCTTGGAAAACAGAGATGTACCTCTCAGCTCGATCTTGATCTGTGCAAGCAAGGGGTGGAATGGAAGACATGGGGCTAGGCCACTTGCAGCCAACACACAGAAAACAAGTCCACAAAGTCCCATGGAATGGATTCTTGAGGAAGCAGGTATCTGGTGACAGGGCACATAGGCTCAGAACCAGTCAACCTGGCAATGCCCTGCATGGGAAAGTTCAGGCTGGGAACAGGAGGCCTCGTCCCCTGGTGCATGTCCTCTCCCATGGCTTGCTGAAGGCCCCAGACAAAAACAACGCAACTGTTCCTGGATTGACTACGTCTTGAGGCCATTGTTCTACTTCAGGCAAATATAGCCTCATAATGGAGATGCTACCAGGGCTCTGGAGGGCTTGCAACAGCCTTACTAGAAAGTTAAGCTCCAAAAAGGTTTCTTCTCTGGGGGTGTGATCACTGAAGGCCATGACCCCCAGAGAGGGAGAATGCTTCAAGATATGCCTGGGGCCCAAATGGAAAAATGAAAGACCCATCAAAGGACCCATCAGGAGCAAGTGGTCTCACCAAGACCCTGCCATGCCTGAAAGTTAATTAGCCACAGCCCATGGAATCTCAGGGGCTGCTCTTTAGCTCTCTTAACTGTCAGCACCATCTAACTTCCAAGACCCACTGGACAGGTTCCTGCCTATCACCATTGCCAGGTCTAGGGCATAATCTTTCTCTACCTGCTTGTTTTTCAGAGACTGCAAAGCACACAAGCAGGTGACCATCCCCTTAGTTGTTCAGCAAGCTCTGTACAAAAGTGTGCAGAGACCTGTGTGTGGATATTCCTCAGGGAGCCAGGAAGCAAACACTGCCTCCATGATCAATCTGATTAGAATGTGGAACCAACAGAAAGCATTTCAGTCTCCAAGATCATAGATGGTCTTGAAGGCACTGCAGCAGAAGTTCCCCTTTGAGAGGACTGTGGACCACAAACAACTCCCCACTCTTGACTGCCTTGAGGTGGGCCTACTCCATAGCCCATTGTCCTCTGGGGCCCATGTTAAGGACCAAAGAGAGTCACTCACCTCGAATTGTTCAGGTCGCAGTGAGGTCTTCTCCAGAATGTCTGACTAAAAGACATAATTTGAAGAGAAGTAGCTAAGGAAAGGTCCTGGCTATATCCTCTGGGTGGGTGGTGGAAGCAGGGATCAGGAAAGAAAGCCAAGGGCAGGACAGGCTTTGGTCACATGGAAGCTCCCGGGCACTATAGAGGCTCAGGGATAGGGTCCCTCCACACCCAAATCCCAGGGCTCCAGAAAGGACAGAAGAAACCACAATCTCTGGGCCCTGTAATGTCACTTCCATTGAGCCTCACCATAATCCTGTTGAGCATGATTTTAGATCACCATCTCTCTTTAGGACCATATGAGTTCTCATCATCAACCCCAACAAGGCATGCCCCACGCATTGCATGCATGCACAGGCACCTGAGTAGGCTTACTTCTGATGTTTTCTGGAAAGGAGGATGCCCTAGAGGATGTGAGTTTCTGTCCACACCAAAGGCTGGATCAAGGCTGATATCAATTGCCCTAGGGGCAGCAGGCCACGCTCAGATCTTCCTTCCTCTGGGGGTGTTGTCTGTCTAGAAGGAGAACAACAGCTATGAGAATACCTACTCCATCCTTGCAGGCTTTGGTGGTCATGCATGCTGCACCTGCATGCAGTGAATGACACTGCAAGACACAACTATAGAGACACATCCAGGAACATTAGAAAGCAACTAAATACACTTATATGCAGAGACAAAAATCCCTGGCTGAAATGTATAACTACAACCAACCTTCCTCCCTACTAGGTCCCTACCTCTCTAGTTCCTTACCTCTTTACTTTTTTCAAACACTCCTTCCTTCCCACCATACTTACTGCCAAACATGAGGGAATGAATGGACAAGTGGTCAAGGCATGAGTGAATATAAGAATAACATGTACAAGCAGCCAGAAATGGCATATTCAGTGAGGAGTTCCAAAAGAAGGCAGAGCCTCATGGACTTTCCACCCAACAGAGGCCTGGCACAAGGACCTCTCAACCTCCAAGAGTCTATGGATCTGTTTTGGGAATAGAGACTTCCTCCATGCTTGAACCTGGTCTTTGCAAGCAAGGGATCACAGAGGGGACATGGGCCTGGCCACATACTGCAAACATGCAGAAAACAAGGCCATGAAATCCCTCAGAAGAGGTGCTCGAGGATGCAGATATTTGGAGACGGGACCTGAGGGCTTAGCACCAGTTAACATGTCAGTGCCCTGCATGGGAACCTTCAGGATGGGGACAGGAGCCATTGCTGGCTGGTTCAGCATCCCCTCCCATGGCTTGCACAAGGCCCTCAAACAGCCGCAATGCATCTAGTCCTTGCTCGGTCCATATCATGGGACTGACCCTCTACTTTGGACAAATGGTGCCTCTCGATGGAGGTGATACTGTGACCCTGAAAGGTTCTCAACAACCTTACTATGAAAGTAAGCATGGTAGGGACTTCTCTAGAAGGTGCTATCATTGGCGGCCATGGCCCCCAGAGACGAAGAACGCCACATGAAACACATGTGTCAGGCCTGAGCGATGGAATGAATGAAACAAAACCTATCATAGGGCTCATCAGGAACAAGTGGCCACATTG
Organism: Dama dama; assembly: GCF_033118175.1. Lineage (NCBI taxonomy): Eukaryota > Metazoa > Chordata > Mammalia > Artiodactyla > Cervidae > Dama > Dama dama. Next base: position 11,510,531 of record NC_083693.1, on the reverse strand, counting down.
AGAACTCACCATGCCTGAAAGTGACCTGGCCATGCCCCATGAAATCTCATGGGCTGACCTTCAGCTCTCTCAATAGCCAGCAGGGTCTATCTGCCAAGACCCAGCAGATTGGTTCCTGCCTGCCTCTCACCATCACTGGTCCTGGGGCACCATCTTTCTCTGCTGATGGTTCTTGGGAGACTGAAAAGAACAACCACAGCTGACCATTCTCTCAGTCAATCAGCATGCTCTGCATGGAGGTGTGCAGAGACCTTTGTGTGGATGACCCCAGTTGGCCAGGGATGCAAACATTGCCTCCATATCTAATCTAATTAGAATTCAGGTTTAATGACAGGCTTTTCAATACCGGAGTTCCTAGCCCCTGGAAATGCCACTGCAGCATAAGTTCCACCGTGGTGATGACTGAGGTTCCCAAAAGTATTTCCACCTCTGGACTGCCTAAAGGGGTGCCTCCCCCATGGTCCACCTCCTTCTGGGGCCCATGTGCAGGACTAAAGAGAGCCACTCACTTCAAGTTATTTAGCATGTGGCAAGAATCTCTATAGAACATTTGACTAAAAGAAACAATTTGAAAAGAAGGAACTATGGAAAGACCCCACCTCATAATCTCCTGGTGGGCTGTGAGAATTGGGATCATTAAAGGCATGACCAGGCTTTCGCCCTGTGGAAGCCCCTAGATATTGTAGAGGCTCAAGGACTCTCCTCGAGGGGTAGGGTGCCTCCACACCAAAATCCCAGGGTTTCAGAGAAAAAAGAAATGTCCCTGACCTCTAGTTTCTGGGCTGCAACCTCCAATGGGCCTCAGCATACTTCTATTGAACATGAGTTTTAGGTAATCATCTCTCTTCAAACCATATGAATTCTTCTCATCAACCCAAGTGAGGCATGCCCCATGAAGTGCATCCATGCACAGGAACCTAAGTAGTCTTACCTCCAGAGCTTTCTGGAAATAAGGAAGCTGTAAAGGACTTGAGTTTCTGTCTACCCAGCTGCAGCACCAAGGCTGATATCAATTGCACCAGGAGCAGCAGGCCACATTCAGATAATCCTTCCTTTCCAGATGCTGTCTGTCTAGAGAGCAGAAAGACTCCTGTGAGAGCTCCTGGTCTGTCCCTGTAGGCTTTGGTAGTCATGTGTGCTACACTTTGATGTAGCAAATGTTGCTACAAGACATACCTAGAGCAACAAGTCCAGGAACACAAGAAAGCAATGAAATGCACCTATATGCAGGGACACAAATCCCTGGCTGAAATGCTCATCTACCACAGACCTTCCTCCCTACCTCTCTAAGTTCTGATCTCCCATCCTCTTTGCTACATCCCTACCTCCTCACTTTTCTCCATCTTTCCCTCCCACCCTACATACTGACAAACATGAAGAAACAAGTGGACGAATGGATCAATGTTTGAGTGAGAATATGAATAACAATATATCCAGGGAGAGAGAAATGGTGACTTCAAGAAAGAGTCCCGAGAGAAGACAGAGCCTCATAGTCTCTCCACCTGATGGAAGACCCAGTACAAGGACCTCTCAGCTGCCAAGATTCTATGGACATGTCTTGGGGAATGGAGATGCTCCTCCAAGCTCAGTCCGGGTCTGTGCTAGCAAGGGGTGGCTGAGGGAACATGAAATTTGGCCACTTGCCGCAATCACACACAAAAAAAGAGGTCAAGAAGTTCCACGCAATGGATGCTCGAGGAAGCAGGTATCTGTGGCCGGGCCCATGGGCTCATCACGAGTCAACCTGGCAATGCCCTGCTAGTGAACATTCAGGTTGGAAACAAGAGCCATCATTGCCTAATGAGGCATCCCCTCCATGGCCTTCTGAAGGCCTCCAAACAACAAGAAGGCAACTACTCCTTGTTCGGCCCATGTCATGGGACCACCCCTCTACTTCAGGTGAACAGTGCCTCATGATGGAGTTAATATAGGCTGCCAAGAGCTCTCAACAGCCTCACTAGGAAGTAAGCTCGAAAGGAGTTTCTCTTCTGGAGGTGCTATTGTTAAAGGCTGTGGCCCCCAGGAGGCGCATGGTGCCTGAGTACAAATGGAACAAAACTCAGCAAAGGGCCCATCAGGAGTAGCTGGCCTTACTGAGACCCTGCCATGCCCAAAAGTGATCTGGCCTAGCCCCATGGAATCTCAGAGGCTGCCTGCTTCTCTTAACAGCCAACAATGAACACCTGCATAGGAAATTTTTTTTCCTTAGGAATGTTCATACCAGGGACAAGAGCGATGGTCAACTGGTGGGGTGTCTGTTCCCATGCCTGCCTATGGCCCCCAAACAAAGCAATGCAATACTCCCTGCTTGGCCCATGTCATGGGGTCTCCCCTCTACTTCAGGCAATCAGGGCCTCACTATGGAGATGATACTGGGGCTCCTATGGGCTCTCAACTTTCTTTCTAGGAAGGAGTGCTTAGAAGGGGTTTCTCCTCTGGGGCTGCTATCATTGAAGATTGTGGCTCCTGGAGAGGAAGAATGCCCCAGCAGAAACAAGGGGCCCCAGTGGATGATCAAAGCAAAGTCCATCAAACAGCCCATCAGGAACCACTGGTCTCACCCAGACACTGGCATGCCTGAAGGTGACCTGGCCAAGCCCCATGGAAACTCAGGGGCCACACTTCAGCTCTCTCAACAGCCAATAACATCTACCTGCCAAGACCTGGTTGGCAGGTTTCCGCCTGCCTCTCGCTGTCACCAGGCCAGGGGCACGGTATTTCCCTACCAATGGTTCTTGGGAGACTGAAAAGCACACACAGGAGACTTCCCTCAGTAGCTCAGTGTGTGCCACGTGGAGGTGTATAGAGGCGCGTGTGTGAACGTTCCCAGGGTGCAGGGAAGCAAACATTGCCTCCACGTACTATCTGACTAGAATTCAGGTCTCAGGAAAGGCTTTTCAGGGCCAAGGGCTTGGAGACTAGCAAGATGGCGTGGCAGCCAGATTCCTTCCTTTGTGAAGACTGAGGTTCCTGAAAGGACTCCCCCTTCTGGACTGCATTGAGGCGGGCTTCCCCCATAGTCCAACATCCTCTGTGTCTGGTGTCCAGAACCAAAGAGAACCACTGACCTCAAATCATTCAAGTCAGAATGGCAAGGTCCTGGCCATTTTTGGTCAGAATGAAAGTGAAAGTGAACGTGAAGTCATTCAGTCGTGCCTGACTCTTTGGGACTCTGGACTATAGCCCACCTTTCTGCTTCATCTATGGGGTCTTCCAGGCAGGAATACTGGAGTGGGTTGCCATTTCCTTCTCCAGGGGATCTTCCCAAACCAGGAATCAAACCGGTGTCTCCTGCAGGCAGATTCTTTACCAACTGAGCTATCAGGGAAGCCCTGATAATGGCTGCTATCAAAAAGTCTACAAACAATAAATGCTGGAGAGGGTGTGGAGAAAAGGGAACACTCTTATGCTGTTGGTGGGAATGCAAACTAGTACAGTCGCTATGGAGAACAGTGTGGAGATTCCTTAAAAAACTGGAAATAGAACTGCCACATGACCCAGAAATCCCACTGCTGGGCATACACACTGAGGAAACTAGAATTGAAAGAGACATGTGTACCCCAGTGTTCACTGCAAGACTGTTTACAATATCCAGGACATGGAAGCAACCTAGATGTCTATCAGCAGACAAATGGATAAGAAAGCTGTGGTATATATACACAATGGAATATTACTCAGCTATTAAAAAGAATGCATTTGAAACTGTTCTAATGAGGTGGATGAAACTGGAGCCTATTATACAGAGTGAAGTAAGTCAGAAAGAAAAACACCAATACAGTATACTAATGTATATATATGGAATTTAGAAAGATAGTAACAATGACCCTATATGCGAGACAGCAAAAGAGACACAGATATAAAGAACAGACTTTTGGACTCTGTGGGAGAAGGTGAGGGTGGGATGATTTGAGAGAATAGCACTGAAACATGTATATTACCATATGTGAAATAGATCACCAGTCCAGGTTCAATGCATGAGACAGGGTGCTCAGGGCTGGTGAACTGGGATGACCCTGAGGGATGGGATGGGAGGGGGGTGGGAGGGGGGTTCAGGATGGGGACACATGTATGTACACCCATGGCTGATTCATGTCAATGTTCTGAAAGAGTATATAATGATCACACACAAAACCTGTATTTAACAAGACTTAAAAAAAAGCACACAACTATGACAATCCTAAATTGAAAAAATAAACCAGAAACAAACAACTATACTTAGTAAAAATACCTCTAAAAATTTTTCTAATTAATTTTGAAAAGTATTCATTTGGTCTCTGGCGAGACTCTCACCAGAATATCTTATGGAAAGGAACAATTTGAAGGAGTTAAGGAAAGGCTCCATCTATGGTCTCTGGGTGATTGGTGGAAGTAGTGATCAGGAAAGCTGAAGGCAGGACTACACCTTGGCCATGTGGAAGCCCCTAGAAAAAGTGGAGTCTCAAGGGCTTTTCTTGAGGGATTGGGTGCCTCCACACCCAAATCCCAGGGCTATGAAAGGGACAGAATCACTCTCAACCTCTTGCCCCTGGACTGCCACCTCCACTGGGCCTCACTACATTACTGAACATGATTTTTAATCCATCATCTCTCTTCAACAGGAGAGTTAATAGGAGCTAACATGTTTTATTTTCAGACATTTTTTTTTTTAATTTTCAAGTATTGTTTTCCTCTTTCTTCAACACGCTTATTTGTATAAAATGTTTAACATTAATATTTTGTGAGTATTAACTCTATAATATTTTTGATATTCATTAGAAATATTTTTAGGAATTTTTTTTACTAAGCATAGTTGCTTTTTCCTTGTTATTTTCTGAATTTTAGGATTGTCATAGTTGAAAATATACTTTTTTAATGATAATTATATATTTTTTCAAAAGTAATTGTTATAGTTTTGTTAACCCCATTATTTCCCACAGAAATGGACTGTTTGTACATTTCATTACCTTTTTTTCATGTTTAATTATGATATATGAGATCATTTCATTGATGAGCTTTTATCAGTTATGATTTATATCAATACCTGTTTTTTTCATTGCATAAGAACTGTTTCAAGTATTTTGAAGCCACATGTGTCTTTTGACTACAAATTAAATCTACATGCATTTGTAATTTTGATTTTTTAGCTGGAAATTAATTTATGGCCTTTTTTGAACCATGTTAAAAAGGTTTTGTTATGTCATTTGTTTTCTTTAATATCTTGCTAACTTAACTTGATACAGTCTCTTGAGGGGTTCACCCTCAAGCAGAGTGAAAAGGCTGGCTTAAAACTCAACATTCAAAAAACTAAGATCATGACATCTGGCCCCATCACTTCATGGCAAATAACTGGGGGGAAAGTGGAAGCAGCGACAGATTTTGTTTCCTTGAGCTCCAAAATCACTGTGGATGGTGACTGCAGCCATGAGATTAAAAGATGCTTGCCCGTTGGAAGGAAAGCTATGACAAACCTGCTGTACTTAGTTGCTCAGTCGTGTCTGACTGTTTGTGACCCCATGGACTGTAGCTTACCAAGCTCCTCTGTCCATGGGGATTCTCCAAGTAAGAATCCTGGAATGGGTTGCCATGCCCTCATCCAGGGGATCTTCCCAACCCAGGGATCGAACTGGGTTCTCCTGCATTGCAGGCAGATTCTTTACCAGCTGAACTGCCAGGGAAACCCATGACAACATATTAAAAAGCAAAGATATAAAAATAAATAAAATAAAAAGCAAAGATATCACTTTGCCAACAAAGGTCATTATGGTCAAAGCTATGGTTTTTCCAGTAGTCATGTATGGATGTGAGAATTGTACCATAAAGAAGACTGAATTCTGAAGAACTGATGCCTTCAAATTGTGATGCTGGAGAGGACTCTTGAAAGTCCCTCAGACAGCAAGATCAAACCAGTCAATCCTAAAGGAAATCAATCTTGAATACAAATTGGAAGGACTAATGCTAAAGCTGAAGCTCCAATATTTTGGCCACCTGATACAAAGAGCTGATTCATTGGAAAAGATGCTGATGCTGGGAAAGACTGAGGGCAGAAGGAGAAGGGGCAGCAGAGGATGAGGGGCAGATTCAGAGGACGTGAGTCTGAGCAAACTCTGGCACACAATGGAGGGCAGGGAAGCCTGCTGTCCTGCAGGTCATGGGGTCACAAAGAGTTGGATGTGACTTAAAGACTGATAAACTTGATACAGAGGAAACTCATCTCATAATGCATGTAAATGTATCTTCTTATATACTTAGGTAAAAATAAATTACCCCATGGTAATTTATTAATAAATAAAATTAAAAATAAGTTACCCCACCGACCCGTGGCAAACATGGCTCAGAAAGTGTCTCACACTATTTCCGTACAGCGCCATCCAAAATACTGGGTTTGCCCTTGATAATTCCTTAATGTTATCTGGCTGCTCATTGAGAAAAAAAATTATTTCTAACTCTGTGACTCATGTTCAGTTGTAAATGAGAATCTTTTGGCATCATTTATTATACAGTCAGTCCATATTAGGATCTATAAATTTTTATGTTGCTTAGTGTATATACTAAATATTAGGTAAGAATTTTGGTTCTATGACAGTACAACTACTGTATCTCTAACCTTTTAATGTCATTTTCCTTCAGTATGGGACATTCTTTAGTACTTCAAATAGAATCCTGTAAAAATATAAAAACATTTTCATCATGTTTGTTGAATTAGATTAACCACTATGCTGGGGACCAGTGAAACAAAATTTCTCAACTTCAGTATTATTAATTTCATGTTCAAATGAAATTTATAAGCTTAGATCAAGTAAGTTAGTCCCTCATTCAAAAGGAAATCCCATATCCCTATTCAGTTTGTCTTCTGCTTAAACCTATTATGTTTAGGAGTGCATCATCCTCAGTCAATTTTCTATTTGGAATATAAATATGACCAAAGGTAACTGGACACCCATCATTAATGCAGTGTTGCATTTCTTGGTTGAATGTCTTACTCAAAGAGATAAAAGCAGTGGACTAGGTCCTGAATGTACTTTAGTATAAAAAGAATCTCTGAGACAAAGCTCATAGGATGAGTCATTTTTTTACCTTTGAGCTGGATAGACAGGATTGGTTCACACGAGTTTCTTTCAAGGTTTCATTGTCTCAAATCCCAAATTCAGTGTCTAAAAAGGAAATAATGATTCCCTATATTAACATATTTCCCTGTATTGTCACCTAGGTTTATCTTCATTTTAATTATATCTATCATGATTTTCATGATCAGTAAGGTCTGCATCTTACTTTAAGACTACAAGTCCTCATCATTGTTCCAAGCCCTGGCACTCGATACACATTCATACACTTGGACCTGAATATACATACCAGCCAATTATGGTACCAATTTACACTGGCATTTTGATATATTCAGTAGTGGGCACCTGAATCACATTAATTTTCCAAGGTTGCAAGCCAAACCATGTTCTTCCTTTGTGCTCATTATTTAAGGGTACAGGAGTAGGACAGGTATTAAAATATAGAAGTAAGTCTTGTGAAACATGACTCTTGAATGCTTGAATAATGGAGCAATATGGTGAATAGTCAGAAAATGACCTAGTGTAGAGGTTGTAGACTATTGATAATCCTACACAAGAATGACACAAAATACAGGTTTCTTTGGAGAACCACTCAGAAGATGTCAGGAGAACACAAGAGTGTCTCAACTATTATCCTTTATTTATTTATCAAAAGATGTATGTGTGTATACAGTCACTCAGTCATGTCTGACTCTTTGTGAACGCATAGACTGTAGGCCACCAAGTTCCTCTGTCCATGGGATTTCTCAGGCAAGAACACTGAAGAGGGCTGCCTTTTCTTACTCTAATATCAAAAGATGCCATACCAGTAACATCTGGCATTGTCTGCCAATGAACTCTCCTAAAATGATGCATATGAAGTGACATGAAACAAATCTATTATCAGGCTACTAGAAACAGTATTCATTTCCAAGCGTCCTGCATCATTCATAGCACAAACATCATTATACTGAAAATAATGCATTAACATGATATACAGGCACTGAAATTTTTATATGGGTTTCCTCATTAATATAATCAACTTTAGGTTTAATAAGAATAGAAAATTACTGAATCTCATATTTTAATCTATGGTCACAGAGTCTTTAATTTGTTAAAGTTTTTTTCAATGACCCTAAGGCAGCATGACACTATTAGGATCTCATTTAATATTATACAGGCAGGCTTCCCTGGTGGCTCAGATGGTAAAGAGTCTGCCTGCAATGCAGGAGACCCAGGTTCAATCCCTGGGTCAGGAAGATCCCCTGGAGAAGGAAATAGCAACCCACTCCAGTATTCTTGCCTGGAAAATTACATGGATGGAGAAGCCTGGTAGGTTACAGTCCATGGGGTCGCAAACAGTCAGACACGACTGAGTGACTTCACTTTCACTTCTTTCTTTATTTAATATTATATAAATATTGGATTTAGTCATGTATAGAGACCTGGATGAGTAGTAAACATTCTTCTATATACTGGTTAATGAAAAATTTCTTAACAATTATTATGTGAAATTCAAATAACAAGCAATGATTTTGTCATAAGATGACATCAAGTAGATCAGTCAACTGATAAGATTATCCCATATCAATATTCGGGCTTCCCTGGTAGCTCAGCTGTTAAGAGAATCTGCCTGCAATGCGGGAATCAGGGTTCCATCCCTGGGTTGGGAAGATCCCCTGAAGGAAGGTAAGACAACCCACTCCAGTATTCTTGCCTGGAGAATCCCCAGGGACAGAGGAGGCCTGGAGGGCCACAGTCCATAGGGTGGCACAGACATGACTGAGTGACTTTCACTTTCACATCAATATTCAGGCTGATTAAAAGAATAAACCTAACTGCTTTGGCCAGTGATACATTTGGAATGAATTTATGGCTAAGGCTGCCACTTCCCACTTAATGTGAAGGTGTAATTCCTAGCAGTATATCTTACTGCTTACATGTAAAGAGAGAGAGAGAGGAAAAAAAAAAAAGCCAAGGATAGAACCCAACTTGCAACACTATTAGGAATTATAAATCATTAAACAAAGCTTAATGGATGAACATTTTCTTCACTTACAAGCACATAAATTGGTATAGACAAAATGTTTTTCTTAAGGTTCTATTGTCTTAATTCAAATATATCTCCTTGAAGGACAGGTACCCTTCTAATATATTAGTTTCAAATATGTACAGGAGGAAACATATCTTTTAATGAAGTTAGCTTTTGTAGTTTTCAGAAGTTTCAATCTGCAATTGCTAAGTTTCAGCTCTTCTATGATTGATCTTTTTATATTATTTAATCTCTTCATATATGGTAACATGCCCAAATCTAACTATTGCCCTAAATAGGTGAATTTTGTATTTCAGTTCTGCAGTTGTTAAATAACTGTTATTCAGTTATATGAGTGAAGGTTTCTGAAAAATATTTGACCAAATTTTTTTTTTCCAGCAGGTTTCATTACTAGATGCCCAATTATAAGTCATTTCTCAATTCTATTTTCACTTTTCTCTATTGCTGTATTCTGTATTAGGTTTTGATTCTACCCTGTTTGCATTTGAGTTACATCTTTCTGCAATTGTTCTAAGACACTAAGTACGTTTGTCTCTATTTCTATATCCGTAGAGTTTGCAATTGTGGCCTCAGCTTCTATTTATCTATAAACATAGTATTTAGTAAATCTATTTAGTTTGATCATGACACCATTTTAATATTCATGTAAAAACTTTTCATAATGATAAAGCCTGTTGCATACAAGTAGAATTGAATTGACTCAAATTAGAAGTAGTAATATTAAAAGAAATAATTCATTTGATGATCCTAGGAACCTTAAGTATGGGAAGGGAGATGGTCAAGTTCTAAACAGGGTAGGCTTATTTTTAATGGGATGATACATTTTGGGACTTTGCAAGGAACTACCTTTTTATATATAAAAAGCTACCTTTTACATATAAAAACTACCTTTTATACCCTGGGGCTGGGGATACTTCTTTCTCATTGACATTAATTTCAGTTATGCTAAACTGGACTCCAGTGGCTATGTAAGATAGAGAGCAGTTGGAGTTTTGTGCTATTGTTCAGGGACTTTCAGTTTGAATATATTTGTCTTTAGTTTGATGGGTTAAAAAATTCTTCCCATTGGTGTATTCAATAACACAAAGGGTGACACTTCAGATTGCGTTATTTGGGTAATATTGATAGTTGATGGGACTTGGACATTTTCCATTCTTCTAAATTTAAACTATCCAATTTAAGTATATGAAGTGTTATGACAAATAGATGTTTCTAGAGTTCCCACTCCATTTTCAGAACATTTGTAATCAATTCAAAATTCCTTGAGGTTAATACACTCAGTTTTAAAGGAAGAATGACCAACACCATAAGCTTCATGCTCAACTAACATGAAATAGGATAAATATCAAAATTATAAATTTTTATTAAGAAGTAACACAACAATCTATCTCTCCTGCTGTTTGTCCACCAGAGAAACTTTTTAGTTGCTATCTAGAGGATTTAATCTTAAAGTTTTTAATGGGCTTCCCTGGTGGCTCAGAGAGTAAAGAATCTGCCTGCAATGTGGGAGACCTGGGGTTCTGTCCCTGGGTTGGGAAGATCCCCTGGAGAAGGGAACAGCTATCCACTCCAGTATTCTGGCCTGGAGAAGTCCATGGACTGCATAGTCCATGGGGTCGCAAAGAGTGGGACATGACTGAGCGACGTTCACTTTCACTTTCTTCTTTTTCTTAATGCAAATTGAAGTCCACTCAACCATAGGTGTTGATCTCACAAGAGAAATATGCCTCTACTTGGGTTTCTTCTTTATCTTGATGGCAGGGTGAATTATCAATAAACCTCTCTGGTGAGATATTGGAACAATTCGATATATACCAGATCTCCTGTTCAACATTGATGATACACTTCCTCAGTGGAATTTTTATAGCATCTGGCTATAGTGATGGCAAAATAAGTCCAGGAAGGCCACACAATCTTTAAGTATTATATTTGATCATGACTACTTTTTACTGCATCAGAAAATGGATTAGGCTTAATCTCTAAATTCAAACATCTTCTAAATGATATTTGAGAAATACTATGTTTACCAGAGGGAGTTAATCTAATTTCAATGAAACCAATGGTAAGGCTTTGGGCCATCATGAGTGGTTTGATGTAACTGAGGCAAATAAATTTTAGGATATGGGCCATTTATTCCACTCTTTAGGAACTGGAAATGGTAAGAAATAGGCAAATTTCGAGTATTTGAAGGATGTTACAAAGCTACTAAGTTACAAAAAATATAGAAGCAATTTATTGGATTCTAGCTATTTAGGAATTCCAAAAGTTAGGATGATATATTTTAGATGTTATAGACCTATATAGATCTTATATAGTGTTACAGATAATATACTTGGGCATCAGTTTTAGCCTGTGGAAACTTGTCTGGCCATCTAAACATCATACTCAGCATTACTAAAAATATTTGATACCTTATAAAGGTCTAATCTTGATCAAGTCCATTCGCCACCATATTCCAGGTAACATTGATGTAGATAGGCTTTCTTAGGAGTTAGTGGTAAAGAATTTTTTCAAGCAACATATCTTTGTATTATCTCCTAAATTATTTAGCCCTATAAAAGTGTTGCAAGATTCCAAAATAATTAGCATATTTTCTCTGTTTGAATGAATTGGTCAGCAGCATGAAAAAGCCACACAATTATACAACTGAAAAATTGTAAGGAAAAATTCCCATCATGTAATTTCCATTTTCCCATGTTGTTCTTATTTACCCTTGATTTATAATTTTTAAATTCTTATAGAGTTAGATATTTCTGAAGTTATGAATTGGAGTTTCTGGGTAGAAGTAACAGGCATTTAAGTTTTCTAGTCCAAAACTTTGTAGCTCTTTTCACAATTTGATCTGAAGTTTCTTTTTTAAGATAATTTTTTCTCAATATGGGTTTTATAAAGAGTAATATAAATTTGTTAGAGAATTTTCAATGACTCTAATACATTTGTAATTCATATCTCATGTAATATTTCAGTTCTATCAACATTTGAAAGCTTCCATTCTTCCAAAGTTGGCTGGTGGCATAATAGAACATATTTATTATCAGTGTAGATACTCATTTTAAGGCTGAAGGCTAATCTAAGGTAATGCTGGCAACATGGCAAAAGAGGCATCTTGGGCCTAGTTCTCTCACAGAAGAACAATTTAGCAACTATACACAAATGAAAAGAAAGTCTGACACATCAAGTGCAAGGCTATAGTACACTGATGGGGCACAAAAGAACAAGAAAAACACATCAAGAAGGGTTAGAGTAAACGTTTCATTTTCTACACTCTCATCCCTTCCCTGAGCTGAAACAGCAATACGCTGAGAAGGATCTCTTTGGCCATGATTTCTCCAGTTTAGGAAACAGAAACTAAGATGTACGTTCACTTCCCCAGGGTTTCAGGACATTGTTTGAGAGGAATGTTTCTCTCTTATCCCACATGGAACACTGAGAGAACTGTCATTGATGTACCACCCATGGATAGTAGGAACAAGAAAAAGGGTCATGGGCTCACTGCAACTGATGCTGCAAATCTTGACAGAAGTCCTGTACCCCTAACAGCAACCTTGTCCATCAAGAGCCTTGCAAGGAGCATTGCTAGAACAAGGAGCCCTTCACGAGTTTCACCCAGCCAGAGAGGCCAGACTGCAGCCCTGCCCAACTATAAGGCCAAACCCATCCCTCCCCCATCTCAGAGCCCAGCAAGTGTCCTCACTCAACATCAGAATATTGGCAGTTTGCTTCAACTGTCGATGGATGCTAAGAACTGGCCTTTCCATAATCCCAGGCTGAACTGGCTGATGAATGACTTTTTCTTCCAAGCCAAGCTCTAATGACTTGAAGTGACAACTTCCTCAAATGTGGAGATATCAATACGAGGATATGAGGATCACAAATAATCAGAGATGTTGAACACTATCAAAGGAAATGAACAAAGTCATAATAACTAACCCTAAAGAAATGGAGCCCTAACAACAACTTGATAAAGAACTCAAAATATTTTAAAGAAACTCAGAACTAAAAGAGAAGATGCATAAACAACTGAATAAAAACCAAAAACAGTACATGAACAAAACGAAGTTCAACAAAGAAATAAAAACAAGAAAAAATCAAATAGAAACTTTAGAGCTAAAGAATACAACTATTACACTAAAAATTTCAATAGGGAACTTCACCAGTGCACTCAGTCAAACAGAAGAAAGAAGTGGTGACTTTGAAGATAAGTCATTTAAAAGTATTCAGTCAGAGGAACAAAAAAAGAAAAAAAATTAAAAAAGATGAAAGCCTACGGGAGAATGGAACACCATCACATGGGACAATATTTGCATTATGGGAATTCCAGAAAGGGAAAGGAAAAAGAAAGAGTTGTTTTAAAATATAATGGCTGAAATGATCATAGGGGTACACGTGGTTTTTTTGATTATGGTTTCCTCAGGGTATATGCCCAGTAGTTGGGTTGCTGGGTCATATGGTAGTTTTATTCCTAGATTTTAAGGACTCTCCATACTGTTCTCCACAGTGGCTGTATCAATTTGAGTTCCTACCAAGAAAAAGAGGGTTTCATTTTCTCCACACCCTCTCTGATATTTATTGTTTGCAGACTTTCTGATGATGCACTATTTAGCTAGGACATGGAAGCAAACTAGATGTCCATTGACAGATGAATGGATATAGAAGTTGTGGTGCATATACACAATGGAATATTACTCATCTATAAAAAGGAATGCATTTGAGTCACTTTTAAAGAGGTGAATTAAGCTAGAACCTGTTAAACAAAGTGCAGTAAGTCAGAAAAAGAAAGACTAACATATGTTAACGTGTATGTATGGAATCTAGAAAGATGGTACTGACAAACCTATCTACAGGGCAGTAATGGAAATGCAGACAAAGAGAATGGACTTTTGGAAACAGTAGGGGAGAGAGAAGGTGGACTGATTTGAGAGAGAGTAGCACTGAAACATACATTACCATATGCAAGGAAGATAACCAGTTGGAAGATAACCCAAACCTGGGTTGCTACGACAACCTGGGGGGGGGATGGCAAGGAGATGAAGAGGGAAGGGGACATATGTATACCTATGGCTGACTCATGCTGATATGTGGCAGACCATCATAATATTATATGCTTATTTAACTTAACATGCAGAGTACATCATGAGAAACGCTGGGCTGGATGAAGCACAACCTGGAATCAAGATTGCCGGGAGAAATATCAATAACCTCCGATATGCAGATAACACCAACTTTATGGCAGAAAGGGAAGAAAACTAGAGAGCCTCTTGATGAAAGTGAAAGAGGAGAGTGAAAAAGTTGGCCTAAAACTCAACATTCTGAAAACTAAGATCATGGCATCTGGTCCCATCACTTCATGGCAAATAGATGGGGAAACAGTGGAAACAGTGACAGACTTTATGTTTTTGGGCTCCAAAATCACTGCAGATGGTGGAAACAGTGACAGAATTTATTTTTTGGGGGCTCCAAAATCACTGCAGTTGGTGACTGCAGCCATGAAATTAAATGATGCTTGCTCCTTGGAAGGAAAGTTATGACCAACCTAGACAGCATATTGAAAAGCAGAGACATTACTTTGTCAACCACAGTCCATCTAGTCAAGGCTATGGTTTTTCCAGTGGTCATGTTTGCATGTGAGAGTTGGACTGTAAAGAAAGCTGAGCACTGAACAATTGATGCTTTTGAACTGTGGTGTTGGAGAAGACTCTTGAGAGTCCCTTGGACTGCAAGGAGATCCAACCAGTCTATCCTAAAAGAGATCAGTCCTGAATATTCATTGGAAGGACTGATACTGAAGCTGAAACTCCAATACTTTGGCCACCAGATGCAAAGAACTGACTCATTTGAAAAGACCCTGATATTGGGAAAGACTGAAGGCAGGAGGAGAAGGGGACGACAGAGGATGAGATGGTTAGGTGGCATCACCGACTCAATGGACATGAGTTTGAGTAAACTCTGGGAGTTGGTGATGGACAGGAAGGCCTAGGCTTTTTATGCACTTGAAGTTAAGTTGTGATTAAATCTCAGTTTAAATTAGATCATTATAACTATAATTATAACTAGAAGTGGTCTTATGGTAACTACAAAAGAAATAACCTATGGAAGATCCACAAAAGTTGAAGAGAAAATAAACAATATAACTGCAAAAAGAATCATGAGCTCAAGAGAACAGGAGGACAAGAGAACTGCAAATCAGGCAAAAAACAATTAACAAAATGACTATAGTAAGTCTTTACCTGTCAATGATTACTTTCAGTAAAAGAATCAAACTCATGATTCAAAGACATAGAGTGAGTGAATGGATAAAATAACAGGGCCCAACCATATGCTGTGTACAAGAGACTCATCTCAGATTTATGTGCATATATAGGCTGAAAGTGAAGAGATGAAAAAAGATATGCAGGTGACAACAAAAGAGCAGGAATGTCTATAGTTAATTGGACAAAATAGACTTTAAGACCAAAAAAAAAACTGTAACAAGAGACACATGAGTCATCACACAAAGTTAAAAGGCCAATTCAGGAAGAAGATGTAACAATTATTATATATGCACCCAACATCAAAGCAATTAGCAGACTGAAGAGATTTGATGGAAGTAGAGGGAGAAATAGGAACATTGAAATTAATTATAGCTGACTAATAACCCCTTGATGGACCAAAGCCTTATTGTGACAAAAGGGCTTGTGTAACCCAATGAAGCTATGAGCCATACCATGAAGGACCACCCAGGACACGTCATAGTGAAATGTTCTGACAAAATGTGGTCCAATGGAGGAGGAAATGGAAAACCATTCTAGTATTCTTGCCTGGAGAATCCCATGGATGGTATGAAAAGGCAAAAACATATGATACTGGAAGATGGGCCACTAGGTCAGAAGGTGTTCAATATGCTACTGGGCATAGAGTGGAGGGCAATTACTAATAGCTCCAGAAAGAATGAACTGACTGGACCAAAGTGGGAATGATGCTTGGTTGTGGATGTGTCTGGCAGAGAAAGTAAAGTCTGATGCTGTAAAGAACAATATTGCATAGGAAACTGGAATATTAGGCCCACAAATAAGGGAAATTGTACATCATCAAGCTGGAGATGGCAAGACTGAACATCAACATTATAGGAATCAGTGAACTAAAATGGACGGGAATGGGCGAATGTAAATCAGATAACCAGTATATCTACCACTGTGGGTAACAATGCCTTAGAAGATACGGAGTAGCCCTCAGAGTCAGTGAAATGCAGTTCAGTTCAGTTCAGTTGCTCAGTCGTGTCCAACTCTTTGAGACCCCATGGATTGTAGCACGCCAGGCCTCCCTGGCCAGCGCCAACTCCCGGAGTTTACACAAACTCATGTCCATTGAGTCAGTGATGCCACCCAACCATCTTGTCCTCTGTCATTCCCTTCTCCCCCTGCCTTCAATCTTTCCCAGCTTCAGGATCTTTTCAAATAAGTCAGTTCTTCACATCAGGTGGCCAAACTATTGGAGTTTCAGCTTCAGCATCAGTTCTTCCAATGAATATTCAGGACTGATTTCCTTTAGGATAGACTGGTTTGATCTCCTTGCAGTCCAAGGGACTCTCAAGAGTCTTCTCCAACAACACAGTTCAAAAGCATTAATTGCTCAGTGCTCAGCTTTCTTTATAGTTCAACTCTCACATTCATACACGACTACTAGAAAAACCATAGCTTTGACTAGACTGCCCTCTGTTGGTAAAGTAACGTCTCTGCTTTTCAATATGCTGTCTAGGTTGGTCATAACTTCTCTTCGAAGGAGCAAGTGTCATTTAATTTCACGGCTGCAGTCATCATCTGCAGTGATTTTGGAGCCCAAAAAAGTAAAGTCTGTCACTGTTTCCACTGTTTCCCCACCTATTTGCCATGAAGTGATGGGACCAGATGCCATGATCTTAGTTTTCTGAATGTTGAGTTTTAGGCCAACTTTTTCACTCTCCTCTTTCACTTTCATCAAGAGGCTCTTTAGTTTTCTTCCCTTTCTGCCATAAGGTTGGTGTTATCTGCATATCTGAGGTTATTGATATTTCTCCCAGCAATCTTGATTCCAGATTGTGCTTCATCCAGTCCAGCATTTCTCATGATGTCCTCTGCATATAAGTTAAATTAGCAGGGTGACAATATACAGCCTTGATACACTCCTTTCGAGATTTGGAACCAGTCTGTTGTTCCATGTCCAGTTCTAGCTGTTGCTTTGTGACCTGTATACAGATTTCTCAGGGGGCAGGTAAGGTGGTCTGGTATTCCCATCTCTTGAAGAATTTTCCACAGTTTGTTGTGGTCCACACAGTCAAAGGCATAGTCAATAAAGCAGAAGTAGATATTTTTCTGGAATTCTCTTGCTTTTTCGATGATGCAATGGATGTTGGCAACTTAATCTCTAGTTCCTCTGCCTTTTCTAAATCCAGCTTGAACATCTGGAAGCTCACAGTTCACATACTGTTGAAAGCTGGCTTGGAGAATTTTGAGCATTGCTTTACTAGCGTGTGAGATGAGTGCAAATGTGCGGTATCTGAGCATTCTCTGGCATTGTCTTTCTTTGGGATTAGAATGATACCTGATGTGTTCCAGTCCTGTAGCCACTGCTGAGTTTTCCAAAATGGCTGGCATACTGAGTGCATTTTCACAGCATCATCTTTCAGGATTTGAAATAGCTCAACTGGAATTCCATCACCTCCATTAGCTTTGTTCATCACCTTCACTCCCTTTGCTTCCTAAGGCCCACTTGATTTCACATTCCAGGATATCTGACTCAAGGTGAGTGATCACACCATCATGATTATCTGGGTCATGAAGATCTTTTTCGTACAGTTTTCTGTGTATTCTTGCCACCTCTTCTTAATATCTTCTGCTTCTGTTAGGTCCCTACCATTTCTGTCCTTTATTGAACCCATCTTTGCATGAAATGTTCCCTTGGTATCTCTAATTTTCTTCAAGAGATCTCTAGTCTTTCCCATTCTATTGTTTTCCTCTTTTTCTTTGCACTGATCACTGAGGAAGGCTTTCTTATCTCTCCTGGCTATTCTTTGGAACTCTGCATTCAAATGGGTATATCTTTCCTTTTCTTCTTTGCTTTTCGCTACCCATCTTCTCACAACTATTTGTAAGGCCTCCTCAGACAGCCATTTTGCTTTTTTGCATTTTTTTTTCTTGGGGATGGACTTGATTCCTGTCTCCTGTATAATGTCACGAACCTCTGTCCATAGTTCATCAGGCACTCTGTCTATCAGATCTAGTCCCTTAAATCTATTTGTCACTTCCATTGTATAGTCATAAGGGATTTGCTTTAGGTCATACCTGAATGGTCTAGTGTTTTCTCCACTTTCTTCAATTCCAGTCTAAATTTGACAATAAGGAGTTCATGATCTGAGCCACAGTCAGCTCCCGGTCTTGTTTTCGTTGACTATATAGAGTTTCTCCATCTTTGGCAGCAAAGAATATATCAATCTGATTTCGGTGTTGACCATCTGGTGATGTCCACGTGTAGAGTCTTCTCTTGTGTTGTTGGAAGAGGGTGTTTGCTATGAATAGTGCATTCTCTTGGCAGAACTCTATTAGCCTTTGCCCTGCTTCCTCCTTTACTCCAAGGCCAAATTTGCCTGTTACTCCAGGCGTTTCTTGACTTCCTACTTTTGCATTCCAGTGCCCTATAATGAAAGCAAGGGAGTTCCAGAAAAACATATATTTCTGCTTTATTGAGTATGCCAAAGTCTTTGACTGTGTGGATCACAATAAACTGTCGAAAATTCTGAAAGAGATTGGAATACCACACCACCTGACCTGCCTCTTGAGAAATCTGTATGCAGGACAGGAGGCAACAATTAGAACTGGACATGGAACAACAGACTGGTTCCAAATAGGAAAAGGAGTACGTCAATACTGTATACTGTCACCCTGCTTATTTAACTTATATGCAGAGTACATCATGAGAAATGCTGGGCTGGAGGAAGCACAGGCTGGAATCAAGATTGCCTAGAGAAATATAAATAACCTCCGATATGCAGATGACACCACTTTAAGGCAGAAAGTGAAGAAGAATTAAAGACCCTCTTGATGAAAGTGAATGAGGAGAGTGAAAAAGTTGGCCTAAAACTCAACATTCTGAAAACTAAGATCATGGCATCTGGTCCCATCACTTCATGGCAAATAGATAGAGAAACAGTGGAAACAGTGGCTGACTTTATTTTTCTGGGCTCCAAAGTCACTGCAGATGGTGACTGCAGCCATGAAATTAAAGGACGCTTATTCCTTGGGAGAAAAGTTATGACCGACCTAGACAGCATATTTAAAGGCAGAGACATTACTTTGTCAGCTACAGTCTGTCTAGTCAAGGCTATGGTTTTTCCAGTGGTCATGTATGGAAAGTGAGAGTTGAACTATAAAGAAAGCTGAGCACCAAACAATTGATGCTTTTGAACTGTGGTGTTGGAGAAGACTCTTGAGAGTCCCTTGGACTGCAAGGAGATCCAACCAGTCTATCCTAAAAGAGATCAGTCCTGAATATTCATTGGAAGGACTGATACTGAAGCTGAAACTCCAATCCTTTGGCCACCAGATGGGAAGAACTGAGTCATTTGAAAAGACCCTGTTGCTGGGAAAGATTGAAGGTGGGAGAAGAAGGGGACGACAGAGGATGAGTTGGTTGGATGGCATCACCGACTCAATGGACATGAGTTTGAGTAAATTCTGGGAGTTGGTGATGGACAAGAAGGCCTAGTGTGCTGCAGTCCATGGGGTTGCAAAGAGTTGGACACGATTGAGTGACTGAACTGAACTGAACTGAATGATCCTCCAACTAAAATTTAAATTAAAAAATTAATGTCGGACAACTTCCCAAATTTGCAGATCGAAATGGAATTCAAGAAGCTCAAGAATCACCAAATAGATTGAACCCAAAGAGGTCTAAACCAAGACACATTACAATTAAATTGGCAAAGGCAAAGTGAGAACCATAAAATCAGCAAAAGGTAAGTGACTTCACATATATGGGAATTCACAAAAAACTACAAGTGAATTTATCAGCAGGTATCTGGTAGTCTAGGAGAGAAAGAAAAGAGATATTCAAAGTACTATAAAAGAAAAATATCTTGCCAATCAAGAATATTAAACTGGTTGAAAGTGTCCTTTAAAAATAGAGATGAGATTAAGACTTTCCTAGTTAACTAAAAAAATTGAGAGAGTTTGTCAGCACTAGATCTACCTTACAAGAAATTCTTAAGGGTGTTCTTCAAGTTGAAATGAAAAAAACACTAAAAAGAAACACTAAAGTATATAAAAGTACAAGTCTCACTTGTAAAAGTAAATATATAGACAAAGACAAAATAGTGTTACTAGTTTTAATAGTGTATGGTGGCACATAAATTAGTTTAACTCAGCTACATAGTGTAAACTTTTTAAAGACTATTAAGAATACCTCTAACCATAAGAAATTTTTAATAGATTCACAATTTATAGATAGAAATAAAATCTGACATCAACAATATAAAGAGTGCATATGGGGGGATGGGTGAATTTAACTGGAATGGGTGAATTTAACTCAGATGACAATTATATCTACTACTGTGGGCAGGAATCCCTTAGAAGAAATGGAGTAGCCATCATTGTCAACAAAAGAGTCTGAAATGCAGTACTTGGATGCAATCTCTAAAATGACACAATGATCTCTGTTCGTTTCCAAGGCAAACCATTCAATATCACGGTAATCCAAGTCTATGCCCCAACCAGTAACGCTGAAGAAGCTGAAGTTGAACAGTTCTATAAAGACCTAGAAGACCTTCTAGAACTAACACCCTCTCCGCCCCCCCCCCCCCCAAAAATGTCCTTTTCATTATAGGGGACTGGAATGCAAAAGTAGGAAGCCAAGAAACACCTGGAGTAACAGGCAAATTTGGCCTTGGAGCACGGAATGAAGCAGGGCAAAGGCTAATAGAGTTTTGCTAAGAGAACGCACTGGTCATAGTAAACACCCTCTTTAGAAAAGGCAGAGGAACCAGAGATCAAATTGCCAACATCTGCTGGATCATCAAAAAAGCAAGAGAATTCCAGAAAAACATCTATTTCTGCTTTATTGACTATGCCAAAGCATTTGACTGTGTGGATTGCAATAAACTGTCGAAAATTCTTAAAGAGATGGGAATAGCATACCACCTGACCTGCCTCTTGAGAAACCTGTATGCAGGTCAGGAAGCAACAGTTAGAACTGGACATGGAACAACAGACTGGTTCCAAATAGGAAAAGGAGTACGTCAATGCTGTATATTGTCACCCTGCTTATTTAAATTATATGCAGAGTACATCATGAGAAATGCTGGGCTGGAGGAAGCACAAGCTGGAATCAAGATTGCTGGGAGAAATATCAATAACCTCCAATATGCAGATGACACCACCTTTATGGCAGAAAGTGAAGAACTAAAGAGCCTCTTGATGAAAGTAAAAGAGAAGAGTGAAAATGTTGGCTTAAAGCTCAACATTCAGAAACTAAGATCATGGCATCCGGTCCCATCACTTCATGGCAAATAGATAGAGAAACAGTGGAAACAGTGGCTGACTTTATTTTTCTGGGCTCCAAAGTCACTGCAGATGGTGACTGCAGCCATGAAATTAACAGATGCTTACTCCTTGGAAGGAAAGTTATGACCAACCTAGATAGCATATTAAAAAGCAGAGACATTCCTTTGCCAATAAAGGTCCGTCTAGTCAAGGCTATAATTTTTCCAGTGGTCATGTATGGATGTGAGAGTTGGACTATAAATAAAGTTGAGCACCGAAGAATTGATGCTTTTGAACTGTGGTGTTGGAGAAGACTCTTGAGAGTCCCTTGCACTGCAAGGGGATCCTACCAGTCCATCCTAAAGGAGATCAGTCCTGGGTGCTCATTGGAAGGACTGATGTTGAAGCTGAAACTCCCATACTTTGGCCACCTGATGCGAAGAGCTGACTCATTTGAGAAGACCTTGAGGCTGGGAAGGATTGAGGGTGGAGGAGAAGGAGATGACAGAGGATGAGATGGTTGGATGGCATTACTGACTCGATGGACATGGGTTTGGGTGGACTCTGGGAGTTGGTGATGGACAGCGAGGCCTGGCGTGCTGTGGTTCATGAGGTTGCAAAGAGTTGGACACGACTGAGCAACTGAACTGAACTGATGCTGCCTAAGGCCCACTTTATTATGCATTCCAGGAATCTCGCTGTAGGTGCTGATCACACCATTGTGATTATCTGGGTCATGAAGATCTTTTTTTTACAGTTCTTCTGTGTATTATTGCCACCTCTTTTTAACATCTTCTGCTTCTGTTTGGTCCATACCATTTCTTTCCTTTATTGAGCCCATCTTTGCATGAAATATTCCCTTGGTATCTCTGATTTTCTTGAAGAGATCTCCAGTGTTTCCCATTCTACTGTTTTCCTCTATTTCTTTGCTTTGGTCACTGAGAATGGCTTTCTTATCTCTCCTTGCTATTCGTTGGAACTCTGCATTCAAATGGGTATATCTTTCCTCTTCTTTGCTTTTACTTCCCTTCTTTTCAAAGCTATTTGTAAGGCCTCCTCAGACAACCATTTTGCCTTTTTGCTGAAATGTAGTACTTGGGTGCAATCTCAAAATTGACAGAATGATCTCAGTTTGTTTCCAAGGCAAAGCATTCTATATCACAGTAATGACCCAACCACTGATGCTGAAGAAGCTGAAGTTCAATAGTTCTGTGGAGACCTATAATACCTTCTAGAACTAACACCAAAAAAGATGTCATTGTATATGTATATTAGAATGCAAAAGTAGGAAGTCAAGAAATACCCAGCATAATGGGCACGTTTGGCCTTGAAGTACAAAATGAAGCAGGTAAGGGCTAACAGTTTTGCCAAGAGAACACACTGGTCACAGCAAACACCCTTTTCCAACAACCCAAAAGATTATTCTACACATGGACATCACAAGATGGCCAATACTGAAAACAAATTGACTATATTCTTTGCAGCCAAAGATGGAGAAGATTTATACTGTCAGCTAAACAAGACTGGGAGATGACTGTGGCTCGTATCATGCATTGAAAAATTCAGGTTTAAATTGAAGAAAATATGGAAAACCACTAGGCCATTCAAGTATGACTTAAATATAATCCCTTATGATTATGCAGTGGAGGTGACAAATAGACTCAAGGGGCTAGGTCTGATAGAAAGAGTGTCTGTTGAATTATGGATTGAAGTTCATAACACTGTACAGGAAGCAAAACTGAAACCATTCCAAAGAAAAAGAAATGCAAGAAGGCAAAGTGGTTGTCTGAGGAGGCTTTACAAATAACTGAGAAAAGAAGAGATATGAAAGGCAAAAGAGAAAGGGAAAGATATACCCAAATGAATGCAGAGTTCCATAGAATAGCAAGGAGAAATAAGAAGGCCTTAAATGAACAGTGAAAAGAAATAGAAGAAAAAATACAATGGGAAAGACTAAAGATCTCTTTAAGAAAGTTGGAGATATCAAGGCAACATTTCATGTAAGGATGGGCATGACAAAGGATGCTAAGGACCTAACAGAAGCAGAAGAGATTAAGATGAGGTGACAAGAATCCACAGAGGAACTATACAAGAAAAGTCTTAATGACCTGGATAACCACAATTGCCTGGTCACTAACCTAGAGCCAAACATCCTGAAGTGTGAAATCAAGTGGGCCTTAGGAAGGATTACAATGAACAAAGCTAGAGGAGGTGATGAAATTCCAACTGATCTATTTAAAGTCCTCAAAGATAATGCTGTTAAAGTACTCCACTCAATATATCAGTGAACATGGAAAACTCAGCAGTGGCTACAGACTAGAAAAGGTTATTTTTCATTCCAGTCTCAAAGAAGGGCAATGCCAAAGAATGTTCCAACTACCATACAAGTGTGCTCATTTTGACTTGCTAGCAAGGTTATGCTCAAAATCCTTCAAGTTAGCTTCAGCAATACATGAACTGAGAACTTCCAGACATAAAAGCTGGAAGTATGTCCTTTTCAAAGAGCAGAGGAACCAGAGATCAAATTGCCAATATTTGTTGGATCATGGAGAAAGCAAGGCAGTTCCAGAAAAACACCTACTTCTGCATGATTGACTATGTTAAAGCATTTGACTGTGTGGATTATAATAAACTGTGGAAAATACTTAAAGAGATGGGAGTACCAGACCACCTTACCTGCCTCCTGAGAAACCTGTACATGGGTCAAGCAGCAACAGTTAGAGTCAGACATGGACCAGCTGATTGGTTGAAAATTGGGGACGAAGTATAATAGGGCTGTATATTGCCACCCTGCTCATTTAACTTACAGAGTACATCATGTGAAATATCAGGATGGATGAATCACATAGTGTAATCAAGATTGCTGGGAGAAATATCAGCGACCTCAGATATGCAGATGATATCACTGTAATGGCAAAGTCAAGAGGTACTAAAGGACCTTTTGATAAGGGTGAAAAAAGAGAGTGAAAAAAACTCACTTGAAACTCAACATTTAAAAAACCCTAAGATCACGGCATTCAGTCCCATCACCTTATGGCAAATAGAAGGGAAAAAAGTGGAAGCAGTGACAGATTTTATTTTCTTGGGTTCCAAAATCACTGCAGATGGTGACTGCAGTCATGAAACTAAAGGATGCTTGCTCCTTGGAAGGAAAGCTATGACATACTTAGACAACGTATTGAAAAGCAGAGACATCACTTTGTCAACAAAGGTCCATATAGTCAAAGCTATGGTTTTTCCAGTAATCATGTGCAGGTTTGAGAGTTGGACCAAAAGGAAGGCTGAGCTTCAAAGAATTGATACTTCCAAACTGTGGTGCTCGAGAAGACTCTTGAGAGTCACTTTGAGTGCAAGGAGATCAAATCAATCAATCCTAAAGGAAATCAACCTTGAATTTTCATTGGAAGGACTGTTAATGAAGATAAGCTCCCATATTTTGGCCACCTGATTTGACAAGCTGACTCACTGGAAAAGACCCTGATGTTGGGAAAGATTGAAAGAAGAAGAAGTGGGTGGCAGAGGATGAGATGGTTGGATGGCATCACGAATTCAATGGACATGAATTTGAGCAAACTCTGGGAAACAGTGGAGGAGAGAGAAGCCTGGTGTGCTGCAGTCCATGGGGTCACAAAGAGTTGGATACAACTTAGTGACTGAATAACAACACAGATGACTTTAATAACCCATTTTCAAAATAGATAAATAATCCAGACAAAAAGTCTAAGAAAACATCAGACTTAATGTTATAGACCAGAAAGACCTAATAAATATGTACAGGACATTCTATCCAACAGCTTCAGAATATACATTCTTTTAAGCACACATGAAATATTCTCCAGGATAAATTATATGTTAGGCCGCAAAACATGTCTTAACAAAACAGTGAGATTATTAAGTTTATCATGTGTCTTTTCCAAGTACAGTAGTATGAAAATAGAAGTCAATTACAGAAGAAATGTTGGGAAATTCACAAATATGTGGAAATTAAACAACACACTCTTGAACAACTAATGGGTGAAAAAGGAAATAAAAAGTCATAAAAGAAATAAAATTAAAATAATCAAGGCAAATGAAAATTGAAACACAACATATCCAAACTTCTGAGGTGAAGCAATAGCTGCTCTAAGACTGATTAGTAATAAATGTCTATATTAAGAAAAAAGAAAGATCTCAAATAATCTAACTTCACAATTCAGAAAACTAGAAAAAGAACAAACTAAGCTCCAAGTTATCTGAAGTCAGGAAATAATAAAGATCAGAGAAGAAATAAATGAAATGGAGACTAGACAAAACAATATAAATATTTTTAAGTTGTTTTTTGGAAAAGACAAATACATTGACAAACCTATAGTTAGACTACATAAGGAAAAAAGAAACACAAATAAAATTATAAATGAATGAACAGATTGCTGCTTGGACTAACTTTTTGTTTGAGGGAACAGAAACCTCTAAAATCTCATGAGGACTGACTACTGCATAACATACTATTATAGTCCCCTATGGTTCAGTGAACAGTATTAAGTCAGCTTTGGGAATAGGAATATTATGTAAATCAGACCAAGGTCCAATATCTATATCAATGGCCACGAGACAGTCATATTCAACCTGTTTTCTCAGTATAAGGCAACATAGTAGCTGGGTTAATGAGGCTACACTTGCAAAGAATCATATCTGAATTAGACGATAAGACTTGTTCATAACTAGACTGGCAGCAAATTGAGAAATGAATCTTAAAAAACTTGTAAAATAGTAATATCATGAGGTATCTATAAGTAAATTAAGTGCTCTAAGGTTAAAGCCTAAGTCTTTTAATCAGGGAGTTCTTGCTATAATGCCTTGTGAATACCTTTGTGTTCCCAGAGCAACAAAAACCAATAACACAGAAAAGGAAGCAATATGCCTAAAATCAAGGCCTAATTTTTAACAAGCTCACTATTAGAAACACCCTAAATCTTTTTACAGAAAATGTAGAAGGTCTTATTAAAGTTAAAAACTAACACAGAAAGAGAAACATCTATTCTAAGAATGTGAAAGGCTTCTTTATTTTATTTGTACTACAATTTTGTTATTTCATATAACATACCATGAGAGGCTTAGGCTTTACATAAAAGGCAAGGATCCACAAACAACTCTCCAAATCAGTGTAGGGGTGTGTGTGTGTGTGTGTGTGTGTGTGTGTGTGTGTGTGTGTGACTTTGTTTCATTTGTATATTAGGCTGAGTTCAGGATGCAACTATATTCTGTCTGCTGGCCTACTGCATATATGCAATGCAATTGGAGCTATATACATGTCAAATATTTGACTTCAGTTTGATAATGTTGTGACATATTCAGGAAGATGTTGTGTCTTGGGAGACTAAGAAATTTAGTAAAGTTAAAGTATCTTCTTTGTTAGCATGTAAACAGCTATCAGTAAATCAACCAGTGTTGAATTACTTTGGAGCCTCAAAGCAGAGATAATTATTTAAGTTTTTTTTGTAAATACCTAGAGAATACAGTAAGTGAATCTTTGAATTTCTGTGGAATCAATTGCCACAAGTATTGAAAGCCTACATAGGTAAACTCAAATACAAACATTAACTCTTTATCTAAAGGTAAAGACAATAAAGCTGAACAGAGTAAATAGACTACATAAAGATAATTAGCCAACTCAGACACAGAGGTTAAGAAAGTAGCAAGATTGGATAGCACAGATATCAGACCAATTATTATTTTTACTTATTACTTATTTACTTATTACTTATTATTACAATTATTACTTATTATTACTCCCAGATCAGGGACAGTTCTATAAACAGATCGATCTCCTTGTTAAATTTTCCTTTCT
The DNA here is from genome assembly GCF_033118175.1 of Dama dama. Lineage (NCBI taxonomy): Eukaryota > Metazoa > Chordata > Mammalia > Artiodactyla > Cervidae > Dama > Dama dama. Next base: position 11,483,144 of record NC_083693.1, on the reverse strand, counting down.
TCCTTACAGGTAATAAATAAGACAATTATAAGGTAAATATCCTTTTTTAAAAATTATGCTCCATTTTCATATTTCTCTACTGGTTTTATACATTTTGTTTGAGCTAGAAGCAGAAAATATGTTTTATACATTGGCATGTATTTGCTTTATTGTAAACTGTACCAACCAGATTTATCCTTTTTATTAAATGGTTAGAATTTTTCTACCCATAAATACAGATTTTCTATCATTTGGGTGTACTTTTTCAGCATTGGGTGAGACTGCTGTTCTCCCATAGCCCCCTTTTGCTTCTGAAAGCAGATATTTATCAACCTGGATGCCTTGCAAAATGTCAAACTCTATCCAGAATATATCATACCCCTTAGTTACATATCAGGTCCCTTTCTGATATTATCAAGCACATCAACAGACAAGATATATACTTCAGAAGACTTCAGAAGTACCAGCTTGCATGGGAACCTCAGAGGAGAAAGAATAAGTACAAAGTCATCCAGAAACACCCATACCTCGGATGTTTTTTCTGAGGTAGGGTAAAACAAGAAAGGTAGTAAAATTGCAGAATTCATGGCTTCAGTATCCACAAAAAGGACTGGAAACATTTAAGATGGAGAAAAGAAAAACAGACTTGCAAGTTCATTTCATTCCTAGTTCTAAGGTTCTCGCATGTCAATGTTGTCCATTAGCTTGCATCATTTACCATTTTTTTCTGTCTGACTTCTTGGAGTAGGGAAGATCCTCTTTAGGAGGTGGTAAAGTTTCAGACATAGGTTGTATCCCTTGCATCTTCCTCAGTCTCTCACAGCATTACTTTTTCTAGTATCTTGACTTTTCAATAGGGAATTAGTAACTTTTTCTTCAGGTGTGCCTTCTCATTTGTTGGGATCCCCAGAAAATATTGTGTTACTTTGTAGATAATTATAACCAAGCAGCTAAACTGCACTTTTTTTCTTTTTAACTTATTTATTTTAATTGGAGGCTAATTACTTTATACAATATTGTATTGATTTTGCCATACATTGACAATATTGTATTGGTTTTGCCATACATTGACATGAATCTGCTATGGGTGTACATGTGGTCCCCGTCCTGAACCCCCCTCCCACATCCCTCCCCATCCCATCCCTCTGGGTCATCCCAGTGCACCAGCCCCGATCACCCTGTCTCATGCATCAAACCTGGACTGGAGATCCATTTCACATATGATAATTTACATATTTCAATGCCATTCTCCCAAATCATCCCACCCTCACCCTCTCCCGCAGAGTCCAAGACTGTTCTATACATCTGTGTCTCTTTTGCTGTCTTGCATACAGGGTTATCATTACCATCTTTCTAAATTCCACATATATGCATTAGTATACTGTATTGGTGTTTTTCTTTCTGGCTTACTTCACTCTGTATAATGGGCTCCAGTTTCATCCACCTCATTAGGACTGATTCAAATGAATTCTTTTTAATGGCTGAGTAATATTCCATGGTGTATATGTACCACAGCTTTCTTATCCATTCTGCTGATGGATATCTAGGTTGCTTCCATGTCCTGGCTATTGTAAACAGTGCTGCAATGAACATTGGGGTACACGTGTCTCTTTCAATTCTGGTTTCCTTGGTGTATATGCCCAGCAGCAGGATTGCTGGGTCATATGGCAGTTCTATTTCTAGTTTTTTAAGGAATCTTCACACTGTTCTCCATAGTGGCTGTACTAGTTTGCATTCCCACCAACAGTATGAGCGGGTTCCCTTTTCTCCACACCCTCTCCAGCATTTATTTCTTGTAGACTTTTGGATAGCAGCCATTCTGACTGGCGTGAAATGGTACCTCACTATGGTTTTGATTTGCATTTCTCTGATAATGAGTGATGTTGAGCATCTTTTCATGTGTTTGTTAGCCATCTGCATGTCTTCTTTGGAGAAATGTCTGTTTAGTTCTTTGGCCCATTTTTTGATTGGGTCATTTATTTTTCTGGAATTGAGCTGCAGGAGTTGCTTGTATATTTTTGAGATTAATTATTTGTCAGTTGCTTCATTTGCTATAATCCAGATTGGAAAATAAGTGAAACTCTCACTGTTTGCAGATGACATGATCCTCTACATAGAAAACCCTAAAGACTCCACCAGAAAATTACTAGAACTAACCAATGAATATAGTCAAGTTGCAGGATACAAAATCAACACACAGAAATCCCTTGCATTCCTATACACTAACAATGAGAAAACAGAAAGAGAAATTAAGGAAATAATTCCATTCACCATTGCAACAAAAAGAATAAAATACTTAGGAATATACCTACCTAAAGAAACAAAAGACCTATATATAGAAAACTATAAAACACTGGTGAAAGAAATCAAAGAGGACACAAATAGATGGAGAAATATACTGTGTTTATAGATTGGAAGAATCAGTATAGTGAAAATGAGTATATTACCAAAAGCAATCTATAGATTCAATGCACTCTCTATCAAGCTACCAATGGTATTTTTCAGAGAATTAGAATAAATAATTTCACAATCTGTATGGAAATACAAAAAACCTCAAACAGCCAAAGCAATCTTGAAAAAGAAGAATGGAACTGGAGGAATCAACCTGCGTGACTTCAGTCTCTACTACAAAGCCACAGTCATCAAGACAGTATGGTCTTGGCACAAAGACAGAAATATAAATCAATAGAAAAAATAGAAAGCCCAGAGATAAATCCACACACCTATGGACACCTTATCTTCGACAAAGGAGGCAAGAATATACAATGGAGAAAAGACAATCTATTTAAAAAGTGGTGCTGGGAAAACTGGTCAACCACTTGTAAAAGAATGAAACTAGAACACTTTCTAACACCATACACAAAAATAAACTCAAAATGGATTAAAGATCTAAACTTAAGACCAGAAACTATAAAACTCCTAGAGGAAAACATAGGCAAAACACTCTCCGACATAAATCACAGCAGGAACCTCTATGACTCACCTCCCAGAATATTGGAAATAAAAGCAAATATAAACAAATGGGACCTAATTAAAATTAAAATCTTCTGCACAACAAAGGAAACTATAAGCAAGGTGAAAAGACAGTCTTCAGACTGGGAGAAAATAATAAACTGCACTCCTCAGTTTCTTTATGGCTTAACTTTCTGCATACTTTCTCAAAGCCAGATTGTAGCTACCAGTATCTGAGAAACTATTCATTCTTGCCATCAACTTACTTTTTCTTCCTACTTATATTTGAATTCCTAGCAACGAAAGTGTCATAAAAATGGAGAGGCTCAATGTCTATTTTGATATTTACACAGATTTATATATGTAGACTTAGAAAATGCCTCCGTGAACTGTGATGAAAAACAATGAAGGACTCAGCTTCTAAATACAGCATTTAGCTTCTCCCAGTTTACCTTCTGAAGGAAGTTTTCAAGGAATCTTTTCAGTAGTCCCTTGTCTTAGGTGTCCAAGGTACAAAGAATAGAATAGCCTAAGCTTTTGAAGGAAGAGTACAGGATTCCTGAGGACTTCAGCAGCCTGATATAGAGTTTGCCAATTTGCCTTCACTGTGCCTGTTTCATTAGTTGAAGAAAGTCAACTAGCGGCAGCAATTTATGTGGTAGCCAGTACACAAGCCCAGGTATAGGACTGTCGACTGAGCACAGTGCAGGGCACCTTGGGAAATTCTGTGGATCTCACCAGAGCTTGAGGAAAAAGGGCATATGGATCCTTACAATTTTTAGTCCTTCCAGCAGTCTTATTACCTTTCTTCCAGGTAATGAGGTGACCACTGTCTAACCTGATACTTTCATTCTATGGCTCAGTCTTTTACACAATTTTTCAAGGACTCCTTACTCTTTTCTCCTCATCAAATCTGCTTCCATAGCTTTATTTTGCACAGCCTAGAACACTCCTACATCTGTTCCCAAGAATGGCACCTATGCTGGGGATTAGCATAATGACACAAGCCATGGTGTTCTCCTTATATATTTGCTTGATTCTGAAAAGTCTAACCAGAATTAGTATTCTTAAAAACCTTGTGCCAAAGTAGACTGGGGTTTGGGTACATTCAGTGAAGTTAGTTTGTGTAGCTTTCATGTGTCACTGGTATAGCAGGGCAGAAAGAAAGTCATCTTTCTCAATAGTCTTTGTCTAAGAGGACAGCAGTAGGACAGTAGTCAAAGGAAAACTGTATTTCATGGGTATTACTCCTAAAAAGTAAATAGGATATCAAGAAGTTCCTAATTATATTGATTTTACATAATAAGAAAACAAATATCTGGATCACAAAGATTCACAATTACCAGGATCTTTGAATAGATACAGTCCAAAAATGATTAACAATTAAAAACCACACATTAAAAACTTGAAATAATATAACAAGTTTGAATTTATTTACTTGGACATTTAGAATAAAGCAAATATGGCACCATAGAAATGATTTTGATGAATTATAAAACATACACAAATTCCAATAAAACACTCAGGTGAAAAGTGAAATTCTTGTGATGAGGATCCCCTTATACAATATATATATGTGTGTGTGTGTGTGTGTGTGTGTATAAATACACTTTGCATTTACCAAAGGCAGTTTAATTCAGCTAGTGTGCACACAACATTAAAAAAAAGTTGAGGAATAATTTCAAAAATATGAGAATAAACCACCCAAATCTTATCAATATAAAAGAAACCATTGCTTGCCCAGAAGGAGACAGAAAGAAGTGGAAGAAACATGTTTCCCATATGGACATTATTATCTGAAGCCTATGAATAGAGTTCCTATTACAGTAAAGTTCCCTGGTAGCTCAGATGGTAAAGCATCTGCCTACAATGCAGGAGGTCTGGGTTCAATCCCTGGGTCAGGAAGATCCCCTGGAGAAGGAAATGGCAACCTACTCCAGTATTCATGCCTGGAAAATCCCATGGACCAAGGAGCCTGGTGGGCTACAGTCCATGGGGTCGCAAAGAGTCAGACACGACTGAGCCACTTCACTTCATTTCACTTCACTACAGTGAAGTTGTAGTGAAGGTATGGAATGCCAGACCACTTTATCTGCCTCCTGAGAAACCTGTATACAGGTTAAGAAGCAACAATTAGACCCAGACATGGAACAACAGACTGGTTCTAAATAGGAAAAGGAGTACATCAAGGCTGTATATTGTCACTCTGATTATTTAACTTATACGCAGAGTACATCATGCAAAACATCAGGCAGGATGAAGCACAAGCTATAATCAAGATTATTGGGAGAAATATCAATAACTTCAGATATGAAGATGACACCACTCTTATGGCAGAAAGTGAAGAGGAACTAAAGAACCTCTTGATGAATGCAAAAGAGGAGAGTGGAAAAGTTGACTTAAAACTCAACATTCAGAAAACTAAGATCATGGCATCTGGTCCCATCACTTCATGGCAAATAGATGGGGAAACAATGGAAATAGTGACAGACTTTATTTTCTTGGGCTCCAAAATCACTGCAGGTGGTTACTGCAGCCATGAAATTAAAAGACACTTGCTCCTTGGAAGAAAAGCTATGACCAACCTAGACGGCATGTTAAAAGCAGAGACATTACTTTGCTGACAAAGTTCTGTATAGTCAAAGGTATGGTTTTTCCAGTAGTCATGTATGGATATGAGTTGCACCATAAGGAGGCCTGAGCACTGAAGAATTGATGCTTTTGAATTGTGGTGTTGGAGAAGACTCTTGAGAGTCCCTTGGACAGCAAGGAGATCATGCCAGTCAATCCCAAAGGAAATCAACCCTGATTATTCACTGGAAGGACTGATGCTGAAGCTCCAATAGTTTGGCAACCTGATGCAAAGAGCTGACTCATTAGAAAAGACCATGATGTGGGGAAAGATTGAAGGCAGGAGGAGAAGGGGATGACACAGGATGAGATGGTTGGATGGCATCACTGACTCAATGGACATAAGTTTGAGCAAGCTCCAGGAGATGATGAACAGGGAAGCCTGGTGTGCTGCAGTCCACAGGGTTGCGAAGAGTCGGACATGACTGAGTGACTGAACAACAATAGCAGTGAAGCTAAGAATTCTCACTCTCATTTCATAATCCAGGATTTTCACCTCTGCTAGGCTCCATAGTAATTTCATTAAGCATGATTTTTAGGCAACCACATCTCCTCAAGACAAAACGTCCTCATTCACTAAAACCAGGGCACCATCCACACTGACACATTCTTTGTTCTGCAGTTTCTTACTAGGGATAGCGTCCTTAAATTCTGGGTCCCAAGTAGACTGGAGATCTGAGAGATTCAGTGTAGGACAACTGGGTAGCCCAGGGGAAGTAGGCTAAAGGGTCTTCTTCCCCATTTATATTTGTGTATGAGGACAGACACAGGGCAGTAGTCAAAGAACATGTATTTCATGTTTGCACTGCTCATGTTCCTCAGTGATTTATATAGGAAGGATATTACTAAAACAGGGAGGGGGGCACATTCCTTTATACATAGCGAGTGATTCATCATACTTAGTCAAATTGATGTAAATAATATACTTTGGCCTCAAGAAATCTGTCAGAAATCTTTACGCAGATTTAAAATCCTATTACTAGGCAGTTCTTGGCTGTCTCTTCCAGGAAGCCAGGACAGAAAAGCAATGGCATCATTAATAGCATGGATTTTCTACTTAAAATAAATCTAATAAAGCCACATGATAATAAGAAGCTAGATATCAGTATCAGGGTGCTTATGATTTTATTGTCTCACTTATCATGGGCAAAGCATATACATGGATTTCAAACCTCTGGCTGCAGTTGCCATGGTCCTTCAATTGTGAGTAGTTCATTTATGATCCACAAATACCACAACACCTTAGCAAAGTCAAAACAATCTAACAAATAAAATTTGCCTATATATGATTTTAGATGTACCCAGACAATGCACCAAGGAAATAATACTAGTAAATGATAAGACTTTTCAAATTTAATCAAAGCAAAGCTCAGGTAGAAATTAAAGTTTCTCCTCATGAGAATCATATCATCAATATGAGTCACTCATAGAAAAGAATTAGCCATAATAAAATCCATGTTTCCTTAGAGAACTAACCCAAATATCTTAGATGTTTGTTTCTATTAGTCCACAGATATACTTGGAGTTATAACTGCCTGTAATCACTGAAGAAAGGGAGGGTCCAGATTAATTTTCATTTTTGGTAATTCTCATTTTGCTTGTACTTCACACCGTTGCTGCTGTAGATTCTTTTTTCAACCTATCTCTGAAAATTGTAGATGAGTTCTGCCTGTGCTAAAGGAAATTTTAACTTAGCTTTGTAGTTTGCTATTCCACACTGTATAGATATTTACTATCTAGCCTTGTGCGGCCCAGATTTGGGTAAAGCAGCACTGTATCTGTTAGTCCAGCTCCAGCAAACGTGGCCATCCCATGCATGAGCCCCTGTTGAGGCTCGCTTTCCCTCCTCTGCCACGTTAGCCACTCCATTGTTATTTCCCCGTGACCTGTTTAACGGTGTGCATGTTTCAGGGTGTACTTACTCTTTCAACTCTTGATGGGCACTTTGCTTTGTTTTTGCTGTCAGAAATGGTGCTGCTGTAAGTACTCACATGTTCATACTTTAGAGCATATGTTTACAAATTTTTCCTGTACCTGGGATTATGTTTATGGACACATTCTTAAGAGTATTTTAAATAGATATATAGCTTGATTTTAAAAATTTTCTATATCCTGGTGAACATTTATTGCTTGAATATTCTTTTCTCTCATGGCTAATGACCTTGAGCACCTTTTCACATGTTTATTAGCCATTTGGATATCCTCCTTTGTGATGTGCTTGTTTAAATGTCTTCTTTCTCACTTCTTGACATATACAAGTTTATTTATGTATATTGATCTTTTATTGAATACACATTTTAAGTTTTAATTCGGATAAACAGAAGTTTTCCTTTTGATGCAAACCAATTTATAAATTTTTCCTTTATAGTTAGTGCTAGTTATTCAAGATTTTGCATTCACCAAAATCATGATACTGCTCTCCTATGTTCAAAAATCTTTATTTTTTTTTCATATATGCCTACATTATGTCTAGAAATTGGAAAATGGACTCAAGTTTTTTCATCTTCTCCTCATTATGCAGCAGTGGCACCTTGATTATTAAACAAGTAACCATACATTTCTTGATCTGTTTGTGAAGTCTATTTTTTCTCGCTAAGCTAGTTTTCTCCCTTTTGTCACCACACAGTCTTAACTACTGTAATCTCTTGAAATGCTTTGAAATTTTGTCATATAACTTAAGAAATTTTGTTCATTTTTATCAGGACAACCTTGGCTTTTCTTGGCTCTTTGCATTATATACACCTCACACCTACATTATATATAATTTTTAAAATCAGGCGTCAATTTACAAAACTCCTAATGGGATTTGGATTTGGAATGCTAATGTATTGAAAATTTAAAATGCATATTTGGGGGAGAATTAACATCTAAATATAATCAAATCTGCCAATTTGAATATATCTCTTCATTTGTGAGGTATTACTTCTTTTCACTAATGTTTTGTAATAATATATGTTGATCTTTTGTTATATAATTGCTATTTCTGATGTTCTTGGGAATGTTGACTTAAAAATCTGTTTGTACTTTGCATAAACACATTTCATTGTATTTATTTGCTTACAAATACAACAACTTTGCTAAATTAACTTCCTAATTTTAATTGTTTATTTCAAATCATTTGGGGATATAGCTATATAGATACATAGAGATATATACTAACACACACATGTATAGACACCATTTTGTTATCTGTAAATAATGGAATTTACATATACTTTCCATTTCTAATCCTTATCTACCTTTTATTCCTTTTGCATGACTTACTGCACTAAAACAGCCAGTATAGTGTTAACTAGAAATGGTGATAGAAATTTGTTTTATTCTCAGTCAATAGGAGAAAAGCTTTCAATAGCTCCATTATTAAGGATTTAGCAATTGATTTATTTTATAAATACTTATCTCATTAAAGAATTTTGTTAAATTCCCAGTTCTGATGAGATTTATGAGGAATAAGTTTTGTATTTATCAAATGCTTTTTATTTTTGAGATAATCATATGATATTTCCCCTCTGTTGTGTTACTACAATGAATTACATTGATTTTTAATTTCTTAAAATTAAACTTAACTTAGAATAGTTTTAGACTTGTTTTAAAAAGCTCTGAAAATAGCAGTTACTGAATATCTCACACCCCATTTCACAAACCTTTACCATCTGATAACAGTGCAGTTTATTTGTCACACAACTAATTGATAATGGTACCTTGAGTCTATGCTTTTTACAGATTTCCATTGTTTTTGCATAATGACCTACTGCTGTTCCATGATCCCATACAGGATGCTGTATTTTGATGTTATATCTACTTAGGATCTTCTTGACCATGACAATTTCTCAGATTTTCCTTGTTTTGACAGCCCTCTCATTTTTTAGAAGAACTCAGTTCAGTCGCTCAGTCGTATCCAACTCTGTGATCCCACGGACTGCAGCACACCAGGCTTCCCTGTCCATCACCAGCTCCCAGGGCTTGTTCAAATTCATGTCCATCGAGTTGGTGATGCCATCCATTTCATCCTCTGTCGTCCCCTTCTCCTCCTGCCCTAAATCTTTCCCAGCATCAGGGTCTTTTGCAGTGAGTCATTTCTTCCCATTAAGTGGCCAAAGTATTGGAGCTTCATCTTCAGCATCAGTCCTTTTGATGAATATTCAGGATTTATTTCCTTTAGGATGGACTGTTTGATCTCCTTGCAGTCCAAGGAACCCTCAAGAGTCTTCTCCAATACCACAGCTCAAAATCATCAATTCTTTGGCACATCAAGAACTGATTTGGGAACTAGTTAAGTGCTTTGTAGAGTGTCTCTCAAGTGGGATTTATCTAATTATTATCTCATGATTATACTGGCGTTATGGGTTTTGGGAAAGAAGATCATAAAGTACCATTCTCATCTTGTCATAAAAGGTTACATTCTATCAATATGACTATACTAACCTTGATTACCTGGCTGAGATAGTGTTCATCAGGTTTCTCCACCATAAATTTACTTTTCCTGCCACTTTCACACTGTATTCTTTGCAAGGAAGTCACTATGCACAGACCACAATTGAGGAATGAGAAGTTATGTTGCACCTCCTTGCAGTCAAAGTATCTACAAAATTTGTTTTGAATTATTTTACATAAGAATTGTCTATTCGCCCAATGTATTTAGTCACTTTTTTTTTATTAGTCTGAATTCATGGATAATTAGAAAGAGAGAAGCAATTCCTTACTTTCTGGTCCTCTAGGATGCTCCAGGCTCATCTTTAATATTCCCTGTCCCCTCATAGGATCAGGCTTCCGTGGTAGCTCAGCTGGTAAAGAATCTGCCTGAAATGCAGGAGACCTCAGTTTGATTCCTAGGTTGGGAAGATCCCCTGGAGAAAGGATAGGCTACCCACTCCAGGATTCTTGGGCCTCCCTGATGGCTCTGGTAGTTCAGCTCGTAAGGAATCCACCTGCAATGCAGGAGACCTGACTTCGATCTCTGGGTTGGGAAGATCCCCTGGAGAAGGGAAAGGCTACCCACTTCGGTATTCTGGCCTGGAGAATCCCATGGACTGAATAGTCCATGGGGTCACATAAGAGTCAGACATGCACTTCATAGAATCAACCATTTTTGAAAGGGATCCCTTGGTTTTTTGAAGACTAGTATTAGAAACCAAGCTATGGATTTTAGGTGTGCCTTTTGTTATTAGATTACCATTGCTTCCAGGCTTTCTCAACTGACAGATTAACATGTAAAGTAACTATATGTGTATATAAATATGTGTGTAACTACACATGCATATACATATATATATATAATACAGAACATAAGTTCATAGTGATGCTTCCAATTCAAACCCATTATTACATGGATTACTCTAACCTCTTCTTGTTTGTCTATAGCTTTCTACTCCAACAGCAAGAAACCTTACACCATCTGCCAACTATTTACTTAATTGTTTAATTCTAGTATGTATGTGTAGTGGTTTCAGAGTTGCCTATCCATACACTCATGAGAAACAACTTTATTATTAAGTACAGGACTGTATACAGTTGCTTTGCTTTTAGTCTTACAGATTGCACTAACTCCCCTAGTCACTTGTTAGCACCTTTTCCTCACAACCCCATAAGTGACATTGTTTCATACATTTGTAATACAGTAGGTTCTTTTTTTATATTTTATATTCCAACCTGGGATCCCCCAACTACTAAATGGCTTTTAAAAATCATATATATTAAGGTTTACTCTTTGTGCTGTGAAGTTCTATGGGTTTTGACAAATGCATAATGTCATGTATATGCCATTACAGTATCATAAAAGACAGATACAGTTTGCTTTATCTATTCAGCCCTTGCCCTCCCACTGACAACCACGTGTTTACTGTTATCTTTAGTTTTGCCTTTCCCAGAATATCATATAAATGGAAGCACACCATACGTATTCTTTTCAACTGACTTCTTTCACTTATCAACATGTATTCAAAGTTCAACTGTGTCTCTGTCTCTCTCTCTTTTTTTGGTAAAGTGGGTGCGCCACAGTGTTTTTAAGGATTAACCTACTGGAGGATATCTTACCTACTGCCAGTTTTTGGCAGTTATGAATAAAGCTGTTATAAATATTCATGTGCCAGTTTTTGTGTGGACCTAAGTTTCAACACATTTGGGTAAATACCTAGGAGCACAGTGGCTAAATGTAGAACATTTAGCTTTGTAACCACATTGTTTTCCAACATTGCTGTACCATTTTACATTCTAGCCACCAATGAATGAGTTTCTGTTGCTTGCATTTTCCACAAATAATTGACATTGTCAGTTTTTAAAATTTTAGCCATTATCCTAGGTGTGTAGTAGTATTTTTTTGTTTAATTTGCATCTCCCTAATGACAGATAATGTAGGGCATCTTTACATATGGTCATCTGTATATTTCTCTGGTGAGGTGTCTATTCAGATTTTTTGCCCATTTTAAATGGGTTGTTTTCTTTTTGCTGAATTTTAAGTTGTTTTTTTTTTTTTTTAATCCATTTAGACCGAAGATCTTTATCAGGTACGTGTTTTGAAAATGTACTCTCCCAATGTCTCCTGTCTTTTCATTAACTTAAGGGTCTTTTGCCAGATCAGAGCTTTTAATATAGCTCAACTTACCTTTTCTTCTTCATGGTTTTGTGCTTTTGGTGTTATATCTAAAAACTCATCACAAAACCCAAGGTCACATAAATTTTCTCCTATGTTTGCTTTGAGAAGTTTTATAGTTTTACATTTCACATCTAATTCTACGATTTCGAGTTAATTTTTATGCAACATATAAGGACTGTGTCTAGATCCCCTTTTTGCATGTGGACAATCCCATGTTCTAGTATCATTTACTGAAAAGACTATTTTTATGTAGTAAATTGCCTTTGAGCTCCTGTCAAAGATCAGGTAATTATAAATGTTATAAGTGTGTATCTACCTCTGGATCCTTTATTCTGTACTATAGATCTATGTCTATTTACTTGCCAATGCCATGCTATATGGTAGCTTATAGTAAGTCTCAAAATAAGGTGGTGTGAGTCCTCCAAACCTGTTTTTCTTTACTATATTGCTTAACTCTAGTTCTTTTGTCTTTTCACATAAACTTTAAAGTCAGTTCACTGATATCTACAAAATAACTTACTGGGGCTTTGAATAGGGTTATATTGTATCCATAGGTAAAGCTGGGGAAAACTGACTTAACACTGAGTTTTCCAATTCATGAAAACAGAATAGCCATTATTTAATTTTCTTTGTTATCTTTTATCAGAATTTTGTACTTTCTGCATTTAGATCACACAAAAGTATGTGCAATGAATACCTACTTTTTAAAAAATTGCAAATGTAAATGGGATTTAAAAAAATATTTATTTCAAACACCAATTGTTCATAACTGGTATATAGAAAACAACTGACTTTTTTTATATTAACCTTATATCCTTTATCCTTGTTATGCACACTTATCTCATTTAATTTCAGGAGGTTTTTGTTTAGCTTTATAGATTCTTTGGGATTCTCTACATAGATACTCATGTCATCTCTAAATAAAGACAGTTTTATTCTTCTCATTTTCAATCTATACGCCTCTTAATACTTTTTATCTTACTGCTTTAGCTAAGACTTCCAGTATGATGTATAGAAGTGGTACAAGAAGACATCCTTGTCTTTTTTCTGAAATTAGCATAAAGACTCTCATCAAAAAATATGTTAGCTGCAGGGCTTTTTGTAGGTGTCCTTTACCAAACCGAGAGAATTTCCCTGCATTACTAACTTACGAGAGTTTTTATCTTAAATGAATATTGGATTTTGTCAAAAGCTTTTATAGTATATGACCATATGAGTTTTATTTTGTAGCCTTTGGATGTGATGGATTATATCAATTGATTTTTGAATGTTGAAATACCTGGAATAAATTTCACTTGGTTGTGTACAATTTTTCCTATATATTATTGGATTTAATTTGCTAATATTTTTGAGGATGCTGATGACATATATTGGTTTGTAATGTCCAATTTCTTGTGATGTCTTTATCTGGTTATGGTATTAGGGAAATAATGGTTTAACACAGTGAATTAGCAAGTGACTCCCTTCTTTCAAGTGCTTCCCAAGTGGTGATAGTGGTAAAGAACCTGCCTGCCAATGCAGGAGACTTCAGAGATGAGAGTTCAGTCCCTGGGTCTGGAAGATCCTCTGGAGGAGGAAATGGCCATCCACGCCAGTGTTCTTGCCTGGAGAACACATGGACAGAGGAGCTTGGCAGGTTACAGGCCACCGGGTCTCACAGAGTCAGACAGGACTGAGATGGCTGCATACATCCCCCTTCCGTTTTCTGGAAGCAGTGGTGGGGGGTTGATACTGCTTCTTCCTTAAATGTTTGGCAAAATAAACCGGCAAAACTCTCTGGGCTTGGTGTTTTCTTTTTTAAAGCTATTAACTGTTAATTCCTTTAATAGACTTAGGGCTATTTAGAATATGTATTTTTCCTTGTATGGGCTATTTAGAATATGTATTTTTCCTTGTAAGACAAACTACCAAAATTACTGTTCTATTTCATCGAAGTTATCCAGTTGGGAGCATAGAGTTCAGAGTATTCTGTTATTATGCTCTCACTATCCTTAGAATCAGAACTGATTGTTTTTTCATTTCTATTATTGGCCATTTGTATCTTTTTTCCCCTTTGATTAGCGTGGGTAAAATTTTAGCAATTTTATTGGTCTTTTAAAAGAACTACCTCTTGTTTACTTTCTCTATTGTTTTTCTGTTCTTAATTTTACTGACTTCTGTTCTAACTGTTGTTATTAATAGTCTTCTATTTTCTTTAGGCTTAAAGTGTTCTTTATTTTTCCAAGGTAAAAACTTAAGATTATTGGTTTAGGTCTTTTAAATCTTCTAATGTATAAATGTAATGTTGATTTTTTTTTTCTGTAAGTGATGTTTTAGCTGCATCTTATAAATTATGGTAAGTAATATTTTCATTTTTACTTTGCTTAAAATATAAAAAAAATATTTTCTAATGTTTCTTGATGTATCTGTTATTTTGAAATGTTTAATTCAAGTATTTGGAGATTTCCCAGCTATATCTTTATCAACTACCAGTTTTGTTTCATTGTTGCTTTGTATAGCTTCTAATCTTTTACATTTGTTAAGGTATGTTTTATGGAACATAATATGACCTATTTCAGTCACTATTTCATATGACCTTTAGAAGAATGTGTATTCTCCTTCATGGATGGAATAGTCTGTAAGTATCAGACAAACAAATTTGATAGTGCTCTTTTGATCATCTATATCCTTACTGATCTGTCTGCTTGATCAGTTACTGTCAGAGAGCTGTTGAAGTCTCCAACTATAATAGTTGACTTGTTTATTTCTACTTTGGGTTCCTTCAACTTTTACCTATCTTGATACTTTGTTGTTAGGGGCACATACATTCATGATTGTTATGTCTTCTCTAAAAATGGATCCTTTAACATTAAATAATCTTCATGCCTGATAATCTTCCTTGTTCTGAAGCTGGCTTTGTCTGAAATCAATGCAGCTTCTTCAGCTATCTTGTGATTAGTTTCTACATGATATATGTTTCTTAATACCTTTCCTGAAAGTTTCCTCAATACCTCTATTGACCTAAATCTTTAATTTTAAAGTAGGTTTCTTGTAGACAACATTTAGTTGAGTCTTGGGTTTGTTCTTTTTAAATTCATTCTGGCAATCCCTGTATTTTAAACCATCACATTTAAAATAATTATTAATACTACCAATTCATCTCTACCAATTTGTAACTGTTTATTAGTCATTGAATTATTCTCTTTCTTCCCCCCATTTTACTGCATTCCCCGCTTTTAGTTGATTTGTACATGATTCCATTTAATCTCCTCTTTTAGCATGTCAATTATTCTTTTTATCTTTTATTGGTTTCTCCAGAACTTATAATAAAAATTTTCAACTCATTCAAACTCACTTTACAAATTACACTATACCCCTTCACGTGTAGTACAGGCTCCTTAGATCAGAGTATTATCAATTTCTCCTTCCCATCTTTTATGACATTACTGTTATTTGTTTCACTATCTATATGCCATAATCAACCAGCATTTTATAGCTATTATTACTTTAGGCATTTTAGGATTATTTAAGAATAATGGAACTAATAATTTTATTTTACCTCATTTATTCCCCAATGCTCTTCTTTTATGGCAATCCAAGTTTCTGACCTATATAATTCTCTTTCTTCCTAAAAGAACTTCTAATATTTCTTGTACACCAGGTCTGTTGGCAAGAATTTCCTCATTTTTGGTTTATCTGAGAGTATTTATATCTCCTCTATTTTTGAAGAATAATCTTGTTCTAGGTCGATATTTCTTTCCTGCAACATTTTAAATATTTCACATCACGTTCTCTTAATTTTGCTTCTGATAAGTCCACTGTAATTCACTGTAGTTCTCTATAGTTAATGCATTGTGGGTATTTTTCTAACTTCTTTCAAGATTTTCTTTTTGTCTTTGGTTTCTTTCAATTGAGGGCCTCCCTGATAGCTCAGTTGATAAAGAATCTGCCTGCAATGCAGGAGACCCCGGTTGGATTCCTGAGTTGGGAAGATTCCCTGGAGAAGGGAGAGGCTACCTACTCCAGTATTCTGGCCTGGAGAGCTCCATGGACTGAGTAGTCAATGGGGTCACAAAGACTTGGACACAAATGAGCGACGTTCACTTTCTTTCAGTTGAATAGGTTATGCCTAGGCTTTAATGTTGTTACTGTTTGCTTGTGTGTGTTTGTGTGCTTTGCATTTTTTCCTGCTTTCTGTTCTCTCAATTCCCACACTTGTGATATAATGTTTTTCATTCATTTTGAAACATCCTTGACCATTATTACTTTGAAAATTTCTTCTGCTTTTCTGCTCTCTCTTCTCATTCTGGGATTCCAGTTATGTGTATTTAACTTTTTAAAATTGTTTGACAGTTCTTGGATGCTTTTTCCTTTATTTTTTCTCTTTGTATTTAATTTTGTGAAATTTCTATTGGATTGTTTTCAATAGCATTGTTTTTCTCCTCGTGTTGAATCTAGTGATGAGTCTAATGAAGGCATTCTTCATTTACAGTGGTTTCTTTTTTTTTTTTTGGTAGCATTTCCTTTTGATTCTTGTAGTTTTTATTTCTCTGCTTATATAATCTATTCTTGCACAATGTCTTCTTTTTCCCTGAGAGCTCTTAACATGAATCACAGTTATTTTAAATTCCTCATTTGATAATTTTGACATCTGTGTCCTGAGTCTGGTTTTGCTGATTGTTTTATCTTTACAGACTTTTTTCTTGCTCTGTAACATGCACTATAGTTTTTTGAGTTGTGTCTGGTATTTGGAATTGAGGTAAATAAGCCTTTGGTGTGAGACTTGTGGTAATCTCATTAGGAGTTGTGTTGTTTAATGTTTGTATTGCTAGAGGTACCAGAAGTGTTAAATTACTTTAGTGTGTTTGTTTTTGTCTCCTCTCTTGACTCTGGGCTTCCCTAGGTACTTCTGAGAGTACTGTTGTCTTGTCAAGCTGTTGTCTTGAAGCTCTTTCAACTGTATCCACTCTTATTATAATGAAGCTTATTGGTGGGATGGTAAACTTGTGGGGGAGTTAAGTGATCCACAACATTTTTGAATAAGTCTCTCGTTTTGTTTGCCTATGTCTTAGGATTGTGGCCTTTACAAGTATTTCTTCAGTAGCATAGTTGTTTTTCTCCTTGTCTCCTACCCTTTTCCCTGACTCTACGGTTCCTAATCTATTTCCTTGAAGCACTGACTTCTATTGACAATTTCGTGTGTGGGCGTGTTTTCTGATTGGTAAGACTGAATGGCTATAATAGGCCAGAGTTAGAGGAATGCCCTTCCCTCAAGTTCCCAGGTCTTTCCTCTGAAGATCAGGCCTCAGCTATGGAAAGTTCTTTGAGTTTATTTCACAAGGATCACTCTCCTCCACCACCCCAGTTCCAGAGTCATAAGGGTGTCTTGGGGTTTTTTTCTCGAATCTTTATCATAAGAAACATGTGAGATTCTTGTAGGGAAAGCCCACAAAAGTGTAAGAGTTTCCAGGAGTTTCTCCCTTTCACTTTATTCTACATTCAGCCCATCTCTTCATCTAAATTGCAGTTAAATTTTCCTACCAATTCGCAGCTTCTGTTTCAGCTAAGCAGATCTCACCTGTATCTCAATGGATGTCTGTCTCTCCAGATTTTGGGGTGGCAGTTTTCCCTGCAGCTTCAGGCCTCTTGATGGATCCAAGGAAACCATTGATTTTTCTGTTTTCCTACCTTTATCTTGCTGTAAGTACAGAAATAATGACTTCTTATCCCTTCATATTTCAGAGTTCAAACCAGAAGTCTTAATTTTTTTAATGTAAAAAAGCAACTTTTACTAAATAAGTCCCAAATGGTTCTGATGCATCAGTTTTGACATATTTTACACAATGTGGCTAACTATTATTATATTTAGGATGTTTACATCTATAATCATAATTATGAACTATGATATAATTATGATTAATATTAATTAAATAAATTAATTAAATAGATTAAATAAATTAAATTTAATTTACAATTAAAAATTTCAGATTTTAAAATTAAAAAAATTAAAAATTTTAATGTAATTTAATTATTTATTTTTTTCATTTTTATTTTTATTTATTTTATTTTATATTTTATTTATTTAATTTATTTATATATTATATATATTTTTATTTTTATTATTTTTATTTTATTTATTTACTTATTTAATTTAAATTTTATTAAATTAATTTAATAAATTAAATAAATTTATTTAATTTAAAAATTAAAAATTAAATTTTAAAATTAAAAATTTTTAATTAAAAATTAAAAATAAATAAATTAAATTAAATGTTAATATAATTAATATGATATAAACATGATATAATTATGATAATTATGATATAATATATATCATAATAGTAATATTCTATAAATTCATTTTAACAGTGTTATCAGGTTTAGTTAAGCTATGCTGAGAAAATGGGAATTAATACTATATTTTTTTCCTTAAATATTTGTAAAAATCTACTGGTGAGAATATTCATGACTGGAGTAGTCTCGTTTGGAAGGATTTTCACTTTGGATTCAGTATTTTTAACAGATATAGGACAATTTATACTTTCTATTTATTTTTGTGTGTTTTTTTTCATTAGCTGTGTTCTTAAGGAATTTTTTTCCATTTCATTGATACAGCTGACCCTTGAACAACATGATTTCAACTGTGTAGATCCATTTATTATATGATTGTTTTCAACAAGTATGTACTACAGGATCTGGTTGAAACTGTGAATGTGGATCCTTGGATGCAGAACCACAGATACAGACTGCTGACTGTAAAGTTATATACAGATTTTCAACTGGGGAGGGAAGACTTATTTGTACCTCTAATTCATGTTGTTCAATGATCAACCATATTTTTTAAATGATTGGCAAATTATTTACTTTTCAAATGTTACTGATATTTAAAATTTTAATTTAGGAAAAATTAAAATTATCTACAAAGGCAAATAAGAGTATTTAAATGACAATGAACTTTATGTTCTCATGTTTATGTTTAGGTTTGGATGGTGAGATTTAAAAAAAATGTCACATTTGCCAGAAGGACCTCATCCACATGTACAAAAAGGCTGCAAATTCTACTTTTCCTGATAAAATTACCCACTGCTCAGGAAGCTGCAAAAGTGGTTATAACTGGTTTTTAACTAAATCTTTACATTTAGTAAACACTACTAGAACTGATTTACTACTCTTCAATCCTTCCAATCATCTCTATTTAGCTTTGATCAAATCAATCCATCCAGTCAACTTCATTTTTGCTTTGATCTACCCCAAATGCTGCTTATTATAAATTTAGTCAAATTTCACTCATCTTCAAAATTCTCTGTAATTTTGCGTTTTTCTTCAAGAAGCAAAATGTTGAAATTTCTCTTGCAGTTTCTCCCTTACCAGACCAATAATTTGAAGTAAGTTTAGCACTTGGTTTTAAAATTTAAGCTAATTTTTATGTTTCTCACAGTCAGGGCATTGGTATTAATACAGGACATTAATTAATATAGGACATTGGTATTAATAAAGGACACACAAAAATCTCTATGCTCAACATGTTTACATTCTAGTGCAAGAAGGCAAACACTCATTAAAAATATTAATTAGGGTACTTTACATTAGATAATAAGTATTAAAAATTATGGAATAGGATACAAATAAACTTAAACCAGACATAGAGGATTTAATATGAAAACAAAAAAACTAGAAAGGGAAATACATTATTAGATCTGCAGCACTGCACTAAACATTGAGTTTTATAATAAAAACAAAATCAGACTAGAGACAAAACTACATCCTCCCATCCCAGACACCTGTAAACATTAAGTACTTTGGGAAAATAACTGTTTTGCATTAGCTGAGAATCTAAACAGTAAAAAAACAAAATAAAATAAGCAATCAATCAAGGTGCTTTACATGCATATCAGGCAACTAACAGCCTACATTTTACCCTTAAAGTCAAAAGTATAACAACGTTAAAGGATAAACTTGCAATTTAAAAAATCGATATGGGTGCTATAATATCAATTTTAAACACTACCACGATTACACAACTTGTTCCTTAGAAATGACAAGTATTCAGGTGGTAGATTTCTCCAATAACCCTCAGACTTTATCTAAATTACACTTGTTCTTCCACTGTAATACCATTTCTACTTTCTTGATAGGTAGAGAATCACTGTATAAATGGAATTACAAGCTAAATATTCTCCAGAGGGTCTAGGCCTCAAGTCCCTGAGGACTCCCCTCCACATAAAGAATGTGGATAATTTGGAAACTGATATACTGCTATTTCTGTATCTAAATTGAGCCCAAACTGAAGATCTCAAGGAAGCACCCATTCCTGTGCACAAGACTTTCTACTTACATAGGTAGGATTGTTTGGGCTAAACATAGTGTAAAAGATTTATCCATCTACGTTGCTATCCAAACGTGCACTGTATCTTCTAAAACCAGGAACTGAGGGCTAAAAACAGAAGCAAAAAACTTACACCAGTCCTTCTAATAGCTTAACCCTCCAATTCCAAAAAACTACTTGACAGAGACAGAGATTTGTTTAGGACCTCAGAGCCATAAATAGAATCGTTTTTCCCTGTTTCCCTATAGTACAACACCCATACCATTTTATTTTCAGTAACTCCTTGAGGCAGTATACTTTATAGTGATAGATACATGATCTAGTTTTTTGTTACTGTCACTCTGGATCAAAATAGTCTATACTTATTTGTCACTCAGGAAAATCAACAGCATATTTAGACTATGTCCCCAGGCAAAATATATCCACAAGGCAGAACTCATTACATTCCACAGATCTGATTAGAGAGATGTGAGAGAGTGATACAGAGTGATAATAAGTATACTTTGAGTGTAGTCCATTATTTTTTAAATCTTTAAGAATAAACAGGGTTCTTGATCTCTGCAGGAGCCTCAACAAAGAATGGTCAGCAAATTAAGTAACTTTAGAGTGCTCTGAAAGTGCACTTTCAGAGGTGGCTGTTATAAAAGTAAACACCCATCAAGAGAGGATACCATGAAAGCTAAATAAATGCCCTAACAGGCAGCGCTCACTAACATCCTATCCCTCATGATTGTAACTTTTGAGAGATTCAGATAGCCTGTTGGTGCCATTGGCTCCAGAGTCACCACAGAGTTACTGGGAGAGATCTGCAGGTAAATTACATGGGAATAATCTCTAGCACTCTCATTATGGATACTTAGCCACACCAGGTGACATCAAATGGAGAACTGCAAACATTTAACATGAAATCATCTACCACAGTAAAGACAAATTGACTGTTTCTCTAGTGGAGAAACCTTACAAAGTCACTGAGGGTGTCTGTGGTGAATGTCTCATTTGTTGTTCTTGATAAATCTGTAAAGGTGGGGTATGGATAAGAGCCCAAAACTTAGAATTCCTTTAAACATGTCCAAATAGATTTCATACTTTCTGGAAGGTGCTTTAAATATATATCATAATTGCTTATTTGGCAAGGGGGAACTAAAGCCTTATTGGAGAATTCCAGCTCTGCCAGTAGTAATATATTACATGATTTTGTGTTCCCAAACTATTTCTGAGATAATACTAGGCACAATCATTTTACTGAGACTGTAATTGAAGTTTTGCACATCTCTTCCAGTCACACAGTAACCTTACTGTCCACATTGCTCCAATCTTCAGCAAGGATAGAATAAACAGAAATCTTAAGGTCAAATTAGCAACATTCTCAGCTTCATTCAAACTCCCATGGTCTAACGATTACTTTAATGACAACAAGCTTGATTCTTGGGGTTCAGTGAATTGTTCCTTTTGAGTTAGTAACAGGACAAGTCTAGTAATATCACCTCTACTTCTGGACTCTGCTCTATTGTAAGAAATCCTGGCCAAATATTTCAGATGAATCACCAGCAATTCATCAAGTTGTATTTATAATAAACTTTCTACCAATTCCTATCTGAGTGACGTGGACAAACTTGGTGTTCTGATTTAACTTCACTGGAATCCTCAGAGACCACCACGTATCTGTCTTGACCTTGTTGCAATAAATAGTCATAGCAGTTAAACAAGTAGAAATTTATGCCAGCTTGATTTTAGGTTAGGGTCTCCTTTAAATCAAATGACACAAATGATTTTCCTCAATAATCTCCTAGAAAGTGAAAGTGTTAGTCTCTCAGTCCTATGTGACTTTGTGACTCTGTGGATTGTAGTTCACCAGGCTCCTCTGCCCATGGAATTCTCCAGGTAGGAATACTGGATTGGGTAAGCCAGTTCCTTCTCCAGGGGATCCTCCCAATCCAGGGATCGAACCTGGGTCTCCTGCATTGCAGGCAGATTCTTTACCATCTGAGCCACCAGGGAAGTGTTGAGGATGGTGAGGCTGGTGCAGAAGTAAAATTTCACGAGGTTGATATTTAAGTGTGATGTCTTTCAATCAAAGAGGCATAAACCATCTTAAATCATTACTGGAGACCTCAAGCTAAGAAATCTTAGGAACCCATTAGAAGCAGATATTCTTTGGAAAGAAATGGCTTCCCCTTAAGATCTACAAAAAAATATGACAGACTGTCATGATTTAATCTGTATTCCTTCATTGTTTATTTTCTTATCTACCTGGTTTAAGGTTTAGGTTACATTTAATTATGTTACTTATAAGGCATTTATTATTTATATCACTTTATTTATTTTGCATGTAATCACTCCTTAGTACGAGTCTAATAAAAACACAAAACACACAATTTATGTGTGAAGAGTTAAAGCATATAATCAAACTGATTGTTGAATTTGTACACATTTTCCATGGTGAACCACCTGATTTCTCTTGGTTTCAATTCTTTGAAATGAATCAGAAACTGAGGCCCAACCACTGAAGGCAAAGCAAACACAACAACATACTAGATAGACAGAAATCTAAAATTACTACCTTGTCATATCTGGAAGAGGAGTTTCCTATGTCTATGAAAACAATACTGGCAGGTCTTTGGTGGAAGTCAGCTTTTGTAACTGAACTTTCACAGGAATAAAATTTCATGAGAACTACAGAGCAAACAATATCTACTTGGAGGTGTCTAATTTTCTCAGATTTCATAAAATTCACTATTTTTGCTTTAGATCTACCAATGATATTGATACTATAACATTTATGGTCTAGCACTAAGAGATCAGTAACACTGAAACATTACAAAAATATTTGAAAATCTCCTGGGGTATTTTGGCTTTAAACAGATCACTGTGTAGTTCTGAAAGACTGGTATTGGATTAGTGAAGCAAAAGTCTCCTGGTAAGATCCTGCACACTGGAGGAATCTGCTACCTTGATAAACTAAGTTCTGTCATCAGTATACTTTTGGACATCACTCAGGTCATATTTTGACCCATCAGTTTCTCTTCTAAGAAGAGATCCTCAGATAATTTAATTCTAGAAGAAAAATTAGATCTTGATGTTAGAATCCAAGCCTTACCACTCAAGGGGAATTCTGTATTGCTTACTTTCTCAAGTTCCCACAATGAAAAGATCAACCTTGAATGAAATTTCAGAGTGTATTGCCCTCTGTGATATACTCCTGAGACTCTACCAAGGTGGGCTCTTATTTTCATAAAGGGAACAAGCTTTGGTGATAGTTTTCAGGAGCCAGCATTTGCTATATGTAATGTAATCAATTATTTTAAAATATATGTTTTCTCAAAGAGTCACAAGCAATTTTTATTGAACACATAATGTGCCAGATGTTATTATCTTTTGTAATTTTGGTAATGGCTGGCACATCTCACTTCCACTCACTACAGAGACAACCAAGAAACCACAGTGAATGGGAACTGGAATCCAGGAAATCTATTCTGGTGCTCATTTCCTTAATGAGTATGCAATTGCACCTACTAATATATTCTATTTCCATGATTACTATCTCGCTCGCAGCTATTTATCCACTGCCTAGAAGAGTAACTTTCTCATACTACATGATCCACAAATATTTTTAGGGTGAATCGATGAATTTAAAGCATACTCTATGATGGTACACAGAGTGATATCCTAGAATGTGGGCTTTGAATCCAGAAGTTCAAAGTTAAGACTAATATATATGCTAGTGAAGTGAAGTCGCTCAGTCATGTCCGACTCTGCGACCCCATGGACTATAGCCTACCAGGCTCCTCTGTCCATGGGATTTTCCAGGCAATAGTATTGGAGTGGGTTGCTGTTTCCTTCTCCAGGGGATCTTCCCAACCCAGGGATCAAACCCAGGTCTCCTGTATTGTAGGTAGACACTTTACCGTCTGAGCCACCAGGGAAGACACTAATATATATGCTACTTGGTAGTTATTTACCTTAAAGTAAATATTTTTTTGTGATAGAGAAAATAATATCTAGGTTTGCTCTAAAGATGACACGGCAGGATTACATTAAGCAGCAACCATAGGGGCTTCCCAAGTGATCCTAGTGGTGAAAAATCCACCTTCCAGTGCAGAAGATTCAGGAGACATAAGTTCGATCCCTGGGTCAGGAAGAACCCCTGGAGTAGGAAATGGCAACCCACTCCAGTATTCTTGCCTAGAAAATTCCAAGGACAAAGGAGTCCATGGGGACTCAAAAAGTTGAGCATGACTAAGTGATTGAACACACAGGGGCTAGAATAGATTGGTTCAATAAAAATAGTGTTTATGATGATGATTCTTACATTGTTTTCTCCCCCTCGGTGTTTTTCTTCCCTACATGTGATTTCATTAAGTGACATACTCCCCTTACTTTCTTACACTTCAGCTTATTTCTGGTTATTTAGTAACTATATAAAATAAACTGTTCTATAGTTTTAGTTTTCTGATTTTTTAATTTTAGAGGTTTCTGAGTATCTGGAGACAAGGCATGAAAGTGGACCATAACCATTTAATGCTTATTACATCTCAGCCAGAATCAGGGATTTAAAGGGCAGAGAAAAAGCAGGTGGAGCTATGTGAGGGAGTAAGCTTATATTTTATTGGAGTAGCCATTCTACCCAGCTGTGGTAGAGGTAGCTGCTCTGTCACTAGGGCAATGTATGTCCCAAGACACCTTCCTTGAGCTCCAAACATTGGAGTTTCTCTTTAAGTGGATGTAAGCCATACCTAGATGTACACACACAGATTTTATAAGCAAGATGACAATAGATGCAGGGTAAGCATGAGGCTGGTACATAGCAAAATTTCATTAACTGGTAATGAAAGGATAGCCTTATCACATCTACTTCTGCATTTATTTGCTCATTCAATGTATAATATTAGTCAAACAATAAATAACCCTTCCAAAGGAAGGAACTGTATCAGTTCAAGCATATACAGCATTATGTTTGCAATCTTTTTAAGATGGGCTAAGAAAAGACCCATCATGACCTCCAAAATGAAATCTCATCATAATTTTAGCTATGGGTTCTCTCCAGAGACAACTGTCTCTTTCATAGAGAAACTAAAAGAAACTTCCCACAGCAGGTAGGGAACAAATCCTCTTTGTCCATTCACTCAATCATTCACCTTTTTGGCAATTTATTCGATAGATAAGCACTGCTATAGCATGCATCTATGCCCAGTACTGTATTAGATATAAGAAGAGTATAATCCTTCCTCTGGCTGATTTCATGGAACTCAGTATAGTGCTGACAGACAATGTGAAGTTGTTAATGCACTCCTATTGTCTATATCATACCTGCATCTCTGACACTGACCTCAAATTATGTTTCTTCATTATATCCTTTGAACTTTACACATTTGTTCATGCTCACTAAAACTCACATCAGATTGAAAGAATAATGTGTGTGTGTATGTATGCAGTTGCATATTCTTGAATCTATATATAGCTTTTTATATGTGTATATATATAATATAGTCTAAATATGTAATACATATAGTTGCTCATTTCTTTAATCATTGTATTTATTGAACACATACCATGACCAGAAAAGCATGAGAAGTACTAGTATCTTAATATGAAAAAGACAGTCTCAAGCTTACAGTTTATCAAGGATGAAACATTGACAGTAATTCAAATAAAAACAATAACTAAACAAAATTACAAAGAAGTCTAAGAATGATGACATAACTTCTCCCTGAAGTTTTATGTAGATAATATTTTTTCTAACTTTTTCTCAAATTATGTCTCTACTTTTGTTAATGATGAATCTAATTGTCCTCTAAACCCGGGTAGAGAAGGTCAATGTTACCTAGAAGAGTTTGGAACATGCTGAAGAGGGTTCCCTGTGGTCTGACACCAGGTATGCTGTCTAGAGCAGGATTCTCAGTTAGAGGTCAGAGACAGAAAATACCAAGCCCTGCCATTTTAAATTGTATAAATATAACACGCAGTTGGTACTGCTTCCCCTATGGTCTACTCAGAACAAAAGTAGCTGCTTCTTCTAAGAGTTGTTAATATTGCATTTATATGTCTGCAAATAAAATTTAAAAATTGGTACTCTAATTGCAATTAGAGAAATGAATGGTCTCCAGTGTTTTCCTTCATCTGGTACTATTTTCATTTAGGTGGATGAAACCTTTCCATTTGTTGTACAGGCCAATGTCCAATTTTTATTATATATTAGAGACACAGTTTCTTTTTCAAGTTTGTTCCTTTTGTTTATAAGTGTTAGGAAGAGAAATATTAATTTAATTTTATACACTCTATTCTACAATAGCCTGAAAAGAGCCTCACTGAGATGAAGGATGAGCAGGCAGGGTGGAGGTTGGGAGCTCCTTTCAGTGGAAAGGAATCAAAGCAAAAAGGAATAATTTGTGTGCCTAACATATATTACATTCTTTACTCCCTAGTTCCTTTGAGAAAGTTCTACCATACTCTTATATCCTATGTCTAACTGGTTGGGCTTTCCAATGGAAAATTGCCAATAATTTCGAGATTATACCAATGTGGTGCATTAACATAGCCTTTTGGATATTCATGACCTGAAGTCTTTGGATCTTTATCAAAAAATGTAATAATGTTGACAATGTGGTAGTCAGCCACAATGATGCCGCCACAATGAAATAAGTGCCATCCCAAGCTGCTCTTTTAAGAGCAGGGAATAGCACACAGCTTTGTAGAGTCTTTTCTGCGTATAAAATGTAGGAATCTGAAGGTCAAATGGTCATGAAAGTAGAAAATTTGCAATAGCCATATTCTTTCCAAGTCAGAGTGAGATGAGAAATCTTCACCAACACCTCCAGATGTACACTTATTTCCTGAATCACTGACCCTTAAAAGAGTCCATTTAGGAGGTTATTGCCTCAGGAAGTAAGTGATGCATTATTACTCATTTCAGCAGCCTGAGGCCAAGACAGAAATAACTACTTTTTCTCTAAAGGTAGAGTCTTGATTTAAATACCATGATAAATAATAATGCCCAATTATGTTTCATATCTCAAGATGTCTCCTCAATCAAATTGCCTATGTGCTTCAACAGAACTGCATATACAAATTTGAAATCTAAAGCCTAATCCTAAAGTCCTGATAGAAGGGATTTTTAAGTCATAATAGTCCGTAAAGAAGGAACTCTCCAACTACTGTCATCATATAGCTTTTAAAGCCCTAGAAAACTGAACTCTTTTGATCACTGAACATACTTGAGCAGGGAGGGAGTCCTTCCTGTTGTCTGTCAGATTATAATGCATATTTGGTGAAATGTAGGATTGTTTGATAATGTAAGCCTGTGGTAATTATTGACATGTATGGTCATAAAGGCTTGCATTAGAGCACTTGGCACACAGGTAGCAGGTAGTCGCACTTAAACTTTATAGCTGCCTGGCCATTTTTGCAACTAACTCCCTTTCCCTTTCTCCTAGAGGACATTCTCTTCTATACTATGAGGTATTGGAAGAGCTGATAATCAAGAGGTACCCTACCACCACTGGGGATATAACCAGACTACTCATGGTTCCTCTTTTTTGAGTCAATGAACATCTTAGTGACTCAAGGCAGGCCCACTCCTCCACTCTTGGACTTCTACATAGAAATGGGGAGAAAAAAGTTCACATTTTACTCAAATTGCAAAATAGATAAACTGACTTTAGAACTTAATTTTTTTTTTTTTGCCAGTCATCTAAATTAAAAAGATGCAGAATTAAAGCCAAGAAACATAACCAAGAGATGAGAAATGAGCAGAAGTCAGATGCTTCTTTAGATCCTGGACTCCTGGATTCCACAGAGAAAGAATTTCCTTTTCCCCTTACAAGGTATTGTGTAGTATATGTTTCACTTATAAGCAAGGGATATGACTAATCAAGACAATTATGAGGAAATGCAAAGAGTGGCTAATAATATCAAGGTTGAGGAATTATATTATTTCCTGAGTGTTTCTTGAACAGTTCTTTTTGAGACTATACTACTTCCAATGGGGGAAAAAAGTTAAAAGTGATGTGAAGGAAGTACCACGGAGCGAGAGGTGACAATCAAATTCTCTTTGATATGTAATTATTGTTGATTATACAGTGTATCTGGTACTGCAAAACAGAATCCAATGATGAAATAAATTCACTAATTTGACTTTGTGTAATAAATAT
Organism: Dama dama; assembly: GCF_033118175.1. NCBI lineage: Eukaryota > Metazoa > Chordata > Mammalia > Artiodactyla > Cervidae > Dama > Dama dama. Next base: position 11,454,538 of record NC_083693.1, on the reverse strand, counting down.
ATTTGTAAGGATATTAAAATTAAAGATAGTTATACAAATGCAATATGTAACTAGGGGACTAAAATCTGAGATTATGCCAACAAAATGAAGCAAGGATGTGGACAGAATCGAGGTAAAATGGTTAAGCAAATAGTTCTGCAGTTAAGGTATATCTGGGTTCAAATTTTGCCTCAATCAGTTACTATAATGACTACCATTGCTGTTGTTCCCAGCATCTGTTCACGCCAAGCTGCTTTATCTGTTTATAAAGACATTTATTATTTAAAAGAGCAATTTGAGAAAGGCAGTATAAGTATGTTCACAATTTAGGCACATATATAAAATATATTACATATATTATGTGTCAAATTTGTACTATTCTAAAACGTATGGGTTAATTGGAAAATTTATAAAGTTCAAGATTTACAAACATTTCAGCACACAATCTACCACCTTTAATTGTGCACTTAATAATAAAAAGATTTATTGTCATACTTATTAATTATTTTATTACATGAATAAGGAATCCATCTGTGTAGCTGCTAAGACGTGTCTGAATCTTTGTGACCCCATGGACTGTACCCTGTCAGGCTCCCCTGTCCATGAGATTTTCCAGGCAAGAATACTGGAGTGGGTTGCTATTTCCTCTTCCAGGGGATCATTCTGACCCAAGGATTGAACCCACATCTCCTACATTGGCAGGCAGGTTCTTCATCAGTGAGCCACCAATGAAACCCCTAAATCTGTGAGTTTGTTTTTATTTCACATGTGCATTCATTTGTATTGTTTTTAAATTGCACTTAAGTGATATCATACAGTATCATACAAGTCTCTTCTCCACTCTTGGCTGCCCTAAACCCAGTGCAATGCTGTGGCACAGAGGTGGTGGGAACAGAGCATTACCAAGTAGATAATGGGATCATTCACAGGAAAGCAGTCAATGCTGCTTCCCAGTGGATAGCCGTGGCCACTGAGCACACAGTGCAGTGTATGAGCAGGGCTCTTGAGAACTGGGGGCGGGGACAGAGGGTGGACTAGGTGTTCCTTGAGTTCCCAAAGTTGGGTTGGAAGGGAAAGAAGAGTACAGTGACCAGACTCCCCTTGTCCTAAAATAGGCAACCTGATACTGGATCCCAAATAGCTGTCCATTGCTGGGAGAAAATAATTAGAAGACACACCCTAGATAGGTGATATTTTCTTTTTTCAAAAAAGAAAGCCTCTATTAAGTTGATCAAATTAAAATATATGTTTGCTTCACCATATAACTTAAAGATATGTATGTAACCTAAGCAAAACACACATGCAATATATTTTCTAAATGAGTAAAATGGAGGAAACACAAGTTACATAAAAACAGATTAAAGTCATTTAAACACCATAAGTCACTTTAAAACAAGAGAGGATTATAAAATGACATATGCAAATAAAAACAGCACTGCCTGTCATATAAATGAGAATAATAAGATTATAGTATCTCATCCAAAAAGTGATATTAAATTTTAAAATATTCAAAATAACATACCAGAGATTTAAAAAGAGCTTTCAATAGAAAAATAAGATGATTGCAATCCACAGGAAGATAAAATTGAATTGACTCCATTAAGCTTAAATACCATAGTATCAAATTTTATAAAGCAAAAATTGCACAAAATCCACAAGATTTAAAGAAAACTACAAAGAAGCTTTAAAGCATTTTATCCAGTGATGAAACTCCAATTGAGCCAATTAAAATCCTAAAAGATGATGCTGTTAACAGTGCTGCAGCCAGTATGTCAGTGAATTTAGAAAACTCATCAGTGGACACAGGACTGGAAAAGGTCACTTTCATTCCAATCCCAAAGAATGTTCAAACACCACCACAATTGTGGTCATTTTACATGCTAGCAAGGTAATGATCAAAATCCTTGAAGCTAGACTTCAACAGGACATGACCTGAGAACTTCCAGATGTACAAGCTGGATTTAGAAAAGGCAGAGGAACCAGAAATTCAATTGCCAACATCTGCTGAATCATAGAAACGCAAGAGAATCCCACAAAACCATCTACTTCTGCTTCACTGACTATACTAAACCATTGACGGTGTGGATCACAACAAACAGGAAAATCTTAGAGATGGGAATACTATACCACCTCACCTGCCTCTTGAGAAACCTGTATGCAGGTCAAGAAGCAACAGTTAGACCCAGACATGGAACAACAGACTGGTTTCAAGTTGGGAAAGGAGTACGTCAAAGCTGTATACTGTCACCCTGCTTACTTAACTTATATGCAGAGTGCATCATGCGAAATGCCAGGATGGATGAAGCACAAGCTAGAATCAAGATTGCCAGAAGAAATATCAATAACCTCATTTATGCAGATGACACCACCCTTATGGCAGAAAGTGAAGAGGAACTAAAGAGTCTCTTGATAAAAGTGAAAGAAGAGAGTGAAAAAGTAGGCTTAAAGCTCAAATTTCAGAAAACCAAGATCATGGCATCCGGTCCTATCACTTAATGGAAAATAGATGGGGAAACAATGACAGACTTTATTTTGTGGGTTCCAAATCACTGCAGATGGTGACTGCAGCCATGAAATTAAAAGACACTTGCTTCTTGGAAGAAAAGCTATGACTAACCTAGACAGCACATTAAAAAGCAGAGACATTACTTTGCAAACAAAGGTTCATCTAGTCAAAATTATGGTTTTTCCAGTAGTCATGTATAGATGTGAGAATTTGACTATAAAGAAAGCTGAGCATCAAAGAATTGATGCTTTTGAACTGTGGTGTTGGAGAAGACTCTACCCTTGGACTGCAAGGAGATCCAACCAGTCCATCTTAAAGGAAATCAGTCCTGAATATTTATTGGAAGGACTGATACTGAAGCTGAAACTTCAATACTTTGGCCACCTGATGTGAGGAACTGACTCACTGGAAAAGACCCTGATGCTGGGGAAGATTGATGGCAGGAGGAGAAGGGGACAACAGAGGATGAGATGGTTGGATGGCATCACTGACTTGATGGACATGAGTTTGAGCAAGCTCTGGGAGTTGGTGAGGGACAGGGAAGTCTGGCAAGCTGTAGTCCATGCGGTCACAAAGAGTTGTACATGACTGAGTCATTTGAGTCAGTTCTAATGAGATGGATGAAACTGGAGCCAATTATACAGAGTGAAGTTAAGTCAGAAAGAGAAACACTAATACAGTATATTAATGCATATATATGGAATTTAGAAAGATGGTAATGACAATCCTATATGCAAGGCAGGAAAAGAGACAGATATAAAGAACAGACTTTTGGACTATGTGGGAGAAGGCAAGAGTGGGATGATTTGAGAGAACAGTATTGAAAGATGTATATTACCAGATGTAAAAGTGACTACCACTGCAAGTTCGATGCATGATCAGGGCACCCAAAGCTGGTGCTTCGGGACAACCCAGGGGGATGGGATGGGGAGGGAAGTGGGAGGGGGGGTTCAGGATGGAGGGACACATGTGTACCCATGGCAGATTGAGGTTGATGTATGGCAGAAACCACCATGATATTGTAAAATAATTAGCTTCCAATTAAAATAAATTGATTAATTAAAAAAACCATGTGACAAACATCCACGGGGTAAACAATAAAATAAAATTATGGTCTTCAGACTAACCAATAGTATTTACATATTTCAAAGATTGCTTAAGTATTAACATTATAATAATGGTTATATAAGATGTTAACATTAGAAAATCAAGGTAAAGAATATACAAGTATTCTCTGTACTATTTTTGAAAATTGTAAGTCTAAAAATTACTTCAAAATGATAAATAAAATTTTGGGAAAATTTAAACAGAAACTTTACCAAAGATTTATAACTGGCAGCTAATCTCATAAAAATTTATCTTCTTAAGTGACCAAACTGTAAACCGAAGTCACAATAAGATAACATCTCACACTTATTCAACTGAGTAAAAGAATGACAACTTCAAACGTTGGTGATGATGGATTGTAGAAAATATCATATATCACAGGTGGTGATTGTGAAAAGTTTCCACCTATTTAGAAAACTCTTTGACAGTGTCTTATAAAATTAAGCAAACTATATCTTACAATCAAGCAAATTCCATTTTTAGGTAATTGCATAAAAGATTTGCCAACATATTAAAAATAGCTAAAAACTGGAAACAACTCTTATGCCCATCAACAGGAGAATGAATAATAAACTGTAATAGTCCCATTCAATGGAATATTACTCTACAATCAAATAGAAAAAAATGTAAACCTACTGGTACAGGGAATAATACGTGTAAATCTCAATATCATTAAGATGAGTGGAAGTAGTCAGACATATACTGTGTGATTCCATTTAATTAATTGCAAGAACAGGTAACACTAATCTATGATGATAGAAATCAGAATATTGTCTCCTATGAGAATTAGGCTTAGGAGGAAGGAAGTAGTAGAGGAAATTCTCAAGTAATAAAAACATTCTACTTCCTGAATAAGGTAATAGTTACATGGATATATACTTTTTTTTTATTGAATTCTTTTTTTTTTATTAGTTGGAGGCTAATTACTTCACAACATTTCAGTGGGTTTTGTCATACACTGATATGAATCAGCCATAGAGTTACACGTATTCCCCATCCCGATTCCCCCTCCCACCTCCCTCTCCACCCAATTCCTCTGGGTCTTCCCAGTGCACCAGGCCCGAGCACTTGTCTCATGCATCCCACCTGGGCTGGTGATCTGTTTCACCATAGATAATATACATGCTGTTCTTTCGAAACATTCTACCCTCATCTTCTCCCACAGAGTTCAAGTCTGTTCTGTACTTCTGTGTCTCTTTTTCTGTTTTGCATATAGGGTTATCGTTACCATCTTTCTAAATTCCATATCATTACGCACCAGTCAGAATGGCTGCTATCCAAAAGTCTACAAGCAATAAATGCTGGAGAGGGTGTGGAGAAAAGGGAACCCTCTTACACTGTTGGTGGGAATGCAAACTAGTACAGACACTATGGAAAACAGTGTGGAGATTTCTTAAAAAAACTGGAAATAGAACTGCCATATGTCCCAGCAATCCCATTTCTGGGCATACACACCGAGGAAACCAGATCTGAAAGAGACACATGCACCCCAATGTTCATCGCAGCACTGTTTATAATAGCCAGGACCTGGAAGCAACCTAGATGCCCATCAGCAGATGAATGGATAAGGAAGCTGTGGTACATATACACCATAGAATATTACTCAGCCATTAAAAAGAATTCATTTGAATCAGTTCTAATGAGATGGATGAAACTGGAGCCCATTATACAGAGTGAAGTAAGCCAGAAGGATATGTACTTTTAAGAAAACTCAATGAATTACACAATCAAGATACATGCATTTAACTATATAAATTTTACCTGCATAGAAGTATAAATATTAAAAAGTTAGAAAGTTCTCATTACTGATATGAGATATCTGTTAGAAATGTTAAAATATTTATATATTACTTAAATGTATAAAATAAAAGGAAGTACATAACATTACGAAAGTATGTGTGGGTATGTGTGATGTGTGTATATATATGTTTGAAAGGAGACACGGGAAACCACAACACTAGCTGTCTCCAGGAAAGGAAAACTGGGTGACTATGGAAGATAGAACTGAAAAGGTAAATTACCTTTCACTGAAAATCCCTTTGTAAATTTTGAATTTTGTAACATATATTATGATTTTAAAAATGAAAAATATAAAATGCTTCTGGAGGAAATCAGTGTTATGAATTCTCTAACTTATTTCAAATACTTTAAAAGCAGCATGAAGTGAATATGGCAAAATGTGGTAGAACATAGATTACCGGTATTTGCAAGGTCAGAGTTCTTTTCTCCTTATACTCTGTATGCTTACAATGTATTAATTATGAATTTTTATAAAAATCAGAACAGAGGAAGTCTTTCATTACCAAGAACAACTTAAAATAAATGAATTACACATGCTTAAGAATTCATTAGGAAAAAACCACAAGGGAATGTAGAAAAAATAAATAAATTAAAACATTAAAAAGATACACTGATAAGTAATACCAGAGAGTTGACTGGGGAACAGGGGAATGGACAGCTAGTGATACTAAAAATCCATGAGTCAAACTCATTACATTAAAAAAGACATAGCAGAAATAACCAAAATGGATGAAAATGGATATTAGCTGAAATGAGAAAAATTAATGAACATTTTGTATTACTTCATTCTACTGTGTGTTTCTACTAGGAAACAAGTTACCTGTAAGGTATAAAACAAAAAATAAGTAATAACCATAGAAAATGTGAAAACCACTAAAAACAAAGGAGAGTTCTATTCCAAAACACCAAAAACAAAGGAGAGTTCAGATGATTTAAATTATGTGTTTGTTTAACTGCTGATGAAAGCTAAAGCTTTCAACCTGTTCTAGAGCATAGACTAAAAAGAAAATCCTGAAATTATTTAAACACAAGCAGAAAATCCAATATACAAACATGACAAAAATAGAACAAAAAATAAAATTACAGATGAATTTCAGTTAGCAGTATGCCTGCAAAAATTCCAAATCAAACTAAGATACTCATATTTCAATAGTAAATTTAAAAAGCAACACTTTTTTAACCAAAAGGAGTTTGTTGAATGAACAATAAAAGGAACAAAAAAATTTCAATACTAAAAATGGACTATTTCACAATGACAAAAATTTAAGGAGTTTAATTGTTTATGCAAAAAGCATTTGGTTACATCCACCACTTGGTTTTGATTAAAATTCCTCAAGAAATACATAAAAGGTAAGAGAGTTCACCTAACATAATATATAAGAATCTCAAATTTAAAGTTAGCATTTTGATGACTGAGACGATTTACATCAAAATAACTTACCTATTGGAACTAAGACCTGATACCACCCCCGGTAGGGTCTTATAAACAAGACAGAACTGTAAACCAACAAATGCACTCAGTTTGTTCATCTATGCGTACAGTTCTTCTATCACTGATAACATACTATTCACATAGGGAAATAGCTCATTCATCAGACAAAAGTTTATCTAAATTCAATCAATGTTTTCATCTTACTCTTTCACCAAGTTTAAACTCTCACAGGATGAATTTTGCCCACTCCTAACCAGTTCCTTGCTTCCCTGGTGACTTAGTGGTAAAGAAAACCACCTGCCAATGCAGGAGATGCGGATTCAATCCCTGGGTCGGGAATATCCCCTGGAGAAGGAAATGGCAACCCACTCCAGTATTCCTGTCTGGGAAATCCTATGAACAGAGGAGCTATGGGGTTGCAAAAGAGTTAGATGTGACTTAGTGACTAAACAACAAGACAAGTTTTCTGCCTTGAAAATCCTACCCTAAACCATCATCCCATCCCTCATGATCTTAATTTCCTGCTTTTGAAATACTCCTAAACCTTGTCAAAGTGCTGTTTTCCCTTTCTGCTGTAGTTTTAATAAACTCAACTTTGCTTGCTCATAGCTGTCTCTGAGAGTCTTTTTGCATAATAGACCAGAAACAACATGCTAGTCAAACCAAGAAGGGTCCATTAAAACCTAACTAAATCAAGGGTGGGTGATATTTCCACAATTGTTGAAGTGCTCTGAAACTACCAGTCAGTAAATTTTATCAACATAACTAAAATCCAGATAATCTGGGAGAGAAGAATCACAACTATCAGTATTTTCAAAGGATTTAGTATGTAATTTGAAAAAAAAAAAAAAAAAAAAAAAGAAACTCCATGAAAAAGAGGAAGGAGACCACTTACCCCTAAAACAACACAAAACTTTTCAGATACAGAAAAATTATCAAGTAAGAAAATAAACTGAAAGAAGATACTCCTGACACAAAGTGAAAATATTAACAATAATTAAAATTATTGAATAAAAAGAAGGACATACCTTATCCTTGAATAGGAAGACTATTATTAAAAACCAATTCTCTGCTAAATTAATTTATTAAAAGTTGATGAAATTGCAGTCTAAACTGTAATTTCTTCTAACGAGAAGACACGAGACAGGAGGCAGAAGAAGAGACACACAGACCCACAGAACAGAAATGGCGCCCGTCACAGATGAGACTATAGCACATGTGCAAGATGGCAGTACAGACAAATGGGCAATTATTGGCAAATAATCGCAGGTAATGACAGATAACTTGGCAACTGCAAGATTCCAAATAAAAAGTTTCTGTGATTTAAGAACTTGAATTAAAAAAACACAAAGGAATTAGAAGTTAACATAGGTGAAGAGTTCTATGGGATCAGTATAAATATCTTTCCAAAATGACATGAACTCAGAAGCCATAGAAGCGAACATGGTTATACCTGGACATGTAACAATCAAATACATTCTTATAACAAAAATGAAGCTTAAAAGTGTGTAAAAAGTGTCTGCAATGCGTGACAATCCAAAGCTTATTCCCCCAATAAGAAATGAGCTCTTTGAAATCAGCGAAGGACTAAAACCTCCCCACAGCCCCAAAATTGGACATAAAAAGAAAACAAAAAATACAGATGGCTAATAAACATATGAAAAAATGATCAAACTAAAAAACAAAAGAAGTACAATTTAAGACAATAGTTTGGGCTATCACACTGGCAAAGATTTCAAATATTCATAAAATTCATTATCTGTGAGATTGTGGGAAAGTTGGCAATCTCATTCATTGTCATTTGAGGATCAAGTTGTTACCATGTATTTAAGGAAATCTTGTGGTCATTTTCAAAATTTGAAATATGCATATACTTAATCCCAGTATTTTAACTGTTAAGTTATTTATTATGATATAATAGACAAATGCAAATTATTGATATATAGGGAGGTTCATTGCACAGAAATTTGGTACTAACATAAATATCTATGAATAAGAAATGTTTGAAACATTTAATTATATTTCATGTACAAAACAATCATGCAGTCATTCAACAGATGACACAGATATGTATTACTGAAACAGAAAAAAAGGGCATTGAAAAAACTGTTAAATGAAAGCAAATTTGCAGAATAATGTGTACAATATAGCTCTACTTCCAGAACCCCCTAAAATAGCTTGTGTCTGTGTGTGCGCATCTATCTGCTTAAAGAATGCACACAACTCCCTTAATAGAGGAAAACTTGGAGATAGGATTAGGAGAGAAAAGGGCACTTAATTTATATATTAGATATTTAAATATGCTTTGAAAATTTTTGAAAAAAAAATTAATAGATCTTATTTTTTAAATTTACTACATGGCAAATGAAAATTATAAATGTATATTTATGGGAGTACTGAGCAATTCCATCACTTTGAGTTTCTTATGCAATATAATTTCCTCTACTGAGGCTCCTGGGATTGAGTCAAGTGGAAGCAAGGGAAACAGTCACCATGCCCAAATTAAAGTCTCATCGATGATATCCCAACATGAGCATTTCTCAGTTAACCATTTCTTATCTGCAGGAGGTATCCACTGCAACATAGGAAAGAGAAGAGTTTCCAAGCACAAAGAAGACTGTGTCACTGTATTGGAGAAGCTGGTGGCAGAAGTAATGGCACCTACAGTAACAAATCCACCTTGTCTCTGTGGTCATCACCTGCAAGGACATAGTGGGGAAAATTGGCAAAGGTGAGGCACACATTTTCTCAGGAGCCTGTCCGAGGGCTATGAAGTCCTTGTACACTCTTCTTCTATGTGTTCTGGAACAAATATATCCAGAATACACAGAGAAAGCCACATTTTCAGCAGCTGGGTACTTGCTATGGCCAGAAAAATAACTAAGATTTCTAAAAATCAAGGATGCCAAACACTGGTGATACATTTTTTCCTTTGCTTGGCCAACAAATGGAGATCTCTAACTAATTCAGACTTTTATCTGTCTCTTTCCCTCTGAATTTGACTCATTAAAGTGCTAGGTCATTCATTCATTGAATCAATTATTTCAGGCAAAATTACTTGTCTACCCTTCAGTCTAATGATTACTGAGAATTACTATATCTCATGAATATAATAATTCTCTGGTAACACAACAGATCCAGCAAAGAAGTTTAGTTTGTGTGTGTATGTTAGTTGCTCAGTCATGTCTGACTCTTTGTGACCCCATGGACTGTAGCTCACCAGGCTCCTCTATCCATGGAATTCTTGAGGCAAGAATAGTGGAGTGGGTTGCCATTCCCTTCTCCAGGGGATCTTCCTGACCCAAGGATTGAACCCAGTCTCCCGCATTGCGAGCAGATTCTTTTACCATCTGAGCCCCCAGGGAAGCCCGAGTTTACTTTACTAGATAAGAAAAGTTAAGGAAATATTTTATATTAACTGTAAATGTACTGAGATGTAGAAAAACTATGAAGGTATATAAGAAAAGCTGTATCTCTTAACTCATTACACAATCTAGCCTTTCAATTAGAATGTAGCCATAAGACATAAATCTTCAGAAAACTGACACCTAACTTCCTACACAGACGTGGTTGCTCCTAGAAAGCAAGGACTATTCTGACAAAACCCTTACCTTCAGAGGGCAGCCCTCAGACAAGGGGGAGGCAAAAGGGCTCTGTCTGAAGAGTCTTCCTTCAGGCGTTTACTGGTATCATTCATCCCAGGAAGTCATCTTCTGAGGGGTGGAGGGGGAGAAACACCACTTCCAGTGAAAAAGGCGATTCAGCTGAAGTTGGGAAGTCACCCCTTTTCCATACTGATTTCTTTTGGAAGCTGCTTCCTGCTCTGTTTTACAGCACTGAAATTACAGCTAGCTGCTCATAACTCTACACATTTCAATATCAGGACCTTGTATCAGAGCCTTTCTCTCTGGTGCTTTTCCAAAACTGACTGAATTACCTGGATCCCACTGAAAATTATGTTTCTTTTCTATCATTTGTTATTTGTTCTGCTTAGATGGCCAGGTTATTTATAAAATCACTCTATATCGTCTACTCATATATCTATTCTCAATAAAAGTTTGTTGAGAGCCTACTCTATCATAACCCATTAGGAGCTTGTGTCACAAAAATGAACTTAAAAGCGTCATGCCATTAAAATTAAAACCCCATTTGGTGAATTAATCATACAAAAACAAAAACAAAAACAACTGAGAAGTAACTTAGTAAATGGTCTTACAGAGGGAGATTCACTAATAGCGATGTGAGTCTAAATATCAGTAGCATGTCACTGAGCTTAAAGTGCAACCAGACTGCTGCTTTCCTCTACAACCACCAGCTCTCAGGAAAACAAAATGAGACAAACAATAGCATTCCTAATGAAATCTACAGAATCAGCAGTGATGCTTCCTCGCTATGTTTAGTGTTTTATGTCTTGTCTAACTAGTGAAAGTGAAAGTCGCTCAGTCGTGTCTGACTCTTTGCAAACCCATGGACTATACAGTCCATCGAATTCTCCAGGCCAAGATACTGGAGTGGGTAGTGGTTCCCTTCTCCAGGGGATCATCCCAACCCAGGGATTGAACCCAGGTCTCCCACATTCCAGGCAGATTCTTTACCAACTGAGACACCAGGGAAGCCCAAGAATACCAGAGTGGGTAGCCTATTCCTTCTTAGCAGATCTTCCCAACACAGGATTCAAACTGGGGTCTCCTGCATTGCAGGTGGGTTCTTTACCAGCTGAGCTACTAGGGAAACCCCCTGTCTAACTAAAGACTTGTCAATTTCATCAATCTGCAGAAATCTAGCTTTTGGTTTCATGGGTTTTCCCATGGGTTATGCTGGGTTTTACCATTATGTCATTGACCTTTGCTCAAAAATTTATTATTTACTTTGGGTATTCTCTGTGTGATATAATTAATAACCTTTTTCTTTCAAATGGTTTGTTTTTTGTTCTGAAGTATCTCTATTAGAAGCAATGTGCACCTGCTTAATTTTTTAAATGAAATCTTCCAGTTTCTGTCTTTTAAATTTAATATAATTGTCATGTGGTTAGATTTGTGTCTACCATTTTCCTATCCATTTTCTAGATGTCTTATATATTCTTGGTTTCTCTGTTCATTCTAAGCTGCCTTGTTGTATTAAATAGACACTTCTTTTCACACTATTTTAATTAGTTGGTAGCTTTTTAAAAATATTTTTGAGTTATTTGCTTAGTATTGACCCTAGGGTTTATAAGAGGCACCTCAAATTATCACAATCTATTTCAGAATAACACTAATTTTGTTACCTAACCTTTTATATATCTTAAACTATCAGAGAAATAATTCTATCACTCCTTTGGTTCAGATTTTCCAACAGATCAATGACTGAAACCGTCTTTGGCCGTGGCATGTTTATAAAAGCAACTATGAGCCTGAGATATGTGACAGTCACTAAACACTAAAGATCCCACTGGACATATAGGGATGCTAACAAGTCATGGAGACCAGCAAGCACAATCAGTGATCCAGTTTAATGTTTGACTAATGCAGACAAGATTCTCACTGTCACTGTAATTCCCTAAAAGGGTATCAGTGTCCTTTAGGACAAAATGCTTACCTTTGTGAGAATTCACACAGGCCTTTGAGGATGGAGGCAGAATTATTCCCAACACTCTTCTTTATGTCTCATCTCAAGGGGAAGGAATAAGCTCATCCATATGAAACCTAGTTTTTGGAACATGTCAGTCTGTGGGAAAGAATAAATGTGCATCTAGATGAGAAGTAGGCTAAGTTCATTTGTCAGCATACACAAGTCAGGAGTGTTCACTATGTATATGCATGTAATGCATATAATCACTCTTCTGAGATACTTCTGATATTATTCAAAAGACTGATAGTGAAAAAATTTGGGGTAGAAAAGTGCCTTGTATGACTCACCAGATTATTAATGCTTCACACTCTTTGGATTAACAGACACCTCATAAAAGCAATAAAATTCTAAACTGCTTAATAACATAGTAAAAATAATCTAGCAACATACATTTATTACAACTGGATATTACCTCTAGAAAGCATTGCTGTGAATTTTCCCAGAGAAAGGAGCTCATACAAGTGACGAAAACAGCACTTATTTGGGGTGGCAGTGGACTTCCAAGCAGCAAAATATCCCTTCTCTCTAACATCACTTCCAGTCTACAAAGCACAAAGGAAGTCAGGGAGTTGAGAAATAAAATGTTCTTAATGGAATATCTATAACAAGCTGTTATAAGAAATACATCAAAGATATTCACTGGGCAGTCAACATGACAAAAACAATAAATGCTCACTCTTTGGAACATATTTGTTTAGAAATATTTTTTCTAAGGCATTGATCTTCTTAGATCTTTCTTTAACCATATTAGAAATTCCACTTGGGGTATATAAAAGTGGCTAAGGAAATCCATGTAAAAAAAAAAAACTAAAAACAAGAGCTGGAAATTTAGTCATTTCACATCTGAAAATGTTTAATGTAGTATGTAGTTGAAGCCAGTACTCACATGTAACTCTCTTGGTTGATGGAAAAAAAAGAAACAATGATTCAATCCTAGTGACTGGCTGGCAGGCAAATTAAAATATATTGTGAAGGTCTTACATACAGTAATTACTTTTCAATTACCATATATTTGTCTCAGTTACTGAAGAAAAATTAAAATTCATTATGTTTGTATTTTGACCATCTATAGATAGCCCTTACGAGAGGACTCCAGCAGCTCAGACAACTATGTGAATGGCTCAAGTGTAGGTACAACCATACCTAGAATTTTCAATGCTCATGTGCTAATTCTCCAGGGTCTACAAATGTATTCATGCTACATTACAAATGTAGCATGACTACAAATGTATTCATGCTACCAGCTAAATACTAAAAGAGTTGCAATTTCATCCTCAAATTAAAAGCAGAGACATAACTTTGCCAACAAAAACCATCTAGTCAAAGCTATGGTTTTTCCAGTAGTCATGTATGGATGTGAGAGTTGGACTATAAAGAAAGCTGAGCGCTGAAGAATTGAGGCTTTTTTTTTACAGAAATAGTCCAAATAATTTTTTGAAGCACTATTCGAGTGTGTTTCCTCCATACTTCTTTTTTTTTTTTTTCATTTATTTTTATTAGTTGGAGGCTAATTACTTTACAATATTGTAGTGGGTTTTGTCATACATTGACATGACTCAGCCATGGATTTACATGTATTCCCCATCCTGATCCCCCCTCCCACCTCCCTCTCTACCCGATCCCTCTGGGTCTTCCCAGTGCACCAGGCCCGAGCACTTGTCTCATACATCCAACCTGGGCTGGTGATCTGTTTCACCATAGATAATATACATGTTTCGAAGATGTTCTCTCGAAACATCCCACCCTCGCCTTCTTCCAGAGAGTCCAAAAGTCTGTTCTGTACATCTGTGTCTCTTTTTATGTTTTGCATATAGGGTTATCATTACCATCTTTCTAAATTTCATATATATGTGAGCCATTAAAAAGAATTCATTTGAATCAGTTCTAATGAGATGGATGAAACGGGAGCCCATTATACGGAGTGAAGTAAGCCAGAAAGATAAAGAACATTACAGCATACTAACACATATATATGGAATTGATGCTTTTAAACTGTGTTGTTGAAGACTCTTGAGAGTCCCTTGGACTGCAAGGAGATCCAACCAGTCTATCCTAAAGGAAATCAGTCCTGAATATTCATTGGAAGGACTGATGCTGAAGCTGAAGCTCCAATTCTTTGGCCACCTGATGCGAAGAACTTACTCATTGGAAAAAACCCTGATGCTGGGAAAGGTTGAAGGTGGGAGAAGGGGACGACAGAGGATGAGATGGTTGGATGGCATCACTGACTCCATGGACATGAGTTTGAGTAAACTCTGGGAGTTGGAGATGGACAGGGAGGCCTGGTGTACTGCAGTCCATGGGGTCGCAAAGAGTCGGACACGACTGAGTGACTGAACTGAACTGAGAAACTGTACAGTTCAGTCCCTTTAATGCATGCAAGAAGCTAAACTTTTCAATATCACAGTTCTTCCTGGTACCATACAAATGAAATCACTGATCTCCTTCTTGTGAATATTTTTCTTAGGGTGGCTATCTATATAAGACCTCAGTTTCTCAGAAGTAATTATCTAACTCATTTTGTTCAGATTTTTAAATGAGATCAATTATTATAGCAATTGATACACATATGAATTTCTAAAATATGGCACTGCTCGCCTCAGAAGGTGTAAGTCCAAAGGTTATCACTTATCCACCCTACACAGTTACAGAGACTAGACCCCAGATCAGTGATCCAGGCTCCTAAGGATGAGCCTTTCCTTCATGTTGTATCTCAAGGGGAAGGAATAAACTTGAGCTCTATCCTTGTTACCTTGTGGGAACAGAATAAAACTGTGGAAAGATTAGAAGTAAACCTGTCCATTGGTCTGTCAGGCACAAGACAGTAGGGTTCAATAATGTAACTGCCTATTAAATAAGCATTGCTTTGCTAGAATGTTTCCAATATTATTCCATCAATATTAATTGTGTTAGGTTCTGGTCTCCATAAGAGCAAATATTGTCCAACATTTTCTGCCAGACAAATTAAATGTGCAATAAGACTGTCTGAACATATTTAAAGTTCCAGGAAAATGTTGACCTGGTGAATAATTCAGTCACAACAATGCACATATAATGTATATACATATACTCTGTAAACTAATCTTCAGAATTATTTCATCCTCAAAGGTGATCCAATGGATTGGGGAGGACTAACCTGAAAAAAGCCATGATAGGGAAATAAAGAACATTATCTAAAAATCACTTATAGCACTTGATTGAGCTCAGGAATGTAGCAATTTGCAGGGGATGCACAGGGTTACACTACGCCTGATGGTACAGTCACAGCAAAGCAGGCAAGACTCACACGGGCACAATAGTTATGAGCATGTGACTGAGAAGGTGGGAGTGTGCAGAGAGGAAGAGTCAGACACTGAGATCTCTCACCATGAAATACTTCCCATCCCATCGTCACAATGATGCTCAACAGGCCACACTGCTGAGGATTCAGTGATATTTGGGCAAGCACATCCCTCAGTAGAAACAATTTCTCTCTGCCAAACTGGTAAGGAATAGCCTTGCCATTGTTTCCATGCTTAATTTCTATATGAAGCATCAGCAGGAAGGTGGAAAAAAATAAAAAATTCTGGAAAAGTACAAAACGAAGCCTCAAAGAATCACCAGATTATTAAGTACTCAGACTGTTTAAACAGACAGACTGCACAACACCAATTAAATTTTTCATTATTTAAAAAATAATTACTCAGGAATTTATAAAAGATTAGATGTTTCATTGAGAGTGCATTATTGGATTTCTTCTAAGCAGTTGGCAGAAGTGACAAAAATCAGCTTTTCTTTGGTAGGATAAAAATTCTATGCAATTGAAATATTACTTCCAACTTAGAAACTACAGAGGAAATTAGAGGAGTTGAAAAAGAAAATCTTCCAAACTGAATATTAATTGATCTGAGATTTAATTATATACATTTTTTGGCCACTTGTGTGACAAGAATAAAAATACACTTTGTTCCATGGAAGAGGAGAGTATAGAAAGTCATTTGTTCTAAGACCTGGTCAAAGTCTCTCCAAGGGACCTTTAGAATCAATCATTAAAACTGGGATTTCCCTTAAAACACATATGAAACAGACTGAAGGAATGTGAATATTAACCTATAAAATGTCAAGAATTGGAAATGCAATGACCTCACATTTAAAAGTATTTAATGTAGCATATACTTGACCCCATCACTCAAATGTCTAGAAAATTTGTATTTGGGTGAGAAGTAAAACAACTGTATGAATTTTTGTGACAGCTAAAAATCTAATGAGCCAACTCATTAGTAAAGACCCTGATGCTGGGAAAAATTGAAGGCAGGAGGAGAAGGGGACAACAGAGGACAAGATGGTTGGATGGCATCATTGACTCAATGCACATGAGTCTGAGCAAGATTCAGGAAATGGTGAAAGACAGGGAAGCCTGGTGTGCTGCAGTCCATGGCGTCACAAAGAGCCAGAAACAACTGAGCAACTGAACAAAACAACCAAATGCCCAGAGTATAATAATTCTGAGTGAATGGGTGCTATTAGCCAAGCACTCCAAGAGCTTCCATCTCTCCTTAAACCAGACACTTATAGCCCTCTGTACAGCTCATTTCCCTTAATACATACTATCAGGTGACCTTTCAAACACTTCATCCTGGTTGGTGCTTCTACTAGACCGAGCTCCCTCCACATTTCTTGTCTAGCATGGTCCCTGGGAGGGATCTCAGCTGACAAGTGATTTTTGTCACTCAGTTTGTTCATATTCCAATGAGGAAGTCACCATTAATCCAGGCACATTAGTGAAAGGGACTTTGATCCTAAGATATATGGCAGACTCTGAGCACTCAGGGTTCTGACACCCTCAGACACATTGACCCACAGTATTGAATGGAGACCATTCACCACAGTCAATGACAGCCCCATGACTGACTAGCACAGCTAGAATCTCACTGTCATATGAGTATTACAGGGTCTTAAAAGGAATGTCAGTACTTTTCAGATCAAATGCTTACAGATGTTACAATTCCCATCAGCTCTTGAGGATGAGATGGTAAAATTATTTTCAATACTTCCCTTCATGCCACATCTCAAGAAGAAGGGACAAACTCTTTTAAATGAAACTCAACTAATGGCCCATATAGAGTAAAAATATAGAAAAATGAGATTATATATGTCTATTTGTCAAACAAGCATAAGACAAGAGGGCTTATCATATACCTTCATATCAAATATACTCATATTACTTTACTAGAATGTTTCTGATATTATTCAAAGGGAGAAAGCACAAAAATCTTGGAAATAAAGGAGACAAAATATTGGACACCTCACCAGATAATTACTAACTCACCTTATTTGGGTTAATAGACACTTCACAAAATCAATTATCTACTTGATTATAAAAGTATAATTAAAATAAGCCATAAAATGAAAATCTGTTTTAAAATGGTATTACCTTTAGAGTGCATTATTTTGTTCCATCCTAAGACAGGGAGCAGGTGAAAGTAACAAAATCAGCCTTTTTTTTTTTATGGTAGTGAGTACACCATGCAACTGAACTGACTAAGGGACTGAATTGATTCCATGCAATTCCAAAGTCACTTTCATTTTTCAAAGCACAGAGGAAACCAAGGAAGTTGTGAAACAAAATATTTCCAATTGAATGCCAATTGATAAAAGTATTATTATAAAGAATTAATCACAGATATTCACTTGATCATCTATATAATGAGAAAAAATTATGTTTGTCCCTTGGAAAAGGGTAGTATAGAAAATCAATTTTTCTAAGACCTTGGTCTCAAATTTGAACCATAATTCCCCCTGAGCATTACTTATAAACCCACTGAAGTAATATCACAATTAGCTGATAATGTCCACATAATATTCCAATTGGATATTTAATCATTTCATGTTTAAAATGTTTAATGAAGTATCTAATGCAATCCATCATCAAATATCTAGAAAATTTCTCCTTGAGTGACAAGAAAAAAAAACTTTTCCCACTCTTTGAATTGATGGGTTAATAAGCAAATTAAAACATATTATAAGATAATCTCAAAAATGCAATCAACTCTTCTATTTCCCATGTTTCTTTTACTTAAGAGATAAATGACAAGCAAAAACTAATAATTTATTTCTAATTAGCTATCTAATAGACCTAAACATGCTGATCCTCACAAAAGACTGTAACATCTAAGGAAACTGTATGATTGCCCGAGGATAAGCACAAACATTTCTTGCAATGTTTACCATTCATGTGCTGGTTCTCCACTGTTTACTATGTGTTGCCTGCCAAGCACTCAGAATTTTAATTTTACAATGATTATTCATAGTTTCTGTACAGGTCATTTCCTCTAGCACATGCTACCATCTTGGTTTTCTAATATCATAGTCCTTTTCTGGGGGTTACCACTAGCTGACTGAGTCCCATCCCGACACTCTGTCTAGAGTGGTCTCTTATGCTGGACCTCAGTTCACATAAGTGATTTTGTCACTCATTTTGCTCAGACTCAAATGAGATCTATTTCTAAAGTCACCATCAGTCCAGGCACATTTGTGAAGGAGACTTTGATCCTGGGACATGATACAGACACTGACGTCTCAGGGACACACTGAGAGCACTCTGTCTCCCTGTGACACATTGGTTCGCACTATTCAATGGAGACCAGCATCAGTGGTAACCCATCACATTGTTTGGACTGTACGGGTCACCAGTGATGGCTGGTTAGCACAGCCAGAGTCTCACTGTCACTGGAGGATTACACTCCCTGACGGTAATGTTAGTAGTTTCAGGACAAAGTACTTACCAGCATGAAAATTCCCACCAGCCCATAGGATGAGAGGCAGAATGATTCCCAATATTTTCTTTCATTTCATGTCTCAAGGGAAAAGAATAAAAGCATTTATATGAAACTGTGTTCTTAGTCCATGTCAATCTGCTGGCATAGAGTACAATTATGGAATGATGAAAAGTATACATGTTCATCTGTTAACCATGCATAACAAGACATTCACTGTGTCAAAGTAAACAAAGAGCTCCACAGAACAGCGAGGAGGGATAAGACAGCCTTCTTCAGTGACCAATGAAAGAAATACAGGAATAAACATAGAATAGGAAAGACCAGAGATCTCTTCAAGAAAATTAGAGATAATAAGGGAACATTTCATGCAAAGATGAGTACCATAAAGGACAGAAATGGTATGGACCTAACAAGATATTAAGAAGAGGTGACAAGAATACATAGAACTATACAAAAAAGATCTCATGACCCAGATAACCATGATCATGTGATCAACCACCTAGAGCCAGATATCCTGGAATACAAAGTCAAGGGGGCCTTAGGAAGCATCACTATGAACAAAGCTAGTGCAGGTGATGGAATTCTAGTTGAGCTATCTCAAATCCTAAAAGATGATGCTGTGAAAGTGCTGCACTCAATATGCCAGCAAATTTGGAAAACTCAGCAGTGGCCACAGGACTGGAAAAGGTCAGTTTTCATTCCAATCCCAAAGAAAGGCAATGCCAAAGAATGTTCAAACTATTGCACAGTTGCACTCATCTCACACACTAATAAAGTAATGCTCAAAATTCTCCAGGCCAGGCTTTAACAGTATGTGAACTGTGAACTTCAAGCTGGATTTAGAAAAGGCAGAGGAACCAGAAATCAAATTGCCAACATCTGTTGGATCATCAAAAAACGCGGAGAGTTCCAGAAAAACATCTACTTCTGTTTTACTGACTAAGCCAAAGTATTTGTGTGGATCACAGCAAAGTGTGGAATATTCTTCAAGAGATGGGACTACTAGACCACCTGACCTGCCTCTTGAGTAATCTGTATTTGCACGTCAAGTAGCAACATTAGAACCGGACATGGAACAACAGACTGGTTTCAAACTGGGAAAGAAGTACATCAAGTCTGTATATTGTCACCCTGCTTATTTAACTTACATGCAGAATACATCATGAGGAATGACGGGCTGGATGAAGCACAAGCTGAAATCAAGATTGCCGGGAGAAATATCAATAACCTCAGATATGCAGATGACACCACCCTTATGGCAGAAGGCAAAGAAGAACTAAAGAGCTTCTTGATGAAGAAAGTGAAAGAGGAGATGGAAAAAGCTGGTTTAAAATTCAACATTCAGAAAACTAAGATCAAGGCATCTGGTCCATCACTTCATGGCAAATAGATGGGGAAACAGTGGAAACAGTGACAGACTATATTTTGGGGGGCTTCAAAATCACTGCAGATGGTGACTGCAGCCCTGAAATTAAAAAAAATGCTTGTTCCTTGGAAGAAAAGCTACAACCAACCCAGACAGCATATTAAAAAGCAGAGACATTACTTGCCAACAAAGGCCCATCTAGTCAAAGCTATGGTTTTTCCCATAGTCATGTATAGCTTCCCTGGAGGCTCAGAGGGTAAACCATCTGCCTGCAATGCAGGAGACCCAGGTTCCATCCCTGGGTTGGGAAGATACCCTGGAGAAGGAAAGGGCAACCCACTCTGGTATTCTTGCCTGGAAAATCCCATGGACGAGAAGCCTGGTAGGCTATAGTCCATGGGGTCGCAAAGAGTCGGATACGACTGAGTGACTTCACTTTCTTTCTTTCTTATTTATAGATTTGAGAGTTGGACTAGAAAGAAAGCTGACTGCCAAAGAATTGATGCTTTTGAACTGTGATGTTGGAGAAGGCTCTTAAGAGTCCCTTGGACTGCAAGGAGATCCAATCAGTCCATCCTAAAGGATATCATTTCTGAATATTCATTGGAAGGACTGATACTGAAGCTGAAACTCCAATCCTTTGGCCACCTGTTGTGAAGAACTGACTCACTGGAAAAGACCCCGATGCTGGGAAAGATTGAGGGCAGGAGACAATGAGGACAACAGAGGCTTGAGATTGTTGGATGGCGTTACTGACTCAATGGACACGAGTTTGAGTAAGCTCCAGTAGTCGGTGATGGACACGGAAGCCTGGCATGCTGCAGTCCATGGGGTCGCAAATAGTCGGAGATGACTGAATGACTGAAATGAACTGAAGTAAACAAAAGTACTATCTCTCTAACAGGATCTTCTGATGTTATTCAAAATGGAGGAAGCATTAAAATCCTGGGGGAAAAGTACACAGAAACCTCAGATGACCCAGACTATTAAAAGCTTCACATTGTTTAGATTAGCAGACTCCAAAAACCATCTATAATCTTGCTTGCTAAAAACACATACTAGAAAAATTTAGAAAATACACTTATTAAAAATTGCAATGTTACCTCTGGAGTGCACTGTTCTGATAATTTCCATAGAAGGGAGCTGATACAAGTGTAAAATCAGCAGTTACTTGGATAACTGGTAGGAATTCCATCCAACTCTAATTTCATCTCTAATCTATAGAATATATTGGGAAATTAGGGAATTTGACAAAACCATCATAATTCAAAGTTTATAAACTAATAACATATTATAAGGAATAAACCATAGATTTCACTTGACTATGTAAGAAGAAAAATAATGCTCACTACTTGGATCAGGATAACATTGAAAGTCATAACACTTTCAGTCTCAAAGTTCCCCCAAAGACTTCCCTTGGCAACAGGTATTAATACTAGGATCTCCCCTTCAACATTATGAAACCCACTAACACAATATAAATATCAGGCAACGAAATCTACCTAGAATATCAATGATTGGAAATGTAATAATTTTTAATTAAAAATGCTTAATACAGTATCTACTTGGATCCATAATACAAATGTCTAGAAAATTCTTCTGATACTAGAATTGCTTACTGATATTAGAATTCCCATTGGCCCTTGAGGATGAAAAGCAGAATTATTCCCAATATTTTCCTCCATGGCATATATCAAGAAGGAAGAGGCTCATCCATACAAAACCTAGTTTTTGGCCCACATCAACCTGTGGGAAAGTATAAATGTGGAAAGATGAAAGGTATACATGTCTCTGTGTCAAAATTGCATAAGACAGGAAGATTTGCTGTGTATCTTTATGTAAAATATATGAATTTATTACTCCTCTAGGATTTTTCTGGTTAAAGAAGAGAAAGTATAAAATCTTAAAAATAAAGGAGACTGAAGTTTCAGATATCTCAATGGATTATCGGTGCTAATAAAGTTGTATTAACTAGCTACTCATCAACTCAATGCAATTTTTATTATTTAAAAATAATAAACAATACAAAGAACAAATTTACTAAAATTGGCTGTTACCCTAGGAGTGCATTGTTTTGTTACTTCCCAATTAAGAGAGCTAGCACAAGTGACAAAATCAGTACTTTATTGGTGTAGTGATGATATTTATGGAACTGTAATGTCATGTCCAATATACAAAGTACAAATGAAATTAGAGAAGCTGCAAAATAAAGTTTTTTAATGGCATATTCAGCTACAAGAAATTATAAGAATTCATAATAGATATTCCTTGATCATAAGATGACAAGAAAATTATGTTCACAACTTTGACCACAGTAGAAAAGACATAATTTTTCTAAGATATTTGTCTCCAAATTTTCCTAGCACATTTGCTGAAAAATTATTAAAACTAGGATATTTCTTTAAACACATTAGAAACTCAATGAAAATACATGAAAGTGGCCAATGAAATTCATGCAAAAAAATCTAAGAATTTGAAGTGTAATCCTTTCACATCTAAAAGTGTTTAATGCATCATGTAGTTGAAGCCAGCATTCAAAATATACGAAATTGCTTTTTCAGTTTATAGGAAAAATGAAAAACAAAGAAACAACTGTTCTAATTCTAATGACTTTGTTGGCAACAAATTAAAAGATGTCGTGGAGATTCCATACACCTACTTTCAGTTGGGCTTCCCTGTCTCAGATGGTAAGCAATTCGCCTACAATGCAGGAGACCTGAGTTCAGTCCCTGAGTCAAGAAGATCCCCTGGAGAAGGGAATGGCTTCCCATTACAGTATTCTTGCCTGGAGAATCCCACAGATAGAGGAGACCAGCGGGATACAGTTCATGGGGTTACAAACTCTTCAATTTACATATAACTGTTCTACTTAATAGAATATGAAAAGTAGAAGTTCGTAACCTTGAATTTTGACAATCTAAGCACACTGAAGATTCATCAATAATCACTCAGAATATTTTGGCAGCTCAGACAAATGTGTGAATGGTTCAAGTGTAGTTACAAAGATTTCTCATGGAACTCACTATTCAAGTAGTGATTACCCAGAATTTATTTACGACAGGTTTGTAGATGCTGGCAGCCAAGTACCCAGAGTTAATCATATCATCCCAAATTGGTTGTTGATCAACCACTGTACAATTCAGCTCCTCTAGCACATGTCGGCATCTTAGTTTCCCAATACCATAGTCCCTGTTTGGGGTACAGCACCTGCTGAGCAAACTGAATATCCCTCCACATTTTTGACTAGCATGGCCTGTGGACTGGACCTTAACTAAGCGATTTTGTCACTCATTTTGTTCTGATTCCAATGAGGTTCATTTTAAAAGTCACCATTTTTCCAGGTGCACTTATAAAAGGAAACTTTAGAATGAAACATGTAGTAGACACTGAGCTGTTAGGACTCTGTCTTCCTGGGGACACACCGGTCCACACTATTCAACCATGGAGACCAGCATCAACGGTGACCCCAAGGCTGACTAGCATGGTCAGAGCCCCACTGTAATTGGAGGGTGACACTCCCATTATACTCCCTGAGAGGAATGTCATTATCTTCAGGACAAAGTGCTTACCAGCATGAAAAATTCCCACTAACTCTTCAGGATGAGAGGTAGAATTGTTCCTGAAGCTCTCCTTCATGCCAGATCTCAAGGAAATAAACTCATTCATATGAAACCAAGCTCTTGGTCCATCTTGAATTGTAGTAACAGAGTAAATATTTATAAAGATGGGAAGTGATAATGTCCATTTATCAACCAAACAGAAGATGGAATGGTTCTCTGTGTACTTGTTGTTCAGTCGCTCAGTCATGTCTGACTCTTTGCAACGCCATGGACTGCAGCATGCCAGGCTTCCCTCTCCTTTACCATCTCCTAGAGTTTGCTCATCTCCTGGGGTTTACTTAGGTATTTTAAAGTTTTATTCCAAGCAAAGAAAGAGCAAACATTATTGAAATAAAAGAGACATGCATCCAACCTGGGCTAGTGATCTGTTTCACCCTTGATAGTATACTTGTTTCAATGCTATTCTCTCCGAACATCCCACCCTCGCCTTCTCCCACAGAGTCCAAAAGTCTGTTCTGCACATCTGTGTCTCTTTTCCTATTTTGCACATAGGGTTATCGTTACCATCTTTTAAAATTCCATATATAAGCGTTAGTATACTGTATTGGTCTTTATCTTTCTGGCTCACGTCACTCTGTATAATGGGCTCCAGTTTCATCCATCTCATTAGAACTGATTCAAAGGAAGACCCAGACGGATGGGATGGGGAGGGAGGCGGGAGTGGGGATCAGGATGGGGAACACATGTAAATCCATGCCTGATTCATGTCAATGTATGGTAAAACCCACTACAATATTGTAAAGCAATTAGCCTCCGACTAATAAAAATAAATGAAAAAAAATTTAAAAAAAGAAATAAAAGAGACAGAAAACATGAATAACTCACCATATTATTAATGCCTCACAGTATTTGAATTAACAGAGTCTTCACAAAGCCATATGAATTCCTGATATCTTAAAAACAATAATAAGAACAATCCTGCAAAAATCTTATTGAAAATTGGGTTGTATTTCTGGAATATATTGTTTTGCCATTCCTAGATGTCATGTTACCAATGACAAAATGGCACTTCCCTGGTGTGTTGGTGAGAATTCCAAGCAACAAAATGTACCTTCCATTAAACATCACTTCCAATCTATAAAGCACAAGGAAAAATTTGGGAGATTGAGAAAGAAAATCTTCTTAATATAATGACACAGGTTTATGCAATATTCACCATAGACAGTCACTGGACAACTGGACAGCAGAACAGTTACACTCACTCTTCAGAACATGGTAGTATACAGATTAAGTTTTTACAAGCCATTAGTTCAAAGTCTCCCAGTACACATGCCTCAGAACCATGCATTACAACCAGAATCGTTCTTATACACATATGAAACACATTGAGGGCAGAAGTCATGATATATATACATAAAAATGTAAGAACTTTATTATGATTTCACATCTAAAAATGTTTAATACAGCATATAATTGAAGCAGCAATCAAATGTATGTGAAACTGCTTCCTCACATAATGGGAGAAAAAAGAGAGATACAACTAAATGGCAGTTGAAAACTCAAGACAGAGTTGGCAAGTAGATTAAAAATACTACGAAGACATTCCAAAATACAGTATCTATGCTTCAATTTCCATGTAATTGTTTCATTTAATATAGAAGTGAAGAATAAAAACCTATGATCTCTTTGAATTTTGACCATCTAATTGCCCTAAAGAGACTGCCACTCAGAAGATTCCAGCAGCTCAGACAAACAAGTGTAGGCATAACTGCACCCCACATTTTCAGCACTCATGTGCTGGTTCTCTAGAGTCTAATGCTGCCACATGAGCACTCAAGAGAGTTTCCACATTATCCCAGCACTGTAGAAGTACAATCTCTGCCTAGTTCAGTTTATCAAACACATGCACGTTGGTGAACTTTCAAATACAACAGTCCCTCTTGATACCTCACAGATGAAAAAGCTCAACTCTCCCTCCATATTTTGTACAAGATGGGTTCTAGTCCTCAGTTTCACAGAATTGATTAGGTCACTCATTTTGTTCAGATTTTCTGAGATGAGTTATTACAGTCATCAATCCAGGCACATTACTAGATAGGGTATTTCGAACCTCAGTTAAACAACAGACCAGGTATTCAGGAGTTCATCACCCACAGACACACTGAACTACCATATTCAGTCTTGGAGACCATATACTTCCAAAGGCTCCAAGGCTGACCAGAATAGTCAAAGACTTACTGTTATTGACCTCTAATATTGACCTCAAAATTATATTACCTCTAAGAGGAATGGAGTATTTTCAGGACAAAGTGTGTACCAGTGTGAGAACGAATCTCAAAGATGAAAAGGCTAACTTATTCTCAATCCTGTCCTTTATGTCACTCTTTCATATGAAACTCAGTACGAGATCCATGCTACATGAAAGAATAAAGTAAAATGTGGTAAGATAAGAGGTCAATGTGTCCATTGGTCTCCTAGACACAAAGTGGTAGACTTCACAAACGCACCCTCATTTGAAATAAAATAATGCATTTGTCTCCTAAAATGTTCCTGATGTTATTCCAACATTAAGTTAATCTCTACCCTCCATCAGAGCAAATACTGTCCAGTATTTTCTGCCATCAAATCAGATGTTTACAGGCAACTGTAAAATTTGTAAGAGTTATTTGTTAACTGTAAACATGATAGTCACTGTTGATACTACTTGACCAACTGTACTCCCTCCATAGCCTAGTATTGTCCCTGTGCTGGACCTCACCTCACAGAAATAATTCTGTCAGCCATTTTATTCAGATTCCTCTGAGACCCACTTTGAACTCATCACCAATGCAGGTACATTTGTAGTAGGACAGTAAGTTATGTAGCAGAGACTGAGCAATCAGGATTCCAACACCTTCAGACACAGCCATCAGCAGTTTTAAATGATGGAGACGAGGTCATCACAGTCAACGATCTGGTATCAGTTAACTGGCTTGGCCAGAGTTTTATTACCATTGGAATGTTACAACACTCTAATGTCAGTATTCTCAGGACAAAATGCTTACCAGTGTGAGAGTCTCCAATGAACTGTGAGGTTTGAATGGCAGATTTAGTCAGATATTCTCCATCATTTCACTTCTCAAGGTGAAACAAATATAATTCTTTCAAAAGAAATCAAGTGTGATTCTAAGTTGAACTATAAAAATAGAGCAAAAGTGAAATTTTTTGGTAAAAATTTCACTGATCAACTGGCCTAGGAATCCCTATACTGCACATATTCTCACTTAGTCTTGAAAATCTCTAGACTAGATAATCTCCCTCTAGGCTAGATAATCTCCCTCTGTACGTAAGAAGGCTAAAAGCCAGGTGACACAGATCAGGTCACACCATGAAACTGAGCTGCCTGAACTAACTGAAACTATTCATTTCTGTATGTAGAGTCTCTCACTCCAGAGAGAGCATTCAGTGTAGAAAAAACCTTCTAACACCTTATGCATGACTAGCAGAAGCTACATGAAGACTAAGCAAAATCAAAGAGACCAAGGGACCAAAATAGCAACAAATCAGCTCTGACAATTGGACTGCAAAGAAAACCACAAACTTTAGATGTAAGACATTGAATTAAACCAAAACAGGGTTTAGGAACTAAAATAAAAACTGTAATAGAAATCAGTTTAATTTAATTTAATATAAAAACTGCACAACAGAGCTACAACTAGAGACTATCATACTAAATTAAGTCAGAAAGAGATAGACAAGTAGAATATATCACCTACATGTGGAATTGAAATAAGGCACAAATGAATTTATCTACAAAACAGAAAGACATGCACAGATATAGAGAACAAACTTGTGGCTGCCAAGGGGAAGGAGGGGAGGGAAAGGGATGAACTGGGAGTTTGGGGTTGGTAGATACAAACTATTATATTTAGAATGGATAGACAAGGTCCTAAGTGTATAACACAAGAAATGACATTCAATATTCTGTTATTAGTCATAATGGAAAAGAATATAAAAATGTATATATGTATATAACTGAGTCACTCTGCTATATAAAGAAATTGGCACAATATTATTTATCAACTATACTACAATAAAAAACTCCCAGATAGAAATGAAAAGATGACCCATTACAGAAGAAAAGTAATCATGAAAAGAATGTGAATAGAAAATCAATGAAAGAAACAAAAGATGAAACAATGCAGTAATCAGAATAAATAATAAAATACTGATGAAAAATTTGGGGTGTGAATATAAAATATCTTTAAAAAGTGAAAATGAAGACAAATCTCCAGTAAATAACAAAAATATAAATTAAATAAATGAAATGAAAATGGAATTGTATAATAAGAAAAGTTTACCAGACATGATCATTATTAGAGAGCACAAAACATGGAAGATACTGAGTGAAATTAGTGAGGATCAAAAGATCAAAAAATTTAAAAAAGAAAAAATGATCCAAATCCCATAAAGGATCTGTGTGAAAAAATAAGATACCTAGATATTAAATAACTCATTAAAAAGAATACTAATAAACTAAGGTTGCTGCTGTTGTTCAGTTGCCCAGTCATGTAACTCTTTGCGACCCCATGGACTGTAGCACACCAGGCCTTCATGTCCCTCACCATCTCCTGGAGTTTGCCCAAGTTCACGTTCATTGCACTGGTGACACCATCCAGCCATCCCATCCTCTGATGCCCTCTTCTCCTTCAGCCCTCAATCTTTCTCCAAATCAGTGACTTTTCTAATGAGTTGCCTGTTCACGTCAGATGGCCAAAATACTGGAGCTTCAGCTTGAATATCAGTCCTTGCAGTGAATATGCAGGGTTGATCTCCCTTAAGATTGACTGGTTTGATCTCATTGCCATCCAGGGGACTTTCAGGAGTCTTTTCCAGCACAGCAGTTTGAAGGCATCAATTTTTTGGCATTCTGCCTTCTTTACAGTCCAGTTCTCACAACCGTACATGACCACTGAGAGGAGGGAATGGTAAACCACCCCAGCATACTTGCCTCATGAACTGTACAAAAGGCCAAAAAGATATGACACCAAAAGATGAGTTGCTCAGGTCTGAAGGTGTCCAACATGCTACTGGGGAAGAGTGGAGAATTGCTAATAGCCCCAGAATGAATGAAGTGGCTGGGCCAAAGTGGATATGCTGCTCAGCTGTGGGTGTGTCTGGTGATGCAAGTAAAATTCAATGTTGCAAAGAACAGTATTGCATAGGGACCTGGAATGTTAGGCCCATGGATCAAGGTAAATTGGACGCGGTCAAGCAGGAGATGGTAAGAATAAACATCAATATCTTAGCAATCAGTGACTAAAATGGATAGGAATAGGCAAACTTAATTCAGATGACCATTATATCTGCCACTGTGGGCAAGAATCCCATAAAAGAAATGGAGTAGCCCTCATAATCAACAAAAGAGTCCAAAATACAGTACTTGGGTGCAACCTCAAAAATGACAGAATCATCTTGATTTGTTTCCAAGGCAACTCAGTCAACATTATAGTAATTGAAGTCTATACCCCTACCATGGATACAGAAGAAGCTGAAGTTGACCATTTCTATGAAGATCTAGAAGACCTCCTAGAACTAATACTTAAAAAGATATTCTACTCATCATCAGGGATTGGAATGCAAAAGTAGGAAGTCAAGAGACACCTGGAGTAATAACAGGTAAGTTTGGCCTTGGAGAACAAAACGAAGCAGGACAAAGCCTAACTGAATTCTGCCAAGAAAATGCACTAGTCATAGCAAATACCCTTTTTCAACAACACAAGAGATGACTTTACACATGGACATCAGTTCAGTTCAGTTGCTCAGTTGTGTTCGACTCTCAGCGACCGTATGGACTGCAGCATGCCAGGCCTCCCTGTCTATCACCAAATCCCAGAGTTTATTCAAGCTCATGTCTGATGAGTTGGTGATGCCATCCAACCATCTCATCCTCTGTCATCCTTTTCTCCTCCTGCCTTCAATCTTTCCCACCATTAGGGTCTTTTCCAGTGAGTCAGTTCTCATCAGGTAGCCAAAGTATTGGAGTTTCAGCTTCAGCATCAGTCCTTCCAATGAATATTCAGGACTGATTGCCTTTAGGATGGACTGGCTGGATCTCTCTGCAGTCCAAGGGACTCTCAAGAGTCTTCCCCACAACACAGTTCAAAGGCATCAATTCTTCAGTGCTCAGCTTTCTTTATAGTCCAACTCGCACATCCGTACATGACTACTAGAAAAACCACAGCTTTGACTAGATGGACCTTTGTTGGCCAAGTAATATCTCTGTTTTTTAGTATACTGTCTAGGTTAGTCATAGCTTTTCTTCCAAGGAACAAGCGTCTTTTAATTTCATGGCTGCAGTCACCATCTGCAGTGATTTTGGAGTCCCAAAATATAAAGTCTGTCATTGTTTCCACTGTTTCCCCATCTATTTGCCATGAAGTGATGGGACCAGATGGCATGATCTTAGTTTTCTGAATGTTGAGTTTTAAGTCTGCTTTTTCATTCCCCTCTTTCCCTTTCATCAAAGGGCTCTTTAGTTCTTCTTTGTTTTCTGCCATAAGGGTGGTGTCATCTGCATATCTGAGGTTATTGATATTTCTCCCAGCAATCTTGATTCCAGCATGTGCTTCATCCAGCCCAGTGTTGCTCATGATGTACTCTGCTGCTGCTGCTGCTGCTGCTAAGTCGATTCAGCTGTGTCCGACTCTGTGCGACTCCATAGACGGCAGCCCACCAGGCTCCCCCATCCCTGGGATTCTCCAGGCAAGAACACTAGAGTGGGTTGCCATTTCCTTCTCCAATGCATGAAAGTGAAAAGTGAAAGTGAAGTCACTCAGTTGTGTCCGACTCCTAGCGACCCCATGGACTGCAGCCCACCAGGCTCCTCCGTGCATGGGATTTTTCCAGGCAAGAGTACTGGAGTTGGTTGCCATTTCCTTCTCCAATGATGTACTCTGGATATAAGTTAAACAAGCAGGGTGACAATGTACAGCCTTGATGTAATCCTTTCCCTATTTAGAACCAGTCTGTTGTTCCATGTCCAGTTCTAACTGTTGCTTCCTGTTGTGCATACAGATTTCTCAAGAGGCAGGTCAGGTGGTGTGGTATTCCCATCTCTTGTAGAATTTTCCACTGTTTGTTGTGATCCACACAGTCAAAGGCTTTGGCATAGTCAATAAAGCAGAAGCACACACTTTTCTGGAACTCTCTTGCTTTTTCCATGATCTAACGGATGTTGCCAATTTGATATCTGGTTCTTCTGCCTTTTCTAAATCCAGCTTGAACATATGGAAGCTCATGGTTCACATACTGTTGCAGCCTGGCTTGGAGAATTTTGAGCATTACTTTACTAGCATGTGAGGTGAGTGCAATGGGCAGCAGTTTGAGCATTCTTTGGCATTGCCTTTCTTTGGGATTGGAATGAAAACTGACCTTTTCCAGTTGTGGCCACCAAATGGTAAATACTGAAATCAGATTGATTACATTCTTGGTAGCCAAAGATGGAGAGGCTATAGACAGCCAGCAAAAACAAGACCTGGAACTGACTGTGGCTCAGATCATCAGCTTCTAATAGCAAATTCAGGCTTAAACTAAAGAAAACTGGGAAAAACACTAGGCCAGCCAGGTACGACATAAATCAAATACTGTATGAATTCACAGTAGAGGTAACAAATAGATTCAAGGGACTAAATCTAGTTAAACAGTGTGTCTGAAGAACTATGGACAGAGGTCTGTTGTTGTTCAGTCACTCATTCATGTCCGACTTTGGGATCCCATGGACTACAGAATGCCAGGCCTCTCTGTCCATCACCAACTCCCAGAGTTTACTCAGTCTCATGTCCATTGAGTTGGTGATGCCATCCAACCATCTCATCCTCTGTTGTCCCCTGCTCCTCCTGCCTTCAGTTTTTCCTAGCATCAGGGTCTTTTCCAATAAGTCAGTTCTTCACATCAGGTGGCCAAAGTATTGGAGCTTCAGCTTCAGTGTCAGTCCTTCCAATGAGTATTCAGGATTGCGTTTCTTTAGGATTGACTGGTTTGATCTTGCAGCCCAAGAGACTCTCTAGAGTCTGTAACATTGTACAATTGAGGTTAAACATACAAAAATAGTAGTAAAAACATATATGAAACAGTGAATTCACAATTTAAAAAATTTCTACAGTTAAAAATCCAGAAATTAAAAAAGGCATCTAGAATCAGAATGTAAAAAAATGTTCATAAAAAATTATATAACATTTTGGAAAAATATGAAAGCAAAAAACAGAAGAGATGTACCTGACAAGAGGACTAAGAAACATTTAGGTGTAATTTATTATTTTAAGAAATATTTAAATTGGCAAAAATTCTTGGTTTAAAAAGGTCAACTAAACAACTAAAAAAACAAGAGTAAAAACAAAAACATGAAGTGTGATATTATAAGGTCACACACAACAAAAATAAGGGTCAATAAAATACACATTGATACAAGAGTTTTTTAAAATTCTTGCAGCACACCAATTAAAAATGGGAAAGGAGGGCTCTGAAAATTTTTTATAAAGCACTTGACTGAAAACAATGGCAACTATATCATAATATAACACATATGACAAAAAGTGAAGAAAACAAGTAGGAAAAGAAAAAGATGAATAACAAAAAAATTCATGATCCTGATTTACAGAGCTAAAATAAAAATGTTCAATGAGCCACATTAAAAAAAAAAAAAAGAAAAGAAAATATACAATGATATACCATAGAAACTCATACACAACCTGGGGATGGCTACATTAGCTAGGTAAGTGCTCAGAAGAAGATTGTTTCTGAGCCTAAGGCAAAGATAAAAGTCCTTCACTTGGATCACACAGAGACAGAAAGGAAATGGAGCCTATCCAATGCCCAAAGTTATAAGGCGAGACACCTAAAACAGCTGAGTAAACTGATGTGGGCCCTCGCACTTTTGAAAGCCAGTCCCATCAGTGCCCATACTTTAGCAAACCAAGAGCTCTTCTAGGACCATGGTGACATCCACAGTCACCAAAACTACAGAACCTTGCAAATTCATAAACCAGGAAAATCACTGTCCACACCAGAGATACCATGAGACCCAGGTCCTCAAGGACCAATGTGACACCCACAGCCATTTCACAACATAACCCAGCAAACAGCTGCAAGCTTTGAATCCACCATGACTTCTCTGGCCTGAGGCCCGGTATTCCAGGGATCATAGGTTTGATGCACCAGCTGATGGCATGACAAAATGACGCTCATAACAGACAGCCTCTCCTTGGAAGCTGACTCCCCTGTTTCCACAGGATCCAGTCTAATGACCTTCAGGAAAGAGCTCCAAATCTAAGAGAAGGCTAGGTGGGCTGGGTATAGAAATGACCCTGTCATGTCCTGAGGAACATCTTTACATCATCAACACAGGGAGAACCTGGCCAGACATGGATAAAACAAACACCCGCCTCATAATTGGCCTCCATGCCAAGACCTGATGCAATGCCTTGATGCCAGCCACTTGCTGCCACAAAGATCCATCATAAAGCAGTTAATCAAAGGAAAAGCCAACCGGGGGATGGGTACCTGAACCTGCACCCGCAGTGCTTCCTGAAACTGGCTTAAAATGTACCTGAAAGCAACCCAAAGAGTTCAAGGAACCCTACAGACTTGCCAGTTCATCCACAAAGCATTTCACCTAGGGGTTCATGCACAATTCCTAGTGCATTTCTCACTCTCTTTGCCATTCTCTGTCCCTAGTATCTACTCACCTCAGGTCAAAGTGCCAGACCCTCTCCTCTACACAGAATTTTGATTTCCTCAAAAATTCTGTTAGACATTTTCCAGGCCCAACCTCTCAAGCCCAGTGCCTGCCCCCCGCACCTCGCCCCACCACACACACACACACGGGGGATGTGATCTGAGGAGGGGTTGTCAGCTTGGCTCACATCCCATGGATGGTGGTCTGTTGATTTGCTAAGATCATCAGGAAAAACCTTCTAACATTTATCCCATCTCCTCATAGAACATGACAGAGAAGCCCAGCCTATGCAGGGCTCCTGCTCTGACCCTGTGTGTAAAGATGTAGGTATCCTCCAGGGATAAGGCAATGACCTGGTAGAGGCCCGAGGAACTCAATGGCAGGCCAGAGACCCTAAAAGGCTCCCACTTCCTTTAGCACCTGCACTCTCACCCGTGGAAGAAGAACACAGACCTGGCTAGCCTCCTGCATCCAGGGATGACACACTGTCCCTAGCCATCCCCCAGGGATGGGAGTCCCAGACTTTTTCCCCAAAGGCTCCTCTTCCCACAAGAAAGCCATCACCCTCAACTTGCACAAAGTGGCTGCTGATGGCCAAGGGGGCAAATGCAATGTGACACCCTGCCTACGTTCCCTGTGGGAGCCACGTTTAGGACCCCAGTTCTGATGAGGAGACAGTAGAGGCTTTTCACACTCATTTTGTTTAGATTTCCAAGGTATGCCTTTTTTTGGAGTCATCATCAGTTTAAGCATGTGCTCAGACTCTGGACCTATGGCCTCCACCCTGAGATGGCCAGGGAACTCAATCACATCAGCCTTCAGGACCCATCAGAGCCCAGTCATGGGGGAGGTAGTGCAGTCAAGCTTCAGGCCATCAGAGCTCGCATGTCCCAGGGAAAGCCCAGAATGTGATGGTGCAGCCCCAGCTCACAGAGGTCCAGGCCAAACCAGTAGGTTCCCACAAAGAAGTGCCACTTACCACCATGGGCATTCCACCATTACCCCATGGGCTTATGCCAACATGCCTCCAGGGGCTCCCCTGCCTGACCTCACCTGTCCTGATGTCATGGAATATGGGAAGGATACCACACTGATGGTTTTGATCCCTGGGGACTCCACCTGAGTTGAAGCAAGAACTTACATACACACTTGAAGAACATGCATAGGTTCATGAAGAACATGTACAGGAAAAAGGGGCAATGCCACCTGGAATACTGGGCTCTATCTTGCCTCTGTTTTATATCCTGCCCTTTGTCTGTGTAGCAGGAGTCAAATGTGAATGCACTGGGGCAAGGACACTTTCAGAGTGGGTAACTATCAGGCCAAAGAAAGCCACTGGTCCATCACATCCCTGGTTTTGGGCCCTCCAATTCCATTCCTGAATACTGTGCCTGCTGACACAGCTTAATGGTGTAATTCTTGAACCTCTTGACATACCCAGGAAAACTGGGCCCACCCTGCCAATCTAACAGCCACTGACACTCCGGGGAAACACTCAATCTTGGCACCTACTTTGCTCACAATGGACCTGCCAACAGGGCAACAAGGAAACTGGGAGCTTACATGAGAAAACGGCACTTGCCTGAAAGTGGGGTCCACAATGCAAAGTGGTTCCTTGGGCCCCGCAACAGAGTCCCTGAGGCACACCTGAACTGACTCTGGGGGACTCAAGAGTGCACTTACTTCCTGGACTACAGCCAAGGCAGAGGCCCTTAACTTGGAAATCATGCAAAGCTACTCCAAAACCCAAAGTTACAGAGCTAGATACTTTATATCAACTGGGACACTCACCATGAAGCTTTGAAATTTCTTTAGCCAGGAATATCACAGCCGTAACTCAGAGACATACTGAGACCCGGGTCCTCCAGGAACAATGTGACACCCATAGCCATGCCATGAGAAAACCCAACAAACAGTTGTGACCTCACTGTGACAATCCTCACTGATTCTCTGGACTGAGGCCAGGCATGCCAGAGACCATGAGCTCACTGTACCAGCTGGTGGCATGCCAAGATGACCCATCCCCCAGACAGCCTCTCCTGCCCCTAAACCTGCAATCTCTCCTTAGCAGCCAACTCCCCTGTTCCTACAAGGTCCTGCCCAATGACCTCTGGGAAGAACTCTAACCTTTAGGGAAGGCTAGGAGGGCTGGGTAGAAAAAAATTTAGGATGGCTTAAGGAACAACTTCACAAGGTCAACACAGAGAAAATGTAGCCAGACGGGGACCTCATGCCTCATAATCGGCACACAGGTCAAGACAGGATACAATACTACAATAACAAACATTCAGCGCCATGAAGACACAAAGTGAAGGAAGTTAATCAAAAAGAGGTCAAATAGGGCACAGTCCCTGACTCTTGTTTCCGTAGGCCTTCCAGACACTGAGCACAAATGCACTGAAGGCAAGCAAAAGAGCTCAGGGAGCCCTCTAGACTCGCTGACACCTCCACTCACCAGTCCAGCCATGGGTTCACCGCTCATTCCACACACATTCACCACCCTCTCACCTTTCAACTGCCCTGAAATACACCTGCCTCAGACTCTCCCATTAACACAGAATATTTATTACATCAAAACATTTTCCAGGCCCACCCTCCCAACACTCATGTTCACTCACATATGAGCGGGACACAACCCAAAAAGGGGACATAGGCTTGGACAACGTGTTGGGGACAGTGGCTGGTGTCCTCCAACCATCAGGAGAAACTTACTCTGTATCCTTTTTCTCCAGTAGAACATGAGATAGAAGACCAACCTAGGCGAGGACTCCTGTTCTGACTCTGTGTAAAGATTATGGTTTCCTCTAAGAGACAAGGCAACAACTGAGTGGAGGCATGAACACAGTGGCAGCCCAGAGGCTCTCAAACAACTCCTGCATCCTCTGCTATCTCACCCTCACCCGCAGCAGGAGACCACAATCCTGACTGGGCTCATAAACCCAGACCAGACATGCTGTCTGCAGCCACTCAAAGAGGATGGGAGTCCCAGGCTCCTTTCCCAATGGCTCCTCTTCCCATGAGAAGGCTGTCCCCCTCAACTTACACAGTGAAGCTGCTGAAGCACAAGGAAGCAAATGCAACTTGGCATTCTCTCTATTTTCCCTGTGGGAACCACACACTGGAACTTAATTCCAATGAGGAGACCACAGGGACTGCTCACTCATTTTGTTTAGATTTCCAAGGAATGCATTTGTGGGAGTCAACACAATCCTACCATGTGCTCAGACACTGGATGTGGAAAGTTGTGGCTTCCACCTTAGGACTGTAGGCGAGCCCAATCACATCAACATTTGGGGCCGCCCAGAGCCAAGACATGGGTAGGAATTGTAGTCAAGCCTCAGGCCATGGGACTTGAATGCCAGAGAGTAAGCACAGAACGTAAGGGTGCAACCCCAGCACCCAGAGGCCTGTAGACAAACCACTAGGTTTTGGGAAAGAACTGCCACTTACAACCATGGGTGTTCTACCTGTATCCCCATGGGCTGCATGTCCACTCAGATATGGGGGATCACTAATTTCACCTGGCCTCACCTCCACAAGCCAAGTGTCACAGAATATGCAAAAGGTTACCTGTTGCAATGGTATTCCAAGTTGGTGACTCAAATTAACTTGAGGCAAGAAAATACCTGCAGGCTTGAAGAATAGCAACAGGCACATAGCAGACAGAGGCAATGCTCACAGGAGAGTTGAGATTCATACTGCCATCTATGACTCAATTGCTGCAACTCTGTTTCGTGTGTCAGAAGCCAAAAATGAATGCATTGCTACAGGGAAAAATTCAGTGTCAAGGGGCCAACAAGACAAAGTGAGAATGTTCTGTCAACTCACTGGTATCAGAGTCTGCAAATCCACTCCTCTTACCATCACTGACAGCACAATGTAAAGATAATCTCTAAGAATCCCCAACTCACCCTCGGGGGAAGGAGGCCACCTTGTCTGAATTACCACTGTCCCTCCAGGAAAACAAACACACTCTTGGCACCTACTCTGCTCACAATGGTCTCACCACCATGGGGAAGGAACAAAGGTATTTGAGAGCTTGCACAAGAATAAGGCCCTCCTTTGACAGGGAGATTATCCATGAAACTATTTCTTGGGCTGTGCAACAAACGGGCTCCACAGTACAGCTGTGAACAATCTGGGTGGCACACGAGTGTACTTGCTTCCTGGACTACAGCCGTGCTACAAGCATTTAGCTTGAAATATACAAAAAGCTATAGGCCATTGGAACCATTCTGAAATGCAAAGATGTGGGGCTCCACCCTTTACAGTGCTTAAGTTTCTCATCATGATGTACTGCACTTTTTAAGGCAGTAACATCACTACAATGGCCCTGGAGACAACACAAGACCCAGGTGATCCATGACCATCCTGACAGCACAAGCCATGACATGACAGGATCCAGAAACAGCCATGGCTGCTGAACCCACAATGATGTCTCTGGCTTGCGGCTAGGAACGCAAGAGACCACAGTGTTGCTGCACCAGCAGGCCACAAAACAAAAAGACCACTGTGCCAGAAAGCCTCTCCTGTCCTTAAGACAGCACCTGCTTATGTGGGCAACTGACTCCTCTGTTTCTATCGGGTCCAGCCCACTGAATTTCAGGAAAAACTCCTAAACTTGGGAAAGGATAGGTGGGCTGGATATAGGAATGACATGTGGATGTCCCGAGGCACACCTTATGCCATGCACACAGGGAGAACATGGAAAGATGGACAGAAAACATCCCCTTTGCCTCATAATTGGCCACCAGGACAAGACAGGACACGATACCAACCACTTGCGGATCTGGAGTTCCGCCACAAAGGAAACCAATTATGGGAGAGGGAAACTTGGATGGTCCATAAATCTGCCACTGTTGTCCTTCCTAATACTCATTCCAAATGCACTTAAGGAAACACAAAGAGTCCATGAAACCTGACTGAAAAATTTATCCATCCACCTGCTTACTCACCCATTGGTTCAACCACCCTTCTGGGCTTATTTCCTGCTGTCCAAGTTTTCCTCACTTCCTGCCAACCACCCGCATCAGGGAAACATGCTGGACCTTTCCATCAACATAGGATTCTGATTTCCTTGGAAAGGCACTAAGGCACCTTCCAGATTCAGCCTCCTAACACCTGTGCACACTCATACACAAAACAAAAGAAACAATACAAGAAGGGTCCATCAGCTTGCCCAAACTCCTGGACACTATGCTCATTTACTTCTTCAAATATCAGGACAAAACTATGTAGCATCCTATTCCCCAGGAGAACATGAAAGAGAAGTCTGGCTGAGGCCACAACTCCCGTTCTGAATCTGAACAAAAACAATCTGTTTTCTCTAGGGGACTAGGCAATGGGCAGGCAGGGGCCTGATGAACTCAATGTTAGCCCAGAGGCCCACAAATGGCTTTCACTTTCTCTGCCATGGCACTTTCACCCACAGCAAAAGGCAACAGCTTTGGCTAGTCTTGTGCAACCAGGGACAACACATGGTCTCTAGCTGTTCCCTGAGGATGGGAGATGCAGGCCCTTTTCCCCATGGCTCGCCTACACACCACAAGGTTGTCACTCTCAGCTTCCACGCTATTGCCGCTGATGCCCCAGGGAGCAAAGGCAATATGACCCTGTCCATTCCATCCCTCTGGGAGCCACATGCTGGACCTTAGTTCCAAAGAGAACATGATAAGGATTGATAATTCATTTTGTCAGATTTTCAAGGTTGCCTTTGTGGGAATCATCATCCATCTAAGTGCATGTGCTCAGATGCTGAATGAGCAAAGTCGGGACCTCTACCCCGGGAAAGCCAACAATCTCAATCACTTCAGCAGTTGGAACTGCACAGATCCCAGCCAAGAGGCAGGAACTACAGCCAAGCTGTGGGCCATGGGACCTTGGGAAAATACAAAGGTGAAAAAGAAGACACCACACCCAGAGCCCTATGGCCAAACCACCAGGTTTACGTGAAGAAGGGCCACTTACAGCCATTGGTGTTCCACCTGGACCACCACGGGCCGTGTGTCCAGTGGCCTGTGGTGGCTCGTAGGCCTCAACTTTCCAGGCTGGGAGTCATGGAATATGTAATGGGTCCCCTGGTGCCAACGGTCTTCCATCCTGGGCCACTCAATCTGGCTTGAGGCAAGAAAAAACATGCAAGTATGAGGAAGAGAGACAGGCATACGAGGGAAAAAGGCAAGGCCCCCCAGCAGCATTGCCCTCACACTTGCATCTACCATTAGATTGCTGCACCTCAATCTGGTATGTCAGAAGCCAAACAAGAATGTGTTGGCATGTGGATTGCTTCAGATTCAAGGGGCCATCAGGACAAAGAGCAACAATCTGTCAACTCCCTGGTCTTGGGCCCTGCAATTCCTCTCCCCATGCGATCCCCACCAACACAGCTTAAGGATGTCCTCCATGAATATCCAAGATGCCCTCAGGGGAACAGGGACCCCTTGGTCTAATAGCCACTGCTGTTCCAGAGGAACACACCCACTCTAGGCACCGAGTCTGCTCACAAAGAGCATGCCAGTGGGGAAAGGAAAAAAGCTTCTGAGGGTTTCCTCTTGGAGCCACGTGCTGGACCTCAGTTCCGATGAGGAGACGGTAGGGATGTATCACTCATTTTGTTCAGATTTCCAAGGAATGCATTTGTGGGAGTCATCATCGATCCAAGCACGTGTGCTCAGGAGCTGCATGAGCAAGGTCGTCACCTCCATCCCAGGAAGGTCAGTGAGCTCAATCATGTCAGCATTCGGGAGTGCACAGATTGCAGCCATGTGGCAGGAACTACAGCCAAGCCTTGGGGCCTGGGACCTTGCATGCCCCAGGGAAACCCCAGAAGGTGAGGGCATGGATCCCATGCCCAAATCCTTGGGGCCAAACTGCTAGGTTTCCTCAAAGAAGGGCTGCTTACCGCCATAGGTGATCCACCTGTACATCAAAGGGCCAACTGCCCAGAAGTCCCTGGGGGCTCGCATGCCTCGTCTTGCCAGGACAGTTGTCATGGAATATGTGATGGGTTCTCTGTTGCAAATAGTCTTCCATCCCAGGTCACTCAAGGCCACTGGCTTGGGGTGAGAAAACACACACATGTGTGAGGAAGAGCAACAGCCATACTGGGGAAAGAGGCAAAGCCTCCAGAAGTGCTGCTCTCATTCTTGCATCTACCATTCAATTGGTGCACCTCAGTCTGGTGTGTCAGCCGTCAAACATGATGCATTGGTGCACGGATACCCTCAGAGTCAAGGGGCCTGCAGGACAAAGACTGCCAATCTGCCAACTCCCTGGGCTTGGGCCCTGCAATTCCGCTCTTCATGCCATCCCCACCGACACAGCTTAAGGATGTCCTCTGTGAACCCCTGAGACACCCTCAAGGGACTGGGGCCCCTTGGCCTAAGAGCCACTGCCCTTCTAGGGAAACACACCTGCTCTTGCCACATACTCTGCTCACAATGGACTGCCCAGCACAGGGAAGGATAAAAGGTACCTGAGGGCTTCCACAACAGTAAGACCCTTCCCTGACAGGGAACAGATCCACGAAAAATGTCTCTTTCAGTCCTGCAACAAAGGGGCCCTGATGGACATCTACGCTTAGCCCAGCTGACACACGAGCATGCTTTGCTTCCTGGCCAAAAGCCATGCTAGAAGGCCTTCCTTAGGCACCATGAAAAGATGTAGGCCATTGGAGACTTCCTGAAGTGCAAAGATGCTGGGGCTCCACCCTTACAGCAACTGGGTCACTTGTCCACCCTTACAGCAACTGGGTCACTTGTCATGCTACCTTGCTCTCTGTAAGGCAGTAACATAACTGCTGTGAACCCACACACAGCACAAGACACCACCAGCCAGGTCATGACACAAACCAGTAAAGAGGCGAGATGACTGAACCCACATGACACCTCTGGCCAGAGGCCGGGCATGTAGGAGAGCACAGCCTCGCTGAACCAGCAGACTGCATGACAAAATGAGCCCCACACCAGACAGATTCCCCTGCCCTTAAAATTGAAGACACTCACAGGAGCATCTGACTCCCATTTCCATGAGGTCCTAGCCCCTGAGTTCAGGGAAGAGCTACTAAACTTGTGCAAGGATACCTGGGTTGGGTACAGAAATGACACTGGGATGTCCTGAGGTATAGCATCATTCCATGCACACTGGGAGAATGTGGCACGATGGACAGAAAATATCCCCTCTACCTCATACTTGGCCTCCCTGATAGCTCAGCTGGTAAAGAATCTGCCTGCAATTTAGGAGACCATCCTTTGATTCCTAGGTTGGGAAGATCCGCTGGGGAAGGGATAAGCTACCCACTATAGTATTCTTGGGCTTCCCAGGTGGCTCAGATGGTAAAGAATCCGCTGGAATATGGGAAACCTGGGTTGGATCCCTGGGTGGGGAAGATCCCCTGGTGAAGGGAAAGGCTACCCAGTCCAGTGTTCTGGCCTGGAGAATTCCATGCAACAGATAGTTCACACTTGGCCCCGAGGTCAGGACAAGATACAATGCCATGTTGGAAACCACTACTAGCTCAAAGCCTGTCACAAAGGAAACCAACGATGGGAGAGGCCAACTGTTGGATGGTCCTTGAACCTATGAATCTGCCACTGTGATCCTTCCCCACACTCACTCCAACAGTATATGAAGGCAACCCAGATTTCAGGGAACCTGACTTACTCACTGATCCATCCACGCATCCATCCACCCATGGGCTCTACCACCATTCGAGGTGCATTTCAAGATCTCCGAACTTTGCTCTCCCCCAGCATCCACCCACCTCAGGGCAATGTGCTAGTCCTCCTGTTGACACAGGATTTTTATCCATGGCATACCCTAATGCAATTTCCAGGCTCAGTCTCCCAATACCAGTGCCCATGCACACCAACCAAAGAAACGATCAGACGAGGGGCCCTCAGCTTGGCCCACATTCTGGACACTCTGCCCATTGATCTCCTCTCAATATCAGGAGAAAACTATGCAGCAATC
This sequence comes from Dama dama, assembly GCF_033118175.1. NCBI lineage: Eukaryota > Metazoa > Chordata > Mammalia > Artiodactyla > Cervidae > Dama > Dama dama. The sequence continues at coordinate 11,411,735 of NC_083693.1, read as the reverse complement.
CATCCCCAGAAGAACATGACACAGAAGCCTGGCCGAGGCCACGACTCCTGTTCTGACCCTGAGTGAAAACTCTGTGCTATCTGCCAGGGACCAGGCAGTGGGTACACGGAGGCCTGACAAACTCAGTGGCAGCCCAGATGCTCTCAAATGGCTTCTGCTTCCTCTGCTACCCTCACTCTCATCCACACCAGGAGACAAAAGGCCTGGATAGCTCATGCAAACAGAGACAGTTTGTGGTCTCGTCATAACCCAAGCATGGGAGATGCAGCCCCTTTCCCCCGTGGCTCACCACCATGTCACAGGCCATCACCCTCAGTTTGCACACTGTGGCTGCTCACACCCCAGGGAGCAAATGAATGTGACCCTGGCCCTTTGATCCCTCTGAGAGCCACGTGCTGGACCTCAGTTCCGATGAGGAGACGGTAGGGATGTATCACTCATTTTGTTCAGATTTCCAAGGAATGCATTTGTGGGAGTCATCATCGATCCAAGCACGTGTGCTCAGGAGCGGCATGAGCAAAGTCGCCATCTCCATCCCAGGAAGGTCAGTGAGCTCAATCATGTCAGCATTCGGGAGTGCACAGATTGCAGCCGTGTGGCAGGAACTACAGCCAAGCCTTGGGCCCTGGGACCTTGCATGCCCCAGGGAAACCCCAGAAGGCGAGGGTGTGAATACCATGCCCAGATCCCTGGGGCCAAACCACTAGGTTTCCTCAAAGAAAGGCTGCTTACCGCCATGGTTGTTCTATCTGTACACTCAAGGGCCACTTGTCCAGTTGCCTCTGGGGATTCGTGAGACTCATCTCGAGAGGCTGGGTGTCATGGAATACACAACAGGTAACCTGTTGCCAACAGTCTTCCATCTCGGGCCACTCAACCTGGCTTGGGGCGAGAAAACACATGCATGCGTGAGGGAGAGCACCAGGTGTACGGGGGAAAGAGGCAAGGCCTCCAGGAGCACTGCCAATCATTCTGGCATCTACCATTCAATTGCTGCAATAAGGTGTGCTGTGTAGGCAGCCAAAGAGGGATGTGTTGGTGCATGGATACATTTAGAGACAAGGGGCCATCAGGACAAAGAGTGCCAATCTGCCAACTGCCTGGTCTCAGGCCTGCAATTCCACTCCACGTACTGTCGCCACCAACACAATTTAAGGATGTTCCTCAAGAACCCCGAGACCCCCCTCAGGCGAATGTGGTCCCCTTCTCCTAACAGCCATTGACATTTCAGGGAAACACACCCACTCTTGGCACCTATTCTGCTCACAATGGACTGACCAGCATGGCAAAGAATAAACGGTACCTGAGGGCCTCCATGACATTAAACCCCTTCTCTGATATGGAGCATATCCACAAAAAATGGCTCTTTCAGCCCCATGACAAAAGGGCCCCAGTGGACTCAGCCCAGTTGACACATGAGCATGCTTGCTTCCTGGTCAACAGCCTTGCTAGAAGCCCTTCCTTGAACAACACAAAGAGCTACAGGCCATTGGAGCCATTCCAAAGCACAAAGATGCTGGGGCTCCACCCTTCAGAGCAACTGGGTCACTTGTCATGCCACTTTGCTCTTTTTGAGCCAGTAACATCACTGCCATGAGCCCAGACACAACACGAAACTCAGGTCATCCACAACCATCCTGAAACACCAGTCATGACACCACAGAACCCAGCAAAGAGGCACAATGATTGAACCCACATGACGCCTCTGGCCACAGGATGGCAGGAGAGCACAGCCTTGCTGCTAGGCACCACGCCAGAGAGCTCTTCCTGCCCTTAAAACTGTAGCCACTCATGTGGGCAGCTGACTCCCCTATTTCCACAGGGAGAAAATTTCTTCCCCTTCCCCTATGTCTTCCCCTGCCCCCTAACTTCTGGGAAGAGCACCTAAACTTGGGCAAGGATAGGTGGGCTGGGTATAGGAATGACACTGGGATGTCCTGAGGCACAAATTCGCTCCATGCACATGGGGAGAGCATGGCAAGATGGACAGAAAACATCCCCTCTGCTTCATACGACCCTCAGGCCAGGACAAGATACACCACCTCGAGAACCACTCACGGCTCCAGAGGTCTGCAGCAAAGGAAACCAGTCACGGGAGAGGCCAACTGTTTGATGATCCATGAACCTGTGAACCTGCCACCACAGTCCTTCCCCACACTCACTCCAACTGAACCTGAAGGCAACCCAGAATTCAGGGAACTTGACTGACTTGCCGATCCATCCACCTGCCCATCCATCCATGGGTTCCACCACCACTTGAGGTACATTTCACACTCTCCAAGCTTTGCTCTCCCCTGGCAACTGCCCACCTGAGGACAATGTGCAGGTCCCTCCTGTTGACTCAGGACTTTCATCCTTGGAAATGCCGTAATGCATCTGCAAGGCTCACCCTCCCAACACTAGTGCCCACTCACATACCAACCAAAGAAACAATCAGATGAGGGGCCATCAGCTTGGTCCAAATTCTGGACACTGCCCAATGATCTCTGACTATCAGGAGAAAACTACGCAGCATCCCATCCCTGAGAAGAATATGACATAGAAACTTGGCCGAAGCCATGACTCCTTTCCTGACCATGAATGAAAACACAATCAGGCAAAGGCAGTGTGGCTAACAAACTCAATGGCAGTCCAGATGCTCTCAAAAGGCTTCCACTTCTCTGCTACCAATAGAATCATACATGCCAAGAGACAAAAGCCTTGGCTAGCCTCATGCAACCAGAGATGACTTGTGGTCCCTAGCCATATCCCGAGGTTGGGAGGTGAGGGCATCTTCCTCATGGCTCACCTCTGTACCACAAGGCCGTCACCCTCAGCTTGCATACTGTGGCTGCTGATGCCCCAAGGAGCAAATACAATGTGACCCTGGCCCTTCGATCCTACTGGAAATCACATGCTGGACCTCAGTTCCGATGAGGAGACGGTAGGGAGGGCTCACTCATTTTGTTCAGATTTCCAAGGAATGCATTTGTAAGAGTCATCATCGATCCAAGCACGTGTGCCCAGGAGCTGCATGAGCAGTCGCCACCTCTATCCCAGGAAGGCCAGTGAGCTCAATCAGGTCAGCATTTGGGACTGCACAGATTGCAGCCATGGGGCAGGAACTGCAGCCAAGCCTTGGGCCCTGGGATTTTGCATATCCTAGGGAAACCCGAGAAGGTGAGAGTGCAGATCCCATGTCCAGATCACTGGGGCCAAACCACTAGGTTTCCTCGAATAAGGGCCACTTACCTCCATGGGTATTCCATCTGTACGCCCAAGGGCTGCATGCCCAATGGCCCCAGGGGGCTCATGCTCCTTGTCTCACCAGGCTGGGATTCATGGAATATGTGACGGGTTCCCTGCTGACAATGGTCTTCCATCCTGGGCAACTCAATCTGGCTTGAGGTGAGAAAACACATACATGCATGAGGAAGAGCAACAGGCATACAGGGGAAAGAGGCAAGGCCTCCAGTAGAGCTGCCCTCATTCTTGAATCTACTATTCAACTGCTGCACCTCAGCCTGGTGTGTCAGAAGCCAAATATGAATGCATTCACACATGGATACCTCCAGAGTCAAGGGGCCATGAGGACAAATAGCACCCATCTGCCAACTCCCTGGCCTCAGGCCCTGCAATTTCTCTTCTTTTGCCGTTTCCACTGAAAGCTTAAGGATGTCCCCCAAGAACCCTGGAGACACCCTGAGGGGAACAGAGCCCCCTTGGCCTAATAGCCACTGCCCTTCCAAGGAAACATATCCACTCTTGGCACCTATTCTGCTCACAATGGACTTGCCAGCACAGGGAAGGATAAAAGGTACCTGAGGGCTTCCATGATAATAAGCCCCTTTTCTGACAAGTTGCATATCCACAAAAAAAAAGGCTCTTTCAGCCCTGCAACAAAGAGGTCCCAATGGACACCTGCACTCAACCTGGTTGACACATGAGGGTGCAGGATTCCAAGCCAACAGCCATGCCAGAATAACTTCCTTGAAAAGCACAAAGAGCTACAGATCATTGCAGACATTCTGAAGGGCAGAGATGCTGGGGCTCCACCCTTTACAGCAACTGGGCCACTTGTATGCTGACTTTCTCTTTGTAAGGCAGCAATATCAATGCCATAAACCCGGACACAACATGAGACTCAGGTTGTCCATGACCATCTGGACACCATCAGCCATGCCATGACAGAATCCAGCAAAGAGGCATGATGAACGATTCCACATGACACCTCTGGCCAGAGGCCAGGAACACAGGAGAGCACAGCCTCCCTGCACCAAATGACAAAATGAGCCCCTGCAGGCCTCCCTGCGGGCCAAATGACAAAATGAGCCTCACAGCAGACAGCCTCTCCTGCCCCTACAACTGCCCACTCATGTGGGCCGCCAACTCCCCTGTTTTCCACAGGATCCTGGTCCCTGATTTCTGGGAAGAGCCCCTAAACTCAGGCAAGGATAGGTGGGTTGGATTTACAAATGACAGTGGGATATCCTAAGGCACAACTTCACGCCAAACACAAGGGGAGAATGAGGTGGGATGGACAAAAATATCCTATCTTCCTCATACTTGATACCCTGGCCAGGACAGGATATGACACCAGACTGGAAACCACTCCCAGCTCCAGAGGTCTGCCTCAAAGGACCTATCACAGGAGAGGCCAACTCTTGGATGGTCCGTGAACCTATGAACCTGCCACCGTGGTGCTTCCCCACATTCACTCCAACCTTAACTGCAGGTAACACTGACTTCAGGGAACCTAACTGAGTCACTGATCCATTCACTTACCCATCTACCCATGGGTTCCACCACCATTCGAGGTACATTTCACACTCCCCAAGCTTTGCTCTGCCCCAGCATCTCCACCCCCACCCCCTCAGGGCAACGTGCAGATCCCTCCCATTGACACAGGATTTCCATCCTCAGAAATGCTCTAAGGCATCTGCCAGGCTCAGTTTCCCAACAGCAGTGCTCATTCAGACAACAACCAAAGAAACGGTCAGAAGAGGGGCCATCAGCTTGGCCCACCTGCTGGATGCTCTGACCATTGATCTCCTCTGAATATCAGGAGAAAATCTGCGGCATGCCTTCCTGGAGAAAAAAATGACATTGAAGCCAGCTGAGGCCAAAACTGCTGTATGAATCATGAGTGAAAAATCTTGGCTTTTCTCCAGAGCACCAGGCAACAAGCAGCAGTGGGGGGGTCAGTGAAACTCAATGGCAGATCAGATGCTCAGATGCTTCAAATGGCTTCAATTACCTCAGATAACTGCACACACATCATAACAGAGGACAACATCCCAGGCTAGATTATTGAAGCCAGAGACAAACTGAAGTCATTTATAAGGGCCACCAAAAGAAAGATGACAACCAAATGAAGAGGACCCAGGTATTGTATGCATGTGTGTGACCAAGTCTAAGCTGGCCCTAGCTGATAACTAGCCCCAATCCTAGCTTCATGGGAGGCATCATGCTAGAGCTCAGTGTTGATGAGGAGATGGTAGTGAGTTCTCACTCACTTTGTTCAGATTTTCCAAGGAATGCGTATTAAAGTTGTCATCACTGATCCAAGCATGTGCTGCTTCGCTGCATACCTCAGCAGGGCAGGCAGGGCTGCTCCAAGAAGGAGCCAATGATCTGGGAGTCCTCTAAGAGCTGGGAGAATTCAGAGCCCCCAGGCTTCTTGGCAAGAGGAAAAGTCCATTCACACTTACAGGTACTCAGGCATCCCAGGAAACCCTAAATCCACGACACATTTTGGGGCAGGGGAAGGTGTACCGTCCTTAGTGATCCAAAAAACAGAAACTGCAAGCTGTTCCTGCCACACTTCTCACAGGACTCTCTTGCACCTTCATTCACAGAATCATAGGCAGGGATTCTTCTAAGTGACAGTCATACCTGGAAACTTCTGACAAGTCGAAGGAAAGCACAAGCATGCTTCAAATGTGTACCCGGGTTCTCGATGAACAATATTGGTGTCCACGGTTCCCTGGGGGAAAGCCTGCATCTGCTTCTGAACTGCCTCGACCCCTCATGTCTGACTGGATACCTATCTATAGCACAAAGGTAGGAAATTATCTTAAAGTTCCTATCGGTGTCTGTCTCACTGAGTATGTGTGCGTGGCAGGGGATTTGATGTGGGTCTGAGTGTGTGTGTTCCAGTGTACCAAGAAGAATGTGCCTCGAGACTCTGGGTGTGCCTCTGAAACTCCTTCTGGGTGTCTCCAGGACTCAGGGTCCCACTGCAAAGGCCTTGGTGTCTTAACACGCATGTCTTCACCACAGAGCCCTGACCTCCTGCTGTCCAACAAAATGGCAGATGACACCTGCCACTGTCCACAAGCCCCATGCAAAATTTCATCCTGAGGAGCTGTTGAAATAGGGCATGGGCTCGTGGTCTCTGAGACCCATACCCTATCACCAGAACATGAACCTGACTGCCCAAGGTCACCTTGCAGAGCAACTGTGTGAATGCCATGTACCATGAGACATGCCAGCTAAAACTACAGCTCAAGTGTCCATGGTCACAAGACCCACCTCCTCCTGGATCAAGGAAACTTTCCCCAAGAAGGTCAAAAGTATTGGGAACATGACCCTGGGGCAGATATGGCCCACCATTCCCTAAAAGGGCAAAATAATTCAGGGCATGAGCCACTTCCTGACCAGTGAGTCTAATCACTCTCCGAACTCCGCCGGAAAGTGCAAGATGGGACCTGGTCTTCCTCAGGTACCAGGATTCAGGGGTCACTCCCACAGAAACTGGGCCCCTTTGCCGGCCAGATAATACTCAGATCCATAGCCTCCAGGGCCCTGGGAACCAACCACACCAAGGAAAAACTCCTAAAATAAAGCGATTCCTGCAAATTGAACTCCTCATCCACCCCCGGTGCGACTCACCCACATCAGAAGCCATCAGGTCTTCTGCTCACAAAGGGATATTTAGCACTCAGAAGACCAACAGGAAGAAGGTGGTCTTTGATTACGGTGACACCATGCCATTCTGCCCAGCATCCCTTCTCTGCTACACAAAATAATCAAGTGTTCACAGAACACCAAGTCTGCTTCCAGGAAGACTTGAGAAGAACTTCCAGGGAAAGACCTTTGTTATGTGAAGTTTCCCACAACAGTGCCAGGGAAGTAAGTCATTTGCTACATCATGGAGGAAGCCTTGGTATGCCAACCAAAGATGAATCTCTAAAAAACCACAGGACTCCAAGGTTGAATACTTCTCTGCCACGGTGGTGAACAACTGGGTGCCATCTGGGCAGTCCAGCTGGTCCCATCTTTAGGAATTTATAGACCTTGCAAATTGCAGGCCAAAAGGAAAAACAATGTGCAAAGATCTCATTTCTGCCCACACTAGCTGGCTGCGAGGCCTCAGTAAGTGGAATTCTTCAAGGCACCAAAGATACGCTTTGTGAGTCCTTCTTCTGGCAGCGGGCCACCAAGGCCACAAAGGTCACCTATCACCAAGCCTGCCAGGCACCAAAATGCCCTCTCCTCTGTACCCAGCCAAGGGCAGCTCCAAAAGGACCACAGTATGGCACAATGAAAACACAACAACAGTGCCTGCAGCCTCAGTGGACAGACCATCCCAGGAAATCACTGCACTTTTTCTCACCTGCACAACCATTCTGCTCTAGGCCTCTGGCCAACCTGCAGGAGGAATGCAGGCTGGGACCACTGCACAGTCCACGGCGGCCTCCAAGACACAAGCACGTGACAGAAGATGCAACACAGGAACTGCCAAGGACAGAAACGAGGTCTACTGCCTTTCAACCCTGCCACCATTTGACTAGGTCCCTGAAAACAATACAGCCCACAGGGCACTCAGAAATGCCACCAACCTAAAGGGCCTCAACAGCTAGGACCTCAGATCTGACCTGAGGCTCCAATAAGAAACTACAGAATCTTCCTCACCTTGGCTTCCACATCAGCACAGCCCAAACTAGTGCACTTGCAGCAAGAACCGGGACAAAACGCACACTGTCAAGCCAAGGGCTCAACAGGCTCAGGCCAGGATCTACTCTGACTCCTAGCATCACAGGTGAGGCTAGACGTTTCCCGTGAACTTCAGTGGCATTGATCTCAGATCTTGCACTCCAGGAAAACCGCATGAACATCTTACACAGCCCACACTCAGAAGGGAGCCTTGCAAACGGTGATGATCCTGGTGCTCTATGCATATATGTGACACAGTAAAAGCAGCCTTTACTGCTAATGAAAACACACTTAGCCCCAGGAGAGGCAACGTGCTAGAACTCACTGTCGGTGAGGAAACAGTATTGAATTCTGACTCATTTTGTTCAGATGTTCCCAAGGAATGCATATGAGAGTGTTGTCACAGATACGAGCACATGCTGGCTCGCTGCCCACCTCACAAGGGCAGGTAGGGCCAATCTCAGGAGGAGCCAGTGACCAGTGAGTCCTTCAACAGCCAGGGGAATTCAGAGCCCTAAGGCTTCTCTGCAGAATGGTCCTTCCATACATACAACTACTCAGGCAGTCCCAGGAAACCCTAAATCCATGAAACATCTTGTGGTAAGAGAAGGGTGCCATCCTCAGTAATCCAAAAAGCAGTGGCAGGAACCTGGGCCCGTCAGCTTCTCGCCAGACTCCCTTGCACCTTGAGGTCCTGTCTCACATGTATGGCTCCTTGTCTTGGGTAGCAGATAGTCATACCTGAGAACTTCTCCTGACAAGTGGAGAGAAAGCAAAGGAACACTTCAGATGTGTGCCCAAGTTCTCACTGAACAATGTTGATGCCCATGGTTCCCTAGGGAAGGCCTTTATATGCTTAGCCAAATGTATTGATCCCCTACCTAGGACTGGATAAATATGTGAGCATGAGTGCAGCTAAAGAATTCAGGGCATGAGCCTCTTCCTGCCCAATGAGTCCAATCACTCTTCAGGGATCCAATGGTAAGTGAGAGACAAGAGGTGCTCATCCTCAGGTACCAACATCCAGGTGTCACTCCCACAGAAACGGGGCCCCTTGCCCAGCCAGAATAGGTTAAGATCCACAGGGTGCATGCCACTGGGTACTGACTAGACTCTATGGGAAAAACTCCCATAATGCAGGGCTTGGTCCAAATTGAACATTTCTGCCCCAAATAGCGACGCACCCACATCAGAAGCCTACAGGGGCTCTGTTCACACACACAACCAGCACCCAACAACAGAAAAAAGTGGGCTTTGACTAGGGTGACAGCAAACCATTCTGCCTGGCACCTCGTGCCCGCCATGCAAGATCACCAAGTGCTCAAAGATTACTAAGGTGGCTTCCAGGAAGACATCAGAAGATCGGCAAGGGGAAGACCTTGGATGTACCAGGTCTCCTGCCATAGTGCCAGGGGAGCCTCTGACAGGGGAGCTTCTGGCGCCTATATTGAAGTATCCTTGGTATGCCAAACAGTGACCAATCTCTACCACAAACACAGGCCTTCAAGGTTCATAACTCATTGCTAGGGGAGGAAACTCCTGGGTGGATTGGAGCTGACTAGCTGGTCCCAAATTTTATGAAAACAAACACTTTGCAAATTCCAGGACGAGGGGCCGAATGGGGGCCAAGGAGCATGCATGCACAAAACATTACCAACAAAAGGGCTGGCTCCTTAGACGCAGTCAGTGCAACTTTCCAAGGCACCAAAGATACGAAAGAAGAGTTGCTATTCTAGCATAGGACCAACAGGGCCAAAAGAGTCACAATCACCAAGTCTCCCAAACACCAGTAATGCCCTCTCCTCTGTATCCCGCTGAGGGAAGCTCCAAAAGGACCACACTATGTACCAGTGAAAAGAGAACGACAGTGCCTGCAGCCTCAGCAGACATAACATCCCAGGCAATCACACTGCGCTTTTCCTCACCTGCCCAACCGTTCTCCTCTGGGGCTCTGATCAACCTGCAGGAGCAATGCAGGCCTGTGACCACAACACAGTCCATGGTGACCTTCAAGACTCAAGCATGTGACAGGACTTGCAATTCAGGAACTGCCAAGGGCAGAAATGAGGCCTATTCACTTTCACAACTGCCACCGTTCCCCTAAGTCTCTGCAGCCGCTGCAGCCCACAGGGTACTCAGTAATCTCACCAACCCAAAGGGCCGCAATGGCCAGGGCCTCAGATCTGACCTGGGCCTCCAATCAGACACCACAGAAGCTTTCTTGCGTCAGAATCGACATCACGAGAGCCCCAATTAGCACACTTGCAGCAGGAACCAGTACAAAATGCACTGCTCTGAGAGAAGAGCCTCCTGTCCGATGCCAGGATCGACTGCGACACCTACCACCACTGCACAAGCCGGATGCCTCTTCTGCTCCTCAGTGCCCTTCACCATGGACCCCACATTCCAAGAAGGCTGCTCGGACATCTGTACACGGCCCATTTTCAGATGGGAGCCTCGCAAATGGTGGTGACCTGGCTCCTCCATGACTTTGTGTGACACACTCAGAGAACCCTCTTGCCAACCAGTCCCACCCTTAACCCTAAGGAAGGCAACGTGCTGGACCTCAGTTTCGATGAGGAGACGGTAGTGAGTTCTCACACATTTTGTTCAGATTTCCAAGGAATGCATGAGAGGGTGTCGTCATCGATCCGAACATGTGCTGATTCGCTCCCACCTCCGCAGGGCATGCAGCGCCGCTCCCAGGTGTAGCCAGTGACCTGGGAGTCCTCCACTAGCCGGGCCAACTCAGAGCCCCCAGGCTTCTCAGCAAGAGGAACGGCCCCTCCATACGTACAGCCACTCAGGCAGTGCCAGGAAACCTGAAATTCACGACACGTCTTGGGGCAGGAGAAGCCGTACCGAGCTCCGTGATCCTAAAAGACCGGGAAGCACCCTGGGCCGCCACACTTCTTGCCGGACTCCCTTGCACCTCGAGCCGCCGCCTCATGGGCGGACCTTCGTCTCCGGGGTCTTGGACAGCCATATCTGGCAACTGCACCTGACGAGGGGACAGAAAGCACAGGAACACTTGAGATGTGGACTTGGTCTCTCACTGAGTAACACTGAGGCAGAGGTTTCACTGGGGGAAGACCTGTATCTGCAACCCAACTACATCCATCCCTTACAGACAACTGGTTACCTACGGCTCAAAAGAGTGCAGGAAATTGGGCTCAAGGTCATGTGGGTGTCTTTCCGACTCAGCATGCATGGGTGGCAGGGGATTCGATGTGGGGTTGAGTGCCTGTGTCCCGGTGTACCAACAAGAATGCACTCTCGGCAATTTGGGGGTGTGTCCAGAAATATGTCGGGGTAGCCAGTCTCAGAGCCCGCATTGAAAGACCCTGCAGTCTGAACACGCATGCCGTCTTCATGGAGCCCGGACCTCCTGTTCTCCCACGAAATGGGGGATGACACCTGGCATCTTCCTTCAGCCCCATGCAAAATTTCACTGAGGGGCTGTTGACGTAGGCTCTAGGCTCCCAGTCTCCATGACCCATGATCTCTGACCAAAGCACAGAGACCTGACCGCCCAAGGACACCTTGTGGAGCATCTGTGTGAATGCCACGTACCCTGAGACTGTAGCTACTACTACAGCTCAGGGGTCCTTGGCACAAGGTTCACCTCCACCCTAACCAGAAAAGTTTCCCAGAGAACTACAGAGTAAGGTGAACTTGGCACTAGGGCAGATTCGGCCCAGCGCACCCTCGAATAGGAGCAGAATTCAAGGCATGCGTCTCGTCCTGCCAGTCAGTCCAATCATTGGGCGGCCTTTGCCAGAAAGTGAGGATGGGACTTGGACTTCCTCAGGTACCAGGATCCAGGGGTCACTCCCACAGAAACGGGATCCCTTTCCTGGCCAGATTATCCTCACATCCACACCCTGTAGGGACCAGGATACTGACCACACCCTACAGAAAGCTCCCATAATGCAGGGCGTGGTCCACATTGGACTTCTCCTGCCCCAAGGGTGAATAACCCAAATCTGAAGCCTGCAAGGCCTCCGCACACACAGGGACAATCCTCAAGCAGGAACAGCCACAGGATGACGGGTGGCAAAATGACCGAGTGCACACAGATCACTAAGGATGCTTTCATGAAGACTTCAGAAGACCTGTCAGGGGAAGACCCTGGATGCCACAGGTCTCTGCCATAGCGCCATGGGAGCTGCTGGCTCCTACATTGAGTCAGCCTGGGTATTCCAACCAATGGCCAATCTCTACCAGAACCACGGGCCTCCAAGCTTCATGCTTCATTGCCAGGGGGGCGAACACATTGATGCTATCAGGGCCGCCTGACCGGCCCCAAACTTAGGGAGCCTAGGTAATTCCAGGGCCAGGGGACAAATGGCGGCCAAGGGGCATGTGTACACAAGAAAATACAACCCACAGGGCTGCTTGCTTGGCCTCTCTTGACTCTTCAAGGCACCAAAGATACACTTGGGGAGTCCTTCTAAAGGCAGCAGGCCACCAAGGACACAAAGGTCACCTGTCACTGAGCCTCCCAGGCACAAGCAATGCCCTCTCCTCTGTACCCAGCTGAGGGCAGCTTCAAAAGGACCACACTATGTATCAGTGAAAACAGAACGACAGTGCCTGCAGCCTCAGCAGACATAACATCCCAGGCAATCACACTGCGCTTTTCCTCACCTGCCCAACCATTCTCCTCTGGGGCTCTGGTCAACATGCAGGAGCAATGCAGGCCTGTGACCACAACACAGTCCATGGCGACCTCCAAGACTCAAGCATGTGACAGGACTTGCAATTCAGGAACTGCTAAGGGCAGAAATGAAGCCTATTAACTTTCACAACTGCCACCGTTCCCCTAGGTCTCTGCAGCCGCTGCAGCCCACAGGGTACTCAGCAATCTCACCAACCCAAAGGGCCGCAATGGGCAGGGCCTCAGATCTGACCTGGGCCTCCAGTCAGACACCACAGAAGCTTCCTTGCGTCAGAATCGACATCACGAGAGCCCCAATTAGCACACTTGCAGCAGGAACCAGGACAAAATGCACCGCTCTGAGAGAAGAGCTCACTGTCCGATGCCAGGATCGACTGCGACACCTACCACCACTGCACAAGCCGGATGCCTCTTCTGCTCCTCAGTGCCCTTCACCGTGGACCCCACATTCCAAGAGGACTGCTCGAACATCTGGACACGGCCCACCCGCAGATGGGAGCCTCGCAAATGGTGGTGACCTGGCTCCTCCATGCGTGTGTGTGACGCAGTCAGAGAAGCCCTCTTGCTAACCAGTCCCACCCTTAACCCCAAGGGAGGCAACGTGCTGGACCTCAGTTTCGATGAGGAGACGGTAGTGAGTTCTCACTCATTTTGTTCAGATTTTCCAAGGAATGCATGAGAGGGTGTCGTCATCGATCCGAGCACGTGCTGGCTGGCTCCCCACCTCCACAGGGCAGGCAGCGCCGCTCCAAGGAGGAGCCAGTGACCTGGGAGTCCTCCAGCAGCCGGGGCAACTCAGAGCCCCCAGCCTTCTCAGCGAGAGGAACGGACCCTCCATACGTACAGCCACTCAGGCAGTGCCAGGAAACCTGAAATTCACGACACGTCTTGGGGCAGGAGAAGCCGTACCGTGCTCGGTGATCCTAAAAGACCGGGCAGCACCCTGGGCCGCCACACTTCTTGCCGGACTCCCTTGCACCTCGAGCCGCCGCCTCATGGGCGGACCTTCGTCTCCTGGGTAATGGACAGCCATATCTGGCAACTGCACCTGACGAGGGGACAGAAAGCACAGGAACACTTGAGATGTGGACTTGGTCTCTCACTGAGTAACACTGATGCAGAGGTTTCACTGGGGGAAGGCCTGTATCTGCAACCCAACTACATCCATCCCTTACAGACAACTGGTTACCTACCGTTCAAAAGAGTGCACAAATTAGGCTCAAGGTCATGTGGGTGTCTTTCTGACTCAGCATGCATGGGTGGCAGGGGCTTCGATGTGGGGTTGAGTGCCTGTGTCCCGGTGTACCAACAAGAATGCACTCTCGGCAATTTGGGGGTGTGTCCAGAAATATGTCCAGGTAGCCAAGTCTCAGAGCCCGCACTGAAAGGCCCTGCAGTCTGAACACGCATGCCGTCTTCATGGAGACCTGACCTCCTGTCCTCCCACCAAATGGGGGATGACACCTGGCAACTTCCTTCAGCCCCATGCAAAATTTCACTGAGGGGCTGTTGACGTAGGCTCTACGCTCCCAGTCTCCATGACCCATGATCTCTGACCAAAGCACAGAATCTGACCGCCCAAGTCCACATTGCGGAGCATCTGTGTCAATGCCACGTACCCTGAGACTGTAGCTACTACTACAGCTCAGGGGTCCTTGGCACAAGGTTCACCTCCACCCTAACCAGAAAAGTTTCCCAGAGAACTACAGAGTAAGGTGAACTTGGCACTAGGGCAGATTCGGCCCAGCGCACCCTCGAATAGGAGCAGAATTCAAGGCATGCGTCTCTTCCTGCCAGTCAGTCTACTCACTGGGCGGCCTCTGACAGAGAGGAAGGATGGGACTTGGACTTCCTCAGGTACCAGGATCCAGGGGTCAGTCCCACAGAAACAGCATCCCTTTCCTGGCCAGATTATCCTCACATCCACACCCTGTAGGGACCAGGCTACTGACCACACCCTACAGAAAGCTCCCATAATGCAGGGCGTGGACCACATTGGACTCATCCTGCCCCAAGGGTCACTCACCCAAATCTGAAGCCTCCAAGGCCTCGGCACACACAGGGACAATCCTCAAGCAGGAACACCCACAGGATGATGCTGGGCAAAATGACCGCGTGCACTCAGATCATTAAGGATGCTTTCATGAAGACTTCAGAAGACCTGTCAGGGGAAGACCCTGGATGCCACAGGTCTCTGCCAAAGCGCCATGGGAGCTGCTGGCTCCTACACTGAGTCAGCCTGGGTATTCCAACCAATGGCCAATCTCTACCAGAACCATGGGCCTCCAAGCTTGATGCTCCATTGCCAGGGGGTGAACACATTGGTGCTATCAGGGCCGGCTGACTGGCCCCAATCTTAGGGAGCCTAGGTAATTCCAGCCCCACGGGACAAATGGCGGCCAAGGGGCATGTGCACACACCACATTACAACCCACAGGGCTGCTTGCTTGGCCTCTCTTCTTGCAACTCTGCAAGGCACCAAAGATACCCTTCGGGAGTCCTTCTACTGGCAGCAGGCCACCAATGACACAAACGTCACCTGAGCCTCCCAGGCACAAGCAATGCCCCCTCCTCTGTACCCAGCTGAGGGCAGCTTCAAAAGGACCACACTATGTATCAGTGAAAATAGAACGACAGTGCCTGCAGCCTCAGCAGACATAACATCCCAGGCAATCACACTGCGCTTTTCCTCACCTGCCCAACCATTCTCCTCTGGGGCTCTGGTCAACATGCAGGAGCAATGCAGGCCTGTGACCACAACACAGTCCATGGCGACCTCCAAGACTCAAGCATGTGACAGGACTTGCAATTCAGGAACTGCCAAGGGCAGAAATGAGGCCTATTCACTTTCACAACTGCCACCGTTCCCCTAGGTCTCTGCAGCCGCTGCAGCCCACAGGGTCCTCAGCAATCTCACCAACCCAAAGGGCCGCAATGGCCAGGGCCTCAGATCTGACCTGGGCCTCCAATCAGACACCACAGAAGCTTCCTTGCGTCAGAATCGACATCACGAGAGCCCCAATTAGCACACTTGCAGCAGGAACCAGGACAAAATGCACCGCTCTGAGAGAAGAGCTCACTGTCCGATGCCAGGATCGACTGCGACACCTACCACCACTGCACAAGCCGGATGCCTCTTCTGCTCCTCAGTGCCCTTCACCGTGGACCCCACATTCCAAGAGGGCTGCTCGAACATCTGGACACGGCCCACCCGCAGATGGGAGCCTCGCAAATGGTGGTGACCTGGCTCCTCCATGCGTGTGTGTGACGCAGTCAGAGAAGCCCTCTTGCTAACCAGTCCCACCCTTAACCCCAAGGGAGGCAACGTGCTGGACCTCAGTTTCGATGAGGAGACGGTAGTGAGTTCTCACTCATTTTGTTCAGATTTTCCAAGGAATGCATGAGAGGGTGTCGTCATCGATCCGAGCACGTGCTGGCTGGCTCCCCACCTCCACAGGGCAGGCAGCGCCGCTCCAAGGAGGAGCCAGTGACCTGGGAGTCCTCCAGCAGCCGGGGCACCTCAGAGCCCCCAGCCTTCTCAGCGAGAGAAACCGACCCTCCATACGTACAGCCACTCAGGCAGTGCCAGGAAACCTGAAATTCACGACACGTCTTGGGGCAGGAGAAGCCGTACCGTGCTCGGTGATCCTAAAGACCGGGCAGCACCCTGGGGCGCCACACTTCTTGCCGGACTCCCTTGCACCTCGAGCCGCCGCCTCATGGGCGGACCTTCGTCTCCTGGGTAATGGACAGCCATATCTGGCAACTGTACCTGACAAGGGGACAGAAAGCACAGGAACACTTGAGATGTGGACTTGGTCTCTCACTGAGTAACACTGAGGCAGAGGTTTCACTGGGGGAAGGCCTGTATCTGCAACCCAACTACATCCATCCCTTACAGACAACTGGTTACCTACCGTTCAAAAGAGTGCACAAATTAGGCTCAAGGTCATGTGGGTGTCTTTCTGACTCAGCATGCATGGGTGGCAGGGGCTTCGATGTGGGGTTGAGTGCCTGTGCCCCGGTGTACCAACAAGAATGCACTCTCGGCAATTTGGGGGTGTGTCCAGAAATATGTCCAGGTAGCCAAGTCTCAGAGCCCGCACTGAAAGGCCCTGCAGTCGGAACACGCATGCCGTCTTCATGGAGCCCTGACCTCCTGTCCTCCCACCAAATGGGGGATGACACCTGGCAACTTCCTTCAGCCCCATGCAAAATTTCACTGAGGGGCTGTTGACATAGGCTCTAGGCTCCCAGTCTCCATGACCCATGATCTCTGAACAAAGCACAGAATCTGACCGCCCAAGTCCACATTGCGGAGCATCTGTGTCAATGCCACGTACCCTGAGACTGTAGCTACTACTACAGCTCAGGGGTCCTTGGCACAAGGTTCACCTCCACCCTAACCAGAAAAGTTTCCCAGAGAACTACAGAGTAAGGTGAACTTGGCACTAGGGCAGATTCGGCCCAGCGCACCCTCGAATAGGAGCAGAATTCAAGGCATGCGTCTCTTCCTGCCAGTCAGTCTACGCACTGGGCGGCCTCTGACAGAAAGGAAGGATGGGACTTGGACTTCCTCAGGTACCAGGATCCAGGGGTCAGTCCCACAGAAACACCATCCCTTTCCTGGCCAGATTATCCTCACATCCACACCCTGTAGGGACCAGGATACTGACCACACCCTACAGAAAGCTCCCATAATGCAGGGCGTGGTCCACATTGGACTCATCCTGCCCCAAGGGTCACTCACCCAAATCTGAAGCCTCCAAGGCCTCGGCACACACAGGGACAATCCTCAAGCAGGAACACCCACAGGATGATGCTGGGCAAAATGACCGCGTGCACTCACATCATTAAGGATGCTTTCATGAAGACTTCAGAAGACCTGTCAGGGGAAGACCCTGGATGCCACAGGTCTCTGCCAAAGCGCCATGGGAGCTGCTGGCTCCTACACTGAGTCAGCCTGGGTATTCCAACCAATGGCCAATCTCTACCAGAACCATGGGCCTCCAAGCTTGATGCTCCATTGCCAGGGGGCGAACACATTGGTGCTATCAGGGCCGGCTGACTGGCCCCAACCTTAGGGAGCCTAGGTAATTCCAGGCCCAGGGGACAAATGGCGGCCAAGGGGCATGTGCACACACCACATTACAACCCACAGGGCTGCTTGCTTGGCCTCTCTTCTTGCAACTCTTCAAGGCACCAAAGATACCCTTCGGGAGTCCTTCTACTGGCAGCAGGCCACCAACGACACAAACGTCACCTGTCACTGAGCCTCCCAGGCACAAGCAATGCCCCCTCCTCTATACCCAGCTGAGGGCAGCTTCAAAAGGACCACACTATGTATCAGTGAAAACAGAACGACAGTGCCTGCAGCCTCAGCAGACATAACATCCCAGGCAATCACACTGCGCTTTTCCTCACCTGCCCAACCATTCTCCTCTGGGGCTCTGGTCAACCTGCAGGAGCAATGCAGGCCTGTGACCACAACACAGTCCATGGCGACCTCCAAGACTCAAGCATGTGACAGGACTTGCAATTCAGGAACTGCCAAGGGCAGAAATGAGGCCTATTCACTTTCACAACTGCCACCGTTCCCCTAGGTCTCTGCAGCCGCTGCAGCCCACAGGGTCCTCAGCAATCTCACCAACCCAAAGGGCCGCAATGGCCAGGGCCTCAGATCTGACCTGGGCCTCCAATCAGACACCACAGAAGCTTCCTTGCGTCAGAATCGACATCACGAGAGCCCCAATTAGCACACTTGCAGCAGGAACCAGGACAAAATGCACCGCTCTGAGAGAAGAGCTCACTGTCCGATGCCAGGATCGACTGCGACACCTACCACCACTGCACAAGCCGGATGCCTCTTCTGCTCCTCAGTGCCCTTCACCGTGGACCCCACATTCCAAGAGGGCTGCTCGAACATCTGGACACGGCCCACCCGCAGATGGGAGCCTCGCAAATGGTGGTGACCTGGCTCCTCCATGCGTGTGTGTGACGCAGTCAGAGAAGCCCTCTTGCTAACCAGTCCCACCCTTAACCCCAAGGGAGGCAACGTGCTGGACCTCAGTTTCGATGAGGAGACGGTAGTGAGTTCTCACTCATTTTGTTCAGATTTTCCAAGGAATGCATGAGAGGGTGTCGTCATCGATCCGAGCACGTGCTGGCTGGCTCCCCACCTCCACAGGGCAGGCAGCGCCGCTCCAAGGAGGAGCCAGTGACCTGGGAGTCCTCCAGCAGCCGGGGCACCTCAGAGCCCCCAGCCTTCTCAGCGAGAGAAACCGACCCTCCATACGTACAGCCACTCAGGCAGTGCCAGGAAACCTGAAATTCACGACACGTCTTGGGGCAGGAGAAGCCGTACCGTGCTCGGTGATCCTAAAGACCGGGCAGCACCCTGGGGCGCCACACTTCTTGCCGGACTCCCTTGCACCTCGAGCCGCCGCCTCATGGGCGGACCTTCGTCTCCTGGGTAATGGACAGCCATATCTGGCAACTGTACCTGACAAGGGGACAGAAAGCACAGGAACACTTGAGATGTGGACTTGGTCTCTCACTGAGTAACACTGAGGCAGAGGTTTCACTGGGGGAAGGCCTGTATCTGCAACCCAACTACATCCATCCCTTACAGACAACTGGTTACCTACCGTTCAAAAGAGTGCACAAATTAGGCTCAAGGTCATGTGGGTGTCTTTCTGACTCAGCATGCATGGGTGGCAGGGGCTTCGATGTGGGGTTGAGTGCCTGTGCCCCGGTGTACCAACAAGAATGCACTCTCGGCAATTTGGGGGTGTGTCCAGAAATATGTCCAGGTAGCCAAGTCTCAGAGCCCGCACTGAAAGGCCCTGCAGTCGGAACACGCATGCCGTCTTCATGGAGCCCTGACCTCCTGTCCTCCCACCAAATGGGGGATGACACCTGGCAACTTCCTTCAGCCCCATGCAAAATTTCACTGAGGGGCTGTTGACATAGGCTCTAGGCTCCCAGTCTCCATGACCCATGATCTCTGAACAAAGCACAGAATCTGACCGCCCAAGTCCACATTGCGGAGCATCTGTGTCAATGCCACGTACCCTGAGACTGTAGCTACTACTACAGCTCAGGGGTCCTTGGCACAAGGTTCACCTCCACCCTAACCAGAAAAGTTTCCCAGAGAACTACAGAGTAAGGTGAACTTGGCACTAGGGCAGATTCGGCCCAGCGCACCCTCGAATAGGAGCAGAATTCAAGGCATGCGTCTCTTCCTGCCAGTCAGTCTACGCACTGGGCGGCCTCTGACAGAAAGGAAGGATGGGACTTGGACTTCCTCAGGTACCAGGATCCAGGGGTCAGTCCCACAGAAACACCATCCCTTTCCTGGCCAGATTATCCTCACATCCACACCCTGTAGGGACCAGGATACTGACCACACCCTACAGAAAGCTCCCATAATGCAGGGCGTGGTCCACATTGGACTCATCCTGCCCCAAGGGTCACTCACCCAAATCTGAAGCCTCCAAGGCCTCGGCACACACAGGGACAATCCTCAAGCAGGAACACCCACAGGATGATGCTGGGCAAAATGACCGCGTGCACTCACATCATTAAGGATGCTTTCATGAAGACTTCAGAAGACCTGTCAGGGGAAGACCCTGGATGCCACAGGTCTCTGCCAAAGCGCCATGGGAGCTGCTGGCTCCTACACTGAGTCAGCCTGGGTATTCCAACCAATGGCCAATCTCTACCAGAACCATGGGCCTCCAAGCTTGATGCTCCATTGCCAGGGGGCGAACACATTGGTGCTATCAGGGCCGGCTGACTGGCCCCAACCTTAGGGAGCCTAGGTAATTCCAGGCCCAGGGGACAAATGGCGGCCAAGGGGCATGTGCACACACCACATTACAACCCACAGGGCTGCTTGCTTGGCCTCTCTTCTTGCAACTCTTCAAGGCACCAAAGATACCCTTCGGGAGTCCTTCTACTGGCAGCAGGCCACCAACGACACAAACGTCACCTGTCACTGAGCCTCCCAGGCACAAGCAATGCCCCCTCCTCTATACCCAGCTGAGGGCAGCTTCAAAAGGACCACACTATGTATCAGTGAAAACAGAACGACAGTGCCTGCAGCCTCAGCAGACATAACATCCCAGGCAATCACACTGCGCTTTTCCTCACCTGCCCAACCATTCTCCTCTGGGGCTCTGGTCAACCTGCAGGAGCAATGCAGGCCTGTGACCACAACACAGTCCATGGCGACCTCCAAGACTCAAGCATGTGACAGGACTTGCAATTCAGGAACTGCCAAGGGCAGAAATGAGGCCTATTCACTTTCACAACTGCCACCGTTCCCCTAGGTCTCTGCAGCCGCTGCAGCCCACAGGGTCCTCAGCAATCTCACCAACCCAAAGGGCCGCAATGGCCAGGGCCTCAGATCTGACCTGGGCCTCCAATCAGACACCACAGAAGCTTCCTTGCGTCAGAATCGACATCACGAGAGCCCCAATTAGCACACTTGCAGCAGGAACCAGGACAAAATGCACCGCTCTGAGAGAAGAGCTCACTGTCCGATGCCAGGATCGACTGCGACACCTACCACCACTGCACAAGCCGGATGCCTCTTCTGCTCCTCAGTGCCCTTCACCGTGGACCCCACATTCCAAGAGGGCTGCTCGAACATCTGGACACGGCCCACCCGCAGATGGGAGCCTCGCAAATGGTGGTGACCTGGCTCCTCCATGCGTGTGTGTGACGCAGTCAGAGAAGCCCTCTTGCTAACCAGTCCCACCCTTAACCCCAAGGGAGGCAACGTGCTGGACCTCAGTTTCGATGAGGAGACGGTAGTGAGTTCTCACTCATTTTGTTCAGATTTTCCAAGGAATGCATGAGAGGGTGTCGTCATCGATCCGAGCACGTGCTGGCTGGCTCCCCACCTCCACAGGGCAGGCAGCGCCGCTCCAAGGAGGAGCCAGTGACCTGGGAGTCCTCCAGCAGCCGGGGCACCTCAGAGCCCCCAGCCTTCTCAGCGAGAGAAACCGACCCTCCATACGTACAGCCACTCAGGCAGTGCCAGGAAACCTGAAATTCACGACACGTCTTGGGGCAGGAGAAGCCGTACCGTGCTCGGTGATCCTAAAGACCGGGCAGCACCCTGGGGCGCCACACTTCTTGCCGGACTCCCTTGCACCTCGAGCCGCCGCCTCATGGGCGGACCTTCGTCTCCTGGGTAATGGACAGCCATATCTGGCAACTGTACCTGACAAGGGGACAGAAAGCACAGGAACACTTGAGATGTGGACTTGGTCTCTCACTGAGTAACACTGAGGCAGAGGTTTCACTGGGGGAAGGCCTGTATCTGCAACCCAACTACATCCATCCCTTACAGACAACTGGTTACCTACCGTTCAAAAGAGTGCACAAATTAGGCTCAAGGTCATGTGGGTGTCTTTCTGACTCAGCATGCATGGGTGGCAGGGGCTTCGATGTGGGGTTGAGTGCCTGTGCCCCGGTGTACCAACAAGAATGCACTCTCGGCAATTTGGGGGTGTGTCCAGAAATATGTCCAGGTAGCCAAGTCTCAGAGCCCGCACTGAAAGGCCCTGCAGTCGGAACACGCATGCCGTCTTCATGGAGCCCTGACCTCCTGTCCTCCCACCAAATGGGGGATGACACCTGGCAACTTCCTTCAGCCCCATGCAAAATTTCACTGAGGGGCTGTTGACATAGGCTCTAGGCTCCCAGTCTCCATGACCCATGATCTCTGAACAAAGCACAGAATCTGACCGCCCAAGTCCACATTGCGGAGCATCTGTGTCAATGCCACGTACCCTGAGACTGTAGCTACTACTACAGCTCAGGGGTCCTTGGCACAAGGTTCACCTCCACCCTAACCAGAAAAGTTTCCCAGAGAACTACAGAGTAAGGTGAACTTGGCACTAGGGCAGATTCGGCCCAGCGCACCCTCGAATAGGAGCAGAATTCAAGGCATGCGTCTCTTCCTGCCAGTCAGTCTACGCACTGGGCGGCCTCTGACAGAAAGGAAGGATGGGACTTGGACTTCCTCAGGTACCAGGATCCAGGGGTCAGTCCCACAGAAACACCATCCCTTTCCTGGCCAGATTATCCTCACATCCACACCCTGTAGGGACCAGGATACTGACCACACCCTACAGAAAGCTCCCATAATGCAGGGCGTGGTCCACATTGGACTCATCCTGCCCCAAGGGTCACTCACCCAAATCTGAAGCCTCCAAGGCCTCGGCACACACAGGGACAATCCTCAAGCAGGAACACCCACAGGATGATGCTGGGCAAAATGACCGCGTGCACTCACATCATTAAGGATGCTTTCATGAAGACTTCAGAAGACCTGTCAGGGGAAGACCCTGGATGCCACAGGTCTCTGCCAAAGCGCCATGGGAGCTGCTGGCTCCTACACTGAGTCAGCCTGGGTATTCCAACCAATGGCCAATCTCTACCAGAACCATGGGCCTCCAAGCTTGATGCTCCATTGCCAGGGGGCGAACACATTGGTGCTATCAGGGCCGGCTGACTGGCCCCAACCTTAGGGAGCCTAGGTAATTCCAGGCCCAGGGGACAAATGGCGGCCAAGGGGCATGTGCACACACCACATTACAACCCACAGGGCTGCTTGCTTGGCCTCTCTTCTTGCAACTCTTCAAGGCACCAAAGATACCCTTCGGGAGTCCTTCTACTGGCAGCAGGCCACCAACGACACAAACGTCACCTGTCACTGAGCCTCCCAGGCACAAGCAATGCCCCCTCCTCTATACCCAGCTGAGGGCAGCTTCAAAAGGACCACACTATGTATCAGTGAAAACAGAACGACAGTGCCTGCAGCCTCAGCAGACATAACATCCCAGGCAATCACACTGCGCTTTTCCTCACCTGCCCAACCATTCTCCTCTGGGGCTCTGGTCAACCTGCAGGAGCAATGCAGGCCTGTGACCACAACACAGTCCATGGCGACCTCCAAGACTCAAGCATGTGACAGGACTTGCAATTCAGGAACTGCCAAGGGCAGAAATGAGGCCTATTCACTTTCACAACTGCCACCGTTCCCCTAGGTCTCTGCAGCCGCTGCAGCCCACAGGGTCCTCAGCAATCTCACCAACCCAAAGGGCCGCAATGGCCAGGGCCTCAGATCTGACCTGGGCCTCCAATCAGACACCACAGAAGCTTCCTTGCGTCAGAATCGACATCACGAGAGCCCCAATTAGCACACTTGCAGCAGGAACCAGGACAAAATGCACCGCTCTGAGAGAAGAGCTCACTGTCCGATGCCAGGATCGACTGCGACACCTACCACCACTGCACAAGCCGGATGCCTCTTCTGCTCCTCAGTGCCCTTCACCGTGGACCCCACATTCCAAGAGGGCTGCTCGAACATCTGGACACGGCCCACCCGCAGATGGGAGCCTCGCAAATGGTGGTGACCTGGCTCCTCCATGCGTGTGTGTGACGCAGTCAGAGAAGCCCTCTTGCTAACCAGTCCCACCCTTAACCCCAAGGGAGGCAACGTGCTGGACCTCAGTTTCGATGAGGAGACGGTAGTGAGTTCTCACTCATTTTGTTCAGATTTTCCAAGGAATGCATGAGAGGGTGTCGTCATCGATCCGAGCACGTGCTGGCTGGCTCCCCACCTCCACAGGGCAGGCAGCGCCGCTCCAAGGAGGAGCCAGTGACCTGGGAGTCCTCCAGCAGCCGGGGCACCTCAGAGCCCCCAGCCTTCTCAGCGAGAGAAACCGACCCTCCATACGTACAGCCACTCAGGCAGTGCCAGGAAACCTGAAATTCACGACACGTCTTGGGGCAGGAGAAGCCGTACCGTGCTCGGTGATCCTAAAGACCGGGCAGCACCCTGGGGCGCCACACTTCTTGCCGGACTCCCTTGCACCTCGAGCCGCCGCCTCATGGGCGGACCTTCGTCTCCTGGGTAATGGACAGCCATATCTGGCAACTGTACCTGACAAGGGGACAGAAAGCACAGGAACACTTGAGATGTGGACTTGGTCTCTCACTGAGTAACACTGAGGCAGAGGTTTCACTGGGGGAAGGCCTGTATCTGCAACCCAACTACATCCATCCCTTACAGACAACTGGTTACCTACCGTTCAAAAGAGTGCACAAATTAGGCTCAAGGTCATGTGGGTGTCTTTCTGACTCAGCATGCATGGGTGGCAGGGGCTTCGATGTGGGGTTGAGTGCCTGTGCCCCGGTGTACCAACAAGAATGCACTCTCGGCAATTTGGGGGTGTGTCCAGAAATATGTCCAGGTAGCCAAGTCTCAGAGCCCGCACTGAAAGGCCCTGCAGTCGGAACACGCATGCCGTCTTCATGGAGCCCTGACCTCCTGTCCTCCCACCAAATGGGGGATGACACCTGGCAACTTCCTTCAGCCCCATGCAAAATTTCACTGAGGGGCTGTTGACATAGGCTCTAGGCTCCCAGTCTCCATGACCCATGATCTCTGAACAAAGCACAGAATCTGACCGCCCAAGTCCACATTGCGGAGCATCTGTGTCAATGCCACGTACCCTGAGACTGTAGCTACTACTACAGCTCAGGGGTCCTTGGCACAAGGTTCACCTCCACCCTAACCAGAAAAGTTTCCCAGAGAACTACAGAGTAAGGTGAACTTGGCACTAGGGCAGATTCGGCCCAGCGCACCCTCGAATAGGAGCAGAATTCAAGGCATGCGTCTCTTCCTGCCAGTCAGTCTACGCACTGGGCGGCCTCTGACAGAAAGGAAGGATGGGACTTGGACTTCCTCAGGTACCAGGATCCAGGGGTCAGTCCCACAGAAACACCATCCCTTTCCTGGCCAGATTATCCTCACATCCACACCCTGTAGGGACCAGGATACTGACCACACCCTACAGAAAGCTCCCATAATGCAGGGCGTGGTCCACATTGGACTCATCCTGCCCCAAGGGTCACTCACCCAAATCTGAAGCCTCCAAGGCCTCGGCACACACAGGGACAATCCTCAAGCAGGAACACCCACAGGATGATGCTGGGCAAAATGACCGCGTGCACTCAGATCATTAAGGATGCTTTCATGAAGACTTCAGAAGACCTGTCAGGGGAAGACCCTGGATGCCACAGCTCTCTGCCAAAGCGCCATGGGAGCTGCTGGCTCCTACACTGAGTCAGCCTGGGTATTCCAACCAATGGCCAATCTCTACCAGAACCATGGGCCTCCAAGCTTGATGCTCCATTGCCAGGGGGCGAACACATTGGTGCTATCAGGGCCGGCTGACTGGCCCCAACCTTAGGGAGCCTAGGTAATTCCAGGCCCAGGGGACAAATGGCGGCCAAGGGGCATGTGCACACACCACATTACAACCCACAGGGCTGCTTGCTTGGCCTCTCTTCTTGCAACTCTTCAAGGCACCAAAGATACCCTTCGGGAGTCCTTCTACTGGCAGCAGGCCACCAACGACACAAACGTCACCTGTCACTGAGCCTCCCAGGCACAAGCAATGCCCCCTCCTCTATACCCAGCTGAGGGCAGCTTCAAAAGGACCACACTATGTATCAGTGAAAACAGAACGACAGTGCCTGCAGCCTCAGCAGACATAACATCCCAGGCAATCACACTGCGCTTTTCCTCACCTGCCCAACCATTCTCCTCTGGGGCTCTGGTCAACCTGCAGGAGCAATGCAGGCCTGTGACCACAACACAGTCCATGGCGACCTCCAAGACTCAAGCATGTGACAGGACTTGCAATTCAGGAACTGCCAAGGGCAGAAATGAGGCCTATTCACTTTCACAACTGCCACCGTTCCCCTAGGTCTCTGCAGCCGCTGCAGCCCACAGGGTCCTCAGCAATCTCACCAACCCAAAGGGCCGCAATGGCCAGGGCCTCAGATCTGACCTGGGCCTCCAATCAGACACCACAGAAGCTTCCTTGCGTCAGAATCGACATCACGAGAGCCCCAATTAGCACACTTGCAGCAGGAACCAGGACAAAATGCACCGCTCTGAGAGAAGAGCTCACTGTCCGATGCCAGGATCGACTGCGACACCTACCACCACTGCACAAGCCGGATGCCTCTTCTGCTCCTCAGTGCCCTTCACCGTGGACCCCACATTCCAAGAGGGCTGCTCGAACATCTGGACACGGCCCACCCGCAGATGGGAGCCTCGCAAATGGTGGTGACCTGGCTCCTCCATGCGTGTGTGTGACGCAGTCAGAGAAGCCCTCTTGCTAACCAGTCCCACCCTTAACCCCAAGGGAGGCAACGTGCTGGACCTCAGTTTCGATGAGGAGACGGTAGTGAGTTCTCACTCATTTTGTTCAGATTTTCCAAGGAATGCATGAGAGGGTGTCGTCATCGATCCGAGCACGTGCTGGCTGGCTCCCCACCTCCACAGGGCAGGCAGCGCCGCTCCAAGGAGGAGCCAGTGACCTGGGAGTCCTCCAGCAGCCGGGGCACCTCAGAGCCCCCAGCCTTCTCAGCGAGAGAAACCGACCCTCCATACGTACAGCCACTCAGGCAGTGCCAGGAAACCTGAAATTCACGACACGTCTTGGGGCAGGAGAAGCCGTACCGTGCTCGGTGATCCTAAAGACCGGGCAGCACCCTGGGGCGCCACACTTCTTGCCGGACTCCCTTGCACCTCGAGCCGCCGCCTCATGGGCGGACCTTCGTCTCCTGGGTAATGGACAGCCATATCTGGCAACTGTACCTGACAAGGGGACAGAAAGCACAGGAACACTTGAGATGTGGACTTGGTCTCTCACTGAGTAACACTGAGGCAGAGGTTTCACTGGGGGAAGGCCTGTATCTGCAACCCAACTACATCCATCCCTTACAGACAACTGGTTACCTACCGTTCAAAAGAGTGCACAAATTAGGCTCAAGGTCATGTGGGTGTCTTTCTGACTCAGCATGCATGGGTGGCAGGGGCTTCGATGTGGGGTTGAGTGCCTGTGCCCCGGTGTACCAACAAGAATGCACTCTCGGCAATTTGGGGGTGTGTCCAGAAATATGTCCAGGTAGCCAAGTCTCAGAGCCCGCACTGAAAGGCCCTGCAGTCGGAACACGCATGCCGTCTTCATGGAGCCCTGACCTCCTGTCCTCCCACCAAATGGGGGATGACACCTGGCAACTTCCTTCAGCCCCATGCAAAATTTCACTGAGGGGCTGTTGACATAGGCTCTAGGCTCCCAGTCTCCATGACCCATGATCTCTGAACAAAGCACAGAATCTGACCGCCCAAGTCCACATTGCGGAGCATCTGTGTCAATGCCACGTACCCTGAGACTGTAGCTACTACTACAGCTCAGGGGTCCTTGGCACAAGGTTCACCTCCACCCTAACCAGAAAAGTTTCCCAGAGAACTACAGAGTAAGGTGAACTTGGCACTAGGGCAGATTCGGCCCAGCGCACCCTCGAATAGGAGCAGAATTCAAGGCATGCGTCTCTTCCTGCCAGTCAGTCTACGCACTGGGCGGCCTCTGACAGAAAGGAAGGATGGGACTTGGACTTCCTCAGGTACCAGGATCCAGGGGTCAGTCCCACAGAAACACCATCCCTTTCCTGGCCAGATTATCCTCACATCCACACCCTGTAGGGACCAGGATACTGACCACACCCTACAGAAAGCTCCCATAATGCAGGGCGTGGTCCACATTGGACTCATCCTGCCCCAAGGGTCACTCACCCAAATCTGAAGCCTCCAAGGCCTCGGCACACACAGGGACAATCCTCAAGCAGGAACACCCACAGGATGATGCTGGGCAAAATGACCGCGTGCACTCACATCATTAAGGATGCTTTCATGAAGACTTCAGAAGACCTGTCAGGGGAAGACCCTGGATGCCACAGGTCTCTGCCAAAGCGCCATGGGAGCTGCTGGCTCCTACACTGAGTCAGCCTGGGTATTCCAACCAATGGCCAATCTCTACCAGAACCATGGGCCTCCAAGCTTGATGCTCCATTGCCAGGGGGCGAACACATTGGTGCTATCAGGGCCGGCTGACTGGCCCCAACCTTAGGGAGCCTAGGTAATTCCAGGCCCAGGGGACAAATGGCGGCCAAGGGGCATGTGCACACACCACATTACAACCCACAGGGCTGCTTGCTTGGCCTCTCTTCTTGCAACTCTTCAAGGCACCAAAGATACCCTTCGGGAGTCCTTCTACTGGCAGCAGGCCACCAACGACACAAACGTCACCTGTCACTGAGCCTCCCAGGCACAAGCAATGCCCCCTCCTCTATACCCAGCTGAGGGCAGCTTCAAAAGGACCACACTATGTATCAGTGAAAACAGAACGACAGTGCCTGCAGCCTCAGCAGACATAACATCCCAGGCAATCACACTGCGCTTTTCCTCACCTGCCCAACCATTCTCCTCTGGGGCTCTGGTCAACATGCAGGAGCAATGCAGGCCTGTGACCACAACACAGTCCATGGCGACCTCCAAGACTCAAGCATGTGACAGGACTTGCAATTCAGGAACTGCCAAGGGCAGAAATGAGGCCTATTCACTTTCACAACTGCCACCGTTCCCCTAGGTCTCTGCAGCCGCTGCAGCCCACAGGGTCCTCAGCAATCTCACCAACCCAAAGGGCCGCAATGGCCAGGGCCTCAGATCTGACCTGGGCCTCCAATCAGACACCACAGAAGCTTCCTTGCGTCAGAATCGACATCACGAGAGCCCCAATTAGCACACTTGCAGCAGGAACCAGGACAAAATGCACCGCTCTGAGAGAAGAGCTCACTGTCCGATGCCAGGATCGACTGCGACACCTACCACCACTGCACAAGCCGGATGCCTCTTCTGCTCCTCAGTGCCCTTCACCGTGGACCCCACATTCCAAGAGGGCTGCTCGAACATCTGGACACGGCCCACCCGCAGATGGGAGCCTCGCAAATGGTGGTGACCTGGCTCCTCCATGCGTGTGTGTGACGCAGTCAGAGAAGCCCTCTTGCTAACCAGTCCCACCCTTAACCCCAAGGGAGGCAACGTGCTGGACCTCAGTTTCGATGAGGAGACGGTAGTGAGTTCTCACTCATTTTGTTCAGATTTTCCAAGGAATGCATGAGAGGGTGTCGTCATCGATCCGAGCACGTGCTGGCTGGCTCCCCACCTCCACAGGGCAGGCAGCGCCGCTCCAAGGAGGAGCCAGTGACCTGGGAGTCCTCCAGCAGCCGGGGCACCTCAGAGCCCCCAGCCTTCTCAGCGAGAGGAACGGACCCTCCATACGTACAGCCACTCAGGCAGTGCCAGGAAACCTGAAATTCACGACACGTCTTGGGGCAGGAGAAGCCGTACCGTGCTCGGTGATCCTAAAGACCGGGCAGCACCCTGGGCCGCCACACTTCTTGCCGGACTCCCTTGCACCTCGAGCCGCCGCCTCAGGGGCGGACCTTCGTCTCCTGGGTAATGGACAGCCATATCTGGCAACTGCACCTGACAAGGGGACAGAAAGCACAGGAACACTTGAGATGTGGACTTGGTCTCTCACTGAGTAACACTGATGCAGAGGTTTCACTGGGGGAAGGCCTGTATCTGCAACCCAACTACATCCATCCCTTACAGACAACTGGTTACCTACCGTTCAAAAGAGTGCACAAATTAGGCTCAAGGTCATGTGGGTGTCTTTCTGACTCAGCATGCATGGGTGGCAGGGGCTTCGATGTGGGGTTGAGTGCCTGTGTCCCGGTGTACCAACAAGAATGCACTCTCGGCAATTTGGGGGTGTGTCCAGAAATATGTCCAGGTAGCCAAGTCTCAGAGCCCGCACTGAAAGGCCCTGCAGTCTGAACACGCATGCCGTCTTCATGGAGCCCTGACTTCCTGTCCTCCCACCAAATGGGGGATGACACCTGGCAACTTGCTTCAGCCCCATGCAAAATTTCACTGAGGGGCTGTTGACGTAGGCTCTAGGCTCCCAGTCTCCATGACCCATGATCTCTGACCAAAGCACAGAATCTGACCGCCCAAGTCCACATTGCGGAGCATCTGTGTCAATGCCACGTACCCTGAGACTGTAGCTACTACTACAGCTCAGGGGTCCTTGGCACAAGGTTCACCTCCACCCTAACCAGAAAAGTTTCCCAGAGAACTACAGAGTAAGGTGAACTTGGCACTAGGGCAGATTCGGCCCAGCGCACCCTCGAATAGGAGCAGAATTCAAGGCATGCTTCTCTTCTTGCCAGTCAGTCTACTCACTGGGTGGCCACTGACAGAAAGGAAGGATGGGACTTGGACTTCCTCAGGTACCAGGATCCAGGGGTCAGTCCCACAGAAACACCACCCCTTTCCTGGCCAGATTATACTCACATCCACACCCTGTAGGGACCAGGATACTGACCACACCCTACAGAAAGCTCCCATAATGCAGGGCGTGGTCCACATTGGACTCATCCTGCCCCAAGGGTCACTCACCCAAATCTGAAGCCTCCAAGGCCTCGGCACACACAGGGACAATCCTCAAGCAGGAACACCCACAGGATGATGCTGGGCAAAATGACCGCGTGCACTCAGATCATTAAGGATGCTTTCATGAAGACTTCAGAAGACCTGTCAGGGGAAGACCCTGGATGCCACAGCTCTCTGCCAAAGCGCCATGGGAGCTGCTGGCTCCTACACTGAGTCAGCCTGGGTATTCCAACCAATGGCCAATCTCTACCAGAACCATGGGCCTCCAAGCTTGATGCTCCATTGCCAGGGGGCGAACACATTGGTGCTATCAGGGCCGGCTGACTGGCCCCAACCTTAGGGAGCCTAGGTAATTCCAGGCCCAGGGGACAAATGGCGGCCAAGGGGCATGTGCACACACCACATTACAACCCACAGGGCTGCTTGCTTGGCCTCTCTTCTTGCAACTCTTCAAGGCACCAAAGATACCCTTCGGGAGTCCTTCTACTGGCAGCAGGCCACCAACGACACAAACGTCACCTGTCACTGAGCCTCCCAGGCACAAGCAATGCCCCCTCCTCTATACCCAGCTGAGGGCAGCTTCAAAAGGACCACACTATGTATCAGTGAAAACAGAACAACAGTGCCTGCAGCCTCAGCAGACATAACATCCCAGGCAATCACACTGCGCTTTTCCTCACCTGCCCAACCATTCTCCTCTGGGGCTCTGGTCAACATGCAGGAGCAATGCAGGCCTGTGACCACAACACAGTCCATGGCGACCTCCAAGACTCAAGCATGTGACAGGACTTGCAATTCAGGAACTGCCAAGGGCAGAAATGAGGCCTATTCACTTTCACAACTGCCACCGTTCCCCTAGGTCTCTGCAGCCGCTGCAGCCCACAGGGTCCTCAGCAATCTCACCAACCCAAAGGGCCGCAATGGCCAGGGCCTCAGATCTGACCTGGGCCTCCAATCAGACACCACAGAAGCTTCCTTGCGTCAGAATCGACATCACGAGAGCCCCAATTAGCACACTTGCAGCAGGAACCAGGACAAAATGCACCGC
The DNA here is from genome assembly GCF_033118175.1 of Dama dama. Classification (NCBI taxonomy): domain Eukaryota; kingdom Metazoa; phylum Chordata; class Mammalia; order Artiodactyla; family Cervidae; genus Dama; species Dama dama. Next base: position 11,379,695 of record NC_083693.1, on the reverse strand, counting down.
TCTGAGAGAAGAGCTCACTGTCCGATGCCAGGATCGACTGCGACACCTACCACCACTGCACAAGCCGGATGCCTCTTCTGCTCCTCAGTGCCCTTCACCGTGGACCCCACATTCCAAGAGGGCTGCTCGAACATCTGGACACGGCCCACCCGCAGATGGGAGCCTCGCAAATGGTGGTGACCTGGCTCCTCCATGCGTGTGTGTGACGCAGTCAGAGAAGCCCTCTTGCTAACCAGTCCCACCCTTAACCCCAAGGGAGGCAACGTGCTGGACCTCAGTTTCGATGAGGAGACGGTAGTGAGTTCTCACTCATTTTGTTCAGATTTTCCAAGGAATGCATGAGAGGGTGTCGTCATCGATCCGAGCACGTGCTGGCTGGCTCCCCACCTCCACAGGGCAGGCAGCGCCGCTCCAAGGAGGAGCCAGTGACCTGGGAGTCCTCCAGCAGCCGGGGCACCTCAGAGCCCCCAGCCTTCTCAGCGAGAGGAACGGACCCTCCATACGTACAGCCACTCAGGCAGTGCCAGGAAACCTGAAATTCACGACACCTCTTGGGGCAGGAGAAGCCGTACCATACTCGGTGATCCTAAAAGACCTGGCACCACCCTGGGCCGCCATACTTCTTGCCGGACTCCCTTGCACCTCGGGCCACCGCCTCATGGGCGGACCTTCGTCACCTGGGTCATGGACAGCCATATCTGGCAACTGCACCTGACGAGGGGACAGAAAGCACAGGAACACTTGAGATGTGGACTTGGTCTCTCACTGAGTAACACTGATGCAGAGGTTTCACTGGGGGAAGGCCTGTATCTGCAACCCAACTACATCCATCCCTTACAGACAACTGGTTACCTACCGTTCAAAAGAGTGCACAAATTAGGCTCAAGGTCATGTGGGTGTCTTTCTGACTCAGCATGCATGGGTGGCAGGGGCTTCGATGTGGGGTTGAGTGCCTGTGTCCCGGTGTACCAACAAGAATGCACTCTCGGCAATTTGGGGGTGTGTCCAGAAATATGTCCAGGTAGCCAAGTCTCAGAGCCCGCACTGAAAGGCCCTGCAGTCTGAACACGCATGCCGTCTTCATGGAGCCCTGACTTCCTGTCCTCCCACCAAATGGGGGATGACACCTGGCAACTTGCTTCAGCCCCATGCAAAATTTCACTGAGGGGCTGTTGACGTAGGCTCTAGGCTCCCAGTCTCCATGACCCATGATCTCTGACCAAAGCACAGAATCTGACCGCCCAAGTCCACATTGCGGAGCATCTGTGTCAATGCCACGTACCCTGAGACTGTAGCTACTACTACAGCTCAGGGGTCCTTGGCACAAGGTTCACCTCCACCCTAACCAGAAAAGTTTCCCAGAGAACTACAGAGTAAGGTGAACTTGGCACTAGGGCAGATTCGGCCCAGCGCACCCTCGAATAGGAGCAGAATTCAAGGCATGCGTCTCTTCCTGCCAGTCAGTCTACTCACTGGGCGGCCACTGACAGAAAGGAAGGATGGGACTTGGACTTCCTCAGGTACCAGGATCCAGGGGTCAGTCCCACAGAAACACCATCCCTTTCCTGGCCAGATTATACTCACATCCACACCCTGTAGGGACCAGGATACTGACCACACCCTACAGAAAGCTCCCATAATGCAGGGCGTGGTCCACATTGGACTCATCCTGCCCCAAGGGTCACTCACCCAAATCTGAAGCCTCCAAGGCCTCGGCACACACAGGGACAATCCTCAAGCAGGAACACCCACAGGATGATGCTGGGCAAAATGACCGCGTGCACTCAGATCATTAAGGATGCTTTCATGAAGACTTCAGAAGACCTGTCAGGGGAAGACCCTGGATGCCACAGGTCTCTGCCAAAGCGCCATGGGAGCTGCTGGCTCCTACACTGAGTCAGCCTGGGTATTCCAACCAATGGCCAATCTCTACCAGAACCATGGGCCTCCAAGCTTGATGCTCCATTGCCAGGGGGCGAACACATTGGTGCTATCAGGGCCGGCTGACTGGCCCCAACCTTAGGGAGCCTAGGTAATTCCAGGCCCAGGGGACAAATGGCGGCCAAGGGGCATGTGCACACACCACATTACAACCCACAGGGCTGCTTGCTTGGCCTCTCTTCTTGCAACTCTTCAAGGCACCAAAGATACCCTTCGGGAGTCCTTCTACTGGCAGCAGGCCACCAACGACACAAACGTCACCTGTCACTGAGCCTCCCAGGCACAAGCAATGCCCCCTCCTCTATACCCAGCTGAGGGCAGCTTCAAAAGGACCACACTATGTATCAGTGAAAACAGAACAACAGTGCCTGCAGCCTCAGCAGACATAACATCCCAGGCAATCACACTGCGCTTTTCCTCACGTGCCCAACCATTCTCCTCTGGGGCTCTGGTCAACATGCAGGAGCAATGCAGGCCTGTGACCACAACACAGTCCATGGCGACCTCCAAGACTCAAGCATGTGACAGGACTTGCAATTCAGGAACTGCCAAGGGCAGAAATGAGGCCTATTAACTTTCACAACTGCCACCGTTCCCCTAGGTCTCTGCAGCCGCTGCAGCCCACAGGGTCCTCAGCAATCTCACCAACCCAAAGGGCCGCAATGGCCAGGGCCTCAGATCTGACCTGGGCCTCCAATCAGACACCACAGAAGCTTCCTTGCGTCAGAATCGACATCACGAGAGCCCCAATTAGCACACTTGCAGCAGGAACCAGGACAAAATGCACCGCTCTGAGAGAAGAGCTCACTGTCCGATGCCAGGATCGACTGCGACACCTACCACCACTGCACAAGCCGGATGCCTCTTCTGCTCCTCAGTGCCCTTCACCGTGGACCCCACATTCCAAGAGGGCTGCTCGAACATCTGGACACGGCCCACCCGCAGATGGGAGCCTCGCAAATGGTGGTGACCTGGCTCCTCCATGCGTGTGTGTGACGCAGTCAGAGAAGCCCTCTTGCTAACCAGTCCCACCCTTAACCCCAAGGGAGGCAACGTGCTGGACCTCAGTTTCGATGAGGAGACGGTAGTGAGTTCTCACTCATTTTGTTCAGATTTTCCAAGGAATGCATGAGAGGGTGTCGTCATCGATCCGAGCACGTGCTGGCTGGCTCCCCACCTCCACAGGGCAGGCAGCGCCGCTCCAAGGAGGAGCCAGTGACCTGGGAGTCCTCCAGCAGCCGGGGCACCTCAGAGCCCCCAGCCTTCTCAGCGAGAGGAACGGACCCTCCATACGTACAGCCACTCAGGCAGTGCCAGGAAACCTGAAATTCACGACACCTCTTGGGGCAGGAGAAGCCGTACCATACTCGGTGATCCTAAAAGACCTGGCACCACCCTGGGCCGCCATACTTCTTGCCGGACTCCCTTGCACCTCGGGCCACCGCCTCATGGGCGGACCTTCGTCACCTGGGTCATGGACAGCCATATCTGGCAACTGCACCTGACGAGGGGACAGAAAGCACAGGAACACTTGAGATGTGGACTTGGTCTCTCACTGAGTAACACTGATGCAGAGGTTTCACTGGGGGAAGGCCTGTATCTGCAACCCAACTACATCCATCCCTTACAGACAACTGGTTACCTACCGTTCAAAAGAGTGCACAAATTAGGCTCAAGGTCATGTGGGTGTCTTTCTGACTCAGCATGCATGGGTGGCAGGGGCTTCGATGTGGGGTTGAGTGCCTGTGTCCCGGTGTACCAACAAGAATGCACTCTCGGCAATTTGGGGGTGTGTCCAGAAATATGTCCAGGTAGCCAAGTCTCAGAGCCCGCACTGAAAGGCCCTGCAGTCTGAACACGCATGCCGTCTTCATGGAGCCCTGACTTCCTGTCCTCCCACCAAATGGGGGATGACACCTGGCAACTTGCTTCAGCCCCATGCAAAATTTCACTGAGGGGCTGTTGACGTAGGCTCTAGGCTCCCAGTCTCCATGACCCATGATCTCTGACCAAAGCACAGAATCTGACCGCCCAAGTCCACATTGCGGAGCATCTGTGTCAATGCCACGTACCCTGAGACTGTAGCTACTACTACAGCTCAGGGGTCCTTGGCACAAGGTTCACCTCCACCCTAACCAGAAAAGTTTCCCAGAGAACTACAGAGTAAGGTGAACTTGGCACTAGGGCAGATTCGGCCCAGCGCACCCTCGAATAGGAGCAGAATTCAAGGCATGCGTCTCTTCCTGCCAGTCAGTCTACTCACTGGGCGGCCACTGACAGAAAGGAAGGATGGGACTTGGACTTCCTCAGGTACCAGGATCCAGGGGTCAGTCCCACAGAAACACCATCCCTTTCCTGGCCAGATTATACTCACATCCACACCCTGTAGGGACCAGGATACTGACCACACCCTACAGAAAGCTCCCATAATGCAGGGCGTGGTCCACATTGGACTCATCCTGCCCCAAGGGTCACTCACCCAAATCTGAAGCCTCCAAGGCCTCGGCACACACAGGGACAATCCTCAAGCAGGAACACCCACAGGATGATGCTGGGCAAAATGACCGCGTGCACTCAGATCATTAAGGATGCTTTCATGAAGACTTCAGAAGACCTGTCAGGGGAAGACCCTGGATGCCACAGGTCTCTGCCAAAGCGCCATGGGAGCTGCTGGCTCCTACACTGAGTCAGCCTGGGTATTCCAACCAATGGCCAATCTCTACCAGAACCATGGGCCTCCAAGCTTGATGCTCCATTGCCAGGGGGCGAACACATTGGTGCTATCAGGGCCGGCTGACTGGCCCCAACCTTAGGGAGCCTAGGTAATTCCAGGCCCAGGGGACAAATGGCGGCCAAGGGGCATGTGCACACACCACATTACAACCCACAGGGCTGCTTGCTTGGCCTCTCTTCTTGCAACTCTTCAAGGCACCAAAGATACCCTTCGGGAGTCCTTCTACTGGCAGCAGGCCACCAACGACACAAACGTCACCTGTCACTGAGCCTCCCAGGCACAAGCAATGCCCCCTCCTCTATACCCAGCTGAGGGCAGCTTCAAAAGGACCACACTATGTATCAGTGAAAACAGAACAACAGTGCCTGCAGCCTCAGCAGACATAACATCCCAGGCAATCACACTGTGCTTTTCCTCACGTGCCCAACCATTCTCCTCTGGGGCTCTGGTCAACATGCAGGAGCAATGCAGGCCTGTGACCACAACACAGTCCATGGCGACCTCCAAGACTCAAGCATGTGACAGGACTTGCAATTCAGGAACTGCCAAGGGCAGAAATGAGGCCTATTCACTTTCACAACTGCCACCGTTCCCCTAGGTCTCTGCAGCCGCTGCAGCCCACAGGGTCCTCAGCAATCTCACCAACCCAAAGGGCCGCAATGGCCAGGGCCTCAGATCTGACCTGGGCCTCCAATCAGACACCACAGAAGCTTCCTTGCGTCAGAATCGACATCACGAGAGCCCCAATTAGCACACTTGCAGCAGGAACCAGGACAAAATGCACCGCTCTGAGAGAAGAGCTCACTGTCCGATGCCAGGATCGACTGCGACACCTACCACCACTGCACAAGCCGGATGCCTCTTCTGCTCCTCAGTGCCCTTCACCGTGGACCCCACATTCCAAGACGGCTGCTCGAACATCTGGACACGGCCCACCCGCAGATGGGAGCCTCGCAAATGGTGGTGACCTGGCTCCTCCATGCGTGTGTGTGACGCAGTCAGAGAAGCCCTCTTGCTAACCAGTCCCACCCTTAACCCCAAGGGAGGCAACGTGCTGGACCTCAGTTTCGATGAGGAGACGGTAGTGAGTTCTCACTCATTTTGTTCAGATTTTCCAAGGAATGCATGAGAGGGTGTCGTCATCGATCCGAGCACGTGCTGGCTGGCTCCCCACCTCCACAGGGCAGGCAGCGCCGCTCCAAGGAGGAGCCAGTGACCTGGGAGTCCTCCAGCAGCCGGGGCACCTCAGAGCCCCCAGCCTTCTCAGCGAGAGGAACGGACCCTCCATACGTACAGCCACTCAGGCAGTGCCAGGAAACCTGAAATTCACGACACCTCTTGGGGCAGGAGAAGCCGTACCATACTCGGTGATCCTAAAAGACCTGGCACCACCCTGGGCCGCCATACTTCTTGCCGGACTCCCTTGCACCTCGGGCCACCGCCTCATGGGCGGACCTTCGTCACCTGGGTCATGGACAGCCATATCTGGCAACTGCACCTGACGAGGGGACAGAAAGCACAGGAACACTTGAGATGTGGACTTGGTCTCTCACTGAGTAACACTGATGCAGAGGTTTCACTGGGGGAAGGCCTGTATCTGCAACCCAACTACATCCATCCCTTACAGACAACTGGTTACCTACCGTTCAAAAGAGTGCACAAATTAGGCTCAAGGTCATGTGGGTGTCTTTCTGACTCAGCATGCATGGGTGGCAGGGGCTTCGATGTGGGGTTGAGTGCCTGTGTCCCGGTGTACCAACAAGAATGCACTCTCGGCAATTTGGGGGTGTGTCCAGAAATATGTCCAGGTAGCCAAGTCTCAGAGCCCGCACTGAAAGGCCCTGCAGTCTGAACACGCATGCCGTCTTCATGGAGCCCTGACTTCCTGTCCTCCCACCAAATGGGGGATGACACCTGGCAACTTGCTTCAGCCCCATGCAAAATTTCACTGAGGGGCTGTTGACGTAGGCTCTAGGCTCCCAGTCTCCATGACCCATGATCTCTGACCAAAGCACAGAATCTGACCGCCCAAGTCCACATTGCGGAGCATCTGTGTCAATGCCACGTACCCTGAGACTGTAGCTACTACTACAGCTCAGGGGTCCTTGGCACAAGGTTCACCTCCACCCTAACCAGAAAAGTTTCCCAGAGAACTACAGAGTAAGGTGAACTTGGCACTAGGGCAGATTCGGCCCAGCGCACCCTCGAATAGGAGCAGAATTCAAGGCATGCGTCTCTTCCTGCCAGTCAGTCTACTCACTGGGCGGCCACTGACAGAAAGGAAGGATGGGACTTGGACTTCCTCAGGTACCAGGATCCAGGGGTCAGTCCCACAGAAACACCATCCCTTTCCTGGCCAGATTATACTCACATCCACACCCTGTAGGGACCAGGATACTGACCACACCCTACAGAAAGCTCCCATAATGCAGGGCGTGGTCCACATTGGACTCATCCTGCCCCAAGGGTCACTCACCCAAATCTGAAGCCTCCAAGGCCTCGGCACACACAGGGACAATCCTCAAGCAGGAACACCCACAGGATGATGCTGGGCAAAATGACCGCGTGCACTCAGATCATTAAGGATGCTTTCATGAAGACTTCAGAAGACCTGTCAGGGGAAGACCCTGGATGCCACAGGTCTCTGCCAAAGCGCCATGGGAGCTGCTGGCTCCTACACTGAGTCAGCCTGGGTATTCCAACCAATGGCCAATCTCTACCAGAACCATGGGCCTCCAAGCTTGATGCTCCATTGCCAGGGGGCGAACACATTGGTGCTATCAGGGCCGGCTGACTGGCCCCAACCTTAGGGAGCCTAGGTAATTCCAGGCCCAGGGGACAAATGGCGGCCAAGGGGCATGTGCACACACCACATTACAACCCACAGGGCTGCTTGCTTGGCCTCTCTTCTTGCAACTCTTCAAGGCACCAAAGATACCCTTCGGGAGTCCTTCTACTGGCAGCAGGCCACCAACGACACAAACGTCACCTGTCACTGAGCCTCCCAGGCACAAGCAATGCCCCCTCCTCTATACCCAGCTGAGGGCAGCTTCAAAAGGACCACACTATGTATCAGTGAAAACAGAACAACAGTGCCTGCAGCCTCAGCAGACATAACATCCCAGGCAATCACACTGTGCTTTTCCTCACGTGCCCAACCATTCTCCTCTGGGGCTCTGGTCAACATGCAGGAGCAATGCAGGCCTGTGACCACAACACAGTCCATGGCGACCTCCAAGACTCAAGCATGTGACAGGACTTGCAATTCAGGAACTGCCAAGGGCAGAAATGAGGCCTATTAACTTTCACAACTGCCACCGTTCCCCTAGGTCTCTGCAGCCGCTGCAGCCCACAGGGTCCTCAGCAATCTCACCAACCCAAAGGGCCGCAATGGCCAGGGCCTCAGATCTGACCTGGGCCTCCAATCAGACACCACAGAAGCTTCCTTGCGTCAGAATCGACATCACGAGAGCCCCAATTAGCACACTTGCAGCAGGAACCAGGACAAAATGCACCGCTCTGAGAGAAGAGCTCACTGTCCGATGCCAGGATCGACTGCGACACCTACCACCACTGCACAAGCCGGATGCCTCTTCTGCTCCTCAGTGCCCTTCACCGTGGACCCCACATTCCAAGAGGGCTGCTCGAACATCTGGACACGGCCCACCCGCAGATGGGAGCCTCGCAAATGGTGGTGACCTGGCTCCTCCATGCGTGTGTGTGACGCAGTCAGAGAAGCCCTCTTGCTAACCAGTCCCACCCTTAACCCCAAGGGAGGCAACGTGCTGGACCTCAGTTTCGATGAGGAGACGGTAGTGAGTTCTCACTCATTTTGTTCAGATTTTCCAAGGAATGCATGAGAGGGTGTCGTCATCGATCCGAGCACGTGCTGGCTGGCTCCCCACCTCCACAGGGCAGGCAGCGCCGCTCCAAGGAGGAGCCAGTGACCTGGGAGTCCTCCAGCAGCCGGGGCACCTCAGAGCCCCCAGCCTTCTCAGCGAGAGGAACGGACCCTCCATACGTACAGCCACTCAGGCAGTGCCAGGAAACCTGAAATTCACGACACCTCTTGGGGCAGGAGAAGCCGTACCATACTCGGTGATCCTAAAAGACCTGGCACCACCCTGGGCCGCCATACTTCTTGCCGGACTCCCTTGCACCTCGGGCCACCGCCTCAGGGGCGGACCTTCGTCACCTGGGTCATGGACAGCCATATCTGGCAACTGCACCTGACGAGGGGACAGAAAGCACAGGAACACTTGAGATGTGGACTTGGTCTCTCACTGAGTAACACTGATGCAGAGGTTTCACTGGGGGAAGGCCTGTATCTGCAACCCAACTACATCCATCCCTTACAGACAACTGGTTACCTACCGTTCAAAAGAGTGCACAAATTAGGCTCAAGGTCATGTGGGTGTCTTTCTGACTCAGCATGCATGGGTGGCAGGGGCTTCGATGTGGGGTTGAGTGCCTGTGTCCCGGTGTACCAACAAGAATGCACTCTCGGCAATTTGGGGGTGTGTCCAGAAATATGTCCAGGTAGCCAAGTCTCAGAGCCCGCAATGAAAGGCCCTGCAGTCTGAACACGCATGCCGTCTTCATGGAGCCCTGACTTCCTGTCCTCCCACCAAATGGGGGATGACACCTGGCAACTTGCTTCAGCCCCATGCAAAATTTCACTGAGGGGCTGTTGACGTAGGCTCTAGGCTCCCAGTCTCCATGACCCATGATCTCTGACCAAAGCACAGAATCTGACCGCCCAAGTCCACATTGCGGAGCATCTGTGTCAATGCCACGTACCCTGAGACTGTAGCTACTACTACAGCTCAGGGGTCCTTGGCACAAGGTTCACCTCCACCCTAACCAGAAAAGTTTCCCAGAGAACTACAGAGTAAGGTGAACTTGGCACTAGGGCAGATTCGGCCCAGCGCACCCTCGAATAGGAGCAGAATTCAAGGCATGCGTCTCTTCCTGCCAGTCAGTCTACTCACTGGGCGGCCACTGACAGAAAGGAAGGATGGGACTTGGACTTCCTCAGGTACCAGGATCCAGGGGTCAGTCCCACAGAAACACCATCCCTTTCCTGGCCAGATTATCCTCACATCCACACCCTGTAGGGACCAGGATACTGACCACACCCTACAGAATGCTCCCATAATGCAGGGCGTGGTCCACATTGGACTCATCCTGCCCCAAGGGTCACTCACCCAAATCTGAAGCCTCCAAGGCCTCGGCACACACAGGGACAATCCTCAAGCAGGAACACCCACAGGATGATGCTGGGCAAAATGACCGCGTGCACTCAGATCATTAAGGATGCTTTCATGAAGACTTCAGAAGACCTGTCAGGGGAAGACCCTGGATGCCACAGGTCTCTGCCAAAGCGCCATGGGAGCTGCTGGCTCCTACACTGAGTCAGCCTGGGTATTCCAACCAATGGCCAATCTCTACCAGAACCATGGGCCTCCAAGCTTGATGCTCCATTGCCAGGGGGCGAACACATTGGTGCTATCAGGGCCGGCTGACTGGCCCCAACCTTAGGGAGCCTAGGTAATTCCAGGCCCAGGGGACAAATGGCGGCCAAGGGGCATGTGCACACACCACATTACAACCCACAGGGCTGCTTGCTTGGCCTCTCTTCTTGCAACTCTTCAAGGCACCAAAGATACCCTTCGGGAGTCCTTCTACTGGCAGCAGGCCACCAACGACACAAACGTCACCTGTCACTGAGCCTCCCAGGCACAAGCAATGCCCCCTCCTCTATACCCAGCTGAGGGCAGCTTCAAAAGGACCACACTATGTATCAGTGAAAACAGAACAACAGTGCCTGCAGCCTCAGCAGACATAACATCCCAGGCAATCACACTGCGCTTTTCCTCACCTGCCCAACCATTCTCCTCTGGGGCTCTGGTCAACATGCAGGAGCAATGCAGGCCTGTGACCACAACACAGTCCATGGCGACCTCCAAGACTCAAGCATGTGACAGGACTTGCAATTCAGGAACTGCCAAGGGCAGAAATGAGGCCTATTCACTTTCACAACTGCCACCGTTCCCCTAGGTCTCTGCAGCCGCTGCAGCCCACAGGGTCCTCAGCAATCTCACCAACCCAAAGGGCCGCAATGGCCAGGGCCTCAGATCTGACCTGGGCCTCCAATCAGACACCACAGAAGCTTCCTTGCGTCAGAATCGACATCACGAGAGCCCCAATTAGCACACTTGCAGCAGGAACCAGGACAAAATGCACCGCTCTGAGAGAAGAGCTCACTGTCCGATGCCAGGATCGACTGCGACACCTACCACCACTGCACAAGCCGGATGCCTCTTCTGCTCCTCAGTGCCCTTCACCGTGGACCCCACATTCCAAGAGGGCTGCTCGAACATCTGGACACGGCCCACCCGCAGATGGGAGCCTCGCAAATGGTGGTGACCTGGCTCCTCCATGCGTGTGTGTGACGCAGTCAGAGAAGCCCTCTTGCTAACCAGTCCCACCCTTAACCCCAAGGGAGGCAACGTGCTGGACCTCAGTTTCGATGAGGAGACGGTAGTGAGTTCTCACTCATTTTGTTCAGATTTTCCAAGGAATGCATGAGAGGGTGTCGTCATCGATCCGAGCACGTGCTGGCTGGCTCCCCACCTCCACAGGGCAGGCAGCGCCGCTCCAAGGAGGAGCCAGTGACCTGGGAGTCCTCCAGCAGCCGGGGCACCTCAGAGCCCCCAGCCTTCTCAGCGAGAGGAACGGACCCTCCATACGTACAGCCACTCAGGCAGTGCCAGGAAACCTGAAATTCACGACACCTCTTGGGGCAGGAGAAGCCGTACCATACTCGGTGATCCTAAAAGACCTGGCACCACCCTGGGCCGCCATACTTCTTGCCGGACTCCCTTGCACCTCGGGCCACCGCCTCAGGGGCGGACCTTCGTCACCTGGGTCATGGACAGCCATATCTGGCAACTGCACCTGACGAGGGGACAGAAAGCACAGGAACACTTGAGATGTGGACTTGGTCTCTCACTGAGTAACACTGATGCAGAGGTTTCACTGGGGGAAGGCCTGTATCTGCAACCCAACTACATCCATCCCTTACAGACAACTGGTTACCTAACGTTCAAAAGAGTGCACAAATTAGGCTCAAGGTCATGTGGGTGTCTTTCTGACTCAGCATGCATGGGTGGCAGGGGCTTCGATGTGGGGTTGAGTGCCTGTGTCCCGGTGTACCAACAAGAATGCACTCTCGGCAATTTGGGGGTGTGTCCAGAAATATGTCCAGGTAGCCAAGTCTCAGAGCCCGCACTGAAAGGCCCTGCAGTCGGAACACGCATGCCGTCTTCATGGAGCCCTGACCTCCTGTCCTCCCACGAAATGGGGGATGACACCTGGCAACTACCTTCAGCCCCATGCAAAATTTCACTGAGGGGCTGTTGACGTAGGCTCTAGGCTCCCAGTCTCCATGACCCATGATCTCTGAACAAAGCGCAGAATCTGACCGCCCAAGGCCACCTTGCGGAGCATCTGTGTCAATGCCACGTACCCTGAGACTGTAGCTACTACTACAGCTCAGGGGTCCTTGGCACAAGGTTCACCTCCACCCTAACCAGAAAAGTTTCCCAGAGAACTACAGAGTAAGGTGAACTTGGCACTAGGGCAGATTCGGCCCAGCGCACCCTCGAATAGGAGCAGAATTCAAGGCATGCGTCTCTTCCTGCCAGTCAGTCTACTCACTGGGCGGCCACTGACAGAAAGGAAGGATGGGACTTGGACTTCCTCAGGTACCAGGATCCAGGGGTCAGTCCCACAGAAACACCATCCCTTTCCTGGCCAGATTATCCTCACATCCACACCCTGTAGGGACCAGGATACTGACCACACCCTACAGAATGCTCCCATAATGCAGGGCGTGGTCCACATTGGACTCATCCTGCCCCAAGGGTCACTCACCCAAATCTGAAGCCTCCAAGGCCTCGGCACACACAGGGACAATCCTCAAGCAGGAACACCCACAGGATGATGCTGGGCAAAATGACCGCGTGCACTCAGATCATTAAGGATGCTTTCATGAAGACTTCAGAAGACCTGTCAGGGGAAGACCCTGGATGCCACAGGTCTCTGCCAAAGCGCCATGGGAGCTGCTGGCTCCTACACTGAGTCAGCCTGGGTATTCCAACCAATGGCCAATCTCTACCAGAACCATGGGCCTCCAAGCTTGATGCTCCATTGCCAGGGGGCGAACACATTGGTGCTATCAGGGCCGGCTGACTGGCCCCAACCTTAGGGAGCCTAGGTAATTCCAGGCCCAGGGGACAAATGGCGGCCAAGGGGCATGTGCACACACCACATTACAACCCACAGGGCTGCTTGCTTGGCCTCTCTTCTTGCAACTCTTCAAGGCACCAAAGATACCCTTCGGGAGTCCTTCTACTGGCAGCAGGCCACCAACGACACAAACGTCACCTGTCACTGAGCCTCCCAGGCACAAGCAATGCCCCCTCCTCTATACCCAGCTGAGGGCAGCTTCAAAAGGACCACACTATGTATCAGTGAAAACAGAACAACAGTGCCTGCAGCCTCAGCAGACATAACATCCCAGGCAATCACACTGCGCTTTTCCTCACCTGCCCAACCATTCTCCTCTGGGGCTCTGGTCAACATGCAGGAGCAATGCAGGCCTGTGACCACAACACAGTCCATGGCGACCTCCAAGACTCAAGCATGTGACAGGACTTGCAATTCAGGAACTGCCAAGGGCAGAAATGAGGCCTATTCACTTTCACAACTGCCACCGTTCCCCTAGGTCTCTGCAGCCGCTGCAGCCCACAGGGTCCTCAGCAATCTCACCAACCCAAAGGGCCGCAATGGCCAGGGCCTCAGATCTGACCTGGGCCTCCAATCAGACACCACAGAAGCTTCCTTGCGTCAGAATCGACATCACGAGAGCCCCAATTAGCACACTTGCAGCAGGAACCAGGACAAAATGCACCGCTCTGAGAGAAGAGCTCACTGTCCGATGCCAGGATCGACTGCGACACCTACCACCACTGCACAAGCCGGATGCCTCTTCTGCTCCTCAGTGCCCTTCACCGTGGACCCCACATTCCAAGAGGGCTGCTCGAACATCTGGACACGGCCCACCCGCAGATGGGAGCCTCGCAAATGGTGGTGACCTGGCTCCTCCATGCGTGTGTGTGACGCAGTCAGAGAAGCCCTCTTGCTAACCAGTCCCACCCTTAACCCCAAGGGAGGCAACGTGCTGGACCTCAGTTTCGATGAGGAGACGGTAGTGAGTTCTCACTCATTTTGTTCAGATTTTCCAAGGAATGCATGAGAGGGTGTCGTCATCGATCCGAGCACGTGCTGGCTGGCTCCCCACCTCCACAGGGCAGGCAGCGCCGCTCCAAGGAGGAGTCAGTGACCTGGGAGTCCTCCAGCAGCCGGGGCACCTCAGAGCCCCCAGGCTTCTTAGTGAGAGGAACGGACCCTCCATACGTACAGCCACTCAGGCAGTGCCAGGAAACCTGAAATTCACGACACGTCTTGGGGCAGGAGAAGCCGTACCGTGCTCGGTGATCCTAAAGACCGGGCAGCACCCTGGGCCGCCACACTTCTTGCCGGACTCCCTTGCACCTCGAGCCGCCGCCTCATGGGCGGACCTTCGTCTCCTGGGTAATGGACAGCCATATCTGGCAACTGCACCTGACAAGGGGACAGAAAGCACAGGAACACTTGAGATGTGGACTTGGTCTCTCACTGAGTAACACTGATGCAGAGGTTTCACTGGGGGAAGGCCTGTATCTGCAACCCAACTACATCCATCCCTTACAGACAACTGGTTACCTACCGTTCAAAAGAGTGCACAAATTAGGCTCAAGGTCATGTGGGTGTCTTTCTGACTCAGCATGCATGGGTGGCAGGGGCTTCGATGTGGGGTTGAGTGCCTGTGTCCCGGTGTACCAACAAGAATGCACTCTCGGCAATTTGGGGGTGTGTCCAGAAATATGTCCAGGTAGCCAAGTCTCAGAGCCCGCACTGAAAGGCCCTGCAGTCTGAACACGCATGCCGTCTTCATGGAGCCCTGACTTCCTGGCCTCCCACCAAATGGGGGATGACACCTGGCAACTTGCTTCAGCCCCATGCAAAATTTCACTGAGGGGCTGTTGACGTAGGCTCTAGGCTCCCAGTCTCCATGACCCATGATCTCTGACCAAAGCACAGAATCTGACCGCCCAAGTCCACATTGCGGAGCATCTGTGTCAATGCCACGTACCCTGAGACTGTAGCTACTACTACAGCTCAGGGGTCCTTGGCACAAGGTTCACCTCCACCCTAACCAGAAAAGTTTCCCAGAGAACTACAGAGTAAGGTGAACTTGGCACTAGGGCAGATTCGGCCCAGCGCACCCTCGAATAGGAGCAGAATTCAAGGCATGCGTCTCTTCCTGCCAGTCAGTCTACTCACTGGGCGGCCTCTGACAGAGAGGAAGGATGGGACTTGGACTTCCTCAGGTACCAGGATCCAGGGGTCAGTCCCACAGAAACAGCATCCCTTTCCTGGCCAGATTATCCTCACATCCACACCCTGTAGGGACCAGGCTACTGACCACACCCTACAGAAAGCTCCCATAATGCAGGGCGTGGACCACATTGGACTCATCCTGCCCCAAGGGTCACTCACCCAAATCTGAAGCCTCCAAGGCCTCGGCACACACAGGGACAATCCTCAAGCAGGAACACCCACAGGATGATGCTGGGCAAAATGACCGCGTGCACTCAGATCATTAAGGATGCTTTCATGAAGACTTCAGAAGACCTGTCAGGGGAAGACCCTGGATGCCACAGGTCTCTGCCAAAGCGCCATGGGAGCTGCTGGCTCCTACACTGAGTCAGCCTGGGTATTCCAACCAATGGCCAATCTCTACCAGAACCATGGGCCTCCAAGCTTGATGCTCCATTGCCAGGGGGTGAACACATTGTTGCTATCAGGGCCGGCTGACTGGCCCCAATCTTAGGGAGCCTAGGTAATTCCAGCCCCACGGGACAAATGGCGGCCAAGGGGCATGTGCACACACCACATTACAACCCACAGGGCTGCTTGCTTGGCCTCTCTTCTTGCAACTCTGCAAGGCACCAAAGATACCCTTCGGGAGTCCTTCTACTGGCAGCAGGCCACCAATGACACAAACGTCACCTGAGCCTCCCAGGCACAAGCAATGCCCCCTCCTCTGTACCCAGCTGAGGGCAGCTTCAAAAGGACCACACTATGTATCAGTGAAAATAGAACGACAGTGCCTGCAGCCTCAGCAGACATAACATCCCAGGCAATCACACTGCGCTTTTCCTCACCTCCCCAACCATTCTCCTCTGGGGCTCTGGTCAACATGCAGGAGCAATGCAGGCCTGTGACCACAACACAGTCCATGGCGACCTCCAAGACTCAAGCATGTGACAGGACTTGCAATTCAGGAACTGCCAAGGGCAGAAATGAGGCCTATTCACTTTCACAACTGCCACCGTTCCCCTAGGTCTCTGCAGCCGCTGCAGCCCACAGGGTCCTCAGCAATCTCACCAACCCAAAGGGCCGCAATGGCCAGGGCCTCAGATCTGACCTGGGCCTCCAATCAGACACCACAGAAGCTTCCTTGCGTCAGAATCGACATCACGAGAGCCCCAATTAGCACACTTGCAGCAGGAACCAGGACAAAATGCACCGCTCTGAGAGAAGAGCTCACTGTCCGATGCCAGGATCGACTGCGACACCTACCACCACTGCACAAGCCGGATGCCTCTTCTGCTCCTCAGTGCCCTTCACCGTGGACCCCACATTCCAAGAGGGCTGCTCGAACATCTGGACACGGCCCACCCGCAGATGGGAGCCTCGCAAATGGTGGTGACCTGGCTCCTCCATGCGTGTGTGTGACGCAGTCAGAGAAGCCCTCTTGCTAACCAGTCCCACCCTTAACCCCAAGGGAGGCAACGTGCTGGACCTCAGTTTCGATGAGGAGACGGTAGTGAGTTCTCACTCATTTTGTTCAGATTTTCCAAGGAATGCATGAGAGGGTGTCGTCATCGATCCGAGCACGTGCTGGCTGGCTCCCCACCTCCACAGGGCAGGCAGCGCCGCTCCAAGGAGGAGCCAGTGACCTGGGAGTCCTCCAGCAGCCGGGGCACCTCAGAGCCCCCAGCCTTCTCAGCGAGAGGAACCGACCCTCCATACGTACAGCCACTCAGGCAGTGCCAGGAAACCTGAAATTCACGACACGTCTTGGGGCAGGAGAAGCCGTACCGTGCTCGGTGATCCTAAAGACCGGGCAGCACCCTGGGGCGCCACACTTCTTGCCGGACTCCCTTGCACCTCGAGCCGCCGCCTCATGGGCGGACCTTCGTCTCCTGGGTAATGGACAGCCATATCTGGCAACTGTACCTGACAAGGGGACAGAAAGCACAGGAACACTTGAGATGTGGACTTGGTCTCTCACTGAGTAACACTGAGGCAGAGGTTTCACTGGGGGAAGGCCTGTATCTGCAACCCAACTACATCCATCCCTTACAGACAACTGGTTACCTACCGTTCAAAAGAGTGCACAAATTAGGCTCAAGGTCATGTGGGTGTCTTTCTGACTCAGCATGCATGGGTGGCAGGGGCTTCGATGTGGGGTTGAGTGCCTGTGCCCCGGTGTACCAACAAGAATGCACTCTCGGCAATTTGGGGGTGTGTCCAGAAATATGTCCAGGTAGCCAAGTCTCAGAGCCCGCACTGAAAGGCCCTGCAGTCGGAACACGCATGCCGTCTTCATGGAGCCCTGACCTCCTGTCCTCCCACCAAATGGGGGATGACACCTGGCAACTTCCTTCAGCCCCATGCAAAATTTCACTGAGGGGCTGTTGACATAGGCTCTAGGCTCCCAGTCTCCATGACCCATGATCTCTGAACAAAGCACAGAATCTGACCGCCCAAGTCCACATTGCGGAGCATCTGTGTCAATGCCACGTACCCTGAGACTGTAGCTACTACTACAGCTCAGGGGTCCTTGGCACAAGGTTCACCTCCACCCTAACCAGAAAAGTTTCCCAGAGAACTACAGAGTAAGGTGAACTTGGCACTAGGGCAGATTCGGCCCAGCGCACCCTCGAATAGGAGCAGAATTCAAGGCATGCGTCTCTTCCTGCCAGTCAGTCTACGCACTGGGCGGCCTCTGACAGAAAGGAAGGATGGGACTTGGACTTCCTCAGGTACCAGGATCCAGGGGTCAGTCCCACAGAAACACCATCCCTTTCCTGGCCAGATTATCCTCACATCCACACCCTGTAGGGACCAGGATACTGACCACACCCTACAGAAAGCTCCCATAATGCAGGGCGTGGTCCACATTGGACTCATCCTGCCCCAAGGGTCACTCACCCAAATCTGAAGCCTCCAAGGCCTCGGCACACACAGGGACAATCCTCAAGCAGGAACACCCACAGGATGATGCTGGGCAAAATGACCGCGTGCACTCACATCATTAAGGATGCTTTCATGAAGACTTCAGAAGACCTGTCAGGGGAAGACCCTGGATGCCACAGGTCTCTGCCAAAGCGCCATGGGAGCTGCTGGCTCCTACACTGAGTCAGCCTGGGTATTCCAACCAATGGCCAATCTCTACCAGAACCATGGGCCTCCAAGCTTGATGCTCCATTGCCAGGGGGCGAACACATTGGTGCTATCAGGGCCGGCTGACTGGCCCCAACCTTAGGGAGCCTAGGTAATTCCAGGCCCAGGGGACAAATGGCGGCCAAGGGGCATGTGCACACACCACATTACAACCCACAGGGCTGCTTGCTTGGCCTCTCTTCTTGCAACTCTTCAAGGCACCAAAGATACCCTTCGGGAGTCCTTCTACTGGCAGCAGGCCACCAACGACACAAACGTCACCTGTCACTGAGCCTCCCAGGCACAAGCAATGCCCCCTCCTCTATACCCAGCTGAGGGCAGCTTCAAAAGGACCACACTATGTATCAGTGAAAACAGAACGACAGTGCCTGCAGCCTCAGCAGACATAACATCCCAGGCAATCACACTGCGCTTTTCCTCACCTGCCCAACCATTCTCCTCTGGGGCTCTGGTCAACCTGCAGGAGCAATGCAGGCCTGTGACCACAACACAGTCCATGGCGACCTCCAAGACTCAAGCATGTGACAGGACTTGCAATTCAGGAACTGCCAAGGGCAGAAATGAGGCCTATTCACTTTCACAACTGCCACCGTTCCCCTAGGTCTCTGCAGCCGCTGCAGCCCACAGGGTCCTCAGCAATCTCACCAACCCAAAGGGCCGCAATGGCCAGGGCCTCAGATCTGACCTGGGCCTCCAATCAGACACCACAGAAGCTTCCTTGCGTCAGAATCGACATCACGAGAGCCCCAATTAGCACACTTGCAGCAGGAACCAGGACAAAATGCACCGCTCTGAGAGAAGAGCTCACTGTCCGATGCCAGGATCGACTGCGACACCTACCACCACTGCACAAGCCGGATGCCTCTTCTGCTCCTCAGTGCCCTTCACCGTGGACCCCACATTCCAAGAGGGCTGCTCGAACATCTGGACACGGCCCACCCGCAGATGGGAGCCTCGCAAATGGTGGTGACCTGGCTCCTCCATGCGTGTGTGTGACGCAGTCAGAGAAGCCCTCTTGCTAACCAGTCCCACCCTTAACCCCAAGGGAGGCAACGTGCTGGACCTCAGTTTCGATGAGGAGACGGTAGTGAGTTCTCACTCATTTTGTTCAGATTTTCCAAGGAATGCATGAGAGGGTGTCGTCATCGATCCGAGCACGTGCTGGCTGGCTCCCCACCTCCACAGGGCAGGCAGCGCCGCTCCAAGGAGGAGCCAGTGACCTGGGAGTCCTCCAGCAGCCGGGGCACCTCAGAGCCCCCAGCCTTCTCAGCGAGAGGAACGGACCCTCCATACGTACAGCCACTCAGGCAGTGCCAGGAAACCTGAAATTCACGACACGTCTTGGGGCAGGAGAAGCCGTACCGTGCTCGGTGATCCTAAAGACCGGGCAGCACCCTGGGCCGCCACACTTCTTGCCGGACTCCCTTGCACCTCGAGCCGCCGCCTCAGGGGCGGACCTTCGTCTCCTGGGTAATGGACAGCCATATCTGGCAACTGCACCTGACAAGGGGACAGAAAGCACAGGAACACTTGAGATGTGGACTTGGTCTCTCACTGAGTAACACTGATGCAGAGGTTTCACTGGGGGAAGGCCTGTATCTGCAACCCAACTACATCCATCCCTTACAGACAACTGGTTACCTACCGTTCAAAAGAGTGCACAAATTAGGCTCAAGGTCATGTGGGTGTCTTTCTGACTCAGCATGCATGGGTGGCAGGGGCTTCGATGTGGGGTTGAGTGCCTGTGTCCCGGTGTACCAACAAGAATGCACTCTCGGCAATTTGGGGGTGTGTCCAGAAATATGTCCAGGTAGCCAAGTCTCAGAGCCCGCACTGAAAGGCCCTGCAGTCTGAACACGCATGCCGTCTTCATGGAGCCCTGACTTCCTGTCCTCCCACCAAATGGGGGATGACACCTGGCAACTTGCTTCAGCCCCATGCAAAATTTCACTGAGGGGCTGTTGACGTAGGCTCTAGGCTCCCAGTCTCCATGACCCATGATCTCTGACCAAAGCACAGAATCTGACCGCCCAAGTCCACATTGCGGAGCATCTGTGTCAATGCCACGTACCCTGAGACTGTAGCTACTACTACAGCTCAGGGGTCCTTGGCACAAGGTTCACCTCCACCCTAACCAGAAAAGTTTCCCAGAGAACTACAGAGTAAGGTGAACTTGGCACTAGGGCAGATTCGGCCCAGCGCACCCTCGAATAGGAGCAGAATTCAAGGCATGCTTCTCTTCCTGCCAGTCAGTCTACTCACTGGGCGGCCACTGACAGAAAGGAAGGATGGGACTTGGACTTCCTCAGGTACCAGGATCCAGGGGTCAGTCCCACAGAAACACCATCCCTTT
Organism: Dama dama; assembly: GCF_033118175.1. Taxonomy (NCBI): domain Eukaryota; kingdom Metazoa; phylum Chordata; class Mammalia; order Artiodactyla; family Cervidae; genus Dama; species Dama dama. The sequence continues at coordinate 11,359,023 of NC_083693.1, read as the reverse complement.
CCTGGCCAGATTATACTCACATCCACACCCTGTAGGGACCAGGATACTGACCACACCCTACAGAAAGCTCCCATAATGCAGGGCGTGGTCCACATTGGACTCATCCTGCCCCAAGGGTCACTCACCCAAATCTGAAGCCTCCAAGGCCTCGGCACACACAGGGACAATCCTCAAGCAGGAACACCCACAGGATGATGCTGGGCAAAATGACCGCGTGCACTCAGATCATTAAGGATGCTTTCATGAAGACTTCAGAAGACCTGTCAGGGGAAGACCCTGGATGCCACAGTTCTCTGCCAAAGCGCCATGGGAGCTGCTGGCTCCTACACTGAGTCAGCCTGGGTATTCCAACCAATGGCCAATCTCTACCAGAACCATGGGCCTCCAAGCTTGATGCTCCATTGCCAGGGGGCGAACACATTGGTGCTATCAGGGCCGGCTGACTGGCCCCAACCTTAGGGAGCCTAGGTAATTCCAGGCCCAGGGGACAAATGGCGGCCAAGGGGCATGTGCACACACCACATTACAACCCACAGGGCTGCTTGCTTGGCCTCTCTTCTTGCAACTCTTCAAGGCACCAAAGATACCCTTCGGGAGTCCTTCTACTGGCAGCAGGCCACCAACGACACAAACGTCACCTGTCACTGAGCCTCCCAGGCACAAGCAATGCCCCCTCCTCTATACCCAGCTGAGGGCAGCTTCAAAAGGACCACACTATGTATCAGTGAAAACAGAACAACAGTGCCTGCAGCCTCAGCAGACATAACATCCCAGGCAATCACACTGCGCTTTTCCTCACCTGCCCAACCATTCTCCTCTGGGGCTCTGGTCAACATGCAGGAGCAATGCAGGCCTGTGACCACAACACAGTCCATGGCGACCTCCAAGACTCAAGCATGTGACAGGACTTGCAATTCAGGAACTGCCAAGGGCAGAAATGAGGCCTATTCACTTTCACAACTGCCACCGTTCCCCTAGGTCTCTGCAGCCGCTGCAGCCCACAGGGTCCTCAGCAATCTCACCAACCCAAAGGGCCGCAATGGCCAGGGCCTCAGATCTGACCTGGGCCTCCAATCAGACACCACAGAAGCTTCCTTGCGTCAGAATCGACATCACGAGAGCCCCAATTAGCACACTTGCAGCAGGAACCAGGACAAAATGCACCGCTCTGAGAGAAGAGCTCACTGTCCGATGCCAGGATCGACTGCGACACCTACCACCACTGCACAAGCCGGATGCCTCTTCTGCTCCTCAGTGCCCTTCACCGTGGACCCCACATTCCAAGAGGGCTGCTCGAACATCTGGACACGGCCCACCCGCAGATGGGAGCCTCGCAAATGGTGGTGACCTGGCTCCTCCATGCGTGTGTGTGACGCAGTCAGAGAAGCCCTCTTGCTAACCAGTCCCACCCTTAACCCCAAGGGAGGCAACGTGCTGGACCTCAGTTTCGATGAGGAGACGGTAGTGAGTTCTCACTCATTTTGTTCAGATTTTCCAAGGAATGCATGAGAGGGTGTCGTCATCGATCCGAGCACGTGCTGGCTGGCTCCCCACCTCCACAGGGCAGGCAGCGCCGCTCCAAGGAGGAGCCAGTGACCTGGGAGTCCTCCAGCAGCCGGGGCACCTCAGAGCCCCCAGCCTTCTCAGCGAGAGGAACGGACCCTCCATACGTACAGCCACTCAGGCAGTGCCAGGAAACCTGAAATTCACGACACCTCTTGGGGCAGGAGAAGCCGTACCATACTCGGTGATCCTAAAAGACCTGGCACCACCCTGGGCCGCCATACTTCTTGCCGGACTCCCTTGCACCTCGGGCCACCGCCTCATGGGCGGACCTTCGTCACCTGGGTCATGGACAGCCATATCTGGCAACTGCACCTGACGAGGGGACAGAAAGCACAGGAACACTTGAGATGTGGACTTGGTCTCTCACTGAGTAACACTGATGCAGAGGTTTCACTGGGGGAAGGCCTGTATCTGCAACCCAACTACATCCATCCCTTACAGACAACTGGTTACCTACCGTTCAAAAGAGTGCACAAATTAGGCTCAAGGTCATGTGGGTGTCTTTCTGACTCAGCATGCATGGGTGGCAGGGGCTTCGATGTGGGGTTGAGTGCCTGTGTCCCGGTGTACCAACAAGAATGCACTCTCGGCAATTTGGGGGTGTGTCCAGAAATATGTCCAGGTAGCCAAGTCTCAGAGCCCGCACTGAAAGGCCCTGCAGTCTGAACACGCATGCCGTCTTCATGGAGCCCTGACTTCCTGTCCTCCCACCAAATGGGGGATGACACCTGGCAACTTGCTTCAGCCCCATGCAAAATTTCACTGAGGGGCTGTTGACGTAGGCTCTAGGCTCCCAGTCTCCATGACCCATGATCTCTGACCAAAGCACAGAATCTGACCGCCCAAGTCCACATTGCGGAGCATCTGTGTCAATGCCACGTACCCTGAGACTGTAGCTACTACTACAGCTCAGGGGTCCTTGGCACAAGGTTCACCTCCACCCTAACCAGAAAAGTTTCCCAGAGAACTACAGAGTAAGGTGAACTTGGCACTAGGGCAGATTCGGCCCAGCGCACCCTCGAATAGGAGCAGAATTCAAGGCATGCGTCTCTTCCTGCCAGTCAGTCTACTCACTGGGCGGCCACTGACAGAAAGGAAGGATGGGACTTGGACTTCCTCAGGTACCAGGATCCAGGGGTCAGTCCCACAGAAACACCATCCCTTTCCTGGCCAGATTATCCTCACATCCACACCCTGTAGGGACCAGGATACTGACCACACCCTACAGAATGCTCCCATAATGCAGGGCGTGGTCCACATTGGACTCATCCTGCCCCAAGGGTCACTCACCCAAATCTGAAGCCTCCAAGGCCTCGGCACACACAGGGACAATCCTCAAGCAGGAACACCCACAGGATGATGCTGGGCAAAATGACCGCGTGCACTCAGATCATTAAGGATGCTTTCATGAAGACTTCAGAAGACCTGTCAGGGGAAGACCCTGGATGCCACAGGTCTCTGCCAAAGCGCCATGGGAGCTGCTGGCTCCTACACTGAGTCAGCCTGGGTATTCCAACCAATGGCCAATCTCTACCAGAACCATGGGCCTCCAAGCTTGATGCTCCATTGCCAGGGGGCGAACACATTGGTGCTATCAGGGCCGGCTGACTGGCCCCAACCTTAGGGAGCCTAGGTAATTCCAGGCCCAGGGGACAAATGGCGGCCAAGGGGCATGTGCACACACCACATTACAACCCACAGGGCTGCTTGCTTGGCCTCTCTTCTTGCAACTCTTCAAGGCACCAAAGATACCCTTCGGGAGTCCTTCTACTGGCAGCAGGCCACCAACGACACAAACGTCACCTGTCACTGAGCCTCCCAGGCACAAGCAATGCCCCCTCCTCTATACCCAGCTGAGGGCAGCTTCAAAAGGACCACACTATGTATCAGTGAAAACAGAACAACAGTGCCTGCAGCCTCAGCAGACATAACATCCCAGGCAATCACACTGCGCTTTTCCTCACCTGCCCAACCATTCTCCTCTGGGGCTCTGGTCAACATGCAGGAGCAATGCAGGCCTGTGACCACAACACAGTCCATGGCGACCTCCAAGACTCAAGCATGTGACAGGACTTGCAATTCAGGAACTGCCAAGGGCAGAAATGAGGCCTATTAACTTTCACAACTGCCACCGTTCCCCTAGGTCTCTGCAGCCGCTGCAGCCCACAGGGTCCTCAGCAATCTCACCAACCCAAAGGGCCGCAATGGCCAGGGCCTCAGATCTGACCTGGGCCTCCAATCAGACACCACAGAAGCTTCCTTGCGTCAGAATCGACATCACGAGAGCCCCAATTAGCACACTTGCAGCAGGAACCAGGACAAAATGCACCGCTCTGAGAGAAGAGCTCACTGTCCGATGCCAGGATCGACTGCGACACCTACCACCACTGCACAAGCCGGATGCCTCTTCTGCTCCTCAGTGCCCTTCACCGTGGACCCCACATTCCAAGAGGGCTGCTCGAACATCTGGACACGGCCCACCCGCAGATGGGAGCCTCGCAAATGGTGGTGACCTGGCTCCTCCATGCGTGTGTGTGACGCAGTCAGAGAAGCCCTCTTGCTAACCAGTCCCACCCTTAACCCCAAGGGAGGCAACGTGCTGGACCTCAGTTTCGATGAGGAGACGGTAGTGAGTTCTCACTCATTTTGTTCAGATTTTCCAAGGAATGCATGAGAGGGTGTCGTCATCGATCCGAGCACGTGCTGGCTGGCTCCCCACCTCCACAGGGCAGGCAGCGCCGCTCCAAGGAGGAGCCAGTGACCTGGGAGTCCTCCAGCAGCCGGGGCACCTCAGAGCCCCCAGCCTTCTCAGCGAGAGGAACGGACCCTCCATACGTACAGCCACTCAGGCAGTGCCAGGAAACCTGAAATTCACGACACGTCTTGGGGCAGGAGAAGCCGTACCGTGCTCGGTGATCCTAAAGACCGGGCAGCACCCTGGGCCGCCACACTTCTTGCCGGACTCCCTTGCACCTCGAGCCGCCGCCGCAGGGGCGGACCTTCGTCTCCTGGGTAATGGACAGCCATATCTGGCAACTGCACCTGACAAGGGGACAGAAAGCACAGGAACACTTGAGATGTGGACTTGGTCTCTCACTGAGTAACACTGATGCAGAGGTTTCACTGGGGGAAGGCCTGTATCTGCAACCCAACTACATCCATACCTTACAGACAACTGGTTACCTACCGTTCAAAAGAGTGCACAAATTAGGCTCAAGGTCATGTGGGTGTCTTTCTGACTCAGCATGCATGGGTGGCAGGGGCTTCGATGTGGGGTTGAGTGCCTGTGTCCCGGTGTACCAACAAGAATGCACTCTCGGCAATTTGGGGGTGTGTCCAGAAATATGTCCAGGTAGCCAAGTCTCAGAGCCCGCACTGAAAGGCCCTGCAGTCTGAACACGCATGCCGTCTTCATGGAGCCCTGACTTCCTGTCCTCCCACCAAATGGGGGATGACACCTGGCAACTTGCTTCAGCCCCATGCAAAATTTCACTGAGGGGCTGTTGACGTAGGCTCTAGGCTCCCAGTCTCCATGACCCATGATCTCTGACCAAAGCACAGAATCTGACCGCCCAAGTCCACATTGCGGAGCATCTGTGTCAATGCCACGTACCCTGAGACTGTAGCTACTACTACAGCTCAGGGGTCCTTGGCACAAGGTTCACCTCCACCCTAACCAGAAAAGTTTCCCAGAGAACTACAGAGTAAGGTGAACTTGGCACTAGGGCAGATTCGGCCCAGCGCACCCTCGAATAGGAGCAGAATTCAAGGCATGCGTCTCTTCCTGCCAGTCAGTCTACTCACTGGGCGGCCACTGACAGAAAGGAAGGATGGGACTTGGACTTCCTCAGGTACCAGGATCCAGGGGTCAGTCCCACAGAAACACCATCCCTTTCCTGGCCAGATTATACTCACATCCACACCCTGTAGGGACCAGGATACTGACCACACCCTACAGAAAGCTCCCATAATGCAGGGCGTGGTCCACATTGGACTCATCCTGCCCCAAGGGTCACTCACCCAAATCTGAAGCGTCCAAGGCCTCGGCACACACAGGGACAATCCTCAAGCAGGAACACCCACAGGATGATGCTGGGCAAAATGACCGCGTGCACTCAGATCATTAAGGATGCTTTCATGAAGACTTCAGAAGACCTGTCAGGGGAAGACCCTGGATGCCACAGTTCTCTGCCAAAGCGCCATGGGAGCTGCTGGCTCCTACACTGAGTCAGCCTGGGTATTCCAACCAATGGCCAATCTCTACCAGAACCATGGGCCTCCAAGCTTGATGCTCCATTGCCAGGGGGCGAACACATTGGTGCTATCAGGGCCGGCTGACTGGCCCCAACCTTAGGGAGCCTAGGTAATTCCAGGCCCAGGGGACAAATGGCGGCCAAGGGGCATGTGCACACACCACATTACAACCCACAGGGCTGCTTGCTTGGCCTCTCTTCTTGCAACTCTTCAAGGCACCAAAGATACCCTTCGGGAGTCCTTCTACTGGCAGCAGGCCACCAACGACACAAACGTCACCTGTCACTGAGCCTCCCAGGCACAAGCAATGCCCCCTCCTCTATACCCAGCTGAGGGCAGCTTCAAAAGGACCACACTATGTATCAGTGAAAACAGAACAACAGTGCCTGCAGCCTCAGCAGACATAACATCCCAGGCAATCACACTGTGCTTTTCCTCACCTGCCCAACCATTCTCCTCTGGGGCTCTGGTCAACATGCAGGAGCAATGCAGGCCTGTGACCACAACACAGTCCATGGCGACCTCCAAGACTCAAGCATGTGACAGGACTTGCAATTCAGGAACTGCCAAGGGCAGAAATGAGGCCTATTAACTTTCACAACTGCCACCGTTCCCCTAGGTCTCTGCAGCCGCTGCAGCCCACAGGGTCCTCAGCAATCTCACCAACCCAAAGGGCCGCAATGGCCAGGGCCTCAGATCTGACCTGGGCCTCCAATCAGACACCACAGAAGCTTCCTTGCGTCAGAATCGACATCACGAGAGCCCCAATTAGCACACTTGCAGCAGGAACCAGGACAAAATGCACCGCTCTGAGAGAAGAGCTCACTGTCCGATGCCAGGATCGACTGCGACACCTACCACCACTGCACAAGCCGGATGCCTCTTCTGCTCCTCAGTGCCCTTCACCGTGGACCCCACATTCCAAGAGGGCTGCTCGAACATCTGGACACGGCCCACCCGCAGATGGGAGCCTCGCAAATGGTGGTGACCTGGCTCCTCCATGCGTGTGTGTGACGCAGTCAGAGAAGCCCTCTTGCTAACCAGTCCCACCCTTAACCCCAAGGGAGGCAACGTGCTGGACCTCAGTTTCGATGAGGAGACGGTAGTGAGTTCTCACTCATTTTGTTCAGATTTTCCAAGGAATGCATGAGAGGGTGTCGTCATCGATCCGAGCACGTGCTGGCTGGCTCCCCACCTCCACAGGGCAGGCAGCGCCGCTCCAAGGAGGAGCCAGTGACCTGGGAGTCCTCCAGCAGCCGGGGCACCTCAGAGCCCCCAGCCTTCTCAGCGAGAGGAACGGACCCTCCATACGTACAGCCACTCAGGCAGTGCCAGGAAACCTGAAATTCACGACACGTCTTGGGGCAGGAGAAGCCGTACCGTGCTCGGTGATCCTAAAGACCGGGCAGCACCCTGGGCCGCCACACTTCTTGCCGGACTCCCTTGCACCTCGAGCCGCCGCCGCAGGGGCGGACCTTCGTCTCCTGGGTAATGGACAGCCATATCTGGCAACTGCACCTGACAAGGGGACAGAAAGCACAGGAACACTTGAGATGTGGACTTGGTCTCTCACTGAGTAACACTGATGCAGAGGTTTCACTGGGGGAAGGCCTGTATCTGCAACCCAACTACATCCATACCTTACAGACAACTGGTTACCTACCGTTCAAAAGAGTGCACAAATTAGGCTCAAGGTCATGTGGGTGTCTTTCTGACTCAGCATGCATGGGTGGCAGGGGCTTCGATGTGGGGTTGAGTGCCTGTGTCCCGGTGTACCAACAAGAATGCACTCTCGGCAATTTGGGGGTGTGTCCAGAAATATGTCCAGGTAGCCAAGTCTCAGAGCCCGCAATGAAAGGCCCTGCAGTCTGAACACGCATGCCGTCTTCATGGAGCCCTGACTTCCTGTCCTCCCACCAAATGGGGGATGACACCTGGCAACTTGCTTCAGCCCCATGCAAAATTTCACTGAGGGGCTGTTGACGTAGGCTCTAGGCTCCCAGTCTCCATGACCCATGATCTCTGACCAAAGCACAGAATCTGACCGCCCAAGTCCACATTGCGGAGCATCTGTGTCAATGCCACGTACCCTGAGACTGTAGCTACTACTACAGCTCAGGGGTCCTTGGCACAAGGTTCACCTCCACCCTAACCAGAAAAGTTTCCCAGAGAACTACAGAGTAAGGTGAACTTGGCACTAGGGCAGATTCGGCCCAGCGCACCCTCGAATAGGAGCAGAATTCAAGGCATGCTTCTCTTCCTGCCAGTCAGTCTACTCACTGGGCGGCCACTGACAGAAAGGAAGGATGGGACTTGGACTTCCTCAGGTACCAGGATCCAGGGGTCAGTCCCACAGAAACACCATCCCTTTCCTGGCCAGATTATACTCACATCCACACCCTGTAGGGACCAGGATACTGACCACACCCTACAGAAAGCTCCCATAATGCAGGGCGTGGTCCACATTGGACTCATCCTGCCCCAAGGGTCACTCACCCAAATCTGAAGCCTCCAAGGCCTCGGCACACACAGGGACAATCCTCAAGCAGGAACACCCACAGGATGATGCTGGGCAAAATGACCGCGTGCACTCAGATCATTAAGGATGCTTTCATGAAGACTTCAGAAGACCTGTCAGGGGAAGACCCTGGATGCCACAGTTCTCTGCCAAAGCGCCATGGGAGCTGCTGGCTCCTACACTGAGTCAGCCTGGGTATTCCAACCAATGGCCAATCTCTACCAGAACCATGGGCCTCCAAGCTTGATGCTCCATTGCCAGGGGGCGAACACATTGGTGCTATCAGGGCCGGCTGACTGGCCCCAACCTTAGGGAGCCTAGGTAATTCCAGGCCCAGGGGACAAATGGCGGCCAAGGGGCATGTGCACACACCACATTACAACCCACAGGGCTGCTTGCTTGGCCTCTCTTCTTGCAACTCTTCAAGGCACCAAAGATACCCTTCGGGAGTCCTTCTACTGGCAGCAGGCCACCAACGACACAAACGTCACCTGTCACTGAGCCTCCCAGGCACAAGCAATGCCCCCTCCTCTATACCCAGCTGAGGGCAGCTTCAAAAGGACCACACTATGTATCAGTGAAAACAGAACAACAGTGCCTGCAGCCTCAGCAGACATAACATCCCAGGCAATCACACTGTGCTTTTCCTCACCTGCCCAACCATTCTCCTCTGGGGCTCTGGTCAACATGCAGGAGCAATGCAGGCCTGTGACCACAACACAGTCCATGGCGACCTCCAAGACTCAAGCATGTGACAGGACTTGCAATTCAGGAACTGCCAAGGGCAGAAATGAGGCCTATTAACTTTCACAACTGCCACCGTTCCCCTAGGTCTCTGCAGCCGCTGCAGCCCACAGGGTCCTCAGCAATCTCACCAACCCAAAGGGCCGCAATGGCCAGGGCCTCAGATCTGACCTGGGCCTCCAATCAGACACCACAGAAGCTTCCTTGCGTCAGAATCGACATCACGAGAGCCCCAATTAGCACACTTGCAGCAGGAACCAGGACAAAATGCACCGCTCTGAGAGAAGAGCTCACTGTCCGATGCCAGGATCGACTGCGACACCTACCACCACTGCACAAGCCGGATGCCTCTTCTGCTCCTCAGTGCCCTTCACCGTGGACCCCACATTCCAAGAGGGCTGCTCGAACATCTGGACACGGCCCACCCGCAGATGGGAGCCTCGCAAATGGTGGTGACCTGGCTCCTCCATGCGTGTGTGTGACGCAGTCAGAGAAGCCCTCTTGCTAACCAGTCCCACCCTTAACCCCAAGGGAGGCAACGTGCTGGACCTCAGTTTCGATGAGGAGACGGTAGTGAGTTCTCACTCATTTTGTTCAGATTTTCCAAGGAATGCATGAGAGGGTGTCGTCATCGATCCGAGCACGTGCTGGCTGGCTCCCCACCTCCACAGGGCAGGCAGCGCCGCTCCAAGGAGGAGCCAGTGACCTGGGAGTCCTCCAGCAGCCGGGGCACCTCAGAGCCCCCAGCCTTCTCAGCGAGAGGAACGGACCCTCCATACGTACAGCCACTCAGGCAGTGCCAGGAAACCTGAAATTCACGACACCTCTTGGGGCAGGAGAAGCCGTACCATACTCGGTGATCCTAAAAGACCTGGCACCACCCTGGGCCGCCATACTTCTTGCCGGACTCCCTTGCACCTCGGGCCACCGCCTCATGGGCGGACCTTCGTCACCTGGGTCATGGACAGCCATATCTGGCAACTGCACCTGACGAGGGGACAGAAAGCACAGGAACACTTGAGATGTGGACTTGGTCTCTCACTGAGTAACACTGATGCAGAGGTTTCACTGGGGGAAGGCCTGTATCTGCAACCCAACTACATCCATCCCTTACAGACAACTGGTTACCTACCGTTCAAAAGAGTGCACAAATTAGGCTCAAGGTCATGTGGGTGTCTTTCTGACTCAGCATGCATGGGTGGCAGGGGCTTCGATGTGGGGTTGAGTGCCTGTGTCCCGGTGTACCAACAAGAATGCACTCTCGGCAATTTGGGGGTGTGTCCAGAAATATGTCCAGGTAGCCAAGTCTCAGAGCCCGCACTGAAAGGCCCTGCAGTCGGAACACGCATGCCGTCTTCATGGAGCCCTGACCTCCTGTCCTCCCACGAAATGGGGGATGACACCTGGCAACTACCTTCAGCCCCATGCAAAATTTCACTGAGGGGCTGTTGACGTAGGCTCTAGGCTCCCAGTCTCCATGACCCATGATCTCTGAACAAAGCGCAGAATCTGACCGCCCAAGGCCACCTTGCGGAGCATCTGTGTCAATGCCACGTACCCTGAGACTGTAGCTACTACTACAGCTCAGGGGTCCTTGGCACAAGGTTCACCTCCACCCTAACCAGAAAAGTTTCCCAGAGAACTACAGAGTAAGGTGAACTTGGCACTAGGGCAGATTCGGCCCAGCGCACCCTCGAATAGGAGCAGAATTCAAGGCATGCGTCTCTTCCTGCCAGTCAGTCTACTCACTGGGCGGCCACTGACAGAAAGGAAGGATGGGACTTGGACTTCCTCAGGTACCAGGATCCAGGGGTTAGTCCCACAGAAACACCATCCCTTTCCTGGCCAGATTATCCTCACATCCACACCCTGTAGGGACCAGGATACTGACCACACCCTACAGAATGCTCCCATAATGCAGGGCGTGGTCCACATTGGACTCATCCTGCCCCAAGGGTCACTCACCCAAATCTGAAGCCTCCAAGGCCTCGGCACACACAGGGACAATCCTCAAGCAGGAACACCCACAGGATGATGCTGGGCAAAATGACCGCGTGCACTCAGATCATTAAGGATGCTTTCATGAAGACTTCAGAAGACCTGTCAGGGGAAGACCCTGGATGCCACAGGTCTCTGCCAAAGCGCCATGGGAGCTGCTGGCTCCTACACTGAGTCAGCCTGGGTATTCCAACCAATGGCCAATCTCTACCAGAACCATGGGCCTCCAAGCTTGATGCTCCATTGCCAGGGGGCGAACACATTGGTGCTATCAGGGCCGGCTGACTGGCCCCAACCTTAGGGAGCCTAGGTAATTCCAGGCCCAGGGGACAAATGGCGGCCAAGGGGCATGTGCACACACCACATTACAACCCACAGGGCTGCTTGCTTGGCCTCTCTTCTTGCAACTCTTCAAGGCACCAAAGATACCCTTCGGGAGTCCTTCTACTGGCAGCAGGCCACCAACGACACAAACGTCACCTGTCACTGAGCCTCCCAGGCACAAGCAATGCCCCCTCCTCTATACCCAGCTGAGGGCAGCTTCAAAAGGACCACACTATGTATCAGTGAAAACAGAACAACAGTGCCTGCAGCCTCAGCAGACATAACATCCCAGGCAATCACACTGCGCTTTTCCTCACCTGCCCAACCATTCTCCTCTGGGGCTCTGGTCAACATGCAGGAGCAATGCAGGCCTGTGACCACAACACAGTCCATGGCGACCTCCAAGACTCAAGCATGTGACAGGACTTGCAATTCAGGAACTGCCAAGGGCAGAAATGAGGCCTATTCACTTTCACAACTGCCACCGTTCCCCTAGGTCTCTGCAGCCGCTGCAGCCCACAGGGTCCTCAGCAATCTCACCAACCCAAAGGGCCGCAATGGCCAGGGCCTCAGATCTGACCTGGGCCTCCAATCAGACACCACAGAAGCTTCCTTGCGTCAGAATCGACATCACGAGAGCCCCAATTAGCACACTTGCAGCAGGAACCAGGACAAAATGCACCGCTCTGAGAGAAGAGCTCACTGTCCGATGCCAGGATCGACTGCGACACCTACCACCACTGCACAAGCCGGATGCCTCTTCTGCTCCTCAGTGCCCTTCACCGTGGACCCCACATTCCAAGAGGGCTGCTCGAACATCTGGACACGGCCCACCCGCAGATGGGAGCCTCGCAAATGGTGGTGACCTGGCTCCTCCATGCGTGTGTGTGACGCAGTCAGAGAAGCCCTCTTGCTAACCAGTCCCACCCTTAACCCCAAGGGAGGCAACGTGCTGGACCTCAGTTTCGATGAGGAGACGGTAGTCAGTTCTCACTCATTTTGTTCAGATTTTCCAAGGAATGCATGAGAGGGTGTCGTCATCGATCCGAGCACGTGCTGGCTGGCTCCCCACCTCCACAGGGCAGGCAGCGCCGCTCCAAGGAGGAGCCAGTGACCTGGGAGTCCTCCAGCAGCCGGGGCAACTCAGAGCCCCCAGCCTTCTCAGCGAGAGGAACGGACCCTCCATACGTACAGCCACTCAGGCAGTGCCAGGAAACCTGAAATTCACGACACGTCTTGGGGCAGGAGAAGCCGTACCGTGCTCGGTGATCCTAAAGACCGGGCAGCACCCTGGGCCGCCACACTTCTTGCCGGACTCCCTTGCACCTCGAGCCGCCGCCTCATGGGTGGACCTTCGTCTCCTGGGTAATGGACAGCCATATCTGGCAACTGCACCTGACAAGGGGACAGAAAGCACAGGAACACTTGAGATGTGGACTTGGTCTCTCACTGAGTAACACTGATGCAGAGGTTTCACTGGGGGAAGGCCTGTATCTGCAACCCAACTACATCCATCCCTTACAGACAACTGGTTACCTACCGTTCAAAAGAGTGCACAAATTAGGCTCAAGGTCATGTGGGTGTCTTTCTGACTCAGCATGCATGGGTGGCAGGGGCTTCGATGTGGGGTTGAGTGCCTGTGTCCCGGTGTACCAACAAGAATGCACTCTTGGCAATTTGGGGGTGTGTCCAGAAATATGTCCAGGTAGCCAAGTCTCAGAGCCCGCACTGAAAGGCCCTGCAGTCGGAACACGCATGCCGTCTTCATGGAGCCCTGACCTCCTGTCCTCCCACGAAATGGGGGATGACACCTGGCAACTACCTTCAGCCCCATGCAAAATTTCACTGAGGGGCTGTTGACGTAGGCTCTAGGCTCCCAGTCTCCATGACCCATGATCTCTGAACAAAGCGCAGAATCTGACCGCCCAAGGCCACCTTGCGGAGCATCTGTGTCAATGCCACGTACCCTGAGACTGTAGCTACTACTACAGGTCAGGGGTCCTTGGCACAAGGTTCACCTCCACCCTAACCAGAAAAGTTTCCCAGAGAACTACAGAGTAAGGTGAACTTGGCACTAGGGCAGATTCGGCCCAGCACACCCTCGAATAGGAGCAGAATTCAAGGCATGCGTCTCTTCCTGCCAGTCAGTCTACTCACTGGGCGGCCTCTGACAGAAAGGAAGGATGGGACTTGGACTTCCTCAGGTACCAGGATCCAGGGGTCAGTCCCACAGAAACACCATCCCTTTCCTGGCCAGATTATACTCACATCCACACCCTGTAGGGACCAGGCTACTGACCACACTCTACAGAAAGCTCCCATAATGCAGGGCGTGGTCCACATTGGACTCATCCTGCCCCAAGGGTCACTCACCCAAATCTGAAGCCTCCAAGGCCTCGGCACACACAGGGACAATCCTCAAGCAGGAACACCCACAGGATGATGCTGGGCAAAATGACCGCGTGCACTCAGATCATTAAGGATGCTTTCATGAAGACTTCAGAAGACCTGTCAGGGGAAGACCCTGGATGCCACAGGTCTCTGCCAAAGCGCCATGGGAGCTGCTGGCTCCTACACTGAGTCAGCCTGGGTATTCCAACCAATGGCCAATCTCTACCAGAACCATGGGCCTCCAAGCTTGATGCTCCATTGCCAGGGGGCGAACACATTGGTGCTATCAGGGCCGGCTGACTGGCCCCAACCTTAGGGAGCCTAGGTAATTCCAGGCCCAGGGGACAAATGGCGGCCAAGGGGCATGTGCACACACCACATTACAACCCACAGGGCTGCTTGCTTGGCCTCTCTTCTTGCAACTCTTCAAGGCACCAAAGATACCCTTCGGGAGTCCTTCTACTGGCAGCAGGCCACCAACGACACAAACGTCACCTGTCACTGAGCCTCCCAGGCACAAGCAATGCCCCCTCCTCTATACCCAGCTGAGGGCAGCTTCAAAAGGACCACACTATGTATCAGTGAAAACAGAACAACAGTGCCTGCAGCCTCAGCAGACATAACATCCCAGGCAATCACACTGCGCTTTTCCTCACCTGCCCAGCCATTCTCCTCTGGGGCTCTGGTCAACATGCAGGAGCAATGCAGGCCTGTGACCACAACACAGTCCATGGCGACCTCCAAGACTCAAGCATGTGACAGGACTTGCAATTCAGGAACTGCCAAGGGCAGAAATGAGGCCTATTCACTTTCACAACTGCCACCGTTCCCCTAGGTCTCTGCAGCCGCTGCAGCCCACAGGGTCCTCAGCAATCTCACCAACCCAAAGGGCCGCAATGGCCAGGGCCTCAGATCTGACCTGGGCCTCCAATCAGACACCACAGAAGCTTCCTTGCGTCAGAATCGACATCACGAGAGCCCCAATTAGCACACTTGCAGCAGGAACCAGGACAAAATGCACCGCTCTGAGACAAGAGCTCACTGTCCGATGCCAGGATCGACTGCGACACCTACCACCACTGCACAAGCCGGATGCCTCTTCTGCTCCTCAGTGCCCTTCACCGTGGACCCCACATTCCAAGAGGGCTGCTCGAACATCTGGACACGGCCCACCCGCAGATGGGAGCCTCGCAAATGGTGGTGACCTGGCTCCTCCATGCGTGTGTGTGACGCAGTCAGAGAAGCCCTCTTGCTAACCAGTCCCACCCTTAACCCCAAGGAAGGCAACGTGCTGGACCTCAGTTTCGATGAGGAGACGGTAGTGAGTTCTCACTCATTTTGTTCAGATTTTCCAAGGAATGCATGAGAGGGTGTCGTCATCGATCCGAGCACGTGCTGGCTGGCTCCCCACCTCCACAGGGCAGGCAGCGCCGCTCCAAGGAGGAGTCAGTGACCTGGGAGTCCTCCAGCAGCCGGGGCACCTCAGAGCCCCCAGGCTTCTTAGTGAGAGGAACGGACCCTCCATACGTACAGCCACTCAGGCAGTGCCAGGAAACCTGAAATTCACGACACGTCTTGGGGCAGGAGAAGCCGTACCGTGCTCGGTGATCCTAAAGACCGGGCAGCACCCTGGGCCGCCACACTTCTTGCCGGACTCCCTTGCACCTCGAGCCGCCGCCTCATGGGCGGACCTCCGTCTCCTGGGTAATGGACAGCCATATCTGGCAACTGCACCTGACAAGGGGACAGAAAGCACAGGAACACTTGAGATGTGGACTTGGTCTCTCACTGAGTAACACTGATGCAGAGGTTTCACTGGGGGAAGGCCTGTATCTGCAACCCAACTACATCCATCCCTTACAGACAACTGGTTACCTACCGTTCAAAAGAGTGCACAAATTAGGCTCAAGGTCATGTGGGTGTCTTTCTGACTCAGCATGCATGGGTGGCAGGGGCTTCGATGTGGGGTTGAGTGCCTGTGTCCCGGTGTACCAACAAGAATGCACTCTCGGCAATTTGGGGGTGTGTCCAGAAATATGTCCAGGTAGCCAAGTCTCAGAGCCCGCACTGAAAGGCCCTGCAGTCTGAACACGCATGCCGTCTTCATGGAGCCCTGACTTCCTGTCCTCCCACCAAATGGGGGATGACACCTGGCAACTTGCTTCAGCCCCATGCAAAATTTCACTGAGGGGCTGTTGACGTAGGCTCTAGGCTCCCAGTCTCCATGACCCATGATCTCTGACCAAAGCACAGAATCTGACCACCCAAGTCCACATTGCGGAGCATCTGTGTCAATGCCACGTACCCTGAGACTGTAGCTACTACTACAGCTCAGGGGTCCTTGGCACAAGGTTCACCTCCACCCTAACCAGAAAAGTTTCCCAGAGAACTACAGAGTAAGGTGAACTTGGCACTAGGGCAGATTCGGCCCAGCGCACCCTCGAATAGGAGCAGAATTCAAGGCATGCGTCTCTTCCTGCCAGTCAGTCTACTCACTGGGCGGCCACTGACAGAAAGGAAGGATGGGACTTGGACTTCCTCAGGTACCAGGATCCAGGGGTCAGTCCCACAGAAACACCATCCCTTTCCTGGCCAGATTATCCTCACATCCACACCCTGTAGGGACCAGGCTACTGACCACACCCTACAGAAAGCTCCCATAATGCAGGGCGTGGTCCACATTGGACTCATCCTGCCCCAAGGGTCACTCACCCAAATCTGAAGCCTCCAAGGCCTCGGCACACACAGGGACAATCCTCAAGCAGGAACACCCACAGGATGATGCTGGGCAAAATGACCGCGTGCACTCAGATCATTAAGGATGCTTTCATGAAGACTTCAGAAGACCTGTCAGGGGAAGACCCTGGATGCCACAGGTCTCTGCCAAAGCGCCATGGGAGCTGCTGGCTCCTACACTGAGTCAGCCTGGGTATTCCAACCAATGGCCAATCTCTACCAGAACCATGGGCCTCCAAGCTTGATGCTCCATTGCCAGGGGGCGAACACATTGGTGCTATCAGGGCCGGCTGACTGGCCCCAACCTTAGGGAGCCTAGGTAATTCCAGGCCCAGGGGACAAATGGCGGCCAAGGGGCATGTGCACACACCACATTACAACCCACAGGGCTGCTTGCTTGGCCTCTCTTCTTGCAACTCTTCAAGGCACCAAAGATACCCTTCGGGAGTCCTTCTACTGGCAGCAGGCCACCAACGACACAAACGTCACCTGTCACTGAGCCTCCCAGGCACAAGCAATGCCCCCTCCTCTATACCCAGCTGAGGGCAGCTTCAAAAGGACCACACTATGTATCAGTGAAAACAGAACAACAGTGCCTGCAGCCTCAGCAGACATAACATCCCAGGCAATCACACTACGCTTTTCCTCACCTGCCCAACCATTCTCCTCTGGGGCTCTGGTCAACATGCAGGAGCAATGCAGGCCTGTGACCACAACACAGTCCATGGCGACCTCCAAGACTCAAGCATGTGACAGGACTTGCAATTCAGGAACTGCCAAGGGCAGAAATGAGGCCTATTAACTTTCACAACTGCCACCGTTCCCCTAGGTCTCTGCAGCCGCTGCAGCCCACAGGGTCCTCAGCAATCTCACCAACCCAAAGGGCCGCAATGGCCAGGGCCTCAGATCTGACCTGGGCCTCCAATCAGACACCACAGAAGCTTCCTTGCGTCAGAATCGACATCACGAGAGCCCCAATTAGCACACTTGCAGCAGGAACCAGGACAAAATGCACCGCTCTGAGAGAAGAGCTCACTGTCCGATGCCAGGATCGACTGCGACACCTACCACCACTGCACAAGCCGGATGCCTCTTCTGCTCCTCAGTGCCCTTCACCGTGGACCCCACATTCCAAGAGGGCTGCTCGAACATCTGGACACGGCCCACCCGCAGATGGGAGCCTCGCAAATGGTGGTGACCTGGCTCCTCCATGCGTGTGTGTGACGCAGTCAGAGAAGCCCTCTTGCTAACCAGTCCCACCCTTAACCCCAAGGGAGGCAACGTGCTGGACCTCAGTTTCGATGAGGAGACGGTAGTGAGTTCTCACTCATTTTGTTCAGATTTTCCAAGGAATGCATGAGAGGGTGTCGTCATCGATCCGAGCACGTGCTGGCTGGCTCCCCACCTCCACAGGGCAGGCAGCGCCGCTCCAAGGAGGAGCCAGTGACCTGGGAGTCCTCCAGCAGCCGGGGCAACTCAGAGCCCCCAGCCTTCTCAGCGAGAGGAACGGACCCTCCATACGTACAGCCACTCAGGCAGTGCCAGGAAACCTGAAATTCACGACACGTCTTGGGGCAGGAGAAGCCGTACCGTGCTCGGTGATCCTAAAGACCGGGCAGCACCCTGGGCCGCCACACTTCTTGCCGGACTCCCTTGCACCTCGAGCCGCCGCCTCATGGGCGGACCTTCGTCTCCTGGGTCATGGACAGCCATATCTGGCAACTGCACCTGACAAGGGGACAGAAAGCACAGGAACACTTGAGATGTGGACTTGGTCTCTCACTGAGTAACACTGATGCAGAGGTTTCACTGGGGGAAGGCCTGTATCTGCAACCCAACTACATCCATCCCTTACAGACAACTGGTTACCTACCGTTCAAAAGAGTGCACAAATTAGGCTCAAGGTCATGTGGGTGTCTTTCTGACTCAGCATGCATGGGTGGCAGGGGCTTCGATGTGGGGTTGAGTGCCTGTGTCCCAGTGTACCAACAAGAATGCACTCTTGGCAATTTGGGGGTGTGTCCAGAAATATGTCCAGGTAGCCAAGTCTCAGAGCCCGCACTGAAAGGCCCTGCAGTCTGAACACGCATGCCGTCTTCATGGAGCCCTGACTTCCTGTCCTCCCACCAAATGGGGGATGACACCTGGCAACTTGCTTCAGCCCCATGCAAAATTTCACTGAGGGGCTGTTGACGTAGGCTCTAGGCTCCCAGTCTCCATGACCCATGATCTCTGACCAAAGCACAGAATCTGACCGCCCAAGTCCACATTGCGGAGCATCTGTGTCAATGCCACGTACCCTGAGACTAGCTACTACTACAGCTCAGGGGTCCTTGGCACAAGGTTCACCTCCACCCTAACCAGAAAAGTTTCCCAGAGAACTACAGAGTAAGGTGAACTTGGCACTAGGGCAGATTCGGCCCAGCGCACCCTCGAATAGGAGCAGAATTCAAGGCATGCGTCTCTTCCTGCCAGTCAGTCTACTCACTGGGCGGCCACTGACAGAAAGGAAGGATGGGACTTGGACTTCCTCAGGTACCAGGATCCAGGGGTCACTCCCACAGAAACGGGATCCCTTTCCTGGCCAGATTATCCTCACATCCACACCCTGTAGGGACCAGGATACTGACAACACCCTACAGAAAGCTCCCATAATGCAGGGCGTGGTCCACATTGGACTCATCCTGCCCCAAGGGTCACTCACCCAAATCTGAAGCCTCCAAGGCCTCGGCACACACAGGGACAATCCTCAAGCAGGAACACCCACAGGATGATGCTGGGCAAAATGACCGCGTGCACTCAGATCATTAAGGATGCTTTCATGAAGACTTCAGAAGACCTGTCAGGGGAAGACCCTGGATGCCACAGGTCTCTGCCAAAGCGCCATGGGAGCTGCTGGCTCCTACACTGAGTCAGCCTGGGTATTCCAACCAATGGCCAATCTCTACCAGAACCATGGGCCTCCAAGCTTGATGCTCCATTGCCAGGGGGCGAACACATTGGTGCTGTCAGGGCTGGCTGACTGGCCCCAACCTTAGGGAGCCTAGGTAATTCCAGGCCCAGGGGACAAATGGCGGCCAAGGGGCATGTGCACACACCACATTACAACCCACAGGGCTGCTTGCTTGGCCTCTCATCTTGCAACTCTTCAAGGCACCAAAGATACCCTTCGGGAGTCCTTCTACTGGCAGCAGGCCACCAACGACACAAACGTCACCTGTCACTGAGCCTCCCAGGCACAAGCAATGCCCCCTCCTCTATACCCAGCTGAGGGCAGCTTCAAAAGGACCACACTATGTATCAGTGAAAACAGAACAACAGTGCCTGCAGCCTCAGCAGACATAACATCCCAGGCAATCACACTGCGCTTTTCCTCACCTGCCCAACCATTCTCCTCTGGGGCTCTGGTCAACATGCAGGAGCAATGCAGGCCTGTGACCACAACACAGTCCATGGCGACCTCCAAGACTCAAGCATGTGACAGGACTTGCAATTCAGGAACTGCCAAGGGCAGAAATGAGGCCTATTCACTTTCACAACTGCCACCGTTCCCCTAGGCCTCTGCAGCCGCTGCAGCCCAAAGTGTCCTCAGCAATCTCACCAACCCAAAGGGCCGCAATGGCCAGGGCCTCAGATCTGACCTGGGCCTCCAATCAGACACCACAGAAGCTTCCTTGCGTCAGAATCGACATCACGAGAGCCCCAATTAGCACACTTGCAGCAGGAACCAGGACAAAATGCACCGCTCTGAGAGAAGAGCTCACTGTCCGATGCCAGGATCGACTGCGACACCTACCACCACTGCACAAGCCGGATGCCTCTTCTGCTCCTCAGTGCCCTTCACCGTGGACCCCACATTCCAAGAGGGCTGCTCGAACATCTGGACACGGCCCACCCGCAGATGGGAGCCTCGCAAATGGTGGTGACCTGGCTCCTCCATGCGTGTGTGTGACGCAGTCAGAGAAGCCCTCTTGCTAACCAGTCCCACCCTTAACCCCAAGGGAGGCAACGTGCTGGACCTCAGTTTCGATGAGGAGACGGTAGTGAGTTCTCACTCATTTTGTTCAGATTTTCCAAGGAATGCATGAGAGGGTGTCGTCATCGATCCGAGCACGTGCTGGCTGGCTCCCCACCTCCACAGGGCAGGCAGCGCCGCTCCAAGGAGGAGCCAGTGACCTGGGAGTCCTCCAGCAGCCGGGGCACCTCAGAGCCCCCAGCCTTCTCAGCGAGAGGAACGGACCCTCCATACGTACAGCCACTCAGGCAGTGCCAGGAAACCTGAAATTCACGACACCTCTTGGGGCAGGAGAAGCCGTACCATACTCGGTGATCCTAAAAGACCTGGCACCACCCTGGGCCGCCATACTTCTTGCCGGACTCCCTTGCACCTCGGGCCACCGCCTCAGGGGCGGACCTTCGTCACCTGGGTCATGGACAGCCATATCTGGCAACTGCACCTGACGAGGGGACAGAAAGCACAGGAACACTTGAGATGTGGACTTGGTCTCTCACTGAGTAACACTGATGCAGAGGTTTCACTGGGGGAAGGCCTGTATCTGCAACCCAACTACATCCATCCCTTACAGACAACTGGTTACCTACCGTTCAAAAGAGTGCACAAATTAGGCTCAAGGTCATGTGGGTGTCTTTCTGACTCAGCATGCATGGGTGGCAGGGGCTTCGATGTGGGGTTGAGTGCCTGTGTCCCGGTGTACCAACAAGAATGCACTCTCGGCAATTTGGGGGTGTGTCCAGAAATATGTCCAGGTAGCCAAGTCTCAGAGCCCGCAATGAAAGGCCCTGCAGTCTGAACACGCATGCCGTCTTCATGGAGCCCTGACTTCCTGTCCTCCCACCAAATGGGGGATGACACCTGGCAACTTGCTTCAGCCCCATGCAAAATTTCACTGAGGGGCTGTTGACGTAGGCTCTAGGCTCCCAGTCTCCATGACCCATGATCTCTGACCAAAGCACAGAATCTGACCGCCCAAGTCCACATTGCGGAGCATCTGTGTCAATGCCACGTACCCTGAGACTAGCTACTACTACAGCTCAGGGGTCCTTGGCACAAGGTTCACCTCCACCCTAACCAGAAAAGTTTCCCAGAGAACTACAGAGTAAGGTGAACTTGGCACTAGGGCAGATTCGGCCCAGCGCACCCTCGAATAGGAGCAGAATTCAAGGCATGCGTCTCTTCCTGCCAGTCAGTCTACTCACTGGGCGGCCACTGACAGAAAGGAAGGATGGGACTTGGACTTCCTCAGGTACCAGGATCCAGGGGTCACTCCCACAGAAACGGGATCCCTTTCCTGGCCAGATTATCCTCACATCCACACCCTGTAGGGACCAGGATACTGACAACACCCTACAGAAAGCTCCCATAATGCAGGGCGTGGTCCACATTGGACTCATCCTGCCCCAAGGGTCACTCACCCAAATCTGAAGCCTCCAAGGCCTCGGCACACACAGGGACAATCCTCAAGCAGGAACACCCACAGGATGATGCTGGGCAAAATGACCGCGTGCACTCAGATCATTAAGGATGCTTTCATGAAGACTTCAGAAGACCTGTCAGGGGAAGACCCTGGATGCCACAGGTCTCTGCCAAAGCGCCATGGGAGCTGCTGGCTCCTACACTGAGTCAGCCTGGGTATTCCAACCAATGGCCAATCTCTACCAGAACCATGGGCCTCCAAGCTTGATGCTCCATTGCCAGGGGGCGAACACATTGGTGCTGTCAGGGCTGGCTGACTGGCCCCAACCTTAGGGAGCCTAGGTAATTCCAGGCCCAGGGGACAAATGGCGGCCAAGGGGCATGTGCACACACCACATTACAACCCACAGGGCTGCTTGCTTGGCCTCTCATCTTGCAACTCTTCAAGGCACCAAAGATACCCTTCGGGAGTCCTTCTACTGGCAGCAGGCCACCAACGACACAAACGTCACCTGTCACTGAGCCTCCCAGGCACAAGCAATGCCCCCTCCTCTATACCCAGCTGAGGGCAGCTTCAAAAGGACCACACTATGTATCAGTGAAAACAGAACAACAGTGCCTGCAGCCTCAGCAGACATAACATCCCAGGCAATCACACTGCGCTTTTCCTCACCTGCCCAACCATTCTCCTCTGCGGCTCTGGTCAACATGCAGGAGCAATGCAGGCCTGTGACCACAACACAGTCCATGGCGACCTCCAAGACTCAAGCATGTGACAGGACTTGCAATTCAGGAACTGCCAAGGGCAGAAATGAGGCCTATTCACTTTCACAACTGCCACCGTTCCCCTAGGCCTCTGCAGCCGCTGCAGCCCAAAGTGTCCTCAGCAATCTCACCAACCCAAAGGGCCGCAATGGCCAGGGCCTCAGATCTGACCTGGGCCTCCAATCAGACACCACAGAAGCTTCCTTGCGTCAGAATCGACATCACGAGAGCCCCAATTAGCACACTTGCAGCAGGAACCAGGACAAAATGCACCGCTCTGAGAGAAGAGCTCACTGTCCGATGCCAGGATCGACTGCGACACCTACCACCACTGCACAAGCCGGATGCCTCTTCTGCTCCTCAGTGCCCTTCACCGTGGACCCCACATTCCAAGAGGGCTGCTCGAACATCTGGACACGGCCCACCCGCAGATGGGAGCCTCGCAAATGGTGGTGACCTGGCTCCTCCATGCGTGTGTGTGACGCAGTCAGAGAAGCCCTCTTGCTAACCAGTCCCACCCTTAACCCCAAGGGAGGCAACGTGCTGGACCTCAGTTTCGATGAGGAGACGGTAGTGAGTTCTCACTCATTTTGTTCAGATTTTCCAAGGAATGCATGAGAGGGTGTCGTCATCGATCCGAGCACGTGCTGGCTGGCTCCCCACCTCCACAGGGCAGGCAGCGCCGCTCCAAGGAGGAGCCAGTGACCTGGGAGTCCTCCAGCAGCCGGGGCACCTCAGAGCCCCCAGCCTTCTCAGCGAGAGGAACGGACCCTCCATACGTACAGCCACTCAGGCAGTGCCAGGAAACCTGAAATTCACGACACCTCTTGGGGCAGGAGAAGCCGTACCATACTCGGTGATCCTAAAAGACCTGGCACCACCCTGGGCCGCCATACTTCTTGCCGGACTCCCTTGCACCTCGGGCCACCGCCTCAGGGGCGGACCTTCGTCACCTGGGTCATGGACAGCCATATCTGGCAACTGCACCTGACGAGGGGACAGAAAGCACAGGAACACTTGAGATGTGGACTTGGTCTCTCACTGAGTAACACTGATGCAGAGGTTTCACTGGGGGAAGGCCTGTATCTGCAACCCAACTACATCCATCCCTTACAGACAACTGGTTACCTACCGTTCAAAAGAGTGCACAAATTAGGCTCAAGGTCATGTGGGTGTCTTTCTGACTCAGCATGCATGGGTGGCAGGGGCTTCGATGTGGGGTTGAGTGCCTGTGTCCCGGTGTACCAACAAGAATGCACTCTCGGCAATTTGGGGGTGTGTCCAGAAATATGTCCAGGTAGCCAAGTCTCAGAGCCCGCAATGAAAGGCCCTGCAGTCTGAACACGCATGCCGTCTTCATGGAGACCTGACTTCCTGTCCTCCAACCAAATGGGGGATGACACCTGGCAACTTGCTTCAGCCCCATGCAAAATTTCACTGAGGGGCTGTTGACGTAGGCTCTAGGCTCCCAGTCTCCATGACCCATGATCTCTGACCAAAGCACAGAATCTGACCGCCCAAGTCCACATTGCGGAGCATCTGTGTCAATGCCACGTACCCTGAGACTGTAGCTACTACTACAGCTCTGGGGTCCTTGGCACAAGGTT
Source organism: Dama dama (assembly GCF_033118175.1). Taxonomy (NCBI): domain Eukaryota; kingdom Metazoa; phylum Chordata; class Mammalia; order Artiodactyla; family Cervidae; genus Dama; species Dama dama. The sequence goes on along the minus strand of NC_083693.1, from coordinate 11,334,686 downwards.
CACCTCCACCCTAACCAGAAAAGTTTCCCAGAGAACTACAGAGTAAGGTGAACTTGGCACTAGGGCAGATTCGGCCCAGCGCACCCTCGAATAGGAGCAGAATTCAAGGCATGCGTCTCTTCCTGCCAGTCAGTCTACTCACTGGGCGGCCTCTGACAGAAAGGAAGGATGGGACTTGGACTTCCTCAGGTACCAGGATCCAGGGGTCAGTCCCACAGAAACACCATCCCTTTCCTGGCCAGATTATCCTCACATCCACACCCTGTAGGGACCAGGCTACTGACCACACTCTACAGAAAGCTCCCATAATGCAGGGCGTGGTCCACATTGGACTCATCCTGCCCCAAGGGTCACTCACCCAAATCTGAAGCCTCCAAGGCCTCGGCACACACAGGGACAATCCTCAAGCAGGAACACCCACAGGATGACGCTGGGCAAAATGACCGCGTGCACTCAGATCATTAAGGATGCTTTCATGAAGACTTCAGAAGACCTGTCAGGGGAAGACCCTGGATGCCACAGGTCTCTGCCAAAGCGCCATGGGAGCTGCTGGCTCCTACACTGAGTCAGCCTGGGTATTCCAACCAATGGCCAATCTCTACCAGAACCATGGGCCTCCAAGCTTGATGCTCCATTGCCAGGGGGTGAACACATTGGTGCTATCAGGGCCGGTTGACTGGCCCCAATATTAGGGAGCCTAGGTAATTCCAGCCCCACGGGACAAATGGCGGCGAAGGGGCATGTGCACACACCACATTACAACCCACAGGGCTGCTTGCTTGGCCTCTCTTCTTGCAACTCTTCAAGGCACCAAAGATACCCTTCGGGAGTCCTTCTACTGGCAGCAGGCCACCAACGACACAAACGTCACCTGTCACTGAGCCTCCCAGGCACAAGCAATGCCCCCTCCTCTGTACCCAGCTGAGGGCAGCTTCAAAAGGACCACACTATGTATCAGTGAAAATAGAACGACAGTGCCTGCAGCCTCAGCAGACAACATCCCAGGCAATCACACTGCGCTTTTCCTCACCTGCCCAACCATTCTCCTCTGGGGCTCTGGTCAACATGCAGGAGCAATGCAGGCCTGTGACCACAACACAGTCCATGGCGACCTCCAAGACTCAAGCATGTGACAGGACTTGCAATTCAGGAACTGCCAAGGGCAGAAATGAGGCCTATTCACTTTCACAACTGCCACCGTTCCCCTAGGTCTCTGCAGCCGCTGCAGCCCACAGGGTCCTCAGCAATCTCACCAACCCAAAGGGCCGCAATGGCCAGGGCCTCAGATCTGACCTGGGCCTCCAATCAGACACCACAGAAGCTTCCTTGCGTCAGAATCGACATCACGAGAGCCCCAATTAGCACACTTGCAGCAGGAACCAGGACAAAATGCACCGCTCTGAGACAAGAGCTCACTGTCCGATGCCAGGATCGACTGCGACACCTACCACCACTGCACAAGCCGGATGCCTCTTCTGCTCCTCAGTGCCCTTCACCGTGGACCCCACATTCCAAGAGGGCTGCTCGAACATCTGGACACGGCCCACCCGCAGATGGGAGCCTCGCAAATGGTGGTGACCTGGCTCCTCCATGCGTGTGTGTGACGCAGTCAGAGAAGCCCTCTTGCTAACCAGTCCCACCCTTAACCCCAAGGGAGGCAACGTGCTGGACCTCAGTTTCGATGAGGAGACGGTAGTGAGTTCTCACTCATTTTGTTCAGATTTTCCAAGGAATGCATGAGAGGGTGTCGTCATCGATCCGAGCACGTGCTGGCTGGCTCCCCACCTCCACAGGGCAGGCAGCGCCGCTCCAAGGAGGAGCCAGTGACCTGGGAGTCCTCCAGCAGCCGGGGCAACTCAGAGCCCCCAGCCTTCTCAGCGAGAGGAACGGACCCTCCATACGTACAGCCACTCAGGCAGTGCCAGGAAACCTGAAATTCACGACACGTCTTGGGGCAGGAGAAGCCGTACCGTGCTCGGTGATCCTAAAAGACCGGGCAGAACCCTGGGCCGCCACACTTCTTGCCGGACTCCCTTGCACCTCGAGCCGCCGCCTCATGGGCGGACCTTCGTCTCCTGGGTCATGGACAGCCATATCTGGCAACTGCACCTGACGAGGGGACAGAAAGCACAGGAACACTTGAGATGTGGACTTGGTCTCTCACTGAGTAACACTGATGCAGAGGTTTCACTGGGGGAAGGCCTGTATCTGCAACCCAACTACATCCATCCCTTACAGACAACTGGTTACCTACCGTTCAAAAGAGTGCACAAATTAGGCTCAAGGTCATGTGGGTGTCTTTCTGACTCAGCATGCATGGGTGGCAGGGGCTTCGATGTGGGGTTGAGTGCCTGTGTCCCGGTGTACCAACAAGAATGCACTCTCGGCAATTTGGGGGTGTGTCCAGAAATATGTCCAGGTAGCCAAGTCTCAGAGCCCGCACTGAAAGGCCCTGCAGTCTGAACACGCATGCCGTCTTCATGGAGACCTGACTTCCTGTCCTCCCACCAAATGGGGGATGACACCTGGCAACTTGCTTCAGCCCCATGCAAAATTTCACTGAGGGGCTGTTGACGTAGGCTCTAGGCTCCCAGTCTCCATGACCCATGATCTCTGACCAAAGCACAGAATCTGACCGCCCAAGTCCACATTGCGGAGCATCTGTGTCAATGCCACGTACCCTGAGACTAGCTACTACTACAGCTCAGGGGTCCTTGGCACAAGGTTCACCTCCACCCTAACCAGAAAAGTTTCCCAGAGAACTACAGAGTAAGGTGAACTTGGCACTAGGGCAGATTCGGCCCAGCGCACCCTCGAATAGGAGCAGAATTCAAGGCATGCGTCTCTTCCTGCCAGTCAGTCTACTCACTGGGCGGCCTCTGACAGAAAGGAAGGATGGGACTTGGACTTCCTCAGGTACCAGGATCCAGGGGTCAGTCCCACAGAAACACCATCCCTTTCCTGGCCAGATTATCCTCACATCCACACCCTGTAGGGACCAGGCTACTGACCACACCCTACAGAAAGCTCCCATAATGCAGGGCGTGGACCACATTGGACTCATCCTGCCCCAAGGGTCACTCACCCAAATCTGAAGCCTCCAAGGCCTCGGCACACACAGGGACAATCCTCAAGCAGGAACACCCACAGGATGACGCTGGGCAAAATGACCGCGTGCACTCAGATCATTAAGGATGCTTTCATGAAGACTTCAGAAGACCTGTCAGGGGAAGACCCTGGATGCCACAGGTCTCTGCCAAAGCGCCATGGGAGCTGCTGGCTCCTACATTGAGTCAGCCTGGGTATTCCAACCAATGGCCAATCTCTACCAGAACCATGGGCCTCCAAGCTTGATTCTCCATTGCCAGGGGGTGAACACATTGGTGCTATCAGGGCCGGCTGACTGGCCCCAATCTTAGGGAGCCTAGGTAATTCCAGCCCCACGGGACAAATGGCGGCGAAGGGGCATGTGCACACACCACATTACAACCCACAGGGCTGCTTGCTTGGCCTCTCTTCTTGCAACTCTTCAAGGCACCAAAGATACCCTTCGGGAGTCCTTCTACTGGCAGCAGGCCACCAACGACACAAACGTCACCTGTCACTGAGCCTCCCAGGCACAAGCAATGCCCCCTCCTCTGTACCCAGCTGAGGGCAGCTTCAAAAGGACCACACTATGTATCAGTGAAAATAGAACGACAGTGCCTGCAGCCTCAGCAGACATAACATCCCAGGCAATCACACTGCGCTTTTCCTCACCTGCCCAACCATTGTCCTCTGGGGCTCTGGTCAACATGCAGGAGCAATGCAGGCCTGTGACCACAACACAGTCCATGGCGACCTCCAAGACTCAAGCATGTGACAGGACTTGCAATTCAGGAACTGCCAAGGGCAGAAATGAGGCCTATTCACTTTCACAACTGCCACCGTTCCCCTAGGTCTCTGCAGCCGCTGCAGCCCACAGGGTCCTCAGCAATCTCACCAACCCAAAGGGCCGCAATGGCCAGGGCCTCAGATCTGACCTGGGCCTCCAATCAGACACCACAGAAGCTTCCTTGCGTCAGAATCGACATCACGAGAGCCCCAATTAGCACACTTGCAGCAGGAACCAGGACAAAATGCACCGCTCTGAGAGAAGAGCTCACTGTCCGATGCCAGGATCGACTGCGACACCTACCACCACTGCACAAGCCGGATGCCTCTTCTGCTCCTCAGTGCCCTTCACCGTGGACCCCACATTCCAAGAGGGCTGCTCGAACATCTGGACACGGCCCACCCGCAGATGGGAGCCTCGCAAATGGTGGTGACCTGGCTCCTCCATGCGTGTGTGTGACGCAGTCAGAGAAGCCCTCTTGCTAACCAGTCCCACCCTTAACCCCAAGGGAGGCAACGTGCTGGACCTCAGTTTCGATGAGGAGACGGTAGTGAGTTCTCACTCATTTTGTTCAGATTTTCCAAGGAATGCATGAGAGGGTGTCGTCATCGATCCGAGCACGTGCTGGCTGGCTCCCCACCTCCACAGGGCAGGCAGCGCCGCTCCAAGGAGGAGCCAGTGACCTGGGAGTCCTCCAGCAGCCGGGGCAACTCAGAGCCCCCAGCCTTCTCAGCGAGAGGAACGGACCCTCCATACGTACAGCCACTCAGGCAGTGCCAGGAAACCTGAAATTCACGACACCTCTTGGGGCAGGAGAAGCCGTACCGTGCTCGGTGATCCTAAAAGACTGGGCAGCACCGTGGGCCGCCACACTTCTTGCCGGACTCCCTTGCACCTCGAGCCGCCGCCTCATGGGTGGACCTTCGTCTCCTGGGTCATGGACAGCCATATCTGGCAACTGCACCTGACGAGGGGACAGAAAGCACAGGAACACTTGAGATGTGGACTTGGTCTCTCACTGAGTAACACTGATGCAGAGGTTTCACTGGGGGAAGGCCTGTATCTGCAACCCAACTACATCCATCCCTTACAGACAACTGGTTACCTACCGTTCAAAAGAGTGCACAAATTAGGCTCAAGGTCATGTGGGTGTCTTTCTGACTCAGCATGCATGGGTGGCAGGGGCTTCGATGTGGGGTTGAGTGCCTGTGTCCCGGTGTACCAAAAAGAATGCACTCTCGGCAATTTGGGGGTGTGTCCAGAAATATGTCCAGGTAGCCAAGTCTCAGAGCCCGCAATGAAAGGCCCTGCAGTCTGAACACGCATGCCGTCTTCATGGAGACCTGACTTCCTGTCTTCCCACCAAATGGGGGATGACACCTGGCAACTTGCTTCAGCCCCATGCAAAATTTCACTGAGGGGCTGTTGACGTAGGCTCTAGGCTCCCAGTCTCCATGACCCATGATCTCTGACCAAAGCACAGAATCTGACCGCCCAAGTCCACATTGCGGAGCATCTGTGTCAATGCCACGTACCCTGAGACTGTAGCTACTACTACAGCTCTGGGGTCGTTGGCACAAGGTTCACCTCCACCCTAACCAGAAAAGTTTCCCAGAGAACTACAGAGTAAGGTGAACTTGGCACTAGGGCAGATTCGGCCCAGCGCACCCTCGAATAGGAGCAGAATTCAAGGCATGCGTCTCTTCCTGCCAGTCAGTCTACTCACTGGGCGGCCTCTGACAGAAAGGAAGGATGGGACTTGGGCTTCCTCAGGTACCAGGATCCAGGGGTCAGTCCCACAGAAACACCATCCCTTTCCTGGCCAGATTATCCTCACATCCACACCCTGTAGGGACCAGGCTACTGACCACACCCTACAGAAAGCTCCCAAAATGCAGGGCGTGGACCACATTGGACTCATCCTGCCCCAAGGGTCACTCACCCAAATCTGAAGCCTCCAAGGCCTCGGCACACACAGGGAGAATCCTCAAGCAGGAACACCCACAGGATGACGCTGGGCAAAATGACCGCGTGCACTCAGATCATTAAGGATGCTTTCATGAAGACTTCAGAAGACCTGTCAGGGGAAGACCCTGGATGCCACAGGTCTCTGCCAAAGCGCCATGGGAGCTGCTGGCTCCTACATTGAGTCAGCCTGGGTATTCCAACCAATGGCCAATCTCTACCAGAACCATGGGCCTCCAAGCTTGATTCTCCATTGCCAGGGGGTGAACACATTGGTGCTATCAGGGCCGGCTGACTGGCCCCAATCTTAGGGAGCCTAGGTAATTCCAGCCCCACGGGACAAATGGCGGCGAAGGGGCATGTGCACACACCACATTACAACCCACAGGGCTGCTTGCTTGGCCTCTCTTCTTGCAACTCTTCAAGGCACCAAAGATACCCTTCGGGAGTCCTTCTACTGGCAGCAGGCCACCAACGACACAAACGTCACCTGTCACTGAGCCTCCCAGGCACAAGCAATGCCCCCTCCTCTGTACCCAGCTGAGGGCAGCTTCAAAAGGACCACACTATGTATCAGTGAAAATAGAACGACAGTGCCTGCAGCCTCAGCAGACATAACATCCCAGGCAATCACACTGCGCTTTTCCTCACCTGCCCAACCATTCTCCTCTGGGGCTCTGGTCAACATGCAGGAGCAATGCAGGCCTGTGACCACAACACAGTCCATGGCGACCTCCAAGACTCAAGCATGTGACAGGACTTGCAATTCAGGAACTGCCAAGGGCAGAAATGAGGCCTATTCACTTTCACAACTGCCACCGTTCCCCTAGGTCTCTGCAGCCGCTGCAGCCCACAGGGTCCTCAGCAATCTCACCAACCCAAAGGGCCGCAATGGCCAGGGCCTCAGATCTGACCTGGGCCTCCAATCAGACACCACAGAAGCTTCCTTGCGTCAGAATCGACATCACGAGAGCCCCAATTAGCACACTTGCAGCAGGAACCAGGACAAAATGCACCGCTCTGAGAGAAGAGCTCACTGTCCGATGCCAGGATCGACTGCGACACCTACCACCACTGCACAAGCCGGATGCCTCTTCTGCTCCTCAGTGCCCTTCACCGTGGACCCCACATTCCAAGAGGGCTGCTCGAACATCTGGACACGGCCCACCCGCAGATGGGAGCCTCGCAAATGGTGGTGACCTGGCTCCTCCATGCGTGTGTGTGACGCAGTCAGAGAAGCCCTCTTGCTAACCAGTCCCACCCTTAACCCCAAGGGAGGCAACGTGCTGGACCTCAGTTTCGATGAGGAGACGGTAGTGAGTTCTCACTCATTTTGTTCAGATTTTCCAAGGAATGCATGAGAGGGTGTCGTCATCGATCCGAGCACGTGCTGGCTGGCTCCCCACCTCCACAGGGCAGGCAGCGCCGCTCCAAGGAGGAGCCAGTGACCTGGGAGTCCTCCAGCAGCCGGGGCAACTCAGAGCCCCCAGCCTTCTCAGCGAGAGGAACGGACCCTCCATACGTACAGCCACTCAGGCAGTGCCAGGAAACCTGAAATTCACGACACGTCTTGGGGCAGGAGAAGCCGTACCGTGCTCGGTGATCCTAAAAGACTGGGCAGCACCGTGGGCCGCCACACTTCTTGCCGGACTCCCTTGCACCTCGAGCCGCCGCCTCATGGGCGGACCTTCGTGTCCTGTGTCATGGACAGCCATATCTGGCAACTGCACCTGACGAGGGGACAGAAAGCACAGGAACACTTGAGATGTGGACTTGGTCTCTCACTGAGTAACACTGATGCAGAGGTTTCACTGGGGGAAGGCCTGTATCTGCAACCCAACTACATCCATCCCTTACAGACAACTGGTTACCTACCGTTCAAAAGAGTGCACAAATTAGGCTCAAGGTCATGTGGGTGTCTTTCTGACTCAGCATGCATGGGTGGCAGGGGCTTCGATGTGGGGTTGAGTGCCTGTGTCCCGGTGTACCAACAAGAATGCACTCTCGGCAATTTGGGGGTGTGTCCAGAAATATGTCCAGGTAGCCAAGTCTCAGAGCCCGCAAAGGCCCTGCAGTCTGAACACGCATGCCGTCTTCATGGAGACCTGACTTCCTGTCCTCCCACCAAATGGGGGATGACACCTGGCAACTTCCTTCAGCCCCATGCAAAATTTCACTGAGGGGCTGTTGACGTAGGCTCTAGGCTCCCAGTCTCCATGACCCATGATCTCTGACCAAAGCACAGAATCTGACCGCCCAAGTCCACATTGCGGAGCATCTGTGTCAATGCCACGTACCCTGAGACTGTAGCTACTACTACAGCTCTGGGGTCCTTGGCACAAGGTTCACCTCCACCCTAACCAGAAAAGTTTCCCAGAGAACTACAGAGTAAGGTGAACTTGGCACTAGGGCATATTCGGCCCAGCACACCCTCGAATAGGAGCAGAATTCAAGGCATGCGTCTCTTCCTGCCAGTCAGTCTACTCACTGGGCGGCCTCTGACAGAAAGGAAGGATGGGACTTGGACTTCCTCAGGTACCAGGATCCAGGGGTCAGTCCCACAGAAACACCATCCCTTTCCTGGCCAGATTATCCTCACATCCACACCCTGTAGGGACCAGGCTACTGACCGCACCCTACAGAAAGCTCCCATAATGCAGGGCGTGGACCACATTGGACTCATCCTGCCCCAAGGGTCACTCACCCAAATCTGAAGCCTCCAAGGCCTCGGCACACACAGGGACAATCCTCAAGCAGGAACACCCACAGGATGACGCTGGGCAAAATGACCGCGTGCACTCAGATCATTAAGGATGCTTTCATGAAGACTTCAGAAGACCTGTCAGGGGAAGACCCTGGATGCCACAGGTCTCTGCCAAAGCGCCATGGGAGCTGCTGGCTCCTACACTGAGTCAGCCTGGGTATTCCAATCAATGGCCAATCTCTACCAGAACCATGGGCCTCCAAGCTTGATGCTCCATTGCCAGGGGGCGGACACATTGGTGCTATCAGGGCCGGCTGACTGGCCCCAACCTTAGGGAGCCTAGGTAATTCCAGGCCCAGGGGACAAATGGCGGCCAAGGGGCATGTGCACACACCACATTACAACCCACAGGGCTGCTTGCTTGGCCTCTCTTCTTGCAACTCTTCAAGGCACCAAAGATACCCTTCGGGAGTCCTTCTACTGGCAGCAGGCCACCAACGACACAAACGTCACCTGTCACTGAGCCTCCCAGGCACAAGCAATGCCCCCTCCTCTATACCCAGCTGAGGGCAGCTTCAAAAGGACCACACTATGTATCAGTGAAAACAGAACAACAGTGCCTGCAGCCTCAGCAGACATAACATCCCAGGCAATCACACTGCGCTTTTCCTCACCTGCCCAACCATTCTCCTCTGGGGCTCTGGTCAACATGCAGGAGCAATGCAGGCCTGTGACCACAACACAGTCCATGGCGACCTCCAAGACTCAAGCATGTGACAGGACTTGCAATTCAGGAACTGCCAAGGGCAGAAATGAGGCCTATTCACTTTCACAACTGCCACCGTTCCCCTAGGTCTCTGCAGCCGCTGCAGCTCACAGGGTCCTCAGCAATCTCACCAACCCAAAGGGCCGCAATGGCCAGGGCCTCAGATCTGACCTGGGCCTCCAATCAGACACCACAGAAGCTTCCTTGCGTCAGAATCGACATCACGAGAGCCCCAATTAGCACACTTGCAGCAGGAACCAGGACAAAATGCACCGCTCTGAGACAAGAGCTCACTGTCCGATGCCAGGATCGACTGCGACACCTACCACCACTGCACAAGCCGGATGCCTCTTCTGCTCCTCAGTGCCCTTCACCATGGACCCCACATTCCAAGAGGGCTGCTCGAACATCTGGACACGGCCCACCCGCAGATGGGAGCCTCGCAAATGGTAGTGACCTGGCTCCTCCATGCGTGTGTGTGACGCAGTCAGAGAAGCCCTCTTGCTAACCAGTCCCACCCTTAACCCCAAGGGAGGCAACGTGCTGGACCTCAGTTTCGATGAGGAGACGGTAGTGAGTTCTCACTCATTTTGTTCAGATTTTCCAAGGAATGCATGAGAGGGTGTCGTCATCGATCCGAGCACGTGCTGGCTGGCTCCCCACCTCCACAGGGCAGGCAGCGCCGCTCCAAGGAGGAGCCAGTGACCTGGGAGTCCTCCAGCAGCCGGGGCAACTCAGAGCCCCCAGCCTTCTCAGCGAGAGGAACGGACCCTTCATACGTACAGCCACTCAGGCAGTGCCAGGAAACCTGAAATTCACGACACGTCTTGGGGCAGGAGAAGCCGTACCGTGCTCGGTGATCCTAAAGACCGGGCAGCACCCTGGGGCGCCACACTTCTTGCCGGACTCCCTTGCACCTCGGGCCGCCGCCTCATGGGCGGACCTTCGTCTCCTGGGTAATGGACAGCCATATCTGGCAACTGCACCTGACGAGGGGACAGAAAGCACAGGAACACTTGAGATGTGGACTTGGTCTCTCACTGAGTAACACTGATGCAGAGGTTTCACTGGGGGAAGGCCTGTATCTGCAACCCAACTACATTCATCCCTTACAGACAACTGGTTACCTACCGTTCAAAAGAGTGCACAAATTAGGCTCAAGGTCATGTGGGTGTCTTTCTGACTCAGCATGCATGGGTGGCAGGGGCTTCGATGTGGGGTTGAGTGCCTGTGTCCCGGTGTAGCAACAAGAATGCACTCTCGGCAATTTGGGGGTGTGTCCAGAAATATGTCAAGGTAGCCAAGTCTCAGAGCCCGCACTGAAAGGCCCTGCAGTCTGAACACGCATGCCGTCTTCATGGAGCCCTGACTTCCTGTCCTCCCACCAAATGGGGGATGACACCTGGCAACTTGCTTCAGCCCCATGCAAAATTTCACTGAGGGGCTGTTGACATAGGCTCTAGGCTCCCAGTCTCCATGACCAATGATCTCTGACCAAAGCACAGAATCTGACCGCCCAAGTCCACATTGCGGAGCATCTGTGTCAATGCCACGTACCCTGAGACTGTAGCTACTACTACAGCTCAGGGGTCCTTGGCACAAGGTTCACCTCCACCCTAACCAGAAAAGTTTCCCAGAGAACTACAGAGTAAGGTGAACTTGGCACTAGGGCAGATTCGGCCCAGCGCACCCTCGAATAGGAGCAGAATTCAAGGCATGCGTCTCTTCCTGCCAGTCAGTCTACTCACTGGGCGGCCTCTGACAGAAAGGAAGGATGGGACTTGGACTTCCTCAGGTATCAGGATCCAGGGGTCAGTCCCACAGAAACAGCATCCCTTTCCTGGCCAGATTATCCTCACATCCACACCCTGTAGGGACCAGGCTACTGACCACACCCTACAGAAAGCTCCCATAATGCAGGGCGTGGTCCACATTGGACTCATCCTGCCCCAAGGGTCACTCACCCAAATCTGAAGCCTCCAAGGCCTCGGCACACACAGGGACAATCCTCAAGCAGGAACACCCACAGGATGATGCTGGGCAAAATGACCGCGTGCACTCAGATCATTAAGGATGCTTTCATGAAGACTTCAGAAGACCTGTCAGGGGAAGACCCAGGATGCCACAGGTCTCTGCCAAAGCGCCATGGGAGCTGCTGGCTCCTACACTGAGTCAGCCTGGGTATTCCAACCAATGGCCAATCTCTACCAGAACCATGGGCCTCCAAGCTTGATGCTCCATTGCCAGGGGGCGAACACATTGGTGCTATCAAGGCCGGCTGACTGGCCCCAACCTTAGGGAGCCTAGGTAATTCCAGGCCCAGGGGACAAATGGCGGCCAAGGGGCATGTGCACACACCACATTACAACCCACAGGGCTGCTTGCTTGGCCTCTCATCTTGCAACTCCTCAAGGCACCAAAGATACCCTTCGGGAGTCCTTCTACTGGCAGCAGGCTACCAACGACACAAACGTCACCTGTCACTGAGCCTCCCAGGCACAAGCAATGCCCCCTCCTCTATACCCAGCTGAGGGCAGCTTCAAAAGGACCACACTATGTATCAGTGAAAACAGAACAACAGTGCCTGCAGCCTCAGCAGACATAACATCCCAGGCAATCACACTGCGCTTTTCCTCACCTGCCCAACCATTCTCCTCTGGGGCTCTGGTCAACATGCAGGAGCAATGCAGGCCTGTGACCACAACACAGTCCATGGCGACCTCCAAGACTCAAGCATGTGACAGGACTTGCAATTCAGGAACTGCCAAGGGCAGAAATGAGGCCTATTCACTTTCACAACTGCCACCGTTCCCCTAGGTCTCTGCAGCCCACAGGGTCCTCAGCAATCTCACCAACCCAAAGGGCCGCAATGGCCAGGGCCTCAGATCTGACCTGGGCCTCCAATCAGACACCACAGAAGCTTCCTTGCGTCAGAATCGACATCACGAGAGCCCCAATTAGCACACTTGCAGCAGGAACCAGGACAAAATGCACCGCTCTGAGACAAGAGCTCACTGTCCGATGCCAGGATCGACTGCGACACCTACCACCACTGCACAAGCCGGATGCCTCTTCTGCTCCTCAGTGCCCTTCACCGTGGACCCCACATTCCAAGAGGGCTGCTCGAACATCTGCACACGGCCCACCCGCAGATGGGAGCCTCGCAAATGGTGGTGACCTGGCTCCTCCATGCGTGTGTGTGACGCAGTCAGAGAAGCCCTCTTGCTAACCAGTCCCACCCTTAACCCCAAGGGAGGCAACGTGCTGGACCTCAGTTTCGATGAGGAGACGGTAGTGAGTTCTCACTCATTTTGTTCAGATTTTCCAAGGAATGCATGAGAGGGTGTCGTCATCGATCCGAGCACGTGCTGGCTGGCTCCCCACCTCCACAGGGCAGGCAGCGCCGCTCCAAGGAGGAGCCAGTGACCTGGGAGTCCTCCAGCAGCCGGGGCAACTCAGAGCCCCCAGCCTTCTCAGCGAGAGGAACGGACCCTTCATACGTACAGCCACTCAGGCAGTGCCAGGAAACCTGAAATTCACGACACGTCTTGGGGCAGGAGAAGCCGTACCGTGCTCGGTGATCCTAAAAGACCGGGCAGCACCCTGGGCCGCCACACTTCTTGCCGGACTCCCTTGCACCTCGGGCCGCCGCCTCATGGGCGGACCTTCGTCTCCTGGGTAATGGACAGCCATATCTGGCAACTGCACCTGACGAGGGGACAGAAAGCACAGGAACACTTGAGATGTGGACTTGGTCTCTCACTGAGTAACACTGATGCAGAGGTTTCACCGGGGGAAGGCCTGTATCTGCAACCCAACTACATCCATCCCTTACAGACAACTGGTTACCTACCGTTCAAAAGAGTGCACAAATTAGGCTCAAGGTCATGTGGGTGTCTTTCTGACTCAGCATGCATGGGTGGCAGGGGCTTCGATGTGGGGTTGAGTGCCTGTGTCCCGGTGTACCAACAAGAATGCACTCTCGGCAATTTGGGGGTGTGTCCAGAAATATGTCCAGGTAGCCAAGTCTCAGAGCCCGCACTGAAAGGCCCTGCAGTCTGAACACGCATGCCGTCTTCATGGAGCCCTGACTTCCTGTCCTCCCACCAAATGGGGGATGACACCTGGCAACTTGCTTCAGCCCCATGCAAAATTTCACTGAGGGGCTGTTGACGTAGGCTCTAGGCTCCCAGTCTCCATGACCAATGATCTCTGACCAAAGCACAGAATCTGACCGCCCAAGTCCACATTGCGGAGCATCTGTGTCAATGCCACGTACCCTGAGACTGTAGCTACTACTACAGCTCAGGGGTCCTTGGCACAAGGTTCACCTCCACCCTAACCAGAAAAGTTTCCCAGAGAACTACAGAGTAAGGTGAACTTGGCACTAGGGCAGATTCGGCCCAGCGCACCCTCGAATAGGAGCAGAATTCAAGGCATGCGTCTCTTCCTGCCAGTCAGTCTACTCACTGGGCGGCCTCTGACAGAAAGGAAGGATGGGACTTGGACTTCCTCAGGTACCAGGATCCAGGGGTCAGTCCCACAGAAACGGGATCCCTTTCCTGGCCAGATTATCCTCACATCCACACCCTATAGGGACCAGGCTACTGACCACACCCTACAGAAAGCTCCCATAATGCAGGGCGTGGGCCACATTGGACTCATCCTGCCCCAAGGGTCACTCACCCAAATCTGAAGCCTGCAAGGCCTCGGCACACACAGGGACAATCCTCAAGCAGGAACACCCACAGGATGATGCTGGGCAAAATGACCGCGTGCACTCAGATCATTAAGGATGCTTTCATGAAGACTTCAGAAGACCTGTCAGGGGAAGACCCTGGATGCCACAGGTCTCTGCCAAAGCGCCATGGGAGCTGCTGGCTCCTACACTGAGTCAGCCTGGGTATTCCAACCAATGGCCAATCTCTACCAGAACCATGGGCCTCCAAGCTTGATGCTCCATTGCCAGGGGGCGGACACATTGGTGCTATCAAGGCCGGCTGACTGGCCCGAACCTTAGGGAGCCTAGGTAATTCCAGGCCCAGGGGACAAATGGAGGCCAAGGGGCATGTGCACACACCACATTACAACCCACAGGGCTGCTTGCTTGGCCTCTCATCTTGCAACTCTTCAAGGCACCAAAGATACCCTTCGGGAGTCCTTCTACTGGCAGCAGGCCACCAACGACACAAACGTCACCTGTCACTGAGCCTCCCAGGCACAAGCAATGCCCCCTCCTCTATACCCAGCTGAGGGCAGCTTCAAAAGGACCACACTATGTATCAGTGAAAACAGAACAACAGTGCCTGCAGCCTCAGCATTCATAACATCCCAGGCAATCACACTGCGCTTTTCCTCACCTGCCCAACCATTCTCCTCTGGGGCTCTGGTCAACATGCAGGAGCAATGCAGGCCTGTGACCACAACACAGTCCATGGCGACCTCCAAGACTCAAGCATGTGACAGGACTTGCAATTCAGGAACTGCCAAGGGCAGAAATGAGGCCTATTCACTTTCACAACTGCCACCGTTCCCCTAGGTCTCTGCAGCTGCTGCAGCCCACAGGGTCCTCAGCAATCTCACCAACCCAAAGGGCCGCAATGGCCAGGGCCTCAGATCTGACCTGGGCCTCCAATCAGACACCACAGAAGTTTCCTTGCGTCAGAATCGACATCACGAGAGCCCCAATTAGCACACTTGCAGCAGGAACCAGGACAAAATGCACCGCTCTGAGAGAAGAGCTCACTGTCCGATGCCAGGATCGACTGCGACACCTACCACCACTGCACAAGCCGGATGCCTCTTCTGCTCCTCAGTGCCCTTCACCGTGGACCCCACATTCCAAGAGGGCTGCTCGAACATCTGGACACGGCCCACCCGCAGATGGGAGCCTCGCAAATGGTGGTGACCTGGCTCCTCCATGCGTGTGTGTGACGCAGTCAGAGAAGCCCTCTTGCTAACCAGTCCCACCCTTAACCCCAAGGGAGGCAACGTGCTGGACCTCAGTTTCGATGAGGAGACGGTAGTGAGTTCTCACTCATTTTGTTCAGATTTTCCAAGGAATGCATGAGAGGGTGTCGTCATCGATCCGAGCACGTGCTGGCTGGCTCCCCACCTCCACAGGGCAGGCAGCGCCGCTCCAAGGAGGAGCCAGTGACCTGGGAGTCCTCCAGCAGCCGGGGCAACTCAGAGCCCCCAGCCTTCTCAGCGAGAGGAACGGACCCTTCATACGTACAGCCACTCAGGCAGTGCCAGGAAACCTGAAATTCACGACACGTCTTGGGGCAGGAGAAGCCGTACCGTGCTCGGTGATCCTAAAAGACCGGGCAGCACCCTGGGCCGCCACACTTCTTGCCGGACTCCCTTGCACCTCGGGCCGCCGCCTCATGGGCGGACCTTCGTCTCCTGGGTAATGGACAGCCATATCTGGCAACTGCACCTGACGAGGGGACAGAAAGCACAGGAACACTTGAGATGTGGACTTGGTCTCTCACTGAGTAACACTGATGCAGAGGTTTCACCGGGGGAAGGCCTGTATCTGCAACCCAACTACATCCATCCCTTACAGACAACTGGTTACCTACCGTTCAAAAGAGTGCACAAATTAGGCTCAAGGTCACGTGGGTGTCTTTCTGACTCAGCATGCATGGGTGGCAGGGGCTTCGATGTGGGGTTGAGTGCCTGTGTCCCGGTGTACCAACAAGAATGCACTCTCGGCAATTTGGGGGTGTGTCCAGAAATATGTCCAGGTAGCCAAGTCTCAGAGCCCGCACTGAAAGGCCCTGCAGTCTGAACACGCATGCCGTCTTCATGGAGCCCTGACTTCCTGTCCTCCCACCAAATGGGGGATGACACCTGGCAACTTGCTTCAGCCCCATGCAAAATTTCACTGAGGGGCTGTTGACGTAGGCTCTAGGCTCCCAGTCTCCATGACCCATGATCTCTGACCAAAGCACAGAATCTGACCGCCCAAGTCCACATTGCGGAGTTCTGTGTCAATGCCACGTACCCTGAGACTGTAGCTACTACTACAGCTCTGGGGTCCTTGGCACAAGGTTCACCTCCACCCTAACCAGAAAAGTTTCCCAGAGAACTACAGAGTAAGGTGAACTTGGCACTAGGGCAGATTCGGCCCAGCGCACCCTCGAATAGGAGCAGAATTCAAGGCATGCGTCTCTTCCTGCCAGTCAGTCTACTCACTGGGCGGCCTCTGACAGAAAGGAAGGATGGGACTTGGACTTCCTCAGGTACCAGGATCCAGGGGTCAGTCCCACAGAAACGGGATCCCTTTCCTGGCCAGATTATCCTCACATCCACACCCTATAGGGACCAGGCTACTGACCACACCCTACAGAAAGCTCCCATAATGCAGGGCGTGGTCCACATTGGACTCATCCTGCCCCAAGGGTCACTCACCCAAATCTGAAGCCTGCAAGGCCTCGGCACACACAGGGACAATCCTCAAGCAGGAACACCCACAGGATGATGCTGGGCAAAATGACCGCGTGCACTCAGATCATTAAGGATGCTTTCATGAAGACTTCAGAAGACCTGTCAGGGGAAGACCCTGGATGCCACAGGTCTCTGCCAAAGCGCCATGGGAGCTGCTGGCTCCTACACTGAGTCAGCCTGGGTATTCCAACCAATGGCCAATCTCTACCAGAACCATGGGCCTCCAAGCTTGATGCTCCATTGCCAGGGGGCGAACACATTGGTGCTATCAGGGCCAGCTGACTGGCCCCAACCATAGGGAGCCTAGGAAATTCCAGGCCCAGGGGACAAATGGCGGCCAAGGGGCATGTGCACACACCACATTACAACCCACAGGGCTGCTTGCTTGGCCTCTCATCTTGCAACTCTTCAAGGCACCAAAGATACCCTTCGGGAGTCCTTCTACTGGCAGCAGGCCACCAACGACACAAACGTCACCTGTCACTGAGCCTCCCAGGCACAAGCAATGCCCGCTCCTCTATACCCAGCTGAGGGCAGCTTCAAAAGGACCACACTATGTATCAGTGAAAACAGAACAACAGTGCCTGCAGCCTCAGCAGACATAACATCCCAGGCAATCACACTGCGCTTTTCCTCACCTGCCCAACCATTCTCCTCTGGGGCTCTGGTCAACATGCAGGAGCAATGCAGGCCTGTGACCACAACACAGTCCATGGCGACCTCCAAGACTCAAGCATGTGACAGGACTTGCAATTCAGGAACTGCCAAGGGCAGAAATGAGGCCTATTAACTTTCACAACTGCCACCGTTCCCCTTGGTCTCTGCAGCCGCTGCAGCCCACAGGGTCCTCAGCAATCTCACCAACCCAAAGGGCCGCAATGGCCAGGGCCTCAGATCTGACCTGGGCCTCCAATCAGACACCACAGAAGCTTCCTTGCGTCAGAATCGACATCACGAGAGCCCCAATTAGCACACTTGCAGCAGGAACCAGGACAAAATGCACCGCTCTGAGAGAAGAGCTCACTGTCCGATGCCAGGATCGACTGCGACACCTACCACCACTGCACAAGCCGGATGCCTCTTCTGCTCCTCAGTGCCCTTCACCGTGGACCCCACATTCCAAGAGGGCTGCTCGAACATCTGGACACGGCCCACCCGCAGATGGGAGCCTCGCAAATGGTGGTGACCTGGCTCCTCCATGCGTGTGTGTGACGCAGTCAGAGAAGCCCTCTTGCTAACCAGTCCCACCCTTAACCCCAAGGGAGGCAACGTGCTGGACCTCAGTTTCGATGAGGAGACGGTAGTGAGTTCTCACTCATTTTGTTCAGATTTTCCAAGGAATGCATGAGAGGGTGTCGTCATCGATCCGAGCACGTGCTGGCTGGCTCCCCACCTCCACAGGGCAGGCAGCGCCGCTCCAAGGAGGAGCCAGTGACCTGGGAGTCCTTCAGCAGCCGGGGCAACTCAGAGCCCCCAGCCTTCTCAGCGAGAGGAACGGACCCTTCATACGTACAGCCACTCAGGCAGTGCCAGGAAACCTGAAATTCATGACACGTCTTGGGGCAGGAGAAGCCGTACCGTGCTCGGTGATCCTAAAAGACCGGGCAGCACCCTGGGCCGCCACACTTCTTGCCGGACTCCCTTGCACCTCGGGCCGCCGCCTTATGGGCGGACCTTCGTCTCCTGGGTAATGGACAGCCATATCTGGCAACTGCACCTGACGAGGGGACAGAAAGCACAGGAACACTTGAGATGTGGACTTGGTCTCTCACTGAGTAACACTGATGCAGAGGTTTCACCGGGGGAAGGCCTGTATCTGCAACCCAACTACATCCATCCCTTACAGACAACTGGTTACCTACCGTTCAAAAGAGTGCACAAATTAGGCTCAAGGTCACGTGGGTGTCTTTCTGACTCAGCATGCATGGGTGGCAGGGGCTTCGATGTGGGGTTGAGTGCCTGTGTCCCGGTGTACCAACAAGAATGCACTCTCGGCAATTTGGGGGTGTGTCCAGAAATATGTCCAGGTAGCCAAGTCTCAGAGCCCGCACTGAAAGGCCCTGCAGTCTGAACACGCATGCCGTCTTCATGGAGCCCTGACTTCCTGTCCTCCCACCAAATGGGGGATGACACCTGGCAACTTGCTTCAGCCCCATGCAAAATTTCACTGAGGGGCTGTTGACGTAGGCTCTAGGCTCCCAGTCTCCATGACCAATGATCTCTGACCAAAGCACAGAATCTGACCGCCCAAGTCCACATTGCGGAGCATCTGTGTCAATGCCACGTACCCTGAGACTGTAGCTACTACTACAGCTCAGGGGTCCTTGGCACAAGGTTCACCTCCACCCTAACCAGAAAAGTTTCCCAGAGAACTACAGAGTAAGGTGAACTTGGCACTAGGGCAGATTCGGCCCAGCGCACCCTCGAATAGGAGCAGAATTCAAGGCATGCGTCTCTTCCTGCCAGTCAGTCTACTCACTGGGCGGCCTCTCACAGAAAGGAAGGATGGGACTTGGACTTCCTCAGGTACCAGGATCCAGGGGTCAGTCCCACAGAAACGGGATCCCTTTCCTGGCCAGATTATCCTCACATCCACACCCTATAGGGACCAGGCTACTGACCACACCCTACAGAAAGCTCCCATAATGCAGGGCGTGGGCCACATTGGACTCATCCTGCCCCAAGGGTCACTCACCCAAATCTGAAGCCTGCAAGGCCTCGGCACACACAGGGACAATCCTCAAGCAGGAACACCCACAGGATGATGCTGGGCAAAATGACCGCGTGCACTCAGATCATTAAGGATGCTTTCATGAAGACTTCAGAAGACCTGTCAGGGGAAGACCCTGGATGCCACAGGTCTCTGCCAAAGCGCCATGGGAGCTGCTGGCTCCTACACTGAGTCAGCCTGGGTATTCCAACCAATGGCCAATCTCTACCAGAACCATGGGCCTCCAAGCTTGATGCTCCATTGCCAGGGGGCGGACACATTGGTGCTATCAAGGCCGGCTGACTGGCCCGAACCTTAGGGAGCCTAGGTAATTCCAGGCCCAGGGGACAAATGGAGGCCAAGGGGCATGTGCACACACCACATTACAACCCACAGGGCTGCTTGCTTGGCCTCTCATCTTGCAACTCTTCAAGGCACCAAAGATACCCTTCGGGAGTCCTTCTACTGGCAGCAGGCCACCAACGACACAAACGTCACCTGTCACTGAGCCTCCCAGGCACAAGCAATGCCCCCTCCTCTATACCCAGCTGAGGGCAGCTTCAAAAGGACCACACTATGTATCAGTGAAAACAGAACAACAGTGCCTGCAGCCTCAGCATTCATAACATCCCAGGCAATCACACTGCGCTTTTCCTCACCTGCCCAACCATTCTCCTCTGGGGCTCTGGTCAACATGCAGGAGCAATGCAGGCCTGTGACCACAACACAGTCCATGGCGACCTCCAAGACTCAAGCATGTGACAGGACTTGCAATTCAGGAACTGCCAAGGGCAGAAATGAGGCCTATTCACTTTCACAACTGCCACCGTTCCCCTAGGTCTCTGCAGCTGCTGCAGCCCACAGGGTCCTCAGCAATCTCACCAACCCAAAGGGCCGCAATGGCCAGGGCCTCAGATCTGACCTGGGCCTCCAATCAGACACCACAGAAGTTTCCTTGCGTCAGAATCGACATCACGAGAGCCCCAATTAGCACACTTGCAGCAGGAACCAGGACAAAATGCACCGCTCTGAGAGAAGAGCTCACTGTCCGATGCCAGGATCGACTGCGACACCTACCACCACTGCACAAGCCGGATGCCTCTTCTGCTCCTCAGTGCCCTTCACCGTGGACCCCACATTCCAAGAGGGCTGCTCGAACATCTGGACACGGCCCACCCGCAGATGGGAGCCTCGCAAATGGTGGTGACCTGGCTCCTCCATGCGTGTGTGTGACGCAGTCAGAGAAGCCCTCTTGCTAACCAGTCCCACCCTTAACCCCAAGGGAGGCAACGTGCTGGACCTCAGTTTCGATGAGGAGACGGTAGTGAGTTCTCACTCATTTTGTTCAGATTTTCCAAGGAATGCATGAGAGGGTGTCGTCATCGATCCGAGCACGTGCTGGCTGGCTCCCCACCTCCACAGGGCAGGCAGCGCCGCTCCAAGGAGGAGCCAGTGACCTGGGAGTCCTCCAGCAGCCGGGGCAACTCAGAGCCCCCAGCCTTCTCAGCGAGAGGAACGGACCCTTCATACGTACAGCCACTCAGGCAGTGCCAGGAAACCTGAAATTCACGACACGTCTTGGGGCAGGAGAAGCCGTACCGTGCTCGGTGATCCTAAAAGACCGGGCAGAACCCTGGGCCGCCACACTTCTTGCCGGACTCCCTTGCACCTCGGGCCGCCGCCTCATGGGCGGACCTTCGTCTCCTGGGTAATGGACAGCCATATCTGGCAACTGCACCTGACGAGGGGACAGAAAGCACAGGAACACTTGAGATGTGGACTTGGTCTCTCACTGAGTAACACTGATGCAGAGGTTTCACCGGGGGAAGGCCTGTATCTGCAACCCAACTACATCCATCCCTTACAGACAACTGGTTACCTACCGTTCAAAAGAGTGCACAAATTAGGCTCAAGGTCACGTGGGTGTCTTTCTGACTCAGCATGCATGGGTGGCAGGGGCTTCGATGTGGGGTTGAGTGCCTGTGTCCCGGTGTACCAACAAGAATGCACTCTCGGCAATTTGGGGGTGTGTCCAGAAATATGTCCAGGTAGCCAAGTCTCAGAGCCCGCACTGAAAGGCCCTGCAGTCTGAACACGCATGCCGTCTTCATGGAGACCTGACTTCCTGTCCTCCCACCAAATGGGGGATGACACCTGGCAACTTGCTTCAGCCCCATGCAAAATTTCACTGAGGGGCTGTTGACGTAGGCTCTAGGCTCCCAGTCTCCATGACCCATGATCTCTGACCAAAGCACAGAATCTGACCGCCCAAGTCCACATTGCGGAGTTCTGTGTCAATGCCACGTACCCTGAGACTGTAGCTACTACTACAGCTCTGGGGTCCTTGGCACAAGGTTCACCTCCACCCTAACCAGAAAAGTTTCCCAGAGAACTACAGAGTAAGGTGAACTTGGCACTAGGGCAGATTCGGCCCAGCGCACCCTCGAATAGGAGCAGAATTCAAGGCATGCGTCTCTTCCTGCCAGTCAGTCTACTCACTGGGCGGCCTCTGACAGAAAGGAAGGATGGGACTTGGACTTCCTCAGGTACCAGGATCCAGGGGTCAGTCCCACAGAAACGGGATCCCTTTCCTGGCCAGATTATCCTCACATCCACACCCTATAGGGACCAGGCTACTGACCACACCCTACAGAAAGCTCCCATAATGCAGGGCGTGGTCCACATTGGACTCATCCTGCCCCAAGGGTCACTCACCCAAATCTGAAGCCTGCAAGGCCTCGGCACACACAGGGACAATCCTCAAGCAGGAACACCCACAGGATGATGCTGGGCAAAATGACCGCGTGCACTCAGATCATTAAGGATGCTTTCATGAAGACTTCAGAAGACCTGTCAGGGGAAGACCCTGGATGCCACAGGTCTCTGCCAAAGCGCCATGGGAGCTGCTGGCTCCTACACTGAGTCAGCCTGGGTATTCCAACCAATGGCCAATCTCTACCAGAACCATGGGCCTCCAAGCTTGATGCTCCATTGCCAGGGGGCGAACACATTGGTGCTATCAGGGCCAGCTGACTGGCCCCAACCATAGGGAGCCTAGGAAATTCCAGGCCCAGGGGACAAATGGCGGCCAAGGGGCATGTGCACACACCACATTACAACCCACAGGGCTGCTTGCTTGGCCTCTCATCTTGCAACTCTTCAAGGCACCAAAGATACCCTTCGGGAGTCCTTCTACTGGCAGCAGGCCACCAACGACACAAACGTCACCTGTCACTGAGCCTCCCAGGCACAAGCAATGCCCGCTCCTCTATACCCAGCTGAGGGCAGCTTCAAAAGGACCACACTATGTATCAGTGAAAACAGAACAACAGTGCCTGCAGCCTCAGCAGACATAACATCCCAGGCAATCACACTGCGCTTTTCCTCACCTGCCCAACCATTCTCCTCTGGGGCTCTGGTCAACATGCAGGAGCAATGCAGGCCTGTGACCACAACACAGTCCATGGCGACCTCCAAGACTCAAGCATGTGACAGGACTTGCAATTCAGGAACTGCCAAGGGCAGAAATGAGGCCTATTAACTTTCACAACTGCCACCGTTCCCCTTGGTCTCTGCAGCCGCTGCAGCCCACAGGGTCCTCAGCAATCTCACCAACCCAAAGGGCCGCAATGGCCAGGGCCTCAGATCTGACCTGGGCCTCCAATCAGACACCACAGAAGCTTCCTTGCGTCAGAATCGACATCACGAGAGCCCCAATTAGCACACTTGCAGCAGGAACCAGGACAAAATGCACCGCTCTGAGAGAAGAGCTCACTGTCCGATGCCAGGATCGACTGCGACACCTACCACCACTGCACAAGCCGGATGCCTCTTCTGCTCCTCAGTGCCCTTCACCGTGGACCCCACATTCCAAGAGGGCTGCTCGAACATCTGGACACGGCCCACCCGCAGATGGGAGCCTCGCAAATGGTGGTGACCTGGCTCCTCCATGCGTGTGTGTGACGCAGTCAGAGAAGCCCTCTTGCTAACCAGTCCCACCCTTAACCCCAAGGGAGGCAACGTGCTGGACCTCAGTTTCGATGAGGAGACGGTAGTGAGTTCTCACTCATTTTGTTCAGATTTTCCAAGGAATGCATGAGAGGGTGTCGTCATCGATCCGAGCACGTGCTGGCTGGCTCCCCACCTCCACAGGGCAGGCAGCGCCGCTCCAAGGAGGAGCCAGTGACCTGGGAGTCCTTCAGCAGCCGGGGCAACTCAGAGCCCCCAGCCTTCTCAGCGAGAGGAACGGACCCTTCATACGTACAGCCACTCAGGCAGTGCCAGGAAACCTGAAATTCATGACACGTCTTGGGGCAGGAGAAGCCGTACCGTGCTCGGTGATCCTAAAAGACCGGGCAGCACCCTGGGCCGCCACACTTCTTGCCGGACTCCCTTGCACCTCGGGCCGCCGCCTTATGGGCGGACCTTCGTCTCCTGGGTAATGGACAGCCATATCTGGCAACTGCACCTGACGAGGGGACAGAAAGCACAGGAACACTTGAGATGTGGACTTGGTCTCTCACTGAGTAACACTGATGCAGAGGTTTCACCGGGGGAAGGCCTGTATCTGCAACCCAACTACATCCATCCCTTACAGACAACTGGTTACCTACCGTTCAAAAGAGTGCACAAATTAGGCTCAAGGTCACGTGGGTGTCTTTCTGACTCAGCATGCATGGGTGGCAGGGGCTTCGATGTGGGGTTGAGTGCCTGTGTCCCGGTGTACCAACAAGAATGCACTCTCGGCAATTTGGGGGTGTGTCCAGAAATATGTCCAGGTAGCCAAGTCTCAGAGCCCGCACTGAAAGGCACTGCAGTCTGAACACGCATGCCGTCTTCATGGAGCCCTGACTTCCTGTCCTCCCACCAAATGGGGGATGACACCTGGCAACTTGCTTCAGCCCCATGCAAAACTTCACTGAGGGGCTGTTGACGTAGGCTCTAGGCTCCCAGTCTCCATGACCCATGATCTCTGACCAAAGCACAGAATCTGACCGCCCAAGGCCACCTTGCGGAGCATCTGTGTCAATGCCACGTACCCTGAGACTGTAGCTACTACTACAGCTCAGGGGTCCTTGGCACAAGGTTCACCTCCACCCTAACCAGAAAAGTTTCCCAGAGAACTACAGAGTAAGGTGAACTTGGCACTAGGGCAGATTCGGCCCAGCGCACCCTCGAATAGGAGCAGAATTCAAGGCATGCGTCTCTTCCTGCCAGTCAGTCTACTCACTGGGCGGCCTCTGACAAAAAGGAAGGATGGGACTTGGACTTCCTCAGGTACCAGGATCCAGGGGTCAGTCCCACAGAAACGGGATCCCTTTCCTGGCCAGATTATCCTCACATCCACACCCTATAGGGACCAGGCTACTGACCACACCCTACAGAAAGCTCCCATAATGCAGGGCGTGGTCCACATTGGACTCATCCTGCCCCAAGGGTCACTCACCCAAATCTGAAGCCTCCAAGGCCTCGGCACACACAGGGACAATCCTCAAGCAGGAACACCCACAGGATGATGCTGGGCAAAATGACCGTGTGCACTCAGATCATTAAGGATGCTTTCATGAAGACTTCAGAAGACCTGTCAGGGGAAGACCCTGGATGCCACAGGTCTCTGCCAAAGCGCCATGGGAGCTGCTGGCTCCTACACTGAGTCAGCCTTGGTATTCCAACCAATGGCCAATCTCTACCAGAACCATGGGCCTCCAAGCTTGATGCTCCATTGCCAGGGGGCGGACACATTGGTGCTATCAGGGCCGGCTGACTGGCCCCAACCATAGGGAGCCTAGGTAATTCCAGGCCCAGGGGACAAATGGCGGCCAAGGGGCATGTGCACACACCACATTACAACCCACAGGGCTGCTTGCTTGGCCTCTCATCTTGCAACTCTTCAAGGCACCAAAGGTACCCTTCGGGAGTCCTTCTACTGGCAGCAGGCCACCAACGACACAAACGTCACCTGTCACTGAGCCTCCCAGGCACAAGCAATGCCCCCTCCTCTATACCCAGCTGAGGGCAGCTTCAAAAGGACCACACTATGTATCAGTGAAAACAGAACAACAGTGCCTGCAGCCTCAGCAGACATAACATCCCAGGCAATCACACTGCGCTTTTCCTCACCTGCCCAACCATTCTCCTCTGGGGCTCTGGTCAACATGCAGGAGCAATGCAGGCCTGTGACCACAACACAGTCCATGGCGACCTCCAAGACTCAAGCATGTGACAGGACTTGCAATTCAGGAACTGCCAAGGGCAGAAATGAGGCCTATTCACTTTCACAACTGCCACCGTTCCCCTAGGTCTCTGCAGCCGCTGCAGCCCACAGGGTCCTCAGCAATCTCACCAACCCAAAGGGCCGCAATGGCCAGGGCCTCAGATCTGACCTGGGCCTCCAATCAGACACCACAGAAGCTTCCTTGCGTCAGAATCGACATCACGAGAGCCCCAATTAGCACACTTGCAGCAGGAACCAGGACAAAATGCACCGCTCTGAGAGAAGAGCTCACTGTCCGATGCCAGGATCGACTGCGACACCTACCACCACTGCACAAGCCGGATGCCTCTTCTGCTCCTCAGTGCCCTTCACCGTGGACCCCACATTCCAAGAGGGCTGCTCGAACATCTGGACACGGCCCACCCGCAGATGGGAGCCTCGCAAATGGTGGTGACCTGGCTCCTCCATGCGTGTGTGTGACGCAGTCAGAGAAGCCCTCTTGCTAACCAGTCCCACCCTTAACCCCAAGGGAGGCAACGTGCTGGACCTCAGTTTCGATGAGGAGACGGTAGTCAGTTCTCACTCATTTTGTTCAGATTTTCCAAGGAATGCATGAGAGGGTGTCGTCATCGATCCGAGCACGTGCTGGCTGGCTCCCTACCTCCACAGGGCAGGCAGCGCCGCTCCAAGGAGGAGCCAGTGACCTGGGAGTCCTCCAGCAGCCGGGGCAACTCAGAGCCCCCAGCCTTCTCAGCGAGAGGAACGGACCCTCCATACGTACAGCCACTCAGGCAGTGCCAGGAAACCTGAAATTCACGACACGTCTTGGGGCAGGAGAAGCCGTACCGTGCTCGGTGATCCTAAAAGACCGGGCAGAACCCTGGGCCGCCACACTTCTTGCCGGACTCCCTTGCACCTCGAGCCGCCGCCTCATGGGCGGACCTTCGTCTCCTGGGTCATGGACAGCCATATCTGGCAACTGCACCTGACGAGGGGACAGAAAGCACAGGAACACTTGAGATGTGGACTTGGTCTCTCACTGAGTAACACTGATGCAGAGGTTTCACTGGGGGAAGGCCTGTATCTGCAACCCAACTACATCCATCCCTTACAGACAACTGGTTACCTACCGTTCAAAAGAGTGCACAAATTAGGCTCAAGGTCATGTGGGTGTCTTTCTGACTCAGCATGCATGGGTGGCAGGGGCTTCGATGTGGGGTTGAGTGCCTGTGTCCCGGTGTACCAACAAGAATGCACTCTCGGCAATTTGGGGGTGTGTCCAGAAATATGTCCAGGTAGCCAAGTCTCAGAGCCCGCACTGAAAGGCCCTGCAGTCTGAACACGCATGCCGTCTTCATGGAGACCTGACTTCCTGTCCTCCCACCAAATGGGGGATGACACCTGGCAACTTGCTTCAGCCCCATGCAAAATTTCACTGAGGGGCTGTTGACGTAGGCTCTAGGCTCCCAGTCTCCATGACCCATGATCTCTGACCAAAGCACAGAATCTGACCGCCCAAGTCCACATTGCGGAGCATCTGTGTCAATGCCACGTACCCTGAGACTGTAGCTACTACTACAGCTCAGGGGTCCTTGGCACAAGGTTCACCTCCACCCTAACCAGAAAAGTTTCCCAGAGAACTACAGAGTAAGGTGAACCTGGCACTAGGGCAGATTCGGCCCAGCGCACCCTCGAATAGGAGCAGAATTCAAGGCATGCGTCTCTTCCTGCCAGTCAGTCTACTCACTGGGCGGCCTCTGACAGAAAGGAAGGATGGGACTTGGACTTCCTAAGGTACCAGGATCCAGGGGTCAGTCCCACAGAAACAGCATCCCTTTCCTGGCCAGATTATCCTCACATCCACACCCTGTAGGGACCAGGCTACTGACCACACCCTACAGAAAGCTCCCATAATGCAGGGCGTGGTCCACATTGGACTCATCCTGCCCCAAGGGTCACTCACCCAAATCTGAAGCCTCCAAGGCCTCGGCACACACAGGGACAATCCTCAAGCAGGAACACCCACAGGATGATGCTGGGCAAAATGACCGTGTGCACTCAGATCATTAAGGATGCTTTCATGAAGACTTCAGAAGACCTGTCAGGGGAAGACCCTGGATGCCACAGGTCTCTGCCAAAGCGCCATGGGAGCTGCTGGCTCCTACACTGAGTCAGCCTGGGTATTCCAACCAATGGCCAATCTCTACCAGAACCATGGGCCTCCAAGCTTGATGCTCCATTGCCAGGGTCGGACACATTGGTGCTATCAGGGCCGGCTGACTGGCCCCAACCTTAGGGAGCCTAGGTAATTCCAGGCCCAGGGGACAAATGGCGGCCAAGGGGCATGTGCACACACCACATTACAACCCACAGGGCTGCTTGCTTGGCCTCTCATCTTGCAACTCTTCAAGGCACCAAAGATACCCTTCGGGAGTCCTTCTACTGGCAGCAGGCTACCAACGACACAAATGTCACCTGTCACTGAGCCTCCCAGGCACAAGCAATGCCCCCTCCTCTATACCCAGCTGAGGGCAGCTTCAAAAGGACCACACTATGTATCAGTGAAAACAGAACAACAGTGCCTGCAGCCTCAGCAGACATAACATCCCAGGCAATCACACTGCGCTTTTCCTCACCTGCCCAACCATTCTCCTCTGGGGCTCTGGTCAACATGCAGGAGCAATGCAGGCCTGTGACCACAACACAGTCCATGGCGACCTCCAAGACTCAAGCATGTGACAGGACTTGCAATTCAGGAACTGCCAAGGGCAGAAATGAGGCCTATTCACTTTCACAACTGCCACCGTTCCCCTAGGTCTCTGCAGCCGCTGCAGCCCACAGGGTCCTCAGCAATCTCACCAACCCAAAGGGCCGCAATGGCCAGGGCCTCAGATCTGACCTGGGCCTCCAATCAGACACCACAGAAGCTTCCTTGCGTCAGAATCGACATCACGAGAGCCCCAATTAGCACACTTGCAGCAGGAACCAGGACAAAATGCACCGCTCTGAGAGAAGAGCTCACTGTCCGATGCCAGGATCGACTGGGACACCTACCACCACTGCACAAGCCGGATGCCTCTTCTGTTCCTCAGTGCCCTTCACCGTGGACCCCACATTCCAAGAGGGCTGCTCGAACATCTGGACACGGCCCACCCGCAGATGGGAGCCTCGCAAATGGTGGTGACCTGGCTCCTCCATGCGTGTGTGTGACGCAGTCAGAGAAGCCCTCTTGCTAACCAGTCCCACCCTTAACCCCAAGGGAGGCAACGTGCTGGACCTCAGTTTCGATGAGGAGACGGTAGTCAGTTCTCACTCATTTTGTTCAGATTTTCCAAGGAATGCATGAGAGGGTGTCGTCATCGATCCGAGCACGTGCTGGCTGGCTCCCCACCTCCACAGGGCAGGCAGCGCCGCTCCAAGGAGGAGCCAGTGACCTGGGAGTCCTCCAGCAGCCGGGGCAACTCAGAGCCCCCAGCCTTCTCAGCGAGAGGAACGGACCCTCCATACGTACAGCCACTCAGGCAGTGCCAGGAAACCTGAAATTCACGACACGTCTTGGGGCAGGAGAAGCCGTACTGTGCTCGGTGATCCTAAAAGACCGGGCAGAACCCTGGGCCGCCACACTTCTTGCCGGACTCCCTTGCACCTCGAGCCACCGCCTCATGGGCGGACCTTCGTCTCCTGGGTCATGGACAGCCATATCTGGCAACTGCACCTGACGAGGGGACAGAAAGCACTGGAACACTTGAGATGTGGACTTGGTCTCTCACTGAGTAACACTGATGCAGAGGTTTCACTGGGGGAAGGCCTGTATCTGCAACCCAACTACATCCATCCCTTACAGACAACTGGTTACCTACCGTTCAAAAGAGTGCACAAATTAGGCTCAAGGTCATGTGGGTGTCTTTCTGACTCAGCATGCATGGGTGGCAGGGGCTTCGATGTGGGGTTGAGTGCTTGTGTCCCGGTGTACCAACAAGAATGCACTCTCGGCAATTTGGGGGTGTGTCCAGAAATATGTCCAGGTAGCCAAGTCTCAGAGCCCGCACTGAAAGGCCCTGCAGTCTGAACACGCATGCCGTCTTCATGGAGACCTGACTTCCTGTCCTCCCACCAAATGGGGGATGACACCTGGCAACTTGCTTCAGCCCCATGCAAAATTTCACTGAGGGGCTGTTGACGTAGGCTCTAGGCTCCCAGTCTCCATGACCCATGATCTCTGACCAAAGCACAGAATCTGACCGCCCAAGTCCACATTGCGGAGCATCTGTGTCAATGCCACGTACCCTGAGACTGTAGCTACTACTACAGCTCAGGGGTCCTTGGCACAAAGTTCACCTCCACCCTAACCAGAAAAGTTTCCCAGAGAACTACAGAGTAAGGTGAACTTGGCACTAGGGCAGATTCGGCCCAGCGCACCCTCGAATAGGAGCAGAATTCAAGGCATGCGTCTCTTCCTGCCAGTCAGTCTACTCACTGGGCGGCCTCTGACAGAAAGGAAGGATGGGACTTGGACTTCCTCAGGTACCAGGATCCAGGGGTCAGTCCCACAGAAACAGCATCCCTTTCCTGGCCAGATTATCCTCACATCCACACCCTGTAGGGACCAGGCTACTGACCACACCCTACAGAAATCTCCCATAATGCAGGGCGTGGTCCACATTGGACTCATCCTGCCCCAAGGGTCACTCACCCAAATCTGAAGCCTCCAAGGATTCGGCACACACAGGGACAATCCTCAAGCAGGAACACCCACAGGATGATGCTGGGCAAAATGACCGTGTGCACTCAGATCATTAAGGATGCTTTCATGAAGACTTCAGAAGACCTGTCAGGGGAAGACCCTGGATGCCACAGGTCTCTGCCAAAGCGCCATGGGAGCTGCTGGCTCCTACACTGAGTCAGCCTGGGTATTCCAACCAATGGCCAATCTCTACCAGAACCATGGGCCTCCAAGCTTGATGCTCCATTGCCAGGGGGCGGACACATTGGTGCTATCAGGGCCGGCTGACTGGCCCCAACCTTAGGGAGCCTAGGTAATTCCAGGCCCAGGGGACAAATGGCGGCCAAGGGGCATGTGCACACACCACATTACAACCCACAGGGCTGCTTGCTTGGCCTCTCATATTGCAACTCTTCAAGGCACCAAAGATACCCTTTGGGAGTCCTTCTACTGGCAGCAGGCCACCAACGACACAAACGTTACCTGTCACTGAGCCTCCCAGGCACAAGCAATGCCCCCTCCTCTATACCCAGCTGAGGGCAGCTTCAATAGGACCACACTATGTATCAGTGAAAACACAACGACAGTGCCTGCAGCCTCAGCAGATGTAACATCCCAGGCAATCACACTGCGCTTTTCCTCACCTGCCCAACCATTCTCCTCTGGGGCTCTGGTCAACATGCAGGAGCAATGCAGGCCTGTGACCACAACACAGTCCATGGCGACCTCCAAGACTCAAGCATGTGACAGGACTTGCAATTCAGGAACTGCCAAGGGCAGAAATGAGGCCTATTCACTTTCACAACTGCCACCGTTCCCCTAGGTCTCTGCAGCCGCTGCAGCCCACAGGGTCCTCAGCAATCTCACCAACCCAAAGGGCCGCAATGGCCAGGGCCTCAGATCTGACCTGGGCCTCCAATCAGACACCACAGAAGCTTCCTTGCGTCAGAATCGACATCACGAGAGCCCCAATTAGCACACTTGCAGCAGGAACCAGGACAAAATGCACCGCTCTGAGACAAGAGCTCACTGTCCGATGCCAGGATCTACTGCGACACCTACCACCACTGCACAAGCCGGATGCCTCTTCTGCTCCTCAGTGCCCTTCACCGTGGACCCCACATTCCAAGAGGGCTGCTCGAACATCTGGACACGGCCCACCCGCAGATGGGAGCCTCGCAAATGGTGGTGACCTGGCTCCTCCATGCGTGTGTGTGACGCAGTCAGAGAAGCCCTCTTGCTAACCAGTCCCACCCTTAACCCCAAGGGAGGCAACGTGCTGGACCTCAGTTTCGATGAGGAGACGGTAGTGAGTTCTCACTCATTTTGTTCAGATTTTCCAAGGAATGCATGAGAGGGTGTCGTCATCGATCCGAGCACGTGCTGGCTGGCTCCCCACCTCCACAGGGCAGGCAGCGCCGCTCCAAGGAGGAGCCAGTGACCTGGGAGTCCTCCAGCAGCCGGGGCAACTCAGAGCCCCCAGCCTTCTCAGCGAGAGGAACGGACCCTCCATACGTACAGCCACTCAGGCAGTGCCAGGAAACCTGAAATTCACGACACGTCTTGGGGCAGGAGAAGCCGTACCGTGCTCGGTGATCCTAAAAGACCGGGCAGAACCCTGGGCCGCCACACTTCTTGCCGGACTCCCTTGCACCTCGAGCCGCCGCCTCATGGGCGGACCTTCGTCTCCTGGGTCATGGACAGCCATATCTGGCAACTGCACCTGACGAGGGGACAGAAAGCACAGGAACACTTGAGATGTGGACTTGGTCTCTCACTGAGTAACACTGATGCAGAGGATTCACTGGGGGAAGGCCTGTATCTGCAACCCAACTACATCCATCCCTTACAGACAACTGGTTACCTACCGTTCAAAAGAGTGCACAAATTAGGCTCAAGGTCATGTGGGTGTCTTTCTGACTCAGCATGCATGGGTGGCAGGGGCTTCGATGTGGGGTTGAGTGCCTGTGTCCCGGTGTACCAACAAGAATGCACTCTCGGCAATTTGGGGGTGTGTCCAGAAATATGTCCAGGTAGCCAAGTCTCAGAGCCCGCACTGAAAGGCCCTGCAGTCTGAACACGCATGCCGTCTTCATGGAGACCTGACTTCCTGTCCTCCCACCAAATGGGGGATGACACCTGGCAACTTGCTTCAGCCCCATGCAAAATTTCACTGAGGGGCTGTTGACGTAGGCTCTAGGCTCCCAGTCTCCATGACCCATGATCTCTGACCAAAGCACAGAATCTGACTGCCCAAGTCCACATTGCGGAGCATCTGTGTCAATGCCACGTACCCTGAGACTGTAGCTACTACTACAGCTCAGGGGTCCTTGGCACAAGGTTCACCTCCACCCTAACCAGAAAAGTTTCCCAGAGAACTACAGAGTAAGGTGAACTTGGCACTAGGGCAGATTCGGCCCAGCGCACCCTCGAATAGGAGCAGAATTCAAGGCATGCGTCTCTTCCTGCCAGTCAGTCTACTCACTGGGCGGCCTCTGACAGAAAGGAAGGATGGGACTTGGACTTCCTAAGGTACCAGGATCCAGGGGTCATTCCCACAGAAACAGCATCCCTTTCCTGGCCAGATTATCCTCACATCCACACCCTGTAGGGACCAGGCTACTGACCACACCCTACAGAAAGCTCCCATAATGCAGGGCGTGGTCCACATTGGACTCATCCTGTCCCAAGGGTCACTCACCCAAATCTGAAGCCTCCAAGGCCTCGGCACACACAGGGACAATCCTCAAGCAGGAACACCCACAGGAAGATGCTGGGCAAAATGACCGCGTGCACTCAGATCATTAAGGATGCTTTCATGAAGACTTCAGAAGACCTGTCAGGGGAAGACAATGGATGCCACAGGTCTCTGCCAAAGCGCCATGGGAGCTGCTGGCTCCTACACTGAGTCAGCCTGGGTATTCCAACCAATGGCCAATCTCTACCAGAACCATGGGCCTCCAAGCTTGATGCTCCATTGCCAGGGTCGGACACATTGGTGCTATCAGGGCCAGCTGACTGGCCCCAACCTTAGGGAGCCTAGGTAATTCCAGGCCCAGGGGACAAATGGCGGCCAAGGGGCATGTGCACACACCACATTACAACCCACAGGGCTGCTTGCTTGGCCTCTCATCTTGCAACTCTTCAAGGCACCAAAGATACCCTTCGGGAGTCCTTCTACTGGCAGCAGGCTACCAACGACACAAATGTCACCTGTCACTGAGCCTCCCAGACACAAGCAATGCCCCCTCCTCTATACCCAGCTGAGGGCAGCTTCAAAAGGACCACACTATGTATCAGTGAAAACAGAACAACAGTGCCTGCAGCCTCAGCAGACATAACATCCCAGGCAATCACACTGCGCTTTTCCTCACCTGCCCAACCATTCTCCTCTGGGGCTCTGGTCAACATGCAGGAGCAATGCAGGCCTGTGACCACAACACAGTCCATGGCGACCTCCAAGACTCAAGCATGTGACAGGACTTGCAATTCAGGAACTGCCAAGGGCAGAAATGAGGCCTATTAACTTTCACAACTGCCACCGTTCCCCTAGGTCTCTGCAGCCGCTGCAGCCCACAGGGTCCTCAGCAATCTCACCAACCCAAAGGGCCGCAATGGCCAGGGCCTCAGATCTGACCTGGGCCTCCAATCAGACACCACAGAAGCTTCCTTGCGTCAGAATTGACATCACGAGAGCCCCAATTAGCACACTTGCAGCAGGAACCAGGACAAAATGCACCGCTCTGAGACAAGAGCTCACTGTCCGATGCCAGGATCGACTGCGACACCTACCACCACTGCACAAGCCGGATGCCTCTTCTGCTCCTCAGTGCCCTTCACCGTGGACCCCACATTCCAAGAGGGCTGCTCGAACATCTGGACACGGCCCACCCGCAGATGGGAGCCTCGCAAATGGTGGTGACCTGGCTCCTCCATGCGTGTGTGTGACGCAGTCAGAGAAGCCCTCTTGCTAACCAGTCCCACCCTTAACCCCAAGGGAGGCAACGTGCTGGACCTCAGTTTCGATGAGGAGACGGTAGTCAGTTCTCACTCATTTTGTTCAGATTTTCCAAGGAATGCATGAGAGGGTGTCGTCATCGATCCGAGCACGTGCTGGCTGGCTCCCCACCTCCACAGGGCAGGCAGCGCCGCTCCAAGGAGGAGCCAGTGACCTGGGAGTCCTCCAGCAGCCGGGGCAACTCAGAGCCCCCAGCCTTCTCAGCGAGAGGAACGGACCCTCCATACGTACAGCCACTCAGGCAGTGCCAGGAAACCTGAAATTCACGACACGTCTTGGGGCAGGAGAAGCCGTACCGTGCTCGGTGATCCTAAAAGACCGGGCAGAACCCTGGGCCGCCACACTTCTTGCCGGACTCCCTTGCACCTCGAGCCGCCGCCTCATGGGCGGACCTTCGTCTCCTGGGTCATGGACAGCCATATCTGGCAACTGCACCTGACGAGGGGACAGAAAGCACAGGAACACTTGAGATGTGGACTTGGTCTCTCACTGAGTAACACTGATGCAGAGGTTTCACTGGGGGAAGGCCTGTATCTGCAACCCAACTACATCCATCCCTTACAGACAACTGGTTACCTACCGTTCAAAAGAGTGCACAAATTAGGCTCAAGGTCATGTGGGTGTCTTTCTGACTCAGCATGCATGGGTGGCAGGGGCTTCGATGTGGGGTTGAGTGCCTGTGTCCCGGTGTACCAACAAGAATGCACTCTCGGCAATTTGGGGGTGTGTCCAGAAATATGTCCAGGTAGCCAAGTCTCAGAGCCCGCACTGAAAGGCCCTGCAGTCTGAACACGCATGCCGTCTTCATGGAGACCTGACTTCCTGTCCTCCCACCAAATGGGGGATGACACCTGGCAACTTGCTTCAGCCCCATGCAAAATTTCACTGAGGGGCTGTTGACGTAGGCTCTAGGCTCCCAGTCTCCATGACCCATGATCTCTGACCAAAGCACAGAATCTGACCGCCCAAGTCCACATTGCGGAGCATCTGTGTCAATGCCACGTACCCTGAGACTAGCTACTACTACAGCTCAGGGGTCCTTGGCACAAGGTTCACCTCCACCCTAACCAGAAAAGTTTCCCAGAGAACTACAGAGTAAGGTGAACTTGGCACTAGGGCAGATTCGGCCCAGCGCACCCTCGAATAGGAGCAGAATTCAAGGCATGCGTCTCTTCCTGCCAGTCAGTCTACTCACTGGGCGGCCTCTGACAGAGAGGAAGGATGGGACTTGGACTTCCTCAGGTACCAGGATCCAGGGGTCAGTCCCACAGAAACAGCATCCCTTTCCTGGCCAGATTATCCTCACATCCACACCCTGTAGGGACCAGGCTACTGACCACACCCTACAGAAAGCTCCCATAACGCAGGGCGTGGTCCACATTGGACTCATCCTGCCCCAAGGGTCACTCACCCAAATCTGAAGCCTCCAAGGCCTCGGCACACACAGGGACAATCCTCAAGCAGGAACACCCACAGGATGATGCTGGGCAAAATGACCGTGTGCACTCAGATCATTAAGGATGCTTTCATGAAGACTTCAGAAGACCTGTCAGGGGAAGACCCTGGATGCCACAGGTCTCTGCCAAAGCGCCATGGGAGCTGCTGGCTCCTACACTGAGTCAGCCTGGGTATTCCAACCAATGGCCAATCTCTACCAGAACCATGGGCCTCCAAGCTTGATGCTCCATTGCCAGGGGGCGGACACATTGGTGCTATCAGGGCCGGCTGACTGGCCCCAACCTTAGGGAGCCTAGGTAATTCCAGGCCCAGGGGACAAATGGCGGCCAAGGGGCATGTGCACACACCACATTACAACCCACAGGGCTGCTTGCTTGGCCTCTCATCTTGCAACTCTTCAAGGCACCAAAGATACCCTTCGGGAGTCCTTCTACTGGCAGCAGGCCACCAACGACACAAACGTCACCTGTCACTGAGCCTCCCAGGCACAAGCAATGCCCCCTCCTCTATACCCAGCTGAGGGCAGCTTCAAAAGGACCACACTATGTATCAGTGAAAACAGAACAACAGTGCCTGCAGCCTCAGCAGACATAACATCCCAGGCAATCACACTGCGCTTTTCCTCACCTGCCCAACCATTCTCCTCTGGGGCTCTGGTCAACATGCAGGAGCAATGCAGGCCTGTGACCACAACACAGTCCATGGCGACCTCCAAGACTCAAGCATGTGACAGGACTTGCAATTCAGGAACTGCCAAGGGCAGAAATGAGGCCTATTCACTTTCACAACTGCCACCGTTCCCCTAGGTCTCTGCAGCCGCTGCAGCCCACAGGGTCCTCAGCAATCTCACCAACCCAAAGGGCCGCAATGGCCAGGGCCTCAGATCTGACCTGGGCCTCCAATCAGACACCACAGAAGCTTCCTTGCGTCAGAATCGACATCACGAGAGCCCCAATTAGCACACTTGCAGCAGGAACCAGGACAAAATGCACCGCTCTGAGACAAGAGCTCACTGTCCGATGCCAGGATCGACTGCGACACCTACCACCACTGCACAAGCCGGATGCCTCTTCTGCTCCTCAGTGCCCTTCACCGTGGACCCCACATTCCAAGAGGGCTGCTCGAACATCTGGACACGGCCCACCCGCAGATGGGAGCCTCGCAAATGGTGGTGACCTGGCTCCTCCATGCGTGTGTGTGACGCAGTCAGAGAAGCCCTCTTGCTAACCAGTCCCACCCTTAACCCCAAGGGAGGCAACGTGCTGGACCTCAGTTTCGATGAGGAGACGGTAGTGAGTTCTCACTCATTTTGTTCAGATTTTCCAAGGAATGCATGAGAGGGTGTCGTCATCGATCCGAGCACGTGCTGGCTGGCTCCCCACCTCCACAGGGCAGGCAGCGCCGCTCCAAGGAGGAGCCAGTGACCTGGGAGTCCTCCAGCAGCCGGGGCAACTCAGAGCCCCCAGCCTTCTCAGCGAGAGGAACGGACCCTCCATACGTACAGCCACTCAGGCAGTGCCAGGAAACCTGAAATTCACGACACGTCTTGGGGCAGGAGAAGCCGTACCGTGCTCGGTGATCCTAAAAGACCGGGCAGAACCCTGGGCCGCCACACTTCTTGCCGGACTCCCTTGCACCTCGAGCCGCCGCCTCATGGGCGGACCTTCGTCTCCTGGGTCATGGACAGCCATATCTGGCAACTGCACCTGACGAGGGGACAGAAAGCACAGGAACACTTGAGATGTGGACTTGGTCTCTCACTGAGTAACACTGATGCAGAGGATTCACTGGGGGAAGGCCTGTATCTGCAACCCAACTACATCCATCCCTTACAGACAACTGGTTACCTACCGTTCAAAAGAGTGCACAAATTAGGCTCAAGGTCATGTGGGTGTCTTTCTGACTCAGCATGCATGGGTGGCAGGGGCTTCGATGTGGGGTTGAGTGCCTGTGTCCCGGTGTACCAACAAGAATGCACTCTCGGCAATTTGGGGGTGTGTCCAGAAATATGTCCAGGTAGCCAAGTCTCAGAGCCCGCACTGAAAGGCCCTGCAGTCTGAACACGCATGCCGTCTTCATGGAGACCTGACTTCCTGTCCTCCCACCAAATGGGGGATGACACCTGGCAACTTGCTTCAGCCCCATGCAAAATTTCACTGAGGGGCTGTTGACGTAGGCTCTAGGCTCCCAGTCTCCATGACCCATGATCTCTGACCAAAGCACAGAATCTGACCGCCCAAGTCCACATTGCGGAGCATCTGTGTCAATGCCACGTACCCTGAGACTGTAGCTACTACTACAGTTCAGGGGTCCTTGGCACAAGGTTCACCTCCACCCTAACCAGAAAAGTTTCCCAGAGAACTACAGAGTAAGGTGAACTTGGCACTAGGGCAGATTCGGCCCAGCGCACCCTCGAATAGGAGCAGAATTCAAGGCATGTGTCTCGTCCTGCCAGTCAGTCTACTCACTGGGCGGCCTCTGACAGAAAGGAAGGATGGGACTTGGACTTCCTCAGGTACCAGGATCCAGGGGTCAGTCCCACAGAAACAGCATCCCTTTCCTGGCCAGATTATCCTCACATCCACACCCTGTAGGGACCAGGCTACTGACCACACCCTACAGAAAGCTCCCATAATGCAGGGCGTGGTCCACATTGGACTCATCCTGCCCCAAGGGTCACTCACCCAAATCTGAAGCCTCCAAGGCCTCAGTACACACAGGGACAATCCTCAAGCAGGAACACCCACAGGATGATGCTGGGCAAAATGACCGCGTGCACTCAGATCATTAAGGATGCTTTCATGAAGACTTCAGAAGACCTGTCAGGGGAAGACCCTGGATGCCACAGGTCTCTGCCAAAGCGCCATGGGAGCTGCTGGCTCCTACACTGAGTCAGCCTGGGTATTCCAACCAATGGCCAATCTCTACCAGAACCATGGGCCTCCAAGCTTGATGCTCCATTGCCAGGGGGCGAACACATTGGTGCTATCAGGGCCGGCTGACTGGCCCCAATCTTAGGGAGCCTAGGTAATTCCGGCCCCACGGGACAAATGGCGGCCAAGGGGCATGTGCACACACCACATTAGAACCCACAGGGCTGCTTGCTTGGCCTCTCTTCTTGCAACTCTTCAAGGCACCAAAGATACCCTTCGGGAGTCCTTCTACTGGCAGCAGGCCACCAACGACACAAACGTCACCTGTCACTGAGCATCCCAGGCACAAGCAATGCCCCCTCCTCTGTACCCAGCGGAGGGCAGCTTCAAAAGGACCACACTATGTATCAGTGAAAATAGAACGACAGTGTCTGCAGCCTCAGCAGACATAACATCCCAGGCAATCACACTGCGCTTTTCCTCACCTGCCCACCCATTCTCCTCTGGGGCTCCGGTCAACATGCAGGAGCAATGCAGGCCTGTGACCACAACACAGTCCATGGCGACCTCCAAGACTCAAGCATGTGACAGGACTTGCAATTCAGGAACTGCCAAGGGCAGAAATGAGGCCTATTAACTTTCACAACTGCCACCGTTCCCCTAGGTCTCTGCAGCCGCTGCAGCCCACAGGGTCCTCAGCAATCTCACCAACCCAAAGGGCCGCAATGGTCAGGGCATCAGATCTGACCTGGGCCTCCAATCAGACACCACAGAAGCTTCCTTGCGTCAGAATCGACATCACGAGAGCCCCAATTAGCACACTTGCAGCAGGAACCAGGACAAAATGCACCGCTCTGAGAGAAGAGCTCACTGTCCGATGCCAGGATCGACTGCGACACCTACCACCACTGCACAAGCCGGATGCCTCTTCTGCTCCTCAGTGCCCTTCACCATGGACCCCACATTCCAAGAGGGCCGCTCGAACATCTGGACACGGCCCACCCGCAGATGGGAGCCTCGCAAATTGTGGTGACCTGGCTCCTCCATGTGTGTGTGTGACGCAGTCAGAGAAGCCCTCTTGCTAACCAGTCCCACCCTTAACCCCAAGGGAGGCAACGTGCTGGACCTCAGTTTCGATGAGGAGACGGTAGTGAGTTCTCACTCATTTTGTTCAGATTTTCCAAGGAATGCATGAGAGGGTGTCGTCATCGATCCGAGCACGTGCTGGCTGGCTCCCCACCTCCACAGGGCAGGCAGAGGGGCTCCAAGGAGGAGCCAGTGACCTGGGAGTCCTCCAGCAGCCGGGGCAACTCAGAGCCCCCAGGCTTCTCAGCAAGAGGAACGGTCCCTCCATACGTACAGCCACTCAGGCAGGGCCAGGAAACCTGCAATTCACGACACGTCTTGGGGCAGGAGAAGCCGTACCGTGCTCGGTGATCCTAAAAGACCTGGCACCACCCCGGGCCGCCACACTTCTTGCCGGACTCCCTTGCACCTCGGGCCGCCGCCTCAGGGGCGGACCTTCGTCTCCTGGGTCATGGACAGCCATATCTGGCAACTGCACCTGACGAGGGGACAGAAAGCACAGGAACACTTGAGATGTGGACTTGGTCTCTCACTGAGTAACACTGATGCAGAGGTTTCACTGGGGGAAGGCCTGTATCTGCAACCCAACTACATCCATCCCTTACAGACCACTGGTTACCTACCGTTCAAAAGAGTGCACAAATTAGGCTCAAGGTCATGTGGGTGTCTTTCTGACTCAGCATGCATGGGTGGCAGGGGCTTCGATGTGGGGTTGAGTGCCTGTGTCCCGGTGTACCAACAAGAATGCACTCTCGGCAATTTGGGGGTGTGTCCAGAAATATGTCCAGGTAGCCAAGTCTCAGAGCCCGCACTGAAAGGCCCTGCAGTCTGAACACGCATGCCGTCTTCATGGAGACCTGACTTCCTGTCCTCCCACCAAATGGGGGATGACACCTGGCAACTTGCTTCAGCCCCATGCAAAATTTCACTGAGGGGCTGTTGACGTAGGCTCTAGGCTCCCAGTCTCCATGACCCATGATCTCTGACCAAAGCACAGAATCTGACCGCCCAAGTCCACATTGCGGAGCATCTGTGTGAATGCCACGTACCCTGAGACTGTAGCTACTACTACAGCTCAGGGGTCCTTGGCACAAGGTTCACCTCCACCCTAACCAGAAAAGTTTCCCAAAGAACTACAGAGTAAGGTGAACTTGGCACTAGGGCAGATTCGGCCCAGCGCACCCTCGAATAGGAGCAGAATTCAAGGCATGTGTCTCTTCCTGCCAGTCAGTCTACTCACTGGGCGGCCTCTGACAGAAAGGAAGGATGGGAATTGGACTTCCTAAGGTACCAGGATCCAGGGGTCAGTCCCACAGAAACAGCATCCCTTTCCTGGCCAGATTATCCTCACATCCACACCCTGTAGGGACCAGGCTACTGACAACACCCTACAGAAAGCTCCCATAATGCAGGGCGTGGTCCACATTGGACTCATCCTGCCCCAAGGGTCACTCACCCAAATCTGAAGCCTCCAAGGCCTCGGCACACACAGGGACAATCCTCAAGCAGGAACACCCACAGGATGATGCTGGGCAAAATGACCGTGTGCACTCAGATCATTAAGGATGCTTTCATGAAGACTTCAGAAGACCTGTCAGGGGAAGACCCTGGATGCCACAGGTCTCTGCCAAAGCGCCATGGGAGCTGCTGGCTCCTACACTGAGTCAGCCTGGGTATTCCAACCAATGGCCAATCTCTACCAGAACCATGGGCCTCCAAGCTTGATGCTCCATTGCCAGGGTCGGACACATTGGTGCTATCAGGGCCGGCTGACTGGCCCCAACCTTAGGGAGCCTAGGTAATTCCAGGCCCAGGGGACAAATGGCGGCCAAGGGGCATGTGCACACACCACATTACAACCCACAGGGCTGCTTGCTTGGCCTCTCATCTTGCAACTCTTCAAGGCACCAAAGATACCCTTCGGGAGTCCTTCTACTGGCAGCAGGCTACCAACGACACAAATGTAACCTGTCACTGAGCCTCCCAGGCACAAGCAATGCCCCCTCCTCTATACCCAGCTGAGGGCAGCTTCAAAAGGACCACACTATGTATCAGTGAAAACAGAACAACAGTGCCTGCAGCCTCAGCAGACATAACATCCCAGGCAATCACACTGCGCTTTTCCTCACCTGCCCAACCATTCTCCTCTGGGGCTCTGGTCAACATGCAGGAGCAATGCAGGCCTGTGACCACAACACAGTCCATGGCGACCTCCAAGACTCAAGCATGTGACAGGACTTGCAATTCAGGAACTGCCAAGGGCAGAAATGAGGCCTATTCACTTTCACAACTGCCACCGTTCCCCTAGGTCTCTGCAGCCGCTGCAGCCCACAGGGTCCTCAGCAATCTCACCAACCCAAAGGGCCGCAATGGCCAGGGCCTCAGATCTGACCTGGGCCTCTAATCAGACACCACAGAAGCTTCCTTGCGTCAGAATCGACATCACGAGAGCCCCAATTAGCACACTTGCAGCAGGAACCAGGACAAAATGCACCGCTCTGAGAGAAGAGCTCACTGTCCGATGCCAGGATCGACTGCGACACCTACCACCACTGCACAAGCCGGATGCCTCTTCTGCTCCTCAGTGCCCTTCACCGTGGACCCCACATTCCAAGAGGGCTGCTCGAACATCTGGACACGGCCCACCCGCAGATGGGAGCCTCGCAAATGGTGGTGACCTGGCTCCTCCATGCGTGTGTGTGACGCAGTCAGAGAAGCCCTCTTGCTAACCAGTCCCACCCTTAACCCCAAGGGAGGCAACGTGCTGGACCTCAGTTTCGATGAGGAGACGGTAGTGAGTTCTCACTCATTTTGTTCAGATTTTCCAAGGAATGCATGAGAGGGTGTCGTCATCGATCCGAGCACGTGCTGGCTGGCTCCCCACCTCCACAGGGCAGGCAGCGCCGCTCCAAGGAGGAGCCAGTGACCTGGGAGTCCTCCAGCAGCCGGGGCAACTCAGAGCCCCCAGGCTTCTCAGCAAGAGGAACGGTCCCTCCATACGTACAGCCACTCAGGCAGGGCCAGGAAACCTGCAATTCACGACACGTCTTGGGGCAGGAGAAGCCGTACCGTGCTCGGTGATCCTAAAAGACCTGGCACCACCCCGGGCCGCCACACTTCTTGCCGGACTCCCTTGCACCTCGGGCCGCCGCCTCAGGGGCGGACCTTCGTCTCCTGGGTCATGGACAGCCATATCTGGCAACTGCACCTGAGGAGGGGACAGAAAGCACAGGAACACTTGAGATGTGGACTTGGTCTCTCACTGAGTAACACTGATGCAGAGGATTCACTGGGGGAAGGCCTGTATCTGCAACCCAACTACATCCATCCCTTACAGACCACTGGTTACCTACCGTTCAAAAGAGTGCACAAATTAGGCTCAAGGTCATGTGGGTGTCTTTCTGACTCAGCATGCATGGGTAGCAGGGGCTTCGATGTGGGGTTGAGTGCCTGTGTCCCGGTGTACCAACAAGAATGCAGTCTCGGCAATTTGGGGGTGTGTCCAGAAATATGTCCAGGTAGCCAAGTCTCAGAGCCCGCACTGAAAGGCCCTGCAGTCTGAACACGCATGCCGTCTTCATGGAGCCCTGACATCCTGTCCTCCCACCAAATGGGGGATGACACCTGGCATCTTCCTTCAGCCCCATGCAAAATTTCACTGAGGCGCTGTTGACGTAGGCTCTAGGCTCCCAGTCTCCATGACCCATGATCTCTGACCAAAGCACAGAATCTGACCGCCCAAGTCCACATTGCGGAGCATCTGTGTGAATGCCACGTACCCTGAGACTGTAGCTACTACTACAGCTCAGGGGTCCTTGGCACAAGGTTCACCTCCACCCTAAACAGAAAAGTTTCCCAGAGAACTACAGAGTAAGGTGAACTTGGCACTAGGGCAGATTCGGCCCAGCGCACCCTCGAATAGGAGCAGAATTCAAGGCATGTGTCTCGTCCTGCCAGTCAGTCTACTCACTGGGCGGCCACTGACAGAAAGGAAGGATGGGACTTGGACTTCCTCAGGTACCAGGATCCAGGGGTCAGTCCCACAGAAACAGCATCCCTTTCCTGGCCAGATTATCCTCACATCCACACCCTGTAGGGACCAGGCTACTGACCACACCCTACAGAAAGCTCCCATAATGCAGGGCGTGGTCCACATTGGACTCATCCTGCCCCAAGGGTCACTCACCCAAATCTGAAGCCTCCAAGGCCTCGGCACACACAGGGACAATCCTCAAGCAGGAACACCCACAGGATGATGCTGGGCAAAATGACCGCGTGCACTCAGATCATTAAGGATGCTTTCATGAAGACTTCAGAAGACCTGTCAGGGGAAGACCCTGGATGCCACAGGTCTCTGCCAAAGCGCCATGGGAGCTGCTGGCTCCTACATTGAGTCAGCCTTGGTATTCCAACCAATGGCCAATCTCTACCAGAACCATGGGCCTCCAAGCTTGATGCTCCATTGCCAGGGGGCGAACACATTGGTGCTATCAGGGCCGGCTGACTGGCCCCAATCTTAGGGAGCCTAGGTAATTCCAGCCCCACGGGACAAATGGCGGCCAAGGGGCATGTGCACACACCACATTAGAACCCACAGGGCTGCTTGCTTGGCCTCTCTTCTTGC
Organism: Dama dama; assembly: GCF_033118175.1. NCBI lineage: Eukaryota > Metazoa > Chordata > Mammalia > Artiodactyla > Cervidae > Dama > Dama dama. Next base: position 11,290,219 of record NC_083693.1, on the reverse strand, counting down.
AACTCTTCAAGGCACCAAAGATACCCTTCGGGAGTCCTTCTACTGGCAGCAGGCCACCAACGACACAAACGTCACCTGTCACTGAGCCTCCCAGGCACAAGCAATGCCCCCTCCTCTATACCCAGCTGAGGGCAGCTTCAAAAGGACCACACTATGTATCAGTGAAAACAGAACAACAGTGCCTGCAGCCTCAGCAGACATAACATCCCAGGCAATCACACTGCGCTTTTCGTCACCTGCCCAACCATTCTCCTCTGGGGCTCTGGTCAACATGCAGGAGCAATGCAGGCCTGTGACCACAACACAGTCCATGGCGACCTCCAAGACTCAAGCATGTGACAGGACTTGCAATTCAGGAACTGCCAAGGGCAGAAATGAGGCCTATTCACTTTCACAACTGCCACCGTTCCCCTAGGTCTCTGCAGCCGCTGCAGCCCACAGGGTCCTCAGCAATCTCACCAACCCAAAGGGCCGCAATGGTCAGGGCATCAGATCTGACCTGGGCCTCCAATCAGACACCACAGAAGCTTCCTTGCGTCAGAATCGACATCACGAGAGCCCCAATTAGCACACTTGCAGCAGGAACCAGGACAAAATGCACCGCTCTGAGAGAAGAGCTCACTGTCCGATGCCAGGATCGACTGCGACACCTACCACCACTGCACAAGCCGGATGCCTCTTCTGCTCCTCAGTGCCCTTCACCATGGACCCCACATTCCAAGAGGGCCGCTCGAACATCTGGACACGGCCCACCCGCAGATGGGAGCCTCGCAAATGGTGGTGACCTGGCTCCTCCATGTGTGTGTGTGACGCAGTCAGAGAAGCCCTCTTGCTAACCAGTCCCACCCTTAACCCCAAGGGAGGCAACGTGCTGGACCTCAGTTTCGATGAGGAGACGGTAGTGAGTTCTCACTCATTTTGTTCAGATTTTCCAAGGAATGCATGAGAGGGTGTCGTCATCGATCCGAGCACGTGCTGGCTGGCTCCCCACCTCCACAGGGCAGGCAGAGCCGCTCCAAGGAGGAGCCAGTGACCTGGGAGTCCTCCAGCAGCCGGGGCAACTCAGAGCCCCCAGGCTTCTCAGCAAGAGGAACGGTCCCTCCATACGTACAGCCACTCAGGCAGGGCCAGGAAACCTGCAATTCACGACACGTCTTGGGGCAGGAGAAGCCGTACCGTGCTCGGTGATCCTAAAAGACCTGGCACCACCCGGGGCCGCCACACCTCTTGCCGGACTCCCTTGCACCTCGGGCCGCCGCCTCAGGGGCGGACCTTCGTCTCCTGGGTCATGGACAGCCATATCTGGCAACTGCATCTGACGAGGGGACAGAAAGCACAGGAACACTTGAGATGTGGACTTGGTCTCTCACTGAGTAACACTGATGCAGAGGTTTCACTGGGGGAAGGCCTGTATCTGCAACCCAACTACATCCATCCCTTACAGACCACTGGTTACCTACCGTTCAAAAGAGTGCACAAATTAGGCTCAAGGTCATGTGGGTGTCTTTCTGACTCAGCATGCATGGGTGGCAGGGGCTTCGATGTGGGGTTGAGTGCTTGTGTCCCGGTGTACCAACAAGAATGCACTCTCGGCAATTTGGGGGTGTGTCCAGAAATATGTCCAGGTAGCCAAGTCTCAGAGCCCGCACTGAAAGGCCCTGCAGTCTGAACACGCATGCCATCTTCATGGAGCCCTGACATCCTGTCCTCCCACCAAATGGGGGATGACACCTGGCATCTTCCTTCAGCCCCATGCAAAATTTCACTGAGGCGCTGTTGACGTAGGCTCTAGGCTCCCAGTCTCCATGACCCATGATCTCTGACCAAAGCACAGAAACCTGACCGCCCAAGGCCACCTTGCGGAGCATCTGTGTCAATGTCACGTACCCTGAGACAGTAGCTACTACTACAGCTCAGGGGTCCTTGGCACAAGGTTCACCTCCACCCTAACCAGAAAAGTTTCCCAAATAACTACAGAGTAAGGTGAACTTGGCACTAGGGCAGATTCGGCCCAGCGCACCCTCGAATAGGAGCAGAATTCAAGGCATGCGTCTCTTCCTGCCAGTCAGTCTACTCACTGGGCGGCCTCTGACAGAAAGGAAGGATGGGACTTGGACTTCCTAAGGTACCAGGATCCAGGGGTCAGTCCCACAGAAACAGCATCCCTTTCCTGGCCAGATTATCCTCACATCCACACCCTGTAGGGACCAGGCTACTGACCACACCCTACAGAAAGCTCCCATAATGCAGGGCGTGGTCCACATTGGACTCATCCTGCCCCAAGGGTCACTCACCCAAATCTGAAGCCTCCAAGGCCTCGGCACACACAGGGACAATCCTCAAGCAGGAACACCCACAGGATGATGCTGGGCAAAATGACCGTGTGCACTCAGATCATTAAGGATGCTTTCATGAAGACTTCAGAAGACCTGTCAGGGGAAGACCCTGGATGCCACAGGTCTCTGCCAAAGCGCCATGGGAGCTGCTGGCTCCTACACTGAGTCAGCCTGGGTATTCCAACCAATGGCCAATCTCTACCAGAACCATGGGCCTCCAAGCTTGATGCTCCATTGCCAGGGTCGGACACATTGGTGCTATCAGGGCCGGCTGACTGGCCCCAACCTTAGGGAGCCTAGGTAATTCCAGGCCCAGGGGACAAATGGCGGCCAAGGGGCATGTGCACACACCACATTACAACCCACAGGGCTGCTTGCTTGGCCTCTCATCTTGCAACTCTTCAAGGCACCAAAGATACCCTTCGGGAGTCCTTCTACTGGCAGCAGGCTACCAACGACACAAATGTCACCTGTCACTGAGCCTCCCAGGCACAAGCAATGCCCCCTCCTCTATACCCAGCTGAGGGCAGCTCCAAAAGGACCACATTATGTATCAGTGAAAACAGAACAACAGTGCCTGCAGCCTCAGCAGACATAACATCCCAGGCAATCACACTGCGCTTTTCCTCACCTGCCCAACCATTCTCCTCTGGGGCTCTGGTCAACATGCAGGAGCAATGCAGGCCTGTGACCACAACACAGTCCATGGCGACCTCCAAGACTCAAGCATGTGACAGGACTTGCAATTCAGGAACTGCCAAGGGCAGAAATGAGGCCTATTCACTTTCACAACTGCCACCGTTCCCCTAGGTCTCTGCAGCCGCTGCAGCCCAGAGGGTCCTCAGCAATCTCATCAACCCAAAGGGCCGCAATGGCCAGGGCCTCAGATCTGACCTGGGACTCCAATCAGACACCACAGAAGCTTCCTTGCGTCAGAATCGACATCACGAGAGCCCCAATTAGCACACTTGCAGCAGGAACCAGGACAAAATGCACCGCTCTGAGACAAGAGCTCACTGTCCGATGCCAGGATCGACTGCGACACCTACCACCACTGCACAAGCCGGATGCCTCTTCTGCTCCTCAGTGCCCTTCACCGTGGACCCCACATTCCAAGAGGGCTGCTCGAACATCTGGACACGGCCCACCCGCAGATGGGAGCCTCGCAAATGGTGGTGACCTGGCTCCTCCATGCGTGTGTGTGACGCAGTCAGAGAAGCCCTCTTGCTAACCAGTCCCACCCTTAACCCCAAGGGAGGCAACGTGCTGGACCTCAGTTTCGATGAGGAGACGGTAGTCAGTTCTCACTCATTTTGTTCAGATTTTCCAAGGAATGCATGAGAGGGTGTCGTCATCGATCCGAGCACGTGCTGGCTGGCTCCCCACCTCCACAGGGCAGGCAGTGCCGCTCCAAGGAGGAGCCAGTGACCTGGGAGTCCTCCAGCAGCCGGGGCAACTCAGAGCCCCCAGCCTTCTCAGCGAGAGGAACGGACCCTCCATACGTACAGCCACTCAGGCAGTGCCAGGAAACCTGAAATTCACGACACGTCTTGGGGCAGGAGAAGCCGTACCGTGCTCGGTGATCCTAAAAGACCGGGCAGAACCCTGGGCCGCCACACTTCTTGCCGGACTCCCTTGCACCTCGAGCCGCCGCCTCATGGGCGGACCTTTGTCTCCTGGGTCATGGACAGCCATATCTGGCAACTGCACCTGACGAGGGGACAGAAAGCACAGGAACACTTGAGATGTGGACTTGGTCTCTCACTGAGTAACAGTGATGCAGAGGTTTCACTGGGGGAAGGCCTGTATCTGCAACCCAACTACATCCATCCCTTACAGACAACTGGTTACCTACCGTTCAAAAGAGTGCACAAATTAGGCTCAAGGTCATGTGGGTGTCTTTCTGACTCAGCATGCATGGGTGGCAGGGGCTTCGATGTGGGGTTGAGTGCCTGTGTCGTGGTGTACCAACAAGAATGCACTCTCGGCAATTTGGGGGTGTGTCCAGAAATATGTCCAGGTAGCCAAGTCTCAGAGCCCGCACTGAAAGGCCCTGCAGTCTGAACACGCATGCCGTCTTCATGGAGACCTGACTTCCTGTCCTCCCACCAAATGGGGGATGACACCTGGCAACTTGCTTCAGCCCCATGCAAAATTTCACTGAGGGGCTGTTGACGTAGGCTCTAGGCTCCCAGTCTCCATGACCCATGATCTCTGACCAAAGCACAGAATCTGACCGCCCAAGTCCACATTGCGGAGCATCTGTGTGAATGCCACGTACCCTGAGACTGTAGCTACTACTACAGCTCAGGGGTCCTTGGCACAAGGTTCACCTCCACCCTAAACAGAAAAGTTTCCCAGAGAACTACAGAGTAAGGTGAACTTGGCACTAGGGCAGATTCGGCCCAGCGCACCCTCGAATAGGAGCAGAATTCAAGGCATGTGTCTCGTCCTGCCAGTCAGTCTACTCACTGGGCGGCCTCTGACAGAAAGGAAGGATGGGACTTGGACTTCCTCAGGTACCAGGATCCAGGGGTCAGTCCCACAGAAACAGCATCCCTTTCCTGGCCAGATTATCCTCACATCCACACCCTGTAGGGACCAGGCTACTGACCACACCCTACAGAAAGCTCCCATAATGCAGGGCGTGGTCCACATTGGACTCATCCTGCCCCAAGGGTCACTCACCCAAATCTGAAGCCTCCAAGGCCTCGGCACACACAGGGACAATCCTCAAGCAGGAACACCCACAGGATGATGCTGGGCAAAATGACCGCGTGCACTCAGATCATTAAGGATGCTTTCATGAAGACTTCAGAAAACCTGTCAGGGGAAGACCCTGGATGCCACAGGTCTCTGCCAAAGCGCCATGGGAGCTGCTGGCTCCTACATTGAGTCAGCCTGGGTATTCCAACCAATGGCCAATCTCTACCAGAACCATGGGCCTCCAAGCTTGATGCTCCATTGCCAGGGGGCGAACACATTGGTGCTATCAGTGCCGGCTGACTGGCCCCAATCTTAGGGAGCCTAGGTAATTCCAGCCCCACGGGACAAATGGCGGCGAAGGGGCATGTGCACACACCACATTAGAACCCACAGGGCTGCTTGCTTGGCCTCTCTTCTTGCAACTCTTCAAGGCACCAAAGATACCCTTCGGGAGTCCTTCTACTGGCAGCAGGCCACCAACGACACAAACGTCACCTGTCACTGAGCATCCCAGGCACAAGCAATGCCCCCTCCTCTGTACCCAGCTGAGGGCAGCTTCAAAAGGACCACACTATGTATCAGTGAAAATAGAACGACAGTGTCTGCAGCCTCAGCAGACATAACATCCCAGGCAATCACACTGCGCTTTTCCTCACCTGCCCACCCATTCTCCTCTGGGGCTCCGGTCAACATGCAGGAGCAATGCAGGCCTGTGACCACAACACAGTCCATGGCGACCTCCAAGACTCAAGCATGTGACAGGACTTGCAATTCAGGAACTGCCAAGGGCAGAAATGAGGCCTATTCACTTTCACAACTGCCACCGTTCCCCTAGGTCTCTGCAGCCGCTGCAGCCCACAGGGTCCTCAGCAATCTCACCAACCCAAAGGGCCGCAATGGTCAGGGCATCAGATCTGACCTGGGCCTCCAATCAGACACCACAGAAGCTTCCTTGCGTCAGAATCGACATCACGAGAGCCCCAATTAGCACACTTGCAGCAGGAACCAGGACAAAATGCACCGCTCTGAGAGAAGAGCTCACTGTCCGATGCCAGGATCGACTGCGACACCTACCACCACTGCACAAGCCGGATGCCTCTTCTGCTCCTCAGTGCCCTTCACCATGGACCCCACATTCCAAGAGGGCCGCTCGAACATCTGGACACGGCCCACCCGCAGATGGGAGCCTCGCAAATGGTGGTGACCTGGCTCCTCCATGTGTGTGTGTGACGCAGTCAGAGAAGCCCTCTTGCTAACCAGTCCCACCCTTAACCCCAAGGGAGGCAACGTGCTGGACCTCAGTTTCGATGAGGAGACGGTAGTGAGTTCTCACTCATTTTGTTCAGATTTTCCAAGGAATGCATGAGAGGGTGTCGTCATCGATCCGAGCACGTGCTGGCTGGCTCCCCACCTCCACAGGGCAGGCAGAGCCGCTCCAAGGAGGAGCCAGTGACCTGGGAGTCCTCCAGCAGCCGGGACAACTCAGAGCCCCCAGGCTTCTCAGCAAGAGGAACGGTCCCTCCATACGTACAGCCACTCAGGCAGGGCCAGGAAACCTGAAATTCACGACACGTCTTGGGGCAGGAGAAGCCGTACCGTGCTCGGTGATCCTAAAAGACCTGGCACCACCCCGGGCCGCCACACTTCTTGCCGGACTCCCTTGCACCTCGGGCCGCCGCCTCAGGGGCGGACCTTCATCTCCTGGGTCATGGACAGCCATATCTGGCAACTGCATCTGACGAGGGGACAGAAAGCACAGGAACACTTGAGATGTGGACTTGGTCTCTCACTGAGTAACACTGATGCAGAGGTTTCACTGGGGGAAGGCCTGTATCTGCAACCCAACTACATCCATCCCTTACAGACCACTGGTTACCTACCGTTCAAAAGAGTGCACACATTAGGCTCAAGGTCATGTGGGTGTCTTTCTGACTCAGCATGCATGGGTGGCAGGGGCTTCGATGTGGGGTTGAGTGCCTGTGTCCCGGTGTACCAACAAGAATGCAGTCTCGGCAATTTGGGGGTGTGTCCAGAAATTAGTCCAGGTAGCCAAGTCTCAGAGCCCGCACTGAAAGGCCCTGCAGTCTGAACACGCATGCCGTCTTCATGGAGCCCTGACATCCTGTCCTCCCACCAAATGGGGGATGACACCTGGCATCTTCCTTCAGCCCCATGCAAAATTTCACTGAGGCGCTGTTGACGTAGGCTCTAGGCTCCCAGTCTCCATGACCCATGATCTCTGACCAAAGCACAGAAACCTGACCGCCCAAGGCCACCTTGCGGAGCATCTGTGTCAATGCCACGTACCCTGAGACTGTAGCTACTACTACAGCTCAGGGGTCCTTGGCACAAGGTTCACCTCCACCCTAACCAGAAAAGTTTCCCAAAGAACTACAGAGTAAGGTGAACTTGGCACTAGGGCAGATTCGGCCCAGCGCACCCTCGAATAGGAGCAGAATTCAAGGCATGCGTCTCTTCCTGCCAGTCAGTCCACTCATTGGGCGGCCTCTGACAGAAAGGAAGGATGGGACTTGGACTTCCTCAGGTCCCAGGATCCAGGGGCCACTCCCACAGAAACGGGATCCCTTTCCTGGCCAGATTATCCTCACATCCACACCCTGTAGGGACCAGGCTACTGACCAAACCCCACAGTAAACTCCCATAATGCAGGGTGTGGGCCACATTGGACTCATCCTGCCTCAAGGGTCACTCACCCAAAACTGAAGCCTCCAAGGCCTCGGTACACACAGGGACAATCCTCAAGCAGGAACACCCACAGGATGACAGCGGGCAAAATGACCGCGTGCACACAGATCACTAAGGATGCTTTCATGAAGACTTCAGAAGACCTGTCAGGGGAAGACCCTGGATGCCACAGGTCTCTGCCATAGTACGATGGGAGCTGCTGGCTCCTACACTGAGTCAGCCTGGGTATTCCAACCAATGACCAATCTCTACCAGAACCATGGGCCTCCAAGCTTGATGCTCCATTGCCAGGGGGCGAACACATTGGTGCTATCAGGGCCGGCTGACTGGCCCCAACCTTAGGGAGCCTAGGTAATTCCAGGCCCAGGGGACAAATGGCGGCCAAGGGGCATGTGCACATACCACATTACAACCCACAGGGCTGCTTGCTTGGCCTCTCTTCTTGCAACTCTTCAAGGCACCAAAGATACCCTTCGGGAGTCCTTCTACTGGCAGCAGGCCACCAAGGACACAAACCTCACCTGTCACTGAGTGTCCCAGGCACAAGCAATGCCCCCTCCTCTGTACCCAGCTGAGGGCAGCTTCAAAAGGACCACACTATGTATCAGTGAAAACAGAACGACAGTGCCTGCAGCCTCAGCAGACATAACATCCCAGGCAATCACAATGCGCTTTTCCTCACCTGCCCAACCATTCTCCTCTGGGGCTCTGGTCAACATGCAGGAGCAATGCAGGCCTGTGACCACAACACAGTCCATGGCGACCTCCAAGACTCAAGCATGTGACAGGACTTGCAATTCAGGAACTGCCAAGGGCAGAAATGAGGCCTATTCACTTTCACAACTGCCACCGTTCCCCTAGGTCTCTGCAGCCGCTGCAGCCCACAGGGTCCTCAGCAATCTCACCAACCCAAAGGGCCGCAATGGCCAGGGCCTCAGATCTGACCTGGGCCTCCAATCAGACACCACAGAAGCTTCCTTGCGTCAGAATCGACATCACGAGAGCCCCAATTAGCACACTTGCAGCAGGAACCAGGACAAAATGCACCGCTCTGAAAGAAGAGCTCACTGCCCGATGCCAGGATCGACTGCGACACCTACCACCACTGGACAAGTCGGATGCCTCTTCTGCTCCTTAGTCCCCTTCACCATGGACCCCACATTCCAAGAGGGCCGCTCGAACATCTGGACACGGCCCACCCGCAGATGGGAGCCTCGCAAATGGTGGTGACCTGGCTCCTCCATGTGTGTGTGTGACGCAGTCAGAGAAGCCCTCTTGCTAACCAGTCCCACCCTTAATCCCAAGGGAGGCAACGTGCTGGACCTCAGTTTCGATGAGGAGACGGTAGTGAGTTCTCAATCATTTTGTTCAGATTTTCCAAGGAATGCATGAGAGGGTGTCGTCATCGATCCGAGCACGTGCTGGCTGGCTCCCCACCTCCACAGGGCAGGCAGAACCGCTCCAAGGAGGAGCCAGTGACCTGGGAGTCCTCCAGCAGCCGGGGCAACTCAGAGCCCCCAGGCTTCTCAGCAAGAGGAACGGTCCCTCCATACGTACAAACACTCAGGCAGGGCCAGGAAACCTGCAATTCACGACACGTCTTGGGGCAGGAGAAGCCGTACCGTGCTCGGTGATCCTAAAAGACCTGGCACCACCCCGGGCCGCCACACTTCTTGCCGGACTCCCTTGCACCTCGAGCCGCCGCCTCAGGGGCGGACCTTCGTCTCCTGGGTCATGGACAGCCATATCTGGCAACTGCACCTGACGAGGGGACAGAAAGCACAGGAACACTTGAGATGTGGACTTGGTCTCTCACTGAGTAACACTGATGCAGAGGTTTCACTGGGGGAAGGCCTGTATCTGCAACCCAACTACATCCATCCCTTACAGACAACTGGTTACCTACCGTTCAAAAGAGTGCAGCAAATTAGGCTCAAGGTCATGTGGGTGTCTTTCTGACTCAGCATGCATGGGTGGCAGGGGCTTCGATGTGGGGTTGAGTGCCTGTGTCCCAGTGTACCAACAAGAATGCACTCTCGGCAATTTTGGGGTGTGTCCAGAAATATGTCCAGGTAGCCAAGTCTCAGAGCCCGCATTGAAAGGCTCTGCAGTCTGAACACGCATGCCGTCTTCATGGAGCCCTGACCTCCTGTCCTCCCACGAAATGGGGGATTACACCTGGCATCTTCCTTCAGCCACATGAAAAATTTCACTGAGGGGCTGTTGACGTAGGCTCTAGGCTCCCAGTCTGCATGACCCATGATCTCTGACCAAAGAACAGAAATCTGACCGCCCAAGTCCACATTGCGGAGCATCTGTGTGAATGCCACGCACCCTGAGATTGTAGCTACTACTACAGCTCAGGGGTCCTTGGCACAAGGTTCACCTCCACCCTAACCAGAAAAGTTTCCCAGAGAACTACAGAGTAAGGTGAACTTGGCACTAGGGCAGATTCGGCCCAGCGCACCCTCGAATAGGAGCAGAATTCAAGGCATGCGTCTCTTACTGCCAGTCAGTCCACTCATTGGGCGGCCTCTGACAGAAAGGAAGGATGGGACTTGCACTTCCTCAGGTATCAGGATCCAGGGGTCACTCCAACAGAAACGGGATCCCTTTCCTGGCCAGATTATCCTCACATCCACAGCCTGTAGGGACCAGGCTACTGACCAAACCCCACAGAAAGCTCCCATAATGCAGGGCGTGGTCCACATGGGACTCATCCTGCCCCAAGGGTCACTCACCCAAATCTGAAGCCTCCAAGGCCTCGGCACACACAGGGACAATCCTCAAGCAGGAACACCCACAGGATGATGGGGGGCAAAATGACAGCGTGCACATAGATCACTAAGGATGCTTTCATGAAAACTTCAGAAGACCTGTCAGGGGAAGACCCTGGATGCCACCGGTCTCTGCCATAGCGCCATGGGAGCTGCTGGCTCCTACATTGAGTCAGCCTGGGTATTCCAACCAATGACCAATCTCTACCAGAACCATGGGCCTCCAAGCTTGATGCTCCATTGCCAGGGGGCGGACACATTGGTGCTATCAGGGACGGCTGACTGGCCCCAACCTTAGGGAGCCTAGGTAATTCCAGGCCCAGGGGACAAATGGCGGCCAACGGGCATGTGCACACTCCACATAACAACCCACAGGGCTGCTTGCTTGGCCTCTCTTCTTGCAACTCTTCAAGGCACCGAAGATACCCTTCGGGAGTCCTTCTACCGGCAGCAGGCCACCAAGGACACAAACGTCACCTTTCACTGAGCCTCCCAGGCACAAGCAATGCCCCCTCCTCTGTACCCAGCTGAGGGCAGCTTCAAAAGGACCACACTATGTATCAGTGAAAACACAACGACAGTGCCTGCAGCCTCAGCAGACATAACATCCCAGGCAATCACACTGCGCTTTTCCTCACCTGCCCAACCATTCTCCTCTGGGGCTCTGGTCAACATGCAGGAGCAATGCAGGCCTGTGACCACAACACAGTCCATGGCGACCTCCAAGACTCAAGCATGTGACAGGACTTGCAATTCAGGAACTGCCAAGGGCAGAAATGAGGCCTATTCACTTTCACAACTGCCACCGTTCCCCTAGGTCTCTGCAGCCGCTGCAGCCCACAGGGTACTCAGCAATCTCACCAACCCAAAGGGCCGCAATGGTCAGGGCCTCAGATCTGACCTGGGCCTCCAATCAGACACCACAGAAGATTCCTTGCGTCAGAATCGACATCACGAGAGCCCCAATTAGCACACTTGCAGCAGGAACCAGGACAAAACGCACCGCCCTGAGAGAAGAGCTCACTGTCCGAAGCCAGGATCGACTGCGACACCTACCACCACTGCACAAGCCGGATGCCTCTTCTGCTCCTTAGTCCCCTTCACCATGGACCCCACATTCCAAGAAGGCCGCTCGAACATCTGGACACGGCCCACCCGCAGATGGGAGCCTCGCAAATGGTGGTGACCTGGCTCCTCCATGCGTGTGTGTGACGCAGTCAGAGAAGCCCTCTTGCTAACCAGTCCCACCCTTAACCCCAAGGGAGGCAACGTGCTGGACCTCAGTTTCGATGAGGAGACGGTAGTGAGTTCTCACTCATTTTGTTCAGATTTTCCAAGGAATGCATGAGAGGGTGTCGTCATCGATCCGAGCACGTGCTGGCTGGCTCCCCACCTCCACAAGGCAGGCAGCGCCGCTCCAAGGAGGAGCCAGTGACCTGGGAGTCCTCCAGCAGCCGGGGCAACTCAGAGCCCCCAGGCTTCTCAGCAAGAGGAACGGTCCCTCCATACGTACAACCACTCAGGCAGGGCCAGGAAACCTGCAATTCACGACACGGCTTGGGGCAGGAGAAGCCGTACCGTGCTCGGTGATCCTAAAAGACCTGGCACCACCCCGGGCCGCCACACTTCTTGCCGGACTCCCTTGCACCTCGGGCCGCCGCCTCAGGGGCGGACCTTCGTCTCCTTGGTCATGGACAGCCATATCAGGCAACTGCATCTGAAGAGGGGACAGAAAGCACAGGAACACTTGAGATGTGGACTTGGTCTCTCACTGAGTAATACTGATGCAGAGGTTTCACTGGGGGAAGGCCTGTATCTGCAACCCAACTACATCCATCCCTTACAGACAATTGGTTACCTACCGTTCAAAAGAGTGCAGCAATTAGGCTCAAGGTCATGTGGGTGTCTTTCTGACTCAGCATGCATGGGTGGCAGGGGCTTCGATGTGGGGTTGAGTGCCTGTGTCCCAGTGTACCAACAAGAATGCACTCTCGGCAATTTGGGGGTGTGTCCAGAAATATGTCCAGGTAGCCAAGTCTCAGAGCCCGCACTGAAAGGCCCTGCAGTCTGAACACGCATGCCGTCTTCATGGAGCCCTGACCTCCTGTCCTCCCACGAAATGGGGCATGAAACCTGGCATCTTCCTTCAGCCCCATGCAAAATTTCACTGAGGGGCTGTTGACGTAGGCTCCAGGCTCCCAGTCTCCATGACCCATGATCTCTGACCAAAGCACAGAAATCTGACCGCCCAAGGCCACCTTGCGGAGCATCTGTGTGAATGCCACGTACCCTGAGACTGTAGCTACTACTACAGCACAGGGGTCCTTGGCACAAGGTTCTCCTCCACCCTAACCAGAAAAGTTTCCCAGAAAACTACAGAGTAAGGTGAACTTGGCACTAGGGCAGATTCGGCCCAGCGCACCCTCGAATAGGAGCAGAATTCAAGGCATGCGTCTCTTCCTGCCAGTCAGTCCACTCTTTGGGCGGCCTCTGACAGAAAGGAAGGATGGGACTTGGACTTCCTCAGATACCAGGATCCAGGGGTCACTCCCACACAAACGGGATCCCTTTCCTGGCCAGATTATCCTCACATCCACACCCTGTAGGGACCAGGCTACTGACCACACCCTACAGAAAGCTCCCATAATGCAGGGTGTGGTCCACATTGGACTCATCCTGCCTCAAGGGTCTCTCACCCAAATCTGAAGCCTCCAAGGCCTCGGCACACACAGGGACAATCCTCAAGCAGGAACACCCACAGGATGACAGCGGGCAAAATGAGCGCGTGCACACAGATCACTAAGGATGCTTTCATGAAGACTTCAGAAGACCTGTCAGGGGAAGACCCTGGATGCCACAGGTCTCTGCCATAGCGCCATGGGAGCTACTGGCTCCTACATTGGTCAGCCTGGGTATTCCACCCAATGACCAAACTCTACCAGAACCATGGGCCTCCAAGCTTGGTGCTCCATTGCCAGGGGGCAAACACATTGGTGCTATCAGGGCCGGCTGACTGGCCCCAACCTTAGGGAGACTAGCTAATTCCAGGCCCAGGAGACAAATGGCGGCCAAGGGGCATGTGCACATACCATATTACAACCCACAGGGCTGCTTGCTTGGCCTCTCTTCTTGCAACTCTTCAAGGCACCAAAGATACCCTTCGGGAGTCCTTCTACTGGCAGCAGGCCACCAACGACACAAACGTCACCTGTCACTGAGCCTCCCAGGCACAAGCAATGCCCCCTCCTCTGTACCCAGCTGAGGGCAGCTTCAAAAGGACCACACTATGTATCAGTGAAAACACAACGACAGTGCCTGCAGCCTCAGCGGACATAACATCCCAGGCAATCACACTGCGCTTTTCCTCACCTGCCCAACCATTCTCCTCTGGGGCTCTGGTCAACATGCAGGAGCAATGCAGGCCTGTGACCACAACACAGTCCATGGCGACCTCCAAGACTCAAGCATGTGACAGGACTTGCAATTCAGGAACTGCCAAGGGCAGAAATGAGGCCTATTCACTTTCACAACTGCCACCATTCCCCTAGGTCTCTGCAGCCGCTACAGCCCACAGGGTACTCAGCAATCTCACCAACCCAAAGGGCCGCAATGGCCAGGGCATCAGATCTGACCTGGGCCTCCAATCAGACACCATAGAAGCCTCCTTGCATCAGAATCGACATCACGAGAGCCCCAATTAGCACACTTGCAGCAAGAACCAAGACAAAATGCACCGCTCTGAGAGAAGAGCTCACTGTCCGATGCCAGGATCGACTGCGACACCTACCACCACTGGACAAGACGGATGCCTCTTCTGCTCCTCAGTGCCCTTCACCATGGACCCCACATTCCAAGAAGGCCGCTCGAACATCTGGAGACGGCCCATGGGCAGATGGGAGCCTCGCAAATGGTGGTGACCTGGCTCCTCCATGCGTGTGTGTGACGCAGTCAGAGAAGCCCTCTTGCTAACCAGTCCCACCCTTAACCCTAAGGGAGGCAACGTGCTGGACCTCAGTTTCGATGAGGAGACGGTAGTGAGTTCTCACTCATTTTGTTCAGATTTCCAAGGAATGCATGAGAGGGTGTCGTCATCGATCCGAGCACGTGCTGGCTGGCTCCCCACGTCCACAGGGCAGGCAGCGTCGCTCCAAGGAGGAGCCAGTGACCTGGGAGTCCTCCAGCAGCCGGGGCAACTCAGAGCCCCCAGGCTTCTCAGCAAGAGGAACCGTCCCTCAATACGTTCTGCCACTCAGGCAGGGCCAGGAAACCTGCAATTCACGACACGTTTTGGGGCAGGAGAAGCTGTACCGTGCTCGGTGATCCAAAAAGCCCTGGCACCACCCTGGGCCGCCACACTTCTTGCCGGACTCCCTTGCACCTCGAGCCACCGACTCAAGGCGGACCTTCGTCTCCAGGGACATGGACAGCCGTATCTGGCAACTGCACCTGACGAGGGGACAGAAAGCACAGGAACACTTGAGATGTGGACTTGGTCTCTCACTGAGTAACACTGATGCAGAGGTTTCACTGGGGGAAGGCCTGTATCTGCAACCCAACTACATCCATCCCTTACAGACCACTGGTTACCTACCGTTCAAAAGAGTGCAGCAAATTATGCTCAAGGTCATGTGGGTGTCTTTCTGACTCAGCATGCATGGGTGGCAGGGGATTCGATGTGGGGTTGAATGCCTGTGTCCCGGTGTACCAACAAGAATGTACTGTCGGCATTTGGGGGTGTGTCCAGAAATATGTCCAGCTATCCAAGTCTCAGAGCCCGCATTGAAAGGCCCTGCAGTCTGAACACGCATCCTGTCTTCATGGAGCCCTGACCTCCTGTCCTCCCACCAAATGGGGGATGACACCTGGCATCTTCCTTCAGCCGCATGAAAAATTTCACTGAGGGGCTGTTGACGTACGCTCCAGGCTCCCAGTCTCCATGACCCATGATCTCTGACCAAAGCACAGAAACCTGACCGCCCAAGGTCACCTTGCGGAGCATCTGTGTCAATGCCACGTACCCTGAGACTGTAGCTACTACTACAGCACAGGGGTCCTTGGCACAAGGTTCACCTCCACCCTAACCAGAAAAGTTTCCCAAAGAACTACAGAGTAAGGTGAACTTGGCACTAGGGCAGATTCGGCCCAGCGCACCCTCGAATAGGAGCAGAATTCAAGGCATGCGTCTCTTCCTGCCAGTCAGTCCACTCATTGGGGGGCCTCTGACAGAAAGGAAGGATGGGACTTGGACTTCCTCAGGTCCCAGGATCCAGGGGCCACTCCCACAGAAACGGGATCCCTTTCCTGGCCAGATTATCCTCACGTCCACACCCTGTAGGGACCAGGCTACTGACCAAACCCCACAGTAAACTCCCATAATGCAGGGTGTGGTCCACATTGGACTCATCCTGCCTCAAGGGTCACTCACCCAAATCTGAAGCCTCCAAGGCCTCGGCACACACAGGGACAATCCTCAAGCAGGAACACCCACAGGATGATGGGGGGCAAAATGACCGCGTGCACATAGATCACTAAGGATGCTTTCATGAAAACTTCAGAAGACCTGTCAGGGGAAGACCCTGGATGCCACAGGTCTCTGCCATAGCGCCATGGGAGCTGCTGGCTCCTACACTGGGTCAGCCTGGGTATTCCAACCAATGGCCAATCTCTACCAGAACCATGGGCCTCCAAGCTTGATGCTCCATTGCCAGGGGGCGGACACATTGGTGCTATCAGGGCCGGCTGACTGGCCCCAACCTTAGGGAGCCTAGGTAATTCCAGGCCCAGGGGACAAATGGCGGCCCACGGGCATGTGCACACTCCACATAACAACCCACAGGGCTGCTTGCTTGGCCTCTCTTCTTGCAACTCTTCAAGGCACCGAAGATACCCTTCGGGAGTCCTTCTACCTGCAGCAGGCCACCAAGGACACAAACGTCACCTTTCACTGAGCCTCGCAGGCACAAGCAATGCCCCCTCCTCTGTACCCAGCTGAGGGCAGCTTCAAAAGGACCACACTATGTATCAGTGAAAACAGAACGACAGTGCCTGCAGCCTCAGCAGACATAACATCCCAGGCAATCACACTGCGCTTTTCCTCACCTGCCCAACCATTCTCCTCTGGGGCTCTGGTCAAACTGCAGGAGCAATGCAGGCCTGTGACCACAACACAGTCCATGGCGACCTCCAAGACTCAAGCATGTGACAGGACTTGCAATTCAGGAACTGCCAAGGGCAGAAATGAGGCCTATTCACTTTCACAACTGCCACCGTTCCCCTAGGTCTCTGCAGCCGCTGCAGCCCACAGGGTCCTCAGCAATCTCACCAACCCAAAGGGCCGCAATGGCCAGGGCCTCAGATCTGACTTGGGCCTCCAATCAGACACCACAGAAGCTTCCTTGCGTCAGAATCGACATCACGAGAGCCCCAATTAGCACACTTGCAGCAGGAACCAAGACAAAACACACCGCCCTGAGAGAAGAGCTCACTGTCCGAAGCCAGGATCGACTGCGACACCTACCACCACTGCACAAGCCGGATGCCTCTTCTGCTCCTTAGTCCCCTTCACCATGGACCCCACATTCCAAGAAGGCCGCTCGAACATCTGGACACGGCCCACCCGCAGATGGGAGCCTCGCAAATGGTGGTGACCTGGCTCCTCCATGCGTGTGTGTGACGCAGTCAGAGAAGCCCTCTTGCTAACCAGTCACACCCTTAACCCCACGGGAGGCAACGTGCTGGACCTCAGTTTCGATGAGGAGACGGTAGTGAGTTCTCACTCATTTTGTTCAGATTTTCCAAGGAATGCATGAGAGGGTGTCGTCATCGATCCGAGCAGGTGCTGGCTGGCTCCCCACCTCCACAAGTCAGGCAGCGCCGCTCCAAGGAGGAGCCAGTGACCTGGGAGTCCTCCAGCAGCCGGGGCAACTCAGAGCCCCCAGGCTTCTCAGCAAGAGGAACGGTCCCTCCATACGTACAGCCACTCAGGCAGTGCCAGGAAACCTGCAATTCACGACACGTCTTGCGGCAGGAGAAGCCGTACCGTGCTCGGTGATCCAAAAAGCCCTGGCAGCAGCCTGGGCCGCCACACTTCTTGCCGGACTCCCTTGCACCTCGAGCCGCCGCCTCAGGGGCGGACCTTCGTCTCCTGGGTCATGGACAGCCATATCTGGCAACTGCATCTGACGAGGGGACAGAAAGCACAGGAACACTTGAGATGTGGACTTGGTCTCTCACTGAGTAACACTGATGCAGAGGTTTCCCTGGGGGAAGGCCTGTATCTGCAACCCAACTACATCCATCCCTTACAGACCACTGGTTACCTACCGTTCAAAAGAGTGCAGCAAATTAGGCTCAAGGTCATGTGGGTGTCTTTCTGACTCAGCATGCATGGGTGGCAGGGGCTTCGATGTGGGGTTGAGTGCTTGTGTCCCGGTGTACCAACAAGAATGCACTCTTGGCAATTTGGGGGTGTGTCCAGAAATATGTCCAGGTAGCCAAGTCTCAGAGCCCGCACTGAAAGGCCCTGCAGTCTGAACACGCATGCCGTCTGCATGGAGCCCTGACCTCCTGTCCTCCCACGAAATGGGGGATGACACCTGGCATTTTCCTTCAGCCCCATGAAAAATTTCACTGAGGCGCTGTTGACGTAGGCTCTAGGCTCCCAGTCTGCATGACCCATGATCTCTGACCAAAGAACAGAAATCTGACCGCCCAAGGCCACCTTGCGGAGCACCTGTGTCAATGCCACGTACCCTGAGACTGTAGCTACTACTACAGCTCAGGGGTCCTTGGCACAAGGTTCACCTCCACCCTAACCAGAAAAGTTTCCCAGAGAACTACAGAGTAAGGTGAACTTGGCACTAGGGCAGATTCGGCCCAGCGCACCCTCGAATAGGAGCAGAATTCAAGGCATGCGTCTCTTCCTGCCAGTCAGTCCACTCATTGGGCGGCCTCTGACAGAAAGGAAGGATGGGACTTGGACTTCCTCAGGTATCAGGATCCAGGGGTCACTCCAACAGAAACGGGATCCCTTTCCTGGCCAGATTATCCTCACATCCACACCCTGTAGGGACCAGGCTACTGACCAAACCCCACAGAAAGCTCCCATAATGCAGGGCGTGGTCCACATTGGACTCATCCTGCCCCAAGGGTCACTCACCCAAATCTGAAGCCTCCAAGGCCTCGGCACACACAGGGACAATCCTCAAGCAGGAACACCCACAGGATGACGGGGCGCAAAATGACCGCGTGCACTCAGATCATTAAGGATGCTTTCATGAAGACTTCACAAGACCTGTCAGGGGAAGACCCTGGATGCCACAGGTCTCTGCCAAAGCGCCATGGGAGCTGCTGGCTCCTACATTGAGTCAGCCTGGGTATTCCAACCAATGACCAATCTCTACCAGAACCATGGGCCTCCAAGCTTGATGCTCCATTGCCAGGGGGCAAACACATTGGTGCTATCAGGGCCGGCTGACTGGCCCCAACCTTAGGGAGCCTAGTTAATTCCAGGCCCAGGGGACAAATGGCGGCCAACGGGCATGTGCACACTCCACATAACAACCCACAGGGCTGCTTGCTTGGCCTCTCTTCTTGCAACTCTTCAAGGCACCGAAGATACCCTTCGGGAGTCCTTCTACCGGCAGCAGGCCACCAAGGACACAAACGTCACCTTTCACTGAGCCTCCCAGGCACAAGCAATGCCCCCTCCTCTGTACCCAGCTGAGGGCAGCTTCAAAAGGACCACACTATGTGTCAGTGAAAACAGAACGACAGTGCCTGCAGCCTCAGCAGACATAACATCCCAGGCAATCACACTGCGCTTTTCCTCACCTGCCCAACCATTCTCCTCTGGGGCTCTGGTCAACATGCAGGAGCAATGCAGGCCTGTGACCACAACACAGTCCATGGCGACCTCCAAGACTCAAGCATGTGACAGGACTTGCAATTCAGGAACTGCCAAGGGCAGAAATGAGGCCTATTAACTTTCACAACTGCCACCGTTCCCCTAGGTCTCTGCAGCCGCTGCAGCCCACAGGGTACTCAGCAATCTCACCAACCCAAAGGGCCGCAATGGCCAGGGCCTCAGATCTGACCTGGGCCTCCAATCAGACACCACAGAAGCTTCCTTGCGTCAGAATCGACATCACGAGAGCCCCAATTAGCACACTTGCAGCAGGAACCAGGACAAAATGCACCGCCCTGAGAGAAGAGCTCACTGTCCGAAGCCAGGATCGACTGCGACACCTACCACCACTGCACAAGCCGGATGCCTCTTCTGCTCCTCAGTGCCCTTCACCATGGACCCCACATTCCAAGAAGGCCGCTCGAACATCTGGAGACGGCCCATCCGCAGATGGGAGCCTCGGAAATGGTGGTGACCTGGCTCCTCCATGCGTGTGTGTGACGCAGTCAGAGAAGCCCTCTTGCTAACCAGTCCCACCCTTAACCCCAAGGGAGGCAACGTGCTGGACCTCAGTTTCGATGAGGAGACGGTAGTGAGTTCTCACTCATTTTGTTCAGATTTCCAAGGAATGCATGAGAGGGTGTCGTCATCGATCCGAGCACGTGCTGGCTGGCTCCCCACCTCCACAGGGCAGGCAGCGCCGCTCCAGGGAGGAACCAGTGACCTGGGAGTCCTCCAGCAGCCAGGGCAACTCAGAGCCCCCAGGCTTCTCAGCAAGAGGAACGGTCCCTCCATACGTACAGCCACTCAGGCAGTGCCAGGAAACCTGAAATTCACGACACGTTTTGGGGCAGGAGAAGCCGTACCGTGCTCGGTGATCCAAAAAGCCCTGGCACCACGCTGGGCTGCCACACTTCTTGCCGGACTCCCTTGCACCTCGAGCCGCCGCCTCAGGGGCGGACCTTCGTCTCCTGGGTCATGGACAGCCATATCTGGCAACTGCATCTGACGAGGGGACAGAAAGCACAGGAACACTTGAGATGTGGACTTGGTCTCTCACTGAGTAACACTGATGCAGAGGTTTCAATGGGGGAAGGCCTGTATCTGCAACCCAACTACATCCATCCCTTACAGACCACTGGTTACCTATCGTTCAAAAGAGTGCAGCAAATTAGGCTCAAGGTCATGTGGGTGTCTTTCTGACTCAGCATGCATGGGTGGCAGGGGCTTTGATGTGGGGTTGAGTGCCTGTGTCCCAGTGTACCAACAAGAATGCACTCTCGGCAATTTGGGGGTATGTCCAGAAATATGTCCAGGTAGCCAAGTCTCAGAGCCCGCATTGAAAGGGCCTGCAGTCTGAACACGCATGCCGTCTTCATGGAGCCCTGACCTCCTGTCCTCCCACGAAATGGGAGATTACACATGGCATCTTCCTTTAGCCGCATGAAAAATTTCACTGAGGGGCTGTTGACGTAGGCTCTAGGCTCCCAGTCTGCATGACCCATGATCTCTGACCAAAGCACAGAAATCTGACCGCCCAAGGCCACCTTGCGGAGCATCTGTGTCAATGCCACGTACCCTGAGACTGTAGCTACTACTACAGCTCAGCGGTCCTTGGCACAAGGTTCACCTCCACCCTAACCAGAAAATTTTCCCAGAGAACTACAGAGTAAGGTGAACTTGGTACTAGGGCAGATTTGCCCCAGCGCACCCTCGAATAGGAGCAGAATTCAAGGCATGCGTCTCTTCCTGCCAGTCAGTCCACTCATTGGGCGGCCTCTGACAGAAAGGAAGGATGGGACTTGGACTTCCTCAGGTACCAGGATCCAGAGGTCACTCCCACAGAAACGGGATCCCTTTCCTGGCCAGATTATCCTCACATCCACACCCTGTAGGGACCAGGCTACTGACCACACCCTATAGAAAGCTCCCATAATGCAGGGCGTGGTCCACATTGGACTCATCCTGCCCCAAGGGTCACTCACCCAAATCTGAAGCCTCCAAGGCCTCGGCACACACAGGGACAATCCTCAAGCAGGAACACCCACAGGATGACGGGTGGCAAAATGACCGCGTGCACACAGATCACTAAGGATGCTTTCATGAAGACTTCAGAAGACCTGTCAGGGGAAGACCCTGGATGCCACAGGTCTCTGCCAAAGCGCCATGGGAGCTGCTGGCTCCTACACTGAGTCAGCCTGGGTATTCCAACCAATGGCCAATCTCTACCAGAACCATGGGCCTCCAAACTTGATGCTCCATTGCCAGGGGGCGAACACATTGGTGCTATCAGGGCCGGCTGACTGGCCCCAACCTTAGGGAGCCTAGGTAATTCCAGGCCCAGGGGACAAATGGCGGCCAAGGGGCAGGTGCACACTCCACATAACAACCCACAGGGCTGCTTGCTTGGCCTCTCTTCTTGCAACTCTTCAAGGCACCAAAGATACCCTTCGGGAGTCCTTCTACCGGCAGCAGGCCACCAAGGACACAAACGTCACCTGTCACTGAGCCTCCCAGGCACAAGCAATGCGCCCTCCTCTATACCCAGCTGAGGGCAGCTTCAATAGGACCACACTATGTATCAGTGAAAACACAACGACAGTGCCTGCAGCCTCAGCAGATGTAACATCCCAGGCAATCACACTGCGCTTTTCCTCACCTGCCCAACCATTCTCCTCTGGGGCTCTGGTCAACATGCAGGAGCAATGCAGGCCTGTGACCACAACACAGTCCATGGCGACCTCCAAGACTCAAGCATGTGACAGGACTTGCAATTCAGGAACTGCCAAGGGCAGAAATGAGGCCTATTAACTTTCACAACTGCCACCGTTCCCCTTGGTCTCTGCAGCCGCTGCAGCCCACAGGGTCCTCAGCAATCTCACCAACCCAAAGGGCCGCAATGGCCAGGGCCTCAGATCTGACCTGGGCCTCCAATCAGACACCACAGAAGCTTCCTTGCGTCAGAATCGACATCACGAGAGCCCCAATTAGCACACTTGCAGCAGGAACCAGGACAAAATGCACCGCCCTGAGAGAAGAGCTCACTGTCCGAAGCCAGGATCGACTGCGACACCTACCACCACTGCACAAGCCGGATGCCTCTTCTGCTCCTCAGTGCCCTTCACCATGGACCCCACATTCCAAGAGGGCCGCTCGAACATCTGGACACGGCCCACCCGCAGATGGGAGCCTCGCAAATGGTGGTGACCTGGCTCCTCCATGCGTGTGTGTGACGCAGTCAGAGAAGCCCTCTTGCTAACCAGTCACACCCTTAACCCCAAGGGAGGCAACGTGCTGGACCTCAGTTTCGATGAGGAGACGGTAGTGAGTTCTCACTCATTTTGTTCAGATTTTCCAAGGAATGCATGAGAGGGTGTCGTCATCGATCCGAGCACGTGCTGGCTGGCTCCCCACCTCCACAAGGCAGGCAGCGCTGCTCCAAGAACGAGCCAGTGACCTGGGAGTCCTCCAGCAGCCGGGGCAACTCAGAGCCCCCAGGCTTCTCAGCGAGAGGAACGGTCCCTCCATACGTACAGCCACTCAGGCAGTGCCAGGAAACCTGCAATTCACGACATGTCTTGGGGCAAGAGAAGCCGTACCGTGCTCGGTGATCCAAAAAGCCCTGGCAGCAGCCTGGGCCGCCACACTTCTTGCCGGACTCCCTTGCACCTCGAGCCGCCGCCTCAGGGGCGGACCTTCGTCTCCTGGGTCATGGACAGCCATATCTGGCAACTGCATCTGACGAGGGGACAGAAAGCACAGGAACACTTGAGATGTGGACTTGGTCTCTCACTGAGTAACACTGATGCAGAGGTTTCACTGGGGGAAGGCCTGTATCTGCAACCCAACTACATCCATCCCTTACAGACCACTGGTTACCTACCGTTCAAAAGAGTGCAGCAAATTAGGCTCAAGGTCATGTGGGTGTCTTTCTGACTCAGCATGCATGGGTGGCAGGGGCTTCGATGTGGGGTTGAGTGCTTGTGTCCCGGTGTACCAACAAGAATGCACTCTCGGCAATTTGGGGGTGTGTCCAGAAATATGTCCAGGTAGCCAAGTCTCAGAGCCCGCACTGAAAGGCCCTGCAGTCTGAACACGCATGCCGTCTTCATGGAGCCCTGACCTCCTGTCTTCCCACGAAATGGGGGATGACACCTGGCATCTTCCTTCAGCTGCATGAAAAATTTCACTGAGGCGTTGTTGCCGTAGGCTCTAGGCTCCCAGTCCCTATGACCCATGATCTCTGACCAAAGCACAGAAATCTGACCGCCCAAGGCCACCTTGCGGAGCATCTGTGTCAATGCCACGTACCCTGAGACTGTAGCTACTACTACAGCTCAGGGGTCCTTGGCACAAGGTTCACCTCCACCCTAACCAGAAAAGTTTCCCAGAGAACTACAGAGTAAGGTGAACTTGGCACTATGGTAGATTCGGCCCAGCGCACCCTCGAATAGGAGCAGAATTCAAGGCATGCGTCTCTTCCTGCCAGTCAGTCCACTCATTGGGCGGCCTCTGACAGAAAGGAAGGATGGGACTTGGACTTCCTCAGGTATCAGGATCCAGGGGTCACTCCAACAGAAACGGGATCCCTTTCCTGGCCAGATTATCCTCACATCCACACCCTGTAGGGACCAGGCTACTGACCAAACCCCACAGAAAGCTCCCATAATGCAGGGCGTGGTCCACATTGGACTCATCCTGCCCCAAGGGTCACTCACCCAAATCTGAAGCCTCCAAGGCCTCGGCACACACAGGGACAATCCTCAAGCAGGAACACCCACAGGATGACGGGGCGCAAAATGACCGCGTGCACTCAGATCATTAAGGATGCTTTCATGAAGACTTCACAAGACCTGTCAGGGGAAGACCCTGGATGCCACAGGTCTCTGCCAAAGCGCCATGGGAGCTGCTGGCTCCTACATTGAGTCAGCCTGGGTATTCCAACCAATGACCTATCTCTACGAGAACCATGGGCCTCCAAGCTTGATGCTCCATTGCCAGGGGGCAAACACATTGGTGCTATCAGGGCCGGCTGACTGGCCCCAACCTTAGGGAGCCTAGGTAATTCCAGGCCCAGGGGACAAATGGCGGCCAACGGGCATGTGCACACTCCACATAACAACCCACAGGGCTGCTTGCTTGGCCTCTCTTCTTGCAACTCTTCAAGGCACCGAAGATACCCTTCGGGAGTCCTTCTACCGGCAGCAGGCCACCAAGGACACAAACGTCACCTTTCACTGAGCCTCCCAGGCACAAGCAATGCCCCCTCCTCTGTACCCAGCTGAGGGCAGCTTCAACAGGACCACACTATGTATCAGTGAAAAAAGAACGACAGTGCCTGCAGCCTCAGCAGACATAACATCCCAGGCAATCACACTGCGCTTTTCCTCACCTGCCCAACCATTCTCCTCTGGGGCTCTGGTCAACATGCAGGAGCAATGCAGGCCTGTGACCACAACACAGTCCATGGCGACCTCCAAGACTCAAGCATGTGACAGGACTTGCAATTCAGGAACTGCCAAGGGCAGAAATGAGGCCTATTAACTTTCACAACTGCCACCGTTCCCCTAGGTCTCTGCAGCCGCTGCAGCCCACAGGGTACTCAGCAATCTCACCAACCCAAAGGGCCGCAATGGCCAGGGCCTCAGATCTGACCTGGGCCTCCAATCAGACACCACAGAAGCTTCCTTGCGTCAGAATCGACATCACGAGAGCCCCAATTAGCACACTTGCAGCAGGAACCAGGACAAAATGCACCGCCCTGAGAGAAGAGCTCACTGTCCGAAGCCAGGATCGACTGCGACACCTACCACCACTGCACAAGCCGGATGCCTCTTCTGCTCCTCAGTGCCCTTCACCATGGACCCCACATTCCAAGAGGGCTGCTCGAACATCTGGACACGGCCCACCCGCAGATGGGAGCCTCGCAAATGGTGGTGACCTGGCTCCTCCATGCGTGTGCGTGGCGCAGTCAGAGAAGCCCTCTTGCTAACCAGTCAAACCCTTAACCCCAAGGGAGGCAACGTGCTGGACCTCAGTTTCGATGAGGAGACGGTAGTGAGTTCTCACTCATTTTGTTCAGATTTTCCAAGGAATGCATGAGAGGGTGTCGTCATCGATCCGAGCACGTGCTGGCTGGCTCCCCACCCCGACAAGGCAGGCAGCGCCGCTCCAAGGAGGAGCCAGTGATCTGGGAGTCCTCCAGCAGCCGGGGCAACTCAGAGCCCCCAGGCTTCTCAGCGAGAGGAACGGTCCCTCCATACGTACAGCCACTCAGGCAGTGCCAGGAAACCTGCAATTCACGACACGTCTTGGGGCAGGAGAAGCCGTACCGTGCTCGGTGATCCAAAAAGCCCTGGCAGCAGCCTGGGCCGCCACACTTCTTGCCGGACTCCCTTGCACCTCGAGCCGCCGC
Organism: Dama dama; assembly: GCF_033118175.1. Lineage (NCBI taxonomy): Eukaryota > Metazoa > Chordata > Mammalia > Artiodactyla > Cervidae > Dama > Dama dama. The sequence continues at coordinate 11,264,374 of NC_083693.1, read as the reverse complement.
CTCAGGGGCGGACCTTCGTCTCCTGGGTCATGGACAGCCATATCTGGCAACTGCATCTGACGAGGGGACAGAAAGCACAGGAACACTTGAGATGTGGACTTGGTCTCTCACTGAGTAACACTGATGCAGAGGATTCACTGGGGGAAGGCCTGTATCTGCAACCCAACTACATCCATCCCTTACAGACCACTGGTTACCTACCGTTCAAAAGAGTGCAGCAAATTAGGCTCAAGGTCATGTGGGTGTCTTTCTGACTCAGCATGCATGGGTGGCAGGGGCTTCGATGTGGGGTTGAGTGCTTGTGTCCCGGTGTACCAACAAGAATGCACTCTCGGCAATTTGGGGGTGTGTCCAGAAATATGTCCAGGTAGCCAAGTCTCAGAGCCCGCACTGAAAGGCCCTGCAGTCTGAACACGCATGCCGTCTGCATGGAGCCCTGACCTCCTGTCTTCCCACGAAATGGGGGATGACACCTGGCATCTTCCTTCAGCCCCATGAAAAATTTCACTGAGGCGTTGTTGCCGTAGGCTCTAGGCTCCCAGTCCCTATGACCCATGATCTCTGATCAAAGCACAGAAATCTGACCGCCCAAGGCCACCTTGCGGAGCATCTGTGTCAATGCCACGTACCCTGAGACTGTAGCTACTACTACAGCTCAGGGGTCCTTGGCACAAGGTTCACCTCCACCCTAACCAGAAAAGTTTCCCAGAGAACTACAGAGTAAGGTGAACTTGGCACTATGGTAGATTCGGCCCAGCGCACCCTCGAATAGGAGCAGAATTCAAGGCATGCGTCTCTTCCTGCCAGTCAGTCCACTCATTGGGCGGCCTCTGACAGAAAGGAAGGATGGGACTTGGACTTCCTCAGGTATCAGGATCCAGGGGTCACTCCAACAGAAACGGGATCCCTTTCCTGGCCAGATTATCCTCACATCCACACCCTGTAGGGACCAGGCTACTGACCAAACCCCACAGAAAGCTCCCATAATGCAGGGCGTGGTCCACATTGGACTCATCCTGCCCCAAGGGTCACTCACCCAAATCTGAAGCCTCCAAGGCCTCGGCACACACAGGGACAATCCTCAAGCAGGAACACCCACAGGATGACGGGGCGCAAAATGACCGCGTGCACTCAGATCATTAAGGATGCTTTCATGAAGACTTCACAAGACCTGTCAGGGGAAGACCCTGGATGCCACAGGTCTCTGCCAAAGCGCCATGGGAGCTGCTGGCTCCTACATTGAGTCAGCCTGGGTATTCCAACCAATGACCTATCTCTACGAGAACCATGGGCCTCCAAGCTTGATGCTCCATTGCCAGGGGGCAAACACATTGGTGCTATCAGGGCCGGCTGACTGGCCCCAACCTTAGGGAGCCTAGGTAATTCCAGGCCCAGGGGACAAATGGCGGCCAACGGGCATGTGCACACTCCACATAACAACCCACAGGGCTGCTTGCTTGGCCTCTCTTCTTGCAACTCTTCAAGGCACCGAAGATACCCTTCGGGAGTCCTTCTACCGGCAGCAGGCCACCAAGGACACAAACGTCACCTTTCACTGAGCCTCCCAGGCACAAGCAATGCCCCCTCCTCTGTACCCAGCTGAGGGCAGCTTCAACAGGACCACACTATGTATCAGTGAAAAAAGAACGACAGTGCCTGCAGCCTCAGCAGACATAACATCCCAGGCAATCACACTGCGCTTTTCCTCACCTGCCCAACCATTCTCCTCTGGGGCTCTGGTCAACATGCAGGAGCAATGCAGGCCTGTGACCACAACACAGTCCATGGCGACCTCCAAGACTCAAGCATGTGACAGGACTTGCAATTCAGGAACTGCCAAGGGCAGAAATGAGGCCTATTAACTTTCACAACTGCCACCGTTCCCCTAGGTCTCTGCAGCCGCTGCAGCCCACAGGGTACTCAGCAATCTCACCAACCCAAAGGGCCGCAATGGCCAGGGCCTCAGATCTGACCTGGGCCTCCAATCAGACACCACAGAAGCTTCCTTGCGTCAGAATCGACATCACGAGAGCCCCAATTAGCACACTTGCAGCAGGAACCAGGACAAAATGCACCGCCCTGAGAGAAGAGCTCACTGTCCGAAGCCAGGATCGACTGCGACACCTACCACCACTGCACAAGCCGGATGCCTCTTCTGCTCCTCAGTGCCCTTCACCATGGACCCCACATTCCAAGAGGGCTGCTCGAACATCTGGACACGGCCCACCCGCAGATGGGAGCCTCGCAAATGGTGGTGACCTGGCTCCTCCATGCGTGTGCGTGGCGCAGTCAGAGAAGCCCTCTTGCTAACCAGTCAAACCCTTAACCCCAAGGGAGGCAACGTGCTGGACCTCAGTTTCGATGAGGAGACGGTAGTGAGTTCTCACTCATTTTGTTCAGATTTTCCAAGGAATGCATGAGAGGGTGTCGTCATCGATCCGAGCACGTGCTGGCTGGCTCCCCACCCCGACAAGGCAGGCAGCGCCGCTCCAAGGAGGAGCCAGTGATCTGGGAGTCCTCCAGCAGCCGGGGCAACTCAGAGCCCCCAGGCTTCTCAGCGAGAGGAACGGTCCCTCCATACGTACAGCCACTCAGGCAGTGCCAGGAAACCTGCAATTCACGACACGTCTTGGGGCAGGAGAAGCCGTACCGTGCTCGGTGATCCAAAAAGCCCTGGCAGCAGCCTGGGCCGCCACACTTCTTGCCGGACTCCCTTGCACCTCGAGCCGCCGCCTCAGGGGCGGACCTTCGTCTCCTGGGTCATGGACAGCCATATCTGGCAACTGCATCTGACGAGGGGACAGAAAGCACAGGAACACTTGAGATGTGGACTTGGTCTCTCACTGAGTAACACTGATGCAGAGGTTTCCCTGGGGGAAGGCCTGTATCTGCAACCCAACTACATCCATCCCTTACAGACCACTGGTTACCTACCGTTCAAAAGAGTGCAGCAAATTAGGCTCAAGGTCATGTGGGTGTCTTTCTGACTCAGCATGCATGGGTGGCAGGGGCTTCGATGTGGGGTTGAGTGCTTGTGTCCCGGTGTACCAACAAGAATGCACTCTTGGCAATTTGGGGGTGTGTCCAGAAATATGTCCAGGTAGCCAAGTCTCAGAGCCCGCACTGAAAGGCCCTGCAGTCTGAACACGCATGCCGTCTGCATGGAGCCCTGACCTCCTCTCCTCCCACGAAATGGGGGATGACACCTGGCATTTTCCTTCAGCCCCATGAAAAATTTCACTGAGGCGCTGTTGACGTAGGCTCTAGGCTCCCAGTCTCCATGACCCATGATCTCTGACCAAAGCACAGAAATCTGACCGCCCAAGGCCACCTTGCGGAGCATCTGTGTCAATGCCACGTACCCTGAGACTGTAGCTAATACTACAGCTCAGGGGTCCTTGGCACAAGGTTCACCTCCACCCTAACCAGAAAAGTTTCCCAGAGAACTACAGAGTAAGGTGAACTTGGCACTAGGGCAGATTTGCCCCAGCGCACCCTCGAATAGGAGCAGAATTCAAGGCATGCGTCTCTTCCTGCCAGTCAGTCCACTCATTGGGCGGCCTCTGACAGAAAGGAAGGATGGGACTTGGACTTCCTCAGGTACCAGGATCCAGGGGTCACTCCCACAGAAACGGGATCCCTTTCCTGGCCAGATTATCCTCACAGCCACACCCTGTAGGGACCAGGCTACTGACCAAACCCTATAGAAAGCTCCCATAATGCAGGGCGTGGTCCACATTGGACTCATCCTGCCCCAAGGGTCACTCACCCAAATCTGAAGCGTCCAAGGCCTCGGCACACACAGGGACAATCCTCAAGCAGGAACACCCACAGGATGACCGGGGGCAAAATGACCGCGTGCACACAGATCACTAAGGATGCTTTCATGAAGACATCAGAAGACCCGTCAGGGGAAGACCCTGGATGCCACAGGTCTCTGCCATAGCGCCATGGGAGCAGCTGGCTCCTACACTGAGTCAGCCTGGGTATTCCAACCAATGACCAATCTCTACCAGAACCATGGGCCTCCAAACTTGATGCTCCATTGCCAGGGGGCAAACACATTGCTGCTATCAGGGCCGGCTGACTGGCCCCAACCTTAGGGAGCCTAGGTAATTCCAGGACCAGGGGACAAATGGCGGCCAAGGGGCAGGTGCACACACCACATAACAACCCACAGGGCTGCTTGCTTGGCCTCTCTTCTTGCAACTCTTCAAGGCACCAAAGATACCCTTCGGGAGTCCTTCTACTGGCAGCAGGCCACCAACGACACAAACCTCACCTGTCACTGAGCCTCCCAGGCACAAGCAATGCCCCCTCCTCTGTACCCAGCTGAGGGCAGCTTCAAAAGGACCACACTATGTATCAGTGAAAACAGAACGACAGTGCCTGCAGCCTCAGCAGACATAACATTCCAGGCAATCACACTGCGCTTTTCCTCACCTGCCCAACCATTCTCCTCTGGGGCTCTGGTCAACATGCAGGAGCAATGCAGGCCTGTGACCACAACACAGTCCATGGCGACCTCCAAGACTCAAGCATGTGACAGGACTTGTAATTCAGGAACTGCCAAGGGCAGAAATGAGGCCTATTAACTTTCACAACTGCCACCGTTCCCCTAGGTCTCTGCAGCCGCTGCAGCCCACAGGGTACTCAGCAATCTCACCAACCCAAAGGGCCGCAATGGCCAGGGCCTCAGATCTGACCTGGGCCTCCAATCAGACACCACAGAAGCTTCCTTGCGTCAGAATCGACATCACGAGAGCCCCAATTAGCACACTTGCAGCAGGAACCAGGACAAAATGCACCGCCCTGAGAGAAGAGCTCACTGTCCGAAGCCAGGATCGACTGCGACACCTACCACCACTGCACAAGCCGGATGCCTCTTCTGCTCCTCAGTGCCCTTCACCATGGACCCCACATTCCAAGAGGGCTGCTCGAACATCTGGACACGGCCCACCCGCAGATGGGAGCCTCGCAAATGGTGGTGACCTGGCTCCTCCATGCGTGTGTGTGACGCAGTCAGAGAAGCCCTCTTGCTAACCAGTCCCACCCTTAACCCCAAGGGAGGCAACGTGCTGGACCTCAGTTTCGATGAGGAGACGGTAGTGAGTTCTCACTCATTTTGTTCAGATTTTCCAAGGAATGCATGAGAGGGTGTCGTCATCGATCCGAGCACGTGCTGGCTGGCTCCCCACCTCCACAAGGCAGGCAGCGCCGCTCCAAGGAGGAGCCAGTGACCTGGGAGTCCTCCAGCAGCCGGGGCAACTCAGAGCCCCCAGGCTTCTCAGCAAGAGGAACGGTCCCTCCATACGTACAGCCACTCAGGCAGTGCCAGGAAACCTGCAATTCACGACATGTCTTGGGGCAGGAGAAGCCGTACCGTGCTCGGTGATCCAAAAAGCCCTGGCAGCAGCCTGGGCCGCCACACTTCTTGCCGGACTCCCTTGCACCTCGAGCCGCCGCCTCAGGGGCGGACCTTCGTCTCCTGGGTCATGGACAGCCATATCTGGCAACTGCATCTGACGAGGGGACAGAAAGCACAGGAACACTTGAGATGTGGACTTGGTCTCTCACTGAGTAACACTGATGCAGAGGTTTCACTGGGGGAAGGCCTGTATCTGCAACCCAACTACATCCATCCCTTACAGACCACTGGTTACCTACCTTTCAAAAGAGTGCAGCAAATTAGGCTCCAGGTCATGTGGGTGTCGTTCTGACTTAGCATGCATGGGTGGCAGGGGCTTTGATGTGGGGTTGAGTGCTTGTGTCCCGGTGTACCAACAAGAATGCACTCTCGGCAATTTGGGGGTGTGTCCAGAAATATGTCCAGGTAGCCAAGTCTCAGAGCCCGCACTGAAAGGCCCTGCAGTCTGAACACGCATGCCGTCTGCATGGAGCCCTGACCTCCTGTCCTCCCACGAAATGGGGGATGACACCTGGCATCTTCCTTCAGCCCCATGAAAAATTTCACTGAGGCGCTGTTGACGTAGGCTCTAGGCTCCCAGTCCCCATGACCCATGATCTCTGACCAAAGCACAGAAATCTGACCGCCCAAGGCCACCTTGCGGAGCATCTGTGTCAATGCCACGTACCCTGAGACTAGCTACTACTACAGCTCAGGGGTCCTTGGCACAAGGTTCACCTCCACCCTAACCAGAAAAGTTTCCCAGAGAACTACAGAGTAAGGTGAACTTGGCACTAGGGCAGATTTGCCCCAGCGCACCCTCGAATAGGAGCAGAATTCAAGGCATGCGTCTCTTCCTGCCAGTCAGTCCACTCATTGGGCGGCCTCTGACAGAAAGGAAGGATGGGACTTGGACTTCCTCAGGTACCAGGATCCAGGGGTCACTCCCACAGAAACGGGATCCCTTTCCTGGCCAGATTATCCTCACATCCACACCCTGTAGGGACCAGGCTACTGACCACACCCTATAGAAAGCTCCCATAATGCAGGGCGTGGTCCACATTGGACTCATCCTGCCCCAAGGGTCACTCACCCAAATCTGAAGCCTCCAAGGCCTCGGTACACACAGGGACAATCCTCAAGCAGGAACACCCACAGGATGACGGGTGGCAAAATGACCGCGTGCACACACATCACTAAGGATGCTTTCATGAAGACTTCACAAGACCTGTCAGGGGAAGACCCTGGATGCCACAGGTCTCTGCCAAAGCGCCATGGGAGCTGCTGGCTCCTACACTGAGTCAGCCTGGGTATTCCAACCAATGGCCAATCTCTACCAGAACCATGGGCCTCCAAACTTGATGCTCCATTGCCAGGGGGCGAACACATTGCTGCTATCAGGGCCGGCTGACTGGCCCCAACCTTAGGGAGCCTAGGTAATTCCAGGCCCAGGGGACAAATGGCGGCCAAGGGGCAGGTGCACACTCCACATAACAACCCACAGGGCTGCTTGCTTGGCCTCTCTTCTTGCAACTCTTCAAGGCACCAAAGATACCCTTCGGGAGTCCTTCTACCGGCAGCAGGCCACCAAGGACACAAACGTCACCTGTCACTGAGCCTCCCAGGCACAAGCAATGCGCCCTCCTCTATACCCAGCTGAGGGCAGCTTCAATAGGACCACACTATGTATCAGTGAAAACACAACGACAGTGCCTGCAGCCTCAGCAGATGTAACATCCCAGGCAATCACACTGCGCTTTTCCTCACCTGCCCAACCATTCTCCTCTGGGGCTCTGGTCAACATGCAGGAGCAATGCAGGCCTGTGACCACAACACAGTCCATGGCGACCTCCAAGACTCAAGCATGTGACAGGACTTGCAATTCAGGAACTGCCAAGGGCAGAAATGAGGCCTATTCACTTTCACAACTGCCACCGTTCCCCTAGGTCTCTGCAGCCGCTGCAGCCCACAGGGTCCTCAGCAATCTCACCAACCCAAAGGGCCGCAATGGCCAGGGCCTCAGATCTGACCTGGGCCTCCAATCAGACACCACAGAAGCTTCCTTGCGTCAGAATCGACATCACGAGAGCCCCAATTAGCACACTTGCAGCAGGAACCAGGACAAAATGCACCGCCCTGAGAGAAGAGCTCACTGTCCGAAGCCAGGATCGACTGCGACACCTACCACCACTGCACAAGCCGGATGCCTCTTCTGCTCCTCAGTGCCCTTCACCATGGACCCCACATTCCAAGAGGGCCGCTCGAACATCTGGACACGGCCCACCCGCAGATGGGAGCCTCGCAAATGGTGGTGACCTGGCTCCTCCATGCGTGTGTGTGACGCAGTCAGAGAAGCCCTCTTGCTAACCAGTCACACCCTTAACCCCAAGGGAGGCAACGTGCTGGACCTCAGTTTCGATGAGGAGACGGTAGTGAGTTCTCACTCATTTTGTTCAGATTTTCCAAGGAATGCATGAGAGGGTGTCGTCATCGATCCGAGCACGTGCTGGCTGGCTCCCCACCTCCACAAGGCAGGCAGCGCTGCTCCAAGAACGAGCCAGTGACCTGGGAGTCCTCCAGCAGCCGGGGCAACTCAGAGCCCCCAGGCTTCTCAGCGAGAGGAACGGTCCCTCCATACGTACAGCCACTCAGGCAGTGCCAGGAAACCTGCAATTCACGACATGTCTTGGGGCAAGAGAAGCCGTACCGTGCTCGGTGATCCAAAAAGCCCTGGCAGCAGCCTGGGCCGCCACACTTCTTGCCGGACTCCCTTGCACCTCGAGCCGCCGCCTCAGGGGCGGACCTTCGTCTCCTGGGTCATGGACAGCCATATCTGGCAACTGCATCTGACGAGGGGACAGAAAGCACAGGAACACTTGAGATGTGGACTTGGTCTCTCACTGAGTAACACTGATGCAGAGGTTTCACTGGGGGAAGGCCTGTATCTGCAACCCAACTACATCCATCCCTTACAGACCACTGGTTACCTACCGTTCAAAAGAGTGCAGCAAATTAGGCTCAAGGTCATGTGGGTGTCTTTCTGACTCAGCATGCATGGGTGGCAGGGGCTTCGATGTGGGGTTGAGTGCTTGTGTCCCGGTGTACCAACAAGAATGCACTCTCGGCAATTTGGGGGTGTGTCCAGAAATATGTCCAGGTAGCCAAGTCTCAGAGCCCGCACTGAAAGGCCCTGCAGTCTGAACACGCATGCCGTCTGCATGGAGCCCTGACCTCCTGTCTTCCCACGAAATGGGGGATGACACCTGGCATCTTCCTTCAGCCCCATGAAAAATTTCACTGAGGCGTTGTTGCCGTAGGCTCTAGGCTCCCAGTCCCTATGACCCATGATCTCTGACCAAAGCACAGAAATCTGACCGCCCAAGGCCACCTTGCGGAGCATCTGTGTCAATGCCACGTACCCTGAGACTGTAGCTACTACTACAGCTCAGGGGTCCTTGGCACAAGGTTCACCTCCACCCTAACCAGAAAAGTTTCCCAGAGAACTACAGAGTAAGGTGAACTTGGCACTATGGTAGATTCGGCCCAGCGCACCCTCGAATAGGAGCAGAATTCAAGGCATGCGTCTCTTCCTGCCAGTCAGTCCACTCATTGGGCGGCCTCTGACAGAAAGGAAGGATGGGACTTGGACTTGCTCAGGTATCAGGATCCAGGGGTCACTCCAACAGAAACGGGATCCCTTTCCTGGCCAGATTATCCTCACATCCACACCCTGTAGGGACCAGGCTACTGACCAAACCCCACAGAAAGCTCCCATAATGCAGGGCGTGGTCCACATTGGACTCATCCTGCCCCAAGGGTCACTCACCCAAATCTGAAGCCTCCAAGGCCTCGGCACACACAGGGACAATCCTCAAGCAGGAACACCCACAGGATGACGGGGCGCAAAATGACCGCGTGCACTCAGATCATTAAGGATGCTTTCATGAAGACTTCAGAAGACCTGTCAGGGTAAGACCCTGGATGCCACAGGTCTCTGCCAAAGCGCCATGGGAGCTGCTGGCTCCTACATTGAGTCAGCCTGGGTATTCCAACCAATGACCAATCTCTACCAGAACCATGGGCCTCCAAGCTTGATGCTCCATTGCCAGGGGGCGAACACATTGGTGCTATCAGGGCCGGCTGACTGGCCCCAACCTTAGGGAGCCTAGGTAATTCCAGGCCCAGGGGACAAATGGCGGCCAACGGGCATGTGCACACTCCACATAACAACCCACAGGGCTGCTTGCTTGGCCTCTCTTCTTGCAACTCTTCAAGGCACCGAAGATACCCTTCGGGAGTCCTTCTACCGGCAGCAGGCCACCAAGGACACAAACGTCACCTTTCACTGAGCCTCCCAGGCACAAGCAATGCCCCCTCCTCTGTACCCAGCTGAGGGCAGCTTCAACAGGACCACACTATGTATCAGTGAAAACACAACGACAGTGCCTGCAGCCTCATCAGATGTAACATCCCAGGCAATCACACTGCGCTTTTCCTCACCTGCCCAACCATTCTCCTCTGGGGCTCTGGTCAACATGCAGGAGCAATGCAGGCCTGTGACCACAACACAGTCCATGGCGACCTCCAAGACTCAAGCATGTGACAGGACTTGCAATTCAGGAACTGCCAAGGGCAGAAATGAGGCCTATTAACTTTCACAACTGCCACCGTTCCCCTAGGTCTCTGCAGCCGCTGCAGCCCACAGGGTACTCAGCAATCTCACCAACCCAAAGGGCCGCAATGGCCAGGGCCTCAGATCTGACCTGGGCCTCCAATCAGACACCACAGAAGCTTCCTTGCGTCAGAATCGACATCACGAGAGCCCCAATTAGCACACTTGCAGCAGGAACCAGGACAAAATGCACCGCCCTGAGAGAAGAGCTCACTGTCCGAAGCCAGGATCGACTGCGACACCTACCACCACTGCACAAGCCGGATGCCTCTTCTGCTCCTCAGTGCCCTTCACCATGGACCCCACATTCCAAGAGGGCTGCTCGAACATCTGGACACGGCCCACCCGCAGATGGGAGCCTCGCAAATTGTGGTGACCTGGCTCCTCCATGCGTGTGTGTGACGCAGTCAGAGAAGCCCTCTTGCTAACCAGTCCCACCCTTAACCCCAAGGGAGGCAACGTGCTGGACCTCAGTTTCGATGAGGAGACGGTAGTGAGTTCTCACTCATTTTGTTCAGATTTCCAAGGAATGCATGAGAGGGTGTCGTCATCAATCCGAGCACGTGCTGGCTGGCTCCCCACCTCCACAGGGCAGGCAGCGCCGCTCCATGGAGGAACCAGTGACCTGGGAGTCCTCCAGCAGCCAGGGCAACTCAGAGCCCCCAGGCTTCTCAGCAAGAGGAACGGTCCCTCCATACGTACAGCCACTCAGGCAGTGCCAGGAAACCTGAAATTCACGACACGTTTTGGGGCAGGAGAAGCCGTACCGTGCTCGGTGATCCAAAAAGCCCTGGCACCACGCTGGGCCGCCACACTTCTTGCCGGACTCCCTTGCACCTCGAGCCGCCGCCTCAGGGGCGGACCTTCGTCTCCTGGGTCATGGACAGCCATATCTGGCAACTGCATCTGACAAGGGGACAGAAAGCACAGGAACACTTGAGATGTGGACTTGGTCTCTCACTGAGTAACACTGATGCAGAGGTTTCACTGGGGGAAGGCCTGTATCTGCAACCCAACTACATCCATCCCTTACAGACCACTGGTTACCTACCGTTCAAAAGAGTGCAGCAAATTAGGCTCAAGGTCATGTGGGTGTCTTTCTGACTCAGCATGCATGGGTGGCAGGGGCTTCGATGTGGGGTTGAGTGCTTGTGTCCCGGTGTACCAACAAGAATGCACTCTCGGCAATTTGGGGGTGTGTCCAGAAATATGTCCAGGTAGCCAAGTCTCAGAGCCCGCACTGAAAGGCCCTGCAGTCTGAACACGCATGCCGTCTTCATGGAGCCCTGACCTCCTGTCCTCCCACGAAATGGGGGATGACACATGGCATCTTCCTTCAGCTGCATGAAAAATTTCACTGAGGGGCTGTTGACGTAGGCTCTAGGCTCCCAGTCTGCATGACCCATGATCTCTGACCAAAGAACAGAAATCTGACCGCCCAAGGCCACCTTGCGGAGCATCTGTGTGAATGCCACGTACCCTGAGACTGTAGCTACTACTACAGCTCAGGGGTCCTTGGCACAAGGTTCACCTCCACCCTAACCAGAAAAGTTTCCCAGAGAACTACAGAGTAAGGTGAACTTGGCACTATGGCAGATTCGGCCCAGCGCACCCTCGAATAGGAGCAGAATTCAAGGCATGCGTCTCTTCCTGCCAGTCAGTCCACTCATTGGGCGGCCTCTGACAGAAAGGAAGGATGGGACTTGGACTTCCTCAGGTATCAGGATCCAGGGGTCACTCCAACAGAAACGGGATCCCTTTCCTGGCCAGATTATCCTCACATCCACACCCTGTAGGGACCAGGCTACTGACCAAACCCCACAGAAAGCTCCCATAATGCAGGGCGTGGTCCACATTGGACTCATCCTGCCCCAAGGGTCACTCACCCAAATCTGAAGCCTCCAAGGCCTCGGCACACACAGGGACAATCCTCAAGCAGGAACACCCACAGGATGACGGGGCGCAAAATGACCGCGTGCACTCAGATCATTAAGGATGCTTTCATGAAGACTTCACAAGACCTGTCAGGGGAAGACCCTGGATGCCACAGGTCTCTGCCAAAGCGCCATGGGAGCTGCTGGCTCCTACATTGAGTCAGCCTGGGTATTCCAACCAATGACCTATCTCTACGAGAACCATGGGCCTCCAAGCTTGATGCTCCATTGCCAGGGGGCAAACACATTGGTGCTATCAGGGCCGGCTGACTGGCCCCAACCTTAGGGAGCCTAGGTAATTCCAGGCCCAGGGGACAAATGGCGGCCAACGGGCATGTGCACACTCCACATAACAACCCACAGGGCTGCTTGCTTGGCCTCTCTTCTTGCAACTCTTCAAGGCACCGAAGATACCCTTCGGGAGTCCTTCTACCGGCAGCAGGCCACCAAGGACACAAACGTCACCTTTCACTGAGCCTCCCAGGCACAAGCAATGCCCCCTCCTCTGTACCCAGCTGAGGGCAGCTTCAAAAGGACCACACTATGTGTCAGTGAAAAAAGAACGACAGTGCCTGCAGCCTCAGCAGACATAACATCCCAGGCAATCACACTGCGCTTTTCCTCACCTGCCCAACCATTCTCCTCTGGGGCTCTGGTCAACATGCAGGAGCAATGCAGGCCTGTGACCACAACACAGTCCATGGCGACCTCCAAGACTCAAGCATGTGACAGGACTTGCAATTCAGGAACTGCCAAGGGCAGAAATGAGGCCTATTAACTTTCACAACTGCCACCGTTCCCCTAGGTCTCTGCAGCCGCTGCAGCCCACAGGGTACTCAGCAATCTCACCAACCCAAAGGGCCGCAATGGCCAGGGCCTCAGATCTGACCTGGGCCTCCAATCAGACACCACAGAAGCTTCCTTGCGTCAGAATCGACATCACGAGAGCCCCAATTAGCACACTTGCAGCAGGAACCAGGACAAAATGCACCGCCCTGAGAGAAGAGCTCACTGTCCGAAGCCAGGATCGACTGCGACACCTACCACCACTGCACAAGCCGGATGCCTCTTCTGCTCCTCAGTGCCCTTCACCATGGACCCCACATTCCAAGAGGGCTGCTCGAACATCTGGACACGGCCCACCCGCAGATGGGAGCCTCGCAAATGGTGGTGACCTGGCTCCTCCATGCGTGTGCGTGGCGCAGTCAGAGAAGCCCTCTTGCTAACCAGTCAAACCCTTAACCCCAAGGGAGGCAACGTGCTGGACCTCAGTTTCGATGAGGAGACGGTAGTGAGTTCTCACTCATTTTGTTCAGATTTTCCAAGGAATGCATGAGAGGGTGTCGTCATCGATCCGAGCACGTGCTGGCTGGCTCCCCACCCCGACAAGGCAGGCAGCGCCGCTCCAAGGAGGAGCCAGTGATCTGGGAGTCCTCCAGCAGCCGGGGCAACTCAGAGCCCCCAGGCTTCTCAGCGAGAGGAACGGTCCCTCCATACGTACAGCCACTCAGGCAGTGCCAGGAAACCTGCAATTCACGACACGTCTTGGGGCAGGAGAAGCCGTACCGTGCTCGGTGATCCAAAAAGCCCTGGCAGCAGCCTGGGCCGCCACACTTCTTGCCGGACTCCCTTGCACCTCGAGCCGCCGCCTCAGGGGCGGACCTTCGTCTCCTGGGTCATGGACAGCCATATCTGGCAACTGCATCTGACGAGGGGACAGAAAGCACAGGAACACTTGAGATGTGGACTTGGTCTCTCACTGAGTAACACTGATGCAGAGGTTTCCCTGGGGGAAGGCCTGTATCTGCAACCCAACTACATCCATCCCTTACAGACCACTGGTTACCTACCGTTCAAAAGAGTGCAGCAAATTAGGCTCAAGGTCATGTGGGTGTCTTTCTGACTCAGCATGCATGGGTGGCAGGGGCTTCGATGTGGGGTTGAGTGCTTGTGTCCCGGTGTACCAACAAGAATGCACTCTTGGCAATTTGGGGGTGTGTCCAGAAATATGTCCAGGTAGCCAAGTCTCAGAGCCCGCACTGAAAGGCCCTGCAGTCTGAACACGCATGCCGTCTGCATGGAGCCCTGACCTCCTCTCCTCCCACGAAATGGGGGATGACACCTGGCATTTTCCTTCAGCCCCATGAAAAATTTCACTGAGGCGCTGTTGACGTAGGCTCTAGGCTCCCAGTCTCCATGACCCATGATCTCTGACCAAAGCACAGAAATCTGACCGCCCAAGGCCACCTTGCGGAGCATCTGTGTCAATGCCACGTACCCTGAGACTGTAGCTAATACTACAGCTCAGGGGTCCTTGGCACAAGGTTCACCTCCACCCTAACCAGAAAAGTTTCCCAGAGAACTACAGAGTAAGGTGAACTTGGCACTAGGGCAGATTTGCCCCAGCGCACCCTCGAATAGGAGCAGAATTCAAGGCATGCGTCTCTTCCTGCCAGTCAGTCCACTCATTGGGCGGCCTCTGACAGAAAGGAAGGATGGGACTTGGACTTCCTCAGGTACCAGGATCCAGGGGTCACTCCCACAGAAACGGGATCCCTTTCCTGGCCAGATTATCCTCACATCCACACCCTGTAGGGACCAGGCTACTGACCAAACCCTATAGAAAGCTCCCATAATGCAGGGCGTGGTCCACATTGGACTCATCCTGCCCCAAGGGTCACTCACCCAAATCTGAAGCGTCCAAGGCCTCGGCACACACAGGGACAATCCTCAAGCAGGAACACCCACAGGATGACCGGGGGCAAAATGACCGCGTGCACACAGATCACTAAGGATGCTTTCATGAAGACATCAGAAGACCCGTCAGGGGAAGACCCTGGATGCCACAGGTCTCTGCCATAGCGCCATGGGAGCAGCTGGCTCCTACACTGAGTCAGCCTGGGTATTCCAACCAATGACCAATCTCTACCAGAACCATGGGCCTCCAAACTTGATGCTCCATTGCCAGGGGGCAAACACATTGCTGCTATCAGGGCCGGCTGACTGGCCCCAACCTTAGGGAGCCTAGGTAATTCCAGGACCAGGGGACAAATGGCGGCCAAGGGGCAGGTGCACACACCACATAACAACCCACAGGGCTGCTTGCTTGGCCTCTCTTCTTGCAACTCTTCAAGGCACCAAAGATACCCTTCGGGAGTCCTTCTACTGGCAGCAGGCCACCAACGACACAAACCTCACCTGTCACTGAGCCTCCCAGGCACAAGCAATGCCCCCTCCTCTGTACCCAGCTGAGGGCAGCTTCAAAAGGACCACACTATGTATCAGTGAAAACAGAACGACAGTGCCTGCAGCCTCAGCAGACATAACATTCCAGGCAATCACACTGCGCTTTTCCTCACCTGCCCAACCATTCTCCTCTGGGGCTCTGGTCAACATGCAGGAGCAATGCAGGCCTGTGACCACAACACAGTCCATGGCGACCTCCAAGACTCAAGCATGTGACAGGACTTGTAATTCAGGAACTGCCAAGGGCAGAAATGAGGCCTATTAACTTTCACAACTGCCACCGTTCCCCTAGGTCTCTGCAGCCGCTGCAGCCCACAGGGTACTCAGCAATCTCACCAACCCAAAGGGCCGCAATGGCCAGGGCCTCAGATCTGACCTGGGCCTCCAATCAGACACCACAGAAGCTTCCTTGCGTCAGAATCGACATCACGAGAGCCCCAATTAGCACACTTGCAGCAGGAACCAGGACAAAATGCACCGCCCTGAGAGAAGAGCTCACTGTCCGAAGCCAGGATCGACTGCGACACCTACCACCACTGCACAAGCCGGATGCCTCTTCTGCTCCTCAGTGCCCTTCACCATGGACCCCACATTCCAAGAGGGCTGCTCGAACATCTGGACACGGCCCACCCGCAGATGGGAGCCTCGCAAATGGTGGTGACCTGGCTCCTCCATGCGTGTGTGTGACGCAGTCAGAGAAGCCCTCTTGCTAACCAGTCCCACCCTTAACCCCAAGGGAGGCAACGTGCTGGACCTCAGTTTCGATGAGGAGACGGTAGTGAGTTCTCACTCATTTTGTTCAGATTTTCCAAGGAATGCATGAGAGGGTGTCGTCATCGATCCGAGCACGTGCTGGCTGGCTCCCCACCTCCACAAGGCAGGCAGCGCCGCTCCAAGGAGGAGCCAGTGACCTGGGAGTCCTCCAGCAGCCGGGGCAACTCAGAGCCCCCAGGCTTCTCAGCAAGAGGAACGGTCCCTCCATACGTACAGCCACTCAGGCAGTGCCAGGAAACCTGCAATTCACGACATGTCTTGGGGCAGGAGAAGCCGTACCGTGCTCGGTGATCCAAAAAGCCCTGGCAGCAGCCTGGGCCGCCACACTTCTTGCCGGACTCCCTTGCACCTCGAGCCGCCGCCTCAGGGGCGGACCTTCGTCTCCTGGGTCATGGACAGCCATATCTGGCAACTGCATCTGACGAGGGGACAGAAAGCACAGGAACACTTGAGATGTGGACTTGGTCTCTCACTGAGTAACACTGATGCAGAGGTTTCACTGGGGGAAGGCCTGTATCTGCAACCCAACTACATCCATCCCTTACAGACCACTGGTTACCTACCTTTCAAAAGAGTGCAGCAAATTAGGCTCCAGGTCATGTGGGTGTCGTTCTGACTTAGCATGCATGGGTGGCAGGGGCTTTGATGTGGGGTTGAGTGCTTGTGTCCCGGTGTACCAACAAGAATGCACTCTCGGCAATTTGGGGGTGTGTCCAGAAATATGTCCAGGTAGCCAAGTCTCAGAGCCCGCACTGAAAGGCCCTGCAGTCTGAACACGCATGCCGTCTGCATGGAGCCCTGACCTCCTGTCCTCCCACGAAATGGGGGATGACACCTGGCATCTTCCTTCAGCCCCATGAAAAATTTCACTGAGGCGCTGTTGACGTAGGCTCTAGGCTCCCAGTCCCCATGACCCATGATCTCTGACCAAAGCACAGAAATCTGACCGCCCAAGGCCACCTTGCGGAGCATCTGTGTCAATGCCACGTACCCTGAGACTAGCTACTACTACAGCTCAGGGGTCCTTGGCACAAGGTTCACCTCCACCCTAACCAGAAAAGTTTCCCAGAGAACTACAGAGTAAGGTGAACTTGGCACTAGGGCAGATTTGCCCCAGCGCACCCTCGAATAGGAGCAGAATTCAAGGCATGCGTCTCTTCCTGCCAGTCAGTCCACTCATTGGGCGGCCTCTGACAGAAAGGAAGGATGGGACTTGGACTTCCTCAGGTACCAGGATCCAGGGGTCACTCCCACAGAAACGGGATCCCTTTCCTGGCCAGATTATCCTCACATCCACACCCTGTAGGGACCAGGCTACTGACCACACCCTATAGAAAGCTCCCATAATGCAGGGCGTGGTCCACATTGGACTCATCCTGCCCCAAGGGTCACTCACCCAAATCTGAAGCCTCCAAGGCCTCGGTACACACAGGGACAATCCTCAAGCAGGAACACCCACAGGATGACGGGTGGCAAAATGACCGCGTGCACACACATCACTAAGGATGCTTTCATGAAGACTTCACAAGACCTGTCAGGGGAAGACCCTGGATGCCACAGGTCTCTGCCAAAGCGCCATGGGAGCTGCTGGCTCCTACACTGAGTCAGCCTGGGTATTCCAACCAATGGCCAATCTCTACCAGAACCATGGGCCTCCAAACTTGATGCTCCATTGCCAGGGGGCGAACACATTGCTGCTATCAGGGCCGGCTGACTGGCCCCAACCTTAGGGAGCCTAGGTAATTCCAGGCCCAGGGGACAAATGGCGGCCAAGGGGCAGGTGCACACTCCACATAACAACCCACAGGGCTGCTTGCTTGGCCTCTCTTCTTGCAACTCTTCAAGGCACCAAAGATACCCTTCGGGAGTCCTTCTACCGGCAGCAGGCCACCAAGGACACAAACGTCACCTGTCACTGAGCCTCCCAGGCACAAGCAATGCGCCCTCCTCTATACCCAGCTGAGGGCAGCTTCAATAGGACCACACTATGTATCAGTGAAAACACAACGACAGTGCCTGCAGCCTCAGCAGATGTAACATCCCAGGCAATCACACTGCGCTTTTCCTCACCTGCCCAACCATTCTCCTCTGGGGCTCTGGTCAACATGCAGGAGCAATGCAGGCCTGTGACCACAACACAGTCCATGGCGACCTCCAAGACTCAAGCATGTGACAGGACTTGCAATTCAGGAACTGCCAAGGGCAGAAATGAGGCCTATTCACTTTCACAACTGCCACCGTTCCCCTAGGTCTCTGCAGCCGCTGCAGCCCACAGGGTCCTCAGCAATCTCACCAACCCAAAGGGCCGCAATGGCCAGGGCCTCAGATCTGACCTGGGCCTCCAATCAGACACCACAGAAGCTTCCTTGCGTCAGAATCGACATCACGAGAGCCCCAATTAGCACACTTGCAGCAGGAACCAGGACAAAATGCACCGCCCTGAGAGAAGAGCTCACTGTCCGAAGCCAGGATCGACTGCGACACCTACCACCACTGCACAAGCCGGATGCCTCTTCTGCTCCTCAGTGCCCTTCACCATGGACCCCACATTCCAAGAGGGCCGCTCGAACATCTGGACACGGCCCACCCGCAGATGGGAGCCTCGCAAATGGTGGTGACCTGGCTCCTCCATGCGTGTGTGTGACGCAGTCAGAGAAGCCCTCTTGCTAACCAGTCACACCCTTAACCCCAAGGGAGGCAACGTGCTGGACCTCAGTTTCGATGAGGAGACGGTAGTGAGTTCTCACTCATTTTGTTCAGATTTTCCAAGGAATGCATGAGAGGGTGTCGTCATCGATCCGAGCACGTGCTGGCTGGCTCCCCACCTCCACAAGGCAGGCAGCGCTGCTCCAAGAACGAGCCAGTGACCTGGGAGTCCTCCAGCAGCCGGGGCAACTCAGAGCCCCCAGGCTTCTCAGCGAGAGGAACGGTCCCTCCATACGTACAGCCACTCAGGCAGTGCCAGGAAACCTGCAATTCACGACATGTCTTGGGGCAAGAGAAGCCGTACCGTGCTCGGTGATCCAAAAAGCCCTGGCAGCAGCCTGGGCCGCCACACTTCTTGCCGGACTCCCTTGCACCTCGAGCCGCCGCCTCAGGGGCGGACCTTCGTCTCCTGGGTCATGGACAGCCATATCTGGCAACTGCATCTGACGAGGGGACAGAAAGCACAGGAACACTTGAGATGTGGACTTGGTCTCTCACTGAGTAACACTGATGCAGAGGTTTCACTGGGGGAAGGCCTGTATCTGCAACCCAACTACATCCATCCCTTACAGACCACTGGTTACCTACCGTTCAAAAGAGTGCAGCAAATTAGGCTCAAGGTCATGTGGGTGTCTTTCTGACTCAGCATGCATGGGTGGCAGGGGCTTCGATGTGGGGTTGAGTGCTTGTGTCCCGGTGTACCAACAAGAATGCACTCTCGGCAATTTGGGGGTGTGTCCAGAAATATGTCCAGGTAGCCAAGTCTCAGAGCCCGCACTGAAAGGCCCTGCAGTCTGAACACGCATGCCGTCTGCATGGAGCCCTGACCTCCTGTCTTCCCACGAAATGGGGGATGACACCTGGCATCTTCCTTCAGCCCCATGAAAAATTTCACTGAGGCGTTGTTGCCGTAGGCTCTAGGCTCCCAGTCCCTATGACCCATGATCTCTGACCAAAGCACAGAAATCTGACCGCCCAAGGCCACCTTGCGGAGCATCTGTGTCAATGCCACGTACCCTGAGACTGTAGCTACTACTACAGCTCAGGGGTCCTTGGCACAAGGTTCACCTCCACCCTAACCAGAAAAGTTTCCCAGAGAACTACAGAGTAAGGTGAACTTGGCACTATGGTAGATTCGGCCCAGCGCACCCTCGAATAGGAGCAGAATTCAAGGCATGCGTCTCTTCCTGCCAGTCAGTCCACTCATTGGGCGGCCTCTGACAGAAAGGAAGGATGGGACTTGGACTTGCTCAGGTATCAGGATCCAGGGGTCACTCCAACAGAAACGGGATCCCTTTCCTGGCCAGATTATCCTCACATCCACACCCTGTAGGGACCAGGCTACTGACCAAACCCCACAGAAAGCTCCCATAATGCAGGGCGTGGTCCACATTGGACTCATCCTGCCCCAAGGGTCACTCACCCAAATCTGAAGCCTCCAAGGCCTCGGCACACACAGGGACAATCCTCAAGCAGGAACACCCACAGGATGACGGGGCGCAAAATGACCGCGTGCACTCAGATCATTAAGGATGCTTTCATGAAGACTTCAGAAGACCTGTCAGGGTAAGACCCTGGATGCCACAGGTCTCTGCCAAAGCGCCATGGGAGCTGCTGGCTCCTACATTGAGTCAGCCTGGGTATTCCAACCAATGACCAATCTCTACCAGAACCATGGGCCTCCAAGCTTGATGCTCCATTGCCAGGGGGCGAACACATTGGTGCTATCAGGGCCGGCTGACTGGCCCCAACCTTAGGGAGCCTAGGTAATTCCAGGCCCAGGGGACAAATGGCGGCCAACGGGCATGTGCACACTCCACATAACAACCCACAGGGCTGCTTGCTTGGCCTCTCTTCTTGCAACTCTTCAAGGCACCGAAGATACCCTTCGGGAGTCCTTCTACCGGCAGCAGGCCACCAAGGACACAAACGTCACCTTTCACTGAGCCTCCCAGGCACAAGCAATGCCCCCTCCTCTGTACCCAGCTGAGGGCAGCTTCAACAGGACCACACTATGTATCAGTGAAAACACAACGACAGTGCCTGCAGCCTCATCAGATGTAACATCCCAGGCAATCACACTGCGCTTTTCCTCACCTGCCCAACCATTCTCCTCTGGGGCTCTGGTCAACATGCAGGAGCAATGCAGGCCTGTGACCACAACACAGTCCATGGCGACCTCCAAGACTCAAGCATGTGACAGGACTTGCAATTCAGGAACTGCCAAGGGCAGAAATGAGGCCTATTAACTTTCACAACTGCCACCGTTCCCCTAGGTCTCTGCAGCCGCTGCAGCCCACAGGGTACTCAGCAATCTCACCAACCCAAAGGGCCGCAATGGCCAGGGCCTCAGATCTGACCTGGGCCTCCAATCAGACACCACAGAAGCTTCCTTGCGTCAGAATCGACATCACGAGAGCCCCAATTAGCACACTTGCAGCAGGAACCAGGACAAAATGCACCGCCCTGAGAGAAGAGCTCACTGTCCGAAGCCAGGATCGACTGCGACACCTACCACCACTGCACAAGCCGGATGCCTCTTCTGCTCCTCAGTGCCCTTCACCATGGACCCCACATTCCAAGAGGGCTGCTCGAACATCTGGACACGGCCCACCCGCAGATGGGAGCCTCGCAAATTGTGGTGACCTGGCTCCTCCATGCGTGTGTGTGACGCAGTCAGAGAAGCCCTCTTGCTAACCAGTCCCACCCTTAACCCCAAGGGAGGCAACGTGCTGGACCTCAGTTTCGATGAGGAGACGGTAGTGAGTTCTCACTCATTTTGTTCAGATTTCCAAGGAATGCATGAGAGGGTGTCGTCATCAATCCGAGCACGTGCTGGCTGGCTCCCCACCTCCACAGGGCAGGCAGCGCCGCTCCATGGAGGAACCAGTGACCTGGGAGTCCTCCAGCAGCCAGGGCAACTCAGAGCCCCCAGGCTTCTCAGCAAGAGGAACGGTCCCTCCATACGTACAGCCACTCAGGCAGTGCCAGGAAACCTGAAATTCACGACACGTTTTGGGGCAGGAGAAGCCGTACCGTGCTCGGTGATCCAAAAAGCCCTGGCACCACGCTGGGCCGCCACACTTCTTGCCGGACTCCCTTGCACCTCGAGCCGCCGCCTCAGGGGCGGACCTTCGTCTCCTGGGTCATGGACAGCCATATCTGGCAACTGCATCTGACAAGGGGACAGAAAGCACAGGAACACTTGAGATGTGGACTTGGTCTCTCACTGAGTAACACTGATGCAGAGGTTTCACTGGGGGAAGGCCTGTATCTGCAACCCAACTACATCCATCCCTTACAGACCACTGGTTACCTACCGTTCAAAAGAGTGCAGCAAATTAGGCTCAAGGTCATGTGGGTGTCTTTCTGACTCAGCATGCATGGGTGGCAGGGGCTTCGATGTGGGGTTGAGTGCTTGTGTCCCGGTGTACCAACAAGAATGCACTCTCGGCAATTTGGGGGTGTGTCCAGAAATATGTCCAGGTAGCCAAGTCTCAGAGCCCGCACTGAAAGGCCCTGCAGTCTGAACACGCATGCCGTCTTCATGGAGCCCTGACCTCCTGTCCTCCCACGAAATGGGGGATGACACATGGCATCTTCCTTCAGCTGCATGAAAAATTTCACTGAGGGGCTGTTGACGTAGGCTCTAGGCTCCCAGTCTGCATGACCCATGATCTCTGACCAAAGAACAGAAATCTGACCGCCCAAGGCCACCTTGCGGAGCATCTGTGTGAATGCCACGTACCCTGAGACTGTAGCTACTACTACAGCTCAGGGGTCCTTGGCACAAGGTTCACCTCCACCCTAACCAGAAAAGTTTCCCAGAGAACTACAGAGTAAGGTGAACTTGGCATTATGGCAGATTCGGCCCAGCGCACCCTCGAATAGGAGCAGAATTCAAGGCATGCGTCTCTTACTGCCAGTCAGTCCACTCATTGGGCGGCCTCTGACAGAAAGGAAGGATGGGACTTGGACTTCCTCAGGTATCAGGATCCAGGGGTCACTCCAACAGAAACGGGATCCCTTTCCTGGCCAGATTATCCTCACATCCACACCCTGTAGGGACCAGGCTACTGACCAAACCCCACAGAAAGCTCCCATAATGCAGGGCGTGGTCCACATTGGACTCATCCTGCCCCAAGGGTCACTCACCCAAATCTGAAGCCTCCAAGGCCTCGGCACACACAGGGACAATCCTCAAGCAGGAACACCCACAGGATGACGGGGCGCAAAATGACCGCGTGCACTCAGATCATTAAGGATGCTTTCATGAAGACTTCACAAGACCTGTCAGGGGAAGACCCTGGATGCCACAGGTCTCTGCCAAAGCGCCATGGGAGCTGCTGGCTCCTACATTGAGTCAGCCTGGGTATTCCAACCAATGACCTATCTCTACGAGAACCATGGGCCTCCAAGCTTGATGCTCCATTGCCAGGGGGCAAACACATTGGTGCTATCAGGGCCGGCTGACTGGCCCCAACCTTAGGGAGCCTAGGTAATTCCAGGCCCAGGGGACAAATGGCGGCCAACGGGCATGTGCACACTCCACATAACAACCCACAGGGCTGCTTGCTTGGCCTCTCTTCTTGCAACTCTTCAAGGCACCGAAGATACCCTTCGGGAGTCCTTCTACCGGCAGCAGGCCACCAAGGACACAAACGTCACCTTTCACTGAGCCTCCCAGGCACAAGCAATGCCCCCTCCTCTGTACCCAGCTGAGGGCAGCTTCAAAAGGACCACACTATGTGTCAGTGAAAAAAGAACGACAGTGCCTGCAGCCTCAGCAGACATAACATCCCAGGCAATCACACTGCGCTTTTCCTCACCTGCCCAACCATTCTCCTCTGGGGCTCTGGTCAACATGCAGGAGCAATGCAGGCCTGTGACCACAACACAGTCCATGGCGACCTCCAAGACTCAAGCATGTGACAGGACTTGCAATTCAGGAACTGCCAAGGGCAGAAATGAGGCCTATTAACTTTCACAACTGCCACCGTTCCCCTAGGTCTCTGCAGCCGCTGCAGCCCACAGGGTACTCAGCAATCTCACCAACCCAAAGGGCCGCAATGGCCAGGGCCTCAGATCTGACCTGGGCCTCCAATCAGACACCACAGAAGCTTCCTTGCGTCAGAATCGACATCACGAGAGCCCCAATTAGCACACTTGCAGCAGGAACCAGGACAAAATGCACCGCCCTGAGAGAAGAGCTCACTGTCCGAAGCCAGGATCGACTGCGACACCTACCACCACTGCACAAGCCGGATGCCTCTTCTGCTCCTCAGTGCCCTTCACCATGGACCCCACATTCCAAGAGGGCTGCTCGAACATCTGGACACGGCCCACCCGCAGATGGGAGCCTCGCAAATGGTGGTGACCTGGCTCCTCCATGCGTGTGCGTGGCGCAGTCAGAGAAGCCCTCTTGCTAACCAGTCAAACCCTTAACCCCAAGGGAGGCAACGTGCTGGACCTCAGTTTCGATGAGGAGACGGTAGTGAGTTCTCACTCATTTTGTTCAGATTTTCCAAGGAATGCATGAGAGGGTGTCGTCATCGATCCGAGCACGTGCTGGCTGGCTCCCCACCCCGACAAGGCAGGCAGCGCCGCTCCAAGGAGGAGCCAGTGACCTGGGAGTCCTCCAGCAGCCGGGGCAACTCAGAGCCCCCAGGCTTCTCAGCGAGAGGAACGGTCCCTCCATACGTACAGCCACTCAGGCAGTGCCAGGAAACCTGCAATTCACGACACGTCTTGGGGCAGGAGAAGCCGTACCGTGCTCGGTGATCCAAAAAGCCCTGGCAGCAGCCTGGGCCGCCACACTTCTTGCCGGACTCCCTTGCACCTCGAGCCGCCGCCTCAGGGGCGGACCTTCGTCTCCTGGGTCATGGACAGCCATATCTGGCAACTGCATCTGACGAGGGGACAGAAAGCACAGGAACACTTGAGATGTGGACTTGGTCTCTCACTGAGTAACACTGATGCAGAGGTTTCCCTGGGGGAAGGCCTGTATCTGCAACCCAACTACATCCATCCCTTACAGACCACTGGTTACCTACCGTTCAAAAGAGTGCAGCAAATTAGGCTCAAGGTCATGTGGGTGTCTTTCTGACTCAGCATGCATGGGTGGCAGGGGCTTCGATGTGGGGTTGAGTGCTTGTGTCCCGGTGTACCAACAAGAATGCACTCTTGGCAATTTGGGGGTGTGTCCAGAAATATGTCCAGGTAGCCAAGTCTCAGAGCCCGCACTGAAAGGCCCTGCAGTCTGAACACGCATGCCGTCTGCATGGAGCCCTGACCTCCTCTCCTCCCACGAAATGGGGGATGACACCTGGCATTTTCCTTCAGCCCCATGAAAAATTTCACTGAGGCGCTGTTGACGTAGGCTCTAGGCTCCCAGTCTCCATGACCCATGATCTCTGACCAAAGCACAGAAATCTGACCGCCCAAGGCCACCTTGCGGAGCATCTGTGTCAATGCCACGTACCCTGAGACTGTAGCTAATACTACAGCTCAGGGGTCCTTGGCACAAGGTTCACCTCCACCCTAACCAGAAAAGTTTCCCAGAGAACTACAGAGTAAGGTGAACTTGGCACTAGGGCAGATTTGCCCCAGCGCACCCTCGAATAGGAGCAGAATTCAAGGCATGCGTCTCTTCCTGCCAGTCAGTCCACTCATTGGGCGGCCTCTGACAGAAAGGAAGGATGGGACTTGGACTTCCTCAGGTACCAGGATCCAGGGGTCACTCCCACAGAAACGGGATCCCTTTCCTGGCCAGATTATCCTCACATCCACACCCTGTAGGGACCAGGCTACTGACCAAACCCTATAGAAAGCTCCCATAATGCAGGGCGTGGTCCACATTGGACTCATCCTGCCCCAAGGGTCACTCACCCAAATCTGAAGCGTCCAAGGCCTCGGCACACACAGGGACAATCCTCAAGCAGGAACACCCACAGGATGACCGGGGGCAAAATGACCGCGTGCACACAGATCACTAAGGATGCTTTCATGAAGACATCAGAAGACCCGTCAGGGGAAGACCCTGGATGCCACAGGTCTCTGCCATAGCGCCATGGGAGCAGCTGGCTCCTACACTGAGTCAGCCTGGGTATTCCAACCAATGACCAATCTCTACCAGAACCATGGGCCTCCAAACTTGATGCTCCATTGCCAGGGGGCAAACACATTGCTGCTATCAGGGCCGGCTGACTGGCCCCAACCTTAGGGAGCCTAGGTAATTCCAGGACCAGGGGACAAATGGCGGCCAAGGGGCAGGTGCACACACCACATAACAACCCACAGGGCTGCTTGCTTGGCCTCTCTTCTTGCAACTCTTCAAGGCACCAAAGATACCCTTCGGGAGTCCTTCTACTGGCAGCAGGCCACCAACGACACAAACCTCACCTGTCACTGAGCCTCCCAGGCACAAGCAATGCCCCCTCCTCTGTACCCAGCTGAGGGCAGCTTCAAAAGGACCACACTATGTATCAGTGAAAACAGAACGACAGTGCCTGCAGCCTCAGCAGACATAACATTCCAGGCAATCACACTGCGCTTTTCCTCACCTGCCCAACCATTCTCCTCTGGGGCTCTGGTCAACATGCAGGAGCAATGCAGGCCTGTGACCACAACACAGTCCATGGCGACCTCCAAGACTCAAGCATGTGACAGGACTTGTAATTCAGGAACTGCCAAGGGCAGAAATGAGGCCTATTAACTTTCACAACTGCCACCGTTCCCCTAGGTCTCTGCAGCCGCTGCAGCCCACAGGGTACTCAGCAATCTCACCAACCCAAAGGGCCGCAATGGCCAGGGCCTCAGATCTGACCTGGGCCTCCAATCAGACACCACAGAAGCTTCCTTGCGTCAGAATCGACATCACGAGAGCCCCAATTAGCACACTTGCAGCAGGAACCAGGACAAAATGCACCGCCCTGAGAGAAGAGCTCACTGTCCGAAGCCAGGATCGACTGCGACACCTACCACCACTGCACAAGCCGGATGCCTCTTCTGCTCCTCAGTGCCCTTCACCATGGACCCCACATTCCAAGAGGGCTGCTCGAACATCTGGACACGGCCCACCCGCAGATGGGAGCCTCGCAAATGGTGGTGACCTGGCTCCTCCATGCGTGTGTGTGACGCAGTCAGAGAAGCCCTCTTGCTAACCAGTCCCACCCTTAACCCCAAGGGAGGCAACGTGCTGGACCTCAGTTTCGATGAGGAGACGGTAGTGAGTTCTCACTCATTTTGTTCAGATTTTCCAAGGAATGCATGAGAGGGTGTCGTCATCGATCCGAGCACGTGCTGGCTGGCTCCCCACCTCCACAAGGCAGGCAGCGCCGCTCCAAGGAGGAGCCAGTGACCTGGGAGTCCTCCAGCAGCCGGGGCAACTCAGAGCCCCCA
Source organism: Dama dama (assembly GCF_033118175.1). Classification (NCBI taxonomy): domain Eukaryota; kingdom Metazoa; phylum Chordata; class Mammalia; order Artiodactyla; family Cervidae; genus Dama; species Dama dama. The sequence continues at coordinate 11,237,235 of NC_083693.1, read as the reverse complement.
GGCTTCTCAGCAAGAGGAACGGTCCCTCCATACGTACAGCCACTCAGGCAGTGCCAGGAAACCTGCAATTCACGACATGTCTTGGGGCAGGAGAAGCCGTACCGTGCTCGGTGATCCAAAAAGCCCTGGCAGCAGCCTGGGCCGCCACACTTCTTGCCGGACTCCCTTGCACCTCGAGCCGCCGCCTCAGGGGCGGACCTTCGTCTCCTGGGTCATGGACAGCCATATCTGGCAACTGCATCTGACGAGGGGACAGAAAGCACAGGAACACTTGAGATGTGGACTTGGTCTCTCACTGAGTAACACTGATGCAGAGGTTTCACTGGGGGAAGGCCTGTATCTGCAACCCAACTACATCCATCCCTTACAGACCACTGGTTACCTACCTTTCAAAAGAGTGCAGCAAATTAGGCTCCAGGTCATGTGGGTGTCGTTCTGACTTAGCATGCATGGGTGGCAGGGGCTTTGATGTGGGGTTGAGTGCTTGTGTCCCGGTGTACCAACAAGAATGCACTCTCGGCAATTTGGGGGTGTGTCCAGAAATATGTCCAGGTAGCCAAGTCTCAGAGCCCGCACTGAAAGGCCCTGCAGTCTGAACACGCATGCCGTCTGCATGGAGCCCTGACCTCCTGTCCTCCCACGAAATGGGGGATGACACCTGGCATCTTCCTTCAGCCCCATGAAAAATTTCACTGAGGCGCTGTTGACGTAGGCTCTAGGCTCCCAGTCCCCATGACCCATGATCTCTGACCAAAGCACAGAAATCTGACCGCCCAAGGCCACCTTGCGGAGCATCTGTGTCAATGCCACGTACCCTGAGACTAGCTACTACTACAGCTCAGGGGTCCTTGGCACAAGGTTCACCTCCACCCTAACCAGAAAAGTTTCCCAGAGAACTACAGAGTAAGGTGAACTTGGCACTAGGGCAGATTTGCCCCAGCGCACCCTCGAATAGGAGCAGAATTCAAGGCATGCGTCTCTTCCTGCCAGTCAGTCCACTCATTGGGCGGCCTCTGACAGAAAGGAAGGATGGGACTTGGACTTCCTCAGGTACCAGGATCCAGGGGTCACTCCCACAGAAACGGGATCCCTTTCCTGGCCAGATTATCCTCACATCCACACCCTGTAGGGACCAGGCTACTGACCACACCCTATAGAAAGCTCCCATAATGCAGGGCGTGGTCCACATTGGACTCATCCTGCCCCAAGGGTCACTCACCCAAATCTGAAGCCTCCAAGGCCTCGGTACACACAGGGACAATCCTCAAGCAGGAACACCCACAGGATGACGGGTGGCAAAATGACCGCGTGCACACACATCACTAAGGATGCTTTCATGAAGACTTCACAAGACCTGTCAGGGGAAGACCCTGGATGCCACAGGTCTCTGCCAAAGCGCCATGGGAGCTGCTGGCTCCTACACTGAGTCAGCCTGGGTATTCCAACCAATGGCCAATCTCTACCAGAACCATGGGCCTCCAAACTTGATGCTCCATTGCCAGGGGGCGAACACATTGCTGCTATCAGGGCCGGCTGACTGGCCCCAACCTTAGGGAGCCTAGGTAATTCCAGGCCCAGGGGACAAATGGCGGCCAACGGGCAGGTGCACACTCCACATAACAACCCACAGGGCTGCTTGCTTGGCCTCTCTTCTTGCAACTCTTCAAGGCACCAAAGATACCCTTCGGGAGTCCTTCTACCGGCAGCAGGCCACCAAGGACACAAACGTCACCTGTCACTGAGCCTCCCAGGCACAAGCAATGCGCCCTCCTCTATACCCAGCTGAGGGCAGCTTCAATAGGACCACACTATGTATCAGTGAAAACACAACGACAGTGCCTGCAGCCTCAGCAGATGTAACATCCCAGGCAATCACACTGCGCTTTTCCTCACCTGCCCAACCATTCTCCTCTGGGGCTCTGGTCAACATGCAGGAGCAATGCAGGCATGTGACCACAACACAGTCCATGGCGACCTCCAAGACTCAAGCATGTGACAGGACTTGCAATTCAGGAACTGCCAAGGGCAGAAATGAGGCCTATTCACTTTCACAACTGCCACCGTTCCCCTAGGTCTCTGCAGCCGCTGCAGCCCACAGGGTCCTCAGCAATCTCACCAACCCAAAGGGCCGCAATGGCCAGGGCCTCAGATCTGACCTGGGCCTCCAATCAGACACCACAGAAGCTTCCTTGCGTCAGAATCGACATCACGAGAGCCCCAATTAGCACACTTGCAGCAGGAACCAGGACAAAATGCACCGCCCTGAGAGAAGAGCTCACTGTCCGAAGCCAGGATCGACTGCGACACCTACCACCACTGCACAAGCCGGATGCCTCTTCTGCTCCTCAGTGCCCTTCACCATGGACCCCACATTCCAAGAGGGCCGCTCGAACATCTGGACACGGCCCACCCGCAGATGGGAGCCTCGCAAATGGTGGTGACCTGGCTCCTCCATGCGTGTGTGTGACGCAGTCAGAGAAGCCCTCTTGCTAACCAGTCACACCCTTAACCCCAAGGGAGGCAACGTGCTGGACCTCAGTTTCGATGAGGAGACGGTAGTGAGTTCTCACTCATTTTGTTCAGATTTTCCAAGGAATGCATGAGAGGGTGTCGTCATCGATCCGAGCACGTGCTGGCTGGCTCCCCACCTCCACAAGGCAGGCAGCGCTGCTCCAAGAACGAGCCAGTGACCTGGGAGTCCTCCAGCAGCCGGGGCAACTCAGAGCCCCCAGGCTTCTCAGCGAGAGGAACGGTCCCTCCATACGTACAGCCACTCAGGCAGTGCCAGGAAACCTGCAATTCACGACATGTCTTGGGGCAAGAGAAGCCGTACCGTGCTCGGTGATCCAAAAAGCCCTGGCAGCAGCCTGGGCCGCCACACTTCTTGCCGGACTCCCTTGCACCTCGAGCCGCCGCCTCAGGGGCGGACCTTCGTCTCCTGGGTCATGGACAGCCATATCTGGCAACTGCATCTGACGAGGGGACAGAAAGCACAGGAACACTTGAGATGTGGACTTGGTCTCTCACTGAGTAACACTGATGCAGAGGTTTCACTGGGGGAAGGCCTGTATCTGCAACCCAACTACATCCATCCCTTACAGACCACTGGTTACCTACCGTTCAAAAGAGTGCAGCAAATTAGGCTCAAGGTCATGTGGGTGTCTTTCTGACTCAGCATGCATGGGTGGCAGGGGCTTCGATGTGGGGTTGAGTGCTTGTGTCCCGGTGTACCAACAAGAATGCACTCTCGGCAATTTGGGGGTGTGTCCAGAAATATGTCCAGGTAGCCAAGTCTCAGAGCCCGCACTGAAAGGCCCTGCAGTCTGAACACGCATGCCGTCTGCATGGAGCCCTGACCTCCTGTCTTCCCACGAAATGGGGGATGACACCTGGCATCTTCCTTCAGCCCCATGAAAAATTTCACTGAGGCGTTGTTGCCGTAGGCTCTAGGCTCCCAGTCCCTATGACCCATGATCTCTGACCAAAGCACAGAAATCTGACCGCCCAAGGCCACCTTGCGGAGCATCTGTGTCAATGCCACGTACCCTGAACTGTAGCTACTACTACAGCTCAGGGGTCCTTGGCACAAGGTTCACCTCCACCCTAACCAGAAAAGTTTCCCAGAGAACTACAGAGTAAGGTGAACTTGGCACTATGGTAGATTCGGCCCAGCGCACCCTCGAATAGGAGCAGAATTCAAGGCATGCGTCTCTTCCTGCCAGTCAGTCCACTCATTGGGCGGCCTCTGACAGAAAGGAAGGATGGGACTTGGACTTCCTCAGGTATCAGGATCCAGGGGTCACTCCAACAGAAACGGGATCCCTTTCCTGGCCAGATTATCCTCACATCCACACCCTGTAGGGACCAGGCTACTGACCAAACCCCACAGAAAGCTCCCATAATGCAGGGCGTGGTCCACATTCGACTCATCCTGCCCCAAGGGTCACTCACCCAAATCTGAAGCCTCCAAGGCCTCGGCACACACAGGGACAATCCTCAAGCAGGAACACCCACAGGATGACGGGGCGCAAAATGACCGCGTGCACTCAGATCATTAAGGATGCTTTCATGAAGACTTCAGAAGACCTGTCAGGGTAAGACCCTGGATGCCACAGGTCTCTGCCAAAGCGCCATGGGAGCTGCTGGCTCCTACATTGAGTCAGCCTGGGTATTCCAACCAATGACCAATCTCTACCAGAACCATGGGCCTCCAAGCTTGATGCTCCATTGCCAGGGGGCGAACACATTGGTGCTATCAGGGCCGGCTGACTGGCCCCAACCTTAGGGAGCCTAGGTAATTCCAGGCCCAGGGGACAAATGGCGGCCAACGGGCATGTGCACACTCCACATAACAACCCACAGGGCTGCTTGCTTGGCCTCTCTTCTTGCAACTCTTCAAGGCACCGAAGATACCCTTCGGGAGTCCTTCTACCGGCAGCAGGCCACCAAGGACACAAACGTCACCTTTCACTGAGCCTCCCAGGCACAAGCAATGCCCCCTCCTCTGTACCCAGCTGAGGGCAGCTTCAATAGGACCACACTATGTATCAGTGAAAACACAACGACAGTGCCTGCAGCCTCATCAGATGTAACATCTCAGGCAATCACACTGCGCTTTTCCTCACCTGCCCAACCATTCTCCTCTGGGGCTCTGGTCAACTTGCAGGAGCAATGCAGGCCTGTGACCACAACACAGTCCATGGCGACCTCCAAGACTCAAGCATGTGACAGGACTTGCAATTCAGGAACTGCCAAGGGCAGAAATGAGGCCTATTAACTTTCACAACTGCCACCGTTCCCCTAGGTCTCTGCAGCCGCTGCAGCCCACAGGGTCCTCAGCAATCTCACCAACCCAAAGGGCCGCAATGGCCAGGGCCTCAGATCTGACCTGGGCCTCCAATCAGACACCACAGAAGCTTCCTTGCGTCAGAATCGACATCACGAGAGCCCCAATTAGCACACTTGCAGCAGGAACCAGGACAAAATGCACCGCCCTGAGAGAAGAGCTCACTGTCCGAAGCCAGGATCGACTGCGACACCTACCACCACTGCACAAGCCGGATGCCTCTTCTGCTCCTCAGTGCCCTTCACCATGGACCCCACATTCCAAGAGGGCTGCTCGAACATCTGGACACGGCCCACCCGCAGATGGGAGCCTCGCAAATGGTGGTGACCTGGCTCCTCCATGCGTGTGTGTGACGCAGTCAGAGAAGCCCTCTTGCTAACCAGTCCCACCCTTAACCCCAAGGGAGGCAACGTGCTGGACCTCAGTTTCGATGAGGAGACGGTAGTGAGTTCTCACTCATTTTGTTCAGATTTCCAAGGAATGCATGAGAGGGTGTCGTCATCGATCCGAGCACGTGCTGGCTGGCTCCCCACCTCCACAGGGCAGGCAGCGCCGCTCCATGGAGGAACCAGTGACCTGGGAGTCCTCCAGCAGCCAGGGCAACTCAGAGCCCCCAGGCTTCTCAGCAAGAGGAACGGTCCCTCCATACGTACAGCCACTCAGGCAGTGCCAGGAAACCTGAAATTCACGACACGTTTTGGGGCAGGAGAAGCCGTACCGTGCTCGGTGATCCAAAAAGCCCTGGCACCACGCTGGGCCGCCACACTTCTTGCCGGACTCCCTTGCACCTCGAGCCGCCGCCTCAGGGGCGGACCTTCGTCTCCTGGGTCATGGACAGCCATATCTGGCAACTGCATCTGACGAGGGGACAGAAAGCACAGGAACACTTGAGATGTGGACTTGGTCTCTCACTGAGTAACACTGATGCAGAGGTTTCACTGGGGGAAGGCCTGTATCTGCAACCCAACTACATCCATCCCTTACAGACCACTGGTTACCTATCGTTCAAAAGAGTGCAGCAAATTAGGCTCAAGGTCATGTGGGTGTCTTTCTGACTCAGCATGCATGGGTGGCAGGGGCTTCGATGTGGGGTTGAGTGCCTGTGTCCCAGTGTACCAACAAGAATGCACTCTCGGCAATTTTGGGGTGTGTCCAGAAATATGTCCAGGTAGCCAAGTCTAAGAGCCCGCACTGAAAGGCCCTGCAGTCTGAACACGCATGCCGTCTTCATGGAGCCCTGACCTCCTGTCCTCCCACGAAATGGGGGATTACACATGGCATCTTCCTTCAGCTGCATGAAAAATTTCACTGAGGGGCTGTTGACGTAGGCTCTAGGCTCCCAGTCTGCATGACCCATGATCTCTGACCAAAGAACAGAAATCTGACCGCCCAAGGCCACCTTGCGGAGCATCTGTGTCAATGCCACGTACCCTGAGACTGTAGCTACTACTACAGCTCAGGGGTCCTTGGCACAAGGTTCACCTCCACCCTAACCAGAAAAGTTTCCCAGAGAACTACAGAGTAAGGTGAACTTGGCACTATGGCAGATTCGGCCCAGCGCACCCTCGAATAGGAGCAGAATTCAAGGCATGCGTCTCTTCCTGCCAGTCAGTCCACTCATTGGGCGGCCTCTGACAGAAAGGAAGGATGGGACTTGGACTTCCTCAGGTATCAGGATCCAGGGGTCACTCCAACAGAAACGGGATCCCTTTCCTGGCCAGATTATCCTCACATCCACACCCTGTAGGGACCAGGCTACTGACCAAACCCCACAGAAAGCTCCCATAATGCAGGGCGTGGTCCACATTGGACTCATCCTGCCCCAAGGGTCACTCACCCAAATCTGAAGCCTCCAAGGCCTCGGCACACACAGGGACAATCCTCAAGCAGGAACACCCACAGGATGACGGGGGGCAAAATGACCGCGTGCACACACATCCCTAAGGATGCTTTCATGAAGACTTCAGAAGACCTGTCAGGTTAAGACCCTGGATGCCACAGGTCTCTGCCAAAGCGCCATGGGAGCTGCTGGCTCCTACATTGAGTCAGCCTGGGTATTCCAACCAATGACCTATCTCTACGAGAACCATGGGCCTCCAAGCTTGATGCTCCATTGCCAGGAGGCAAACACATTGGTGCTATCAGGGCCGGCTGACTGGCCCCAACCTTAGGGAGCCTAGGTAATTCCAGGCCCAGGGGACAAATGGCGGCCAACGGGCATGTGCACACTCCACATAACAACCCACAGGGCTGCTTGCTTGGCCTCTCTTCTTGCAACTCTTCAAGGCACCGAAGATACCCTTCGGGAGTCCTTCTACCGGCAGCAGGCCACCAAGGACACAAACGTCACCTGTCACTGAGCCTCCCAGGCACAAGCAATGCGCCCTCCTCTATACCCAGCTGAGGGCAGCTTCAATAGGACCACACTATGTATCAGTGAAAAAAGAACGACAGTGCCTGCAGCCTCAGCAGACATAACATCCCAGGCAATCACACTGCGCTTTTCCTCACCTGCCCAACCATTCTCCTCTGGGGCTCTGGTCAACATGCAGGAGCAATGCAGGCCTGTGACCACAACACAGTCCATGGCGACCTCCAAGACTCAAGCATGTGACAGGACTTGCAATTCAGGAACTGCCAAGGGCAGAAATGAGGCCTATTAACTTTCACAACTGCCACCGTTCCCCTAGGTCTCTGCAGCCGCTGCAGCCCACAGGGTACTCAGCAATCTCACCAACCCAAAGGGCCGCAATGGCCAGGGCCTCAGATCTGACCTGGGCCTCCAATCAGACACCACAGAAGCTTCCTTGCGTCAGAATCGACATCACGAGAGCCCCAATTAGCACACTTGCAGCAGGAACCAGGACAAAATGCACCGCCCTGAGAGAAGAGCTCACTGTCCGAAGCCAGGATCGACTGCGACACCTACCACCACTGCACAAGCCGGATGCCTCTTCTGCTCCTCAGTGCCCTTCACCATGGACCCCACATTCCAAGAGGGCTGCTCGAACATCTGGACACGGCCCACCCGCAGATGGGAGCCTCGCAAATGGTGGTGACCTGGCTCCTCCATGCGTGTGCGTGGCGCAGTCAGAGAAGCCCTCTTGCTAACCAGTCAAACCCTTAACCCCAAGGGAGGCAACGTGCTGGACCTCAGTTTCGATGAGGAGACGGTAGTGAGTTCTCACTCATTCTGTTCAGATTTTCCAAGGAATGCATGAGAGGGTGTCGTCATCGATCCGAGCACGTGCTGGCTGGCTCCCCACCCCGACAAGGCAGGCAGCGCCGCTCCAAGGAGGAGCCAGTGACCTGGGAGTCCTCCAGCAGCCGGGGCAACTCAGAGCCCCCAGGCTTCTCAGCAAGAGGAACGGTCCCTCCATACGTACAGCCACTCAGGCAGTGCCAGGAAACCTGCAATTCACGACACGTCTTGGGGCAGGAGAAGCCGTACCGTGCTCGGTGATCCAAAAAGCCCTGGCAGCAGCCTGGGCCGCCACACTTCTTGCCGGACTCCCTTGCACCTCGAGCCGCCGCCTCAGGGGCGGACCTTCGTCTCCTGGGTCATGGACAGCCATATCTGGCAACTGCATCTGACGAGGGGACAGAAAGCACAGGAACACTTGAGATGTGGACTTGGTCTCTCACTGAGTAACACTGATGCAGAGGTTTCACTGGGGGAAGGCCTGTATCTGCAACCCAACTACATCCATCCCTTACAGACCACTGGTTACCTACCGTTCAAAAGAGTGCAGCAAATTAGGCTCAAGGTCATGTGGGTGTCTTTCTGACTCAGCATGCATGGGTGGCAGGGGCTTCGATGTGGGGTTGAGTGCTTGTGTCCCGGTGTACCAACAAGAATGCACTCTTGGCAATTTGGGGGTGTGTCCAGAAATATGTCCAGGTAGCCAAGTCTCAGAGCCCGCACTGAAAGGCCCTGCAGTCTGAACACGCATGCCGTCTGCATGGAGCCCTGACCGCCTGTCCTCCCACGAAATGGGGGATGACACCTGGCATCTTCCTTCAGCCCCATGAAAAATTTCACTGAGGCGCTGTTGACGTAGGCTCTAGGCTCCCAGTCTCCATGACCCATGATCTCTGACCAAAGCACAGAAATCTGACCGCCCAAGGCCACCTTGCGGAGCATCTGTGTCAATGCCACGTACCCTGAGACTGTAGCTAATACTATAGCTCAGGGGTCCTTGGCACAAGGTTCACCTCCACCCTAACCAGAAAAGTTTCCCAGAGAACTACAGAGTAAGGTGAACTTGGCACTAGGGCAGATTTGCCCCAGCGCACCCTCGAATAGGAGCAGAATTCAAGGCATGCGTCTCTTCCTGCCAGTCAGTCCACTCATTGGGCGGCCTCTGACAGAAAGGAAGGATGGGACTTGGACTTCCTCAGGTACCAGGATCCAGGGGTCACTCCCACAGAAACGGGATCCCTTTCCTGGCCAGATTATCCTCACATCCACACCCTGTAGGGACCAGGCTACTGACCACACCCTATAGAAAGCTCCCATAATGCAGGGCGTGGTCCACATTGGACTCATCCTGCCCCAAGGGTCACTCACCCAAATCTGAAGCCTCCAAGGCCTCGGCACACACAGGGACAATCCTCAAGCAGGAACACCCACAGGATGACCGGGGGCAAAATGACCGCGTGCACACAGATCACTAAGGATGCTTTCATGAAGACTTCAGAAGACCTGTCAGGGGAAGACCCTGGATGCCACAGGTCTCTGCCAAAGCGCCATGGGAGCTGCTGGCTCCTACACTGAGTCAGCCTGGGTATTCCAACCAATGGCCAATCTCTACCAGAACCATGGGCCTCCAAACTTGATGCTCCATTGCCAGGGGGCGAACACATTGCTGCTATCAGGGCCGGCTGACTGGCCCCAACCTTAGGGAGCCTAGGTAATTCCAGGCCCAGGGGACAAATGGCGGCCAACGGGCAGGTGCACACTCCACATAACAACCCACAGGGCTGCTTGCTTGGCCTCTCTTCTTGCAACTCTTCAAGGCACCAAAGATACCCTTCGGGAGTCCTTCTACCGGCAGCAGGCCACCAAGGACACAAACGTCACCTGTCACTGAGCCTCCCAGGCACAAGCAATGCGCCCTCCTCTATACCCAGCTGAGGGCAGCTTCAATAGGACCACACTATGTATCAGTGAAAACACAACGACAGTGCCTGCAGCCTCAGCAGATGTAACATCCCAGGCAATCACACTGCGCTTTTCCTCACCTGCCCAACCATTCTCCTCTGGGGCTCTGGTCAACATGCAGGAGCAATGCAGGCCTGTGACCACAACACAGTCCATGGCGACCTCCAAGACTCAAGCATGTGACAGGACTTGCAATTCAGGAACTGCCAAGGGCAGAAATGAGGCCTATTCACTTTCACAACTGCCACCGTTCCCCTAGGTCTCTGCAGCCGCTGCAGCCCACAGGGTCCTCAGCAATCTCACCAACCCAAAGGGCCGCAATGGCCAGGGCCTCAGATCTGACCTGGGCCTCCAATCAGACACCACAGAAGCTTCCTTGCGTCAGAATCGACATCACGAGAGCCCCAATTAGCACACTTGCAGCAGGAACCAGGACAAAATGCACCGCCCTGAGAGAAGAGCTCACTGTCCGAAGCCAGGATCGACTGCGACACCTACCACCACTGCACAAGCCGGATGCCTCTTCTGCTCCTCAGTGCCCTTCACCATGGACCCCACATTCCAAGAGGGCCGCTCGAACATCTGGACACGGCCCACCCGCAGATGGGAGCCTCGCAAATGGTGGTGACCTGGCTCCTCCATGCGTGTGTGTGACGCAGTCAGAGAAGCCCTCTTGCTAACCAGTCACACCCTTAACCCCAAGGGAGGCAACGTGCTGGACCTCAGTTTCGATGAGGAGACGGTAGTGAGTTCTCACTCATTTTGTTCAGATTTTCCAAGGAATGCATGAGAGGGTGTCGTCATCGATCCGAGCACGTGCTGGCTGGCTCCCCACCTCCACAAGGCAGGCAGCGCTGCTCCAAGAACGAGCCAGTGACCTGGGAGTCCTCCAGCAGCCGGGGCAACTCAGAGCCCCCAGGCTTCTCAGCGAGAGGAACGGTCCCTCCATACGTACAGCCACTCAGGCAGTGCCAGGAAACCTGCAATTCACGACATGTCTTGGGGCAAGAGAAGCCGTACCGTGCTCGGTGATCCAAAAAGCCCTGGCAGCAGCCTGGGCCGCCACACTTCTTGCCGGACTCCCTTGCACCTCGAGCCGCCGCCTCAGGGGCGGACCTTCGTCTCCTGGGTCATGGACAGCCATATCTGGCAACTGCATCTGACGAGGGGACAGAAAGCACAGGAACACTTGAGATGTGGACTTGGTCTCTCACTGAGTAACACTGATGCAGAGGTTTCACTGGGGGAAGGCCTGTATCTGCAACCCAACTACATCCATCCCTTACAGACCACTGGTTACCTACCGTTCAAAAGAGTGCAGCAAATTAGGCTCAAGGTCATGTGGGTGTCTTTCTGACTCAGCATGCATGGGTGGCAGGGGCTTCGATGTGGGGTTGAGTGCTTGTGTCCCGGTGTACCAACAAGAATGCACTCTCGGCAATTTGGGGGTGTGTCCAGAAATATGTCCAGGTAGCCAAGTCTCAGAGCCCGCACTGAAAGGCCCTGCAGTCTGAACACGCATGCCGTCTGCATGGAGCCCTGACCTCCTGTCTTCCCACGAAATGGGGGATGACACCTGGCATCTTCCTTCAGCCCCATGAAAAATTTCACTGAGGCGTTGTTGCCGTAGGCTCTAGGCTCCCAGTCCCTATGACCCATGATCTCTGACCAAAGCACAGAAATCTGACCGCCCAAGGCCACCTTGCGGAGCATCTGTGTCAATGCCACGTACCCTGAGACTGTAGCTACTACTACAGCTCAGGGGTCCTTGGCACAAGGTTCACCTCCACCCTAACCAGAAAAGTTTCCCAGAGAACTACAGAGTAAGGTGAACTTGGCACTATGGTAGATTCGGCCCAGCGCACCCTCGAATAGGAGCAGAATTCAAGGCATGCGTCTCTTCCTGCCAGTCAGTCCACTCATTGGGCGGCCTCTGACAGAAAGGAAGGATGGGACTTGGACTTCCTCAGGTATCAGGATCCAGGGGTCACTCCAACAGAAACGGGATCCCTTTCCTGGCCAGATTATCCTCACATCCACACCCTGTAGGGACCAGGCTACTGACCAAACCCCACAGAAAGCTCCCATAATGCAGGGCGTGGTCCACATTGGACTCATCCTGCCCCAAGGGTCACTCACCCAAATCTGAAGCCTCCAAGGCCTCGGCACACACAGGGACAATCCTCAAGCAGGAACACCCACAGGATGACGGGGCGCAAAATGACCGCGTGCACTCAGATCATTAAGGATGCTTTCATGAAGACTTCAGAAGACCTGTCAGGGGAAGACCCTGGATGCCACAGGTCTCTGCCAAAGCGCCATGGGAGCTGCTGGCTCCTACATTGAGTCAGCCTGGGTATTCCAACCAATGACCAATCTCTACCAGAACCATGGGCCTCCAAGCTTGATGCTCCATTGCCAGGGGGCAAACACATTGGTGCTATCAGGGCCGGCTGACTGGCCCCAACCTTAGGGAGCCTAGGTAATTCCAGGCCCAGGGGACAAATGGCGGCCAACGGGCATGTGCACACTCCACATAACAACCCACAGGGCTGCTTGCTTGGCCTCTCCTCTTGCAACTCTTCAAGGCACCGAAGATACACTTCGGGAGTCCTTCTACCGGCAGCAGGCCACCAAGGACACAAACGTCACCTTTCACTGAGCCTCCCAGGCACAAGCAATGCCCCCTCCTCTGTACCCAGCTGAGGGCAGCTTCAATAGGACCACACTATGTATCAGTGAAAACACAACGACAGTGCCTGCAGCCTCATCAGATGTAACATCCCAGGCAATCACACTGCGCTTTTCCTCACCTGCCCAACCATTCTCCTCTGGGGCTCTGGTCAACATGCAGGAGCAATGCAGGCCTGTGACCACAACACAGTCCATGGCGACCTCCAAGACTCAAGCATGTGACAGGACTTGCAATTCAGGAACTGCCAAGGGCAGAAATGAGGCCTATTAACTTTCACAACTGCCACCGTTCCCCTAGGTCTCTGCAGCCGCTGCAGCCCACAGGGTACTCAGCAATCTCACCAACCCAAAGGGCCGCAATGGCCAGGGCCTCAGATCTGACCTGGGCCTCCAATCAGACACCACAGAAGCTTCCTTGCGTCAGAATCGACATCACGAGAGCCCCAATTAGCACACTTGCAGCAGGAACCAGGACAAAATGCACCGCCCTGAGAGAAGAGCTCACTGTCCGAAGCCAGGATCGACTGCGACACCTACCACCACTGGACAAGCCGGATGCCTCTTCTGCTCCTCAGTGCCCTTCACCATGGACCCCACATTCCAAGAGGGCTGCTCGAACATCTGGACACGGCCCACCCGCAGATGGGAGCCTCGCAAATGGTGGTGACCTGGCTCCTCCATGCGTGTGTGTGACGCAGTCAGAGAAGCCCTCTTGCTAACCAGTCCCACCCTTAACCCCAAGGGAGGCAACGTGCTGGACCTCAGTTTCGATGAGGAGACGGTAGTGAGTTCTCACTCATTTTGTTCAGATTTCCAAGGAATGCATGAGAGGGTGTCGTCATCGATCCGAGCACGTGCTGGCTGGCTCCCCACCTCCACAGGGCAGGCAGCGCCGCTCCATGGAGGAACCAGTGACCTGGGAGTCCTCCAGCAGCCAGGGCAACTCAGAGCCCCCAGGCTTCTCAGCAAGAGGAACGGTCCCTCCATACGTACAGCCACTCAGGCAGTGCCAGGCAACCTGAAATTCACGACACGTTTTGGGGCAGGAGAAGCCGTACCGTGCTCGGTGATCCAAAAAGCCCTGGCACCACGCTGGGCCGCCACACTTCTTGCCGGACTCCCTTGCACCTCAAGCTGCCGCCTCAGGGGCGGACCTTCGTCTCCTGGGTCATGGACAGCCATATCTGGCAACTGCATCTGACGAGGGGACAGAAAGCACAGGAACACTTGAGATGTGGACTTGGTCTCTCACTGAGTAACACTGATGCAGAGGTTTCACTGGGGGAAGGCCTGTATCTGCAACCCAACTACATCCATCCCTTACAGACCACTGGTTACCTACCGTTCAAAAGAGTGCAGCAAATTAGGCTCAAGGTCATGTGGGTGTATTTCTGACTCAGCATGCATGGGTGGCAGGGGCTTCGATGTGGGGTTGAGTGCCTGTGTCCCAGTGTACCAACAAGAATGCACTCTCGGCAATTTTGGGGTGTGTCCAGAAATATGTCCAGGTAGCCAAGTCTAAGAGCCCGCATTGAAAGGCCCTGCAGTCTGAACACGCATGCCGTCTTCATGGAGCCCTGACCTCCTGTCCTCCCACGAAATGGGGGATTACACATGGCATCTTCCTTCAGCTGCATGAAAAATTTCACTGAGGGGCTGTTGACGTAGGCTCTAGGCTCCCAGTCTGCATGACCCATGATCTCTGACCAAAGAACAGAAATCTGACCGCCCAAGGCCACCTTGCGGAGCATCTGTGTCAATGCCACGTACCCTGAGACTGTAGCTACTACTACAGCTCAGGGGTCCTTGGCACAAGGTTCACCTCCACCCTAACCAGAAAAGTTTCCCAGAGAACTACAGAGTAAGGTGAACTTGGCACTATGGCAGATTCGGCCCAGCGCACCCTCGAATAGGAGCAAAATTCAAGGCATGCGTCTCTTCCTGCCAGTCAGTCCACTCATTGGGCGGCCTCTGACAGAAAGGAAGGATGGGACTTGGACTTCCTCAGGTATCAGGATCCAGGGGTCACTCCAACAGAAACGGGATCCCTTTCCTGGCCAGATTATCCTCACATCCACACCCTGTAGGGACCAGGCTACTGACCAAACCCCACAGAAAGCTCCCATAATGCAGGGCGTGGTCCACATTGGACTCATCCTGCCCCAAGGGTCACTCACCCAAATCTGAAGCCTCCAAGGCCTCGGCACACACAGGGACAATCCTCAAGCAGGAACACCCACAGGATGACGGGGGGCAAAATGACCGCGTGCACACACATCCCTAAGGATGCTTTCATGAAGACTTCAGAAGACCTGTCAGGTTAAGACCCTGGATGCCACAGGTCTCTGCCAAAGCGCCATGGGAGCTGCTGGCTCCTACATTGAGTCAGCCTGGGTATTCCAACCAATGACCAATCTCTACCAGAACCATGGGCCTCCAAGCTTGATGCTCCATTGCCAGGGGGCAAACACATTGGTGCTATCAGGGCCGGCTGACTGGCCCCAACCTTAGGGAGCCTAGGTAATTCCAGGCCCACGGGACCAATGGCGGCCAACGGGCATGTGCACACTCCACATAACAACCCACAGGGCTGCTTGCTTGGCCTCTCTTCTTGCAACTCTTCAAGGCACCGAAGATACCCTTCGGGAGTCCTTCTACCGGCAGCAGGCCACCAAGGACACAAACGTCACCTTTCACTAAGCCTCCGAGGCACAAGCAATGCCCCCTCCTCTGTACCCAGCTGAGGGCAGCTTCAAAAGGACCACACTATGTATCAGTGAAAACAGAACGACAGTGCCTGCAGCCTCAGCAGACATAACATCCCAGGCAATCACACTGCGCTTTTCCTCACCTGCCCAACCATTCTCCTCTGGGGCTCTGGTCAACATGCAGGAGCAATGCAGGCCTGTGACCACAACACATTCCATGGCGACCTCCAAGACTCAAGCATGTGACAGGACTTGCAATTCAGGAACTGCCAAGGGCAGAAATGAGGCCTATTCACTTTCACAACTGCCACCGTTCCCCTAGGTCTCTGCAGCCGCTGCAGCCCACAGGGTACTCAGCAATCTCACCAACCCAAAGGGCCGCAATGGCCAGGGCCTCAGATCTGACCTGGGCCTCCAATCAGACACCACAGAAGCTTCCTTGCGTCAGAATCGACATCACGAGAGCCCCAATTAGCACACTTGCAGCAGGAACCAGGACAAAATGCACCGCCCTGAGAGAAGAGCTCACTGTCCGAAGCCAGGATCGACTGCGACACCTACCACCACTGCACAAGCCGGATGCCTCTTCTGCTCCTCAGTGCCCTTCACCATGGACCCCACATTCCAAGAGGGCTGCTCGAACATCTGGACACGGCCCACCCGCAGATGGGAGCCTCGCAAATGGTGGTGACCTGGCTCCTCCATGCGTGTGTGTGACGCAGTCAGAGAAGCCCTCTTGCTAACCAGTCCCACCCTTAACCCCAAGGGAGGCAACGTGCTGGACCTCAGTTTCGATGAGGAGACGGTAGTGAGTTCTCACTCATTTTGTTCAGATTTTCCAAGGAATGCATGAGAGGGTGTCGTCATCGATCCGAGCACGTGCTGGCTGGCTCCCCACCTCCACAAGGCAGGCAGCGCTGCTCCAAGGAGCAGCCAGTGACCTGGGAGTCCTCCAGCAGCCGGGGCAACTCAGAGCCCCCAGGCTTCTCAGCAAGAGGAACGGTCCCTCCATACGTACAGCCACTCAGGCAGTGCCAGGAAACCTGCAATTCACGACATGTCTTGGGGCAGGAGAAGCCGTACCGTGCTCGGTGATCCAAAAAGCCCTGGTAGCAGCCTGGGCCGCCACACTTCTTGCCGGACTCCCTTGCACCTCGAGCCGCCGCCTCAGGGGCGGACCTTCGTCTCCTGGGTCATGGACAGCCATATCTGGCAACTGCATCTGACGAGGGGACAGAAAGCACAGGAACACTTGAGATGTGGACTTGGTCTCTCACTGAGTAACACTGATGCAGAGGTTTCACTGGGGGAAGGCCTGTATCTGCAACCCAACTACATCCATCCCTTACAGACCACTGGTTACCTATCGTTCAAAAGAGTGCAGCAAATTAGGCTCAAGGTCATGTGGGTGTCTTTCTGACTCAGCATGCATGGGTGGCAGGGGCTTCGATGTGGGGTTGAGTGCTTGTGTCCCGGTGTACCAACAAGAATGCACTCTCGGCAATTTGGGGGTGTGTCCAGAAATATGTCCAGGTAGCCAAGTCTCAGAGCCCGCACTGAAAGGCCCTGCAGTCTGAACACGCATGCCGTCTGCATGGAGCCCTGACCTCCTGTCCTCCCACGAAATGGGGGATGACACCTGGCATCTTCCTTCAGCCCCATGAAAAATTTCACTGAGGCGCTGTTGACGTAGGCTCTAGGCTCCCAGTCTGCATGACCCATGATCTCTGACCAAAGCACAGAAATCTGACCGCCCAAGGCCACCTTGCGGAGCATCTGTGTCAATGCCACGTACCCTGAGACTAGCTACTACTACAGCTCAGGGGTCCTTGGCACAAGGTTCACCTCCACCCTAACCAGAAAAGTTTCCCAGAGAACTACAGAGTAAGGTGAACTTGGCACTAGGGCAGATTTGCCCCAGCGCACCCTCGAATAGGAGCAGAATTCAAGGCATGCGTCTCTTCCTGCCAGTCAGTCCACTCATTGGGCGGCCTCTGACAGAAAGGAAGGATGGGACTTGGACTTCCTCAGGTACCAGGATCCAGGGGTCACTCCCACAGAAACGGGATCCCTTTCCTGGCCAGATTATCCTCACATCCACACCCTGTAGGGACCAGGCTACTGACCACACCCTATAGAAAGCTCCCATAATGCAGGGCGTGGTCCACATTGGACTCATCCTGCCCCAAGGGTCACTCACCCAAATCTGAAGCCTCCAAGGCCTCGGTACACACAGGGACAATCCTCAAGCAGGAACACCCACAGGATGACGGGTGGCAAAATGACCGCGTGCACACACATCACTAAGGATGCTTTCATGAAGACTTCAGAAGACCTGTCAGGGGAAGACCCTGGATGCCACAGGTCTCTGCCATAGCGCCATGGGAGCTGCTGGCTCCTACACTGAGTCAGCCTGGGTATTCCAACCAATGGCCAATCTCTACCAGAACCATGGGCCTCCAAACTTGATGCTCCATTGCCGGGGGGCGAACACATTGCTGCTATCAGGGCCGGCTGACTGGCCCCAATCTTAGGGAGCCTAGGTAATTCCAGGCCCAGGGGACAAATGGCGGCCAAGGGGCAGGTGCACACACCACATAACAACCCACAGGGCTGCTTGCTTGGCCTCTCTTCTTGCAACTCTTCAAGGCACCAAAGATACCCTTTGGGAGTCCTTCTACTGGCAGCAGGCCACCAAGGACACAAACGTCACCTGTCACTGAGCCTCCCAGGAACAAGCAATGCCCCCTCCTCTATACCCAGCTGAGGGCAGCTTCAATAGGACCACACTATGTATCAGTTAAAACAGAACGACAGTGCCTGCAGCCTCAGCAGACATAACATCCCAGGCAATCATACTGCGCTTTTCCTCACCTGCCCAACCATTCTCCTCTGGGGCTGTGGTCAACCTGCAGGAGCAATGCAGGCCTGTGACCACAACACAGTCCATGGCGACCTCCAAGACTCAAGCATGTGACAGGACTTGCAATTCAGGAACTGCCAAGGGCAGAAATGAGGCCTATTAACTTTCACAACTGCCACCGTTCCCCTAGGTCTCTGCAGCCGCTGCAGCCCACAGGGTACTCAGCAATCTCACCAACCCAAAGGGCCGCAATGGCCAGGGCCTCAGATCTGACCTGGGCCTCCAATCAGACACCACAGAAGCTTCCTTGCGTCAGAATCGACATCACGAGAGCCCCAATTAGCACACTTGCAGCAGGAACCAGGACAAAATGCACCGCTCTGAGACAAGAGCTCACTGTCCGATGCCAGGATCGACTGCGACACCTACCACCACTGCACAAGCCGGATGCCTCTTCTGCTCCTCAGTGCCCTTCACCGTGGACCACACATTCCAAGAGGGCTGCTCGAACATCTGGACACGGCCCACCCGCAGATGGGAGCCTCGCAAATGGTGGTGACCTGGCTCCTCCATGCGTGTGTGTGACGCAGTCAGAGAAGCCCTCTTGCTAACCAGTCCCACCCTTAACCCCAAGGGAGGCAACGTGCTGGACCTCAGTTTCGATGAGGAGACGGTAGTGAGTTCTCACTCATTTTGTTCAGATTTCCAAGGAATGCATGAGAGGGTGTCGTCATCGATCCGAGCACGTGCTGGCTGGCTCCCCACCTCCACAGGGCAGGCAGCGCCTCTCCATGGAGGAATCAGTGACCTGGGAGTCCTCCAGCAGCCAGGGCAACTCAGAGCCCCCAGGCTTCTCAGCAAGAGGAACGGTCCCTCCATACGTACAGCCACTCAGGCAGTGCCAGGAAACCTGAAATTCACGACACGTTTTGGGGCAGGAGATGCCGTACCGTGCTCGGTGATCCAAAAAGCCCTGGCACCACGCTGGGCCGCCACACTTCTTGCCGGACTCCCTTGCACCTCGAGCCGCCGCCTCAGGGGCGGACCTTCGTCTCCTGGGTCATGGACAGCCATATCTGGCAACTGCATCTGACGAGGGGACAGAAAGCACAGGAACACTTGAGATGTGGACTTGGTCTCTCACTGAGTAACACTGATGCAGAGGTTTCACTGGGGGAAGGCCTGTATCTGCAACCCAACTACATCCATCCCTTACAGACCACTGGTTACCTACCGTTCAAAAGAGTGCAGCAAATTAGGCTCAAGGTCATGTGGGTGTCTTTCTGACTCAGCATGCATGGGTGGCAGGGGCTTCGATGTGGGGTTGAGTGCTTGTGTCCCGGTGTACCAACAAGAATGCACTCTCGGCAATTTGGGGGTGTGTCCAGAAATATGTCCAGGTAGCCAAGTCTCAGAGCCCGCACTGAAAGGCCCTGCAGTCTGAACACGCATGCCGTCTGCATGGAGCCCTGACCTCCTGTCCTCCCACGAAATGGGGGATGACACCTGGCATCTTCCTTCAGCCTCATGAAAAATTTCACTGAGGCGCTGTTGCCGTAGGCTCTAGGCTCCCAGTCCCCATGACCCATGATCTCTGACCAAAGAACAGAAATCTGACCGCCCAAGGCCACCTTGCGGAGCATCTGTGTCAATGCCACGTACCCTGAGACTAGCTACTACTACAGCTCAGGGGTCCTTGGCACAAGGTTCACCTCCACCCTAACCAGAAAAGTTTCCCAGAGAACTACAGAGTAAGGTGAACTTGGCACTAGGGCAGATTTGCCCCAGCGCACCCTCGAATAGGAGCAGAATTCAAGGCATGCGTCTCTTCCTGCCAGTCAGTCCACTCATTGGGCGGCCTCTGACAGAAAGGAAGGATGGGACTTGGACTTCCTCAGGTACCAGGATCCAGGGGTCACTCCCACAGAAACGGGATCCCTTTCCTGGCCAGATTATCCTCACATCCACACCCTGTAGGGACCAGGCTACTGACCACACCCTATAGAAAGCTCCCATAATGCAGGGCGTGGTCCACATTGGACTCATCCTGCCCCAAGGGTCACTCACCCAAATCTGAAGCCTCCAAGGCCTCGGTACACACAGGGACAATCCTCAAGCAGGAACACCCACAGGATGACGGGTGGCAAAATGACCGCGTGCACACACATCACTAAGGATGCTTTCATGAAGACTTCAGAAGACCTGTCAGGGGAAGACCCTGGATGCCACAGGTCTCTGCCATAGCGCCATGGGAGCTGCTGGCTCCTACACTGAGTCAGCCTGGGTATTCCAACCAATGGCCAATCTCTACCAGAACCATGGGCCTCCAAACTTGATGCTCCATTGCTGGGGGGCGAACACATTGCTGCTATCAGGGCCGGCTGACTGGCCCCAATCTTAAGGAGCCTAGGTAATTCCAGGCCCAGGGGACAAATGGCGGCCAAGGGGCAGGTGCACACACCACATAACAACCCACAGGGCTGCTTGCTTGGCCTCTCTTCTTGCAACTCTTCAAGGCACCAAAGATACCCTTTGGGAGTCCTTCTACTGGCAGCAGGCCACCAAGGACACAAACGTCACCTGTCACTGAGCCTCCCAGGCACATGCAATGCCCCCTCCTCTATACCCAGCTGAGGGCAGCTTCAATAGGACCACACTATGTATCAGTGAAAACAGAACGACAGTGCCTGCAGCCTCAGCAGACATAACATCCCAGGCAATCATACTGCGCTTTTCCTCACCTGCCCAACCATTCTCCTCTGGGGCTGTGGTCAACCTGCAGGAGCAATGCAGGCCTGTGACCACAACACAGTCCATGGCGACCTCCAAGACTCAAGCATGTGACAGGACTTGCAATTCAGGAACTGCCAAGGGCAGAAATGAGGCCTATTAACTTTCACAACTGCCACCGTTCCCCTAGGTCTCTGCAGCCGCTGCAGCCCACAGGGTACTCAGCAATCTCACCAACCCAAAGGGCGGCAATGGCCAGGGCCTCAGATCTGACCTGGGCCTCCAATCAGACACCACAGAAGCTTCCTTGCATCAGAATCGACATCACGAGAGCCCCAATTAGCACACTTGCAGCAGGAACCAAGACAAAATGCACCGCTCTGAGAGAAGAGCTCACTGTCCGATGCCAGGATCGACTGCGACACCTACCACCACTGCACAAGCCGGATGCCTCTTCTGCTCCTCAGTGCCCTTCACCATGGACCCCACATTCCAAGAAGGCCGCTCGAACATCTGGAGACGGCCCATCCGCAGATGGGAGCCTCGCAAATGGTGGTGACCTGGCTCCTCCATGCGTGTGTGTGACGCAGTCAGAGAAGCCCTCTTGCTAACCAGTCCCACCCTTAACCCCAAGGGAGGAAACGTGCTGGACCTCAGTTTCGATGAGGAGACGGTAGTGAGTTCTCACTCATTTTGTTCAGATTTCCAAGGAATGCATGAGAGGGTGTCGTCATCGATCCGAGCACGTGCTGGCTGGCTCCCCACCTCCACAGGGCAGGCAGCGCCTCTCCATGGAGGAACCAGTGACTTGGGAGTCCTCCAGCAGCCAGGGCAACTCAGAGCCCCCAGGCTTCTCAGCAAGAGGAACGGTCCCTCCATACGTACAGCCACTCAGGCAGTGCCAGGAAACCTGAAATTCACGACACGTTTTGGGGCAGGAGATGCCGTACCGTGCTCGGTGATCCAAAAAGCCCTGGCACCACGCTGGGCCGCCACACTTCTTGCCGGACTCCCTTGCACCTCGAGCCGCCGCCTCAGGGGCGGACCTTCGTCTCCTGGGTCATGGACAGCCATATCTGGCAACTGCATCTGACGAGGGGACAGAAAGCACAGGAACACTTGAGATGTGGACTTGGTCTCTCACTGAGTAACACTGATGCAGAGGTTTCACTGGGGGAAGGCCTGTATCTGCAACCCAACTACATCCATCCCTTACAGACCACTGGTTACCTACCGTTCAAAAGAGTGCAGCAAATTAGGCTCAAGGTCATGTGGGTGTCTTTCTGACTCAGCATGCATGGGTGGCAGGGGCTTCGATGTGGGGTTGAGTGCTTGTGTCCCGGTGTACCAACAAGAATGCACTCTCGGCAATTTGGGGGTGTGTCCAGAAATATGTCCAGGTAGCCAAGTCTCAGAGCCCGCACTGAAAGGCCCTGCAGTCTGAACACGCATGCCGTCTGCATGGAGCCCTGACCTCCTGTCCTCCCACGAAATGGGGGATGACACCTGGCATCTTCCTTCAGCCCCATGAAAAATTTCACTGAGGCGCTGTTGCCGTAGGCTCTAGGCTCCCAGTCCCCATGACCCATGATCTCTGACCAAAGCACAGAAATCTGACCGCCCAAGGCCACCTTGCGGAGCATCTGTGTCAATGCCACGTACCCTGAGACTAGCTACTACTACAGCTCAGGGGTCCTTGGCACAAGGTTCACCTCCACCCTAACCAGAAAAGTTTCCCAGAGAACTACAGAGTAAGGTGAACTTGGCACTAGGGCAGATTTGCCCCAGCGCACCCTCGAATAGGAGCAGAATTCAAGGCATGCGTCTCTTCCTGCCAGTCAGTCCACTCATTGGGCGGCCTCTGACAGAAAGGAAGGATGGGACTTGGACTTCCTCAGGTACCAGGATCCAGGGGTCACTCCCACAGAAACGGGATCCCTTTCCTGGCCAGATTATCCTCACATCCACACCCTGTAGGGACCAGGCTACTGACCACACCCTATAGAAAGCTCCCATAATGCAGGGCGTGGTCCACATTGGACTCATCCTGCCCCAAGGGTCACTCACCCAAATCTGAAGCCTCCAAGGCCTCGGTACACACAGGGACAATCCTCAAGCAGGAACACCCACAGGATGACGGGTGGCAAAATGACCGCGTGCACACACATCACTAAGGATGCTTTCATGAAGACTTCAGAAGACCTGTCAGGGGAAGACCCTGGATGCCACAGGTCTCTGCCATAGCGCCATGGGAGCTGCTGGCTCCTACACTGAGTCAGCCTGGGTATTCCAACCAATGGCCAATCTCTACCAGAACCATGGGCCTCCAAACTTGATGCTCCATTGCTGGGGGGCGAACACATTGCTGCTATCAGGGCCGGCTGACTGGCCCCAATCTTAGGGAGCCTAGGTAATTCCAGGCCCAGGGGACAAATGGCGGCCAAGGGGCAGGTGCACACACCACATAACAACCCACAGGGCTGCTTGCTTGGCCTCTCTTCTTGCAACTCTTCAAGGCACCAAAGATACCCTTTGGGAGTCCTTCTACTGGCAGCAGGCCACCAAGAACACAAACGTCACCTGTCACTGAGCCTCCCAGGCACAAGCAATGCCCCCTCCTCTATACCCAGCTGAGGGCAGCTTCAATAGGACCACACTATGTATCAGTGAAAACAGAACGACAGTGCCTGCAGCCTCAGCAGACATAACATCCCAGGCAATCATACTGCGCTTTTCCTCACCTGCCCAACCATTCTCCTCTGGGGCTGTGGTCAACCTGCAGGAGCAATGCAGGCCTGTGACCACAACACAGTCCATGGCGACCTCCAAGACTCAAGCATGTGACAGGACTTGCAATTCAGGAACTGCCAAGGGCAGAAATGAGGCCTATTCACTTTCACAACTGCCACCGTTCCCCTAGGTCTCTGCAGCCGCTGCAGCCCACAGGGTACTCAGCAATCTCACCAACCCAAAGGGCGGCAATGGCCAGGGCCTCAGATCTGACCTGGGCCTCCAATCAGACACCACAGAAGCTTCCTTGCATCAGAATCGACATCACGAGAGCCCCAATTAGCACACTTGCAGCAGGAACCAAGACAAAATGCACCGCTCTGAGAGAAGAGCTCACTGTCCGATGCCAGGATCGACTGCGACACCTACCACCACTGGACAAGCCGGATGCCTCTTCTGCTCCTCAGTGCCCTTCACCATGGACCCCACATTCCAAGAAGGCCGCTCGAACATCTGGAGACGGCCCATCCGCAGATGGGAGCCTCGCAAATGGTGGTGACCTGGCTCCTCCATGCGTGTGTGTGACGCAGTCAGAGAAGCCCTCTTGCTAACCAGTCCCACCCTTAACCCCAAGGGAGGCAACGTGCTGGACCTCAGTTTCGATGAGGAGACGGTAGTGAGTTCTCACTCATTTTGTTCAGATTTCCAAGGAATGCATGAGAGGGTGTCGTCATCGATCCGAGCACGTGCTGGCTGGCTCCCCACCTCCACAGGGCAGGCAGCGCCGTTCCATGGAGGAACCAGTGACCTGGGAGTCCTCCAGCAGCCAGGGCAACTCAGAGCCCCCAGGCTTCTCAGCAAGAGGAACGGTCCCTCCATACGTACAGCCACTCAGGCAGTGCCAGGAAACCTGAAATTCACGACACGTTTTGGGGCAGGAGAAGCCGTACCGTGCTCGGTGATCCAAAAAGCCCTGGCACCACGCTGGGCCGCCACACTTCTTGCCGGACTCCCTTGCACCTCGAGCCGCCGCCTCAGGGGCGGACCTTCGTCTCCTGGGTCATGGACAGCCATATCTGGCAACTGCATCTGACGAGGGGACAGAAAGCACAGGAACACTTGAGATGTGGACTTGGTCTCTCACTGAGTAACACTGATGCAGAGGTTTCACTGGGGGAAGGCCTGTATCTGCAACCCAACTACATCCATCCCTTACAGACCACTGGTTACCTACCGTTCAAAAGAGTGCAGCAAATTAGGCTCAAGGTCATGTGGGTGTCTTTCTGACTCAGCATGCATGGGTGGCAGGGGCTTCGATGTGGGGTTGAGTGCTTGTGTCCCGGTGTACCAACAAGAATGCACTCTCGGCAATTTGGGGGTGTGTCCAGAAATATGTCCAGGTAGCCAAGTCTCAGAGCCCGCACTGAAAGGCCCTGCAGTCTGAACACGCATGCCGTCTGCATGGAGCCCTGACCTCCTGTCCTCCCACGAAATGGGGGATGACACCTGGCATCTTCCTTCAGCCCCATGAAAAATTTCACTGAGGCGCTGTTGCCGTAGGCTCTAGGCTCCCAGTCCCCATGACCCATGATCTCTGACCAAAGCACAGAAATCTGACCGCCCAAGGCCACCTTGCGGAGCATCTGTGTCAATGCCACGTACCCTGAGACTAGCTACTACTACAGCTCAGGGGTCCTTGGCACAAGGTTCACCTCCACCCTAACCAGAAAAGTTTCCCAGAGAACTACAGAGTAAGGTGAACTTGGCACTAGGGCAGATTTGCCCCAGCGCACCCTCGAATAGGAGCAGAATTCAAGGCATGCGTCTCTTCCTGCCAGTCAGTCCACTCATTGGGCGGCCTCTGACAGAAAGGAAGGATGGGACTTGGACTTCCTCAGGGACCAGGATCCAGGGGTCACTCCCACAGAAACGGGATCCCTTTCCTGGCCAGATTATCCTCACATCCACACCCTGTAGGGACCAGGCTACTGACCACACCCTATAGAAAGCTCCCATAATGCAGGGCGTGGTCCACATTGGACTCATCCTGCCCCAAGGGTCACTCACCCAAATCTGAAGCCTCCAAGGCCTCGGTACACACAGGGACAATCCTCAAGCAGGAACACCCATAGGATGACGGGTGGCAAAATGACCGCGTCCACACAGATCACTAAGGATGCTTTCATGAAGACTTCAGAAGACCTGTCAGGGGAAGACCCTGGATGCCACAGGTCTCTGCCATAGCGCTATGGGAGTTGCTGGCTCCTACACTGAGTCAGCCTGGGTATTCCAACCAATGGCCAATCTCTACCAGAACCATGGGCCTCCAAACTTGATGCTCCATTGCCAGGGGGCGAACACATTGCTGCTATCAGGGCCGGCTGACTGGCCCCAACCTTAGGGAGCCTAGGTAATTCCAGGCCCAGGGGACAAATGGCGGCCAAGGGGCAGGTGCACACACCACATTACAACCCACAGGGCTGCTTGCTTGGCCTCTCTTCTTGCAACTCTTCAAGGCACCAAAGATACCCTTCGGGAGTCCTTCTACTGGCAGCAGGCCACCAAGGACACAAACGTCACCTGTCACTGAGCCTCCCAGGCACAAGCAATGCGCCCTCCTCTATACCCAGCTGAGGGCAGCTTCAATAGGACCACACTATGTATCAGTGAAAACAGAACGACAGTGCCTGCAGCCTCAGCAGATGTACCATCCCAGGCAATCACACTGCGCTTTTCCTCACCTGCCCAACCATTCTCCTCTGGGGCTCTGGTCAACCTGCAGGAGCAATGCAGGCCTGTGACAACAACACAGTCCATGGCGATCTCCAAGACTCAAGCATGTGACAGGACTTGCAATTCAGGAACTGCCAAGGGCAGAAATGAGGCCTATTAACTTTCACAACTGCCACCGTTCCCCTAGGTCTCTGCAGCCGCTGCAGCCCACAGGGTACTCAGCAATCTCACCAACCCAAAGGGCCGCAATGGCCAGGGCCTCAGATCTGACCTGGGCCTCCAATCAGACACCACAGAAGCTTCCTTGCAGCAGGAACCAAGACAAAATGCACCGCTCTGAGAGAAGAGCTCACTGTCCGAAGCCAGGATCGACTGCGACACCTACCACCACTGGACAAGCCGGATGCCTCTTCTGCTCCTCAGTGCCCTTCACCATGGACCCCACATTCCAAGAAGGCCGCTCGAACATCTGGAGACGGCCCATCCACAGATGGGAGCCTCGCAAATTGTGGTGACCTGGCTCCTCCATGCGTGTGTGTGACGCAGTCAGAGAAGCCCTCTTGCTAACCAGTCCCACCCTTAACCCCAAGGGAGGCAACGTGCTGGACCTCAGTTTCGATGAGGAGACGGTAGTGAGTTCTCACTCATTTTGTTCAGATTTCCAAGGAATGCATGAGAGGGTGTCGTCATCGATCCGAGCACGTGCTGGCTGGCTCCCCACCTCCACAGGGCAGGCAGCGCCGCTCCATGGAGGAACCAGTGACCTGGGAGTCCTCCAGCAGCCAGGGCAACTCAGAGCCCCCAGGCTTCTCAGCAAGAGGAACGGTCCCTCCATACGTACAGCCACTCAGGCAGTGCCAGGAAACCTGAAATTCACGACACGTTTTGGGGCAGGAGAAGCCGTACCGTGCTCGGTGATCCAAAAAGCCCTGGCACCACGCTGGGCCGCCACACTTCTTGCCGGACTCCCTTGCACCTCGAGCCGCCGCCTCAGGGGCGGACCTTCGTCTCCTGGGTCATGGACAGCCATATCTGGCAACTGCATCTGATGAGGGGACAGAAAGCACAGGAACACTTGAGATGTGGACTTGGTCTCTCACTGAGTAACACTGATGCAGAGGTTTCACTGGGGGAAGGCCTGTATCTGCAACCCAACTACATCCATCCCTTACAGACCACTGGTTACCTATCGTTCAAAAGAGTGCAGCAAATTAGGCTCAAGGTCATGTGGGTGTCTTTCTGACTCAGCATGCATGGGTGGCAGGGGCTTCGATGTGGGGTTGAGTGCCTGTGTCCCAGTGTACCAACAAGAATGCACTCTCGGCAATTTTGGGGTGTGTCCAGAAATATGTCCAGGTAGCCAAGTCTAAGAGCCCGCATTGAAAGGCCCTGCAGTCTGAACACGCATGCCGTCTTCATGGAGCCCTGACCTCCTGTCCTCCCACGAAATGGGGGATTACACATGGCATCTTCCTTCAGCCGCATGAAAAATTTCACTGAGGGGCTGTTGACGTAGGCTCTAGGCTCCCAGTCTGCATGACCCATGATCTCTGACCAAAGAACAGAAATCTGACCGCCCAAGGCCACCTTGCGGAGCATCTGTGTCAATGCCATGTACCCTGAGACTGTAGCTACTACTACAGCTCAGGGGTCCTTGGCACAAGGTTCACCTCCACCCTAACCAGAAAAGTTTCCCAGAGAACTACAGAGTAAGGTGAACTTGGCACTATGGCAGATTCGGCCCAGCGCACCCTCGAATAGGAGCAGAATTCAAGGCATGCGTCTCTTCCTGCCAGTCAGTCCACTCATTGGGCGGCCTCTGACAGAAAGGAAGGATGGGACTTGGACTTCCTCAGGTATCAGGATCCAGGGGTCACTCCAACAGAAACGGGATCCCTTTCCTGGCCAGATTATCCTCACATCCACACCCTGTAGGGACCAGGCTACTGACCAAACCCCACAGAAAGCTCCCATAATGCAGGGCTACATTGGGTCACTCACCCAAATGAGTGGTCCACATTGTGTCACTCACCCAAATCTGAAGCCTCCAAGGCCTCGGCACACACAGGGAAAATCCTCAAGCAGGAACACCCACAGGATGACGGGGCGCAAAATGACCGCGTGCACTCAGATCATTAAGGATGCTTTCATGAAGACTTCAGAAGACCCTGGATGCCACAGGTCTCTGCCAAAGCGCCATGGGAGCTGCTGGCTCCTACATTGAGTCAGCCTGGGTATTCCAACCAATGACCAATCTCTACCAGAACCATGGGCCACCAAGCTTGATGCTCCATTGCCAGGGGGCAAACACATTGGTGCTATCAGGGCCGGCTGACTGGCCCCAACCTTAGGGAGCCTAGGTAATTCCAGGCCCAGGGGACAAATGGCGGCCAACGGGCATGTGCACACTCCACATAACAAACCACAGGGCTGCTTGCTTGGCCTCTCTTCTTGCAACTCTTCAAGGCACCGAAGATACCCTTCGGGAGTCCTTCTACCGGCAGCAGGCCACCAAGGACACAAACGTCACCTTTCACTGAGCCTCGCAGGCACAAGCAATGCCCCCTCCTCTGTACCCAGCTGAGGGCAGCTTTCAAAGGACCACACTATGTATCAGTGAAAACAGAACGACAGTGCCTGCAGCCTCAGCAGACATAACATCCCAGGCAATCACACTGCGCTTTTCCTCACCTGCCCAACCATTCTCCTCTGGGGCTCTGGTCAACATGCAGGAGCAATGCAGGCCTGTGACCACAACACAGTCCATGGCGACCTCCAAGACTCAAGCATGTGACAGGACTTGCAATTCAGGAACTGCCAAGGGCAGAAATGAGGCCTATTAACTTTCACAACTGCCACCGTTCCCCTAGGTCTCTGCAGCCGCTGCAGCCCACAGGGTACTCAGCAATCTCACCAACCCAAAGGGCCGCAATGGCCAGGGCCTCAGATCTGACCTGGGCCTCCAATCAGACACCACAGAAGCTTCCTTGCGTCAGAATCGACATCACGAGAGCCCCAATTAGCACACTTGCAGCAGGAACCAAGACAAAATGCACCGCTCTGAGAGAAGAGCTCACTGTCCGAAGCCAGGATCGACTGCGACACCTACCACCACTGCACAAGCCGGATGCCTCTTCTGCTCCTCAGTGCCCTTCACCATGGACCCCACATTCCAAGAGGGCTGCTCGAAAATCTGGACACGGCCCACCCGCAGATGGGAGCCTCGCAAATGGTGGTGACCTGGCTCCTCCATGCGTGTGTGTGACGCAGTCAGAGAAGCCCTCTTGCTAACCAGTCCCACCCTTAACCCCAAGGGAGGCAACGTGCTGGACCTCAGTTTCGATGAGGAGACGGTAGTGAGTTCTCACTCATTTTGTTCAGATTTCCAAGGAATGCATGAGAGGGTGTCGTCATCGATCCGAGCACGT
This sequence comes from Dama dama, assembly GCF_033118175.1. Taxonomy (NCBI): domain Eukaryota; kingdom Metazoa; phylum Chordata; class Mammalia; order Artiodactyla; family Cervidae; genus Dama; species Dama dama. Next base: position 11,207,339 of record NC_083693.1, on the reverse strand, counting down.
GCTGGCTGGCTCCCCACCTCCACAGGGCAGGCAGCGCCGCTCCATGGAGGAACCAGTGACCTGGGAGTCCTCCAGCAGCCAGGGCAACTCAGAGCCCCCAGGCTTCTCAGCAAGAGGAACGGTCCCTCCATACGTACAGCCACTCAGGCAGTGCCAGGAAACCTGAAATTCACGACACGTTTTGGGGCAGGAGAAGCCGTACCGTGCTCGGTGATCCAAAAAGCCCTGGCACCACGCTGGGCCGCCACACTTCTTGCCGGACTCCCTTGCACCTCGAGCCGCCGCCTCAGGGGCGGACCTTCGTCTCCTGGGTCATGGACAGCCATATCTGGCAACTGCATCTGATGAGGGGACAGAAAGCACAGGAACACTTGAGATGTGGACTTGGTCTCTCACTGAGTAACACTGATGCAGAGGTTTCACTGGGGGAAGGCCTGTATCTGCAACCCAACTACATCCATCCCTTACAGACCACTGGTTACCTATCGTTCAAAAGAGTGCAGCAAATTAGGCTCAAGGTCATGTGGGTGTCTTTCTGACTCAGCATGCATGGGTGGCAGGGGCTTCGATGTGGGGTTGAGTGCCTGTGTCCCAGTGTACCAACAAGAATGCACTCTCGGCAATTTTGGGGTGTGTCCAGAAATATGTCCAGGTAGCCAAGTCTAAGAGCCCGCATTGAAAGGCCCTGCAGTCTGAACACGCATGCCGTCTTCATGGAGCCCTGACCTCCTGTCCTCCCACGAAATGGGGGATTACACATGGCATCTTCCTTCAGCCGCATGAAAAATTTCACTGAGGGGCTGTTGACGTAGGCTCTAGGCTCCCAGTCTGCATGACCCATGATCTCTGACCAAAGAACAGAAATCTGACCGCCCAAGGCCACCTTGCGGAGCATCTGTGTCAATGCCATGTACCCTGAGACTGTAGCTACTACTACAGCTCAGGGGTCCTTGGCACAAGGTTCACCTCCACCCTAACCAGAAAAGTTTCCCAGAGAACTACAGAGTAAGGTGAACTTGGCACTATGGCAGATTCGGCCCAGCGCACCCTCGAATAGGAGCAGAATTCAAGGCATGCGTCTCTTCCTGCCAGTCAGTCCACTCATTGGGCGGCCTCTGACAGAAAGGAAGGATGGGACTTGGACTTCCTCAGGTATCAGGATCCAGGGGTCACTCCAACAGAAACGGGATCCCTTTCCTGGCCAGATTATCCTCACATCCACACCCTGTAGGGACCAGGCTACTGACCAAACCCCACAGAAAGCTCCCATAATGCAGGGCTACATTGGGTCACTCACCCAAATGAGTGGTCCACATTGTGTCACTCACCCAAATCTGAAGCCTCCAAGGCCTCGGCACACACAGGGAAAATCCTCAAGCAGGAACACCCACAGGATGACGGGGCGCAAAATGACCGCGTGCACTCAGATCATTAAGGATGCTTTCATGAAGACTTCAGAAGACCCTGGATGCCACAGGTCTCTGCCAAAGCGCCATGGGAGCTGCTGGCTCCTACATTGAGTCAGCCTGGGTATTCCAACCAATGACCAATCTCTACCAGAACCATGGGCCACCAAGCTTGATGCTCCATTGCCAGGGGGCAAACACATTGGTGCTATCAGGGCCGGCTGACTGGCCCCAACCTTAGGGAGCCTAGGTAATTCCAGGCCCAGGGGACAAATGGCGGCCAACGGGCATGTGCACACTCCACATAACAAACCACAGGGCTGCTTGCTTGGCCTCTCTTCTTGCAACTCTTCAAGGCACCGAAGATACCCTTCGGGAGTCCTTCTACCGGCAGCAGGCCACCAAGGACACAAACGTCACCTTTCACTGAGCCTCGCAGGCACAAGCAATGCCCCCTCCTCTGTACCCAGCTGAGGGCAGCTTTCAAAGGACCACACTATGTATCAGTGAAAACAGAACGACAGTGCCTGCAGCCTCAGCAGACATAACATCCCAGGCAATCACACTGCGCTTTTCCTCACCTGCCCAACCATTCTCCTCTGGGGCTCTGGTCAACATGCAGGAGCAATGCAGGCCTGTGACCACAACACAGTCCATGGCGACCTCCAAGACTCAAGCATGTGACAGGACTTGCAATTCAGGAACTGCCAAGGGCAGAAATGAGGCCTATTAACTTTCACAACTGCCACCGTTCCCCTAGGTCTCTGCAGCCGCTGCAGCCCACAGGGTACTCAGCAATCTCACCAACCCAAAGGGCCGCAATGGCCAGGGCCTCAGATCTGACCTGGGCCTCCAATCAGACACCACAGAAGCTTCCTTGCGTCAGAATCGACATCACGAGAGCCCCAATTAGCACACTTGCAGCAGGAACCAAGACAAAATGCACCGCTCTGAGAGAAGAGCTCACTGTCCGAAGCCAGGATCGACTGCGACACCTACCACCACTGCACAAGCCGGATGCCTCTTCTGCTCCTCAGTGCCCTTCACCATGGACCCCACATTCCAAGAGGGCTGCTCGAAAATCTGGACACGGCCCACCCGCAGATGGGAGCCTCGCAAATGGTGGTGACCTGGCTCCTCCATGCGTGTGTGTGACGCAGTCAGAGAAGCCCTCTTGCTAACCAGTCCCACCCTTAACCCCAAGGGAGGCAACGTGCTGGACCTCAGTTTCGATGAGGAGACGGTAGTGAGTTCTCACTCATTTTGTTCAGATTTCCAAGGAATGCATGAGAGGGTGTCGTCATCGATCCGAGCACGTGCTGGCTGGCTCCCCACCTCCACAGGGCAGGCAGCGCCGCTCCATGGAGGAACCAGTGACCTGGGAGTCCTCCAGCAGCCAGGGCAACTCAGAGCCCCCAGGCTTCTCAGCAAGAGGAACGGTCCCTCCATACGTACAGCCACTCAGGCAGTGCCAGGAAACCTGAAATTCACGACACGTTTTGGGGCAGGAGAAGCCGTACCGTGCTCGGTGATCCAAAAAGCCCTGGCACCACGCTGGGCCGCCACACTTCTTGCCGGACTCCCTTGCACCTCGAGCCGCCGCCTCAGGGGCGGACCTTCGTCTCCTGGGTCATGGACAGCCATATCTGGCAACTGCATCTGACGAGGGGACAGAAAGCACAGGAACACTTGAGATGTGGACTTGGTCTCTCACTGAGTAACACTGATGCAGAGGTTTCACTGGGGGAAGGCCTGTATCTGCAACCCAACTACACCCATCCCTTACAGACCACTGGTTACCTACCGTTCAAAAGAGTGCAGCAAATTAGGCTCAAGGTCATGTGGGTGTCTTTCTGACTCAGCATGCATGGGTGGCAGGGGCTTCGATGTGGGGTTGAGTGCTTGTGTCCCGGTGTACCAACAAGAATGCACTCTCGGCAATTTGGGGGTGTGTCCAGAAATATGTCCAGGTAGCCAAGTCTCAGAGCCCGCACTGAAAGGCCCTGCAGTCTGAACACGCATGCCGTCTGCATGGAGCCCTGACCTCCTGTCCTCCCACGAAATGGGGGATGACACCTGGCATCTTCCTTCAGCCCCATGAAAAATTTCACTGAGGCGCTGTTGCCGTAGGCTCTAGGCTCCCAGTCCCCATGACCCATGATCTCTGACCAAAGCACAGAAATCTGACCGCCCAAGGCCACCTTGCGGAGCATCTGTGTCAATGCCACGTACCCTGAGACTAGCTACTACTACAGCTCAGGGGTCCTTGGCACAAGGTTCACCTCCACCCTAACCAGAAAAGTTTCCCAGAGAACTACAGAGTAAGGTGAACTTGGCACTAGGGCAGATTTGCCCCAGCGCACCCTCGAATAGGAGCAGAATTCAAGGCATGCGTCTCTTCCTGCCAGTCAGTCCACTCATTGGGCGGCCTCTGACAGAAAGGAAGGATGGGACTTGGACTTCCTCAGGTACCAGGATCCAGGGGTCACTCCCACAGAAACGGGATCCCTTTCCTGGCCAGATTATCCTCACATCCACACCCTGTAGGGACCAGGCTACTGACCACACCCTATAGAAAGCTCCCATAATGCAGGGCGTGGTCCACATTGGACTCATCCTGCCCCAAGGGTCACTCACCCAAATCTGAAGCCTCCAAGGCCTCAGTACACACAGGGACAATCCTCAAGCAGGAACACCCACAGGATGACGGGTGGCAAAATGACCGCGTCCACACAGATCACTAAGGATGCTTTCATGAAGACTTCAGAAGACCTGTCAGGGGAAGACCCTGGATGCCACAGGTCTCTGCCATAGCGCTATGGGAGTTGCTGGCTCCTACACTGAGTCAGCCTGGGTATTCCAACCAATGGCCAATCTCTACCAGAACCATGGGCCTCCAAACTTGATGCTCCATTGCCAGGGGGCGAACACATTGCTGCTATCAGGGCCAGCTGACTGGCCCCAACCTTAGGGAGCCTAGGTAATTCCAGGCCCAGGGGACAAATGGCGGCCAAGGGGCAGGTGCACACACCACATTACAACCCACAGGGCTGCTTGCTTGGCCTCTCTTCTTGCAACTCTTCAAGGCACCAAAGATACCCTTCGGGAGTCCTTCTACTGGCAGCAGGCCACCAAGGACACAAACGTCACCTGTCACTGAGCCTCCCAGGCACAAGCAATGCGCCCTCCTCTATACCCAGCTGAGGGCAGCTTCAATAGGACCACACTATGTATCAGTGAAAACAGAACGACAGTGCCTGCAGCCTCAGCAGATGTAACATCCCAGGCAATCACACTGCGCTTTTCCTCACCTGCCCAACCATTCTCCTCTGGGGCTCTGGTCAACCTGCAGGAGCAATGCAGGCCTGTGACCACAACACAGTCCATGGCGACCTCCAAGACTCAAGCATGTGACAGGACTTGCAATTCAGGAACTGCCAAGGGCAGAAATGAGGCCTATTAACTTTCACAACTGCCACCGTTCCCCTAGGTCTCTGCAGCCGCTGCAGCCCACAGGGTACTCAGCAATCTCACCAACCCAAAGGGCCGCAATGGCCAGGGCCTCAGATCTGACCTGGGCCTCCAATCAGACACCACAGAAGCTTCCTTGCATCAGAATCGACATCACGAGAGCCCCAATTAGCACACTTGCAGCAGGAACCAAGACAAAATGCACCGCTCTGAGAGAAGAGCTCACTGTCCGAAGCCAGGATCGACTGCGACACCTACCACCACTGGACAAGCCGGATGCCTCTTCTGCTCCTCAGTGCCCTTCACCATGGACCCCACATTCCAAGAAGGCCGCTCGAACATCTGGAGACGGCCCATCCGCAGATGGGAGCCTCGCAAATGGTGGTGACCTGGCTCCTCCATGCGTGTGTGTGACGCAGTCAGAGAAGCCCTCTTGCTAACCAGTCCCACCCTTAACCCCAAGGGAGGCAACGTGCTGGACCTCAGTTTCGATGAGGAGACGGTAGTGAGTTCTCACTCATTTTGTTCAGATTTCCAAGGAATGCATGAGAGGGTGTCGTCATCGATCCGAGCACGTGCTGGCTGGCTCCCCACCTCCACAGGGCAGGCAGCGCCGCTCCATGGAGGAACCAGTGACCTGGGAGTCCTCCAGCAGCCAGGGCAACTCAGAGCCCCCAGGCTTCTCAGCAAGAGGAACGGTCCCTCCATACGTACAGCCACTCAGGCAGTGCCAGGAAACCTGAAATTCACGACACGTTTTGGGGCAGGAGAAGCCGTACCGTGCTCGGTGATCCAAAAAGCCCTGGCACCACGCTGGGCCGCCACACTTCTTGCCGGACTCCCTTGCACCTCGAGCCGCCGCCTCAGGGGCGGACCTTCGTCTCCTGGGTCATGGACAGCCATATCTGGCAACTGCATCTGACGAGGGGACAGAAAGCACAGGAACACTTGAGATGTGGACTTGGTCTCTCACTGAGTAACACTGATGCAGAGGTTTCACTGGGGGAAGGCCTGTATCTGCAACCCAACTACATCCATCCCTTACAGACCACTGGTTACCTACCTTTCAAAAGAGTGCAGCAAATTAGGCTCAAGGTCATGTGGGTGTCTTTCTGACTCAGCATGCATGGGTGGCAGGGGCTTCGATGTGGGGTTGAGTGCTTGTGTCCCGGTGTACCAACAAGAATGCACTCTCGGCAATTTGGGGGTGTGTCCAGAAATATGTCCAGGTAGCCAAGTCTCAGAGCCCGCACTGAAAGGCCCTGCAGTCTGAACACGCATGCCGTCTGCATGGAGCCCTGACCTCCTGTCCTCCCACGAAATGGGGGATGACACCTGGCATCTTCCTTCAGCCCCATGAAAAATTTCACTGAGGCGCTGTTGCCGTAGGCTCTAGGCTCCCAGTCCCCATGACCCATGATCTCTGACCAAAGCACAGAAATCTGACCGCCCAAGGCCACCTTGCGGAGCATCTGTGTCAATGCCACGTACCCTGAGACTAGCTACTACTACAGCTCAGGGGTCCTTGGCACAAGGTTCACCTCCACCCTAACCAGAAAAGTTTCCCAGAGAACTACAGAGTAAGGTGAACTTGGCACTAGGGCAGATTTGCCCCAGCGCACCCTCGAATAGGAGCAGAATTCAAGGCATGCGTCTCTTCCTGCCAGTCAGTCCACTCATTGGGCGGCCTCTGACAGAAAGGAAGGATGGGACTTGGACTTCCTCAGGTACCAGGATCCAGGGGTCACTCCCACAGAAACGGGATCCCTTTCCTGGCCAGATTATCCTCACATCCACACCCTGTAGGGACCAGGCTACTGACCACACCCTATAGAAAGCTCCCATAATGCAGGGCGTGGTCCACATTGGACTCATCCTGCCCCAAGGGTCACTCACCCAAATCTGAAGCCTCCAAGGCCTCGGTACACACAGGGACAATCCTCAAGCAGGAACACCCACAGGATGACGGGTGGCAAAATGACCGCGTCCACACAGATCACTAAGGATGCTTTCATGAAGACTTCAGAAGACCTGTCAGGGGAAGACCCTGGATGCCACAGGTCTCTGCCATAGCGCCATGGGAGCTGCTGGCTCCTACACTGAGTCAGCCTGGGTATTCCAACCAATGGCCAATCTCTACCAGAACCATGGGGCTCCAAACTTGATGCTCCATTGCCAGGGGGCGAACACATTGCTGCTATCAGGGCCGGCTGACTGGCCCCAACCTTAGGGAGCCTAGGTACTTCCAGGCCCAGGGGACAAATGGCGGCCAAGGGGCAGGTGCACACACCACATAACAACCCACAGGGCTGCTTGCTTGGCCTCTCTTCTTGCAACTCTTCAAGGCACCAAAGATACCCTTCGGGAGTCCTTCTACTGGCAGCAGGCCACCAAGGACACAAACGTCACCTGTCACTGAGCCTCCCAGGTACAAGCAATGCGCCCTCCTCTATACCCAGCTGAGGGCAGCTTCAATAGGACCACACTATGTATCAGTGAAAACAGAACGACAGTGCCTGCAGCCTCAGCAGACATAACATCCCAGGCAATCACACTGCGCTTTTCCTCACCTGCCCAACCATTCTCCTCTGGGGCTCTGGTCAACCTGCAGGAGCAATGCAGGCCTGTGACCACAACACAGTCCATGGTGACCTCCAAGACTCAAGCATGTGACAGGACTTGCAATTCAGGAACTGCCAAGGGCAGAAATGAGGCCTATTAACTTTCACAACTGCCACCGTTCCCCTAGGTCTCTGCAGCCGCTGCAGCCCACAGGGTACTCAGCAATCTCACCAACCCAAAGGGCGGCAATGGCCAGGGCCTCAGATCTGACCTGGGCCTCCAATCAGACACCACAGAAGCTTCCTTGCGTCAGAATCGACATCACGAGAGCCCCAATTAGCACACTTGCAGCAGGAACCAAGACAAAATGCACCGCTCTGAGAGAAGAGCTCACTGTCCGATGCCAGGATCGACTGCGACACCTACCACCACTGGACAAGCCGGATGCCTCTTCTGCTCCTCAGTGCCCTTCACCATGGACCCCACATTCCATGAAGGCTGCTCGAACATCTGGACACGGCCCACCCGCAGATGGGAGCCTCGCAAATGGTGGTGACCTGGCTCCTCCATGCGTGTGTGTGACGCAGTCAGAGAAGCCCTCTTGCTAACCAGTCACACCCTTAACCCCAAGGGAGGCAACGTGCTGGACCTCAGTTTCGATGAGGAGACGGTAGTGAGTTCTCACTCATTTTGTTCAGATTTCCAAGGAATGCATGAGAGGGTGTCGTCATCGATCCGAGCACGTGCTGGCTGGCTCCCCACCTCCACAGGGCAGGCAGCGCCGGTCCATGGAGGAACCAGTGACCTGGGAGTCCTCCAGCAGCCAGGGCAACTCAGAGCCCCCAGGCTTCTCAGCAAGAGGAACGGTCCCTCCATACGTACAGCCACTCAGGCAGTGCCAGGAAACCTGAAATTCACGACACGTTTTGGGGCAGGAGAAGCCGTACCGTGCTCGGTGATCCAAAAAGCCCTGGCACCACGCTGGGCCGCCACACTTCTTGCCGGACTCCCTTGCACCTCGAGCCGCCGCCTCAGGGGCGGACCTTCGTCTCCTGGGTCATGGACAGCCATATCTGGCAACTGCATCTGACGAGGGGACAGAAAGCACAGGAACACTTGAGATGTGGACTTGGTCTCTCACTGAGTAACACTGATGCAGAGGTTTCACTGGGGGAAGGCCTGTATCTGCAACCCAACTACATCCATCCCTTACAGACCACTGGTTACCTATCGTTCAAAAGAGTGCAGCAAATTAGGCTCAAGGTCATGTGGGTGTCTTTCTGACTCAGCATGCATGGGTGGCAGGGGCTTCGATGTGGGGTTGAGTGCCTGTGTCCCAGTGTACCAACAAGAATGCACTCTCGGCAATTTTGGGGTGTGTCCAGAAATATGTCCAGGTAGCCAAGTCTAAGAGCCCGCATTGAAAGGCCCTGCAGTCTGAACACGCATGCCGTCTTCATGGAGCCCTGACCTCCTGTCCTCCCACGAAATGGGGGATTACACATGGCATCTTCCTTCAGCCCCATGAAAAATTTCACTGAGGGGCTGTTGACGTAGGCTCTAGGCTCCCAGTCTGCATGACCCATGATCTCTGACCAAAGAACAGAAATCTGACCGCCCAAGGCCACCTTGCGGAGCATCTGTGTGAATGCCACGTACCCTGAGACTGTAGCTACTACTACAGCTCAGGGGTCCTTGGCACAAGGTTCACCTCCACCCTAACCAGAAAAGTTTCCCAGAGAACTACAGAGTAAGGTGAACTTGGCACTATGGCAGATTTGGCCCAGCGCACCCTCGAATAGGAGCAGAATTCAAGGCATGCGTCTCTTACTGCCAGTCAGTCCACTCATTGGGCGGCCTCTGACAGAAAGGAAGGATGGGACTTGGACTTCCTCAGGTATCAGGATCCAGGGGTCACTCCAACAGAAACGGGATCCCTTTCCTGGCCAGATTATCCTCACATCCACACCCTGTAGGGACCAGGCTACTGACCAAACCCCACAGAAAGCTCCCATAATGCAGGGCGTGGTCCACATTGGACTCATCCTGCCCCAAGGGTCACTCACCCAAATCTGAAGCCTCCAAGGCCTCGGCACACACAGGGACAATCCTCAAGCAGGAACACCCACAGGATGACGGGGCGCAAAATGACCGCGTGCACTCAGATCATTAAGGATGCTATCATGAAGACTTCAGAAGACCTGTCAGGGTAAGACCCTGGATGCCACAGGTCTCTGCCAAAGCGCCATGGGAGCTGCTGGCTCCTACATTGAGTCAGCCTGGGTATTCCAACCAATGGCCAATCTCTACCAGAACCATGGGCCTCCAAGCAAGATGCTCCATTGCCAGGAGGCAAACACATTGGTGCTATCAGGGCCGGCTGACTGGCCCCAACCTTAGGGAGCCTAGGTAATTCCAGGCCCAGGGGACAAATGGCGGCCAACGGGCATGTGCACACTCCACATAACAAACCACAGGGCTGCTTGCTTGGCCTCTCTTCTTGCAACTCTTCAAGGCACCGAAGATACCCTTCGGGAGTCCTTCTACCGGCAGCAGGCCACCAAGGACACAAACGTCACATTTCACTGAGCCTCCCAGGCACAAGCAATGCCCCCTCCTCTGTACCCAGCTGAGGGCAGCTTCCAAAGGACCACACTATGTATCAGTGAAAACAGAACGACAGTGCCTGCAGCCTCAGCAGACATAACATCCCAGGCAATCACACTGCGCTTTTCCTCACCTGCCCAACCATTCTCCTCTGGGGCTCTGGTCAACATGCAGGAGCAATGCAGGCCTGTGACCTCAACACAGTCCATGGCGACCTCCAAGACTCAAGCATGTGACAGGACTTGCAATTCAGGAACTCCCAAGGGCAGAAATGAGGCCTATTAACTTTCACAACTGCCACCGTTCCCCTAGGTCTCTGCAGCCGCTGCAGCCCACAGGGTACTCAGCAATCTCACCAACCCAAAGGGCGGCAATGGCCAGGGCCTCAGATCTGACCTGGGCCTCCAATCAGACACCACAGAAGCTTCCTTGCGTCAGAATCGACATCACGAGAGCCCCAATTAGCACACTTGCAGCAGGAACCAGGACAAAATGCACCGCCCTGAGAGAAGAGCTCACTGTCCGATGCCAGGATCGACTGCGACACCTACCACCACTGGACAAGCCGGATGCCTCTTCTGCTCCTCAGTGCCCTTCACCATGGACCCCACATTCCAAGAGGGCTGCTCGAACATCTGGACACGGCCCACCCGCAGATGGGAGCCTCGCAAATGGTGGTGACCTGGCTCCTCCATGTGTATGTGTGACGCAGTCAGAGAAGCCCTCTTGCTAACCAGTCCCACCCTTAACCCCAAGGGAGGCAACGTGCTGGACCTCAGTTTCGATGAGGAGACGGTAGTGAGTTCTCACTCATTTTGTTCAGATTTCCAAGGAATGCATGAGAGGGTGTCGTCATCGATCCGAGCACGTGCTGGCTGGCTCCCCACCTCCACAAGGCAGGCAGCGCTGCTCCAAGGACGAGCCAGTGACCTGGGAGTCCTCCAGCAGCCAGGGCAACTCAGAGCCCCCAGGCTTCTCAGCAAGAGGAACGGTCCCTCCATACGTACAGCCACTCAGGCAGTGCCAGGAAACCTGCAATTCACGACATGTCTTGGGGCAGGAGAAGCCGTACCGTGCTCGGTGATCCAAAAAGCCCTGGCAGCAGCCTGGGCCGCCACACTTCTTGCCGGACTCCCTTGCACCTCGAGCCGCCGCCTCAGGGGCGGACCTTCGTCTCCTGGGTCATGGACAGCCATATGTGGCAACTGCATCTGACGAGGGGACAGAAAGCACAGGAACACTTGAGATGTGGACTTGGTCTCTCACTGAGTAACACTGATGCAGAGGTTTCACTGGGGGAAGGCCTGTATCTGCAACCCAACTACATCCATCCCTTACAGACCACTGGTTACCTACTGTTCAAAAGAGTGCAGCAAATTAGGCTCAAGGTCATGTGGGTGTCTTTCTGACTCAGCATGCATGGGTGGCAGGGGCTTCGATGTGGGGTTGAGTGCTTGTGTCCCGGTGTACCAACAAGAATGCACTCTTGGCAATTTGGGGGTGTGTCCAGAAATATGTCCAGGTAGCCAAGTCTCAGAGCCCGCACTTAAAGGCCCTGCAGTCTGAACACGCATGCCGTCTTCATGGAGCCCTGACTTCCTGTCCTCCCACGAAATGGGGGATTACATATGGCATCTTCCTTCAGCCGCATGAAAAATTTCACTGAGGCGCTGTTGACGTAGGCTCTAGGCTCCCAGTCTGCATGACCCATGATCTCTGACCAAAGCACAGAAATCTGACCGCCCAAGGCCACCTTGCGGAGCATCTGTGTCAATGCCACGTACCCTGAGACTGTAGCTACTACTACAGCTCAGGGGTCCTTGGCACAAGGTTCACCTCCACCCTAACCAGAAAAGTTTCCCAGAGAACTACAGAGTAAGGTGAACTTGGCACTATGGCAGATTCGGCCCAGCGCACCCTCGAATAGGAGCAGAATTCAAGGCATGCGTCTCTTACTGCCAGTCAGTCCACTCATTGGGCGGCCTCTGACAGAAAGGAAGGATGGGACTTGGACTTCCTCAGGTATCAGGATCCAGGGGTCACTCCAACAGAAACGGGATCCCTTTCCTGGCCAGATTATCCTCACATCCACACCCTGTAGGGACCAGGCTACTGACCAAACCCCACAGAAAGCTCCCATAATGCAGGGCGTGGTCCACATTGGACTCATCCTGCCCCAAGGGTCACTCACCCAAATCTGAAGCCTCCAAGGCCTCGGCACACACAGGGACAATCCTCAAGCAGGAACACCCACAGGATGACGGGGCGCAAAATGACCGCGTGCACACAGATCACTAAGGATGCTTTCATGAAGACTTCAGAAGACCTGTGAGGGGAAGACCCTGGATGCCACAGGTTTCTGCCATAGCGCCATGGGAGCTGCTGGCTCCTACACTGAGTCAGCCTGGGTATTCCAACCAATGACCAATCTCTACCAGAACCATGGGCCTCCAAGCTTGATGCTCCATTGCCAGGGGGCAAACACATTGGTGCTATCAGGGCCGGCTGACTGGCCCCAACCTTAGGGAGCCTAGGAAATTCCAGGCCCAGGGGACAAATGGCGGCCAAGGGGCAGGTGCACACTCCACATAACAACCCACAGGGCTGCTTGCTTGGCCTCTCTTCTTGCAACTCTTCAAGGCACCAAAGATACCCTTTGGGAGACCTTCTACTGGCAGCAGGCCACCAAGGACAGAAACGTCACCTGTCACTGAGAGTCCCAGGCACAAGCAATGCCCCCTCCTCTGTACCCAGCTGAGGGCAGCTTCCAAAGGACCACACTATGTATCAGTGAAAACAGAACAACAGTGCCTGCAGCCTCAGCAGACATAACATCCCAGGCAATCACACTGCGCTTTTCCTCACCTGCCCAACCATTCTCCTCTGGGGCTCTGGTCAACATGCAGGAGCAATGCAGGCCTGTGACCACAACACAGTCCATGGCGACCTCCAAGACTCAAGCATGTGACAGGACTTGCAATTCAGGAACTGCCAAGGGCAGAAATGAGGCCTATTAACTTTCACAACTGCCACCGTTCCCCTAGGTCTCTGCAGCCGCTGCAGCCCACAGGGTACTCAGCAATCTCACCAACCCAAAGGGCTGCAATGGCCAGGGCCTCAGATCTGACCTGGGCCTCCAATCAGACACCACAGAAGCTTCCTTGCGTCAGAATCGACATCACGAGAGCCCCAATTAGCACACTTGCAGCAGGAACCAGGACAAAATGCACCGCTCTGAGAGAAGAGCTCACTGTCCGATGCCAGGATCGACTGCGACACCTACCACCACTGGACAAGCCGGATGCCTCTTCTGCTCCTCAGTGCCCTTCACCATGGACCCCACATTCCAAGAAGGCCGCTCGAACATCTGGACACGGCCCACCCGCAGATGGGAGCCTCGCAAATGGTGGTGACCTGGCTCCTCCATGCGTGTGTGTGACGCAGTCAGAGAAGCCCTCTTGCTAACCAGTCCCACCCTTAATCCCAAGGGAGGCAACGTGCTGGACCTCAGTTTCGATGAGGAGACGGTAGTGAGTTCTCACTCATTTTGTTCAGATTTTCCAAGGAATGCATGAGAGGGTGTCGTCATCGATCCGAGCACGTGCTGGCTGGCTCCCCACCTCCACAGGGCAGGCAGCGCCGCTCCAAGGAGGAGCCAGTGACCTGGGAGTCCTCCAGTAGCCGGGGCAACTCAGAGCCCCCAGGCTTCTCAGCAAGAGGAATGGTACCCCCACATGTACAGCCACTGCACCAGTCCCAGGAAAGCCGAAATGTATGAAACGTCTTCGGGCAGGGGAAGTCGTACCGTGCTCAGTGATCCAAAAATAACTGGCAGCAACCTGGGCCCACCACACTTTTTACCGGACTTCCTTGCACTTGGAGTCACCACCTCATGGGTGGGGCTTCATCTCCTGAATGACGGACAGTCACACTTGGGAACTTCACCTGACAAGGAGACAGAAAGCACAGGCAGGCTTCAGATTCGTACCAGGATGTCACTGAGCCAGATCAATGCACATGCTTCCTGGGGGGAAGGCCTGTATGCAAGCCAACTTTATCGATCCCATACAGACTACTGGATATATGTCTATCAAAAGAGTGCAGTTATTAGGTTCACACGTCTGTGCGTGTCTTTCTGACTGAGGGTGCAAGGGTGGCGGGGCATTTGATGTGGTGCTGAGTGCCTGTGTTCTGTGGTACCAATAAGGATGAGCTCTCGGCATTATGGGTGTACCTGTGGAACTCATTCTGGATATCTCCATTTCTCAGAGCCCACATAAGGCGGCCTTGGTGTCTGAACACGTGTGACATCTCCTCCAAACCCTGACCTCCCACCCTCCCACGAAATGGGGGATGACGCCTGGTACCTTCCACAAGCCCCATGCAAAATTTCACTGAGGGGCTGTGGACATAGTCTCTAGGCTCCCAATCTCCATGCCCCATGCCCTCTGACCAAAGCACATGGACCTGACCATCCATGGTCCCCTCACAGACCATCTGTGGGAATGCCACGTACCCTGAGACTACGCCAGCTACTACTACTGCTCAGGTGTCCTTGCCACAAGTTTCACCTCTTTCCTGAACAAGGAATCTTTCCCAGACAACCGCACAGTATGGTGAAGTTGGCCCGGGGGCAGATGCAGCTCATCGCACCATCAAAGAGCAGAATAATTCAGGGCATGCATCTCTTCATGCATAGTCAGTACAATCATTGTGTGGGCCTCCACCGGAAAGTGGAAGATGGGCACTGGTCTTCCTCAGGTACCAGGATTCAGGGGTCACTCCCACAGAAATGGACCCCTTTCCTGGCCAGATTATTTTCAGATTCACAGTGTGCAGGGTCCTGGGTACTGACTACACCCTTTGGAAAATCTCCCAAAATGTAGGGCTTGGTCCAAATTGAACTCCTCCTGCTCCAAAGGGCGACTCACGCACATCTGAAGCCTCCATGGGCTCTGCTCACACAGGGAAAATCAGCACCAAACAAGACCCACAGGATGAAGGTGAGCTTTGACTAGGTGACAACATGCCATTCTGCCATGTCTCCGCCAGGCAAGACCTCCGAGTGCTCACAGATCACCAAGGATGTATCCAGGAAGACTTCAGAAGACCCATCAGGGGAAGACCTTGGATGTGCCAGGTCTCTGCCGTAGTGCCATGGGAGCCGCTGGCTCCTACACTGAGGCAGCGTGGGTATGCCAACCAATGACCAATCTCTACCACAACCATGGCCCTCCATGTTGATGCGTCATTGCCAGGGTGGTGAGCATCTGGGAGCCATCTGGGCCATCTGGCTGGGCCCAACCTTTAGGAATTCACAATACTTGCTAATTCCAGGCTCAGGGGCCAAATGGGTCCAAGGGGCATGTGCGCAGACCACATAACAACCCACAGGGCTGGTTCCCTGGCCTCTGTTACTGCAATTCTTCAAGGCATGAAAGATATACTTGAAGAGTCCTTCTACTGGCATCGGGCCAACAAGGCCACAAAGGTCACCTATCACCTAGCCTCCCAGGCACCAGCAATGCTCTCTCCTCTGTACCCAGCTGAGGGCCGCTCCAAAAGGACCACAGTATGTATCACTGAAGAAACGACAGTGCCTGCAGCCTCAGCAGACATAACATCCCAGGAAATCACACTGCACTTTTCCTCACCTGCACAACCATTCTTCTCTGGGCCTCTGGCCAACCTGCAGGAGCAATGCAGGCCTGGGACCACCTCACAATCCATGGCAACCTCCAAGACTCAAGCATGTGACAGGAGTTAAAATCAGGAACTGCCAAGGGCAGAAAGGAGGCCTATTGCCTTTCGCCCCTGCCAGCGTTCCCCTAGGTCCCTGCAACTGCTGAAGCCCACACGACACTCAGGAATCTCACCAACCCAAAGGGCTGCAACGGCGAGGGCCTCATGTCTCTCCTGGGGCTCCAATCAGAAGCCACAGAAGCTTATAGCTTTGGTTTTCATAGCACCACAGCCCTAACTAGTGCACTCACAGCATGAACTGGGAGGAAACACACCTTTCTGAGCGAAGAGCTCACTGTCCGATGCCAGGATCTACTGCAACACCTACCACCACTGGACAAGCCAGATGCCTCTTCTGCTCCTCAGTGCCCTTCACCGTGGACCTCTCATTCCAAGGGCCGCTCGACACCTGCACACGGCCCACCGTCAGACGGGAGCCTCACAAATGGTCGTGACCTGGCTCCCCCATGCATGTGTCTGACACAGCCGGAGATGCCCTCACTGCTAATCAGCCCCACCCTTAAGACCAAGGCAGGCAACGTGCTGGACCTCAGTTTCGATGAGGAGACGGTAGTGAGTTCTCACTCATTTTGTTCAGATTTTCCAAGGAATACATGAGAGGGTGTCATCATCGATCCGAGCACGTGCTGGCTGGCTCCCCACCTCCACAGGGCAGGCAGCGCCACTCCAGGAGGAGCCAGTGACCTGAGAGTCCTCCAGCAGCTGGGGGAACTCAGAGACCCCAGGCTTCTCAGCAAGAGGAATGGTCCCTCCATACGTACAGCCACTCAGGCAGTGCCAGGAAACCTGAAATCCAAGACATGTCTTGGGGCAGGCAACAGCGTACCATGCTCGGTGATCACAAAAGCAGTGGCAGGAACGTGGGCCCACCACACTTCTCACCAGTCTCCCCTGCACCTTGAGTCACTGTCTCACGGGCAGGGCTTCATCTCCTGGGTGACGGACAGTCATACCGGGCAACTTCACCTGACAAGGGGACAGAAAGCACAGGCAGGCTTCAGATGTGTACCCACTCTCTCATTGAGTGAGATCGATGTGCATGCTTCATGGGGGGAAGGCCTGTATCTGCAAACCAACTGTATTGATCCGTATGGACGACTGGATATAAGTCTATCAAATGAGTGCAGTTATTAGGTTCAAATGCCTGTGGGTGCCTGTCTGACTGAGCGTGCAAGGGTGCAGGGCATTTGATGTGGTGCTGAATGCCTTGTTCTGGTGTACCAACAAGGATGCACTCTCAGCATTATGGGTGTGCCAGGGGAACTCATTCTGGATATCTCCATGTCTCAGAGTCTGCATGCAAAGACCTTGGTATCTGAACACGTCTGCCATCTCCACCGAGCCCTGACCTCCCACCCTCCCATGAAATGGGGGATGGTACCTGGCACCTTCCACAAGGCCCATGCAAAATTTCACCGAGGGGCTGTTGACAGAAGTTCTGGGCTCCCAATCTCCATCCCCATGCCCTCTGACCAAAGCACATGGACCTGACCATCCATGGTCCCCTCACAGACCATCTGTGTGAATGTCACGTACCCTGAGACTACGCCAGCTATTACTACTGCTCAGGTGGCCTTGCCACAAGTCTCACCTCTTTCCTGAACAAGGAAACTTTCCCAGATAGCCGCACAGTATTGTGAAGTTGGCCCCGGGGCAGATACAGCCCATCGCACCGTCAAAGAGCAGAATAATTCAGGGCATGCATCTCTTCATGCACAGTCAGTACAATCATTGTGTGGGCCTCCACCGGAAAGTCCAAGATGGGAGCTGGTGGTCCTTTGGTACCAGGATCCAGTTCCTGGCCAGATTATCTTCAGATCACCGCCTGCAGGGCTCTGGGTGCCGACCACACCCTATGGGAAAAGCTCCCATCATGAAGGGCTTGGTCCAAACTGAACTCCTCCTGCCCTAAAGGGCGACTTGCCCATATCTGAAGCCTCTGCGGCTCTGCTCACACAGGGAAAATCAGCACCCAGGAAGACCCACAGGAAGAAGGTGGGCTTTATTTATGGCAATACTACTCTATTCAGCTGTACATATCTTTTCCGCCATGGTAAAACCACTGAGTGCTCACAGATCACCAAGGCAGCTTCCAGGAAGAATTTATAAAAGCCAGAGGATGACCTTGAATGTTCCAGTTCCTCTGCCCTAGTGTGATGGGAGCCACTGGCTACTACACTGTTACGTTATGTTATGTTATGTTATGTTACGTTATGTTACGTTATGTTATGCACAAGCCTTGTTATGCCAACCGATTTCAAATCTCTACCACAGCCACGGGCCTCCAAGGTCGATACTTCATTATGAGTGTGGCGAACACCTGGGTGCCATGTGGGCTGTCTGGCTGGCCCCATCATTTAGGAACTCAGACATCTTGCAAATTCCAGCTCTAGTGGCCAAATGGGGGTCAAGCGGCATGTGCATATACTGCATTACCACCCACAGGGCTGGCTCCTTGGCCTCAGTTGGTATAACTCTTCAAGGTACCAAAGATATGCTTAAAGAGTCTTTCTTCTTGCATCGCGCCACCAAGGCCTCAAGTGTTACCTATGACTGAGCCCCCCAAACAGCAGTAATGCCCTCTCCTCTGTACCCAGCCAAGGGCAGCTCCAAAAGGACCACAGTACATATCGTTAGAACCACAATGACAGTGCCTGCAGCCTCAGGGGACAGATCGTCCCAGGCAATCACACTGCACCTTTCCTCACCTGCACAACCATTCTGCTCTAGGCCTCTGGCCATCCTGAAGGAGGACTACATGGCTAGGGCCACTGCACAGCCCACGGTGGCCTTCAGGACTCATGCACATGACAGGAGCTGCAATGCAGCAACTGCAAAGGACAGAAGGCATGTTGCTTTTTGCCCTGCCACTGTTCCACCAGGTCCCACTACTGCTGCAGCCTACAGGCACTCAGGAATCTTACTAAACCAAAGGGCCTCAACAGTGAGGCCTTGTATCTGACCTGGGTCTCCAATCAGAAACCACAGAATCTTCCACGCTTCAGCTTCCACATCAGCAAAGCCCCAGCTAGCCCACTAGCAGCTGAAACTGGAATGAAATGCACCTTTTCAAGCCAAGAGCTCCCTGGGCTGAATGGGCCTAGGCCTGGTCTACTGGACAGGATCTAGTGCACGATCTCCTGTGAGGGTAATCAGCCGGCTGACTGTCAGGTCATAAAGGTGGCACTTCATGAAACCCCTGCAGATGGCTTTGATCCGGACACATCCTGTTGAATAGGCAAAATCACAATATTCTGAGAAAGGATTAGAAAGATATAAAAAAAGAGAAGTAAAGATTACTGATAAAGGATGGTTACAGTCCAAGGATGATTGATTAATAATTTCTAAAAATGCTAAATGGAAAATTCTTAAGGGTTAGTTTACACTAGAGCTTTCCTAAAGCCTTGGAATTAACCAACTATGTAACTCAGCTCTCAGGTTTTCAACAGACATTTAAAAAGTACTGGGAGGTGACTCCTGACCGAGTCTCTGAGTCAGGCACACCACTGTTTGAGCCAGGAACCAAGGTCCTGATAAAGACTCTGGGGTCTGGGGTGGGGGTCCCTCGAGCCCTCTGGGAAGGCCTTGACCAGGTTAGTCTTTCTTCTCTCACAGCTGCCAAAGTGCCCAGAATTGATTCGTGGGTGCACCACACTAGAGTTAAGAGGAGGCACCTTGACCAGAACTAACTGATG
This sequence comes from Dama dama, assembly GCF_033118175.1. Taxonomy (NCBI): domain Eukaryota; kingdom Metazoa; phylum Chordata; class Mammalia; order Artiodactyla; family Cervidae; genus Dama; species Dama dama. The sequence continues at coordinate 11,187,835 of NC_083693.1, read as the reverse complement.
TCATTTTATGCCTTTATTTTCTATGCTTTTTCTTAGTACTCTTCAGATGGGTTTGATAATCTATGTGCGTCTGCTTATGCTGACTCCAAAAGTCCTGAGTCTGCCATTTGATCCTCAAGATAATGCCTTCCTTTCCGGGGCTCACTCCTACGCTGCATTTCACAATAGGTCTAGCTGCTGGGTCTATAGAGTGCTCCCCTCTTCATCAGTGGAAGGCTTCCCATAGTAGGCATCTCCACTTCAAGCAAAGGACTTTCTCCAAGTTTGTGAATACCTTCGACAACAACAATCATATGTGATGCCTCTTCTTAATCTGATGACATCTAACAATCACAAGATGGACTGGTGCAACACTTTGTACCTTATCTATGGACATAATTTGACTTTTAACTTTGCTGATTGTTCTGTTTTTACTGTTTTCTCCCTCCTGTGTAATGGGATTTGTTTCTAGCTGCATGAAAGCTTTTAAGTTACAAATGGTTGCTCAAACTCCTGCAACTTCAGCGGCTTCCTCCAACTACTACTTGGGGCCTCTGGATCACACCCTCAATAGGAGGGTTAGCAGAATATGATGCCTCTCCAATTTAGTGATGATGCCCCTTATCAGCTTAGAAGCAGTTATGTAATGAGAGTGACGCCCCTTTCCCTAAGCAAGATAATTCTCCTAAAAGAAAAGAAAAGACAGGAAGGCTAGGGATCCCCAAATGGAGGAAATAGGCTGCAAGGGCCAGACATTTTTTCTCTCTCTATTAAGTACCAGGAGGAAACAAACTACAGGCGTCACATTTCTTCCCTTCTCTATACAAAATTAAAAGGTTTCTTTTAAAATTCAGTGTTGCCATGACAATAACTGGTTCCACCTGAATTTAACTTTCCTCAAACTTTCAGCTAACTAAAGGGTATTATTATGGAACTATTTTTATTAAACTATGCTAAAGAACTATGTATTTATTCTTCGATCTGTATTTCTTCACATGGACATCACCAGATGGTCAATACTGAAATCAGATTGATTATATTTATTGCAGCCAAAGATGGAGAATCTCTATACAGTCAGCAAAATCAAGAGTGGAGCTGATTGTGGCTCAGATCATGAACTCCTTATTGCCAAATTCAGACTTAAACTGAATAAAGTAGGGAAAACCACTAGATCATTCAGGTAAGACCTAAATCAAATCCATCACAACTATACAATGAAAGTAACAAACAGATTCAAGGTATTAAATCTGATAGACAGAGGGCCTGAAGAACTATGGACAGAGGTTCATTTCATCATACAGGAGGCAGTGATAAAGGCCATCCCCAAGAAAAAGAAATGCAAAAAGGCAAAATGGTTGTCTGAGGAGGCCTTAAAAAGAGCTGTGAAAAGAACAGAAGTGAAAGGCAAAGGGGAAAAGGAAAGATATACTCATTTGGATGCAGAGTTCCAAAGAATAGCAAGGAGAGAGAAGAAAGCCTTCCTCAGTGATCAGTGCAAAGAAATAGAGGAAAACAATAGAATGGAAAAGACTAGAGATCTCTTCAAGAAAATTAGAGATACCAAGGGAACATTTGATGCAAAGATGGGGACAATAAAGAACAAAAATGGTATGGACTTAACAGAAGCAGAAGATATTAAGAAGAGGTGGCAAGAATACACAGAAGAACTACATAAAAAAAATTCTTTATGACCCAGATAATCACAATGGTGTGATCACTCGCCTAGAGCCAGACATCCTGCCTTAGGAAGCATCACTATGAACAAAACTAGTGGAGGTGATGGAATTCCAGTTGAGCTATTTCAAATCCTAAAAGATGATGCTCTGAAAGTGCTGCACTCAATAGGCCAGCAAATCTGGACAACTCAGCAGGGGCCACAGGACTGGAGAAGGTCAGTTTTCATTCCAATCCCAAAGAAAGGCAATGCCAAAAAAGGCTCAAACTACCACAGTTTGGCACTCATCTCACACGCTAGCAAAGTAATGCTCAAAATTCTCCAAGCCAGGCTTCAACAGTATGAGAACTGTGAAATTAAGCTGCATTTAGAAAAGGCATAGGAACTATAGATCAAATTAGCAACATTCATTGGATCACAGAACAAACAAGAGAGTTAAAAAAAAAAATCTGCTTTATTGACTATGCCAAAGCCTTTAACTGTGTGGATCCCAACAAACTCTGGAAAATTCTGAAAGAGATGGGAATACCAGACCACCTGACCTGCCTCCTGAGAAATCTGTCAAGAAGCAACAGTTAGAACTGGACATGGAACAACAGACTGGTTTCAAATCAGGAAAGGAGTATGTCAAGGTTGCGTATTGTCACCCTGCTTATTTAACTTACATGCAGAGTACATCATAAGAACTGCTGGACTGGGTGAAGCACAAGCTGGAATCAAGACTGCTGGGAGAAATATCAGTAATGTCAGATATGCAGATGACACCACCCTTAGGGCAGAAACTGAAGAAGACCTAAAGAGCCTCTTGATGAAAGTGAAAGAAGAGTGAAAAAGTTGGCTTCAAACTCAACATTCAGAAAACTAACATCATGGCATCTGGCCCCATCACTTCATGGCAAATAGATGGGGAAACAGTTACAGACTTTTTTTGGGGGGGGGGATGCCTAAAATCACTGCAGATGGTGACTGCAACCATGAAATTAAAAGACACTTGCTCCTTGGAAGGAAAGTTATGACCAACCTAGACAGCTTATAAAAAACCAGAGACATTACTTTGCCAACAAAGGTTCGTCTAGTCAAAGCTATGTTTTCTCCAACAGTCATGTATGTATGTGAGAGCTGGACTATAAACAAAGCTGAGCACCAAAGAATTGATGCTTTTGAACTGTGTTGTTGGAGAAGACTCTTTAGAGTCCCTTGGACAGTAAGAAGATCAAACCAGTCCATCCTAAAGGAAATCAGCCCTGAATATTCATTGGAAGGACTGATGCTAAAGCTGAAACTCCAATAGTCTGGCCACCTGAAGCAAAGAACTGACTCATTTGAAAGGACCCTGAAGCTGGGAAAGATTGAAGGTAGGAGAAGAAGCGGACGACAGAGGATGAAATGGTTGGGTGGCATCACTGACTTGATGGACATGAGTTTGAGTAAACTCCGGGAGTTGGTCATCGACAGGGACGCCTGGCATGCTGCAGTCCATGGGGTCGCAAAGAGTTGAACACGCCTGAGTGACTGAACTGAAGTGAACTGAACTATTTTTCTTCAAGTCAGTTCCTCCTAAGATTCAGAACCTCTAATGGCTCAACAAAAGAGTATGTTTTACTCACACAATTGTTCTCCTAATCTACATTAGGAAAAGGAAATGGCAACCTACTCCAGTATTCTTGCCTAGAGAATCCTGTGGACAGAGGAGCCTGGTGTGCTATTGTCTATAGGGTCGCAGAGAGTCAGAACACTTTTGAAGTGACTTAGCATGCATACATGCATGCAATCTACATTAATAACACTATGTATTTCCTTGGAAACCTGCCTTTCTTCAAAATTCACATCAATCCTTTTATGGCCCAGGTTGACTCACATTGTGCCAAGATTCCTTCAAGGTGCATGTTGTGGGTGAGGGGCCTGGTGGTGCTGAGCTCTGAGATATATCCTTTCTCTAATTAGCAGCCTGCTATTAGATATATAATGTCCTGCTAAAGACTAGAAGGGGGGCATGTTTTCTACTCGATTTTGATGTCTATGTCAGAAGCTTTGTCTATCTCTTTTATACTTTAATAAAACTTTATCACAGAAAAACTCTGAGTGATTAAGCTTCGTCACCTGGCCTGGAATGAATTCCTCTCCTCTGGAAGGCCAAGAATCCTGGTGTCTCTCACAACTCAGCAACAGCATTTCACCACCATAGTGCCAGGGGAGCCACTGGCTACTAGACTGAGGCAGCCTTGCTATGTCAACCAATGCCAGTATCTACCACAACCACAGGGCTCAAAGGCTGCTACTTCACTGCCAGGGCGGTGAACACCTGAGTGCCATCTGGAATGTCTGGCTGGCTCCATCCTAGGAACTCATACACTTGGCAAATTACAGACCCAAGGGCCGTAGGAAGGCCAAGGGGCAGGTGCACATAACGCATTACCGCCGACAGGGCTGGTTCCTGGCCTCTGTTACTGCAATTCTTCAAGGCACCAAATATACACTTGGAGAGTCCTTCTGGCAGCGGGCCGCCAAGGCCACAAAGGTCACCTATCACCGAGCCTCCCAGGCACCAGGAATGCCCTCTCCTTTGTACCCAGCTGAGGGCAGCTCCAAAAGGATCCTGTGATGTACCATTGAATAAACGACAGTGCCTGCAGCCTCAGGGGAGAAAATGTCCCAGGAAATCACACTGCACCTTTCCTCACCTGCATAACCATTCTGCTCTAGGCCTCTGGTCAATCACAGGAGGAATGCAGGCCTAGCACCACAGCACAGTCCACGGCGGCCTCCAAGACTCAAGCACTGTGGCAGCAGTTGCAATACACAAAATGCCAAGGGTAGAAACAAGGCCTATTGCCTTTCACCCCTGCCACCGTTCCCTGCAACCACCGCAGCCCACAGGGCACTCAGGAACCTCACCAACCCAAAGGGCCGCAACAGAGAGGGCATCAGATCTGACCTGGGGCTCCAATGGCAAACCACAAAAGATTCCTTGTGCCAGAATCGACATCACCAGGGCCCCAAATAGCACATTCACAGCATGAACTGGGAGGAAACACACCTTTCTGAGCGAAGAGCTCACTGTCCAATGCCAGGATCTACTGCGACACCTACCACCACTGGACAAGCCGGATGCCTCTTCTGCTCCTCAGTGCCCTTCACCATGGACCCCACATTCCAAGAAGGCCGCTCGACACCTGCACACGGCCCACCCTCAGATGGGAGCCTCACAAATGGTGGTGACCTGGCTCCCCCATGCATGTGTCTGACACAGTCGGAGATGCCCTCACTGCTAACTAGCCCCACCCTTAAACCCAAGGGAGGCAACGTGCTGGACCTCAGTTTCGATGAGGAGACGGTAGTGAGTTCTCACTCATTTTGTTCAGATTTTCCAAGGAATGCATGAGAGGGTGTCATCATCGATCCGAGCACGTGCTGGCTGGCTCCCCACCTCCACAGGGCAGGCAGCGCCGCTCCCAGGAGGAGCCAGTGACCTGGGAGTCCTCCAGCAGCCGGGGCAACTCAGAGCCCCCAGGCTTCTCAGCAAGAGGAACGGTCCCTCCATACGTACAGCCACTCAGGCAGTGCCAGGAAACCTGAAATTCACGACACGTCTTGGGGCAGGGAACGGCGTACCATGCTCGGTGATCGCAAAAGCAGTGGCAGGAACGTGGGCCCACCACACTTCTCACCAGACTCCCCTGCACCTCGAGTCACTGTCTCACGGGCGGGGCTTCGTCTCCTGGGTGACGGACAGTCATATTGGGCAACTTCACCTGACAAGAGGACAGAAAGCACAGGCAGGCTTCAGATGTTACCCAGCTTCTCGCTAAGCAATATCGATGCCCCTGGTTCACTGAGGGAAGGCTTCTTCTGCTATCCCTTATGTACCACTGGATACCTATGTGTTGGCATGAGTGCAGAAAGTTAGGTTCATATGACTGTGGATGTCTGTCTGACTGAGTGTGCAAGCGTGTCGGGGGACTTGATGTGGGTCTGAGTGCTTGTGTTCTAGTGTACCAACAAGGATGTGCTCTCAGGATTCTGGGTGTGCCTCTGGAACTCATTGTGTATTTCCGTGTCTCAGAGCCCCTATGCAAAGGCCTTGGTGTCTGAACACGCACGTCAGCTCCATGGAGCCCTGACCTCCCACAAAATGCGGGATGACGCCTGGCACCTTCCTCCAACCCCATGAAAAATTTCACTGAGTGGTTGTTGACACAGGCTCTGGGCTCCCGATCTACATGACCCATGCTCTCTGACCAAAGCACAGAAACCTGACCGCCCAAGATCACCTTGCAGAGCATCTGTGTGAATGTCCCTTACCCTGAGACTATCCCAGCCACTATTACAGCTCTGGTGTCCTTGCCACAAGTCCCACCTCCTCCCCGAACAAGGAAACTTTCCAGAGAAGGCCTATAGTGTGGTTAACTTGACCTTGGGCCAGATACAGCCCACCATATGCTCGCATAGTAAAAGAATACAGGGCATGCACCTCTTCCTGTCCAATTAGTCCAGTCATTCTCTGGGGCAATGCTGGAAAGTGTAAGACAAGAGGTGGTCGTCCTCAGGTACCAGGATCCAAGGGTCACTCCCACAGAAATGGGGCCCCTTTCCTGGCCAGATTATCCTCAGATCCACAGCCTGCAGGGTGCCAACCACACCCTAGAGAAAGCTCCCATAATGCAGGGTTTGGTCCAAATTGAACTCCTCTGCCCACCAGGGTGACTCACCCACATCAGAAGCCTCCAGGGGCTCTGCTCACACCGGGACCATCAGCACTCAGCAAGACCCGCAGAAAGAAGGTGGCTTTGATTACGGCAACACCATGCCATTCTGCCTGGCACCTTGTCTCCACCACACCAGACCACCAAGTGCTCACAGATCACTAGGAAGACTCCAGAAAACCAGGCAGGGGAAGACCTTGGATTTTCCAGGTTTCCCACCATCATGTCAGGGGAGCCAATGGCTACTACATCAAAGCAGTCTTGGTATGCCAACCAATGCTGGATCACTACCACAGCCATGGTCTTCCAAGGTTGATATATCACTGCCAGGGTGGTGAACACCTGGGTGGGATATGGGCCGTCTGGCTGGCCCCATTCTTCAGGAACTCATACACCTTGCAAATTCCAGTCCCAAGGGCTAAAGGGTGGAGCCAAGGGGCATGTGCACATACCTTAATACTACCCACAGGGCTGGCTCCTAGGCCTCGTTATTGCAACTCTTCAGTTTCAAAGATATAGTTTGAAAGTCGTTTTTCTGACATCAGGCCACCAAGGCCACAAAGGTCACCTATCACCGAGCCTCCCAATCACCAGCAATGCCCTGTCCTCTGCACCCAGCCAAGAGCAGCTTCAAAAGGACCACAGTACATATTATTGCAAAAACAAAAACAGTGCTTGAATCCTCAGGGGACAGATTGTCCCAGGAAATCACACTGCACCTTTCCTCACCTGCACAACCATTCTGCTCTAGGCCTCTGGACAACCCACCTGATGAATGTATGGCTAGAACCTCCTCACAGTCCATAGTGTCCTGCAAGGCTCAACACTGTGACAGGAGTCGCAATACAAGAACTGCGAAGAACAGAAACTAAGCCTATTTCCTTTCACCCCTGCCAACGTTCCACTAGGTCCCTGCAACCACTGCAGTACACAGGGCACTCAGGAATCTCACCAACCCAAAGGGCTGCAATGGCGAGGGCCTCAGATCTGACCTGGGGCTCCAATCAGAAACCACAGAAGCTTCCTCACTTCAGCTTCCACATCACCACAGCCCCAACTAGCGCACTCATAGCAGGAACCAGGACGAAACTTGCCTTTCAAGTCAAGAGTTCAATGGGCCTAGGCCAGGATCTACTGCGACTCCTATCCTTGTAGGATAGGACTCCTTGTCCTATTGGACAAGCCTCTTCTGCTCCTCAGTGGCAATCACCACGCAGCTTGCATTCCAAGAAGACCGCTCAAACATCTGTACATGCCCACCCTCAGACAGGAGCCTCACAAGTGGTGGTGACCCCAGTGCTCTATGCATGTGTGTTACACAGTTGAAGCTGCCCACACTCCTAACTAGTCCTGCCCTTAGCCCCAGAGGAGACAATGTGCTAGACCTCGTTTCGATGAGGAGATGGGATCAATTTCTCACTCATTTTGTTCAGATTGTCCAGGGAATGCATGTGAGTGTGCCATCATCAATCCGAGCACCTGCTGGTTCGCTGTACACTTTAGTCAGGAAGGGAGGGCAGCCCCCAGGAGAAGCCAGTGACCTGGGAGTCCTCCAACAGCTGGGGGAACTCAGAGCTCCTAGGCTTCTCGGCAAGAGGAACAGTCCATCTAAACTTACAGCTACTCAGGCAGTCCCAGGAAACTGTAAATCCATGACACATCTTGGGGCAGCTGAAGGCGTTCCATGCTCAGTGATCCAAAAAGTAGTGGTAACAACCTGGGCCAACCACACTTCTTGTTGGACTCCCTTGCACCTTGAATCAGCACCGCACAGGCAGGTCTTTGTATTCTGAGTGACAGGCAGTCATACATGGCAACATCACCTGACAAGTGGACAGAAAGCACAGGTAGGCTTCAGATGTGTTCCCTTGTTCTTGCTGAACAATACTGATGCCCATGGTTCTCTGGGGGAAGTTCTGGATCTCAGACCCAACTGCCTCAATCCCTTACATACGACTGGATACCTATCTGTCACCAGGAGTGTGACAGACAATCAGTTTCAAGTGCCTGTGGGTGTCTGTCTCTCTGAAAGCCGTGTGTGGCCAGGGGATTCAATGTGGGGCTGAGGGCATGTGTTCTGGTCTACCAATGAAGATATACTCTCAGGATTCTGGGTGTGCCTCTGGAACTCCTGTATGTCAGAGCCCCTTTGCAAAGGCCTCAGTGCCTGAATAGGCATGACTTCTCCACAGAGCCCTGACCTCCTGCCGTCACACAAAATGGCAGATGAGGCATGCCACCTTCCACAAGCCGCATGCAACATTCATCCAGAGGGCCTGCTGAAATAGGCTCTGGGCTCCTGATCCCCATGTCACTCACCCTCCAATCAAAGCACATGGACCTGACCACCCAAGGTGGCCCTGCAGAGCATCTGTGTGACTGCCACCTACCCTGAGACCAGGCCAGCTTCTACTACAGCTCAGGTGTCCTTGCCCACAGGTCCCCCCTTCCCTCAGGAACAAGGGCACTTTCCCCGAGAAGCTCCAGGTGCCTCGCTGTACACCTCAGCAGGGCAGGCGGCATTGCTCCCAGGAGGAGCCAGTGAGCACGGGAGTCCTCTAGCAGCTAGGCAATCCAGAGCCTCCAGGCTTCTCAGTAAGAGGATCAGTCCATCCACACTTACAGCTATTCAGGCAATCCCACGGAACCCATGGAACCCTAATCCAAAAGGGGTAAGGTGTACCCTCCACAGCAATTTGGGCCTGCCACACGTCTGACAAGACTCCCCTGCACCTCGAGTCCACGCATAACACACACGGCCTCTTCCTGGGTGACGGACAGTCATACCCGGCAACTGTTCCTAAAAACTGAAAAGCACAGGCATGCTTCAGAGGTGCATCCCATTCTCTCGGAATAACATCCATGCTGATGATAGTTCCTGGTTGAAGGCCTTCATCTGCTTTCTAACTGCCTCAATCCCTTATATCCCAGAGGATACATCTGCGTTAGCAGACTGTAGAAAGTTAGGATATATTATCTGTGTGTGTCAGTTTGGCTGTCTGTGGTGAGGGGCTTGATGTTGGGCCAAGTGTGTGTGTTCCAGTGTATAAACAAAGACGAGCTTTCAGGATTCTGGGTGTGTATCTCTGGAACTCCTGGTTGTCTCCTTGTAAAGGCTGAGCCCCTTTGTAAAGGCCTCATTGGCTGAAAAGGTATGCCTTCTCCACAGAGCCCTGACGTCTAGCCTTCCCACAATATGGCAGATCACGCCTGACACCTTCCACAAGCTCCATGCAAACTTTCACCCTGAGGGGCTGTTCACATAAGGCATGGGCTCCTGATTTCCAAAACCCATGCCCTCTGACCAAAGCACAGAAACCTGACTGCTCAAAGTCGGCAAGCGGAGCTTCTGTGGAAGTGCCACGTATCCTGAGGCCATGCCAGTACTACTACAATTAGTTGTCATTTCTCACAAGTCCCAGCTCCTCAAGGTACAAGTGAAGTTTCCTGAGAAGACAGACAATTCCATGAACTTTGCCCTGGAGCAGAAAAGGCCCACCACACCCTCAAAAGGCTAAAGTAACTCAGGGCATGCAACTCCTCCAGCTGACTGCGTCCAATCACCCTCCAGTGCTCCACTGGAAAATGAAGATGGGAGGTGGTCCTCAGGTACCAGGGTTCAGGGGTCACTACCACAGAAACTGGGACCCTTTAGCAGTCAGATTATGCTCAGATCCACAGCCCGCAGGGCCCTGGGCACTGGCCACACCTGAGGAAAAGCTCCCCTAGTCCAGGGCCTGGTCCAAATTGAACTGCTCCTGTCCCCAGTTCCAGGGGACAAGTTCCAGGTCTTCTAAACACCATCAGAAGCCTCAAGGTGCCCTGCTCACACAAGGGAAAATAAGCACCCAGAAAGACCCACAGAAGTAAGAAGGCCTTGATTAGCTGACCCATGCCATTCTGCCCGGCACCTCTTCACCACAGCATAACTACCAAGTACACTCAGGACACTAAGGCTGCTTCAAAGAAGACCTGAGAAGAACTGTCAGGAGAAGAGCTTTGCTGTGCAAGGCTTCCCAAAACCATGTCAGGGCAGCCACTAGCTATACCATGGAGGCAGGCCTGGCATGCCAGCCAAGGCCCAACCTCTACCACAAGAACTGCCTTGGTGGATGATACTTCTCTGCAGGGTAGAAGACACCTGAGTCCCACCCAGGCTGGCCATCTTGCCCCACCCCTTAGGAAGTCTTACACCTTGCAAATTCCATGCCCAAGAGTCAAAGGGATCAACAGGCATGTGTGCAGACCTCAGTTCTACCCAGACCGGCTGGCAGGCAGGCCTCAGTACATGGAACTGTTCAAGGCCCCTGCAAGACATCAGGCCACCAAGGCCACAAAAGTCTCCCAAGGACCAGTGGGCCCTCTCTTTTGCAGGGAGCCAAGGGCACCTTGAAGGGGACCAAGGTATCCTTGGAAACACAAAGACAGTACTTGCAGCCTCAGGGCAACAGTTCATCCCAGGAAATCACACTGCAACTTTCCTTACCTGCTCTACACTTTTCCTAGGTACTCTGGCTAACCCACAGGAGGAATGCAGAGCTGGGACCTCACCACAGTCCATGGTGGCCTCCACAGATCAAGCACTGTGCCAAGAGTTGCAATACAGGAGTTGCCAACTGCAGAAATGAGGCCTATTGCCTTTCATCAATGCCACTGGTCCACCAGGTCACTGCAACTCCTGCAGCCAACCACACCCTCAAGAATTCTACCACGCCCTCAAGAATCTTACCAACCCAAAGGGCCGCAATGGCGAGGGCCTCAGATCTGGCCTGGGGCTGCAATCAAGAAACCACTGTAGCTTCCTTGCTTTTGCTTCCACATCAGCACAGCCCCAACTACTGCACTTGCAGCAGGAACTGGAGAGAAACACACCTGTGCAAGCCAAGAGCTCAATGGGCCTAAGCCAGGATCTACTGCGACTCCTACCGCCAGTTGCCAAGCTGGCAGCCTCCTCTGCCTCTCACAGTCATTACCAAGGACCTGGCACTCTGAAGTCCACTCAAATGCTATCCACAACCCACCCTCACATGGGAGCCTCACAAACTGTGGTGACCGGGGTGCTGTCTGCATGTGTGTGACACAGATGTAGCTGGCCCTCATGCTAACTAGCCCCTATCATAGCCCCAGGGGCAGCAACGTGCTGGACCTCAGTTTCGACGCAGAGACAGTAGTGAATTCTCACTCATTTTGTTAAGATTTTCCAAGGAATGCAAGTGAGGGTGTCATCATTGATCTGAGCACGTGCTGGTTCACTGCCCACCTTCACAGGGCAGGCAGCACCACTCCCAGGAGGAGCCAGTGACCTGGGAGTCTCCCAGAACCCGGAGGAACTCACAGCCCCCAGGTTTCTCAGCAAGAGGAATGGTCCCCCCATACATACAGCCACTCAGGCAGTCCCAGGAAAGCCGAAATCCATGACACATCTTGGGGCAAGGGAAGGCGTACTATGCTCGGTGATCCAAAAAGAACTGGCAGCAAACTGGGCCTGCCACACTTCTTGTAGGACTCCCCTGCACCTCGAGTCACCACCTCATAGGCTGAGCTTCGTCTCCTGGTGATGGACAGTCATACCTGGCAACTTCACCTGACAAGCAGACAGAAAGCACAGGCAGGCTTCAGATGTGTACCCGATCTCTCACTGAGCGAGATCAATGCGCAAGCTTCATGGGGGGAAGGCCTGTATCTGCAAGTCAAGTGTATTGATCCCATACAGACAACTGGGTACTTCTCTGTCAACAGAGTGCAGTTATTAGGTTCAAGTGCCTGTGGGTGTCTGTCTGACAGCGTGCATGGCTGGTGGGGGATGTGATGTGGGGCTGAGTGTCCTATGGAACTCCTGGGTATCTCTGTGTCTCAGAGTCCCCATGCAAAGGCCCTGGTGTCTGAACACATGTGCCATCGCCATGGAGTCCTATCGCTGTTGTCCCCTGGCTTCAGTCTTCCAGGCCTCTGCAACCACTGCAACCCACCAGGCACTCAGGAATCTCACCAAATCAAAGGGCTGCAATGGTGGGGTCCTCAGATAGGGCCTGGGGCTACAACTAGAAACCACAGAAACTTCCTCACTTCGGCCTTGACATCAGCACAGCCCCAACTATGGCACTCAGAGCAGGAACTGCATCAAAAATGCATCTACCCAAACCAGATCCCACCTGCGTGGCTGGGATCTATTCTGACTCCTACCATGTGCATCCATGCTGGCCTCCTCTCCAGTCACTCAGTCATGTCCGACTCTTTGTGACCCCATGAAATGCTGTTTGCTAGGTTTCTCTGTCCTTCATCATCTCCAGAAGTTTTCTCAAATCCTTGTCCATTGAGTTAGTGATGCCATCCAACCATCTCATCACCTTTTGTCCCCTTCTCCTCCTGCCTTCAACCTTTCTCAGAACAGGGTCTATTCCATTGTGTCAGCTTTTCTCATCAGGTGGCCAAATTACTGGAGCTTCAGCTTCAGCATCAGACCTTCCAGTGAATATTCTGGATTGATTTCCTTTAGGATTCACTGTTTTTTTCCTTGCAGTCTGAGGTACTCTCGCAAGTATTTTCTGATACCACAGTATGAAAGCATCAAATCTTCAATGCTCAGCCTTCTTTATGGTCCTAATCTTACATCCATAGATGACTACTGGAAAAACTATCGCTTTGAATATATGGACCTGTGTCAGCAAAATGATGTCTCTAATCATTAGTATGCTGTCTAATTTTGTCATAGCTTTTCTTCCAAGGAGCAAGCGTCTTGTAATTTCATGGCTTCAGTCACCAGTCACAGTGATTTGGAGCCCAAGAAAGTGAAGTCTGTCACTGTTTTCTTGTGCACGGTCTTGCCTACCAGTGCTAGACCCAGTTTTCCCCATAGTTAGTCCCACCCATCAGGAAGCTTCCACAAGCCACTTATCCTCATCTATCATAGAGCAGATAGAAAGAAAACCATAATCACATAAAACTAATCAAGTTGATCACATGTATCACAGTCTTGTCTAACTCAGTGAAACTATGAGCCATGCCTTGTAGGGCCACCCAAGATGGGTGGGTCATGGTGGTCAGTTCTGACAAAATGTGGTCCACTGGAGGAAAAAAATGATAAAGTGCTTTGGCTTCTTGTGTTTAGAATCCAGTGAATAATATGAAAAGGGGAAAAGATATGACACTGAAAGATGAACTCCCCAAGTCCCCAACTGCCCATTATGCTACTGTAGAAGAGTGGAGAAATAGCTCCAGAAGCAATGAAGAGGCTGACCCACAATGGAAACAACATCTAATTGTGCATGTGTCTAGTGGTGAAAGTAAAGTACGATGCTGTAAAGAACAATATTGCAAAGGACCTGGAATGTTAGGTCCACAAATCAAAGTAAATTGGAATTGGTCAAACAGGAGATAGTAAGAATGAACATTGACATTTTAGGAATCAGTGAACTAAAATGGATGGGAATGGGTGAATAATACAGATGACCATTATATCTACTACTCTGGGCAAGAATCCCTTAGAAAAAATGGAATAGCCCTTATGGTCAATAAAAGAATTCAAAATGCAGTACATGGGTGCAATCTCAAAAACAACAGAATGATCTCAGTTCATTTCTAAAGCAAACCATTCAATATCATACTAATCCAAGTCTATGCCTCAGTCACAAATGCTGAGGAAGATGAATTTGAATGGTTCCATGAAGACTTATAACACCTTCTAGAACTAAAAGGACACCAATAAAAAAGATGTCCTTTTCATCATAGGGGAATGGAGCGCAAAGGAAGAAAGTCAAGAGACACCTGGAATAACAGGCAAGTTTGGTCTTGTAGTATAAAATGAAGCAGGACAAAGGCTAACACAGTTTTGCCAAGAGAACGCAATGTTTCTAGCAAACACCCTCTTCCAAAAACACAAGAGAAGACTCTACACATGGACAACACCAGATGGTCAAATCTGAAATAAGATTGATTTCATTCTTTGCAGGCGAAGTTGGAGAAGCTCTAGATAGTCAGCAAAAACAAGACCGGGAGCTGACTGCGACACAGAAAATGAACTCATTGCAAACTTTAGACTTAACTGAAGAAAGCAGAAAAAACCACTAGGCCATTCAGGTATGACCTAAATCAAGTATCTCATGATTATACAATGGAAGCGACAAATAGATTCAAGGGATTGGATCTGATAGACAGAATGCCTGAAGAATTATGGACAGAATTGACAGTTTTGAACTGTAGTGTTGGAGAAAGAATATACAGACTATTTTTCTTAACTGATGGATGTTTCAATTTTAACAAGAAATAGTGATTATTTAATATATGAAATTTTACTACACTTGATTAATCCAACATAGTATGTTTTGTGAGATTAATGCAATATGGAAAATTGAAATTATTTGTGTTACAGAAAAATGAAGCTTTTTATCCTTTAAAATCTTCATGGCCTTAGAGTTCAGAAAGTATAAAGTATAATTTTTCAGATCAAAAAAGGAAAAATTCTAATTACAGTCAAATGTGGCTCAGCTGGTAAAGAATCTGCCTGCAATGTGGGAGACCTGGGTTTGATCCCCTCGGTTGGGAAGATCCCCTGGAGAGAGAGAGGCTACCCACTCCAGTATTCTGGCCTGGAGAATTCAAAGAATCAGACACAATCGAGCACCTTTCACGTTCAACATTTAGAAGAATAGCAATAATGACCCGTAATGATCTTACAGATCTGACGAAAATGATCTAACAATGATGATCTCAATCATGGGGTCAACATTCTGAAACCATAATATGTTAAGAAAACTCCCAAGCACAGTTTAATTTCACCAAAGGATATTTCACTGCAACAAGAAAATGTATAAAACAACAATCTTCCAAGATTCTGTATTTGTCAGTTCACCCAAAATGCAGATAAAATAAAACTTAAAATTTGGAAATGAGGCCAGAGGCAATGACCAAAGAAAAGGACATCATGAAGACATTATCCAGTAAGCCACTGAACAGATGAACACTAAGACTTCAGGGTGTGGCACAGTGCACGAGACATATGACTTTTCAATGATCCTGATACAGTTACTCACCTCTATTCTCTGAAGTAGAGGCCCTCATTTCAGTCCTTCTACCTCAGAAAAGTGTAGCAGAAAAAAACAAAAACAAACAAAAAGAAAAAAAAGACATAGTCTCAAAAATATTCAACAATAAAAATAACAAAGCACTAATACTGTCAAATTTCATTGTCAAAATTTATTATAGTCATGCAATCTTCCCTTCTTCCAGCTCAACCACAAATGATGCTTTCAGTACCCATTACAGTTGTTCAACCGCTTCTTACTTCAACATTTGCCACCCCCCCCCCCCATTTATTTCTCAAGAACAATTCCTTTAAAAAGTTCTATCTACAACTGTGTTCGAAATGACCAAAATGAAGCAAGTCACTTAGCATATCTACATGCCTCATAAGAGGCATGAAAATGTAGAATAGGATGACTTGCTCTGGAAGAAAGAAAAGGCATGCTCATAGCAGTGTTATGTAGTCAAAGCCAAGCTATGAGGTTCTTATTTGTCCGATTAGAGGTGCATTCATCTGGACCTCAGATTGACATCTGGAATGAGTCCCTCAGCATCCTCAGACAATTTTTCTCATCATTGATCCAGACAAGCACCCTCCCAACAAATAAGCATTTCTATAGCCAGGCTTATTTTCATCAGGCCTACCTACTGTGTTGTTAACAAAAAACAATACATATACAGAACACAATTTGTTTAGTATTTGAACAATAGAAACCTCATAGCACAAAAAGCACACAACCATGGATTTCTCTATATAAAATTAAAATCTATTGAAAATATTCAAAACAACCAAGTCAACTAAAATTTCAAGGAGTGGTGAGATGAAAGTGTTAGTCTCCCAGTGGAGTCTGACTCTTTGACACCCCATGGACTGTAGCCTGCTAGGCTACTCTGTTCACACAATTCTCCAAGCAAGAATACTGCAGTGGGTAGTCATTCCCTTCTCCAGGGGATCTTCCTGACCCAGGGGTCAAATCTGCGTTTCCTGCATAGCAGGCAGGTTCTTTCTCATCTGAGCCATAGTGGGGTATCATTTGCAAATGAAGTAGCAAATAAGGTTTGATTATACTGGAAATATGAGTAGAAATATCTAAATTCTGAAAGCTAGTAATAAAAAGATAAATATTTTGGCACATTTAAATTTCACTAAAAGGTTATTTTCACACATAATAAAATGGTATAAAAAGGAAATCTATCAACGATTCTTAAATGTTAACCAAGCTATTTTCTTTAATACAGGGAAAAATAATGAAGATTCCATTAACAAAGTGGATATACCTATGGGGGAAAATTTATCATAAAAATATGCTCCATGGGCACCTGAAAAAATGAGCTCAAAAAACGACTTTGTGACATCACGGGCAAGAACACAGACCAAAATTTCAATAGCACCACAGTAGCTGCTCACCTTTCCTCCCTGTAGTATGATAACGTGTTCTAGCCTTTGACCTGCAGCAAAACATCACATAGGATACAAATCAGATCAGAAAAATGAATGAAATTATTTTAAAAATCAATAGAACAATTGGTTCTATAATAATTATTTACTGTACAGGCATCCTCGCATACCTAGTCCTCACCAAACAAATCAAAATTCCTTGCTCCTTTATCATCTTTGTCATTTCTTCATTTATTTCCTCTCTGAACTCTTCACTTTGCAAATAGTCAATAATCCCCTCTACCACTCTATTTAAATTAGTAACATAGCAGTTATCTTTTAAATTAAGAAATTCTAAAGTTGTATTACAGCAAATAAAGATTTTGTGAAATGCTTTGTGATGGGTCAAATAAAAAGGATGCTTGCTGTGAAACCCATATTCTGGAAGTAAGAGATAAGAACTCTGAAAATTTATTACAAACATGTTGAAACAAATGGACCAATGGCCAAGAATAGAAAAATAGATGAGACAGTTCATAAGATAAATGGAAATTATTTACAAAAAGAATCAAATGGAAAAAGACTTTAGAGAGTGGTAAGACGTTAAGTGGAATTAAGATGGAGTAAGATTGGCCTGTCTTTTCTCAACATGGAATGCAATTAGGAATCCTAGGAGGAGTATATCAATAACCAAACAGAGGTCTCTGAAGGATAAAGGCTTGCAAGTAAACTAGAGAACTCAAATTGCAAGGTAAAAGGAACTAGACCCTAGATATTATGTAATGTCTGATTCCATTTATATGTCATTCTGTAAAGGACAAAACCTGGTCCCCTGGAGAAGGAAATGGCAACCCACACTATTATTCTTGCCTGAAAAACCCCATGCACAGTATACAGTATGAAAAGGCAAAAAGATAAGACACCAGGAGATGAGCCCCCTAAGTTGGAAGGTATCCAATATGCTACCGGGGAAGAGCAGAGGGCAATTACTAATAATTCCAGAAAGAATGAAGCAATTGGGTGAAAGCAGAAATGATGCTCAGTTGTGGATATATCTGGTGGTGAAAGTAAAATCTGATGCTGTACGCATTACTGCATAGGAACCTGAAAAGTTAGGTCCACGGATCAAAGTAAATTGGACATGGTCAAGCAGAAGCTGACAAGATTAAACACTGGTATCTTCAGGAATCAGTGAATTAAAATGGATGGGAATGGGCAAATTTAACTCAGATGACCATTAAATCTACTGCTGTGGGCAAGAATTCCTTGAAGAAATGGAGTAGCCCTCAAAGCACACACCTTTCTCCAGCAACACAAGAGATGACTCAATACATGGACATCACCAGACAGTCAACACTGAAATCAGAGTATGTTCTTTGCAGTCAGAGATGAAAAAGCTCTATACAGTCAGTAAAAACAAGACCTGGAGTTGACTGTGGCTCAGATCATGAGCTCCTTATTGCAAAATTCAGACTTAAATTGAAGAAAGTAGGGAAAACCACTAGGCCATTCAGGTATGACCTAAATCAAAGAGCTTAAGATTATATAGTGGAGGTGACAAATAGATTCAAGGGATTAGATCTGGTAGACAGGGTTCCTGAAGAACTATGCATGCAGATTCATAACACTGTACAGGAGGCAGTGACCAAAGCTGTCCCAAAGAAAAAGATGCAAGAAGGCAAAGTGATTGCCTGAGGAGGCTTTACAAATAGCTAAGGAAATAAGAGAAGCGAAAGGCAAGGGAGAGAGGGAAAGATATACCCAACTGAATGCAGAGTTCAGAGAATAGCAAGGAGAGATAAGAAGACCATCTTAAATAAACAATGCAAAGAATACAGGAAGACAATAAATGGAAAGGACTATAGATCTTTTCAAGAAAATACCTGTCAGAGACATCAAGGGAACATTTCATGTAAGAATGGACATGATAAAGGACAGAAACAGTAAAGACCTAAGAGAAGCAGACGAGATTAAGAAAAGGTGATAAGAATACACAGAAGAACTGTACAAGAAAAGTGTTAATGATTCAGAAAACCATGATGGTGTAGTCACTCACCTGTAACTGGACAACCTGGAGTGTGAAGTCAAGTGGACCTTAGGACGTATCACTACAAACAAAGCTAGTAGAGGTGATAGAATTCCAGCTCAGCTATTTAAAATCCTAAAAGATGATGCTACTAAAGTGCTGCACTCAATATGTCAGAAAATTAGGAAAACTCAGCAGTGGCCACAGGACTGGAAAACGTCAGTTTTCATTCCAACCTCAAAGAAGGGCAATGCCAAAGAATGCTCAAATTACCATACAATTATGCTCATTTCAAATGCCAGCAAGGTAATACTCAAAACCCTTCAAGCTAGGCTTCAGCAGTACATGAACCAAAAACTTCCAGATGTACAAGCTGGGTTTTGAAGAGACAGAGGAATCAGAGATCAAATTGCCAACTTTCATAGGATCATGGAGAAAGCAAGGCGATTACAGAAAAATATCTACTTTGACTTCACTGACTACGCTATTGCCTTTGACCATGTGGATCACAATAATCTGTGGAAAATTCTTAAAGAGATGGAAGTACAAGACCACCTTACTTGTCTCCTGAGAAACCTGTACTAGGCATGGAACAACTAACTCTTTCCAAATCAGGAAAGGAGTACCTCAGGGCTGTATACTGTCACTGTGCTTATTTAACTTCTATGCTTATTTAACATCATGCAAAATGCTGGGCTGGATAAAGCACAAGCTGGAATCAAGATTGCCAGGAGAAATATCAACAACATCAGATATGCAGATGATACCACTTTAATGGCAGAAAGTGAAGAGAAACTGAAGAGCTTCTTAGTGAGTGTGAAAGAGAAGGGTGAAAAAGCTTCCTTGAAAGTCCACATTAATAAAACTAAGATTATGGCATCCAGGATCATCACTTCATGGGGAAAAATTGGAAACAATGACAGATTTTATTTTCTTGGGCTGCAAAATCACTACAGATGGTGAGTGCAGCCATGAAATTAAAAGACGTTTGCTCCTTGGAATGGAAACTATTACAAACATAGACAGCATATTAAAAAGCAGAGACATTACTTTGCCAACAAAGGTTTGTATAAGTCAAAGCTATGGTTTTTCCAGTAGTCATGTGTGGATGTTAGAGTTATACTATAAAGAATTCTAGTACCTGAAGAATTGATGCTTTTGAACTGTGGTGTTGGAGAAGACTCCTGAGAGTCCCTTGGACCGCAAGGAGATCCAACCAGCCCATCCTGAAGGAGATCAGTCCTGGGTGTTCATTGGCAGCAGTGTTGACAAAGCTGAAGCTCCAATATTTTGGCCACCTGGTACAAAGAGATGACTGACTGGAAAAGACCTTGAGGCTGGGAAAGACTGAAGGCAAAAGGAGAAGGGGGCAGCAGAGGGAGGACAGATGGTTAGATAGCACCACTGACACAATGGATACTAATTTAAAACTCTGGGAGATAATGGAGAACAAAGAGCCAGGCATGCTGTAGTCCATGGGGTCACAAAGAGCTGGATACAACTTAAGTGACTGAACAACAAAAGCAAAAGGCAGAACTACAGAAACAGTGATTACAAGAGATTGAGAAGCAGGAGGGATTGACTATAAAGGAAAAACACAAGGGGATTTTAGAGGTAATGGAACTCCCCCCCACACACACACATCATGATTGTGGTGCTAGATATACTATTCTATACGTTTGCCAAAACCCATAGAAGTACACATGACAAACGGTATATTTTAAAGTACACAAAATTAAAATTATGTAAGAGGTACAAATATAATATTGAAAAAATGCTAGCACAGAACACTGGGCCAGTGTTCATGTATCCTCTCCACACTCTCATGTTTTGAGTTTATATATGTGTTAGTAGGCACACACTGAAAGGAATACCATTTAGTAAAAAATCAGATACTAGATATCAAATGTTGAACACATGCAGAACTGGTAGCATTCAAAGCTACCCAAACTGTGAATAATACTAAAAATGAGAAAGTTAAAGTCTTCCCTTACTTGCTTAGCACAGAAATATAGTCCTGTTCAAAACAGTCAGTTTGATTCTCATTTTCTTCAGATTTTTCACAATGTATAAATACATGATCCAGACACTTTCATTTAAAAAGACACCTTTTGCTATTCGCCTGTGAGAAAGGACAGATCCTGAAAATACCCAAGATATAACACAGGCATCCATAATCCTAGAAACTTACTAAACCACTTAATTTACATGTGAAAACTGGAGATGAAAATGAGTACTGGAGGCTACACCAGCTATTAAACCAATGAGAGAAGGTTTTTCATTTTAGTTCTTCATGAACATTATGAGTAAAACCAATTTATTTCTGTGGCAGATTCCTACCTATTTGAATGATCCTCCTATCCTTGAATAATATTTAATTCACTTACTCAAGATGCCCTTTCTCCATCATAGTTAATGTAAGACAATGAAATGCTTTGTATGCAAACCAACATTGATTACATAACATTTAAAAGAACACAAAAGCAAAAATGCACAATAAAAAAAACTAAATATATTCAAATTGCATGAACCAAGTATGAGGAAATGGGCTTCAACTGTGTTTATTTTGGTTTTTCAATTTACTTATTTCTACAGTAAGAGTTTCCAATATTCAACCGAATGTTCACTGTGCAGACTTGCACACCTTCAAATGAAGCAGGTACAATCTTAAAATCCTGGTCAGACAACTTTTCATATTCTTTTCCCTAAAAGAACTAAAAATATACATATACACAAAAATCTCCATATAAATATTTATAGCAAGATTATTCAAATCCGCCAAAGAACAGAAATAAGTTAGCAGAAAGCCATAAACTGATGAATGAATAAGCAAGCAAAATGTGATCTATAAATGGGGTATTACTCACCCATAAAAAGAAATGGAGTTCCAATCCATGCTATAACATGGCTGAACTTTGAAAAATCGTGCTAAGTGAAGAACTGTGAGTAAAAACACATTCTATTATAAATGGTTCAAATGCAGATATAGATAAGACCCACTGGTATCAAAGTATTCATGCTCTTACTCCACACTTCCATATTTCCTGAGCATGTACACCTGAAACCATGTGCTTCAAGATATTCTCCCCTACACATTGTTTGATACTATCATTTTGATCAAACATCAACTATACTTCAATAAAATAAATAATTTAAAAAATATTTTAAAATGTATCATTTCCCCTCAAATTTTCTGCAGTAAGTTTTGGCATCTTTTGATTTTCCTTGCTGAAACAATTATTGTGATTATTGCCAAATGTTGAGTTTTTATATCCTGTCATTCTTATATGTTTATCACAACTTTCTGTAGTATTTTACTTTTGACCCTATTAATTCATTCACTCATTCACATATTAGTTTAGTAATATTATAAACACTTTACTATTAGTTTTATTATCCTTGAAGAGATTTACCATATTCAAACATCCCCGAATTGCATCAGTCAAAACCAGAGGCTGAGCAGCTCTGTGTCCAGCAGTCTTCCATGGCAGATGCAGCCTTACTTAACTATGACTGCTTTTTCCTTCAGTATTCTCTGTTCCAGGGCCTCAACTGTGAATATCTTATACAGGTTCATTTCCCCTCAAGATACCAGAAAATAAGAAGGCAAACTTTGGAATAGCATAATACACATTTCTTGCTATAAACTATCCAATTTTTTAAATGTACTTTAGCCACTGCTATGGCACAGTCAGGCAAAACTTATGTCATAATGCACTCTGCTTATCATTCTAGCCAACATTTTAGCTATTAGCTCTGAATTACTAATGAATGATACTTGTTAGACACAAGGTACTGTCTTTAAAAAAGGGTTGGAATGAATACACATAACTGGAGAAAAATGAATTGATTATGGAACACATATTCATATGAAGTAGTTTATAATCTACACCATATGGTCATAAAGTACAATTTGAAAAATATTTCATTAGAACATTATGACACTTGAATCTATAGTACTTAGGGATTGTACCTTCAACTCCAAGATCCTCACTGGTCCTTTCCCTGCTATTTATAGTATTTCTCTTGGTGTTACCTGTCATCAATTCTGTGACAAAGTTGATTTCTTCCATTTAGTGATACTCTTCTTATTGGCCATTTCTTTTTGGACTTCGATTTGTGCCCCCATGACATCCCAGTCTCTATGAAATAATTTCCCAAGGAACACTGCCTCATCTCCTAAGCACTGGCACCCCTTATTTCAACAAGTCAATCTACAATTTGTAAATTTATACCACAGAATTTCCAACAAACCAATGTCCTATTCGTCTTTTTCTCCTGTTCCTGCAGTATCTCAACACTTACTTTTAAGTTTAAAGAACTAAACTTGAGAATTCTCATGGCTCTGACCTTAACAACACAGAGAAAATAAAGACGACCTCAAAAATGTGTATCTTTCCCCCCAAACAAGAGGAGATATAGCAAAATATAAGTATTATTTTCATCTTCCAAAGGCTGTGACACTGATTGTGTTTTTTTTTTCCTTAAGTTGTGAATAACAGAATAAACTGCACAATCAAATTTAGTTTCTAACAAGCCTCTGCTGCTGCTGCTGCTAAGTCGCTTCAGTCGTGTCCAACTCTGTGCGACCCCACAGACGGCAGCCCACCAGCCTCTATCTTATCTTAAAAAAGGAATGAATATCCTATACTGTATGGTTATTATTAGTTTTAAATGAGATAATCCATGAAAAAGTGTTTATTTAAGCATGTGGTACAAATACTAAGAATTCAATAAATGCTATATATAATTGAAATACATAAATTTGAGACTACACATCACACACACACATACACCATAGTAAAATAATGATCCAAACTCACCATCAACGGTTTTTGAACAGTCTTCCTATAAGATTAGTTTATTGACCATATTCAAATGAGCACATACATATTTCATTTAACGTGAATGAAATACAACATTAATGTTTCAAACATAGTTGATACTCAGGAACTAATGGCCAACTTTTGAAAAACCTAGATTTTCATGTCAATTAATTTCAACATTCTAAATACAATTGGATAAATGCATTATTAATTTCCATAGCATTATGATTTGATAAACAGATTACTTATA